>NW_028327186.1:6447500-7896898 GCF_987537825.1 Furipterus horrens
AAAGAGCTGAAGGGGAAGGAACAAGAGCAGCACACCAGCACCTTTCCCTCTTCAGGACTCGGGGGCTGGGAATAGGGTGAGGCGAGAGAGGCCCCCCGAACCTCAGTGATCACATAAGCAATATCTGAACTTAGTATACTAATGAATAAACATTAATGCAAAAATCCACCATGAACAAACTAACCACGTTTGAAATAAAGACAAGATTGCAATGACTGTGGCTAGAGAGGCTCACCCTTCCTTATCCCGTTTCAATTTAAAATGTCAGCAGGCCTCACTTACCTCCTCCTAATCCCCGGTGAGGTGAGGAGATCACATTTTGTGGCCTAACCCGTGCTGAGCGTAGAATCCTTTACTTAGTGAAAAATCGTTCAATAATGAGTGAAGATCATGGTGGTGGGGATGTTTTGAAAACCAAAGGATGACTTTAAAATGAGGCCGCCTGTCACATCTTTTAAAATCAACACACTGCCACGTCACCCAGGCATTTCTAACTTGCAGTTGATTTTCTTTGGGAGCAAATTAATGGCGGTTTTAAAAGAGTGTGATTTCTTTATGGCCAAATAGTTTTGACATAGGCCACCTTCACACCAGAAATCTCTCCATTCCATGTGTATGCTTAACCACATATTTCTAGAAAGTACCCCATGGAAATCATGAACGTGTCAAATAATTTAATGAACTACCTGTATAATCTGTACACTGTAATCTGTATTTTTTTAAAAAAGATATTATCCAAGTCTCATTTGCTGTCCTTGACCAGAGCTATAGGGACGTCCCCATCCCTGACTGACACCTGGAAAGCATTTTGGGTTGTTTTCAGAGATGAAATTCTGCAAGGAGAAGAGAGAAAAGCCGTAATTTGCCACACACCACAAAATGTTCTAGGCTTTCTATTAGAAATTTTTTTTTTTAATTGGCATCTGAGATCTCCTAGATATGAATAATTTTTGCCTGTGTGAACAGGGATGAAATTTTCTTTCTCTAATGAAACCCCCATGAGACTCAGGCTGCTTTGGTCTCCGTCAGAGAATGCTTCTCCTCTCCTCCTCCTCCTCTTCCAGCGTGTATGGAGCTTCCCGGAACCCCACTGACAAGCTCAGAAATGTCAGCAGCCCCTTTCAAACCACACGGAGAGGGTGGGTAGCTGCAGAGCCAGGCGGCCAGATAAGAAGTGAGTGTTGCTCTTGCCTGGTGCAGATCATGTGGTTCCCTGGAGCAGTGTCTACAGAAAGGAATTAAATGGATATGCTTACAACCCGGTGGATATGTTTCACCGTAAGAAAAGCCATCTCGTGTTATTAATTGTTTGGACTATTCTTCTTGAGTCAAGTGTTTCCTTTTTACAACTGAAATGCATAAAACAATAGCAAAGATTCTCCTTGAAAAATGCTATTGGTCATGTGCTATTACTACAGCCCTAGCATTCTGTAATAAATTTTAACTTCCGGTCATTTGAATGCCAGTCCAAACACCTTTAGGAACCGGGGACTAAACTTGCAGAACCAGTCTGAAAAGAGAAGGGATTCCAAAGGCTCCCCAGATACAGCCCGGGGGCCAAAGGGCTCAGGAAAATGTGTCACTGTGGCTGGAAATCAAAGAGGAATAAGGAGAAAACCTCTCTCTTTGTCCGAAGGAGTGACACATGTTGACAGCTGGAATTTACATGGCTCCTTACTCAATAAACTAGCGCCTTCCCTGCATTCCAACATCAGGAACACAATAGTGGCCTAGAAGCAAAGTGACGCATTACCTACGGTCCAGCTGTCCTGTCCACTCTCCACAGACCCCTTCTCCTCCTCCTCCTCCTTCCCCTCCTCCTCCTCCCCCCTCCTCCTCCTCCTCAGTTCTCTTCATCTGCCCCCAGCGAGAACTCCCACTTCAGCACAGCTGAAGCACTCACCCATTGGGTGTGTCTGTATTATGGGTGTTTGATCTCATGAACCTTCTGAGGCTTCTCTACCTACAGGATATGAACTCTATACTCAAGATTAAAAATAATTAAACAAACAAAACCCAACCAGGATAGGATTTTTAAAAATCCCTTCTACTCTGATATCAGCTCAAAAAAAAGAAAAAAAAAAAAAAAAAGGCCGTACGTGATCAATGCTGTCACACCAAAAATCTTGTCATCCTTGCAAACCCTCTCTTTACCTTGGGTGTATGGGGCTTTCTTTATGAACTTGAACACCAAGGAAGTGTGACCTGCGGGGTAACCAGGGCTATAAGTAGTGAGAATGGTCTTTATTGTTTATTGTAAAAAAAAAAAAAATCACTTGAGAAGAAATGTCAAGTTTCATAATATCTGACAATATGCAATCCTTTCTTTGAATATATATTTACATATATCAATATATATATTTTATATATTGTATATGAATATAGATATATGTATTTATATATCCATGATTTGGGCAACACTCTACAATTCTTGGTTAAGAGCTTCCATTAAGAAGTCCCAGAATTTTACCAGGGGGAATGCTGTATTGGGAATAATGTCTTTTTATATAGTATATAATGATCAGCAAAGCCCAACAAAATGTATAAGACACATATAAAACGATTGCCTGGCTTCCCTGTTTAAAATCTTCATTTTACTTGTTATGAAGAAATGCATTAGTGCTTCCCACACTACACTATGGCCTTAAAATATGGGAAAGGCGGGTGGGGGGGTGGGGTGGGGGGGGTGCTTTATGTATTATGAAGTAGTCATTAAACTTTAATCTCTGCCACTAGGGGGCAGAATGAAGTTTCTTTCTAGAGCTGACTGCTAGGCAATCAACCATCACATCATTGGAACACTGAAGGCACTTCAAAAAGACTCAGATGTTTAACTATTGTGCTAGTGATCATACATTCACATTGGGCTGCAGGCCAAAAGAGAGAAGAAGAAAAAAAAAACCAAAACAAAACAGAGATTTGCAGCTGAAAAGCTATAAAGTGGTGAATTCTACCTTAGAGCAAAACCATCTTCAGTGACAAAATTTCAAAGGCCATATGCATGTGATTTTCATGAAAAGCAGATGACCCGGAGTTTCTTTGTTTAACGGGAAGCGGACTTCCTCACAGAACAAGCAGGTTCTTCTGCACAATGCGCCATGTTTACTGTGCTGTTACTAATTTTACCTCCCTTTCTAGGCTGCAGTGAGGAGTCCCAAGCTGCTGTTTAATGCCAACAGGTATTTCATTACCACCACTGCCCCCAGCAGCCTCAAGAATACCCCCTCGGGTGCCACCTCAGCAATGGGGAGCGGTTAAAGCATTCCGAGAAAAATTAGGGTGTTTTTCTTTTTTACCTTTTCAGTTAAACCCTCCAATCCAACCTTGATTCTCTGGTAACAGCTCAAAGTTCCCAATCACATTTTGCGAAGACAAAACAATGATGATTTTGGCCCCCCTAGGCGGTTAAAACACTAAAAGGATGAGTCAGGAGGATTAGGGAGATTATTTCTCACCAAAGATCTCTGATTTGAGGGGCCTGCTTAGAGCATTTGCTTTTGAGACTTGATAGCCAGTTATGTCTGAGATACTTTACAATATTAACACACGAAGACACAATCCATGACACGTTTTCTAAGTTAATAAATGTAAGAAATACATTGGGGATTATGGGCAAGGTCCACCTTGTCAGCTCAACATTCTAAGAGTTTGCAAATTCAGATTCCGAGACATCTTGTTTTCTTTTTTAGTTTTTTGGTTTTAAAGCCAGATTTAGCTGGATTCTTGTTTTCAGTGAATTGTAGTCCCAAGAAAGCTGGAAAAGCCCCCCGCCCCCCAAGTGAAGGGCTGGGTTTGGCCCCTCCCCTGTCCCCACCTGGCTTTCAAAGCACAGGACAGTTCTGTAAATAGAGCTAGGGCCGAAAGGAATGCCCTCCTCCTTTTTTCCATCAGGAGCGTTACTTGATACATATCAATATTTCTTGTCAGCTCCCTCAAAGCAACATCTTGGGCCTTACGATGGCTAAATAGGGTTTGCTTAAGTCAGCGCGTTCCGGACCTTTTATGTGGCCTGACAGTTGACTGGGAGAAGGCCCACTCACTTTCTTAAAGTGTTCAGTCATCCGTGTGGCGGCCGACTCTGGGGGTTCCACATGAAATCCTCTTTAGATAAATTCATACTTGCGCGGGGTGATTAGGCTTACAGCTTGGTTGGCTCCCTTGTCCTTAAAAGCAGGACGTTCGTGATCAGCGTGGGGCTGATGTTGTCTTCCACGAATTACCTACCCCGTGGTCTCCAGGGCTGGCAAAGGAAGGTGCAACCGCCACTAATAAATGAGGAAAGAAAGAAGAAAGAAAAGAAATGTCCCTGCTCCCCACCCCCCAAAGATGACAAGCTGAAGTTGACAACCTAATCCTTCAGGCTTGTCTTACTTACTGAAAGTCTCAAGTAATGTCAAAGGAGCCATCTGATAACAGTTTTCATGCCAAACCTAACAGCTTTATTGCAACAAGAAACTTTCACATTAAATTTCCATGTGTTTTCTCTCTACAATCCTTCTTAACTAGACGGCCTAACCCCGCCCCACCTCCCTTTTTACTTGTTTTCTTTTTTTTTCCCCCCCAAAGAAAGATAAGTCTTCCCTGCTTCAAAAGACAAGTAGAAACTGCCATCGAGGGCCAGCTGGGTTATAGTCAAATTAGTGGATTATTATTACCTTGGGGACATTGGAAATCAAGTTTGTTATTGGTGGTTTCTGTTTCTGTAGGAGTTAATAGCTAAAATTTAAAGGGTGCTGGTCTATCAACAGAATGTTATTTTCTTAGGTGCGTAACTGCTATTTGTCCCAACCCCGCCCCCTTTTACTTTGTTGCTGCTGCTGCTACCTGCCACCAAGTTCACCTCTAATTTTAAACTCCTTTAGAGTTAGAAAGAAAGCCAGTTTTCATAGAAACATAAAGAACATTGTGCATTTAAACTCTTGAGCTGGGAAGATCAGGTGGGCGGGTGAGGAATCTCAGAATAAGAAATCTCTCAGAAATTGGCATCAAATTGTTAAGGGTCCTTGAGACTATACTAAATACAGACATTGTAAAATAAATCAGGGCAGCTCATTCTTTGTGTATTTTGGGGATGTTATGGCGAGAGTGTTTTCTGTTAAATACAGACCCTTCTGGGCTTAAACGTTGTGACATTGTTGCTGCGACAGTTTTACATTTTTGAAGCTACAGAATTCATGTAAGAATTTTAAAGTTCATGGGGATTTTTGTTTTTCTGTTATTTTAGGTGAGGATGGTCTTCCTCCTCCATGTTCTGAAACTAGTTTAAACAAAAACCAAAAAAACAAAACAAAACAAACAAAAAAAAAAAACAGATAACAACTTTGCAAGGAAAGCAGAATAAATAAACAGTCGTTTTCTGTTGAGTAAAATATTTCCCCACTGTAAGTTACTTTTCCAAGGGAAGTACGGTAGATCTCAATGTTGAATTACAGGCGTATTCTAACAGTTTGATTAATGTTTAAGAGTAAAACAGTTCTTGGAAAATTAGCCTACTGTGTAATTGTGTGTCTGATTGGAACAGCAAAGCATCTTAGTTAAAAATCTTTTAAGAAAAGATTTTCCCATTTCCTTCCAAACATTTGCTAATTTAATTGTGTTAACTCTTGGATCTGCATTATTGGTCAGGTGGCCGCATCGATTAGGGACAGACAGGGATAGGAATTTCCACCTGACGAAACTCTTATCAAGGATTTCATCAGGTGGTCACCTGAGTTACAAATATAGGAGCAAAAACAAAAATAAAAAGGTATTTTTCTGTAAGATCTCTCACAGTGTACCTTTCTAGGCTATTTTTGAAAACTACATCTAAAGTCCCCACACATCTCTACTAAACTCTACACTGTGAGTTGCGGAGGCTTCCAGAATATTCCGCCGCGTGTGTTGTATTTTCCACATTTCTACATTTAAAACGAATCCCCTACCTACCCACCCCCGTGTTGAATTCAGGAAAACACAAATAACTCATTAGCTTTGGACTGAAATGAGTTTGTTTTCCTTTCATGCTTAGCATTGCTTTTAAAATTATTCAGCACAGAAAAAAAAAAAAAACATGTTGCTGGTATCAGCGTTAAACGCCAGCTCTACACAGTGTGTCGATACTTATTCCAGGTTTAGTTTCACCCCAGAGCAAGATATTCTCTATTTACTTATAAAGGGTTTCGTACTGGCTTTATTGCACAGGGGATATTTCAAATATCGCATATAAAATAAATGCCTATGTGATAGAAGCCTATATAGGATATAAAACCATATACGAGTATGTGTATATATTTGTGTGTATAAAATATACGGAATAAGCCCATTCATTATAGGAAGCAATGCCAAGTGTGTGTAAAGGAAGAATTCCGGCTGTGGGGTTATGCTGTGTCCATTTTACAGATGGGACATTGGGATGGGAGTTTTCCAGAAGACGTGCACCGATGTGCAAGGACAGCAAAATCAGCTGGAAGACGGGGCGCTCCCGTGAATACCCTAATCCCCAGGGAATGCATGGAAGCTTGGGTGCGCATGGGAGGCCGGGGCTGGGAGAGAGAAATGCCAGCCCCGCCTGGAGGCCTCTGTCCTTCCGAAACCCAGAGGAAAAGAGCCCGCTCAGGTGTGACCCCATTTTCTGAGGACCCTTTCTGCAGCACAGAACGTGCAGGCTGCTCAGGAGAAACTGGAGGGATTATCGCAGCCCCGTCTCCGGCTTGGAAAGTGTTTGCAACAGCATCCTCCCTCGGAGCTGCAATAATAAACATCTCCAGCTGCAAGAGCCCTGCTGAGCAAGTCTGGGCAACAACACTTCCATTCCGTTCCTTTGACCAGCTTCGATTTCCCCCCGGAGGAGGGGCGTCAGGGGGCTGGCCCTGGAAGTGTCCCCAACCGCACAGCTCCGGGCTGCTTCCCCAGGGACACCCGCCCTCCCCCAGCCCGCCTCCAACTTTTGTTTTATTTACGAATATGTTGCCAGAATTCCAATGAGTTATCTATTCTGTGGCCCCGTCATTTTCCCACCGAGGCCTTGTCGCCGGCCGACTCCGCGTCCAGGCGCAAGAGTGAGCAGAAAAGAGGAGAGGGAAAGAATTCTTTTCAACTTTTTTTTTTTTTTTTTTTTTTTTTTATGTTTCACCCATTTCTCTCTGTGTGTCTCAAGGCCTCCTTTCGCCTCTTCTGCTTGGTCCCCCGCCCGTCTCCTCACCCCCCTTTAGCCCTTTATGTTACAGGATCGCTCAAATTGAAGATCAGGAGGGTCCTATAGGGAATGCATAGGGTCCCTGGGAGAAAAAAGCCCCCAACAAGCTATACACCAGATGTATAACGTTATATGGTCAAACTGGCAAACACAAAGGCTGTAAAACAAAAGGCGTGAATTAGGGAGAGGCATTCAAAGGCATGTTTTCAAAACAGCGCGGCCAAGAGCCTGGATCCCCCTCCTGAGACTCTCTGCTTGAAAGAAAAGGTGCTAAAGAAAGAAAGGAAAAGAAGAAGAAGGAAAAAAAAAAAAAAAGAAGAAAGCCCATTTTTTCTAATTAGCTGAGGCCTAACAGGCCCTGAATTTCGCAACTCGTTTTCATCAGGGGGGTGGTGGCTCGTGAAAATGGAAAAATATGCTTTGGAAACCTGTGATGTAGGCCCTCTTCGAACCGAAGCTGGACTCGGCCGTGGGCTTTTTTTTTTTTTTTTTCCCCCTCCCTGGTTTTTTGGGGTCTGCCTGGCTTCCTACGCCGGTGGATCCCTCTTTCATTCCCTTCCCCCAAAGTACAAATATTATTTAGGTTTGAAGAGAGAGCAGAAGGGAAGGCTCCAAAGGTCCTCCCGCCCCTTCTTTCTGTCTCATGGGCAGGGGGGTTTCCAAGCCAGTGACAACCCTGAGTCGCTATGAATCTCATTCCAAAGCACTGCCACCCTCAAGGGGGGGGGGGGGGGGAAGGTGTCACTATAGCCTTGAGTGTGTGTGTGTGTGTTTTCTGTAAATGCTGGGATTAAGATGAAAAACTTCGCAACATTGTGAATTTAGATATTTAGAGGCTGTGCATTTTTTTTTTTCCCCCAAAGCAGCCAGGCACTGTTTCCAAGACAGCAAGGTGTCTCCCCTGGGCAGTTTTCGCTCCAGTGCCTTGCAAAAGCACACACACAGACCATCTGAAAATTTTTTAAATTCTTATTTAAAGGGAACAGAACAGTGTCCTGGCCGGAGACTTAGTGCCCCTCTGCAGCCTGGCAGGTTATGAGCTTGCTGTCTTCCGCGCCATTTCTGATAAGAAAGCCGGGGCCCTGGGCCCTGGGCGAGGGCTGGTGGGCAGCCCGCGTCTCGAAGGGAGGCGACGTTAATTGCCACACAGTCGGGCTGAGATGCCTGTGGTCCTGCGTGGTGTGGTTTTAGTAACAAACACTTCTTCTAATGAATTAGCCTTATTAGGGCCTCCCCATATTCTTTCATACAGAGCAGAGCTATTCTGAACTTCTGAATGCAACAGTCTTGATATTCTCACGCTGGAGGCTCTCGGGTAGGATTGCAACGCCTCCTCTGTATTTTCATAAGGCTCATATTTGTGCACGGCAGGAGAGTGAGCAGCAGAAAGAGAAGAAGCCTCCTGAGTTTGCAGGGAGGGCCCATCCATGAACCCAGGGCCATCAGAGACACTCGCAAAATTATTATGCTAAAAATGGATTTGCATTCACAGCTGAACAATCTGGATTTTAGTTCATCACCTCCTGGCACTTTTTTTTTTTAACTAGGTGGCATTGGATAAAAACAGATTCATTAGCTTTGATTAACCTTCTTTAACTAGAGTTAAAAACCTGCTGTAGGCAGCTGAGCTACCAATGCAGTTTTAAGATACTTTATCATGTTTAAGACCCAATTACTGTTGCCCTGAATAAGAATAAAACATCATAGCAAAACGTGGAACAAACAGGCACTCTAACGTGCACAGCAAATAATCATTAATTTATGACAGCAACTTTCCCATTTCTATGGTTTTTCTGATGGCTGCACTTAATTCAAGTTCAATACTCAGGAATCAGGGTGAGAGGAGAGACTAGTCCTTCAGTCTCATTGACTGGTGACTTTTATTTTTTCTGCCTGAGAGCGTTAGTTAGGGTCTCGGTAAGCTCCTTGAGAAAAGTTCACCATAAAACAGCCAGACAAGAGGAGCTGAAGTCAAAAGAGATTCTGTAGGACTAAGTTTATATGACGGAGAGAGGGGATCAAAATGTGGTGGAACTTTAGGATTTTAGAGCCATCCGTCAAATCTTTGGAAACATTTCTAGTTAAAAATTGTAAATATCATAGAAAGGCATAGCGGTCAATCAGCATCAGGTTGATTGAAAGAGTTATCCCTACATGACCAGCAAATTTTTTCAAAGGGCTGTGGGAAGGTCCGCTCTGCGCCTCCTGGTGCGTGACATACAGGGACAGAACTCCAGCACCCGAGGGGTTAATCTCGGACAGGATTTGACTGAACCAGGAATAATGAACAGTGAGATACTGCAGCTTTCAGGCAAAACAGAGTAACAACAATTAAGAGAGAGGGGGGTGGAATAAAGAGAGAAAATCTCCAGTCAGTTAACTAACAAGAGCAGTCCAGTGTTTGAAACAGATAAACCAGAGGCCACCCGGAACGCCGCTGTTCCCGCGGCTTGCTTTGGGCCCGGGTGCAGAAAGCATTACAACATTTGTGAGCCAAGTGTTTGTGGGTTTCTCCTCATGTGCTTGAAAATATTGGGTTTGGCCATATTTCCATAATAACCGCAACCAGAGTCTCCCCTCCAGAACCACCGCCCCCAACAACAGATGTGGGTTTTAAAAGGAACTGGAGACACTGATATAATCAGACACTAGTTAGAGGGGCTTTCATACTAAATTCTCCAGCAAATTCACAACAACCAAAAAAAAAAAAAAAAAAAACACACAGAACTCCAGCCCCTGATGGAATTAATCTAAGATCCTTGATTATTTCAAGTTCTCCAAGTTTCCATTTTGCATTTTGTTTTTTGAATGTATGGTACTTTATTTATCAAACTGCAGTGTAATTTTCCCTTCCGTGGGAGGCTGTGATTGGGAAACACATAAATTGAAACTCGAGGGCCCGTTCTCTCCAGATTGAGTTCCGTTATCGCTTTAAGAATGCACACTCCTTGATGGTACAAGAGTGAAGCCTGTAGCTGGGTACTTCGTGGCTAACCCAGCAGGATGGTGGTCAACACAACAGTTTCCCCGACTCCTTTTTTTTGGCTCTTTTATTGGTATGTGTGTGTGATATTATATGGCCGTGATATAGCTTGCAAGCATTGCAGGTTTTCTACGTTCAGGTAAGAAAATAAGAATAACGTTTTGTAAAGACTTAAGTAAAAAGAAAACACTTTGAAGAAGTATATACAGTATTCCCTCACTTATCGCAGGTGCTACGTTCCAGACCCCGCCCCCCCCCGCCCCCCGCGAAGTAGGAACCTTACATTTATTCTACACGTTTAAACCTACGTCACTTTAACAACATACGTACACAGTACCGCAACATCCCGCAATATAGCGAAACATCCGCGATAAATAATTAAATATAATATTTTTTAAATCCCGTGATACAGTGAGGCTGTGATCAGTGGACCATGATATAGAGAGGGACTGCTGTACTTTAAAATAAGTCGGACTGGAGAAGCAGTGATTTTTAAAATATGCTATGTTATCGGTAATACAGCTCTACCACAGCTGTAGCTTTAGTATGTATAGTATGCCCTGAGATGTACCCCACTTAAACTCAGGTAGTCTAGACCATAAAATACGTCTGACTGTTTTCGGCCCTTAAACACTCTTGGACTTTATACAAAGTCACTTTGCACAATGCGGTCTCCCTTCACAGTGTCTCACTTCGAATAGTTTATTTAATCTTCTTCCTCTGAACATGTTCTTAGACCATGTTCCCATGGCAAAACGGTAGTGGGGTGAGGAAAGCAAACCTGAGTGCTTTAAAAAAAAAAAAAAGCTTACGGTGAGGATCCTTTTGACGTCCTGCCCTCTGCATCTTTCTATCCTTAGAAGCTGCAATCCCTGAACCCCAACCTCCAGGCCCAGCCCTGAAATGATTCTGGAAACCTTCCTGACCCTGGCCAGGGGAAGCCCAGAGAGCTGTAGACCAGCGATCACCAGCCAAGGCTGAAGTCCCTTTGGCAGCTGGACAAAACTCTGCTGCCCATTTCCAGAGACCAAGCTCCAGGCTTATTCCACAGGACAAGCTTTTAACTCCCAGCCTAGTCTCCTGTGCTTCCTCATGCCCAGGAGCCCAAGTGCAGCTCATTGGCTTGCTTTCCCATCCGGGTCCCTGTTCTCGGTTCCCGAGACTGAGTTCTCATAGAGAGAATTTCCCATAATGCTACAGCCCAAGACTAAAGCTCTGTGGCTCTGCTATACTTACCAGCTGCTGCTGTCAGACACCCCTGAAGCCCCGCTTAGCCGTCCTTGCTAGGCACCCACCAGCCAACTACCCTTCAACCTTCCTGGAGGTCTGAACTTTTGGAAGCTCAGTCCCCTCCTGCATCGGCCTCTGGACTATGTCAGCAGCCCAGGCTCTAGCCAGTCCTTCTCTGGATGGTCTCCCTCATGACTTTTGGAACTGAGGAGAGGTCCAGGAAGAGGACGTGAAGAAAAATGAAAAGACAGCAGCAGGTGTCTTGGTAGGCTTCCTCACACGTATCCTGCGTCCTAATTACTTTCTAATAGCTCCTAGATTCTTGACCCCTTGGTGACTATCCTGTCTCCACTAATTATGTTTGCTCCAAATGATGGGAATTCTATGTCCAGTGTTCGAGTGTAATTCTAAGGCCAACGCTGCAGAAAAATTTTATAACCTGTGGACCCAAACAAGGAGCCTCTGTGAACGTAATACAAATCCTGGAGCCATTTTTGCAGAAGTCAGTCAGAGGGGCTGTCTCACTGACTAATTTCAAAAGCAGGCAGTCACCGAGGTAAGAGTTATCAAGAACTGGGGAGAAGCCTTTGGATAATCAAAGAGATAAGACTCACAGCATAGGCCCAAGAAATATACTGTGTTGGGTTCCTCACCTGCTACCTCCCCATTTCTAATGCGGAATAGACCATGAAGCTTAGGTAGCAACTGGGAAACTTAGGAGACCCAGCATTATTCTGCCACCTGCCAGAATAATTGTCTCCTAGTGGTTGCCCTTTGACACGTATCCAGGTGTCATCATGGAGAGTTGAAAGCTGAGTAACAGTAGGAATGGTGATCTGAATAGCAGCTTCTTACACATGTTCATCTAAGACCTTTTAAGTCAATGGTTCTCCAGAACTTGGGAAACTTGAAAAAAACACATAGGGACTTCCGGCCAAGGTGGAGGCAGGGACGGACATGCTGTGTCTTCCTCCACAACTAAGAAGAAATACAACGACCTCGAAACTAGAGACAACCAGAAGTTCCAGAAAATCAAACTGCACGGAAGTCCAGCAAACAAAGATATAAAGGAGAAATACTCACTCAGACAACAGAACACAGTGTGGTGGTGGCAGCAGCAGCAGTGGCAGCGACGGGTCGGCAGAAAGCGCAGTCACATGTTTTGGAAAGTCAGGAGGGACACCTGGGGAGCATTCCAGCTCCTCACCAGAATGAGAAGGTTATGGTACCAGCACCGGGGAAGGTCAAGCCTCATCGCTTCTGACTGTGCAGACCAGTGGGGGCTGGGGCAGAGGAAGAAACTGCCCATCTCTCAGCAGAGTCTGCTTGTTTAAAGGGCTCCATGGTCCTAGAACATCCACAGACCCACCCACTCTGGGAATGATGGCCAGGGCAGCAACTAGAGGAGTGCCAGTGTCATATGGAAGTGGGAGAGGTGCCTGGAAAAGGGGCGAGAGCTGGGCAAGCAGCATTGTTCCCTCTCAGACCCCTCCCCCACATACAGCACCACAACGTGGTGAAACAGGTGCCCTGTTCTGAAAATCTCTAAGGCTCCGCCCCTTACAACGTAACAGCAGGAGCTTGTCAGAGAAATATGGCCCAAAAGGGGGAACGAATCAAGGTTCCAGTGGGAGAACTAAGCAACAAGGAAATAGCCAACCTAACAGACGAGGAGGTAGCCAACCTAACAGATGCAAAATTCAAAACACTGGTGATAAAGATGCTCACAGCCTTGACAGATATGTTTGAGTACAGCAAATGCATAAGAGAAGAAGTGAAGGCTATGCTAAGTAAAACTAAGGAAAATGCAAGCAAAACCAATGGTGAAGGGAAGGAAACCGGCGTTCAAATCAGTGATTTGGCACATAAGGAAGAAAAAAACAGTCAACCAGTGCAGAATGAGGAAATAAGAATTGAAAAAAATAAGGAGAGGCTTCGGAACCTCTGGGACAACATTAAATGTTCCAACATCTGAATCATGAGGGTGCCAGAAGGAGAAGAGGAAGAGCAAGAAATTGAAAACTTATGTGAAAAAATAATGGAGGAAAACTTCTGAAATTTGGTGAAGGAAATAGACATACAAGTCCAGGAAGCATGGAGAATCCCAGGCAAGCTGGACCCAGAGGGGACCACACCAAGATACATCATGATTAAAATGCCAAAGGTGAAAGATAAAGAGAAAATCCTAAAAGCAGCAAGAGAGAAGTGGAGAATTGCCTACAGGGGGGTGCCTATAGGACTATCAGGTGATTTCTCAGAGGACACTTTGCAGACAAGGAGGGACTGGCAAGCAGTATTCAATATGATGAAAAGCAACCTGCAACCAAGATTACTCTGTCCAGCAAAAGTACCATTTAGAATGGAAGGGCAGATCAAGTGCTTCCTAGACAAGGTGAAGCTAAAAGAGTTCATCATCACCAAGCCATTATTATATAAAATGTCAAAGGGACTTACTTAAGGAAAAGAAGGTCAAAACTATGAACATTAAAATGACAACAAACTCACAACTATCAATAACTGAATAGACCAGCACTGACTCCTCTTGTCAGCTGACTGATGATCTCACAGCCTCTCTTACCAACACCCCCTCTTCTCTGAAGACCTACACTATTTAATTAAGTCAAAAGTATGACGCTGTGGGCCTTTAAGGCAAAGGGTCCCTTTCTTAGGGTCCGACCGACCCTTGCCTACCTATCTCCCTGATTTGCCCAAACCTGACTTGTTCATGAAGAATCACTGCAAGCCCCCTGCCCCCCTACTCCACCCACTGTCCTGGCGGCTCTGTTCCTTGAGAACTCGCATGAACGAACACTCTGCTGTTGACACTGCTCCTTATTGGTCCCAGAGTTCAAGTTTAGGAAACGCCTTCCATCAGCTCCAAGCTCCAGAGACTGCTTCCCATGCCAGGATCCTCATATTTTCTTCCTGAGTCACCACACCCCCTAGGGGAGGCAACAGCTTTTCCTTCTTCCCCGCTACCAGATTTAGCCTCAGTCTGGGGCCACCTTGACTTCTAGGTCTTGAAAAGCCAGGAAACCCGTACGAGGCTCATTATTCTTTACGAAAGCCAGAGATGTGAAAATGGAACCCCCCAAGAACGAGCACAGTTTTTACTAATTAGCTCGTTATTGCCCCCCACCCCAGCGCCCCCCACCCCACGCCATTCTCTGCCATAATGTTACGTGTTCTGCACAGCAGGACGGTCTGCCTTCCACAGCCAGCTCTCCAGTCTGTCCATCGCTCAGAACCAGAGACTCCTTATACGCTCATGGGCTCTGACAATGTCTGACATTGGCGTGGCACGGGGCAGTTCAGACAACACTTTGACATGCGCCATCTCATTTCATCTTCATGGGACAGAGGCTGACTCATGTGTAGGAAAATAAAGAGAGAGTCTCAGCGCTAAATACACAGGGTCATCGAGAGGATGAAATGAGGTGAAACTTCCCGAGGGACCACACAGGTACTCCAGAGATCTCTCTTCCATCCCCCCAACCCCCAGCCCCGGGGAATGTAGATGCCACATTAGATTTTCCCTCTCTTTGCATTGAATACACAAGGGGGATGATTGGCCAGACGGATCTTACAGTCTTTGTGAAGCCCCTTTGTCAATGACCTAAGTATTAATGTAGAAGTTTCTAAGCTTTTCCCCCTGGGATACTGTGTGTTTTCAAGTGCATCATTGATTAAAAATGAACACACAAAAAAGGCCTCTGGCGTGAGATCTTAGGACAGGGCAGCATGAAAGGGTTCCCCGTTCTCCTTCTGCTTCAAGTGCTTCAGGAGATACACAGTCACTGCTCCAGGCCTGGCTGCACAGGGTTCACCCCTCAGGCAGCCCGTGGCCTGTGGCTGTTGTGTTTTCTGGAAGCGCGCAGGACAAGACCCATACCACCCCGGTCGTAGGGAGGTCTCCGGAATTTCTTACCCTGGGTGACTCTGTCTCACCCGTTAACCAGAGTTATGAAAATCATAAGCGCTTGTGAGGCTGGGAAAGTGCTCACTAGAAACGAATGAACAGAGTCCGACATGCAGGATGGTGAAGAGCCAGTCACAGTGCCATCCAATGTCACGTCAGAGAGAGGCAGCCTCCCTTCGGCCACCAAGGGTAAGGCCGAAGACTTCCTCCTTGTAACTAAACCGTCTCTGTGACAACTCACCCAACGTTGTGGGAAAGCAGACTTTTCACCTACACAAACGAAAGAACGGAACAATGCATCCGTGGGTAGGGTGACCTGGATCTGACTGTTATGCTCAAAATTAGAACATCGTTTCCGATGGTTGATGCACGCATTTCACGCCTACGCAAGGAGCAACCTACAAGTGCCTGTGTGTTTCCCAGGCACTGCAGGCACTACAGTGAACCCGAGAGCCAGAACGTCCTGTCTTTAAAGGATATGAATTTCCAGGTGGAACCATTAGGTGCTTCTACTTATGACCGAGAGCTGGTCCAACCTCTCATGCACGGGAGCAGCTGAGGAAGGTGTCTTTGACCTCTGATAGAACCCAAAGGCTCGGTGCTCTTTCTGTTTCAGTGAAAAGACAGTACAAAGGAATCAAGGGTAAATTTGTACCTCTGGGACCCCACTGCCACCACAGCTGGTCATGCCTGGAGTCTGTATACAGAGGCAGCTGTGTACAGGTGATTGACACATGGCTAACATGGGACAAACTCAAGCACACAGTGCAGAAAGGCCCCCTGGATTTCCTTTTGGTGCTTGTGGAAAAATACCAAGGTCATCAAACATTAGCTTCTAATAATCCTCCCTGTCTTGTATCCCATTCCTTAAATTTTTTGAAATGACATTTAACATGTTGATTGCTTAAAATAAAGGGTTTGTTTCTCTTGTTGTTTTTAATTTTTTAAAAATAAGTCTAGCTTTGATTTAGTCAACAAAAGTCCACCACCAAGCAGAAAAAAAAAAAAAAATGAGTGTCTGAAATTATGGTATGTTTCTCAGACTCTGGAAAAGACTTGAATTAGATTCAAGAAGGCAATGTACTCTTTCTTGTTCTGCTATAAACCAACAAATAAACAGTTTCGAAAAGTCCAGTTCTCCCGACACAAGACATCTGGAGACTTGAAAAAGGAATGCACATTCTTGGCAGTGTGTCCGAACTTGGACTCCAAATCTTCTGAAGTTCACACATCACCATTGTGACAAAATGCTGTCCTGTCATGATGTGTCTCCATAAAACCATGTCAACATTGTCTGTTCTGCACAACATCTCCTTAAAAAGTTGACGAGCTGAGGGGAGATGCAGTTCCATCCCAGAAGGCCCTGGAATTTGATCCTGTGGGTTCGTTGTGCACAGAAAGGTACTCCATGTAATGTGCAGCTCATGATGAGAATGCTTGAAAAGGTCATTGGCTTAGTTCAAATAAACAAAACACATTCTCTATAATACTCTGGCATGAGAGTCAGAGATTTCAAGCAGAGAAAAGACTGGAGAGTACAAAAAAAAAAAAAGTCAGAGGCCAGTCAGTTAGGTTGAGGGTGAGACTATTTTTAGCATACTGAAAAATTGCTGGGAAGAAGGGAATGGTGTGTAAAATAAAAATAAATAAATACTGGCCACAATGTCCAGGTTTCCAAATGGGGAGCCCCCTTCATTACTTTCAGGGAGAGTCACCTTTAGGAAGATTTAAGTGCCCTTTTTGGGTCTTACTGTCCTCCTGGGGACATGGCTCTTCTTTTCCCAATGTAAAATTTTCTGTCCCTTTAGACTTGATGGTAACAGGAGGAGAGAAGAGGATTTTTCGAGAAATTTCCAAAAGCCTCATGCCGAGAAAATAAAAACAATTAAAATAATATTTAAAAGGCATATTTACTTTAAAAATCCTTTAAAAGTACACTCAATAGATTGGTGTTTTAGATATACTTTTTTACATGAAGGACTTACTGTGTGCTGGTATGTGCTAAATAAATATACTCTTTATTTAATCCTCAGAATAATTGTAAGTGTGTATGAAATATGGTGCATACCACGATATTTAGGAGAAAAACTAGCTGCAGGGATTAAACAGCTCCCCCAATGTCTCCAACGGCAGAATGAGAATTGAACTCCCAAGCGGCCTTGTCTCGAAAGCGCAGCCTCTCCACCACCCATCAGTGCATCTCAAAGATGAATATGAGCGAGGCATCCTGAGATGCGCCCAGAAGAACTTCAGGCCTTGTACCTGACAGCCGACTCCATGGGGACATTAAATTATGTTTCCAGCATGGCTTCTCCAGGTGCCGAGTTCACGGACTCTCCAAAGACATCACATGTGCACGGAGACACGAGGCCTGTTTGCAGCGGGCTTTAGCTAAAGGGCACCTTGAAACGCCGCCGGTCTCCCAAGGCCAACAGCTGGATTTATGGGGAAGGTCTTGCCTCATGCACGTGTGTACATTTCCTGCAGAGAGCACAGCGTGCGTGGCCGGAAGCACAGCGCAGCCTGCACCCCATCGAAGAAAAGCATTGGATAAGGCTTCATATCAAAGGGTGCTAACCCTGGCTGCTGTGGCTCAGTGGATTGAGCGTCAGCCTATGAGCCAAGTGTCGCTGGTTCAATACCCAGTCAGGGCACATGTCTGGGTTGCACGTCAGGTCCCCAGTTGGGGGCGCGCGTGAGAGGCAACCACACAGTGATTTTTTTCTCCCTCTCTTTCTCCTTTCCTTTCTCTCTAAAAGTAGATAAGTAAACAAATAAATAAATAAATAAACTGTCAAAATTAAAAAGATGTGTCTGGCTGCTGGCACAAATTTTTTTTTAAAAAAAGGGTGCTGCTTGCCCTGAAAAGACAGGCGACGGTGAGCCTTGGAGACCAAAACAGGGCTGAGAAGAAGGGCCCGTGAGATACCTTCTCCAGCCCAAAAGAATCTTCCAGAAGGGCAGCCCAGGGGACTGCTTTCAGGAGCTCTCCTGTTTACATTAGTCATCAATGTCTCAGGGAACAAAAATGGGAAAATGAAGATTCCAAGCGGACAGACAAGAGCAAGCAGTGACATTTGGAGTCCAAACCACCCTGCTCATGGGGCCGTCACTCTTGTCGCAAATGGTGGTGTGTGGCTGTGCAGTGGGTCACGAGCTGCTTTGGGGGTGTGCCAATGTCCACGGGCGTCTAACGGGAGGGAAAAAATAAACAAATAAACCTCTCCAGAATTCTACTGACTACAGGCTAGACAAAAACCAAGTGGGATGCCAACTGGAGAATTTAAACAGAATAGTGCTTTTTTAACCTGTCAGCAAGATATAGAAGACACATAATTTCACTTATACATGGTGAATGTTGATCTATGTTGCATTAATTGGCCTTCACTAAAGGTTTTCCCCACCTATATGTTGGAGAACAGCAAACAAACACAGTAATGAGGATTTTTTTAAAAAAGGAGAAAAGGAAGTCACACACACTCCAAATAAGTAAGATGATATTAAAAGTTTGGGAAAAAAAAATTTATCAAAAAGCGTTAACGGAGTAGCCTGCTAGTTCCAGAATAAAAAGCTGATCTCATGTATTGAACAATTTTGAACTTTTTACTGTTTAGCCCTTTCAAATAATAGCAACTTGAAATATGCTTGGCTGTGTATAAGGTACATAATACATTAATGTGATTATCTACATGGATAGTGTATACATTATGCATATGCATGTATTGTCATCCACAAACATATATTTACATGTTCATATCAATGATGCGATTTATCAAATATTGTCACACCTCTTGTTCCAAGCAACCCTCTCATTAAATGTATGAAGTGCTTATTCGCCAACTTCTCTAGGCAGATTTTAGAAACATCCCAACCCTCTCCAGAATGCTAAGTGTGTACCTCTACTAAAAATCTTAGCAGACGCCATAGGATGATGCTAGGAGATGCTGGGCTCAGGGTTTGAACTCAGGTCTGAGTTGAGTTTCCCATGTTGGGGAAATGAATCCTTTCCTTTACTCAAGGCAGATTTCCAGTCTGCTCTTGATGCTCGTCTTCTTGTGGAAATTGGGAGTGGGGTAGTGGGGAGAGACACAGAAACAATTGAACTATGTGACTTCCCCTTGGCATTTTCATTTCTCCTCTGCTTTTTGAGCCTAAATTCTGTTGTCCAAAAGAAGTGCACGGAATTCCATAAGGCCTTACTACTGAGCACCTACTATGTGCAGGGAACAGCTACACTTAGTAGGACAAATAAATGTAGGTATCACAAACTACCTGCCTGTCTATTGATGGCAGCTATTGGCCTGTCCTAGTTCCGCCCTGAACTCCTGCTTTAAATAAAACCACAGTGTCATGGAAAGAGTACAGAACGCCACGGTTAAGGCATGTGTTTTCTAACGTATGACAAGTGGGAGCCTAGCGGAGAACATCTTCATATCCCTTGCAGAATCAGTAGCCCCTCCACCCTTGAGAACCAACTACATATTCCTCCTGCGATGTACATGATGGAAGGTATGATGCTGTGCATCTTAGTAATTTCAGCCGATTCCTATCAAACTAAAGAGATTTTGGTGACTTTCACCTGCCACAGGTCATCTTCACCACCAAGACAAGTAGCAGGGACCTGGGGGTGCCGTCCCCACCACGGCCCTGATGGCATGACAGCCACACTTTCCAGAAGATCAGCCCAGCTGTATTTCCCAGCCCAGTGATGGAGACCCCGCCTCGGTGGGCCCACCCCAAATGAGGTGTGATTCCACTCCCAATTGGACTCAGCATTTTAAATAACTATAAAGAACAGGGAAAGTGCAATTTTCCCCCCTGAATCCAGAAAGAACAAATGAAAGATAAGACATTGGAGGTGTATCTTAAACCACTTCTAACACTGGGGACAGGAAGAGAGTACTCGGTCAACTGTATAATTTCTAACATGGTTAACTATCCAAGAGAATGGCTCAGGGAAAGTGAAATTAACACAGATTTATGAAGACTAGTTTACAACAATGACTGTGAACTTTGGAGAGTGGCGTGCTTAATGGGTACAGTGTTGAACTTAAACTTTGTTTTTCATTTCTGTCCAAGCCAGAAGATTCAAAAATACCATAAAGTCACGTGAGATTCCCAGCTCCCATTTCCCTCTCCCGAGGTTTGAAAAACTTCATCTACAGAAAGCTTTGGTCATGATCCAAACTGAAGGCGAACTTCAGATATTTGAGCGTGACCCACCGCTGTTTTAAGTCCAAATTGGCCACAGACAACCCTATGGACCATTACCTCATTGTTTATGCTGGTGAGTTATAAATATTTTTTAAATCCCAAGTTATGAAGTTCAAAGGGACGTTTTATAACTCTCAGCCACTGCCACTTCATTCCCTCCTGCTTTGGGTGCTGGCCATGCATCTAGAGTTGCATTGGCAAAACAATCAGTAGTATTGACAGGGTGATATATTCCTGTCTTAAACCTCGTTTCTCAGCTCTGTCATTACTCAGGAGACAACAGGAAATGAACTTAGCAAAACTCCATTCTCCGCATCTACGCTCTTCCACATAGTTAGTTAGAGTTTAAGTGAAATCATGACTCCATGTGCCCCGTGAAATAATGCATAAGTTTCTCACTGAATGATGAAAATGCCTTATAACATATACATGTCTTCCTCTTAGGATAGTATTGTCAAAGTATGACAATATAACCATGCATATTTACATTGATACAGGGTCGGAAGAGTATGTTTACGGTTATCATACAAATGATGCAATAATTAATAAATCACAATACAAGAATAAAGTGTGTTCTGTGTACTCACAACTGTAAACCTACTTTTGCCCAGTCTGTGATACCATAACTGTACATCTGTGCATGATTAGTATGAAGTGGGGAGAGATATTAAAGTCTTGAAAACAAAATTGGAGTTATCAGAGTCTAAACTACAGCAGTAGAAGAAGAAGAAGATACGGAGCTATGAGCTATTTTAAGAGAAACGACACTATATTCATGAAGCACCCACGAAAATCACACAACTCTGGAGGTAAATGTTATGCTTGCCATTATTTTATAGATGACTACCTTGAGGATCCAATAATAAGTAAATAATAGCCAGAATTAAATTCCAGGTATATCTAACCGGAAAGGAAGTGTTCATTTTTACTGCTTTTATATTCAATTTCAATGACCATGAATAGGAGGGTAAAAGACAGCCACATGAGAGCACCTCAGTGCGTCTTTTGGACATAATTGGCCCTTCTTGTTCTCTAACGTGGGCTGACTTTTCTCTGTGCTAGTGTTGAGCAGAGAAAATGTTCCGTCCTCCCCCAGAGGTAGCAAGGATAAGAAGAACAGGAAGCAGAACAGTCTCCAGGAGAGCCAGGCTCGGGTCTGGGAAGAAAGTTCTGTAACCTAGGAAACAGGAAGTGGGCAAAGGAAGTTCAATGTCACCTGCATTTCAGGTGTGCAGCGCCCCGGTGCGGGCCTGGGCGTCTCCTTCTTCCCTTCTCTGAGCTAGAACCCACTGCTGCTCAGGTGTGGGGAACCTCCCACCTCCACATTGTTTTCAGAGTGTAGTACACTGAGTGCAATGTGATGGATCATAAGACTTGAAGAAATGAAAGAGCAGAAGAAAAGCAATTTCCAGGCTGCTCTTGACAGAGATCTACCCGGGCAATACCAGGGTAGGTTCTTCTGCATTAGCCTGGAGGTGGGAGGCTGTAAGGTTAACCTGGCAACACTAAAACTGAGCAAATGCCAGTCCAGCAGAAACCAACCTTTGTGATGTCATGGGTGCTATTGGGTGTGTTTGCTTTTGCTTTTTTGTTTCCTAAATCCAAAGCAACCCTCTCCCCGACCATGCCTCTAAAAGGTCTCTCTGGCCCGGGCCAGATGCGTGGATATTCAACTGAACATCACAAGCAGATGATAAAGTCCAGTGATCTCTTTGCTGCATCTTTAAAAGTATAGAAAATTTAAATTTATTCACTCTCTAGGCACTTAGGCATTAGAACGTGTAAAATTATCAAACGACAAGAGGTCAGACCTTCCGTGTGTGTGGGGGGGGCGGGGGGGGAGCCTCAAAGAGATCACGTGCCCAACACACTGATGATAAACTGTTCACGGCCGGGTAAAAGGCAGGCGGCTGATGTCACATCTTATCTTTGGGAACTTATATATTTATGAGCGTTTATTCCATTAGGCTATTACAAGGGACAGAAAAAGGGCACTTTTTATGGGTTGAAGAATTCCCACAAGAGCCACAAACTCAGAAATTAGAGATGGAAAGATGCGCCGGGTTGTTCAGAGCCACCCCTTTGGCGTGGTCTCCCCGTTCCATCCCGCAAGCCTGTCTGGCCCAAGCTGTGGGGCTTCTGCCTCTTTCCCTGAGGTATGATTTCCCAGCTGCAGTATTTTTGCTTCGTACTCAGTTGGAATAGTTGTCTCGTGAATTCATGATAAAATCATGAGATCTCAAGGGCCTTACATAGCATCCATTTTTTTCTTTCAATAAGAGAATTCAAAGACACTGTCCGCAGCTTGAGTTCCTAAAGAGAAAAGTGCTCCATAACCTATAACGAGAATAAGTCCAATCCAGATGCGTTGCCTTCTCCTGACGACCACATAGACCCTATTTAGGATGTGGCGGAAGGAGGACCATTTGGCGCATAAAAAGGGGGCAGGTAGGTAAAGTTGTCATCAGCACTGAAAACCCCAGAGGAGACCAGCCTTTAAACTTTCACGATTGGACCATCTGGGACTCTCAAGAACGTCTTCGTTTTGTTAAGCACCAGCATCTGGAGACGAGACACAACCACACTTTTTACACGGGACGGCATGCAGCAAATCCTTGCAGGCCGAAGAGCCCAGAGCCGTTCCCGAGCCCAGCAGGGATATCTTGCTGAAATACATTTTCTCTAGTGCTCTGCACACATTTCAGATATGATCTGAGACAACACTAATACTTTTTAAACAATTTTGGTAATAACGGTTCACCACGAGGTGGAATAAAAGGTAAAAGCAATTGTGGAAATTTCAAACAGGGACTATTGCTATGTCTGGTCTAATTATGAAACTTTAAATAGTGGGATCTCCACCCAGGTTTTTTGTGCCCCCTAGAAGTTTCCCTTTCTTCATTTTTTTATGCAAATGTTTGTCATGGAATACTGTGTTCATAGGCTCTGCATCATTGTCCCCGGCGGATTTCAGGAGAGTGACTTAATCACCTATTAATTAGCTTTTGTTTTATGGGGTGTTTTTACTTTTTCAGATCTAGGCTTTTGACAGAGTCTTTGTATTTTCTAACTTTATAAATGAATGCTAGTAGAAAGCTGTGGAGCTCAACCCTCCTGAGGCAAGGGAGTCTCCGGAGTGAGTATGTCTCCTAGTGGTGATGCTTCTTCAGGAGGAAAAAAGGGAGTCACGCAGAAAGTCCATTCACAACTATCCTGTGACTTGAGGGTCGTGGGGCTTCATTTGGAGTAGGTTACGGAGCAGGAAGCAGGGGAGAAGAGCTTGAGAAAGCCGGGAGCTGGGGACCCAGTGATGAACAGGACCCAATGAAACACACCTTCTAAAGAGAGAGATAGGCAACAGATAAATAGAAAAAAATGTGTGCAAGAATCCAAATGGTGATGTGCGAGAACGTCAGCTCACGGGCTGCCCCGCAGAATTCACAGAAGGAACGAGAAGGTTGGTGAATGCTCCATACAGGGAAGTAAGAAAAATGTCGCTGAGGAAGTCCCTTGTAACTGAGGTTGGGGAGAGGGGAAGGACCTCGCCACGGCGGACAGGGAGGTCCGGGCGGTGACCGTGTGCATATAATAGGGTCAGGAGGGGGTGGGTCCATGGAAGAAGCTCTGGAGAAACTAAAGTTCTGTGGCTGTCACCCAGGAGGGGGGATTTGAGAATAGACGAGGAGAGGGTGGCCCACAGGGGCCTGGGCAGGAGGACAGATTAGACAGGGTGGGGCGCAGAATGGGAAAGGAGGGCCCCTGGAAGATATAAAGACATAACGTGCAAGTATAAGGTTTAAACAGTTGGGTGTGTGGAAGAGAGCAGCCAGGGGAGAGACCAGAACATGGTGACAAGGGTGGGGGCCTGGGGCAAGGAAGGACCAAGATGGCCAGTATGGACCGATTAAGTACAAATATAGTGTCTGTAAGACATCCAAAGCCCTCCTCCTTCACGCCTTCTCTCTCTCTTCCTCCCGCCTCTGTTTGTTGAGATCCAGGGAACCGAGGATGAAAATGAGTAGGATTTGGGCTCTCCCTTCAGGAAGATCACCATCCCTAGGAGGTGAGTGTGGGAACACGGACGGGTCAGCTAATAAGCCCAGATGGTAAAAGCAAGGTGGAAAGGGACCTGGTGGACAATGACGGGACAGCCACCTTCTCTGCCCCAAGGATCAGAGGGACTCACTGAAGTGAGAAGATACAGCTCTGTGGATGTTAAATCGTATCATCCTGGTGCTGGGTGGAAAAGCAGGGAAGAGCACTTGAGGGAGCTGAAATGCACATGAAAAGAGCCGAAGGGGTGAAAGAGGACAAAACCAGGGCGAGATTGCCATGAAGGGGAGGTGTATGTTGAGGAGGAGCCTTGAACGCCGCACTTGGGAGATTGGCTGTCATCGTGCAGACAAAGAGTTAGCACCGTCTGCTTCTGAAGGTCCACCCTGGTAGCAGCCTGAGGCGGCAGGGACCGGGGGCGGGGCTACAAGGAGACGAGGGTCAGTAGGCATGGTCTGTTCACCAGGGGCTGATCTTGGGATGCCAGGTTCTGAACTATGAGGATAATTCCAGAAGCCATGATATGAGCTCCCAGGGGGGTCGGGGGCTACGGTTTCATAGCATTCCCTTTGTACCAGAGCCCAGTGGCAGCCGGGCCACACTTCATATCTTACAGCTATGGAACAAAGGGACGCAAGATGCCAAGGGCAGGGATGGCTATTTATGATTCAGCAGGGACTCTGAGATGACCAAAGCAGACTCCTGGCTCCTGTCCCCCCCTACTATGTCACCAGCCCACTTTTGGCACTGCGGACTCTTCCGTATAAATAGACAAAACACTCTCTGAACCTTTATCTCCAGACTAAACCTGCTGACGGAGTCCTACATGGTAGAGGATGACAAATGTACATTTTTCTAGTAGTCATGCTAACGTTCCTCAGCGATAAAATACCATTGCTGTTCTAAATGAAAATAAGCATTTCCAGTTTCCTGGAGGTTTTTGAAAGTGCATCAGCAATTATATTTGAATTATAAAGTCAGCTGAAAGGCGAGGCCAGACTGAATTCCAAGGCTGATCCACGGGCAGCACATTAAAGCGGAGAGGCTGCAGCTGGCCCAGCTTGGAAGGAACGGTTCTCGAAAAGGACAAATTGAGCAAGCTGTTGACAATGACCTTACGATGGAGTATTGTTCTGAGATTAGTTTAAAGAGAAAAAGAAGAGATTCCACAAACCCTAAATCATTTATTAGCTCAGGATATGACTGATAGAGTTCCCAGTCCAGAAACAGAAGTTCAGAGCCGGGCTCTCTGGGACGTTTGTGTTCATGCAGAGTTCAATTCCAAGGCCAGTGGATCCAAGGAAGGAACAAGATGAATTCCATTTTTACTACAAATTTCAAGGGGGATTACATCAAAAATAAAGAAAGAACGTGCTGAGGCAAGGAGACAGAAATCAATACATCCAGGTTGATGGATTCAATTGGAATAAGAAGCAAGTCTATGGGAGTATCAACAACAAATTCTCCTGCTTTAAGATGGTATTTTGCGGGAGTATAAATCTTACGGACTCCTCCGATAGCCACAGGACTGTGCTTGGGTTGCTTTATTCGGGAGAGATGATGGATTTGTCTCACTGTGAGTCCTCACCTTGCTCTCTCTTTGATCTACGACAAACATAGGCAAGATAGCAGCCAACGGGAGGATTGTTAAGAGCCTCAAAGCAGCCCTGTCTTCCAGTGGGGAAGAAAATCATCAAATTGGGACGGAGACAGGTTTGGTGCTACTGCCACTCTTAAATAAATGAACTAAAAACCGTCTCGTTCATTTTAAAAATTATTTTCCTAATCAACAGCAGACTGTCTGGTATTTGGTTTCAAATTTGGGGTTGAATTCTAAGCAACTGTTAACAATGGCCCATCAGAACAGACACTGTTTGACCAGTAGAGGCTCCCAATTCTTCACCTCCAAAACTCTGCTAGTTTGTCTGAATAGGTAAAGGTGGTCAGACTCGATGACAAAAGGACAGGTCATAGGTGACTTTGACCTACACATTGGCCCTGGTATTGATTCCAGTTCTTTTGACAGGAAGTCGAACGTTAGTAAGTATTTATGCATTGCTTCACTAGGTTTTGGGCTACTGGCCCTACCATGAAGAGGCTGTCGAATTCTACCCCCAAATCAAGGCCTGCAGGTTGAGACCGTTTTATTTTCTTTTCACACTTTTTTTTTTTTTTTTAATCAAAGGGTTTATTTAAGCACAGTTTCGATCTAGAGAAATAAGACGTAACTGGCAGCCTTTGCTAAGTGGGCACACCCCACACAAAGCATCCTGGTGTGTGGCATGAGGTTTTGATTCCTCGAAGATGGCCTTGCCCTCGTTAGAATTAATTTTGGAGGTAACTGGGGCAGCGTTTGGCAAAAGTCCTCTAAAATAGGTCACCTACCACAAGTGAAAGGAGAGAAGTTCCTCAAAGGGTAGCCGGGAGCAAGGACGTATCACAATTCCGAGAGAAGAGGATTTAGTGATTGTTACACAAGGAAACTGTGTCCAAAGACCCTTTCAAAGGGCTTAAGAAAGAGGCCTTTGTTGTTGGGAGTGATAGAATCTGTCTCCATTCCCTTCTTTTACACATCACTGTATCCCGTGACACACCACGCACACCGTTTAGGGAGGTGACTGTCATGTGATACAGCTTAATACACACAAAGATGTAAGGTTGGTGTTCTGTTCCCAAGTCCTGCCCTACTTGCTGGATCATATATTAAACATCACAGTGAACCCTGTTCCCGGCTCGGCTAATGCCCAGGCACAGTTGAATGCATGAGGTCTCCCGCTTCTGTTATTTTTGTTAAGCCAGCCTCTGTGTTACCCCATCCCCACTTTTATTGCCTGATTTCACCGTTTCTCAGAAGACATGTGAGCCCAGGGAAATGGATCCTCCCGGGCACTTGAATCCTGTGTTCCAACTGTGAGTGAAAGGTCATTGGCGAAACGCTCTTCTAATGAGAGTGTTTACATGTCTATTTGCCAGGGCGGCTTTAAAAACAGGTTGCAGTTTTCTTTTTGAAACTGATCTTAAAATATGTATACATTGAACAAAAGGTATTTCTTGAGATGGCTTTTGTATTCTGTTACCAGTTTTCAAGTTCGTTCTTAATAGTGGTTAAGGGCATGTTTTCACATACCCAAGTAATGATTAATACTTAATATCTATGTAGCTGCCCATATACTTGCTGAATGACTATGTTGGACGATTTGGCTTCTCTGTAGCCCCTGCACACAGTCAGAGCCTTTAGCCTGTTATGTTGATTTGCTGTTTTACTTTGTATCGTTTTACAAATGGGACCACTCCGCGTGACACTGCTGGGTAACTTGTCTGAAATCAAGCAGCCAATTGCATCAGAAGCCGTTGGGATGTGCTCTTAAGGAGCTGGCTGAGTCCCATCAAAACAAACCATTTTCTTTTAAGACAGAGCCCACACGTAGGCTCAACAATGCCACAAAATAAAGTAATTAAATTAAAACCCAAGAGCTGCTCGACACTCTTCCACAGGATGTTACACGGCAGTAGCACAGTGGTTTATAGCCAGGGTCAGTTCGGCCCCAGATGTTTTTGGCCACATCTGTACATAGTTTCAGTGGTCACAATGGATCGAGGGGGTAGGAGGTAGGAGGGGTGCTCCCAGCTTCTGGGTAGAGGTTAGGGACGCTGCTGAACATCTCACAATGCCCAGGACAGACCCCACAACAGAAAAGCAACCACCTTCCTAAAACGTCAACTGTGCTGAGGTTGACAAACCCTGCGATAGCATATTCCTATGGTACTTCTGTATTAAAAAGAAATTAAAAACCCCAAACCAAAAAGTGAGACATTACGACGGGCAAGTCAATTGCTCCTTTGTAGTATTTATTAAAAAGTGGGTAGTTACCTAACTTGTATCCAAGACATCTTTGGGATTATTTTAGAAGGAGTGAATAGTTTGGAATAATTCATCAAGAAGCGCATCCCGTGGGTCTTTTATTATGTGAGAATTTCAGAATGAGACTGACGTAGGAAATATTATTTACCCAGTATCAGAAAACTCTTCTCTGAGAAGAAACTTCCAAAGAATGCAAGTTTTCTTTCTTCCCGAGAATCCTTCATTTTGCTAAAGTCTCTCTCTGGCCTTTTTATGGCAGATGTTTGGTACATAAGTCTGGGATAAAATGCAATAGAACCGAGCAACAAAATCCACTTCTTTACTTTGAGGTTGATTATAAAATTCATTCTTCTTCTGATTCATCCCTTTCCTTTGCAGATAGGAAGCAACTACAGGGTTAACAGAATAGCTTAGTCTTAAAGCCCTCTCAATGTTTGGATTCTTTTTTCTTTTTTCTTTTCTTCTTCCATAAGGTCAAAAAGGACACCAATTAAACCCAGTTATGAACTATATTCAGACTTTCCATATTTCTTCACCATTCCAGTAAAAGTTCCCCTCCAAAGAAATTTGGTCCAGAGATGGAATGAAAGAATGAAAGACATTTTATTTTCTCTCCTAGATGTTGGCCGCATTTCACTCCTACATGTCTGAGATTGTTTTCATCTTGCAAAGTACTTTGATATTTGTGAATGTGGCTCCGTGGCTTAAAACAAGAGCAGTGATAACTCATACTAATTATTCAGCTTGTATATTAATGCTTGACAAGAGGAAAAAGAACTTTTTCTTCCTTGATGCTCGTTGTAAAAATTAAGAAACTCAGGAGGAACGGAAAGATCTGTGTTCTTGAGAGCAAAATGATTCTGTCGCACAGAGCTTTTGCCTCTAAATCATCGCGACTGCCCGGCGACAGAGCTGCCTTCCCTCCCTGACTTCCCGTCTACGCAGGCCGGACCGGCCTGGGCCCGGTGCATCTTGTTCTCCTACAAGGTCTCACCCTTTTGGGTGTGGGCCACAAGTCGGAAATAGATGAGAATCGCCTCCCTCGCCCTGCCTATGACCTTCATGTCTTGTCAAGACACAGGTCTAGCACACCAGTCTTGTGCTAACCCACCATCTATTCCCGTTCCTAGTCTTGCAGAAGCTTGGGGCTTGGAGGGACATCACATTTCATCCGTTTCAACTTCTGTCTGATATTGGGACATTCAGATAGATGAAATGTGGTGTTGTGAAATATAAGGAGAATATTCATGGGATGATCTGGCCCACAGAACAAAACAATGAGCTTGCTTTAGAAACAGGGAGTAAATAACGGACTTGTTTAAGTTTTATTGTATCTATAGGCCTCTTTGAAGTGGATCTGGAATAACAAATATTTACTTCTGTTGAGTCCGTTCCTTGGAATGTGGCTGTTTCCTCTGAAAGCTGAATGGGAGACCTCATCAAGGAAGCCAGCGTGAGCGAGGCCATCTGGAAGGGCAGGAAAGGAGCTCTTGCGGCGAAGCTGTAGAAAACTCTTCCGAGATGAGCTCTGCAAGCCCCCCCTCCCTCCCAAAGTGTGTACATGGAGCAGCTCGGTGTCCCTGTCCCCAGCTCACCCCGGACCTCACCGAGGGGCAGGCTGAGCTCTTCTTTCTATGGAGGAGGTGGAAGTAATGGTCAGGCCTGAGCAAGACTGGGACATCCGATTCAGACCCACCTCCCTTCCTGTAGAGTAGAGGTCTCCCCTCTAGTCTGTTAGAAAGTAAAACTGACTTCATAATCCCACCATCACTGATTTTATTCCAAAGAGATTCCATCCAGTTGGTATCCAGGTGAGTTTCACCTTCTAAGGAATCTGCGCCAAAATTCAGAATATTATAATACAGCAATTACCAAAGAATCACGCAAAGGGCTGGGAGGAAAAAAAAGAGAGAGAGAGAACTATGGAATACTGCTCAGTAAGTCTCATTCGTCAAAGAAATACACACAATATGTCATAATACTGCAACACAAATACCTGCCACCAACTCCATCCAGCTGTGACAGTCTTCCCATGGGAGGAGCATGAGAGGCATCTGTTGGAATTTAGCTCGTTTCTCCCCCATTTTCAGGTGCTTTTTAGTGGGGGTAGCTTCTGTTTCCTTCTCTAAAATTAACCCAACTGCCTTGGTTGTCTTTGCTATAACAGTGTTAAAGAGAGGTCTTGGAATTCCATCAAAAATCCCAAATGATTATTTCAGTTCTTTCAACGTTCTCTTCTTCAAAAATGACTCAGCGAAGTCACTCAGAAGTAAACACGTAGGCTAATTTGAGGCTCGCTGTTTCTTTTCCCATGGTCTTTCCAGAAGTCATGAAACAAAAAGAAAGCAGAAAAAAAAAAAAAAAAGTAAAGTGGACAGGGAAAAAGTCAATAACCAACCCCCTGGATAATATCAATAGACTGGAAACTCAGTTCTGAAGGGAGCTGTGTTGGGTGTTCACTTAATCTTCACTGTGGAGTTCACACCACCGAGTTCACACCTAGGAGGCCCCCATGGGTTACAGGAATATCTGGGAAGTGCCAGAGCTGAGACCGAGAGCTATACCTGTGTCCTTCACACCTAAGACTGAACTCTCTCCTTTCATGCTGCTGCTTCAGATGTGGGTTGCCTCACCCACAGGGTGAGATCATCTTGATCTCTATGCATCTATGCATCTTATCTGTGTCCCACCCGAGGCCCATGAATTCAGCGGCCAGGGGCTCTGTGAGCACAATTTCAATTTCCTGCGTACACATCCAATCACAGGCGGATGCTGACTCAGGGGGTCGGGATGGGGCCTGAGGTCCTGCATTTCCCAGGTGATGGCGAGGCTGGTAATAAAACGTCTCCACCTTAAGTAGCAAGGGCAGGGTTGGGAGACCCGGGAACCTAAGTGTCTGGAAAGAGGTTTAGGAAGAGACTGTCATTCAAAGTGGAACTTGTCTCCCCTGGGGCCATGTCTTTCACAGATGTCAGGGTCCATTTGCAAACCGCCTTCGGGGCCAGTCTGCGCCTCTGGTTGTCTTTGTTCACCAGCAGGCTCGGCCTGCCCCACCTTTGCACAGGTCCACTGAGCCCACAGCTGTTTTGTTTGGACAGGCTCGGGCGAAGTTGGGAGCTTGCATACAAAGGGCTTATCATCAACACGAGCCCTTCCCTGACAGCTGTCTTCCTTCCGGGCCCCAGGACTCCGGCCAGAGCAAAGGGACAGGGCTGGCGAGAGGAAGGAGTGGTGGTATCAGCAAGCCCTAGCGGGGTGCCTGGCTGCAAGCCCTCGGGCCCATCCAGCAGATTAAGCATCAGGTGCCTACCTTCATCCCGGCACCGAAGGGCGCAGAAAATAAGCGCTTTGCTAAACCTCTTGGTTTGGTGCACAAAAGCCGGTGTAGAAGCAAGGACTAAATTATTTCTTATAATAATATAACAAGGACTTTCTGTAAATGCCAATGACTGGTTTTCAAGTCCTGCTGCCAAACCCACCCTGTGTAGCCACGTGTCCACGACGGAACAACACGCGTCCCAGCAACCTGAGGCTGGGCAGGTGAAATCGGGACCCGGAATGTGAGCGCCACACCTAGCAGAGCCCATACACATCAGGGTCCCCGCCAGCCCGCTGCGCCCATGGAGAGGAAGAGGCGGCGCCAGTGACTTCCTTCGGGAAGGTTGGTTTTGTGCTGGTGAACCGCTCCCCCTGGTGGGCAGGAGCTGCTATTTTGGGATTCTGTTCTGCAGAGAACACCTATGCTCATGCTCCGGAGAGAACGCTGGTTGGGTTCAGGGACCCAGGTGCCCGCGCCAGGGAAAAAGCTAACTTTCTGAGCCCCAGAAATACGTGGTACCCCTGGCCCGGCCCCTGGCTGATTTTGAGCATCGCTGTCCTGCCAAGCACAAAGGTTTGTCTGCTCACATTTCTCCTTGTCGCGTGGGTTCTCATTATGACACTTGCTTTGAACTCATGGCTCTGTGTGCATTGGAGAGACATGGAAAACTCACCTTAAAAAAACCATTCTGGACATTTACACGGGGAAAATGACCCAGGAAGAGGAGAAAATGGTGTTGTGCAATCATTGGCTTCCCTGACTTCCTGTTTACTTCACTCCTCTCTCTGAGGTTAATTTATACCTAGATTCCTCGTTCCACATACCTGCTCTCAAGATCAAAGTAAGTTTTATGATTTTTTTTCCCCAGGATCATCTTTGTACGAACATGATCTATCTATTTCACTGGCAACCCGGGCAGGTTTATGTCGTCGTTTTCTTTAAAGAAAGTTCCGCATGCCTCGCTGTAACCGGAGAGAATGTTTTGCAGGTCAGACTAAGATGAGATTCTAGGACGACTGACTCTCTCACTGTTTGGAACGTTCCGCAACAAGTCACGTCGCAGCCTCAGTCCAAATAGTATTTTAAATATTGATTTAACAAGACACACTTTAAATAACCTACATATGTAAATAGAGCGTACTTGGGCTGCCCATTATTGCCAGGTCGATTCTCACGTTCTGAAATATACAGCAGTCCCTCTCTATATCACAGTTCACTTATCTCGGCCTCACTGTATCGCAGGATTTTAAAAAATATTACATTTAATTATTTATCGTGGATTTTTCGCTAGATCGCGGGATTTTGCGGTACTGTACAGTAAATACTAAAATAAATGTAAGGGTCTTACTTTGCGAATTTTTACCTACTGCGAGGGGGGGTCTAGAACGTAATACCCGCGATAAGTGAGGGAATACTGTATCATTAGTTGCCGGTTTTTATTCTTCTGTAAACTGCAACAGGAAATGATAGCAGGTCACTGATGTCAGAAAAATTGCGATACCCTCTTGTCATGGGTCTGTGAAAGGTGGACTGACACTGTGTACAATTTGGGGTGGTGGTCCCCCTAACTGTGCCCCAAAGGCAAGTTTCCAATCCAATTTCGCTGCTTACTTTTGATGCCTAGACTTTTCCTCTGTGCTAGAGGTGGGCATGGAATGGCCCATTTTCTAGTCTGAAATAAACTCAGGAAGCATATGCAGTGTGATCTATGCACCTAACGTAAAAGCGTATCATGAGCCTTTGAAGCACCATTATTTTATTTAGAGACTAAAACAACACAGACCCCAATAATTTTGGTAATTTCTTGGGCATTGAAGATATGAATATGTTGAATACTTCAGCAAAATCTGTGCATCTAGTTTTACTTTTCTGAGAAGAAAAGATATACATATATGTTTGTCTTTTCCACTCAAAATTATCATCCATCCTTTAAATTTTTTCACTGAAAACTTGTAAGGGATGAAAATATTGAACTTCAAATTCGTCATGGGTATAGAGAGATTTCTCCAGGGAATAAAAATCAAACAAGAACCATGACATCTTTTCGTTTTTGATGAACTTTCTGATGATGTAAAATGAGTAATCATCTCAAGCACCTCAAACAAATTTTGGGTCTGGGTCTGTGTTTTGTTTCATTTCAACAAAACCCACATGGCTTACCAACAACCAGTGCTGAGTTCTGATTCTCAGTTCTGTGAATTAACTTGCCAACTTAATTCTAGCCAGTGGATTAGCAATATTAATTAGTTTGGTCCATGGCCAAAGCATCTGGAAAATTTACTGTGGAAAATCACTTAAAATAATTCATTCATGCCATCATGACAAACCAGCCCATTGGTTAAATGACCTTTTCACTATCCCCCAGTTGCTTGGCTACACTTTCGAACATTCTGTATTACATTTGCATTGGGTCATTTTGTCACTCTGCAGTGGGGAGAAGCATTAAATCTTTGGGAAAATAAATAGCAGCAACCACAAAATAGATTGAATTTTAAGACTCTCCAGAGAATTACAGTGAGTGACAAAAGTCAATTTAAAAATGTGACATGCTGTATGATTCTATTTGTGTGACATTGTTGAAATGACAAAATTATAGACATGGGAACAGATCAGGGGTTAAGGAGGAGGTAAGGGTGGGAGGGAAGTGGGCGGGGCTATAAAAGGGAAATATGAAGGATCCTCAGGATGATAGAAATTTTTAAAGTCTTGACTGTATCAATGTCAAAATCCTGTTTGTTAGAGTGTGCTAGTGTTTTGCAAAATGTCAGTATTGGGGGAAACTGGGTCAAGTATCATTCTGTATTGTTTCTTACATCTGCATATAAATCTAAAATAATCTCAAAATTAAAGGTTGAATTTAAATAGACGACCTGCAACACTTACAATCCAACAGCTTTATTACTCTGGACTTCAAGTGAAAAAAAAATACTGACTGTGACACTTGACTCTTATGTAACCTTGGACGAGTACATTCAGCCGTTCTGAGCCTACTTCCCTATCAATCGAACGGGGGTAATAACAGCTGCCTATTTCCTTCACTAGCTGAGGCCAGGATGAAATGCAATTGGAGCAATGATTGTGAAAGTGCTTCCTAACTGTTCAAGTACTATCAAAAAGAAAAAAAGAAAAAGATAAAAGAAAGAAAAGAAAGAAAGAAAAGGAAGAAAGAAAGAAAGAAAGAAAGAAAGAAAGAAAGAAAGAAAGAAAGAAAGAAAGAAAGAAAAAGAAAGAAGAAAAAAAAAATCCTATCTACTGGACCCTAGCTGCACGCCAGTCTGTAAGCTAAGTGAAATGTGTTCCTTACTTTATATCTATTAGGTATTCTATTCTATGTGGTACTTTAAGAAACGCCACTAAAGGGAAACTCCCACCTTTTGCCGACTTCCTCAAGCATCCAGGAGTCTCCATGGCCAGAACCTGCAGTAGCTCTTCTCTCTGACCCCTTCAGCCCTCTGACATGGCAGGGACCCTCCCGCTCTGCTGTCCTTAAACATTCCGAACCAGCCTCCATCCTGGCCCGACCCCTCCGCCCACCGCGTGCCCGTGGCCCAGCAGAATGGGCTGCCGCCACACAAAGCCTCTCTCCCGTTACACTACTGTCTTTCTGGAGGACAACCGGGCCATGGCATTGGGTCCTTTTCCTTTGACTGCATCCCCCACCCCCCGTCAACCCCCTGCCAGGATCGCGCCTGAGGACTGGAGAGTTTGTAGCTAAGATGTTGACAGTGTTTATTACATTTCATTTATTATCACCATTTTACAAGGTAGGCAACGTTGGTAGTCTGCTGAGAGCACACGGTTATGTGAACTCGGGAGATATTTAATCAACAAAGGAATGGGTGCTCCAAAGAGCGCACAGATTTTGTTCTGCTTTCTGAGTTCTGCCGTGGGGCTAAGTTGCTAAAAATCCATTATTCATTTATTTATTCATTCATTAGTTTATTTTATCACTCTTTCAACAAGGACCTCACCCCCATTCATTGCAAGGCTCTGTGCTAAATCCCGTGGATGTGAAGATGAGTAAAATAGACTCTGGAAAGATGCTCAAGAAAATAATAATAATGGGAACAGGGTTCATGACTCAATGGAGATGGACAGAGAAGAAAGCGATTTGCTGAGGAGCCCTCAGGGCGCTTGGGGAAGGGGGCAAACCCCTATGCTTCCAGGGGCCCGACCTGCAACAATCTCCTCTGGTGATGTACACACGGACCTGTTCTGACCACAGTTGATTTGAAAATGTATAGAAGAGGCCCTAGCATTCCCGGGACTAGGAGTCTTATGCTTCATTATAATGACATCCTGTGGGTTCCGCCTTCAACGTATAACTCAGTCGTGAGCACAGTTTGTCATCAAAGCCAGTACCACGCTCCTAGCCCAGTTCCCCCTTATTCTTCCTCTGGTCAAGCGCGGTAGCCTCTTGTTTAGTTTCCCGCTTTCACACGCGTCCTCCACAATCTTTTCTCTTCTCAGAAATGACAGGGAGGCTGAATGCACAACTCCATGCCACTTCTGTATTCAATGACGTCCCATGTCACTCAGACTGAAGCAGAAGCCTTTATTTACCTTGGTGTGAAACCACATGTCTTAGCTGAACGTTAGAATAACCTAGAGTATCATTAGAAAGCAGTAGTGGCTGACCCTCAATGCCAAAAGCTCTGCGTGACCCAAGGGCGGTAACGTCCTCTCTGGCCGCCCACTGCTTTAGCCAACTCCAGGGTCAGCTCTGTAGGAAGACCTTCTCCAACCGCTCCATCCAAACCTCACTCCGTACCTTCTTTCACTCCGTTACTTTTCTTCAAAGATCACACATGCACCTATCTTCTTAGGTGCTTACGGTGGTCTCCCTTCCCCACTAGAGGGTCAGCCTACCGGGTCAGAGACTCTACCTGTCTGACCTGTTTCCTGTTCTATCCCAACAGCTATGCCAGTGCGTGGAGGCACACAGGAGGCATCACCCAAGGGGATTTGAAAAGGATGTGAAAGGACAAAGGCAGTTGCAGAAGGTGGCCGCTGGCAACAGGAAACGATCCCGGAAAGAGGAGGAAGCCTTGTGACTGATAAAGAGACAGAGTCACTTTCCTAAGATGGGGAACCTTCACCATTTTCAACAAGTGTCTGTCACAACCAGATTTGTATTTTAGAAAACTCACTCGTGCTGCAGTTTTGAGAATTAGTTCAAAACTGTTGAGAATTTGTCCCAAACCAGCGTTAAGAGGACAGGAAATGCCTTTTAGGGGACTCTTGTAGCCACGAGAAAATTCTGAACAAAGAGATGATGGGTTTGAACAGTGCGGCGGGGACAGAAGTGGAGACGGGGCCACAGGCGGGTTTGTTTTAGTGACCGACGTACCTAGGAAAGGGTGGTCCCTCGCGCTCTAGCCTTTATAAGTCGCAGCTTCTCTCCTGCAAAAGCTTAGCTATGTCTCGGAGGCTCTCTTGCTATGCTGGCTAAACAGGTACAAATGAAAGCAGGCTTAAAAAAATACGAACTTAAGACATGCGCAGAAAGCAAGCGGAGGTCATCGAGCCATTCTGGGCTCCTCGGACGCTAGGACTCTGTTCTCCACGTGCGCCACGCGTGACCCTGGCTCTTTTGCCTTGCAGGCCATTTCGCACATTAATTGTCCTCGTGTGAAAAAAGGCGGCAGGGTGTCCGTTCCATGCTAAATGTCTATCTTGCCTTTATGCACCATTTTCCTATAACATCTTTGCAGCTGAAAATGGAACTAAAGTGTGATCTTAGGGCAACCTCGAGAGATTAATTTTATTACTACTTTTTTCCAGTGGAATAAACTCACAAGAACTAAGGAACGCTTCGTCTGTGAACAGACCCCTAAAGAGACCTCAGCCCCTTATCCTTCAACCCTCTCTAAACTTGCTAACCTGATATTAAGCGGAGGCCCTCCCCTCCTCCTCCCCATTCTTTTATCCCAGCGTTACTTTGGTTAAAGAAGTAAATCTAATTAAAGGAGCATGGGAAGTGGAAGCTGTTTAGTGAGTTAGGGAAGCTGGAGCTGTGTAACTCACACGGGCGATGGGACTTACAAGCTGGAAAATTCCTCCGACTCCTAGGCGAAGTACACTCAATGTTCTAGAAACATCTGGTTTCCTTTGTGTGAAATCTTTTCCACGAGGTTGGCAGAGATTTTTATTCTAATTGAATTTGTAGTTAATTCCAGGTAAAGATGAGTTTCCTTCTGCTGATGCTGCTCCAAGGGGTCCCAGTTTTACTCAAAATTAATCAAAAGGAGTGGCAGAATGTTTGGCTCAACCGAGCCTCTATTTGTTTATTGTTGGGGGGAAGAAAGATCATTTCTGATGCACCGGATTCCTGACTAGGTCTTTTGAATCCTGGATCACGGAGATTGAAAGACAGACTCCTGCATCTTAAATGCAATCTTTCTAACCAATTAAGCAAGGGCACGAATAAGCTTTGATTTGAAGATGGCTTACCACTCTCCCCATGGATGTTTATCTGCTGTGAACTGAACTGAAACACTTGGTTTATTATCCTAAATCATTTAAAAGAAGTTAAGGAGCTAAGCTTTGCAGTATCCACAGTAGATGCTAAATAATGCAAAATATATGGATAAACAAAAGGAAAATAAAGTATAAAATATAAGTCTCCCAGGGACTTTGACATGCCACATACTTGACAGTCTTCTGCCTGTACAATGGCCTTCTGGAGCCAATGTTTTCCATGGGCTTATATTTTGGATATTATGAAGTAAAGGAAGACAATTAAATGACAATTAGTTTCTTTCTCAACCAACCCTGATCTGTGGATGGACCACCCCTGCTCCCTCCTACAGGATGTGAGTTGGAACTACACCCTAGAAATTAAAATGAAGACCTAGAACCCAAAGCCAGACTAAGAAGCAAATTTCGGCACTCCACACCTTATCAGGGAGCCTGGAATCTATCCCTGTCCCTTTTGGGGTCCGTTAACAAAAGCCGACGTCCCATTTTTCCTGAGGCTTAGGACCTCAATAAATGGCACCCCTTTCCTCTTTAGAAGCGGGGGAAGAATCTCCACCAAAAGCCATGGGCTCAGACCTCCAGGTGGTCTTGGCATTTCCAGAGCTGACAATAGTGATTCACCCTCCCTACGATGGTCTCATTCTTCCCACACGTAGGCCCCAGACCTAGATTTTTCCCTCTTCCTCCCTGGGGTGGGCGGGGGGGTCTCAGCACTGATGCTTCCAGCTGAGTTAGTTGTCTTTTATCTGGACGTCTTCACATGCAGAATGTATATTTAACTACCATTGCATATTGTTACCTGCTCATGATTGTTATTGCAAAGTCTTCTGCTGTGTATTTGAGCAGTTAAGGGCAGGAGGAATACGACTAATTTACTCCTAAGATTCCATAGGCCCTCAATAAATGACTTCTAATTAATGAACTCAAACAGTTGTAAAAGGTGTTATAGAGGAACAATGCATTTTTCTTATCTGGCCAAAGTTGCAAACCATCCTATGCAATAATGACAGACGTTGGCTGTGTTTGGTCAAACTAAATACAATAAGAAAGTGTTATCTCAGAAGAAGAGTTGGTTGATTTCAACATTTTTCAAATATAAATAATACTGCAATGAATGATCACAGAAATACATTTTTTAATGCATCTCTGATTATCTCTGAAATCTTAATTTCATGGCGATTAAACCTGACTTCTCCATGTTCTCATTAACATCGCCCATCGTAATTAAGTATATTAATAACTGATAGATGAACGTGATCTCTCCGTTTTGTTTCATGTTATATATAAATATATATCAATATTATATACAGACATTGCATTTGTGTGACTTTCTCTGGCCAGTATGAAGTTAGAAGATATGAGGCAAGAACGACCGGAAATGAGATTTTGCGGCGGGAGGGAAGTTAGCCTCCATGGCTTTCCAATGCCATAGCTGGATAATTTTTTAAATGATCAAGTCAAGGCATGGTGCGGGCCAGCAACTCAGCAAGCCTGAGGATAGATATGTTTACCAAACTGGGGACGGACACCTGGCCTCCTTGCTCACTCCCAGGAACGCATCTCCACACATCCGAGGTTACGAGGCCATAAGGAATACGGATTAACTGTGGCCTCTTCTGACATATGTCAATGTTAATTCCGCTTTAGATGAGTCTTAATTATGCCGGTGAAGTTTAGGGTTTAATAGAAAGAGCCTGTTCGCCCAAACTGTACCTTTTAGTGTAAGGCCTAAGGAAGATTTAAAGTCAGGTTCACTTTAAATGCGGTGAGCTTAATTCGAAGCTACAGTATTAATTTTTGAGGTAACAAACCCCACGTCTCTCATAGAGTGGTTGGCTTGTTGTCTTGGCCTGTCTGTGAAGTCACTCACCCGAGGGAAAACCCACACCTTCCTGAATATATTTAGCCTCTGATTGTCTGGACTTGGTGCGCTCAATTCTACTGCTCAATACTTTATTCAAATTTATTCTTCTTGTGGAGGATATAAGACTAGCAGCCTTATTAACAGTTGTTTTTTACTATGGCTGGAGGCCACCCATGTTTTTTTTTCTGACAGCCTACTAGGATGAACTAGACATTATTTTTTAATTGAGATATAATGGACATTAAGTTATATTAGATTCAGGGGTACAACTTAAAGATCTGATATATATATATAATCACCACAATATGTCCTATTAACATCCGTCACCACACATAGTTGTAATTTTTAAAATATATTGATAGCATCACTGTATGGAAGATGTACTCTTTTTTTTTCTTTTTTTTCCCCAAATGAAGAAGCTCAGCCACAAAGAAGTCAACAACAACATGCTCAAAGTCACATTACTTATAAAGGACTGAACTGGGGCTCAAAACCGTGCCTTTTTAACACGACCACCTCCAACAAAATAATTTTACCTTAGAATCAAATAAGAATTTCTAAACATTTTCGTCATGAGACCAGAGAGTGACTGATCATTGCTATTTTCTAAAGGAGGCATCCGTAGGAGCAAAGGAGTATGAACAGATACCAGAGATGCCTACACTCAACATCACATCGGATTTAGCAGCAAATACAAGGTAGTGAAAAGTCCAGGCAGTTATTATTGAATCTTTACAGGTATCTATTCCTTTAAGGGGTTTTGCTTTTGTTATTTTTTGACTTTTTTTTTTTTAACAGTTAGTGTTTTCCTTTTGAAATAATTAAAGGGAAAGGAAGTTTAAAGAGAGGCTGACTGACATCCAATATTCCCTAATACCCTCTTGTTGCTTTAGGTGATTGGTACACTTAATTAAGGAGGGTCCTGGGTCTATCATCGACCAGGGCCTGACCCGGGGCTGGGAAGGAGTGAGCTGTAACCTGACCGAGCCCAGGTGTGTGCCTGGAGGTCACATGCTGGGAAAACATGTGGCCCCAGTGAGCCTTCTCAAGTCTGGCCATGCCTTTTAACTATTTCAGGTCTTTCTTGAATGTCCACATTCTCTCCTGCTTAGACAGCGTCCACATGCTTTCCTCTAGAATCTGATTTTCACGTTGGCAAAGGAAGGACCTAAGGTTAAAGGATTTGTTTAAAGCTTTAAAGTCCACAGCAAAAAATAGCTCTCATCTCGCCTGTTAGTCACTGCTCTGTGAACTATGACACGGTGAAGTTTACATGCCTAGCTCCCCGATCCACAAAATGCCGGTTACTTAAAAGAAACACTCTTTCTTCTGGGGCACAGCGACACTTTATTTTTTGCTTCCTTCCCTCCCTCCTTCCTTCCTTCCCTCCTCCCTTCTTTATCTCTTTATTTCTGTCTCTCTGTCCATCCATCCATCTGCCTGCCTATCACAGGTAAAGCAGAAAACATGGTCCTTGTACCTCCAGCAGGTGCATCGAGGAGAACACAATGCCGGATGAGCTTTGTTCTCTGCGGATTTTCCTCCCCTACAAGAGGTATTTATTGATAGAAAGACTGAATGGATGGGATGGGGGAGGCTCTAAAACCCTGGACACACACACAGCATTGCTGTGAAAATTAATTCAAGTGTCTTCCCTAAGGACAATCTTCCCGTAAATTGTCCATGAGACACGAGGCAGAATAAGTACAAGCAAAAATATAAAAAAATAAATGATCACACTTGACATCAACAAAGAATGTGCCATAAAGAAGTACCTGCATCTAATTATTTAAGTGGTTTACATTTCAACCTTTTTTATTTGCAATTCTGTTTATGAAAAGCATGCTACAACTGACAACACTCTTGTCCACGTTTTTTTTAAATAGAGTCAACTGACCTTAAATTGAAGACTGTCTTCATTATGAGGATAATAACCCAACTCTTTTCCGCTCTGAGCCTTAAAGCCATGGCCTATATTGACTGGCGTCCGTTCAGAAGGTCATGGGAAGGCCCCTAGGAGACAATCAGGTACAGACCCCCATTTGGCCAGAGCCCACTTGCACTCCAGTGGGTCTGCCTTATGCTAGCGCATTTAAGCAAAACTGTTCTGGGGGTGGCCAGACGCGCTCTATCCTCCTTGCTGAGGGGCAGGAGGGGCAGCAGAGTGAAGGTGGGCACTTGAGTCACAAAGTCTGAGGAGCGCATTCTTTTATTACATGTAACATTTGGACAAGTGAAGCCTTCAAAGCCTCGATTCATATATAAAGTAGGAATTGAAGACACACTCAACAAAGTTGCTGACAATAATACATAAATGCCCTAATGGAGTGATGATCCGATTTATGACCCGGAATCAGTAGATGCTCAATTAATAACCCCCTGGCCTTTCTTTTTCTGATGTAAATGTAAGAACAGCTGCTGTGCTCATTCAGGGGAGCCCCACCCCCCAAATCCTCCCTTGTGCTGTGTTCCCTGTGCACTTTTCACTGCTGTTCTTTCATCTTCTCTACTTTTCCTGTTGAGTTTCACTTCCTTTTGCCCCCAGAAAATCTTGGCCCCTCGAAGATAACAGCAGCCAATTAGGATGGTCTTTTCCTTCAGACCGGTGAACTGATTCATTGGTGCTCTGGACCCGCCCAGTTCTTTTTATGTTTGTACCATTCCTGACTTTTCAAAGGCTCGATCTCGGCCCCCAAGAAAGCTTCTGCTATGCCCTCCCTCAACCCCCCCCACCCCCACCCCTCCCAGACATGCTCACATCATGCTCTGTAAGCATTGGCATTCTTCCATTGACTCGGGGGTCCCTGGACAACTGAGTTATGTCTGTCGTCAGGTGATCTGAATTTGGGCTTCTGAGCCTATGAGAAGGACTCTGTGAAGCAGAGATTGTAGACAAGGCTACCATCTCGTTCCTTTTCCCTCCATTTCTTCTCACCATCTAAACCCCAGCTGGAATGGCGGAATTAGAACTCCAACATTCCAAAGTCTTTCTCAAAATGACATATAATATTGGGAAACATTTTTTCTTATCACTGAATTTCGCTCTTTTAAATTTCAAAATGATTAACTACCAAACCATTCATGTTTTTATTACATATTTTGTCACTTTTTTTCTTATGCCTTATAAACCAAGAGGCTAAGATGTTATTTATACATTTCTAAGCCTTTCAGAAAATAAGACATACAATTTGATCAATCATTAAGATTACTCATGTACATATTACCAAACAGGTATTTGAGGTATTTAAATTTTTGATTTCTGAGAATACTAGTATATCAGTATATGTTAGCAAGAGTTATTTAGGAAGAAACATGTCATGATAAATAAGTCTGAAGGGATGGAATAAACAAGGTTAGACAGATTTTGGGAAAAAATTGCATTTTTCAAACAACTGGTCCACAAAACTCCTTTCTGATAAAGTACCCATGGGCCTGGTCTTCTAATAAAAACACTCAGGGAAATACTGACATACAATCATCTAAACTATAAGTACAATAAGAGCTTCAATTAAATAATAGGACATGTTTAGGTAAACAGATTATAAGAAACCAGTCGAACCATTTTGACTAGATTCCAGTTAGATGGGGAAGTTACTTTGCTGTGTTAACGTTAATAATAATGACAAACTCACATGTCCCAGTGTTATGTGTTCATTGCCCCAAAGGTTCCAACCAGGATGGTTTTGAGTTAAGTTTGAAGGTTTTTGTAAGAATGAATCCAGCGCTTGTTTCTTTGGGCCATGCCACAGGTCTCCAGTATGTCTTCTCACGTAGCTAAGACACCCAAATCAATTCAGATCCTCTGGATTTCAAACGCCGTTCAAGAAGGAAAAAATTCAGGAAATTCATTTTCCATTCATATCCTGGAACGATGTGGCCATAGCTCTGGAAGCAAGACCTTGCACTCCAACTATTGTGACAATATAATCCATAAAATATACCTAAAAAAAGACCTTGCACTCCACTGACAAGCCCAAGTCATTGATTTGAATGTTGTGCTATCAAGTCTATGGTCCCCTCTGCTGCGAAGGTCAAATAATTCAGGAACAAATTCATCATGATAACTTTTCAGTTTTCACCTAAAATTCTAACATGTATGTTCAAGTCAATGTCTTTAACTCTGCTTAGGAGTGGGACCAAGGCAGGCCAGCTGTTTTTCTACTTTAATAAATGATATGAAACAATAGACTGAATTGGCGTGACATTGAGTACAGACCTGCTTTGCTCTAAATGCCCCAAGTTTTACTGCATTGAAAACATTCTCAATCAGATCGGAGAAATTAAAAAAGAATGCCTGGGAGAAAGTTTCAAAAACAGAAGAAAAAGAGAGACAGAAGTGAAAATCAGCATTATGTTTGGAGGAAAGACCCTCTATGTGATACCAAAGCAGTGAACTGCTCCTTTTTACCTAAGGAGACAGATTGTCGGAATGAATAACGTGTTCACCTTCCCCAAAATCTGAGCTCGAGCATTCTAAGTTGTAATAGACACGATTTGGGTTTGCCTCCCCACCTTGTATTCACTGTCCACAGGCCCGGTTACAGCATCTTGGAAGGAATTCTCAGCCGTACTACATGCCACCCTAGAGCAGCAAAGGATCAGCGTCTGCTCTTCCTTATCCAAGGAGTGGGCAGCGGCGAACCCTGATAGGATTCTCTGCCCCAAGAACTTGAATCTTAGCTTAGAGAAACTGGGCAGAAAAACGAAGTTGGCTCTTCTGTGGGACGTACTCTACAGCGATTGCTCTCCAGTTCTGAGGCCACTCATTGATACACCGTAGATGTCCCTTCCTGCTTTGCTTCCATGGGATTTCAAGAGTGTAGTTATAGTCTCCACTGGGTTTTTCATAGGCCCCCGTTCTGCCATCTCAAATGAATCATGACTGCATCAACCACTCAAATGAACAGCCCCTTCCTGCCTCTGTTTCAGCTTCTGTGCCCACGTATGTCCTATAAATACAACTTAGACATCCCTCCCCTCCATGATATTCACTAAATACCTTAACAAGCCCCTGATGAAATTTTGCCGTATCCATGTCATTTAATGGTAAGCATTGAAAATAGCGATATAGTCTTTTTATCGAGACTCCTTCTGATGAAAGAAGTAGTATATCAATAAGACCCCTGCACCCCAATAAAAAATGCTATGCAATCGTCAGAGCTTATAGGATGCGGAGCCAACTCACAGAGAAGAAAGTCAGCCATCATAACAGGGGCACCTGTGATTACGTGCATTTACTAACATCAGCGGTGAGAGGGAAGACTGTGGGTTAGGTTCGATGAAGACATTTCTAGCCCTGTCCCCAGAAGTAAAAATAAAAAAGTGGAAATTAAAAGAGAGTTAATGCATTGATCCAAGGGTTGGCAAACCATAACCCACAGGATAACTTCGACCGTACCCATCCATGTATACACCGCCTGTCACAACCTCTGCCCAGCGATGGCGGGGCTGTGTGCTTGTGACAGAGACCACATGGCTGGCCAAGTCAAAAATATTTACTACCTGGCCTCTCACAGAAAGAAGGCTCGCCAATGCCTGGGTTTAATTATATTCTACACACTGATGAGAGGAGATCTGAAACCATTTTGGAATGATGTTTAGTATCCATCCTTATTTGGAGAATGCCAAAAAGAATGGCATTTGGAAATCTGGGTTATAAAAGCTTTATTTCCATCATTGTTATACGTAGGCAGTCATGTAGCTTCTCTGAGGCTCCATTTCCTCTCGGCAAACCTAGGATATCAATAACACCTAATTCTCAGACTTACGGCAAGGTCTATAAATATGCCCTAGTATGACTGCCTATAATCTATGAAGTTTAAACGGTCTTAATTTTAATGAAAAATACTCAACACTATTTTCACAATTCCCCCCAATATATTCTCCCTCCCCAGAGACAATCACTTCTAATGATTTTTGTTAAAATTATATAGGATTTCGCTTCTAAATTATTAAATAATATGCTATTATTATTGCTATTTATTTAGCAACTTGAAATTTATCTATTGAACTCCCATTATAATTGATGAGGATTTCCTGCTTTCACTGTCTATTTCTGTAATTCCAGGTAAGATAATTAAATCTTTATATGTTGTTGTATCTCCTTCTTCTGCCTTTTTACCTTTCAACTTCTGTCAGATGTACTATCACTTTTAACTTATTAACAACATAATTCTATTATGTTCTGAAACCATTAGAGGTTCTGTATTTTTCCAAATAGAAAGCTTTGTCATAAGGTACGGATTAACTTAAACATGTTAACATGTATATGTCATAAAAGAGTCAATTGGCTACTTACTATATTTAATTTAGAAAATTAGTAATAGAAGAACATATGAAAGGTATTATACACATATAGTATTAATATAGAAATATTTTCCTACTTTTATGTTTCAATGGAGTGATTCTTTTCAAAGTCTTTCCCCACACCCCTGCCTTCTCTAGAGCTCTCTGTGAAGTCACTGAAGGCTGTCTCCCCGTCCCCTTTGCTCCCATCTTCATTATTTCACATACAGATATTTCTTGAACCCAGACAGTGTTATCCCTGTAACTTTACCCCAAACTGCAGGTTACCAAGTAGATTTTTTAATTTAATTTAGGAGAGAAAAATCTATGATCTTCATAATGTAACTACTTACTTCATTGCTTTTTTAAAAAAATTATTTATTTGTTTGTTTGTCTATTTATGTATTTATTTTTAGAGAGAGGGGAAAGGAGAAAGAGAGGGAGGGAAACATCACTGTGTGGTTGCCTCTCACTCGTGCCCCCAACTGGGGACCTGACATGCAACCGAGTCATGTGCCCTGACTGGGAATCAAACCAGTGACGCTTGGCTCACAGGTCGACGCTCAATGCTTTTTAAAGTGACCTTTAAAAGCTATGTTGCTGGCTACTTTCATCCTTTGCAAGCATGAGGTCTAGGAATAATGACCAAATCTGTGTTAATTTTTTTTTGTTGTTGTTGTTGCCTCTGCTGTTGCTAACATGATGTCTCATTCTAGAATAATAGTGATAGCATAATAATAATATTGATTTAAAAGTCTCCTTCCACCTCACTTGCTCTGTTCTCTCTTTCAGATACTACACTTAATTCGACATTAAACGTCTGGAGTTAACTCTCCTCCTGTTATCTTTTTGCTCACATTTTTTTCTCTTTTTCTTGTGCCCTACATTCTGAGAGATGTGCTTATCTTTATTTTTTAACCTGTTTATTTTTTCTCCCTCTGCAATCATATTTTAAATTCCTAGAAACTCTTCTGGTTCACCAACAGTTCATTTTTCCTAGTAGCCTGTTCTTGTTTGCAATATTTTCTTACATTTCTGAGGATACTCATTGGAAATTTTCTGGTTTATCCCCCCAAGTTCCTGTAGGGTTCATTTTTAATTCTATTTGTTTCTTCCTTTTTAAAAATCATCTTTCCAGCATGCTGAAATATTCCTTAGTTTTCTGGAGATACTGATATGTCCCTATTCAAAAATGAAGAAAGAATGAGTTTGACGCCAATCTGAGAAATCAGGTGAGGCTTCCTGATGGATGAACTTTGAATTGGGGTCATAGACCAAGACCCACACAGACGATGACAAGAACCTTCTTCCATGGTCCTAGACTCTCATCAACACCCAAGTTCTCTCTAGACAGGTCAGATCCTGTACAGAACGTCGGTGTGATATATCTTGCCTGGAGTGAACACCAGATTGCCGATAGCTACGCCTGCTGGGATGGGAGAGGAAAGCCGACTCTTGGTCATCAAGTAATCCTTTCTTTAAGGCTCACTTTCCCTCCCGTCTAAGGCCAGAACCTCTCCGCAGCCTGCCAGGGCCTTAGCATGGCCCCAACATGAGTCGCCTTTATACTCTTTCCGGCCCTGCTTTCTTCAGTGACTTCCTGACACACCATCTCCCATATGTTCCGCCTCCAGAAATATGGCCAAAGTTCTGGCTCTCTGATGGTCCAGGGTTTTGTAGATGTAGATCTATTTTATTTCTTATTATTCTTCACTATCATTTCCTGGGTGTTTGGGAGGTGGAGGAAGGACACTCATCTGGTCAGTAACCAAATTCTACTTTCATTTTACAAACCTTCGGGTCTTGCTTTGATTATGTCTGAGTTGCTGCCTTTCCATGAACAATAACTTGCAAAGTTATCATACTGGAAATAAAAGAAATAGACACCAGACCCCACCTCCTTTAAAAGCTTCGCTCTATTAGCCTGGTTCACACAGCGCTCACCTCTCCTGTGGTGAAGATGCTTTTGCCACCGTCCTTTTCAGAAATAGCCACTGAGTGAAGCAGTTTTCCGTATCTTCTTTTTTATTCTCTAACACTGCACACACACACACCCCTCCTAACCCTGTCTCATGGCCCCTCCAAAAGATGCTGGAAATGTAACCATTAGGGGCCCCCCCAGAGTTAGGCCTACTGCCTAATACGCTTGGGGCATCCTGACCTTGAAATGAAGGAAGAAGGGAGTGTGTCTTAGGTACGCTGACGTCACGGAGCAGCACTCACCGCAGGCCGCTGGCGAGGGCTCCCTGGCCAGCAAAGGGTAAACAGACATGGTGCTGGTGCTACCGGACAGACAGCCGCCCAGGGAGCCCCCGATGAACGCACCTTTCACAACCAGCTGTGGCACGCTGCTCCGAGCCGGGCTTCCACCTTTTCCCTCCGCAGTTGGCTGGCCCGTCTGGGCATCCTCTGGTATTCAAGGGCTTCTTTCTCCTCCTCTGTCTTCTTTCTTTCCGTTTTCTCCCTGCTCCCACCATGCATTGCTTTGTGAATACCAGAATAAAGGAGGGGTCTAGACTGAGTAGCACGAGTATCTTTGCAAATCCAAGCAATAAAAAATAAAAAATGAATAAAAAGCAAGCCCAGGCTGGAGGAATAGGGCTTCATTTTTCCCCTCATTTTTCCCCTTCCTCTTTCCCTTTCTCCTGCCTTTTCCTACCCCTCCCCTCTTGCTTTCCTCTCTCTCCCTTTCCTCATCCCTTTGCCTCCCCTTCTTTATTCCTCCTGCTCTTCGTCCTCCTCTTCCTCTTTTGAAATGAACTTTTTCACGAATCAAGGCCTCACAAACGCTGCCCAGGTTCCTGATAAGCATCTTCAATTCTCCACCGGGCAAAGCTGTCATCTGATGTTATCGGGACCAGCGACCGGTGATGGCCAGGAGCCAAAGATGTGCTGAACACAACGGTGTTGAAAACACCCACCTCAGCAGTTTAAACAACAGGTCGAGGGGCCGAAACCAACATCAGGCAGCTGCACAGAGAAGAGCCACAGGGAAGACGCTGGGACGTCCCGCGTTTCTCAGAGAGGCAGCCTCCTCCTCTGGTGGACGCGGATTTGACTGAAAACCTCTGGAAATGGGTCGGGTTGTTTTCTCCTGATGTGGGCAGTCTCGTTCTGAGTCGTTAGAGATTCACGAGGTGGGGTTAATAACCTGGAAGCCATCATGGCTGACAGGATGCCAGTCCGGAAGGCTGTTTCAGCCTTCCGGGTACCACGTGCCCTTTGGCCTTGACATAGGCATTGTCAAAGACAAACACACAAAGCCAGACCCTCAAGCGATAAAGGCAAATTAAAAATAGCGCTATATTATTGCAATAGGAAGAGTTCAGTGTGAACTGAATTCACATCAGATTTGGGAGAATGGGGAGTCAGGTAGGGGATGAGCAGGCTCAGTTGATTCTGGGGAGTGAAAAATTACAAAAGGTAGGAATTGGGGTTGGTCCATGTGAAACCCACCTGGGTTTGCCAACTGGCACTTACTGAAGTCAGGCTCCTACCCACGTGCACAGGTCAGGGACAGAGGACTTATCCTCAGGGGCTGGCTGCAACAGGTGGATTCTGCCGGCAGCCTTGAGTTTGCTCAGGCAGACCCTTTAAGTTAGGGTAGGGTTATCCTAGGGACATGGCTTTGAGCTGTTAGAAGCTATGTTAATGCTTGTTCGGTGTTTTATAAGCCAAAATGGGGGTCTAACGGAGAAAGGGCTCAAGGGAGCCTGGCTGGAGTTTGGTCAAGGAGAGAATCTCGTTCAGAATATCAAGGGTCTATTCTGGCTTTTAGTCCAGGGCAGAATTCTGGCTTCAAATTTGAGACACAGATTAGGTAAAGTAAAAAAAATAAAAAATAAAAATCTGTGTTTCGTGTTCTCAGAGTAGAGTCGCTAATACATAGTCGGTCACTAAGGAGAACTTTTGAGAGGAAGTAAAAACTTCAGTTGAAACCATGATGCAAAGGGGAAAACGTCACTCAAAGCTAATATATTTTACTGATATGCAGCCTGCTCGTCACACACGGGCCTTCCCTGGGAGAGGCGTTCCCATTTGTCAAACACCTAAAAAGAAAATACGAAGCAATACCTTCAGGTGCCCAGGTGCAGAGGTGAACACCCAGGGCAGAACAGGTTCGGCCAGAACACAGAGATGACGCAGGGGCTTCTCCAAGCCCCTGGAATTCATTACTTTCCCCACCACGAGTTTGCAGTCCAGACATTAGCATTTCATATTTCCATATGCTGGAGCATTTCTCAGCGCTGTGAAGGGTGCCCATAGAAAATGTGGGTCACCCCGACTATTGAGACCACACTTGCCCGGCCATATTTTTGAAATCTCATTGCTCTTTTTTGTGAGCTAAACTTTTGCGGGTGGTCAGGCGGTCGATGCAAATATCGCAACGTGAATGAGAGCCCAGTAACCGACAGCCACATTTTACGAGGTTGCCACCAACTAATTGTTTTGTGTCGGCGGCTAATTATTTCTGGGAGATGCTCCTGCGCGTGGAAAAGGGGTCTGTTATTATAATTGAGTGCACAGCAAAACAAGACTTCTCCTGTAAGGACAGCGAGGACAGGGATCGCATCATCCTCTCCGGGCTTTATAAGCTTCCATCTGTCGCTCTGGGACCGTGGATTCTAACCAAATAGGCGTCACTCATGGCAGCGCAAGGTTGGAGTTTGGAAAGCGAATTGCATAGCTGGATGTAGAAAATGATACCCGAGGTGGTACGTGTGGCTCGTATTATTATTAACTCACGGACTTCTTTTCTCATAGACTCAGAGAACATTTGAACTGATAAGAAACATGGTGGTCACCTGTGTCAAAAACTTTATCTTAAGATTTGGATGGTACAGCCCAGGGAGAATACGTGACCGATTCAAAGATTCACGAGGCTGTAGAATCTAGTCTCCAAATTGCACGAAGTCTAAACCAGCGCCCTCCAAACAGACCCCGCATGTCCTCAGTTCCTTCTTTAAGGGATTAGAGGCAGCACATGTCAGGGAAAACCATGTCACATAAACCCATGCACGCCAGGCCTAAGGGAACGCCGACAAATTAATTTTACGGCAGGAGGCTAAACGTGTTCTTATAAATTGGCCTGTCCAGACGAAGTAGTGGGCAAAGTATGCAGCTTTATGCAGATAGATTTTATTTTTGTTATTATTGCAGCTGCTTATTGATATTTTAATGCAAGTTTTTATTGAGCTGTGCCCCGAGGCTTTTGAAATTGAGGGTTCAATTATTTCTAAAATCTAATAATTAAGTAAATTAATGAGCCTAGTCAGAAATCTGGCAACCTGACTATAAGGATTAGACACAAGAAATATTAACAGGAGGGAATAATTTTCCTTTTTACAGAAAGATCTCTTAAAATAGTCAGACTATGTTTTATAGACATCCAGGAAGCCTGACATGATCTATAAGCAAGCCAGGGCGTAGGTCTGGGTTGGGGATACAGCTGAGCAGCAGCTGGGGGTGGGCAGGGCAGACCTGGTCATCTACGTTGTGACCCCCCCTCTCCCCACCTTGCCAAAGCAATTTTGAGTTTCAGGAAGTGTCGCCTCCAGAGATACAAAAGAATATTACTGTGTTCCCATTCCTTCACTTAAAGAGAGCCATTGATAAATCATGATGTGTTTGGGAGAAAATGACCATCATGTGCACTCAGAAACCACAAGATGAAGCAAGTTAAGGAAACTAGGGATGTTGACTTAGGAAAGGCTGCTTCCAAGAGACCACGAGAGGCTTCTTAAAATACTTAAAAAGAGAGGGATACTAATGCTAAATGACCCTGGAGGACACACCCAGGGATTCAGCTTTGTGTTCCACACCCTTAGCCTCGGGATGGCTTTGCTCCTAGGGCAACCCCCAAGTCCTAAACCAGGCTCCGCAGCATGGCTTTCTACACTCACTCTGAATTCCTCCCTGAATGTGGCTTTTAATCCAGCCCCAGGGCTGAATTGGGGGTTTGGCCCCTTGCCCAGCCTCCCAACCTCTCCCAGGACTGGCTTGCCTTCCTGTCCTCACGCGGGCCTCCCCGTGGCATCCATCTCGGGTTCCCTTGGGCCACCTCCCACCAGCTCCTGGACTCTGCGTGCCGCCCACGAGACCTGCTTCTCCCCTGGCGATGCCCGGTTCCTGGGCAACACTTGGCATGATTGTGTGATGCCTTCACGCTGTGGGTGCTTCGCTCGAGGAACTGGTTTTAAAAAGATGGACAGACTCCAGCATCATGTTTTTATATCCTGACACCCCTTGCAGCTCCCTGTGGGTTCTTGCAGAACCTTCTCGCAGGGGCTCAGAAAGAGACACAAGTGGGGTGGCTCGCTGAGGTCCCACCGCGAGTGAAGGCAGGCGTGGAATACGGGTGGGGGTCTGACGGCGGAGCCCACGCGGTGTGCACCATAACGCCCTCCTCTCCCTGTTTCGCACTCCGGATCACGACACAAAGACAGTGGCAACTACAATAGGACTCTTTATGAAATACAGCCCGGTGTCGCCCAGGTGTGTTCATTATTCACACAGAACATAATTATTAAATCCAGTGTTCCAGGACCTTCTAAAGTTTAAAAGCTCTTACGGTCTTGACTTAATTCCTTATGGAACAAAGGCTGTTTTGTCCTGGAAATCCCAGTTGAATAAAGCTAATGAAATGAACTTTTTTTTTTCCGCAAGCAAACCAAATGATGAACCCTGGAAAGAAGGTGAGGGTCTTGAAGATGGAGCGAGAAGAGCTAAGAAATACGTTCAGACAGACAACAAACGGCCTAGGGGACTGGGCTTCTGCACAAAGGCTTTCTCTGCCGCTCCCCACTCGTACCAGAACCCGCTCTGAAAGTCTCTGGCTCTTTGGCCCTCCCGCTGTCCTTCGGTGGCTGAAGGCCGATGAGCGGCTAAGAAGACGTGGTACACATATACAGAGGAATACTACTCAGCCGGAAGGAAAGAGGAAATACTGCCACATGTGACAACGTGGAGACCGCTTGAGAATATCATGCCAAGTGAAATACATCAGACAAAAAGTTAAGAACCGTAGGGTTTCACTTATATATGGGATATAAAGCTTTAAGCAACAAATGAACAAACAAGAAAAACTCACAGACAACAATAGGGTGGGTACCAGAGGGAAGGGCGGGGGGGGGGGGGAGTTAAAGGTAAAGGAGAGCCCGTATGTGGTCCCAGAAGATTTAACATTGGGCGGCAGGCACATAATATGATAGACCGATGATGTATCATGGAATTAGATGCTTGAAACCCGTATTATTGGATTAATTAATGTCACTCCAATACTCCAATACATTTAATTAAAAATAACAATAAAAAAAATAAAACCAAGTTAGTTCATGGATACAAAGAAAAGAGAAAACTCTATTTGGAATAGAAGCCTGAAGAGATAACAAGGTGTGAGCAGCCCACCCGGCAGGCCAGCATTTATACAGAAGAGGGAATCATGGAGAAGCTGCTGCTTACGTGACTCACGCTAGGGTGGCGGAACCCTTGTCAGCACAAGTCTGGAAAGAGCTTAGGAGACGTAACAAACAGCAAGTCAGCCTCCTCCTAGAGATAACAGGACTTCTTCATTAGTTCTATGATCGGCGCTAAAGGCAAGTGTTAGGTCTCAGGAGAGGATGGATGGCTATGAGGGTGTTTTCTTGCTCAGTTCCTCTAGGGGAAGTGGGGTGCTGGTAGAGTTGTGTTGGGTTTCTTAAAACTCCCGGGCAATAACAGAATCTAGTTGTTAACCTACGCTGGTAGTTATCCCATAAGTTATTAATTTGTAGTAATGGTCAACTGCCTACTTCCCACCCCTTAGGAAACTCAGGAAAGTGTTTCAGACCCATCTGGGTAAAAGCACAGCACAGGCACAAGATCATTATCATCCATGACACATTCAGGTCATGTTTCTTCCACATTTTGTTAGTTTCAATGAACCAGGGACTGCTAATGAATGATTTCCATTGGATAATTTTGTTTTTTCTGTTTCAAGTTTCCAGTTGCCTGTCTGGACTTCATTAGTATCGCAATGATTTACCCAAGAGGGCTTTGCTTCTTGACTTGATTGGGTAAGGGACATTGTCGGGGGGAGGCGGTGGCTGTCTTTGTGGGAAAGAAGATTTTTTTTTAACCCCATGGTGGTTGTATATGCATGTGGAAGAAGCTGGAGAACTACAGTTTTCATTTGCCATTGACTTTGCTTTATCTTCCTCAAATTATAGTCTGTTTCAATTCCCGCAACCGTGTCTGCCCGTTGGACATCAAAGTCATCAGCATTGCATTACTTGGAAAAAATTATGGCCATGAAAGCAAAACTGTTTAGGGGATGTATTAGAAAAGTGTCTAAAATCTCAGTGGCAGAGAGGAGAAACTGATTTTCAAAATTTATCTTTTTGTTCATTTACATATTAGTATTCCTCAGGTATTTTTGTTTGTTTTTTGTTTTTCTTTTCTTTTTTTGTTTTTTATTCTACTGCTTAGCCTATTTTCTCATGTCCTTTCTCTTCTTTGCTTTATGGCAATACTTTCACAAGTATTAATAGTTCCAAAGAGGACTATCAAGTTGGCAGAATATGATATAAATATAGTATCAAATGATCTTCTTTTTCCCTGGATCCGTCTGTACTTTTTGCTAACCAATGTCACAACTTTTTTTTTTTCTTACGAAGAGAACAATTTAATGAGATGAAGTGGTGTATCTTCAAGCTAAGTAGCACTTCCCAGCCCTCCCCGCCTGCCACAACAATGGATTCAGAAACCACTCGGAAGACCGAAGCCTTGCTAGGCTTCAGGGCTGCCACCCTCTGCAGTTCCCAACCTACACGTGGGTGGAACGCCATCTAATGGGCCTTGAGGTTGTGAAGTTCATTGTCTTACACAAGCCTAGCATACTCCTAGCAAGCAATCCTGGCTCTTTGTCATGAGATTTTATGTCTTTTGTCCACTGACTAAAGTAGGTGAGTCTGTCTTTTCTTGATCTGAAGGCTATCCAAATGGCAAAGAATTGATGAAAAGGGCTCTAAAGTCTCACTTTTTCCTCCGGAGGAGTGAGCCACCTCAGAGCGGCCAAGTGGTGGTCATCTGAGCCTAGTTATTTGCTATGTGAACCTGCAGAGCCATCCCAGGGAGAGGATGGTTAGGTCTCATGGTTTGGCACACACGGGGGCCCAAGACAGGTGAATCAAGGAAGTCACGATGATTCAATTAATTAATATTATTTTTCACATGTATTTTCAAAGTGCTCTTTTTCAAAATATTTCAATGATCTAGAAAATTAACAGACAAATGAGAATAAGATAGGTAAAACATTTCTCAGAGAGCTGAACATTTTGTCTTTAGGAAATTTAACGATATCCTATTAGATATTTTAAAAAGATAAACTATTTGCAGTTCTGGCAGGCGATGTCCCCATTACTGGCAATGAAAATAAAAAGTGGGAGCACCCTGGGAGGCAGGCAGAACTCTGAAATGGACCCCAAGACCCCCCCTCTCCCCGATGTACAGACACGTCATTATCTCCTTCTACTTAATTGTGGGCAGGACCGGTGAAGATGAGAGGTATCGTTACCATGGTTATGCTACATCACAGAGCAAAGGAGAGTTTGCAGATGGAATTAAGGTCCCTAATCAGCTGACTCTGTCCCTTCGAATGGGAAGTGTACTGAGTGGCACTGGTCTAATGGAATGAGCCCTTAAGGCGACAGGGGGCAGCAGCAGACACTCTCCCATTGACCTTAGAGAGTCGTCATGAGTCCTACCGCCACCATGAATTGAATTCTGTCAACAACCTGAATAAACGTGGAAGAAGACCCTGAGTTTCGGCTAAGACGTCAGCCAGCCCTCGCCAAGACCTTGACTTCCACCTAGAGCAATTTAAGGCAATAGGATTACTTTTTTTTTGTATTATGGAAATCTGCTTTTGCTCATGAATGTGAAAGAAACGACACACATCCATGTCTGGTTTATTCTTTTTGCAAATATTACTGATTTCTGAAAACACTGGCCCCCACAACCGAATGAGGATGAGGAGGTCCCATAGTATATTTTGCGTATTTCTCACTTGTAACACTGCTAGAGAATGCTCACTCTGGAAAATGAGATGAAGAGAATATGGGCTTTATCTAAGCTCTCCAAGAGTTTCTTTGAGCATGCCAAACATGAGAGAAGTCTTTGAATTACTCTTTTCTATTTGGGCACATATGGAAAAAATGGGGGGGGAAGGGATGTTGTTCTGGCAGATTAAGACTTTGTTTTACAGCCTATGCATACCATGATTTTTATTTCAAACATTTAAAAATTTTAAAAATATTCCTAAATGCAGATTTCCCCTGCCACTAGTAATTTTGCTAATTATATAAATTAGAAAAAGGGCACCAGCCCCCTGGCCAGCACACACTAGGAAGAGAAAGAAATAAATGCTATTTAGCACTAAATAGTGTTGCTTTTTAAAAAATCTGGATCTGGTTACCTTGATCGATGCAGAAAGAAAGCATTTCGTATTCAAGTGGCCAGTCCATGAACTTCACCATGGTTTTTTTCCTAACTACACTAAAGTCAATATCCTCCCATGCACACGCATGAATATTGTGTTTTTTCTGCTTTATATGAGTGTGTGCTATCTGTGAAAAGCAAAGCAACAGCTATCTGAAAGCACAAGAGAAGGGTTAACTGACCTTCCACACTCTGTTTTTGTTCAGGGCTCTAAGCTTTAAGACAAATATCTCTTTGTTTTTCTTCTTTTATATCCAATTCTGAGCTCACTAGGGAAGAGAGGAAAGGACACCGCAAAACTCACTTCTTCCTCGGCTAAGAGCTATAACGCAAACAAGACACGCAACACACTTCTCATGGTTAATATTTCCTTCATCCTTCAGAAGACACCTGCCTGGGGGTCTTGCGGCTAATGGGCTACAGAAGACTCGGGTCATAGTTCAAACTCTGTAGCCCCCATGCGGCGTTCCGCGGAAGATCAGTGATCCCGGGATGGTCCCCCGGCCTGAGTCTGCTTACCACGCAACATTTTTGGGACTTGAAAGTCTCCTTATCACCCTGTCCCTTCGGAAGGAGTTTGAAACGTAACTTCTGGCCTTCCCTGAAATTGCCAAACACTTGAACTTCCTTTGCTGTGTAAGCAAGTAGTCAGAAGCACTAAATAAAGCCTACAATTAATGTGCTCAAAAGGTGAAATTCTAAACTGGCTATTAGAACTATTTTGCTCAAATTGTGTACTAATGGCCCTAGCACGCCGCACCTGCTTCCGTGTTAATACCTGTTCTGATGGGGAGAAAAGGGCCCCGTTTACAATTAAGTTTGGAAATGTGCATTATCTAAATATACTTAATAAGCAAACATTTGTGTTTTCCTTTGTGGACAGTCTGGGAGATACAGTCTTGGAGAAATTAAATAAATTCTACCAGGGGTTCCTCGGGAAGACGGTCCTGAACTGTATATACTCAAATTGTTGTTACTTTATTGTTACTGTTAAATGTTCTTGGAGGGTCAAGTGGAATAGATGCTCACGATCATCCTCATCCTCCCCCATTTGCTCACAAAAGCTGGGAGGTGGTGAGAAAAGGCACTCGCGATGTTAACACTTCTTGAATGCCGCTCCGTACATACTTTCCATGGATTACAAATCAGAAACAAAAACTTCCGAGTTCTAAAGGCAACACACTGTAAAGGTGATTAAAGTGAGTGGGGATGGGACAGGGCAGACTAGCTGTTCTGTGCAGACGCCTTCTCCTGCACTGTTTGTCAAAGAAAAAAAAAACATATATATTTTTTTGTTTAAAATATACTAACTTTATTTTTTTAACTAAATCAATCACAGAATACTTCCCTTGAAATCTGTAATTATAAAAATATTTAAAGCATATCGTAGACACTTTTCACCTGGATAACCAGAGCAAAATAACAATTTCTTAAAATATATGCCTTCTCCCTGATTTGGGTTCAGGACGAAATGAGAAGATGGCCCAATTTCACAGCAGATCTGAGCGTTCCCGTGTCTGGATTTCTGGGGGCGTGTATGGGGGTCGGTGGCCTGGAATCGCTTGCATGCAGAGCACAGACAGTAGAGACAAGGCCGCACATGCTGACTTTCAGACGCTCCCCTCCCTCGGGGCAGCCTTGGGCTCCATCCCCTCTCTTCCTAGGACTTACTCAGGGCCCCTGCCCACCCTCGGCTTTATCTTATTTTTCTACCATCTCGGAATCCGCAACGGAAAATAAAAATATGGTGAGACCTGCCTGCAGCACTTACGCCCTCCAGGTCGAAGCTGACAAAAACGTCAAGAAACTGACAGTAAAATACGGGAAGGAAAAGCGCTACCCGCAGGAGCCAGCCCGGACAGTGTGGAGCTTTCACCGTCCGGGCCCTGGGTTGTCACACAGAAACAGCAGCTGGGGGACTGATGATCTCTAACGCCATTTGTTAAAGTCTACCCGATGCAAACGATACAGACGGGACACCGAAGGGGAAGCGAGGGAAGTGGGAGGGAGGCGGGCGGATGAGCCAGCAGGCCCATGGGCTCTGCAGAGCACTGATGGACGCATCTCTGCCACCTTCCCTGGGGAGGATCGTCCCACCTTTGTGGGTTTCATAGGGCGAGAGGGCTGGGAGCAGAGCAAAAGCGAGGTCCCCCCGCTCCGTGCCTGCCAAAACGAAGTGATAACGACTGGACATTTGGAAATAGACATTTCTGTTTAGGGGGCCGACTCAGCATCTGATAACCCGGTTCATTTCCCTGAACACGTCCAGTATTTATTCACTATGATTCTGAATGGTTCGAAGCACATCGCCTTCCCCAAATGAAAGAGTACTTTTGAGAGGTTGGGAATGAACTGTTTTCTGAGCTCCGGATGGAGGCGGGGTTTTTCATTTAATCTACACACCTCTCCCGCCAGGTAAGATGTGCTGTGGTTGGTTTATTTTTGTTTCTGTGTTTTTTTCCCTCTCCCTGGAGGGAGGAAGAAATGAAACTTAAGAGGAGAGTAACTTTCTCAAGATCACAGAGTTGCGGGTTGACAACACTGAGATTTAAAGCTGCCATTCTCTGATTCCAGATGACCCTTTTGATTCAAAGCTCCAACCCTGATAGGAACTTATTTATTCAAGTTCTTTCACAAATACACTTCAAAGCTACCATTCTGATCATGAACACGCCACGGAGCACATTACAAACAAGCGCGGTAGATATTCTGTATTTATAAATTTGCAATTACATTAGCCATCTCCCTTCTTTAACGGATTGAGAGGCGCTGTAAATGTGCTTCATCTCCTGATCCTTCCTCAGGTTGAGAAGGCAAGACACATACCAATGAAACGCCCCTTTTGATTAAAACGCTTAACCACAGTCCTCGTGTAAAGTAGGGAGAAGCATCCGATAAAACGACTCCATCAAAGCAGAACTGGGTTCATCCCTAAAGACATCAGATATCATGGGCATGTTTATAATTGATGGCTTTAACGTGCAGGTGAGGAGCCCTACGGAGCTGGGGGTGTGTGCACCCTAAATGCACATTATGTTGGCAACTCATGCCCTTCAAAAAAGAGAGAGAGAGAGAGAGAGAGAGAGAGAGAGAGAGAGAGAGAGAGAGAGAGAGAGAAAGAGAGAGAGAGAGAGAGAGGAAACAACAGAAGGCAAAAAGAAGAGCAAGTGGGAAAAAGCACACTGGACTCAATCGCCCTTGAAGTCTGCACGCAGCGTTTGCCACAGGCAATTAATCTGCACGCACAAGAGAGGGAGGCCTGGAATCTCAGGTGACTTATTCTGGGCCCCTAGCAGGTTGGTGGCCAGGCCAGGAGTAGGAGCCGGGGCGCGTGCTTTCCTGTCCTCTCCTGACCAGCAGACAACCTCCCCTCTCCTGACAGGCAGTGGGGCCGTCTGCACACCTCCACTGTGATCACAGCTATAAAGAGAGCCATAAAACTGCCATTGGAATCCAAATGTCATATCAGTGGAAATGTCTAAAGCCCATAACAGCTCCAGTGATAACCCTTTAATGTTCAAATAGATCCCTGAGGGAAGGGGAAGACGCAGCGTCTCCTTCAAGATGGCCACGCGGGCTTGGTGCAAAGCCAGAACCTGCCAGGGTCCACGCGCGCCCTCCCCCGTGGCACGCTTTCATAAATTTTATTATTCCTTTAAAAGCAGACTGTAGGGAAGAAAGAATAACAGCTTTAATTCAATTTACATATGAATGGGAGGATGTGTGCAGGTATTGCAAAGGAACTTCTGCTTATAAGATGAGCTGTGGAACAAAGACCGCCTGATTAGGAGTCTTTTGTGCGCGGTGACAGTGCCGTCCCGTATCGGAGCTGGAGTTCAAAGTGTTCCCAAGGGGCTGTGACCACTTCCTTGAAAACTTTTCAAAACACTATACCCCACAGCTCAACTTTTTTCCTCCGTTAAATGATTCCGATTCGCACTTGATGTAAATAGAAGGTATGTGTTTATTTGGAATGAGAGATACAAATGTAAATACCTTTTATTTGGGGGTTAAGCCTCTTACATCTTAATTTGGGCTGACAGCAGCGGGTGACGAACTGAAACAATATTTTAAACCAATTCTAATGAATGCAATTGCTTATATTGTTCCTATCGGTCCTATCTTATTTCACTAAATGGCCTATATTGAAAACGAAACAAAAACTCACAGGAAGGTTTTACTATCTATCTTCCCTTAGAGGAAATCAATATATAATATTTAGATTTCTGCCTACCCAGAAATCTGAACTCCTAAGTTTTTGGCTAGAAATATGGAAATAATTTACAGTGAGCAACATTTTGTATCTTCAGTTCTATCTGTATCAGAAGCGAAATGTAAATAGGAGATTGATTTACAATTAATACAGGGAAGAGGGCATGCTTTTCACAGGAGCTCCCAACACTACCCTCAACCTCATTCGTTGGGCTAAAATCTTGTGACGTGATTTTGGTCATGAGTCTGGAAGGAAGTTCAACACTGTTACTTTCTCTCTTCACCATTTTGTTTCCAACATGCACTGTCCTGTTCAAAATTCTGGACATTCGGATGCCCTTCAGAGGCCTTTCCCGTCTAAAACGGCGCTTCTAATTTTCATAGAACAAGAGGAGCTTTCTGCTTCTTTCAACACATCACCGTTATAGTTGTAGCTGAGTTTCACGAATCCCTTGGAAACATGTCTCAGAAAACTTCTCTTTTCCTTACAGGCGAGTCAAGTCCTTGTTTTCCTCGGTGTAGGTATATGTGCTGTGATGTAAGTGGGAATTGAAAACCTGACATATTGGATCATAGGGCAATAGTCGCACAAGCTTATCGGCAGCCTAAAGGAAAAGTGAAAAGATCAGGAGAAAACAATAAAATAAAATATATTTCTCCTACTGGCTGCTTTGCTTCAAATGGCACTAACTAACCAGAGATACCATTATTTTAAGTTAATTGGATGAGATGTTTAGACGTTAAGAACACAGTCTTGGCTTTCTATAGAGTTTCTGGTTCTGTTACTTCCTAGATGGGTGAGCACACCAGTCGCTCAGCTCCACAGAATAGGACCCCCCCACCATCTGTCAAGGAACAATATTGTTATTCTTAGGAATAGCAACACTAATAGAAATAAAGCCTTAAACACATACAATCAGACATTAAAAACCAACTCCTCAGAAACCAGTCCAGCCCAATCCATTCCCGGCCATCTGATTGCTTCCTAGGTCCCCTGTGTTTCTGTCTCTCCTTCAATTCTTGCACCAACCCGAACACGACGTATTTAATTCCCTTTCATGAATTTCTTGTCTGCTTAAATCAGTCAGGGTCACTTTCTGCTTTGAGAATTGAAGAGGCCCTATTGATGCAGGTATTATCTTCAGCTCTGTGAAATCACTACATTCTTTATTATAAAGCTGATTCAAAAATGAACCTTCACTCCAGTGGCAGAATACTATTCAAGGGATCTGAAATAGTTAATACAGCTTTCAGTGACGAATTCGCGTCCTCTAGGAAAATATAAACTCATTGCATCTGCATGAGAGGGGCCTCTGGTCAAATCCACCCAATGACCAGTCAAGTTGTGGAATAAAATCAAGTAAATTGATGGTTCAGCTGACTTGACCATTCATGTCAGACTTCAGACCTCCTTGGACACAGCCATGTAGAACTATGTCCCAGCACTCAATCTGGATATAAAATAATAAGAGAGCTAATATTTAACACTTCCTGTTTCAACGTTTTCAAGTACATGTGACAAAAATTCCTACTGAAAAGAAGATTTAGCAACTACAGTCAGGTTTTTTTTTCTTTTTTTTTTTTCTGCACCTACCTCATTTAACTGCATTTAAATATTCCCATAGCATTGCTTTTCAATGCCCTGGTTTGTATAGAAAGTGGAAGTGATCTCTGAAGAAAAGGAATCTTCTAAGCTCATCAGATTCTTTATCTCATCAATGAACAGAATTGTCCATGTCAGAAATCTGAAATCTGAATAATCTTTAGATGTTCTTTTATCTTTTTAGCCTGCTTCCTAGTATGTCATTACAAGACTGGACGTCCTAACTCTACTGAGGGAAGAGAGCTTTCACAGCCTGTAAACTCAACGAGCCATTAAATAGGTGACAATGATCTTGATAGAGGTTTGGAATATTTAATTAGTGTAAAAAATACTTATAGCCAGTGCACTCAATTACTTTCAGGGATACTCCCCAAAATATCAACCAACTACTTTGCATGTCTATGAAATGCTTTGAAAGGCATTTAAGGATGAAATGGGAGATAATATTTCATCTATTAATTGAGGACTTGACATGCTTCTGCACGTCCAGTAATAAAGTTTCAAAGTGAATTTAGTTTAGATCCTTGAGATATTTTTAAAGGTGACATTTCTATCCTTAAAGCATTATCTGTTTTGTTTATTTGTTCTTGGGTTTTTAAAACTCAATGTACCTTGGACGTTTGTTTTTCTTCCTTTCAAATTTGGTTCTATCGGTGGTTTGTCCCCACATTTGTTTAAACAGATGCATACCATTATCCTGATTTAATTAGATACTTTCATATTTGGGGGCAATTATGTTGCTTCTAATTTTCCTCTCATAAATAGAAAATTTGTGTTGAAAATAATTTTTAGTGGAAGTTGTCCAGTGAAGTTGTGGACGTGTAATTACTAGATTAATAAATTTGATGATCTATTTAAAAAAGATTTAACCCTGTTAAATTATGTAGTAATCCACGAAGAACGTATCTTGTTAAAAATACAATAATTTTTCACATACCAGTGGATTATAACTTAAGAACAAAAACTGCATTAAAATGTCATTACAATGTGTTAACTGTTTCTACTAATTATATTTTTGGTGGTCATGTTGATATTGCTATTCTGACACAGGTCTGAGAACAACAGGGGATAAAGCAAATAAGCAATTGCTATTCTGGTCCTATCATCCTCAGTGATCTTAAGAATCAGAATCCTCACAATGGGGCGAAGAAAATAGCGGAAGATAACTAAACATGCTATAGTCTGAATTTGAATAGAAAGTATTAGTATAAACTTGTAGTGTATTTTAATTTAAAAACATACATATTCTTATTTTGTCACTGAAAAGGCCTAGAATTATTGATCAACCCAGTAACAATGAGCACTCCTAGTCCAAAAATTTTTAATAACTATAGAAATGTGAACACATAAAATGTTTGAATCTTTGAGTCCCTAATTATGCTACGTGAGGTTATTGCAACATGCGAGACAGCTAGCTTACTTGAAAACTGGTTAGTAAAGGGAATGAATAAAGCATTTATATTGCTTCTCCTATAAGAACTTTAGCACCAAGATAACCCAGAATTAGATTAGGGAAAATAATTCTTTATGGAGCTATTCCAGCTACTAGATGAAGAAAATGACAAAATATCTCCATTTTGCAACTCATCATGAACTTACTGTCTAGGCATTAAGTGTATTTGGCTGCTAAGACTGCAAAACGATAGATAATGAGGTAGTGTGAGGCTTCTGGTGGCAGAGTGGAAAGTCCATTACAGAAAAGTTTTAACCAGGAAACAAGAGGAAGGAAGGAAGGAAGGAAGGAAAGAAAGAAAGAAAGAAAGAAAGAAAGAAAGAAAGAAAGAAAGAAAGAAAGAAAGAAAGAAAGAAAGAAAGAAGGGAGGGAGGGAGGGAGGGAGGGAGGGGGGAAGGAAAGAAGGAAAGAGAGAAAGAGAGAAAGAGAAAGAAAGAAAGAAAGAAAGAAAGAAAGAAAGAAAGAAAGAAAGAAAGAAAGAAAGAAAGAAAGAAAGAAAGAAAGAAAGAAAGAAAGAAAGAAAAGAAAGAAAGAAAGAAAGAAAGAAAGAAAGAAAGAAAAGAAAGAAAGAAAAAGAAAGAAAGGAAGGGAAGGGAAAAGAAGGGAAGAAAAAGAGAGGCAGCTAGAATGAGAAAGAAAGAATAAAGAAGCTGAATCTGGTCAAGACTCCAGACCTCACTTCCAGTTTATAGGAAATACAGAGAACAAAGAAACATGCTCACTTCCACACCAAGTATGTAATCAGAAACATACAGATTCCTGGAATATCTAGTCATGATTTCTTTCTCAATGTTTATGGAGGAAAAAATAAAAAGAACAAGGCAGGGACAGGCAAATGGGCAGTGGGAGCAACCATTTTCCATGCATTCCATTATTTGGATCCTTATTTTTAAAAATGGTTCCAATTTTTGACATTATGAATCCATGAAATAATTCTAAATTTGAACACTGCCTGAATAGTTTAAGAATTACTTTAGGGATGATAATCGTGTAATGGTTATGTTAAAAATCATCCTTATCTGTTAAATATACTGTACTCACTGAAATATTTACAGTTGAAATAATACAGTCTCTGGAATTTGCTGCAAAATGGACCGGGAGGGGAAAATTCCATCGGGGTGAGGATACATCAAAGTGGGTCATTGGGTGATGATTTGTAAAAGTGAATGATGAGAACCAGTGGTCTCTGATCATAGTTTGTTTACTTTTTGTGTTTGGAAAAATAGCAGTATAAGCATATCATGTATTAACGCGGAGATAAATCTAGAGGAAAAAAGGAGAACATGATGGTGGACGCTTCTGGGAAGGGAAATGGGGGTAATACATGGTGCACCCAGAAACTACTATTTTTTAAAATTATTTGCTGTTCAGTGTTTTTTCACTTGTAAAAGTATGTACATGCATTACTTCGCCACAAAAACATAATACAAATAAAATGTGTTTTGTCTTACTGATTTAAGCAATTTATATTAAAGAAGACCTTATATGAGTAATAACATTTTTAAAACTATATCTTTCGTATATCAATAAGTTCATTAAAGCAAGGGTGTTAAAATATGCAATGGGAAACCAGCAGAATGACCATGACAGGGGCTGCATCTAATGGCGTTCTAGCTTGTAATTAAAAAGAACGGGGGTAGGGGGTTGCTATATGCCCTGTTCCTGGAAGAGCTCACTACACACTGTTAATAAAAATAAATAAATCATTAAAGAGTGTAATGCAATATGTCACAACATATAATATTTTACTTTTGTTTTTATACTGGTGTTATTCTATACTAAATCTATTTACTTTCAAGATACTGGAAATTCTGTTTGCTAGCATACATATCCGTAATTGGTGTCAAGGTCATAGTCACTGCTTAATAGTGGTTTTAGCCTTCAGGTGTGGGCACTCCATGGGCAAGGATGATGCACATTTGATTTGCTATTTGGTACTTTATAAGGGTCTTTATGCAAATCAATGTAGAAATGGTTTTAGTGCATACCTTTTAAAAATTGAGAAATGAGTTAGCAATCGTTATTATTGATGAGCTGGAATAAAAAAGTTATGATTTTAGGTACATCTTTTCTCCCTTTTCATGCAAGAATCATGTATTTCCTATATAATCAGAGAAAGAAAGCAAAGAAGAATGAGAAATGAAAAACTACAGGACAAATCTTCGAAAGATGCGTACCATCTGGACCAAAATATGTCTACCATTGTTCATTGACCCAATGTTTTTTCTTGACCAAAATGTGAGTAAAATATGTAACTTCCTATAAAATTTCTTCTGGTTCGTTGGCAAACAGCAGTCTATTGCACAATGAAGTATTTACATATTTTTTCCTGTATGATTATTTGCAGAACAAGTAGAAAGTAGTTTGTTGCTGAGTGGAAAGGAAATTCCATCCAGCGGTTTCTCAGAATGACTTTTATTTTGATGGATATTTTTTAATGAACCTGATTTATGTGAAGGTTGTTCTGTTAAAAGTTCACAAAAATATCACGCATGATTGATCTCAAGACTGTGCCTCGATCCAAAGACAACACACAACAGCAGTCAAATATACATTTTATGGGGTTTTGTCTGTTTTGCAATAACACCGGAAAACATTCTTTAATTAAAATTTAAAACCGTAACTGATTAATTTTCTGTGTAAACAATCCGCGTAAACATGGAATGTCAGCATTTTAAGGTTATGCGAGTATAAATTTCACTTTCCTTGACTAGGCCTTTCGGGAAGAACTTTGGCACAAGCCAAAGGTGAGAATGTGACCTTGCGGGCAGAAGGGTTTGGAGCCTAGAAGGTTCTATATTACCCCACTACTGCCTGCTTAGCTGAGACCGATCAGAGCTCAGGAAATTGTCCTGTGGTGTGTGACAGTGCTGGCAAGGGGCTTGGTTGTCACTGACTCCATAGCTTGCCCTTTACTGGCTGCAAATGGCCAAAGGGTCCCCAAACGGGGACGCTCCCAAAGTTCTGGCCACGGACATGGCTGGGCCAAATGTAGACTGAGCGCTCCCTTTGGGGTTTTGTTGTTAAACATGGTCCCCAGTTTTCTCAGGAGCCAGAAAGCAACCTCGCTTCTTTTCGGCAACTACATGATTCTTTTTTCCTTCTTGAAAAACAGAGGGGAGGTTTTAAAATGTTACTTAAAATACTCTTAAATGACTTTTCAAGGAACATGGAAATAGGTTGCCAGGAAAATGGGAGAGTACATTCAAAGTAAAAAAAAAAAAAAAAGAATCCCTAAAAATCTCTACTTCTGCATTTGTTTAAATCTTGAAGTAAAAATGCTCATAATCAAGTTATTTTTATTCGACATTTATAGTCTTGCCAATAATAAATTACACTGACCTTTGTTCTTCTGGAGTCTAGAAAATGGCCAGAATCGAGTTCCTCTGAGCTCATCGAGGGGACAAGCTGGGGTATGCATTTCCAAGATGATTTAGCAATCCTGGCTTCCTTGAAACCTTTTGCTGATTTACCCCGATCCAATAATGACAACCAATCCACTGCAGAGTGGGGTCGAAAGCCATCCAAAGTGAAACTTGTACCCTTCTGGACCCAGCTTCATTCCCAATGACCCTATTTCAGTTGTGATTAGGCGCTGAAGCTTTAAAACATTTTCCTCACTAATTAATCATACCATTGTTATTACAGAAAGAAGAAGCAACGTGAAGCAACTTCCTTCAGGTAAAGAAACGTCAGTCTTTTACCCTGTCCCCCAAAGAGGCCGTGTATGAGCACATCATTTAAAATTGTGCACATGCCTGCAAAGCGATTTATTAGTTAATATTCCGTGTCGTTCATGAATAGTGTTTTTGAAAGGCTTGATTTAATGATTCACGTCCTAAATAGTATAGAAGATAAAGATTTTTGTCTCCTTCATAGAAGACCTGGAGACCAAAAGTTCATCCACGAGCTCTGCATACAGAGAGTAAAGAAGGCCCATTTAAAGAACACCTCCTAGGATTCTGCAGATGCATATATGTTATCTCATGTAATTTGAACATTACCATGCCCTTATGGGATGGGGGGATTGAGATGTTATGAGATTAGAGAACTTGACAAGGGGCATACAGAGAAGATACCCAGGGTCAGGAATTCAGAATTTAAATTGAAGCATAGTGGACGTTAAGCTCCATTATCTGTAACCTCATGGGTTAGAAATTGGTCAGGCAAAGGAATGACGTGGGTCTTTTGATCCGAATCTAGAGGGACATCAGACACGGACCCTGAGGTAAGAGACAGAAAAAGCAGCTAGGGCGTGACTTTTCCCCGGGGCAATGGCTACCTGGGCTTAGTTCAGTTCTCACATCCTTTCGTTTCCTTTCAAGGACCCCCTGAGACTTGGTCCCTGTGCCCAGAGACCCTTCTTTGCAAACTCCTTTGGTCAGTTGCTTAGGAGAATCAGACCTTCTCATTGCTTTTATTCACAAACCTGTGGGTCTGTCTCGGCAGAGAAGGAGGACTGGCTTTTGGGAAGGTAGCCAGGGAGGTGGGATGACACTCTGACCTCTAAGCATCCTTGACGTAAAATAAACCGAACACCCGAATGCCTAAAATGCCTGCTTGCGCTTTACTATTAAGCCAGAAGCAGATGGGTGCATCCCGTGACCCCCCCAGAACGCGCACCGCCCCCACGTGATCGATGTTTCCTGCTTGTGCAGAGTGACAACCGCTGCAAAACTACACGGAATCCCACCCTTTGTCTTGTTGCTACTTAGAACAGTAACGGGTCCCTAAGTAGAAGTTTTCCGAAACGCAACGTGTTATCATGAATATTGAAAGCGCTCTTCTGACCATGAGCGTGGGGACCTCGCTGAACAGCAGCCTTCAAAGGAGCCCTAAACCTCACTGCACACAGGTCATTCATTTGGGAAACCCTTTGAAAATCATCTCTGCCCAAAGACACTGGCGATCATTATTGTGATCGTCATTTTTCAGATGAGGAAACGCACTGCATGAAGGGAATAGAAGGCTAATCTCAAGAGAGTCGGGCCGGTGGGCCTCGCCAACACGTGTGGGCTTGCCAGAATACGCACATGGCGTTTCGGCTGGGAAATGCGGACCCTGGTGGATCAACACGGTGAACCATACACGCTAAGCTCTTTTTCAAGGAGATGATGTCCCATGAAGGTGGACAGATCAGGACTTCTATCCTGGCTGCACCGTGTTCCAGGCAAGGGACCCTAGATAACTCACAGCGTCCTCATCTGTAAAGGTAGGATGTGCAACAGCACCTGCTCTGCAGAGTGGTTGTGAGGGTTAAGTGAAATTACTCATATAGCGTGTTGACACCGTGATGGGCGTATTTATGACTCCATAAATGTTAGCCGTGGCTAGTGGCGGCGCTCGGATCACACGTTGCCAGATTCCTGAAACAGCTTGTCTTTGTAAACTTGCATCTTCAACAGTGTCTTGCACGCAATCGACTCCCCCTCCCCCACCACGCTGGTGGATTCATTAATACGTTCTCTATAAAATTCTCAAACCACGGGAGAGGCATGGAGAAATAATAGCTGGCATTCTGTTCTCTCACTTTGTTCCTACGAATCCCTTCCCACCCCACCCCCTCCGCCCCTGAGTCACGGGCGCACACACGGCATCATATTTCTTCATGTTGAGTTGGAAGGGGTGTTCGTGTCGATAAGAAACCTCCCTCCCACCCCACTTTGTCTGCCCTGCACTTAGGAACCAAGGTTGAGTTCACACAGGGGTCAGAGAGATAAAAGCCCGAGGCTTGCCCACCAATTCACTAGGCTGGTGCCTAAAACTTCCGTCGGTTATTTATTGCCATTAGAAAGGATCCGCCGGGTCCCGTGTCACCGAGGATGTAGGCAGAGGCGTCTGCCGTTTATTATCCCGCTTCAGTCAGGGACAGAGCAGGCAGATGCCGCTTCCCCGGACGCGCTGCCCTGCCCATGTCCTCAGGTCCAAGTGCAGAGAGAGAGAAGCTTCCTTGCGCACTGTGGACCGTTTTGTTTCACCACCAGGCTAAGCGCAGGCATTTTGAAATCAGTGTCGAAAGCATGCAGGCCAAGGTGGGAGAGGCCAGCTAGACCAGAGAGCCGGAGGACAAACACTCGTGGCTAAGGCTTCCAGACTGACGGAGATTTCCTGCAGCCGCTACGGAGACGAGCTGTTAGGAGGCCCCCTTGGAAAGCCAGTGGTCATGGGGAAGGTGCTAGAAGTGGCCCTGGGCAAGAGCAGCGCCCAGCCGCGGTGCCAGCTGGGGGCCGATGAGTTGGGTCTGCTGCGCACACAACCATCTCCTGCCCGGTTCTGTGCACCGGCTCTTTTACACGTGACAGTAAGGGAGTGCCCGCCCTCCAAGAAAGGGCAATGCACAACAGATTTGAACTGAAACGCCAGCCTTAATGCATCCGAACAGAACCTGCAAGGCACCCGCCCGGGGGGCCAGGGTAAGAAACGGTCTTCAAAATCCCTGCGGTGGCTGGTGAGTGCACAGGAGCCTGAAGGGTGCCACCGTCCTCCGGCTACAGGGTCCCCTAAGCGGTGCCCGACCCTCCTCCACGTGGGCAGAGCAAGCAGGATCCGGACGTCAGATGTGGGCCTGCCACCGTAATGATCCCGTGGCTGTGAATAAAACTGGTCTGGGAACAGATCTGTGCAGCGAATCGCCTTTGTGGAGGGTGGGCTGCGTGGACGGGAGCTGCTGCTCATCCTCGTGGGGCCTGTGTATGTGTGTGTGGGGGGGTGTGCATGCTCTGATCATGCTACACTTCCAGCAAGCGAGAGCCCACACTGCCTTTGAGGACAATTAAAGAAAAAGTCTCATTCTGCCGCAGTACACGGAGGCTGTGAAGCCAACGTACATGTGGTTACTATTTGCAGAACCTGGCATTTTCTATGAATAGGAGAAAACAGGCTCTGGATCGGCCAGCCGGCTGTCAGGGTTTGACAGTATTGTCCTTTTTCCCAGAATGCCATTTCCCGTCCCCCCTCCTACTGGAGCAGCAACACGACCACTTTTTTTTTTTTTAAGTGGACTAAGAAAACTGATGAAGAATGAATTAAAAGTTGGAATGGGTCAGGGGTTTCCGCTGCGAGAAAGCAATCCTGCTGAAGAGCATGGCCCCGAAAGGGAGCCACGTCCCTGCTATGACTGGGGGTCCGATTGTCTCCAGATGGGGCCTCAGCAGGCCCCAGAAATGGGAACAAGGTCAGGGACCAGATTTGTTACCCACGAGAAGTGGGCGTTTCAAGCTGTTTTGTTTACAACAAGCTCCTCGGGCTGACAGGGAAGTAGCCCAGCTCCTCTCTGCCCAGCACTGGGGGGCTTCTGTTTTCAGCTCCTCTCAATTCTGCACCTTTTCCGTGTCCACACGCGTGACAGGAATGAAGCTGACAACGAGCCATAATTTGAGCTCTTAGCCGTGACACACATCCATCAGTTTCAGCCCCGGGGTGGAAACCTGGGTGTGAGGTTTCAACTTCTCAGTGAGAGATGGAGTTTGCTGGGTTTAACCTGGAAGCCATTATTACACACACACACACACACACACACACACACACACACACACACTCACACTCACACACAGAATATGCCCTCTTTAAATCTCTTAAGAATCTGGGGTTTTATGTTTTGTCCTGAGTCCTTGCATGTGTTCATTAAACTTTTATTTCAAAACCTAGGTTCAATCACTTCCTGATTTCCTTCACAATTCCTTTCTCATTCCTCTATTTCTTTTGTTTAAGATGTGCCACTTTTTCCTTTGCTTTTTGGGGACCGAAAGCCAGAGCTGACCCCACATGGAACGTCTTTTCTAAACAGCCCCTCAGATTTACATCAGGATGGCCTCCCTAAGCACCCCCTTTGCCCCCATAGTAGCCGAAAGAACTAACCAGTCCAGCACTGGAAACGAACAGCTCTTACATGTATTTCGAATAGCAATAGTTTTCTGATTAACCCGCTTTATCTGTCATGTTCCAATGAACAATATAGTTACCGAATTGCAAAGCAGAAACCGACTGTTAAGAAGCCCATGTTTGGCTTGGCCGCGCCCTGACACAAGCCCAGTCATGGGGTTTCTCAGAGCCGTAATAAGAATATCAGGCAGGTCATGCACCACATTACCATTTCATTGTTATTTATGTTTGCCTGGACTTGACTCACAGCCTCGGAAACCTCTTACTCTCATGGCAGTTTTACCTATTAAATCATCTTCTAGCAGGAACCTGTAGATGAGCTTCCTCTTAAAGAAAATGAGGCTCTAGAATTAAATTCTTATCATTACCTCCTTGATTTGTATGGTGGTCACCATCTATTGCAATAATTATTACTAATCAGATGAAAATTAATGCATTTAGCCATTCAATTATTTTTCATAAAACATAGTGTGCATCTATTATGGGATGAACTCTGTGCTATAAATTTCAAGATTATGAAAAAATGTTTAAAAAGCTGTCTTGAAATTATTCAAGATAGGATAGGTAAAATAACAACCATATAATCAATAATAAAATATATTTTATACCTATGAAATATTTATATTATATTTAGTTGTCTATTTTCAGAGAAAACCTTATGCTGTAAAGCTAATATCACCACCCATTCATCTATTGATCTACCAGGCAGATCTCCAGGGCTGTACAGTTTAATTATGATAACGATTAGTAAAGGTAATTTTAAGATGACAAGGAAAGTTTCAGGAGACTTTTACATGAACTATCTAATTGGAATGATTATCATAATACCTTTCACCTCACCTTTCACAAAAGAATGCATGATAGAAGTTCTTCCTCTAGGAACTTTACAAGTACAATTTTAAAATAGGCAGTTCAGTCATCCAACAACAAATGAATATTAATTGGGAAATATGTGTACCGAATCCCTATCTTGTGGTGTGTAAATAGCCATGAACAAAACAGTCCTTGAGCAGACATGGAGTAGAGGCTAGGGGAGGAAGACATTGTACAAATAAACACATAATTAAATATTGAACAAAATGGTATTAAGGAAATGAGTAGGGTTCTCTATGAGAGAAAATCGATGAAAGCCTGTGGTTTAGAATGGAAAACAAGGGACAGGCTCCCTGAGGAACTGGTGTGTGATCTGAGAATTGAAGAGGAAGGCAGGTAAAGAGGACAAAAAAGGGTCCCCAACAGAGAAACCACAAAGTCTCAAATAGAAAAAAGCAGCCGTATTTCAGAAACTGAAAGATACCAGTGGGCTCTAGACCACGAGAGGTAATCACACAGAACACATTTCTGGTCATTTCTGTATATTTATATTCCAGTTTACCATTCTTGACAGAGGCTCCAATCTTTGTATTACTTCTAACTCCTTTCTGCCATCTGGATGACAGCGATGGCTGGAGCTGCAGCGGCCTTCCTGGGCCTGGTCACAATGGGGAACTTGAGAGTGCTTCTCTCTACCAGCTCTGCACCGTTTAGTTCTGAATTTATTGCCATAGAGGAAGAATATAAATCTCTATCTTCTCTCACCCCTGGTCATTTGGATTACCAAACCCTACATGATGAGGTTTCAAATAAAATGAGTCAGAGCCGCTGACTAGAAATAAAAAACAAAAATAAAACCAAAGAATTGAAGTCTCCAGGTACCTGGTTTGTAAGCTACTAGTGTGGTACCTGGGACAAGACTTTAAAGCTTCCTGTTTCCTCATCTGTGCCCTGGGGCTTTTCATACAGAACTCAACCCCTGAGGCTGGTATGAGGATGAACTGAGTTAGTGAGTAGCTTCTACGGGTGGAAATTAAAATTAGTGTACGATAAATACAATAAAATTGGAAGCGCTCTCCAAAGTACCATATAGCCAGAAGATTCCATTTAAAGGTGGAGTCGGGCTATTTCTGACCCAGTCCATTCATTTTATGCACTGCCAGCAAGATCACCGTAGCGGAAAATGTATTTCATGGTGTGCTGGGTGGTCGAAGCAGCACTTAGATACAGGAACACTAATCCCAGGTCCAAAACTACCCTGACAAGACCCAAACTGACCCCTTTTAACTCTTGAGTGAAGTGTTATTTTACTCACCCAGGAAATCACTGAAAATGAAATACATCTCCAAGAGGAATAAAAAACCCAGGGAGACAAAAACATTCTTTTCAGGGCAGTACTCTGAGCTTCCCGATGGTTGCTATGGTTCTTTACAGAAGAACGCAGAGTATCAGGTGTGTTTCCCATTTCCCTACCACCTCGGTATTACTAGACATCCTCACACACTTTTTCTACTTGGTCCTTTTCTGCTACGTTCTCTCCCCTTTCAGAGTTGTGACAACATTCACAGGGCATTTCCAAGATTTCAAGTATACTTTTGCCATGAGGTAAGTGCAAAGGACCATGTGTTGGGACAAGATTAGAGTGTGGGGACCTCTATTGGTTTCCAGGACCAGATTTATCTGAGTGCTTCGGGTGACGGAGGAAAACGGAAGTGGCTGCTGGGTTGAGCAGAAACTGAAGCAGAAAAGCAGGCTGGGACTGACAAGCCTCGGGACGCCTGGGTTCTGCCCACTCTTCCCTGCCTCTCTCCACTTGAAGCTTTTCCTCCGCTGTCACTATGACATAATTTCCTTTGCAACAATATAAAAATGACCAGACCCAGGGCTTTGGGACCATCTTCTGTGGGATAGTTACTATCGTTGTCTAACTACTGACTTAAAGGTCACTAAATGTATTTATACCCACTTTTTCATTTCTCCATGTATGACTTCTCTAGCTCTTAATTGGAAGGCATCTTGATTCTACTGTAAATTAGTATGTGACTGAAGACTCAAAATCTTCATGGAAATTAATCCTTAAAAAAAGACCCAAAAGCCCTGGCTGCTGTGGCTCAGTGGATTGAGCGTCGGCCTGCAAACCAAGTGTCGCTGGTTCGATTCCCAGTCAGGGCACATGACTCGGTTGCACGTCAGGTCCCCAGTTGGAGACGCAAGTGAGAGGCAACCACACAGTGATGTTTCTCTCCCTCTCTTTCTCCTTTCCCCTCTCTCTAAAAACAGATAAATAAAATAAAATAAAAATAAAATAAAGTAACTTTGTTTAAATTTTTTTAAAAAAAAGATAGATAATATATTTTAAAAAATAAAAAGAACCCAAGGTACCCATCTTAGACTATAAATCTTGATATAGGACCCCAAACTAAAATCAAAGCCAAATTTCTCCTTCATATTCATCAGACAGTAAATTCTCATTTGTTCTACATTCACCATCATCACCCATCATTGCCTTTGATTTCCCTCAAGTTATGGTCGAAGCACCAATCTGCTTAAGGAGTGTGGACTCTGGTTCACACAATTGAACAGAGACTGGACGGTCCCCTTTGATTCAGCGGCCATATGGCAGCGTTTCCTGTCTGTCCGGGAATGCGGCCCCTTTCCCTGAATCAGCCCTGTCCTGCCTCTCTTTTCCTGACTTGGGAAGTATGACTTCCGTCAGTGCCTCTGGGGAATTCACCGCCATTCTCTTGTTGATGTCTGTTTGCTTATCAACCTCTCAGGGAGGCTTCTGTTAAGTGGTCAGGAGGAAATGCTGATCCATAGAGCACATGGGTCCATTCTTTGGTGGCTGCGGGCTGCGGAGCTGCAAGTGATGTTTAAAATATTAGCGCTGACCGGGTTGTGTAAGGTTGCTGACAGAGAGGAACGGCAGGAACCATTGCATGGGAGAACAGAGAAGAAAAACGAACACACACCCATTAGGGTTACTAGGAAGCAGGAGCACACTTTCCAAAGACCAAAGTAGACGCCAGTGAAGCCCATCCATAAACAACCTTCTAAGGAAAGATCAACCCAGAATTTGCATTTTGGTAGCAAAGTGGTATTAGTATTGTATCGATCCTGTGCCTCCTTTTATGTTTCCATCCCCAGGCTGCAGCCACCTGCGGGAGGAAGTCACCCGATTGGGCGGACGTGACCGCTAACTACATTGTCACACTATCCAAACCCAGTGGGGCCGTCAGTATGGATGGATCCCCATTGACTCTCTAGTCAGGAGGCCACCATAGCTCTTGTAGATATTTGCTTTGTCCTGTCAAATAAGAGGCATGAATGCCTTGCTTGAGATGAAACACTTGGCTCTACCGTGCAGCAATTTCACCTGTTTTGGGGGAAGAGCTAGAGCTAATCCATTGATTATGATCTTCCCCCGTAGCCAATATTGGTTATGTTGTCTGAAAGATGAGATGGCAGGCTTTCTTAATTATTTTCTCTTTGCCTAGAGATCATGGTCCCTTGCTCTTCTGTCTGACGGGAAAATAAAGCTCATCCCTCTTCTGCCAAAGAAGGTCAAGTGATATCATGTTTTTCTCTATGGAAACTTCACTGGCACCCTGGGAAAGAAATAAAGAGCCCCGTGGGCCCCGATCCAGGTGAGAATTGGTACCTGGTGAACTCCAAAGGAGCCTGACCCACCTCCTTCCTGAGCTCCCAACCGTCCAATGAGCAACACCAGCTCGGGCCCTTGTCATCATGCAGAAGACAGAAAACTCACATGGTCCGGTTGAGCGTGCTAGGATAGTAACCGGATTTTGCTCAGCATTGCTTTTCATTAATGGGGGTTTAGAAGAAGAGCATAAAAGTCATTGATTTTGTCTCTTTAAGGGCTCCCTCTCATTGACATAAAAATAGAAAGAAAAATAAATAAACAATAAGCAAGCCTGAGTTAGATGGATGGGATGTCCCCAATTGGCAGACTGAGCACACACCCCTCAAAGAGCAGATTCTCTTTAAACAATCACTTCGTTCAAACAACTTCCCAATCCTTTTATCTCGAAAGGCGAGAGGCTGCACCAGACACAGCGTCTTCCCTAAAATGATAACCCAGCACACGTGCCTCCTTAAATGTCTCATTGTCTTCACTGACCCTACGTCTTCCCCTCCCTTCGTGTTCCATAGGGACCAGCTCTATAAAGAAGGCCACCATGTCCGTCACCAAGTCCTCTTCATTTTATCGCTGAGTTTCTCTCACATAACCCAAGTTTCTTCAGCCTTCGACTTAATGCAGGTCCTTCCTTACCATGTTATGTCTGGAGTATAATGAAAGCTTCATAACTCTTTCCTCTCCAATCCACCCTGTAGGAGTAACTGACTTAAGAGATTGCTTTTCATCATCTTTGCCCTTTTGAAGACCTTATAGCTTCAGAACGAATACCAGATTGACATTCACAATCTTGGAACAGTGGTTCCAGACTATCACAAAATCATGCCTCCCACTACCCTGATGCATAAATTCTGTCTTATGTTTAAACTAGCACTTTAACCTGCTTGATGTCTTTGCATACTCTTCATACAATACAATAAAAATGCCAGACCTTTTCTCTCTGCCTTTTAACTAGTACCCTTTCTTCAGAACCACATTTAAATTTTATCTTTTCTATGAATCTCCATTAATCCTTGAGCCAGGTCTTTCTCTTCCTACATATATATTTTTAAGATTTTATTTATTTGTTTTTAGAATGAGGGGAAGGGCAGGAGAAAGAGAGGGAGAGAAACATCAATGTGTGGTTGCCTCTCACGTACCCCCAACTGGGGACCTGGCCTGCAACCCAGGCCTGTGCCCTGACTGGGAATTGAACCAGCGACTCTTTGGTTCACAGGTCGGTGCTCAGTCTACTGAGCCACAGCAGCCAGGGCCCTACATATTTTTTAACATTTACACTCTATACTGTTACTGGATTTTTAAAGCTTCTTAGTGTCATTTCTCCATACAACCTTCAACTTCCTTGAGAATAAGGCTTACGTTATACACCTTTTGGAATCCCTCTGAGATCTGGCACAAGAATTGGTGCATGACATTAGAGATATTATAATTGTTGCTCAGTTGCAGTAGAGAAGGTATTTAGATTCCAAATGATGACTGAGAATGTTAGACTAGTTTGATAACTCCTCATATCAGAAAGGACCAAACTTAGAGTCTTAGAGACTCAAATACTCCCTAATGGGGGTACTTGCACACGGCCATATGGGTTGTGCTCACCCTGAACAACTCTGCACAGAGGCACTGCTAATTATCCAGGAGATCTGAAAGGAAAGCATTGATGTGAACTTGGGGGAGTCCCTGAATTAAACACATCCTGGAGAAATTCATCATGTGCATCTTATCAAACCCAGATGGGCCAGAGTTCCCACTGATAAGTGGAGAATGCATATAAATGACAAATGGCACGACCTTTCTTACCAACTCAAGGAGTATTATTTTGTACCCCAAAATTATACTACTTTTTATAATATAATTTTCTAATCCAAAATGGTATTCTTTATGCAAAATGGTTGAGCCATTATGGGAAAGAGTGTGACAGTTCCTCAAAAAGTTGAACATAGAATTACTCGACAAACTAGCAATTTCATTCCTAAGTATACACTCAGAATAATTAAAAATAGGTTTTCAAATTCCTGGGCATGCATGTTTATGATAGCACTATTCACAAAAGCTGAAAAATGGAAAGAATTTACATGTCTGTCAGTGGATGAATGGGCAGACCAATCGTAGTAGATGCATACAGTGGAATATTATTTACCCATTAAAATAAATGAGGTAGGGATACAAGCTAGAATGTGGATGAGCATCAGTTAGGCCTATGGAAGAAGTCGCATAGCATATGATTCCATTTCTATGAAAGATCCAGAATAGGTAAATCCATAGACAGAAGGCAGATGGGTGGAGGGTGAAGAGTAGCTGCTCTGTGGATACTGGGTATCCTTTAGGGGAGGGAAACCATATTTTGGAACTAATGCAGGTAGCGGCGGCACACCACTGTGAATGTATTAAATGCCACAGAATTGTTATCTTTACAATATTCAGTTTTATGTTATGTGAAGTTCACATTAATTAAAGAGAATGGATCCTTCATCATGATCCAACATGTTCAATACAGGGCTTTTTCTAGAGTGATTCCAGCATTACGTGGTGGTAGGAAAGGAAATAGATACAACAGCTCCCCTGCCATTGAAGATTTTATGAAGCTTTTGGGAAATAAGTCATAATCAAAGCTCTTAAATGATGATACAAAACAGAGTATAATAAGTTGGTACTATTGCTATCTGAGAAGCATACTTGTATGCTGATGCTGCTTCCTGTCCTCATTTGGTAACCAGAGTGTGAACCTGGGAAAGTCGCTGCATGTCGCTTAGATGACAGAAAGACAAAACTAGATCAAATGGCCTCTATGAATTCCTCTGGGCCAAGAACATGTTGGGAGAATTTAAAGACAATGTTGTACGGCAGAGATAATTCACGTCAGGGAAAGTCAACACCTTAGAATACATGAGGGTTCGTCACCGCTAGACAAATGCCTCAAAGGAGAGCTAAGAAAATGGGGGTTGCCCTTGGCCTAGAAGACCGGCTTGGAAGGATTGTTAGTGACAAGTGATGAACTGCAACGTGTTTTTACTATGGAACTAATATCATGAGAAAGTGAATTCTCTAAAAATTTAAGCATATCCTTCGGTTATAGCTAAGTCATTCACAGATTATGCTCTCATAGACTCGTCTAATAAAGGCCCGTTCTTCTCCAGAACTGAAAGCCGGACATAAAAATTCTAGGTAGCCAAGTGTCGCTAGTTCGATTCCCAGTCGGGGCCCATGACTCGGTTGCACGTCAGGTCCCCAGTTGGGGGCGTGAGTGAGAGGCAACCACACCGTGATGTTTCTCTCCCTCTCTTTCTCCTTTCCCCTCTCTCTATAAACAAACAAACAAACAAACAAATAAATAATTTTAAAAAGAACTCAAATTACCTAAAAAAAGAAATTCTAAGTAGCTATAATAAAATCACTAGCAACCCCACAAAACATGCGCTGACTTTGATCATCATGACAGTTACGTTTCACCGCATTTAAATCCAAGTTCTCAGGGGTGGATTTTGTCCTGTTTCATATACGCTGGCCATTTGGATCGAATGACTGAAGTTGGGATGAGGGAGGTTTAGGGGTGGAAGCATGGAGAGGATCGCTCTTTTATATTAATTGCACCTTACCCACCTCAGATCCGTCGGTCATTTAGTTCTCAATATAAATCACACAGAACAATGGCCCCCTAAACAATCATTACACGAATGACTTAAACAGACATTTTCTCAACCTCCCTAGAGTAGACGCGTTATTTAGGAGGAGAGTGTAAATGTCTGATGAAATGCGATGGTTTCGGTGGCCCACGGTGGCGGCCCAATCTTACCCTCTCTGTTGCCACGTCACAGAGCAGAGGGCCTGGATTTTGTCCTTTCTGCAAACACTGTCTGGAAGGCGCTTTTCTCCTTGCATTCCATCTGGTATGTACATCCTCAAACTGCGAAGCTGCGTGTCCGAGAAGGTTTTACAACCCTCCACTGGGCACTCACGTTGCTGATGAGTGTCTCCTTTGTCACATTATGGGTTTGAAAAAAGTCCCCACCCCCACTGGAAGCACCCCCGCCTTCTTCTCTCTCCAACTGGAGAAAGGCGTGGAGGGTGGGGAGTACAGTGACCCCTCACTTATCGTGGGTATTACGTTCTAGACCCCCCACGATCGGTGAAAATCCGCGAAGTAGGAACCTTCCATTTATCTTAGTATTTACTGTACAGTACCGCAACATCCCGCGATCTAGCGAAAAATCCGCGATAAATAATTAAATATAATATTTAGAAAAATCCGCGATAAATCATTAAATGTACTATTTAGAAAAATCCCACAATACTGTGAGGCCACGATAAGTGAACCGTGATATAGAGAGGGACTCCTGAATGGGAGGAGGAAGTAGACTGAGCACTTTCTCCCATAGGGAGCCCCTTCCTGGCATAAGGACATCAAAGACTGTCATTTGAATGATGACAAAGGAGGAACAGCAGCGTGGAAGTTGGAGGGGAGAGGCCAGCGCCGCTCCAAGCGCAGGAGGCCCATGATAACCTGTGGCCATGTTCCCAGGCCGCCTCGCTGACCCCTGCCAGACACACGCCCCCAAAGGACCCTGACGGGCTGAGAGCACCCCTGGGCACGCTGCCCCAGCCCTCTCTTCAGCTCCTTGGGCGCTGAGGCTGCACAGACACCTTCCAGAAAAGCAAGCAGAGATTTTTGTCCCTTTTCACACCTTCTTCAGCAAATTTCTGTGGCAGAATATTTGGGAATGGGAACAAGTACAAATGTAAAAAAAAAAAAAAAAAAAAAGAAACGAAAGTGTTTATGAATAATGGAACATTTCAAATCCATCTGGTTTCTGAGACATTTTTTAGTTCCCCACTACAGCCAATTATATAGCATGCTTGAGTGAGAAGTGGTTCTATCCTGAGGCTCATTCTGCTCTCAGATTTCTACATTGATAGTTGCTCCCAACCTCTGAGGTTAGTAGCCATATGGTGGCCCAATATGGCACTTCATACTCTGCTTGTTATACAGGAGGTGGTTTTCTGGTGAACGTAACTCCACATCGGAGCGGGCACCGTAAAAGGGGGACCCGGGGCAGGGAAGCTGGAGGGCCTTCCTGGATTTTGGCACCAAAGAATGGTTTCCCTTTTTGGTTTTAAGGATGCTGGGCAGCTGTTTCCATAGTTTGTCCTTTTCTTGCCTGTGTCTACCCGGCGTAACCCTGAATAGTGCCTACAGCCAAGAAAAAGGGAAAAAATGTTTTGGTTTGGGGAGAAGCCATTTCGTTCACGCTGTTCTTCAAATAGCTTGCATTTTAAAACCCTTTTTAATGGAATATTTCAATTTGTAAGTATATATATTTTTCAACTGATATATTTCAGTATATAAAGGTAGAGATAATATGATAATGAGCTTCTGTGGGTATCATTATATAGCTTCAAAAAATAAGGCCTCTTTACAAAAACAACATCATTGCTCTAAAAATTTGCGTTGGTAGTTATTATTGTTAAATAGCCACTCAGTGCACAGAGTAGAGAGGACTTTATATGTGGCTACCGAATAAGCATTGCTCCTGTTAGCAAGAGGCCTCCCCGTATGGTTCGCTAGAGACGCTCCATTTTTACAGATGAGGAAGTGAGGCTCTGAAAATCTTATGCAGGTGTTGCCCAAAGTTACATGGCAAGCGAGGAGCAGAAGACAACTCTGAAGTTCAAACAATATTCAGTTGGCTCCGTGTCTGCAGAACTGGAACCTTGAGAAGCTCTGAATGCAGAGGGCGCATTTATACACATGAAATACGAGGGGAAAGCTTAGCACCTCCGAGGGAGGCAGTTTGGTGTTGCCCCTCTGCTCCGGTGACTGCGGTCTTTTCTCTCTTGTCCTCTCCTTGTTGCCACTGAATCCTAAATGCCATGTTTCCAATGTTATTGTACCCTATACATGACGTGTGGAAGGACTAAAGAAATATTCACTCTATGAAAGAATAGAGAGACGAGCACTGATTAATATTACAAACTCTACTTCCATTAAAATTTGTGTTAGCATTTGTCTAAAACTTTATTCCAAACTGCCCAGAATGAATTATACGATACTTGGAATAGCTCCCCGAGCTAAACTGAACAAGCAATAAAAATGTTTTAAAATGTCTAATAGTATATATGCCAACCCCCAGATGACTTATTCTATATTTTGGATTTTCTGCATGCCTGTACTCTCTGACCTTGGCGAAATCATCTCAATTTGCTTTAGTTGATTATATGGTTTACTTTGTCAGCTTCGACAGGAGGACCTGAGTGATTTCAAATGTCTGTAGGCTTTCATTTCTTAGCTGGCTGCTTACTAAATTTTAAGTGGCATGGGATATTTTACCTGAAGCCTTATAAATCGTTATATGATTTTTTTAATTCAAATGTATCAAAGTATTTATGTTCTCTAATTTTTAAGTTAATAGTAGGTTTAATGTCTTTTATATTGATTGGGTACAAGATGCTTTATGTGTACAGTGGAAATTTCCCCTTTTCATTAAAAAAAATCTATATTGTTTTGCTTATTTCAAAACTAAGGAAATCAAGATCTGTGGACGTTGATTAAGCCTAAGTGGCCTCCGTTGGAAGTGAGTGGGATCTCATACCAGTTTCTCTGGCTTCTGAACTCAGCATCCCCCCTTCAGTACCTGCTACACTTGCCTGGCCCAGAATCGCTGAAATTCTTTGCAGTAAATCGATCCATACGGGATGAGGGCGGCTAGGGTCTCTAATTTTTAAAGGTGAGTTCGATCTTACCAAGAACGATTCAACTGAACCAAATCAACAGCTTTTTAGCCGTGATCTTATGTCTGGTAGGGAAGCCAGCACATAGTAACCCAAGGGAATGGCAGGTCATTGTAACGCTGTTGTAAACACTAATGTCCCTCCTTTGTCCAGCTTCAGTGGACGGCAAGTGGAGAGACACATCAAAGAGGGAATTGGGCTTCTCACTTCCTGTAACCTTTCAAAACAAGTGTGTCCAGGAACCCAAAAGAAAATCCATCTGCATCTACGCGCAGGGCAATTGCTATTTCTTCTGACGTATGAGGTCCAGCACTGTTCTTCCGTGAGCTGGCCGGCCCCTACACTTCATGCAGTTAACACTCAATCACTCCAATGTGAGTGAAATTTGTTAAGATTTTCCTGCACGGTATTTGTGAAAATTGGTAGGGAAGGGGGAAAAAAAAAAAAGAGGAACAAATAGCTCTGGGCACAACCAGGCATCTGAGAACAGATGGTGTGTGAGCTTCTACCACCGAGCATGGCTGACAAACCGTAACAGTGACCTATTCCCATCACAGCGACTGTGAGCTTGGGAGTGAGAATTCCCAGCGCAGCCAGAAACTTGCCCGGTGACTTTGACTTCACTTTGTAGGAGCGCTGCCCAACACGTCTTTCCTGGGTGCGTACTGGGGACAGGAACGACAACCAAAAAAAGTCCTTTTTTGTGAAAAAGCTACCAGAAATATGCAGTCCTACCAGGCCATGGAGAGAAAGAGTACAAACTGTCTCACAAGTGTGCGGGCCCTGTCTAACGAGCGCCCGAAGAATTTTCACAAATTTGGAAAAGTGGGAAGTTGCTAGTGACTATGACTCCAGCCTCCACCTTTTGTCTACTGCTTGATTACTCTCTCTCTCCTTTTGTAAAGGTACAAAATAAGTAAAAAACAATAATTAAAAAAAAAAACAAAACAAGACCTTTAACTTGGCCAAATATCTCTTTTAAATCAAGGGGACGATTGTTCTTCCCGTATCCTAAGTCACAAGCCTCGAAATCATCAATTCCCTGTAGCATCCATCCGATTTCCACCTCGCCCTTGGATCCTACATATTTTCCTTGACTTGTCTCTCAAACGTGTGGCTTTCCGTCTTCCTCACTGCCAGTCACACTCCTCGTTCATGCTCACATCTTTTCAGTCCCGGAATACTGTGATTGCCTCCCATCTGGTCCCTTTGTCTTAAGTCTAGTGATCACACCCTGCAACTGTGAGGATACTTTAAGAAACTTCCCTTCCCCCACCCCACAGAGGCCTTAGAGGACTCTGCCACCCCCCCTCCCCAGACAGTTAATTATTTAGTTTTTCCAACATATAATATGTCGTAGCATTTCTGTCATATGAATTCCCATATATTTTCATCTTGCCAAGAACCTTCGTGGCTATGGGTCCCCACACTTTTCATTCTGATTTCAAAGCCTGTCCTAGATCTGACCAGTACGGCCAGTCACTTATTCATTCAACACCTATTTATTCAGTCCCACACTGAAAGACACTGTGCTTAGAGCTGGAACCCTGGGCCAAACAATGTCCCTCCCTCTCAACAAAGCTTGCATTCTAATGAACAGAGACAGACAGACAACACATGAATAAATAAAATATACACAGCATATCATATCCTGTAATAAATGCGGTGAACCCTGGCTGCTGTGACTCAGTGGATTGAGCATCAGCCTGCGAAACAAGTGTCGCTGGTTCGATTCCCAGTCAGGGCACATGACTCGGTTGCACGTCAGGTCCCCAGTTGGGGGCGTGAGTGAGAGGCAACCAAAAAGTGATGTTTCTCTCCCTCTCTTTCTCCTTTCCCCTCTCTCTGAAATTAAATAAATAAATAAACAAACAAACAAACAAATAAATAAATAAATAAAATTGTTTAAAAAATGTTTAAAAAAAAATATGTAAGTAAATGTGGTGGAGGCAAGCAGAGCCCGCGGAGCAGGTAGAGAAGGCCAGGTGTTGGTGTGACATGCAATTTTACAAAGAAGAGTAGAAGAGGTGAAAGAGATGAGAAAGTAAGACAATCGCGGGGGAGGGGAATGTATGTAGAGGAGGTCACGTGTGTTTGGTGTGTAGCAAGAAGAGTAGGGGAGCTAGAGCGCAGGGAGAGAAGGGATGAGAGCAGAAGGTGTTGTCAGGTAACAGAAGTTCCCGTAGAGCCTGGTAGGACGTTGTAAAGACTAGGACTGGGCCAAAAAGACATGGGTACCTACCGCTGGCAGTTTCTGTGCAGAAAGGTAACAGGGGTCACTGGGGAGCTCTTTTGATAGCAGACGGAAGGGGGGCAAGGATAGAACGAGATGGTCCAGTTAGGAGACACTGGTCATCACCCCGGTGACGATAATGGTGCCTTGCACCAAGGGTGTAATAGTAGCTGGTGAAAAGCAATGAGATTCTAGGTTCCCTTTTAAGGGTTGCACCAAAAAGGAATTTTTGACAGACTTAAGGTGGAGTGTGAGAAGGAGGGGCATTAAGGATCATGGCCTGCTCACGGGGAATGATGGCCTCACCACTTACTAAGGAAAGGTAGGGGGGAAGAAATCCGGCAACTTGGCTTTGCACATGGAAAGTGTGAAGAACTTATTGGCCATCCAAGTGAACGCGGATACCCCCTGACATCCCCTTACGTCACCCTTGATCTTACCCTAAGCCATATATTCCAACATTTTGCTAAATAATTCATGGTAGAATAATAGAATGGAAATGGAATACTCCTTTAGACAACTTTGGAGTAAAAAGGACTGGCATTAAAATGTGGCTATGTTTCATGATACCCAAGAGAACTAGAAAATTCACTTACTGTCTTTAAACTTCAATTAATTTCTTAAATGTGAATCAATATAATAATTCTATCTCAAAAACTTGTAAGAATTTAATAAGAACATTATTTGAAAACAGTTTATAAATGAGTGCTAAATAAGTAGGAGTTTGTATTCTCCAGTTTTCTATTTCCCACAAACCATAGCAACAATTAGCTTTTCTTCCTTATTTAGATTTTATGGTACTTAGAAGAAAGGATCGCTCATCTATTTTCTCCCCTTACTGTGGCGTGCACGGTGTCTTGCACATAGTAGAAATTTAATAAGAGTAAAATTGTTAAACTGAGTTTAAGTAAAAATAAATTATAAGAATAAATGAGTGAGCCAAATGAGCACATTTTTATGAATTTATTTTTTGAACACACTTTCACGAAAGAATTTTGTCCATGAAGGTTCAAAATCTACAACTAGAATAGAGCCCATATATGGGTCTAGACTCTCTTAACTCAGTGTTGTAGTTTTAGTGAATACAAATAGAGGATGTCAAGTGAAACTTGAATTCTAGATAAATAAAAAATAATTTTTAGTATAAAGCAGTCCCATGCAATATCTGGGACATATTTATACTAAAATATTTTTTCTGTTTATCTGAATTCCTCTTTAACTGGATGCTAATTCAAGTGTAAACAGTGCCTGGCAACCAAACAGAATGTTATTTGGTTTTGTCTGAAATGCAAATTAAACTGAAAATTCTTTATTTTATGTAGCAACCTTTCACATTTAGCCTCAAATTAAAGGACTAGAACTCACGGTAGCTGAGACCAATAAGAAGGAATCCGAGGGTCCCCTGATCCCCAGGTGGGAGGCCTAGGAGCTCCGCTGGGACCTCCTGGCCAGCAGGGCGGGGACCCCAGCACCATCACACCCTCTACTTTGTTCATCTTCGCCATTCTCGGTGGGAGCCTCATCACCTCCTATGGGCTCCAGACACGTTAGGCTCACATCTTCCTAGAGTTTTCTTCAGACAAGAAAACCCTCTTTTTAATTAGTTGCTATGACATAACCCTAGACAAGGTCTGGGTTCACGGTCCAGGCCCAGGTCACCTACCCGCCCCCCAGAGCCATGGCTGTGGAGACAGGAATGTGGCATCAGATTGTAAAACGTTCCCACGTGCCGACCAAATACTCTGCCCATGGAAGTATAGAGACCGTCACGCCATTCCAGATCGTGCGCGTGTCTGAAAAGGAAAGGAGAAGCCACTTCTCCAAAGTAGGGAGAAGGAGATTTCCAAAAGGAAGAAGAAATTCAGAAGGGAGAAAATAATAAATACCCACTATCACTGGACATCTAAACAAAAAGGGTTTTATGTCACGGCTCTTAATCTGACTTCTTTTCCTCCATTCTGATTGACAGTTTCATGGAATTCTGGGTAATCCGTTCCACTGTGACAAGTATGTAGCTGCATGCTCCATTTCTTGTGAGTCTTTTTAAGCCTTAAAAAGACTCACAAGAAATTAATTTTGGAATAGTTTCCTGCAACGATAGGGTCAAGCCTCCTCTCAAGTGAGGCCTCCCATGCTTTTGCTGTGATAGGGACATTCCACAGGCAACCCCACCCCCCACCCCCCCCAAATCTAGCGAGGCCCATGTTACCTAGCTGGCGCTCGACAATTCTGCAAATACCTCCTGGAAAATGTATGCAAATCTAAGTGGCCAGTTCGTCATTTCATCCCTGAGGAAGCTGGCCAGGCATTTTAGTATGTACTGCACGCATAACCCAGGGTCTAAATTGAAAACGAGCATGTTTTAAGCAAGTTCAGTGGAAGGAATTAACAGTAGAAACTAAAAACACCATATGCTTATAACAGGAAAAGTCGCTCAGAGCAATATGCTGTAATGATATAATTGAGTAGAGATCCAGTTGCATCAGGACAAAAGCTAAGACACTGAGTAAGTTAAGCCTGGTAACTTATGTTGCCTAGTTAAGTTGTTATTTCAAAAGCAAGGAGACTCTGGTTGTCTTTTATTTATATTAGGAAAGAAAAATATCTCTGGCCGGACTTCTGGTTCCCCTGATGATGAACTAGACAGTTTGGACTAGTGAAGCTATCCAGAAAAGCGGGTTATATATATTCTCTTTGAAGGTACAAGGTTACTAACAGGATTGTGAAAAATGGCTGGGCCGGGACACAGAACAGGCCAGAGATCCCGTGAGCAGAGTCCAAGATTTAAGGTCCCTTTTGCCCTGGGGAAAGCTGCTATTCTGTGCTGAATAGTTGAGGGGTCATCAGTGATGCTGACCATCTGGGAGAACAGAGAATCGGGGCTTAGGGTCGAGAGCTCAGGAAAGGAGGCCAGGAGGAAAACCCTCATTTAAACCGAGTCACGGAAGAGTTCCAGTTTAGGAAGAAGAGTGACGTGGAAGTAGACAGGGACCTAGAGAGACCGCAGCTCTGCTGTGAATCCTCCCCATCAGCTAATTGGATGAAGGGAATTCCAGATTGCTAACGCTCTCAGTACCTAGCAGAAACACTGTAAATCACTTCTGGAAGAAGATACATCATCCTAGGCTCTGCCTTATTTCTACAAACAGTTTTAAAAGTATAATTTACAGCACCCAATAAAATATCGCCAGCTTATAAAACAATAAAGAAAAACCAGAAGAAACTTCAAAATGCTACACAAAGCCTCTTAAGAGTTTGAGATATTGGAGCTATCAAACATAAAATTTTAAATAAATGTGCTTACTATATTCCAGGGGATAGAAGAAATAACCCAGAAGTTAAGATAAAAATCAGAAAGAGAATTTTAAAAAGTGTCTTGAACTCAGTTATAATATAAAGTATGATATCTCAAAACTTTTGGAACACAGCTAAAGCCATGCTTAAAGGAAAATTTATAGCCTTAGTAAATAAGAATGGCTGAAAAATAATAATCTTAAAATCCATTTCAGCTCAGAAAGAGATCAACAAACTAAACTCAAAGGAAATACAAGAAATGAAGTGATAAATATAAAGCAAAAATTAATGAAATAGAAAATAAATACATAACAAACAAAATGGAAGTTTTTTATTTGGAAAAATAATATAATTACTGTAGTTGGGGTGAGTTTTGCAAGAATAACACACACAAATCAATGAAATTAGTTTATTGCTCTCTGAAAAGAAAAGTAATAAAATTATCTAATGTTCTGGGTCTACCATATATAAAGAATTTAGATAAATCAATAAGAAAAAAAAAAGGTAACCAAATTTAAAAATGGACCAGAGACTTGGGAAAATGCTTTATAAAAGACTACATCCAAAAGATAAATAAATCTTCTATAATATAATTGAGCCACGCCCTACAGATTGAAAGGTGCCAAACTGACTTGCACTCCACATTGCCAGAGATTATGCCTTAAGACAAAGAGATGCCTGACACCTTTTCTAAAACAGAAAACTCTATTTCCTATGTCACAAGTAGGCTATGGTTCCATGTGTTTGACCTTAGGTGAATTTAATACATGCATTTTCTCATGTACTACTGCACAGTGGAATTTGGAGAAAGTCAAGTTCAGAGGATGATAACACCACACTATACCTCTGGCGCATTGTCATGGAACTCTGAATAGACAACAGAGACATCTGTGGGAAGGGTTATATAGTGATGCCCTTTAAAATTTTCACACTCACTGTGTAATGATGTGATTGGCCTTGAAGTCTTAACCATTTGAGAAATATACGCAATATGGAATCTTGGGCAATATATGTATCAAATAGCCACATCAACCATCATGAAATGATCACAGAAATTCAGAAAATATAGGGTTCCCATCCTGACCCTGCCTCCTACTGGTATGTGACACAGGACCGCTTTCTCTATGGGCTTTAATTCCTCTTCTCTACGCTGACGATGGGCATTATATGAAATAATCCAAGATGAAGTGTCTACCTCTTGCTTGGAATTTGGGGCATATAGTAGGTGCTCAATACATTTTGGCTGAGCATTCACGACAAAGTCCAAAAACAATTGGGGAATATGTGAAAGGAAAGACGCACTGTTTGAAAACATACCTCAAGAGATGCCTGATGGGGTGAGGTTTGTTTTCTGTTTTCAGAATGCAAAGGAGGAACGTCAGGAATGGAACGGACACTGCTGTAGCGCACAGCCCATTCATTGGAAATTCCTGTGTGGCCGTCTTCCCCTGTCTGCAGGTGAATGCCAGGGTTCCAACAGGGCTCAAGAGATAGCCTCTCCCTTCCAACGACAGAATGGCTCCCTGATCACCCTCACTGACCCTCCTTGCCCGAGGCCCCATCTCCACACTGGTCATGTCCAACCCCCCATCCCCAGTACCATTGCCCCTCCTGAGCTTCAGATCCCAGGAGTCACAAAGCAGATGCTTCCTGCATTCGGTCTGCAGTGCTTTCTCTTTGGAAGGAATATTTTAATAAAGTTGAGAATACTAAATGCTGAGTCTTGACAGCACACTTCAGCCTGAGCTATATATATCCCAGAAGCCAGTCAACCAAAGGTCACCTGGAAGGCTCCTCCGGCTTCCGCTGGTGCTTTGAGGAATTGAGTTCACCGAGAGTTATGATTGGTTCTGAGCCTCAGGCAGTAAATGTGTAGCTGTCTGCACAGATGTCTATTTTAGTCCTCCCGTTATTGCTGTGACAGTCTCACGGACTTGCAGCGGGACTATCGCTGGTATAATAACCCTGTCATACACAAGTTCTACTTCACTTAATTGTTTAGAAAGTTAGTTTTCCATTGGAGAGAAGGCTATCACCGACTTTCATTGGAAATGTAATTAATATGTGGCCTCCTGGCCTCACTTCATGAAGATTTGTACTCCAGTCCTCAAAATAATTTCTAAATAATTGGTGTTTCCCTGGAAAATAGTGATGGGAAAAATGTTCATCACTTCTGTCCCCATCACTCATGTATTTAACACTATTTATGAAGCTCCAGGCACTAGGCTAGTCACCAAGAACCTCAAAATAAATTTAAAAACTCACTAACTACAAAAATTCAATCTAGGCTTGTGGATCAGGGAGCAAGAGGAAGAGGAGAATACACTACACATGAAAGACACCACACGATCTATAATAAAGGTACTTATCTCCCTCATTTAAATCTCGAAAACCTATTTCCCAATCACTCTTCACGTCACTACAATTTTTGTTTAGCCCCGGCACCCCCTACCTCCCAACCAAAATGGCTTCAGCCAAGTCTATCAGTGATTTCTTTCCTTCTAAAAATTATATGGATGTGTACTGGTTCTCAATTTTACTGACTTCCTTGAAAGTGATGACTTCTAACCTCCTCTCCTTGTAGCAATGCTCCTCCAAGTGTTCTTTTCACGTCACCCGCCTTATGCTAAGGAAGCTTTTCCTACCGCGGGGCTATTCCTACTCGCTGGAACTAGACCGTCTTTGTTAACTCTGGAGGCTCATGTCTGCAGCGCAACCAGGAAGATGCCTTCTTACATTTTCCAATTACCGCTTCTAGATGGCTTATGGTGATGGCCCATTACTTGCTCTCTGGAGTGCATATGCTTTATTTTGATCCTGATTATATTTCGAGTTCTAACAGGTGCCTAGAACTTGAAAAAAAAAATAGTGTTGAATACCGAATGGCTCCAAGTGTGTCCAAAATATTACCGGGAGCATAGTGGATGGAGTAGCACACTTAGCTTTGACAATGACTAAAGCTTTTGTCATGGAAATGACATTGGAACTGGGCCTTGAAAGAATGGGAAGAATGATACACAATCACGTGTCGATCACAGAGCAGATACCTTGGTTAGGTTTTTCCTCGCCAAATAATACGGTAAAATGCAGCCTAGCTGATCATTCTGACCATAAACGAGATCCTCTTCTGTGGTACAATATTCATATTAGAGGTTAATCCATATTGGCTGTGCATAAAACACCCTGATGCTCGCTCAGGGAGAAGTTGACCTAACCATAAAGGGTGTTCACTCTCTAGACCAATACTTTGTCAGTCCACCAAGTCAGATGCAAATCAGAGGCTATATTAGTATTATTTCCGCTTGTACCTTTAATCAGCAGAGGCCAGAGAACAAAGACAGCCGGGGAGACCTCGAGGCTCGGGTAGAGGATTATTGTTCCATGGCTGCTCAGTCACGTGGACCTCTCTCCCCCAGTTCTGTGTTATAAAACGGGTGGGCCTGGGGCTGCCTTTGGATTACAGCCCCTTGAAGTGATAAACATGCTGTTTCCCTGCGATTTGCCCCAGGAGATAAACATTTCCGATGGGTTTTTCTGACAAAGCCAAGAAAGCTAATAATTGCCATGTCAGGCAAAGAAAAAAAGCGAAAACTAATTCAGTGTGATCCCTTATGAAAGAGGGAAAAAGAGCAAAGATGATTCACCACTGGAAGCTTGAATTGTCAGGGCCCTTTGAGGCTCTTTTGAATAAGCACATCCGCCAGGTTATAAATAATGACAACAGACAGTAATTTGCATGGATTAGGGTTGTTAACATTTATCAATTTCTGCATTTTAAAATACTCCCAAATTGATTAGGAGTGTCTCTTTGTAGTGAAGGATTGATAGTGGGAGTAAAGGAATCTGATGAATTTAAAACTCAGATGAGAGAAAGCAAAGCCGTCCAGATCTAAACTGAGATACCATTAGTAGCTCCCATAAATCAAATCATGTTTATAGTAAGGATACAGTTGAATTACCATCTGGACTTTTTAACCTTGACATTTATTTCCGAATCATTCCCTAATATTGGAAGTAAACTTAACCCTTCCTTTCATCTCCAGGGTCTGCCTTGATGCCAGCTCAGAGAGAAACGACCTGGTTTTTGATGGGGACAGAATGGCATGTGTGGCATGGCATTGGAAGAACCGGAGAAATCCCTGCATAACATTAAGCTATAAAAGAAAGGAAACATACTTAGCTTTAAAACCAGATCAGCTGAGAAGGGCGGAACGTGAAGTGAGTGGGGAGCAAGGGGAGGTCTGTGTTCCAACTGCTTAAGTTTAAGGCACAGAGATGAGGCTTAAGTATATAATTAAATTGATTCCCCCCTCAAAAAAGAAAGAAAGAAAGAAATCTGTGTAGCTATAGGCAGACTTGACTACAAAGAGAGAGTAAGCCGCATGGATTCTCTAAGGCTCTGATTAAGTGGCTAATAATTTTAATCAAGTCACTTATATCGACAACCTTTCGGGGCTCGTATTTTTCAAATCAGTTTTCTAATAGCGTTTACAGCGATTGCAAGGAAAAGCCGAAATTCACATGCGAGGTCCTCTTTTCTTTTACATTTCTAGATTTTAAGATTTTGCAAGACAAGACTCACCAGCTGCTTCAATACCTAATAGTGTGCTGAGTACAAACCAGGTGCTCAAAAAGGAAAAGAAGGAACTTGGGCGGGGACTTATCGGAGGGGCGGGGCTAGTGGGAGGGCGGGGACTGATCAGAGGGGCGGGGCTAGTGGGAGGGCGGGGACTGATCAGAGGGTACGGCGCTGGCCCTGAACCTGAAGAGACGTGGCAGTTGCCAATCATGTTCGAAACCAATTTGAAACCAAATTGTGGAAAAGCAACTCTGATGATCAAGATAGTCATTATTAACCTTACTAATAATAGTCATTGCTTTAAAGGCAAAGACTTACGATCCAGGGGGAAGTTTGTGAAATACAGGGCCATAGAATGTGAAGGCAGAAGGATAGATTTTGGAAACAGGAAAGCCGAGGTTCAAATTTCAGCTGTCTACCGGCTCCCTGGTAGGAAGAAGGTGGGCAAGATTCTGAAATTTCTTGCGTGAAAAATTTTCCCATCTATAAAATGAAGGTACTATCTACCTGGCAATTTTAACATAAGGCCTAAATGAAAGACAATATAGATACTCGCTTGGTATGTGGTAGGTAACAGCAATCCTTGTTTATAAAAATAAAACTTTTTTTTTTAAAGTGCCCTCTCCTGCATCATGGGAAAATGATTGAGTGGATTTATACCAAACTGAAAAGGGGTATGCCTTAAAATAGGAGTCCAAGTGGCCCATGTGAAATTCATATGTGAGGGGCCTAACCCAGCTGCCGAAACTGGAAGAAGTGACAGACCAGAAGACTCGTGGTTTCAGATGCCAGTCAGAATGGAGTGCAGTCCAAACAGAAAGTTCCAACGGGCATTTGAGTGACTTTCCACCCAGTATGTGCTGTGTTCCTGGGCAATTAGCAACTTTCTTAATGGTTAATGATTCTCCTAATCAACCCCAGGGAAGAGGGGAATAAGTAGTGATTTCACACAACCAAGTACAGAACTTTTCCATTTATTTTACTTTACCACTAAGGAGACTGTTAAAGAGAAAAAGGGTTTTTTTTTTTCTTCTCTCCTCAGCATGTTAACCCTAGAATTTTCCCACAGTGGATTTATAGCATCTTACTTTCTGACCCCTTCACAAAAAGAATTTGAGTCACTTAAAAGTGCTACAGTGGAAGTCAGCAGATTATTTCTGCCAAGGTGGGATTCCTTCAAAGGCATTTGGGTCTGGATAACATTTGTGGAAGATGGCTGGTCCACTTGTAAGTGATTGGTTGGAAAACAATCTGAAATTAATATAGAATGGTGAGGCTAATCCATGTCTGATTGGAGTCAAATTTCAGGAGCAGAGAAGGACAATCAGTCAGAACTGGGATCTTTGAAATTATCCTCTCCAGCTATGAGACAGCTCTCATCTTATGATTCACATGTTTCTCCACTTCAGTATTTCTAGTGTCCAGAGAACCAAAATGTGTACTTTTCAGAAAAATAAATTGTTCTCGCTGGAGACTCACCCTCTCTCTCTCTCTCATCTTCAAATTTTAAAGTGAAAGTCATTTATGGGACAGGACATGTTTCTCCTGATTTTATATGTAAAATGGCTCATTTGTCACTTTCAACTCTATTCTGTCTGTGCCATTTATAATTGTGAACATGTAAATGACAGGAAATCTGGTCCAAAGGAGAAACTACCTATTAAAGCTATTTGACTGAGGAAAAGTGAGTTTAATCGATTCCATTTTGTTTTTAAGTTTCTGTTTCCTCTTCCGCATACATAAGAAAAATTTGGCTCTGAAACTTGGCTCATGAGACTGTGAAGAGCTTGTGCTCTGTGGACCTTGACCTACACTGATCAGGGAATCTTTTTTGTCTGAGGACTTTTTTTAGAAATGAATTGATGTCCAAACCAGTTTCAAAGGTTGTCTCGATGAGTTTCTGGGGGTCATTGTGTCTTCCACTCTGAGGTGAAGGCTTTTTCACCCAGCCCTTATTACAGATGACCTAACATTTTGCTCCGGGGCTGGGGCCAGAATCCTTTTCCTTTAGTTCCTGGCAAGGCCGCTGCCATTTCCTCTCTCCCTCCTTCCTGAATTTACCTAAACCCAAGTTCCAGGCTTTTGTTGAAATGTTTTCCTCCCTTCCGCTCTTGCCTGGCCCCTGTCACATTATCTGCAGAAGGTTGCAACCAACTTCCCTTCGCTGTGGACACAGGAAGGGGAAATGAAGAGGCGAGAAGTTACCGCTCTGATGCTCGGGGTCAAGGGTGTGGGCAGGGTGAATGAACAATTCTCACTCGCTTTCACTGCAGTGCGCACTTTCCTTTGCAGCCGATCCCTCGGTATTGTGTTGGGAAGGCTTTTAATAACAGCGGGCAGGACTGACTAAATGGCAATGCCGGGATGAAAAGGACTGGGTAAAAAAATTATAGCTGCCCAGATGCCTGGATATGTACATAGCAGATACCCAGCTGTTTCCAGAGGACTGAATGCGCCTGTGACTTTTCTCAGCCGCCACAGACAGGACCAACGCTATTCTATACAATCCGCAGGGCATCTCATTAAAATGAGTGCTATTTTTACCCCTTTCCCAGGGAGAAAACGGTACACAGAGACTTCGGGAGGAGCGGTGTTGCTTTAGATCACACAGCAAGCAGCAGAGCCACCATTCAAAAGATATGTCTGAGCCCTGGCTGCTGTGGCTCAGTGGACTGAGTGCCAACCTGCAAACCAAAGGGTCGTTGGTTCGATTCCCAGTCAGGGCATATGCCTGGGTTGCAAAGCAGGTCCCCAGCTGGGGGCGCACAAGAGGCAACCACACTTTGATGTTTCTCTCCCTTCCTTCCCCTCTCTCTAAGAAATAAAAAAAATATTTTAAGGAAATGTACGTCTGTACCTTGGCTCCTGTAAATTATGCTGCAGTGAACACAGGGGTTATAACTTGTCGCAGTGACAGATGGTTGCTAGACTTAGCGCAGATATCATATCATAAGGAATATAAATGCCGAGTCACTATATTGTACATCTGAAGCTAATATAATATTGTATGCCAACTAATACTTTAAAAAAATGTATATCCCTGTTCTTTCGGATCCCTCATCTTGCTACAATGTACAGGCAACACCCGTTGTTGACTTGGAAACCAAACTTCCAGTCTACGGTAACTGGTCTCCATCAAAAGGGCAGAGAGATTCCCTTCTGCAGTTAAATTATTCTCGTCTGGTGCAGCAGGCTAATTAATGTGCGCACGTTTCCGTTCTTGCAACCCAGAGATACTTGAACGACGGCTCTCGAGGTGCCCGCAGATCGTTCATGGCAACCCCTGCCTCTTCCAGACCTTCATTTACGTCATTAGACGCCTCTGCCCCAGCGTCTCTGCAGGGCTGATGGAGCTCTGTGGTTCTTCCTTCTGAATCAACAGTGATTGCAACCGGGGCCTCAGAGTCACACAGCAGGCAGGACCCTGCTCCAAACGGGGGTCAGGCTCTGGGACCCCGAGGCCCGGCATGACAGGCACAAGGCGGGGATCCCACAGCGCCACGCCCACGAGCTTGCGCTCTCCGAGGCCATTGCAAGGGTGCTTTAAAGAGTGCAGGAATGGAGTTCTAAATACGCAAGGGCCGCTGATTTATTATTATTGCTCCTTTAGTGTCCGAACTAATGAAGGACCACATCAGAGGTAGCGTTTGTCGTATGAGGGAGGGCTCCGGAAACATGAGTCGTGGAGAGGGAGGAGCTGGACGCTGGGAGGCGGTGCCATGTCCTGCGCGTCCCCGTGGCCAAACCAAAGCAGAGCAGCCAGAGCCCAAGGGAGACGGAGAAGCGCAGACGGGAAGTGGAAGCACGGAGAAGCCAGTGTGGACACACAGAAGTCGTCTTCTGCATTTACTTTCCGTGGGAGCAAGTCGCCTTTGCTGTGGGCCAGGTCAAGGACACAGAGCGAAAGCTTTGGATAGAGGAAAATCATGAGGCAGCTGGAGGGAAGTGGGTGTCTGGGAGGAGCACCCAGGCCCTCTGGCTCCCAGTCAGTCCAGCTGCCTCTCCTTCTCAGGGGGGGGGCCGTGCCCAAGACCACAGAAGGCCCAACAGGTATCCAGACACAGCAAAACTAGACACAGCTCGCCCCACTTCTAGCAGCGTTAAAGCAACTGAGAGCCATTTCAGAGACATTAACCAGATCATGGCCTAACAGCCATATTTTCAAGTCAAAGAACATCATAAAACATGTTGATCCAATTTGGGGTTCTTATAAAGCAGAAGACAAAAAAGGTTTAAAGTATGTGTATACCAGAAACACGGAAGGACGCATTACCTTCCCAAGCTAAGTTGTAAGGGTAGCTGAGAGCTTATACTTATCAACATCATTTTCATTTTCTATTCTTAACCTGCTTTTCACGTTACATCCTTACATGTCTTTCTTATTGATAACACTAAAGAAAACAAAAGTAAAGTCAACTATTTCCTTCTAAAACGAGGCAATGAATATCCACTATAGAAAATTTGGAAAATATACAAGCATCAGGAATTTTTAAAAGGCCACCAACAAAAGCGAACACACCCATATTTTGGGGTATGTGTGGGGTGAACAAGAGACCCCGAGACGGGGCTTTGAAAACACCCAGGTCTCGTCCCAGCTCTGGCCCTCCCTGTCGGGTAGGTCTCTAGAAGTTCTTTGTACCTTCATGCCTCATTATCTCCAGCACAAAATAGAGTAATTAAGAATATCTATATCGTGGAATTGCCTGAGAGGATCAAAAGATGCGCATCTAGTGCCTGGCACGGCAGTACCCTCCGAGTGTTATTGAGCACGAATTGATAGCTCACTGGTAACTTGATAATCTGTTTATTAGAGCACTCCCCGACTCACCACTTATTAATGCCTTTTTAAAAGTCAATCAGGAAAACATTTGTAATTTTATTTATATAGATCCTAAGAAGGCTTATTGATGCCAGCATTCATAGACATTTGACCACTTTGATTTATAGTATATATATATATAGTAGATTTTGTTGTATTATAGTCTCACTGGTATTGGTGTTCAATAGGTAAATGCTTATTTCATTATGTTGACTGTTGACTTTATAACTGGCCATTTGAAAGAATTCTCTTATTAGTTCCAGCAGTTTTACTTTATTTTTTTCAGTTAATTCTCTTGGATTTTTCAGCTAGATGGTTATTACAAGTGGTTAATAATTCTGTTTTACGTTTCACATTTATTTGTCTTTTGCTGCTCCATGTTAGCGTTTTAAGAACAATGTTACATAGTAACAGTGGTAGTTAGAATTGCTCTTCCTGACTTTAATGGAATGTTTCTATTGCTTTACAGTTAAGCATAATATTGGCTTATTTTATCAAAACATGTTTTCATACTAGAGAAGTATTATTCAATCAACATATTTGTTAAAAATTTTATTCCAAATGTATGTTGAACTCTATCAATTGCCTTTTGGAGGATTTTGAGATGAGCAGATATTTCCTACCATGATATATTGGTGATATAGAATATCAATTTCTTTATATTGGACGAATGATCCTCATAATCATGATCTTATCATGGAATATTAGTGACTACTACTAAGCTACTGCCTTATTATTCGTTAATTATATAACCCTGATTTTCATTTACTGTGAGAATAATTTGTTTGGTAGCGGGGAGCAATAACTATGCAAAGTTCCTGAGACGAAATGGCCCTTCTGTAGCTTAGCAGAGCAACTAACCTGGAGGAAAAGGGGACGTGCTGGGAGATAATGTAACTTGAAACAACCGCTTGAATACTTAGGGCAATTTTTCCTAAAATTTTCACCCATAAAGATGTTTTAATCTCTCCCATGAAAGGGACTGCATAAGACTAACGTTGTCACACTCACGTAAAATCTTTCAGCAGTACCCACTGTCCACAGAGATACGCCTCATCCTTCCAGTGCAGTACATCAGACCCGCCAGCCCAGCATCTCTACCTGCCCCCCCCTCTGTTTTACCTTTGAATTGAATTTATTGGGGCAACAATGGTTAATGTAATATTGTAGTGTGTTCAGCACCCCAAGTCAAGTCTCCTTCCATCACCATTTATCCCTCTACCCTCTTCTCTTCTACCTCCCCGACCCCCTTTCCCATCTCGTAATCACTGCTATCATCTGCATCTATAAGGTTTTCACTCTGGTTTTTGCATAATGCCATCACTTTTTCACCCTGCCCCCCAACTCCCGCCCCTCTGACAGCTGTCGGTCTGTTCTCTACCTAGGAGCCTGCCTCTTCAGATGCACCTCTGACCAACCACTCCCTCCAACGTCATGCCTGGAGCTCTCCAAACGCATCAGAGTCTGTATCACCTCTTCTCACCATTACAGAGGGGATCTTGCTTTCCTGGGAAGTTCTTTGCTCCTTTTTTCAAAGGTTACCTCCTCGGTTGTGTTTTATGGCTCTGCTGACACATCCCCCCAGCTGGGACCACTTTCCTCTCTGTGTGCCCTCAAAGACCAGTTGGAAAGGGCAGCTGTAGAGCATAACGTGTCATAGTGGCATTACTTTTCCTCAGGTCTTCCTTCCCACCCTTCCTTGTGACGGCACAGAACTGAATTGCCCCATCAGTTGAAATGTTTTGTCTAGAAATCTACTTCTATGGTTTTCTTTTCTATTTCACCAAAAGCTTATGGCTGCCTATTAGAGCTTGAGATCAGGAGGAGATAAGACATACTGAACTATATTACCCATATCAAAAGCAGACCATATCGACATTTTTATAACTTCATAAAGAAACAGAGACGGTCCCTGTTTGCCTTTTTGAAAAGTTTCAGGAGCTCAAAGACCCCCATTGGTGCTCTTGGGATTTGTAAAACCTCCTGTGGGATTTTCTGATTTCTAGTTTTACCTCCAAGAGCCTACTGAGCTTTTGTGAGCAAGAATATAAAATAAAATAAAAAACATGCAGGTCCCTTTTATATATGCATTTTGAATGAGTTCTCAGAAGTGCTATAGCAGTGTTTTAAACACAATAGACATCTATGGTCAGGTGTGTTATTGGCCTCAGTGAAAGATAATCCCAACTACTATACACAACCATCCCTTTGGCATACCTGCTACATTAGATAGGGATATCTGACAGCTCTTCACAACTCTTATTTCTCTCTCTCTCTCACACACACCTAATACAATATTAGAGAGAAGATAGTGACCAAAATGTTCCTAAAAAAGTGATGGATTTTGAAGAATATATAGGACATCAGAGACTGCCTGATGCAATACCCTCATTTTTTACACCGCAAAGGGGGCTCAAAGGGATTAATGAATCCAGCCACACAGCTGGTTAGCAGCAAATCTGGCAGTGACCTCACGCTCCAAGTCTCAGGCCAGGGTTCTGTACATCACAGCAATAACCCACCCTGCATTCAAAACTTGATCCACTTGAAAAATGAAAATGATTGGGGATTGGCCCTGGTCAGGAAGCTCAGCTGGTTAGAGTGTCGTTCCAATATGCCATGGTTGCAGGTTCGATCCCTGATCAGGGCACATATAAGAGTCAACCTGAATGCATCAGTAAGTGGAACAGCAAACAGATGTTTCTCTAATATCAATAAATTAAAAGAAAAAAGAAAAGAAAATGGGAACTGAGGCAAGTCCATTATTTTCTATTTTATAGGCAAAAGCAAATTACCTCATTGTGCTTCCACGCCCTATTTAGGACCGACAATATTTTCGCTTTAACCGTGCAGATATCTGCCTCAGGCCCCCCTTCCTGTTGCCTGCATTAGAAGTCCGCGCGCCAGATTTTGGGGTCGTGCCACATGTAGCATTTGCATGGTGTGGCTCTGGCTCCCATTTTCTCTGGGATCCTGCCTTCTGTTCTTGCCATATTTCTTTTGTGTATAACATCACGGCGCCAATACTCCGGCTCGCAGTTAAGCTGGCTGACAGAACAGAAATGGAATCAATCCCTGGGAGCAATCGCTTCAACCCTGGGAGCCTCCAGCACACACTGGCAGCTGCTAGCAAGCCTCGTGCGGTACAAGCCTCCCAGGGATTTCCTGGGATGCTGCTTCTTAAGAGAAACATTTATAAAAACTACCCACTGTGCAAATCTAACAGCCGTCAGTGCTTTCCATACAACGTGTAGCAGGAGCATTTTCCAATTCTATGAAGAGAAAGCAGTGACTACCCTGTAAAGTGAGCTGCTGCTGAAGGAAACAGGGCCCGGAGCTCTAAGGAAAAGAACAAAAACAAACCAAAAAAACCCAAGTCTGTTGGAGACAGGAGCACTGGGGTTCCGGCTCTTTCTTCGCCTCCTCCTGCTCTATTAGCGAGAAATCTGACTACAGGAACTAGATTCTAAGTATCCACAGCATCTTATTTTTCAAGAGTCTAAGAAACAGGCAAACAAATAAAACCCAAGAAATGTAAGTATATAAAAAGCAAGTAAGAAAAGAGATGAAGAGAGTCAAAGGGCAGAAAAACAAATAGAGAAATACACCAAAATATCCTCAACTACATGCCAAGTAATACAATAACACTGGACCATTTTCCACATATTAAATTAAAACAAATAAAAATTAATGATCATTTGTATTCAAATAAAGGTGCAGGTAATTCAGAGCCTGCATTTATTTGTTTAAGTTGAGATAAATTTGTATCAATCCTTGGGAAAGCAAGCTATCAGACAGATTGAAAAACTTAGATGTGTTCATACCATTTGATCCAGAAAGGTCCTAGTGCATTTTCATCCCCACCAAAAAGATAAGCTAAGTCCAAAGACATTTTTTGTCACTTATTTACAACATACTATTATTATTTTTATATAGAATTTTTGTCATTGGGAAATTCACAGTTTACCTTAATATCCAGCAAAAATAAAACAAATAGTTATTTTATGTTTAAGGAAAGAAATATTTTCTTTCTTTCTCTACCTTTAAAGAGGGTACCTCTCTTTTGAGGTTGACCTGTTAATGCTGACCATATTTGCATATTTTTGCATTTGAATAAACAAAATGTTTTTTATATATATCATATATTATATATAGAGATGTGTGTTACTTAAATGATAACTTATTTTTCTGCATTTCTTTTTGAAACTAGCTTTCCTTTAGTTGGCATTATCATTATGACATTTATCTATGCTGATTCATGCAAATCTACAGTTTAACAGAATGGTATTTCATTGAATAATAAACTACAATCTATTCATTCCTCTCCTGATGACAGTTCTGCATAACGGTTATGCGTACAAGCTCTAAAGCTAGATCCCTGGGCTCTCTAATCCCTAGTGCGTAACTTCTATTTGCTTTGTGATTTGGGGGAAATTATTTAACTGTTGTACCTTAGTTTACTCATATGGGTATCACAATAGTACAAACCACAGAGAGTCATTTTGAGGATTAAATTACATAATACAGATGAAAAGCTTGAAAGGATTCTTGGGGAGTAAGTAAGGCTCCGGCAAGAATTAGCTCTTCTTACAGATGGTGCTACGGGGAGCATCCTGCTACGTCTCTCATGAAATCTCCGGATTATAGCATATGTGGTGTCCGGCGCACATGGACGGTACTAAGGTGTGCACCCACCAGCATGTCCCTCATTCTAACCGTGTATCACTGTAGTCAGACAACCAGCCACGCATAAATATTCAACAACAAAAAAGTCAGTGGACAGACTCTACAGTTAATAAAACCTCCTGTAAGTTAATAAAACGTATTCTTACTTAAAAAAGGAAAATAAGTCTGAACAGAAAATCCACAAAAAAAAAAAAATCTTGGTGACCGAGACTTAAAGAAATGAACGGACTCATCTGAGTTAGACGTGGAAGTGACCCATGTACCTAAATACACACCCACCCAAACACACCAGCCTTTCTTCACTACTATACATTTCCCCCCCAATTAATCACGCAATGATTGAATCTTTTCTCCTCTAAGTGATGTGGAGCAGCAGGCAGCATCTTTCCCCTGGTTTCAGAGTGTTCTTTTATTTAAACAAGACATTATCTCTAGGAAGATTTTCTCTGACCTGACATTAGTTAGAGCCACTTGCAACATGGACTGCGCTCTCCATGGATGGATGGATGTGTTTTGAAAAGAATCTGTGTAGTTGTTTCTATACACGTGTGAATGTAACAGGTGTCCGGGCACACGTGTGTTTTGTGGAGCTGTTGGTGAAAAAAGGTTTGATGTAAGTGATCTCCATTAGAAGACCAGCGCGGCTGGCATAGCTATTCATTTCAATTCACGTGTATTGAAATGGAACAGGAATTTGGCCACTTGGAGTAGTAACCGGAGGTTGTTGGTATGCTCATGGGGCTTCTGAAATAGATGAGGGGAAAACATTTCCTAGCCAGTCTTTGACGTTCCGTGTTGCAAAAGATGTTCATTTTCACCCCAGTCTTAATTGCCCTTCAGGATCAAAATTAATTGTGTTTCCCGCTAAAAGGCCAGTGCGGCTTCCGGGTGCTCCGGGGTCTCGGCAGCCGATGCATCTTCTGTAAGTGGCCTGGTTGCCGTCTGCAGAGAGGAGTGCTGGGAAAGGTAGGCTTGACTGAGGCTATACATTACCTACCAATTAGTGTGAGGATCACTGCACGAGTCTTTAACTTCATCTAGTCACTGTCGGAATCTCTAATGGAGACCACAGGCGCAGTGGAGAGAAAGTTAGACTCTACCCTCTTCTCCAGGCAGAAGGGGAATGGCTTGGGCTATATGCCAAAGGACTTCCAAGGCCACTTCTCTCAATTTTTCTGTCCCCTACATGTCTCTCTGACCCTTGCCATCTAAATTAGGAATTAAAAACAAAAGTCAGAATCTTCAAGGTGCATGTCAATACAGGCAGTACTGAGTATAGCTCTGGGGTCAGGGAGCTTGCTCAGAATTTCAGGCTATTTGAGTTGGGTTATTAAAACTTCTTAAGCCTTAGATTCATCAACTAGTCATAAAAATGGTCATTTCTATGCCAGCATAGAATTATTGGAATTATTAAATAGCATCTTAACTTAAAGAATCATAAATGACAAGTAATAAGCATCTTGTATATATTTTCATTACACTGTTCCTTTGTGTTAGAGAATAATAGTTCTAAATGGGTTCTGAAGTCAGGACATCCACGTTAATTCATCATGATTCTTCATTATGTGGTCTTATAAAGTCAGCTGCCCCCTCCCTTACACTAATTGTGTCAATCAAGGGGAAAAGTTTCACAAAATGTCAAAGACACTTCAACATAGTGAAGGTCAGGGTCATCCTTGGTGTCGGCTCTCAGTAAAGTGCTTGCAAGGATTTCAGAGGGTCTCTTCAGAATCTTCACAAGACCACCTCCTATCTTAAATACCAGCTCCGTGGTAAATAAAGCCTATTTCCCACATATCTGTATTGCCTTTCAACTTCTGTTCTTTAGGAGGATAACAAAATGGGGAATGAGAACATGACAAATTTAATTTTTTTATATTGTCTATTACATCAAGAACTTGATAATGTACTTGTGATGTTAAAATGGAAAAAAAAAGTAGCTTTATCATACTTTCTACAGTAAAAAAAAAAATATCCATAGAAATAATTTAGGGTTCATATGGATTAGAGATAATGCATATAAGTTGTTTGGCAAATAGAAGGCACTCAATAATGTTAAATATCATCATTACAGGGGTTCTGTAAGCTTTGTTTTACTCTCCTGGGAGCCTTATAGATATTTTTATATTATTTATAGGGAAAAACACTGTCCCAGTTCCAAGTGTCCAATTTACAAATGAGTTTTTGTGGTCACACATTTGGACATTGTACATTATCTGCACTAAGTAGATATAGAAGTTCAGCCTGCAAATGGCAGGAGAAAAAGCAATGCCAGGATCTGATCACTTACATCATCCTTTGCTTCCTGCCTGTTCCCAAGGTGGCCCAAATTTAAAGGTTGGTAGAAAGGTGGCCAAGTTTAAGTTGACCAAAGGAGACCAGTCCTTCCCAGTCATTTTATCTCCAGAGGGCCTGGAGGTTTACGAGGGCAAGTGAAAAAGAGCAATAGCAAATAACAGAGTAAAAAATGATCCAAATAATTTTATACTTATAAATAGACATGCTTAACCAGAGAAATGGCTAAAGACAAAAGCATAATACTATTTATTGCCAATTTTTTAAAAAAATAGCAAAACCAAGCTAAGTGCGCAGCTCTGGGGGCCTAGACTAGGAAGCCTGACAGCCGTGCAGGGGTCCAATCAAAGACTCATCAGCTGATAAAAGCAATGACAGAGAATTGTTACTTCCTGCTTCTTGCCATCACGGTGCACCCGTGCTAGACTGCCAGCTGAGGGGTGCATGCGTGTGTCTGTATGTAGAAAGCCAGACACAAAGTGCTGAGGGGTGCATGCGTGTGTCTGTATGTAGAAAGCCAGACACAAAGTGCTGAGGGGTGCATGCGTGTGTCTGTATGTAGAAAGCCAGACACAAAGTGCTGAGGGGTGCATGCGTGTGTCTGTATGTAGAAAGCCAGACACAAAGTGTTCACCGCCGAGGTGGTCTAGATAGTCGGGGACTTGGTGACTCTCCCAGCGGACGGTCTGTTTTCCACACGGACCCTATGCTGTATAATTACAAAATGATTCAGAAGTACAAAAGGGTGATAAATTGTGATGCCTTGTTTCTCTTCGGTGGATTTTTTCCCTCCTGGCGTATTTAGAAACATGCCCCCAGCAAAGATTCACGAGCACATGAGCCAAGCCGGGGCTGCATAACTGCCATGCCCAGGACCTAACAGAGAGTCTCCTCCCCCACGCCACTGACAGCAGAGCAAACTCTCCACAGATGGTAATGGGTTTAATAAAAGCATTTTTTCCCCCAGTTGCAACAGCTACCACATAAAGGAAATGTTGGGTTTCAGATGGATTTTTAATTTTTTTTTTTTCAGAGTTTTTCCAGACTTCATTGTGAATTTCTTGTACGTAAAGGGCCTGGGCCAGCTTCAGGTTTCCCTGCTCCCTGGGGGCCTGTAGGCCAAACTCAGCATCCAGGCCTGGCTTCCCAGGAAACTCCGGTTCTCCCCTGAAGACCACCTGACACCACCCTGAGCTGCTCAGAAATGCTCGGAATGCAAATAGAGGTCAGACCCAGACAGGTGCTCGCCTCTTGGGGCTCTGTGCCTTCTCCCCTGTCTCCAGAATAGTCTGTGGAAAGTCCCGTTGCTCTCTGCCCCAGCCTGGATATGCCATCTGCCCTCAGCCCAGACTTGGTGGCCCCACCTAAATTTAGATGCATTAATACCACGTGCTGTTAATGGATGGTGCGAAAGAGCTCAGCCTCATCTCTCCCCCGGCCCTGCCTGGTTACCTCTGACAACCACTCTGGGCTGGGAAGAGACCTGTGTCACTTCCACTCAGCTCCAGCCCAGCAACTAAGTACTTTCCTACAGGGAGCATCAATCTTGGATGCCAAAGCTGGACGATTTGCATTGCAAATAGCCGACCATGGTGACATTTCACCGCTGGGAGCAGAACCTGGGCCATCCTCCTTGGTTAGAGCTATAGGCAGAGAAATCCACTTTGTAGTCAAATTGAGTGCAGAAGACAGGCAAGAAGGGGGTGGGCAGGAATTGTACGATTTGCCTTTTGAATGGCACACAGGACATTGATTTTTAAAATACCAGCTCACTACGCTTTTCAAGCCATGAGCTGGCCCTTCCTTCCGGTACCGGAATGGGCCGTATTCATCCAACTTTCGACCTGTACCCAACACTGGACTCTGCATCATCTTTTCCTGAACCATACCTTCTATTATTTTTGTTCTTGTTTTTTCCACATTTCGTCGGTGCCATTCGGATCTCTTACTACTTTCTTTTGCTTTTAAATCTTAAATAAGAACTCGTCTACAGTGGTTCTGTGAAAGCCAGCCAGGACTATGAAACATTTCCAAGAGGACATTTTCACCCACAAGGACTGCCTTTGTGTTTGCCAACAAGCATATCACTGCTGCCTGGGGTAGCCTGGACGTTGGGTGGACAGATTAATGTGTAGAGATCTGTGCGGGGTGCGGAAGTCCAAAGCGCTAGGCTTCATCCGCACCCCGGAGAGCATGGTTCTGCCATGGAGCTCTGAAGCACGCTGCTGAGTTTGAAGGGCTAGCTGCTGAAAAGGGGGGGCGGGAGGGGGGGCGGCGAAGAAGGCTGCTGGAGTCCAGGCCAGATCAGGAAGGCTCTCGCACAGCACATGACCAAGTTTGACTTTTTCTCTCTGTGATGCCCTAGAAACTAATGTGACTGTCTGTGCCGGAAAGTCTGTGGCTCACCAGGGAATGACTTACAGGTTCACAGAGCAGGGGCCACCCATGCTTCCCCCAAACTAACGTTCGGGGCTGATCCGAAGAGACTCCACCTGACAATGGGTCTTTAATTTGCAAGTTCAAGTCTACTTAGGCAAACTGCGTTTGTCATCCCCACCTCGGAAGTTTCCCCAAATTAATAGCACGCTGTAACATCACTGTTTCTCTGCAGCAGATCATGACCCCTCGGGCCTGCAGAATGAAGCAGGAAATACCCCACAGGCAGGGCTGTCAGGCATGGTTTCCAGACTTGGCGACAGAATCCCAAACACTTTGATTTCTCAGGAAAATACAGTATTTCTCCCGCCGCTCAAAGTGAGTTCTTTATCTTCAAGGAACTCTAAACCACACAGTTTTGGCAATCACCCCTGGGAAAGATAATGCTGATGGAGTTATCGAAAATTCCACTTTTACTGAGCCTCTTTCTTTCCCCAGGATTTCACGGCCGTTTCATGGCCTCTCGCATTCCTCAGTTGTACTGCGTTTTGTTCAGCTTTAAATGGGCGAAGCAGAGACCATGCTTTCTTTGGCGCATGCCCTGCTGTCTCCAGAAACTGTTTTTAGCATGAAAATTTTCGGTTCCTGGCTTACCAGTCCCTCTCCATCGAAAGCAGTGACAATATCCCCAGGGCCGCTGAGTAAACGGGGTTGCACTTTCTGCAATTAATGAAACACATTAATATCATTTACACTTTTCTCCACTTCTTTCCCCAAATTTTTAAATAAGGTTTCCAGGCATCTCGGCTTTACGCTGCAAAGCCAGAAGAATGATGTTGAATAAAAAGGGGCATAAGTGAGTAATATTTTATCCTAAGGGTGGGAAAACCATTTTATAGCGTTTTTAGTCCTGGATGCCCTTTCTTGATGAATTGTGTTGACCCAAAACTAAATTGGCTTAGTACACTTTTCTTAAAGACACAACATGCTAATTTGCTTTTATATTAAACATTTAATTTCATTTAATTTGATTTATTTGCTTGACTCTGAGCTTATTCTGGAAAATATTTCCCTTATATCTCAGGAAAAGTAAACTCCAATTTGGGTAGCAACAAAACAGACTAGTAAAATCAATGATACTATTCTAATGCTGGTACAAACACATCTATGATTTAAATTTTATAAATGCACAAAATGGAGAAAGACATTAAAATGTTAATTCTGTAGTGTTATCAATGGATAAACAGATTTGTCACCTGATTTTATTAGGTTATGACTTTTTTTATATGTTTAAATTTTTATACTGAAAACTTCTCTTATTTTTGAAGTCAGAAAAAAGTAATCTATAATGATGTAAAATTTTAAATATATATAATATTAAGTTATTATACATTGCCCTGATCCAAAAACTGAATTCAGGCAACTACAGATATAGGTAGCCATAAAATTCATCTTCTGATTATCTTGAATATTGAAGAGATTGTTTTATACATTCATGGAATATTGATGTGACCCTACTGTGTGCTAAGCACTGCACTAGAAGAACGGACAGAATTTGAAACATCTCCTGAAAGGGTACACACACACCCCCAAGGGAAGGCATCATTTGAATGTCCCCTCAGCAGATTTACCTTTCTAATTATGCTCTTCTTAAGCCAGTATTAAAATTAGTTAGCACTCCCCGAGCACAGGCCCGGTAATGGCGCGGAAAGAGGCTTTGGAGGAGAAGTAAGCCCAGGGCATTAGCAGTTCAAGCTCCTCAGACGCTTCCTTTTCAACATCAAAAGGACTGAAGCAAGCCCTGTCTCGCGGAAAGTGTTGAGATGATTTACTGCCCTGCTAATTCCTCATGTGTTGTGCTGTAAGCATCGGACCCTCGGCTGTGAGAAATGATGTCTTTCAGATGGGAAGTCAAGATGGTCATTAATGCTGCGTTCCACCGGGGCAGGACACTTGGTGATTCTAATGATCCTGGCGGCCTTCCAAGCGACGGAGCCATGTGCTACCTCTCCTGAACATGGCCCTGAAATTGCAGCTGAGAAGCTGCTTTGTTGTCACCATCTATAGGTAGGACTTCAAACAGCTGCTGGACAGTTGCTTCGTCACGCTCCCGACGTGACTGATTTCAGTGACAATGGTGTCAGAACCATTACTTCGGGTTTAGGTTTCCTTCGTTGGATTTACAGTACAAATGGGCCGGTTTCAACGGGGATCAGAACTATCGAATGGCTAATATTGCTGACTGTCAGCCTTGTCCTGTGCTGGAAGCTGAGCTGGTCTGGAAATGGCTTTGTCAGCTACGCTCTCGATTTTGATTTAATTTGGCATCCATAAGCGTGGCTAATATTGTTTTCCTTGTGTCTAGCACTTTTAAAAGAACGATCATCTGGTGGTTGGAGGAGGTCCTACCTTCCTTGGACAGCTAACTAAGTACATTGAGGCTCAAAGGGTTCAAGATCTCGTGGTAAGTAAGAAAGTCTGATTTCTTCCCCATTACATTAACTCCCATTAAAATGTGATTTCCAGGAGAGCTCGGAAGAAGTCTGTCCCATTCATCAAGCCCCTAGAACACCTTAGGGCATTAGAGGCCCTAATAAATATTTTGACTGAATGAGCACAAAGGAGTTGTGTTTTTAAACTCACGTCTTCCTCTAAACTAGGATTTTTCAACCTCGGACATGTTCCTAGAAACCCTTTTTCTGGGATCTTCAATGCTCTAAAGCATTCTGATTCTTTAAATGATTCTATCAACAAGACAACCTAAGCCTATTCTGGACTGTCTGGAAATTAAATTCTACCATCAGCGCTGTAACTTGCACTTTTCCGTTTTGGATGGATTAAAGCAAAAGGAAGGTGAAATTGTACCTGAGTTTATAATTTAAACAAATGCACGTCAAGGATGAATGCCGTGTTCCCCTTGGAGACAGACACGTTGAAGGGACCAGGTTTTTATGTTTAACAGCGTGGGCCGTCGCACTAGCAGGGAGTGCGATGCGCGAAAGGCCATGGAGAACTGTTTGTTCCCAGTCTCAGCGACGATGGAATGAGATGCCCACTTAATGCCGTTATCAGTAACGCGGTAACACCAACACTCAATTCTAGTGAGCAAGAAAGCCGTACAGATATATCAACCGGTTCATTAAAGCTGGTGTCCAGAGACGGCTTCCACGCAGAGTTTGGATAAAATTGAATCTCAGTAACATCCGCACAGCAAATGCAGTCTTCAAGGAATAATTGTCTATATACTATGTATATTCTTATATGACATAAAAATCTTTGATGACAATAGGAAAGTTGAAACACAGAGATGAATTTAATGCAGAACCGTATCTGAGAGAACACGTTTCTACTAGGAATCTCAACTGTATCGTTTTAGCAAAACAAAAGCACCCACCATATTAAAAATAATGGTTCATTGCGTGCATTTAATTTATGAATTTGCTTAGAATTTTTAGTTGTACAGGAATTACAAGCATGAAATTTCATACTTAGTTTTTTTTAAATTTGTATCTATTTAAGTAACATATTTAAAATGCTGACTTAAGTCACTGCTATGTCCTCTGAGGATTCTTTTTTTCAGAGAGTTTAACTGTGTGTGTCTGTGTGTGTTATATAACATACACTTATATTTACAGAGAGGTGATTAAAGAAATGTACACTCTCTCTATATTATATGTATTTTACATATAATGTATATCTTATTTAATTCATATAATATATTAGATATTTAATATATCTAGAATGCTCATTTCTTTAATGAATTATGTATAGCTATATAATTGCAAAATTTCCTGAAAGAACTTATTGTATCATTGCCATCGATCGCAAACTATAAACAGAGTTTTATATGTGTGCATGTAAAACAATCAGTCTCAATTAAAGGAAGTAATAGATTTGAAAAAGAATAAAAACATAAAAATTAAAATGTTGAGAAAAGCACCACTATATATTTTTTCTTTTAAGTTTACTTTTTTTAAACTGATATTTCAAATTTAAATAAAAGTATGATAAGAATTACTTTAATGTTGTGTTATTATATTCATTTTTAAACATGGGGCCCTATGTCTCACTTCTGAAGGGGTTATTTTTATTGGAATATAACCAACATACAATACTCCATTAGTTTCCGGTGTACATCACAGTGGTTCATTATTCACACACATGAGCTAAGATCCCCATGGTAAGTCCACTTATCACCTGTTACCATACAAAGTATTACAATATTATTGATTATATTCCCTGTGCTGGATTTACATCCCTGACTTGTTTACATTATAACTGAAAGTTGGTGAAGGATATTCTGAGACATTAAATGTATTTTAAAAATTACCAGAATTTTTGGAGCATTAGTCATTTAAAACTGTTTCAATAAGCACAAAACAACGTTGTGAAGACCATGTCAAAGATTTGGTGAAAAGAGTAAATAGTTATTGTAAATAGTTCAATCAAAAGTATAAACAAAAAGGTTTTCTTCTTACAGTCTTTAGTCCCAGCACTAAGAGAAAGATACTAGTCAATGCTTAGGGAACATCCTTTTGTTGTACATACATTTTTGCATCACATATACATGTACATATTATATTTTTATAATATATATCTTTATTGTGGAGTCTTTTTCACCAGGGACCATGTGTATACAAACAGTGACTCTAGCCAATGACTCGACTGAAGGAAGCCATTAACATCAGCCTGACCACTGAAAAAAGCTAGGCAGAACACATAAATTATGCAACTGATTATTGTAATTAGATTTAACAGTAAAGAAACAATTATTATGGGATAAAGGATTTAGCAAAGACATTTAAACGAATGAACTATAACATCAGTTTTTCCCACAGAATCTAACGTATGTTGAGCAATTACTGCATTTTACTTTTAAACCCTGAATTTATAATAAAATAAAAGGTAGAAAGGTGTTCTTATGTTATTCATTGGAGAAGCTGTGGTGAACTTGATAGTCTCTCCAAAATAATTGAGAAGTCTTTTTCAGGGTATTCTTAATGAAGCTGGCCAATTTTTAATTCGAGTTGACACCACAGAAGATGCAAGCATAATTGCTATTGGTTCAGAATCTGGAGATCATCTGGTATAAGTTGTTGGCATTAGTTCAAGCAGAGTAAAACCTCATTAATTTAGACTTCTTCATTGGAATTTCAGGACAATTTAAACAAGGTACGCTGTCCTTCATGACCAAGGAAAAAAAGTGTCCAATGGGGGGAAAAATAATCCCAACATGATTAAGATCATAGGACTACAATATAAAGTACTGCATTGAACAAAATATTATAAAGGCATTCTTTTTAAATACTTTCCTGTTTAAATTATTTACAATGAACCATCTCCTATTTTTTACCAGGTTTTAAAATGTTCTTCAAAGCCTTGTTTTGTGCTTCTTGAAACATTTCTACTGCATGTTTCAAAAGTGCTAATAATTTTCAAAATATGTTTAATTTTTCCAAATGTCCTTTCATGTACAGAAAAGAGGTACTAAGTGGTATACATTGATAATAAGGTCATGCTCAGTGAGAATGTTCATGGTAATTATCATCTGATATGCATCTTACACAGATGAATTATTAAGATTTATTTAGCATGCATATCTTATTGCAGCATATGGAAGTACAAAAAAATGTACTGAGATCTTGGGAAAATTTAAATGTTTGCATATTAAACATATTCCAATGTTCTCTAGATAAGTGAGGTTGTACAATCTAAGAGCCTATCATTTCTGACATTGGCAACATTCCTCAGCAAAGCTACTACGCATCTGTTTCTTGATTCAGGTCAGTGTTGGGAATATTTAAACACTTGACAAGGTTTATTTGAACGCTGAAACTCCTGTGAGAAATGTATATCTTGAAAGGATAGCAAACAAATAAACACGATCCTTGTAAAACTTGCAATGATTACATTTTCATTCTCTGCCCTAAAGATGTCTTTGAATATCATTTCTGGAAAAAAAAAAAAAAGAAAACTTGGTTCTTTCAGAATACGGCATGAATTGACAAAATTCCCATTTAGGGGGGATAAACAACTCCTAAACAGACCCTTCCTATAAAACCAAGTACTTTAATCAGAGCTTCAAAAACAATCCTTTGTCGCTTTTAACGTCTAACAACGGCTTGAGAATTAGAAAAGAAGAGATTATTTTGCAGAAATCCAAAGGTTGAAATCCTTCCATTGACTTTATTTTTATTTCTGCCCAAAGCTTGACCATGTTTTCTTAAAATTACACCAGTCTTTTCTGAGAGAGCCAGGAGTTGGAGAAAACGAACTTAAAGGTTCGTTCCGAAGTGATATCTAGACTATATGGTACGATCTCCTGAATAACATGCAAACAACGTGTACTTAGTGGCATTTTAGTGCCAGCATTCGATGTAACAAGAGATGACAAGAGAGGATGCTCTAGGTTGAGGGTGTCAAGAACACACGTTTGCTACTTCAGAGAGCATCCCAGACAATCACAGAGAAGCCAGTGCACACAATCCCAGGGCCGTTTCCTGTCCTGCTAACTGTATCTGAAACAGAGGTAGGTGAAGTGCGTGCCCAAAGACAAGGAGTTCTTATCTGCTGGAGAGAACGTGAGCAACCCGTTTGGTGTGAGTATCATACAAGGATTCATTAATGAGTGTTTGCCAAGCACACCAAGACCAAGAACAAAAAGCTCTCATCATTAAGTAGAGCTGATTTCACATTCCCCAGCGAGGCCCAAGGTGGTTTCTGCGTGTAAAGAAATTATAGAAGTGAGCTTCCATATTGCATCCACCTAGCTGTTAATACACTAGCTTTTCCTTTCCAAAATAACAACTAGTATCGGCCTTATTTTGTTTGACATAATAGATGCTCGATGCAAAGGTAAGGTATGCTCCAAGCCTCACCAGATGAGTGACTTTTTAAAAACTGTCATATCATTATCCATCTGATAAGTATGCAAAACAAATAAGCAAATTTATTAACGTGATAGAGGCTCATAGGATTCACCTGCTCGCTACAGAAGGAAAAGAAAAGAAATGGGAGCCGGAGAAGTTCAGGTCTGAGATTCACTTACCAGCCTACAGCTTATAAAACACTAAAGGAACGTTTTATATATATATCACCACACTGAGTGACAAAATGGTAGCTGTCATAATGTGCCAGTTAACATGTCCAATACGAGCTGATCATTGCGTGTCCCCCAGGACCAGAAGACAGAAACATGACGAAGAACAAAGAACTTGGATCAATAATGCTTGGGGAAATAAGACAGAGAAGGTTATTTACTTGCATTGATCCGCTGCTGCCGTCGCGTAAACTTGGCCTGTTTTTCTTTTGTTAACCTTTAAGCCTGAGCATACTCAGAGGCGACGAGGGAGCCAACTAACAGGTGTAGATTAAGGATCGAAGGAGGTCACCTTACCTCTGTCACCACCAGGCACCTATGTAACAACATCCCTGAAGAAATTTAAACATCAATAGCCATAATAAGGGCACATTTATCAAGCCCGGCCAGCTCTAGCTGGGAGCCTGCCCGCGTCCAGCCGGGCTGCCCTTGCTAAGGCTCAATTGATTTGGACATTCTTTTACTGGAGTTGATTATCAGTTGTGACACCGCAAATTTGTTCCCTCCCAAGCGCGGAGCCTGTGGTGGCCAGTGGCGTCTCTGAAGTAAAAACACCTGGACTGCACTTGCCCCTCACTCGTGAAAAGGGAGAAGGAGGGGACAGACTCACTCGTCAGAGGCGCGGGCCACGGGAGATGCCCTGCGCCCGCAGCCCCACGGCCCCTGGGGAAGGACGGAACAGAAAGCAGCAGGAGGCTGGCTTTGGAGTGGAGAAGACTCATGAGGCAGACAGGAGTCAATGTCTGGCTGAAGGCCCTACTTGGAAGCCGGATCGCTAAGCTGTTACGCGTGCTATTTCCGTCTGTCTGGAAAATCTTTAAATATCCATCCCTGTGTACCAAAACCGGGCCTTCTCAAGGCAGAGTTTGGAAGCTACCCCCTCTGAAATCCACAACGTAAAGGTGGGTCTTCTCTATCTCGAGACCCTGGCTTACGCTTATTCTTTTAATTTCTCTTTTCTTCCCTATTAGATAACAAACTACCTGAAGCTAAAGAAGGTTGGTTGACATATTTCTGTCACCTAGATCGCCTACCGCAATCCTATGAACAGGAAGTCCCTTTAATAAAACTGGCTGGAGAAAGAGTGAATAAATGAATGAAGAAATACACTCATCTGCACGGAGATAATAACTCCTGATGGCGTGATTAAATAATTAATATCAGGACATTTCAAAGGCAGAACTGCCCGCTAGCCAGCCCAGGTACTATAGTTAGACTTCCCTTTTGGAACAATTTTCCCACTCCTGGTACCTCTCACTTCCTTTCCTCAGTGGCACCTCCAGGCCTTCCCTCTGGGTCACTGGGCTCCCGGGACTGCCAGTGATGGTCATAATCAGCCGTCCATCAGTGACACTTTAGTGGAACTCAGGAGTATGTCTCTCAAGGGTATTATTTCTTAGTAATGGGCTAAGAATTCTTGCCTCTGTATTCATGACAGTATTGGTTTATACATTTTGGTTTTGGGTTCAGGGTAATACTGTCCTAATTCAACTGACCACTTTTGTAAATAAAGCTTTTAGTATTAAAGTAACTGACCATCCTTGTATGAAGCCTTATAGCCATAGCTTCTTTGAGTTTCTGGAAAAATTTCATATAAGCCTGTATCTTCATCTGTTTGGACTGCTATAACAAAAATACTATAGAGTGGGGGCCTCATAAACAACAGAAATTTATTCCTCACAGTTCTGGAGCCTGGGAAGTCCAAAATCAAGGCTTTTCCCTGTGTTATCACATGGCAGAAAGGGCTAGAAAGCTCTGTCGTCTCTCTTATAAAGGCACTAATCTCATTCACGGAGGCTCCACCCTCCTGACCTAAGCACCCCCTAAGGGTCCCACTTTCTAATACCACCATCACGGTGTGGTTTAAGACTTCCACACATGAATTTTGTGGAGACACGTCCAGTCCACAGCACCCTGCTAGCATGTACGGCAGCCACATGATATAAGCAGAGCAGATGATCACCTTGGCACCACCCTTAGGGAAACTGAGGCTCACAGACTAACCCAAGGTCACCCAGCCAGGAATTGGGTAGCTGGGACTGGAATCCACAGCCTCTGCCTCTCAGCTCTGCCCTGCTGGATAGCCTCAGTTTTCCACCTCTATCCTTTGTGTGCTATTTCAGGCCAAACTGGTATTATACTAGAAGAAGTAGGACTTATTTGACAGAGGGCTGCAGATGGAAGAAGTGGGGAAGCAGCTGTGCATTTGAGAAAGCACAACTGCCCTTTGTTCTGAAACAGAGCTTCTCACCTAGTCTCCCACAAGGCCCGTAAGGCAGATGGGACCCAGTTCAGGAAACGAACTCACGACACCCCATTCTACCACGCCGAAGAGGGATAAGTAGTTTAACAATGTATAACCATCCCAGCTTTACAGCCTATCACCAACTGTTTCCTACCAGGGTCTACAGTGGAACCTGTGTCCCTATAAAGTGACGGTAATTGGGATGAACCACAGAGCCGGAGCGGCCAGGTACCAGGGCAGTTTGCAGCCCCGCCTGCTCACAGCCCCCTCTGGGGAGAGGGTCCGCACCGCACAGTCCTCATTAAGGCCCGCAGGAGCCTCCCTCTGTGGTGTCTGGCAAGCAGGTCTCCTCAGCAATGTGTCCTTTCCCGAACACACTGTTTTTTCAGTCTGCTCTTTTCAGGCATGGTATCCACATCAGGAAAACAAAATAAACTTTAAGAACCCCAACACCTTCTAATGAGCACTAATTGGTGCCTCTGCTGATGAGATCTGCAGAAGGGCCAAGCTGGGAAGGGGCCTCTGAGCACAGACCCCTTTTCCTGCTCACCGCAGTCCCCCATGCGGCAGTAAGTGCCGAGCCTGGGGACAGCTTGCGTTCCATGTCCCCTTGCACGCTGCCTCCTGCAGACAAAAGCTGCAGTGTCCCGTGCTATTGCGATGGGTTTTCCTGAAATGGCCCCTCACCAAAGATGACGAGGAGGAGGAGTGAACTCTTCCTCGGTACCAACGGCCCCGACGACATCCTCCAAAGCGCTGCTAACCCACCTCCTGAGCACGCACTTTTATCCCACTTACCTGAAAACCAGCTGCTTTCTTCCGATCGCACAGAACTCATTCGTCGTTATTAGAACATTTGACGAAACTCAATGTCATTAATCATATATGCAGCAATAAAGTATCTGTTTTGGAGAGTTTAGCAATATACACCAAAAGGCAAAATGTTCCCACCATTGACTCAACAACCCAGTTTCTAGGAGTTTTTCCCAGAGTAATAATTGCATAAACACAAAAAGACATTCCCAGCAGAACTGCTATAACAGTAGAAAATTAGAAACAACCTAAATGTCATCCCTAGAGGACTGCTTAAGTAAATATGTGTACACATATGCAGTGGTCTCTGATGCCACATTAAAAAAATAATATTCATGATAGAGTATCAAATGAAAAGGGCAGGTTATGAACGAGTAGGCGTGGAATGAGCTCATTCATGAAATACTATGTGGAGGGAGAGAGCTCTCTAAGACTATTTTTCAAAGCATTGCCTATCCTTATCATTTCACTTTTCTGCACTGACCCTATGCATATAGGCAGTGACAAGGTACTTTCCAGAACAATCAAAATGACCACACGGCCCACACGGACAGCCAGTGCTGAAAGTCAAATGCGTTGAGACTCTGGGCAGCAGGAAGTTGGATGGCGAGGCCCCGTCCCTTGCAGCTGGCTAAGTCCGTTCCGTCCATGCCACCACCAGCCCACGGGCTCCTCCCCGAAAGCTGAAGCAATGTTCTCTGCATATGTGTTTACCCTGAAATACTACCGTCCTCGCTGAACACTCCACGGCTGCATTAGCATGACAAACAATTGCACGCGGCGCTGCAGCCACGTTCGGGACGCGTCAGAGGACGGAGACCCTGCGCCCCGGGGCCAGCACGCCTGCCTCGGCCGGGGGCCCGGTGTCGTCTGACCCGCCTGCCCGGAATTGGCCAGTTGGCTGCTGGCACCCTTCCCAGCAGTCACTGCTCTCCAAGCGCGACATCTATCATTGCTCCAGTCGAAAGATGGCACTTACCTGATGGGTGGGCAGAAGCGTCTCCTCTTACCATATGCTGGAGATTGTCAGGGGCTGCTCACGCCAAGACTGGTTACTTTTAGTGCCAGGAAACACGCCTTTCCCAAAGCCTGCCAAAAAAAATAAAATAAAATAAGAGAAAAGAAAATACAAATAAAAATTTTAAAAGAACCAATGTTCACATATCAAATTTCATGTTGAGGAGTTGTGTAACAGGCTCTGCGGAGCAGAGAATTATGGACATTTTTCTGGCATAGACACGCCACACACAAGAGGAAGAGCAGTTCTCGTTCGTGAGACGAGAAAGGGATTGAGGTTGAGCCCTCGCTCCACGCAGAGTGGGCGGCGCACGTAGCCAGTGGAACTGAATGAATGTTGAGAGGCCCGCCTGGGGTGGAAGCCTTGGTTCTCACCGTTCGAGTCATTTGGGGGGTAAGGCATTATCTGATGCAGGGTCCTGCTCGGGTCCCTATCTGTTCCTTTAGAGGACAGCAGAGCATGAAGCCATTATCTCCCATTATCATATTTGTGCCGTTTAGATGATGAAATACAGCAGGAAAGTCTGTGTTAATGACATCACGCAGAATTGGAAACTATCTGGGGCTGTCACTGCGAAAAGAAGGCCACCGTCTGTTGCAATGGAAGAGCAAGACAAGGACCCAGGCTCTGTGATTCTGAGACTCCAAAGAAGGACTCAGAAGAGAGGAAGGAGTCACAGAGTCCTGTGAAAAGCAAGATAGTGACACCAGCCGGGGCGTGGTTTGGGGGCTCAGGGTGGCAGGAGCCCCCTGAGTTTCCCTTGGGGACATTGTCAAAACAGAGAGGAGGGGCTGGGAGGGTGACGGAGAGAAGTGGGATGGATCTTGACTCTGAGGAGCAAAGACGGGAGATGTCAGAGACCGCCACCGGAGCAGAAAGTTCACGGCCCTCGGCGACCTGAGGAAGACGCCAGGCGTGGATGGGGTTGGGCAGCGCAAGGACTGACCAGGGTTCAAGTCAGTGGATCCACTGTGGCCCCCTTGGGCCAGTGCTCCAGGGCAGAGGAAGCTGCCTAAACACACCTGTCACCCCTGCCGGCTGTGGCAGGACAGCCAACTCTGTTGTAACACAGAGCAGCCTCCTGCCATCTCCTCCCGTGGCCTGAGGGTCCTGCTCAGGGGGGATTCTGGTTGCTTTGTTTCCACCTGGCCACGTTCCCGGGCGCCAACTTTGCATAGGGGAGCGCGCGGCTCTGCGGGAGGGTGTCCTGGCCTTACGTGTAGCTTCTAAATGTATTGTTAGTTTCAAGTTTATGCTCTCAAGGCATACATTTTTTTTTCAATTACAGCTGACATTTAATATTATTTTATATTAGTTTCCAGCATACAGCAGAGCGGTTAGACAATTATATAATTTATAAAGAGACCATCACCCCCCAATAATTCCAGTCCCCACCTGGCACCATGCATAGTTATTACAATATTATGAACGATATTTCCTCTGCCGGACTTCCCTGTGACTATCTGATAATCACCAGTCTGTACTTCTTATGACGTACTTCAACTCGCTCATTCATGCTTGCTTTGGTTATTTTGCAACTGCCCAATGGGAGCCATTGGCCACCAAGAGAATGATACGTATTAACAGAAAACGCAGATCGCACAGTGGCTTTATTAAAATGTTACTTGCGGCCATTGCACGTTTCTTTGTGCTTAGCGCAAGGAGGAGTGCAGTATGTCTACGTGCATTGTGGTCAGACCTCAGAAGGATCAGAGAAGCAGTTGGGTGCACGCGAAAGTCCCCAGAAACCCGGTGGCCCATAAACTAGGGGCGATGAAGGTATCTGTTCAAAAGGCCCCAGTGAGCGGTGAGAAAACACGGGTGTTAGCGTCCTGAAAACCGGTGTTCCAGATTCAGCTCGGCCCCTGCCTGGCTGCATAAGATTTCTGACAACTTCAACAACCTCAGTCTTCCCTGATTCTTCTAATTCCTTGCAAATTGGCCATAAGAATTATATAAAATGTTTATAAATCGTCTCTTGTACCAAGGATGCTCAATCAACGCCATTGTCATCTTTCATGTATCAAGAACCACATTTCCCTTAATTACGTTTCAGAGAGCAAAAATAAAAGTTGGGGGTTTTTTTTGTTTGCTTTTTGTTTTTTGCTTTTGGCAGCAATAATGACTCGTTGTAGGTAATGTTGGCATATCATATCTTAATAAGACGCTCTGGTTGTCCATTGCCTTGATTAATAACTTAAGAAAAGGAGGGCACTGTTACTTCATAGAAATTGTTGACGGAACAAACTTTTCCAGCTTTGCGTCTGGGGGGATAATGATCAGCTCTGTGGTGACAGTCACCAAAGGCTTCCCTTCGCAGGATTATTATGGGCTTGAGCTCAGTCTCGGGAGGACTCCTTGTGAGAAGCTTGCACAGGAAGGGAAAAAGCCTGCCCAACTGGGGGGCCAACTCACCCTTTTCGGTTTTGAATCTGAAAATACCCTGATGAATGCATTTTTCCTTCTGGGAAAGGTGGCGTTAAAATGTTAGAAATCCGGGCCAAAAGATCACTTCAATACTCTCTTGAGGCAGAAATGTAATCATGAGAAAAATCTATTTTGTATTATTCAGCAAGTTTATTTCCACATGGAAATTTCTTACCACGTACCCCATCCTCTTCCACTGCCCGACCTAATGTTCGATACTCTGTATTCTTATTTACTCATACCTGCATCCATACATACCACAAAAATGCTCTTTGATTTAGAAAAAAAGGGGACAGTTCTGCAGAAACGCAGAGAATATCTTTTGGCAAAATGAGTGTGAGGTCAGTTTTCGGGGTCCTTGGGTTTTTATATGCAACCGAGCCACATTTCCTCTCTCTGCTTTGCTTGTTTAACTTACTAGGAACTTGGGCACAATTTTGCTGGCGTTGGCAGTTTTAAGGTACGGCTCCGTGCAGGCTATTTACGAGATGCCGGGGCTGTCAAATCCGGAACATGTGATTTCTATCCCCCAGTCCTTCTCTGACAGCAAAAATGCTCTGCAGATTATCAGATCCATTTGCTGATATTTAACATCTTTATTTTTTTTTTAGATTCACAATGGCTCTTGCCTGTGATGAATTTTAATGTTTCTTCATGCTAGAATTGACCGAAAAGAATCCTTTAAACATTTATAGAGAGGAAATTAGAGCTTTATATTTTAATGCAAAGAAAGCCCTTTTCAATTTACTTAAAAACTTCATTATTCCTTTTCAGCCCAAGAAAGTCAGCCTTTTATTTATTTGTTTACTTTTAAGAAAAGAGCACTTCTAGACATTCTAAACGTTCAGCAGAGCTAATGAAGACGCGGTTATGGTCTTTCTGAATTTATCAATACTTACGTTGCTCAAGTGATCATGATGGCGCTATGATGAATCAGGATTCTCTTGTCCCATAAAACGTTAATATTATTTTTCTGACTAAAACCATCATTAACCTTGCTTTCATTTTTAGTGAATATACAGAGTCATCAAATAGGAGGAAAGATGAAAAGAAACGGGGGGGGGGGTCTATCTTTTTCGAAGTTGTTTTCATGCTGTTCCTATTTGAGTGTTTCTCTCTTTACCTGGCCTCTTGGCTGAGATACATCAAGGGATTCATATTCCTTTTCCCACCCCATCTTGTTCTGTGGGGGAGCAAGCATTTTATGCTACCCTTCAAGGTTCTTTTGGCTGGTCCAATAATTCAATCAACGTAAGACCGACCATCAAGAGAACCAAATTTAATTATGTAAGTATGTATGGTAGCCCCACCAATATAAAAGTCAGAGAGCCCACATATACGAGAGGTTCTGAGATAGGAAGGTAAACTGAGGTACAACCGACGTCCTGAACTGAGGAACGAGGTAATGGGTCTGCACCCTGAGAGGAGTAGGTGTTCAGTGTTCAGGAATAAGATATTTGCTCCGCCACATAGATAGGTCATAAAAAGTTATTGCTAGTAGTAACTCTTATTCTAAACAAGGCTCCAAGTTTAATTTTCTTTTTTTAGAGAGAGAAAGAGAAGAAGGGAGAGGAGGAAATAGAAACATCCATTTGTTGTTGCACCTATTTATCCATTCACTGGTTGATTCTTGTATGTGCCCTGACCAGGGATTGAACCTGCAACCTTAGCGTATCTGGACAACACTCTAGCCAATTAAGTGACCCAGCCAGGACCCAAATTTCAACTCTTTAAGGGAGGTGTAAACGTTTATCTTGAGCCTTCAGGGTCTTGCTGGCGCCTTCAGCTCGAACTGCTCCCCATGCCAGAGTGCCACACCCTGGGAGGCCCGTGATGAACCCCTTCACTCCGAAGCTGCAAACTCAGCACCATGAGCCCTTTTCAATCCCTCAGCCAGGACGGCAGCCCGGGCCTTCCCTCCTGGGAAGACAGTTCCAGTGTGTAACCCTGACAGTGATAAAACCACAGCAGACTCCGAGTTCCCACACGACGGAGTCACACATGGTTCATGCCCTCTGTTCTGGGTGGCTGCCTCACCTCTCTGCCTGCTCTGTGACCTTGTCTCTAGTCTCTAACTTCCTCATCTCGGTCTGCAGCCACTGCTCTTGCTCGTCATAACTGTGGAAGATTATGGCCTTAATGTCACAATTCCCATCTGGCAGATGGACAATAAATATCTGAATGAATGAATGAGGTACTTCCAATGATCTGCCAATGTCACTCCTACCTGTATGTCCACCATTGTCATTGAAGGCAGGCTCCCCACCACGCTGTCCCAAGCACAAGACGGCCCAACAGTGGTCTTCCTCATTCCCTTTCACGTCCTGAATGTGAGGACGCTTTAAGGTTGGGGCCCAGTCTCTGGGTTGCTAATTGAGCCTCTGAGAGTTAGCTGTTGCCAAGTTCCCCAATGAAGACAAACAACCTCACAGAATAGGAGCGATCAGATGTGTCTACGTCTTGATCATAATGGAATAGGACGAGCACAAGAAAATTCTGTAGTCATGTAGCCACATAGGCATAAAAAGGCCACCACGTCACCATACAGCGTCCAAAGATCTCCCTTGCTACTTCTTCCTTAGCAAAACAACACCACCTCACTTTACTTCTCCTGAACAAAAATCAGAATATCTCATGGCTAAGTTATCCCTGCATCTTGATAAAGCCCAGTTCAGAATAGATTCCTGCCTTTTAAAATCTTTCTTGAAATCCCCTAATATAAATCCTACCACAAGTATCTCCTTCCAAAACAGATGAGGAAGTTTATATTAAAACATATATTAAATAAACTAATATAAATAAGGCAAGACAAAAATAGAAGAAAAGGAAAAAAATGTTTCTACCCTATGGATTAATATTTTGGCCATAAATAAATATCTTACAAGAGTCTGATTTTTTGGTGTCTAATAAGAGCCTGATTTTCTCAGGAGAGAGGGAAAAACACATGACACAGGAATTTACATAGTTCTCACCACCAAAATGAACACACACACACACACACACACACACACTGGCATCCTCAGGGAAACAAAGATTTTCCTGGCAAAAAAATTCTCAAAGAAATGTCTCACTTCAGACCTGTTCTAAATAAAAAGGAGTATTTTTACTCCTCAACTGGAAATCATCTTATCACAAAATCTGGGCCTTTTAATCAAAATTTTTTTTATACCTTCAGTGGTGGGAAAAAAGAGTGAACCACAAATTTTATGTACAGTGGATTGGTCCTTCAAAGATCAAGGCTATAACAATGATTTTTCTTGAATAAATTTGGAAAATTTAGATGAATTTTGCCATCTACTAATGGAATCCTTTGAACAATTTTCAAGTCTTTTTATTTTCTGTTTTTTTTTTTAATTATAGTTTTAAATATTAGTTTTGGTCTATTGTTCTTTTTTCTTCAGAGACTTCAATTTAGTAGATGATATTTCTTCTAGGCTTCTCTCCCATTTTCTCTCTGACCCTTTTATTTTCTTTCTCTTGGTTGTTTTTCTATCTTTCTTCAATGACCCTTATTAAATTTTCATTGGACTATGTTCTTCCTTGCAATGAATTATTCATCTGTGAGGATTTTTTTTTCTTCCATGTCTTTACTGAAAAAAAGCAACTTTCTTTTGATTTCTTTCTGTTTTTTTGTCCATTTTTTGTTTTTACTTTTAAATTTTCTGGCTCACATTGGCTTTCCATATATTTGTTCCCTATTTGAGCATATTTAATGCTATTTGAAATATCAACTTATAGGTGCCCTTTTCATGGTTAGTCTCAATTGGGATGCTCCTTATTTAATGTGTATGATATTGTTTCCTGATTTTCTCTGATATCTCTGTATAAATGTGACTTTCTAATTATTTAATTTTATAGTATTGAGGTGTTTTACATGATCCCTACTTTAATAGAATCCTCATCTATTAACATAACAATCCAGATATTTCAGTCAGTATTTTTTTTTTTTTTTCATTTGCTAATTTGTTTTGCTGGGCTCCAGATGGGAATTTTAAGCTTCTCAATTAAGGTTCTCTTTTGACACGCCCTACCCTAAATGTCTCCCCTTTTCGCTTAGTATTGTTCACTACACAGGGTCAAATAGTGATTATCTCTTTCCCCTGTTTTCTGTCTTTTGTCCTCACCCCTGTCCCTTTAAAGTCAGCCTGTCACTGTAATTGCACGTATATCGAAAACCCTTCTATGATCCATGTTTTGACCTACTGGGATATATTTTAGAGTAGACTTGGTTTTTTGGGGTAGTTAGTCCTCTTCTGTATTTTTTTCCACAGATTTCTTTGCTTTTTTTTTAAGTTTAATTTTTTTTTAAAGATTTGTTTTTATTTATTTTTAGAGAAAGAGGAAGGGAGAGAGGAAGAGAGGGAAAGAAACATCACTGTGTGGTTGCCTTTCGCATGTCCCCAACTGGGGACCTGGCCCACAACCCAGGCACGTGCTCTGACTGGGAACTGAACCAGCGACCCTTCGGTTCACAGGCTGGCACTCAATCCACTGAACCACACCAGCCAGGGCTCCACATATTTTTTGATACCCTGAAGAACTGTAGGGCCTTATTTGGGGGACCTTCATTTTGGATGAGGTCATGGTGAGAGTAGGAGAGACTTTAAGCCATGATTCCTTGATTTTTCTTTTTTTTTAAGCACAGTGATTTTGCAGGAGAGGCATTATCTTTCCTCAGGTTATGCTGAGCATGTAATTCCCATGTAGATCTTCTGTTCCTTCCATCATTCTGTGTTGTTTTCTGCTGTACTGAGGTGGCCTGACGCTGCATAGCCAACACTGTCTTCGGCTCCCCATCGCTCCCACTTTCTTTGATTTAAGTTGAATTTTCACCATTTGCCCCTTGGTTCCTGTCCTTATATCATGGTTCTTAGGACAATTTTGTCGCATTTACGCCTCCCGTGACCTTTTGGATGGTAGAAATTAATAATGAAAAAGAAAGAAGACTGGCCAGAGAAATAAAATGTCCCCTCCGCCTCTTCCTCTCTTCGTGTGATCACTTAATTTCACACCGTAAACATCTTCTCCTATGACATTTTACCAGAAGCGTTTAAAAAGAACAAATCTATTGTAGCTCTCTTGATCATCACATAACCACTGTGAAATGTTTACTATCTCTACTCTAGAGATTAAAAACCCTGATACCTAGAAAGGCTAAGTATTTTGCCCAAGGTCACACAGTTAAGTGTCAAAGCCAGAAATTTAATGTCATTTCTATGGCAAGTTACGAGAAAAAAAAAATACAAGAAGCATCTAAAAATAAACATGCCATATGTGGAGAAATATTTCTAAGGCATCATGGTCTTCTAGCATCTTTACAAGGTTTAGTTAATTAGTGAGTATTATTAAGCTTTGACTCAATAGGAGTTTTGGCTGTAGACTGGGCTCTCTTCAGCCCATGCTAATTCTTTTTGATAAAAAGTGAGGCAATTTATCTTGAGACTAATTTTTTAGAGTAGATAATATGAAATAAAATGCTTACACCTGTACAGATAATCCAGAGCTGACAGTGTCTGCTGTCACCACTCTGAGATCATTTCCTTTCCAGTGATCGGGGTGCGTATACACCTCTTGGTTAACTTTAGCCCCGAACCCCAGTAGAACTTACAGAGTAAGCTTTGATAACGCTCAGGAGGCACCTGATTTGAAAGTTTTGTCGTCAGGTTGAAGCAGTTGAGTTTTTGAAAGGGGGAAAAATTAGCAAATCCCTTTTCACTTGCTTGGAACACAGGCACTTAGCAAAACTCTCTAGGAAACAATTCAGTGATCATCTTCCCTCTTCATCTAAGAATTCTTTCTTCCCATGTTTTCATACGCTAAAGACTCATCATCTTAAAGAATGTTTACACGACTTCGTCACAGAAAATGGCTATTTGGTTTACACTGGATGGGAGAAAACAATGCAGGAGAATTCAGATAATCCCATCACCAATGTCCATGGAACAGTGCATAGAATCCTTAGCAAAATGATGCCAAATTCTTCCTCGGCTGTGTCTAAAGACTGATGTATGGCAGAGACCTAACCAGTCAGTGGGTCTTACTTAAACATCTTTCTTTCTTTTCTTTTTTGTCCCAAAGAAAGAGTGAGAGGGAATAAAGAGGGGAGGTAGTGAAGAACCTAACTGCTCGCCAACAGCCCAAGGTAATACATGTGTATTGGCTTCTAGCAGCAATTCTGAATTTCCTCCTTTAGAACCAAGTGTCATCTTAAGCTCTCTTGGGGCAAAAACTGTAAAAGGACCCCAGTGGCAGGGTTTGCCCTCCCCATCCATTTTCAGACATGACTTGAAATAATCGAAGATGCTAATACAGCGATGGGCAGCAGTGTAGGCAGGTTTACTCATTCCCACGGACGCACATGTCATCTTCTTTCTTAAACACTGTTCTAGCCCAAGAAAATATTTTGTAATGGAAACACCCTCTTATATGTTACTTAATCTTAAAAAATCCAGGAAGCACCATGGCATGTATGTCAACTGGATACGCACACATATGTACATGTGTATGTACAGGAACCAAGGCCAGCCTTTGGAATATCCTCCCTCGGGCAAAGCAAGGACCTCTTAAGTAGAAGTAGTTTTCCTATCAGCCCCAGAGTATAGACACAGCCCTGTGTGTTATTAATGGATAAAATCTGAACAGCAGCCAACCCCAAGGTGAACCCTATGCATTTAAAACATTTCATCAGACAGCTAAGTATTTTTTTTTTTTTGAACAGTGGATATCTCTCTAGCCGCCACTCAATAGATCCAAGTAGACGGGAGCAATAGCTGGGCTCGCTAATGTGCAAATTGATAGTATGAGCTCTCCTCCAAAATATAAACAGCCCTGTGTGTCTTAAGTGTCAGTATCACAGGCTGGGTAGGTGTGAGGGAGGGGAACAGATTAACCCTAGAATTATCCAGCTAAGGAAAATGGGCCATGCAAACTCTCTGCCCAGGCAGGGGGCAGCGTGGGTGTGTTTCTAGGGTGTTGGAACGCTCCGCTGCATTCTCGCCAGGAGCACCTCAATATTTAGACAGTTTGACTTTCAGAGCCTGTCAGGGCCAAGGAGGAAGTGGGTGGTTTGTAAGGTGACAGAGAGAATACGAAAGTTGTTCATTATTTTCTGTTTATTCTCTACTTAATTCCTAAAATCCCTTCCCTTGAGGTGTGCGCTGGTTATTTTCCATTTACCATCCACCCCGGATTCTTTTCTGCCCAGTTTTATACACAGGAAAGCTGACTCCTAGAGACTTGGCATAACTCTGGCTACCTGGTCAACCGGCTTCCAATTGGGCCTGAGCAATAGGAGGAAAAGTCTAGCAGAGAACACGCGTCCTGCTATCCCAGAGCATTATGAGGCCCTTCTTCTAAATGGCAATTTTGTTTCTTATTGAACCTGGCCAAGCTGGCGACACGAGAACATCCAGGATACTCTCAAGTAGCGTTGCTAGAAGCAAACACTTCTCACCTCCTCCACAGGAACTGTACACCTGAGTTCAAACTGCTACACCATGATCAAGGTCAATTACAAATGTGTCCTTCAAAGCATGGGCCTGGGAATGTCTAAGAGGAATTCTGCAGTGCAAACCTCTCTGTCTTTCATGCAGCCCCATCCAGGCAGGAGCTGGCCTCACCCCAAGATCTGTTAGCTTTTTCCCACCTGTACCTCTACCCAAGTCCGAGTGTCTCAGTCCAGAACACTGTCTCGGGGGCTGCACAGGCTGTGTTGGGACTCAAGGGTATGGAGAAAAAGCTAAGGGTGCTGGAGGATTCATTTCAGGTTCTGCAGAGGACTCTGGAGTTGGCAACCTACACCCTGTCCTCTTTAATGGTTCCAATTTCTAGTTGGTCACAGTTGGCTTTCATAGATGCTTACACGTTCTTTCTCTCTGTCTATCTCTCTCTCTCCCCTGTCCCCACCCCATCTTCAATCCCATACATCTCTGCCAAAGCAAACATCACTTCTACTCTAAACTCATAACAAAAAATAAATATTTTCTTAAGTAGAAGGAAAGAAATCATTTGTAAGGCTACCTCTTGTTAATAGAATTTAAATTGAGCTCCTTTTGAATCCAATGCAAATAAGAATGACACACGTTGCTAAGACATATACTATATATATTTTTTGAGTGAAGGATGGGCATTTTAATGAGGAATTTTAAGTTCTGAAATAAAATATGGTCATGCTTTTAAACACAAAGAAACAAGATTAATGATGGACAATATGAATACCAACGCATCCTAGAACCATTTCCAACCCCATAGATACAACTATTACTAACAATTCATTTTTATATTTTTTAAGACTAGGTATATAAATGCTTTTTTATGTGCAATACCCATAGAGTTAAAATGATTTTTTTTTCTTTTGCTGTATGGTTCTATAATGTTTTTTTTTCCTTTGCTTTATTTAGTGTTGTAAACTATATATAACAGAATTTAGCATTTTAACTACATGTAAGTGTACAGTTCTGTGGCATTAAGTATATACACAATGTTTTACAACCATCACTTAATGACCGTGTCACCGGTGATGTGGATTTGTAATTTTAATAGATATTTCCAAGATATTGTCCAAATTTCACACAATGTATACTCTTGTATGGGTAACGTGTTTTTCCCTCCATATATCCATTAACATTAAGTATAATAAATACTTTAAAAATGTTGATAATCTTATGGGAGAAAAATGCTCTATAGTCCTGTTTTATTCTGCATTTGTTCAAAATGAATTAGGTTGGCATTTTTCCTTTGTTTACCCATTTGTTTTTATTTTCCTGAGGATTGCCTTCTTGAATCTTTTGCTCAATTTTATATTTGATTTTTTTTCTTCTACACTGGAGTGTAGGAAGCTCTTTATAAATTGATGAAATTAATCTTCCATCTGTCAAAACTTTTCCAGTTTGCTATTTGTGTTTTTACCTTATTTGTGGTATTTTGCCATCACAATTTTCTAAAGTTTTTGTGCTTGGAGTTATTTATCTTTTCCTTTTTGGCTCATGTGCCATGCTTTAGAAAGGACTTGATTTTAAGGATAAATACATTTCCTCCCACTAATTTGAAATGGTAGCTTTATGAAATACTGAATTCACATATGCAATTAGATGTCTTTCTGGAGTCCCTATTCTATACTTTTGATCTGTATCTTCTTTAACTCCACTAAAGGATTGTTTTAATTATTGTACCTACATAATTGTATTGCACCATTGTACCTATATATCTGTATCACACCAGAATAATAATTGTACCTGTATAAAATGTTTTATTACAGGTTAGGTGAGTCAGGCCTCATACTATTCTCTTTCTAGAACTATCTCAATAATTCTCAGATGTACTTTTATAATCTTTACAAAAATAACCAGTTAGAAAATATAATGGAAGTAAAAAATAACAACAATAAAAATATATATTCCCAATTAGACACATAAATAAATATATAAACACACACAGAGCAAGCTTTATACACCTTAAAGGACTACAAAGAAGAAGGGAATAAATGAGAAGAAACAGTTTATCATGGGCTAGGAAAACAATATTGTCAATTTGCCAAATCTCCCTACACTACTAAATAATTGCAACTTAATACCAATCAAAATATCAACAGGAGTTTTCCTTTCCATTTAACTAAACACCACTAAAATTCATTTTTAAAAAACTGTATGCCTCTTAATAATCGTCCCCTCAGCAACACAAATAACTGGCTGGAGCTTTTAAAGTAAGGACCTAATTAACTTCTTAAATAAGGTCCTTTATGTGTCCTAGTTTTTGGTGATTTTTTTCCCTTTCAGTTATGTAGAAGCATAGACATTATATCTTTATACATATATTTCAGGTTGACCAGCTGCTAAGAAAATAGAATCCTCTCCTTTTCCTTAATTGTGTGATTTTTTTCTGACCTACAGTCCCAGGACATTTTTAAAAAGGTCCAAATGCCATATATCACCAACAGAGTGGAATACCACTCTCTAGTTTGTTATTTAAAGTGTAAGTTTCTCAAAAGCAGAGCCTTACCTGTCCTTCTAATCTACATTCCCAATTGAAGGGGCTCAAAAACCATTCAGATCGTGAACTGAGCGCAAAGCTTCACCTATTGCTGAATGATACTTCTTCCTCTTTTCCTCTTCTTTCACGCCTTCAACTGCTTCTTGTTTAGTTTTTAATCAGAAGGAGGAAGACCATAAGTCTAATACATGTCTTTCTCAGAGGAATGAAATTGGGAAAACATCAAGATTTCAGTGAATTGGGAAAATTATCCTTGGTGTTGATAAAAAACTGGGGCTGCCCTGCTGAAGCCCCAGATTTGTTACTTGTTTACTGAGGTTTCTGTCGACTGGCTCAGGCTAAGGGACCCTTTCAGTTATGACTCATTGGGGGGTCCAAATATTTCATTTGGTGGGCGATCATGCCTAAATTGAGAGTCCTTTATCCCTGGGAAGCTGATAAAACATCTGAGAAGCAAATCTCAGAGGATTTAAATGAGCAAGTCATAGTGCTCTGGAGAAACTATTTAAAATGAAGCAGGGAAAGGACAAGTTGTATATAGCATTCAAGTGTGCTATTTTCTCAAACTGTTTTCCTAGAGATTACATGGATTACGGTCAGCATAGAAAAGATATAAATACCTGTACCCCGCTTTTTATGGCTCTTTCTCTCTCTCACACACACACACACACAGACAGACATATCCATGATTTTACTAAGTTAATTGTTTTTATTAAAAGTCTTTCCCCTTCCCAAAGTCTTAGGTTTTAACTATGGAAGTAATCAAAGAAAAACAACGTTAACACGTTAACTGTTTTAATTAGTTTGTAATCATTTCTCTTCCTTCGGAAAGATCCAGTTAAAATGGACCCTGATCAAGTAGTTGCAAATAATTATTAACGTTTCCCTCGAAAGATCAGGGATATAAAAATACAGTTGTTTCATCAAACAGGTACTATAGATGTTCTACGTGCAAACCAGAAACACCTCAAGATTTAATTAGGGAAGGGTCAACTGCGGTCAGGTCACAGCCAAGAACTGACTGGACAAGTTCTAATGTAGATATCAGTATTCTAATGAGCTAGAACTTTAGGGAAACATTTAATAACACATATTAAAAACCAATTTGTTCAAAATATCTTAAACCAGAGTAATAAGCTGTAACAGAAAAAATATGTAAATCTGTCTACATTAAAATTAGGGACTTTTGTTCATCAAACCAAAGATTCTGAAGACATCCGTCCATACCGCAAAACGGAGAAGAGGCTTGATCCATGGCCAAAGTGAGGGCAAGAAAATGAAGGGAAGCACAACACTAAACTTTGAAATCATGACTTAAAAGTTTTCAGAGATGGCTCTTATTCTTGGTGTGGATAAAACGTTAGAGTTGTAAAATATCTCCATCACTCTCTTCTACTCTCATGGTATTGCCCTTTCTTTATTGCAATGTTTGGCACAAAATAAATAGACAGGGGGTGGGGGGTGCAGAAAAAAGGGAAAGGAATGCTATTTCTCAATGCCCATTCTTAAAAATATATTAGAAGACTCTCATTATATTTTTCCATGGAAGGGCTATGATCTACAGTAAGTTCACTTTTTACTTCCTGTGAAAGGGTCAGTTAAAATGCAAACACTAGTTATTTAATGGACATGTGTCAATGTGGCTCTATGAAGTAAATATTCTTAGTATCTGATACTGATGCATCTCATCCTAATCAAAGAGTTTCCTGTTTTTACATATTTGGCATCTCCCAGAAGCAGGTTTTACTTATGAATATTGCTTAACGTGGATCCACGAGAGATTGATTATTGGGCATCCAGATTTGGGCTGACGACATGGCCGCCACAGATTGGTGGCCATCACACTCAATGACAAATGGTGTTTTTAATCTACATACTCCTGACGACGATTGCTCTCATGTAAATATTTTTAATGTCATGTGACTTTGCTGCCCTCCTGTGGTTGCTTCTTGGGGTGCCCAGATCTTGTTTATGCCTGTAGGTTCCAGTGACGTTTTGCTTAGGTCACCCCCACGTGCCTACCTGCTCCTCTTGGCCTCACAGGCAGCAGCTACCTCCCAAATCACACCCACCAATGGCCTGAGTGAATGAGGGTTCTACCAAGGAGATCCGAACATTTCTCCTCTTTCACCCAAGAGCCCAGAAACAAAGGGACCAGAGCACGCCGGTGTTTCAAATAAGGGATGCACGTTTCCCTTTGATTTCCTGTTCTCCACGCTCTCCAAGGTAAGGACATTCTACTATTCTATTACATGCATTGATCGACTCTTGCTATCGAGGGCCAGGATTTGGGGGCCGTAGAGTTCCTGTCGGGGCTACTCACCTCCGCCATTGCAGCATGAAAGCAGTCATAGACAGCATGCGAACAAGCTCAACTGCGTTCCAATAAAACTTTATTCAATAAACGTTAGTTGCAAAACAGGTGTGCACTTAGCGTGCTCCACAGGCTGTCACTCATTGACTTCCAGAGTCATGTGCCACCATAGCACGGCTGAGCGAAGTTCTTGAAAAAGGGAGTGATAAATAAATACATTGGAGTAACTTACTCTTTCTCTGAATGTAAATACAGTATTTCTAACTATTCCATCTAAAATGAAATGTATACAAATATTCCCACCGGCTCGCCCCAACATTTACGCCATTCTTATGTTTTTTTGAGTCGCTATATGACTTCTCCAGGGGACCCCTTCGAAAGAATAGCCGGCAAGCGACGACTACAATGATCTGTATATATCGATGTTCAGAAACATGCCTCTCCACAGAGAAGCGTATCTGTACTGACGAAGGAGTGCAGTGTGGATTCTTTTCTCCTTCAACACTGCAAATGTCCCTCGTTCAGTTAGCCGCTAGGTCCTGCCGGCTGCTTTTCTAATAGCTTCCCGACCTGTCACAACCTTGAGTTTCAGACCATTGAAAACACTTTCCAGCGTGTTTTTCTGTTCCGCCGCTGGTCTTTCATCTCTACAGCAGCAGGGAAAAGCGGGGCCCAAATGACCTTTCTATAATACAGACCAGGCTTAATCACCCCCCTGGTCCAGTGGCTTCTGGAGAGTCAAGTTCAAGCTCCTTAGCATGGCGCAAAAAGGCTTTCGTGAACCATTTCCTCTTTTCCCCAGCGAACCTCGCCTCTTCCATGGTACGCTGGCCATATCGCGCTTGCCCTTTTATTAAGCGTCCCTTTTAACCCCTTTGCCTAGATCGTCTGCTCTTTCCCAACTCACTTTCCAATCGGTTCGTTTTTTCTTCATTCATTCACGCATTCATTCATACTTTCTTTTTGCAATACCTATGCAACAAATATCTAGGGAGCACATTTCTGATACCATGGGTAACAATAGTGTCTCCTGATCGCCTTCCCTTCATCCCCATCACATTTATTCTGGCCCCCATGTTCCAGAGACACTTTGCAAACATCTCCATTTATCACCCTCTACAGGAGTTATTTTTTTCTGCTTCTGTGTTTTCTCCACTAGACTATAAACTCTTGAAAGGCAGAAGCAGTGCCGTAGTCATCTTTATATCCCTAACACCTTGCATTTTTACATAGCAGGCAATCGATACGGATTGAGGAAATTAATGAGCAAATGAGCGAGCGGATAGACTAATGAACGCCGTCCGTGCTGACTGACGCGCGGAATCTGTTATACTCCGTTTGACGTTACCCAAATGACAAGTTCTGTTGCTGTCATTAGCCGAACGCCAGAAAATAGCTAGGAAATGTTGTTCCTCAGACCCTACTTCATTTAACTGACTTGCACAGAGCTGTGTTCTCAGCGAGCCAAGTATTTAAAAACAGAAAGTTGAGGCTGACTTCAATTAAGTAGCAGCTCCCCCTCCTGATAGTGGGATAAGGAGGGACCCTCAATGTTCATGGTGAGGCTGCGGCTCTGTGCGCCAAGTTGGCTAGTCTACAAGCCAGGGGATCTGAAGATCAGGCGGCCTGCTAGTTGGAACATGCCGAAGGAAGGTCAGGGCCAGGGCGCTGGCTCCACCCGCGAAGCGGCCCATCCTCCCCCATCCTCACCCAGGGACGGAGGCAGCTGCACTTTTACAGCAGAGAAGCATTTGTTGTTACCTTTCCAACAAGTCTCTAAAAACGCTGATCTGAAATACAGAAGCAACCCGCTGGAGGCTCATTTTCAGTATGGCGAAAGTTCTGAAACCCAGACTGCTAAATCTCCGGAAGCAGCTGGGCTCCTAATTAAAACAAATCGTTAATAGATTTAGCAGTCCAAATTTATGCTTTTCAATTAAAAATGCTATTGCAGTTGGTGTATCTGTGCAAGAGTAAGTGTGTGAGAGTGTGTGTGTGTGTGTGTGTGTGTGTATGGGTGACTGTATGTGCATGTATAAACAAACACGCCTACATCTGGGCTTCGGTATTCCAGAGTTTAAAAGGCAGTTATAAAAGCTGGGTCAAAACCAAAATACAAAGGTTAATTGCATCAATTCTTAATTGTTTGGGTAACTTCCTTGAGTCTCTATGCATGTTTCCGAAATAGTTGTGTGAGGACAAAAAGAACTTTCCTATCACAATTCTTCTAAGGAGACGTTTTTAAGAGCCAGTTTGTAACTGTTAGTTATCTTTTGAGAAGACATTATTTTCAGTTTAAATGCAGAAGACATTTTGAGGTGCCCAGTTTTTCCTTACGCCCAGCCAGCCAGCCAGAAGAAAGTGCCCTAACCCCAGTGTCCAGTTACATATGTACGCGTGTATCAGCAGGGTGCCATGTTTCTGGGTGAATAAGCCACATTTTGTCAATGAGCTGAACTTGGGTTATCAGAAAATGGAGTATGCAGTAAGTAATGGTGCTCACAAGCAGAGCAATCGATCTATTAATGTTACCTCGGTGTTCTCAGGGTACCCAGTGCCAGAGCAGGAGACAAGCCAGCCCCTGAGGACCAGCTTGTGGGAAAATACACCTCCCAGTTCTGCTTAAGGAGAAACCACATTGCCACTATGAACCACACCAAAGGTGCCCTGAGCTATATTTGCTCTGTAATAGTCGAAATATGACTGTAATGACCTAAAATGAGATTTTTAGGTAACAAGATGCTCAAAAGCTTACCCGACCATCTGGGTATAGGAAAGACTGGTCCTGTGGAATCGGGGTCTGCATGCATGCCTGTAAGTGTAGGCAGGGAAGGGCAGCTGTCTGGAAGCCAATTTGTTCAACTTCTAGATGCTAAAAGCTTATATCTTAGATGTGATCAAAGCTTATAAATTCAAACTCTCCTGGGTTGTTAGATTTCAAGAGAATTCTATATAATACTTGGTAGAAAACACTGGTACCCTGTATGATCCATGGCAGGAACATGCTAATTAATTGCTATACGAACATCAGTAAGTCAGTTTTGGAATAGTTCTTCATTTATATTGTTTCTCCTCTCTCCTCCTGACCCCCATCCTCTGCTCACCGTTACCCTTCATATTGTTTTTTATTTGTTTTTCAAGTACTGTCAACAAGCTTCTGCTTCAGGCTCTCAATTAGTGCTGCTTAGAAAGGTAAACTCCCTCCTACACATGCAGCCTGGGAACCGGACTTCCACGTAGGTGTCAACTTCCTGGAGTTGCATGAAAATTGTATGTGATCGCTTGTGTGTAGATATATGTTGGGGGGTCCAGAGCTTTTCTCTGCTTCCCAAAAAGTTCTACGACCCAAGATAAAGTTTGTGAACTTCTGGTCTATAGCATTTATATTTAAAGTCCTAGAAAAAATTTTTTAATAAGCCAGGACAAATGATACTACGGTAAGAAACTGACACTGTGCGTAAGGTAGCATAATGTGATTTGAATGGAGACTATAATGACTTATAGCTTATTATTTTAATCTCGGTAGCAAACACTAAACAGAGAGGAATAGCTAAAAAAAACATGAGCATACAAGATAAATAGAGGATTAAAAGATACAGGATTCCCCCAAAGAAGTCAGGAAGGAACAAACCAAAGGACCAATACCAAATAGGATAAAAGAAAGCAAATAGAAAGAAGGATGACTTCAAAAATCAGTATCAATTATTATATTAAGTGCAAATGGACTAATTACTCCAATTACAGGGCAGAGATGATCAGATTGGATTTTAAAAGAAAGCAAGACCTATTTAAATGCTGTTTACAAGAAACACATTTTAAATATAAAAACTCAGGAGTTTGACAATAAAAGAACGCCAGACACCCGATTCAATCAATATGTGTAAGAAAGCTAACGTGGCTACATCGATATCAGACACAGCCTCTCTAACAGTGTTAGTAGAGATAAAGAGAGGTATTTTGTAGTAGCAAAACCGTCAATTCATCAAGAAAAACTAACAATTCTAAAGGCATAGCTACCTTCAAAACACATGAAATAAACAAACAAAATCCATTTAAAAGGAAACAAAAAAATTAGGAGATGTTGACATATTTGATAAATTCTCACTACATAATTGACAGAACCCATGGGGGGCCTAGTAGTATGATTTTTATTTCACCTTTGTATTTGAGGGGAAATGTTACCTGTGAGAAATGGGCTGTACTACACAAGTGATCCTTCTTGTATGTTGTTCAAAGAAAATGCTTTGAGAAAGGAGACAAGATAGCTGTTGTGAAAATGAGAACTACATGCGTGTCTGTGGTATGTTGAGGGGAGGGCTGTCCTTGTTTGGGTTTCTTTTAAATACAAAATTCTCTTCTGCGCTCTTTTATTCCCTTCCCTGCTTCCCTGGAGGGCCTCCTCTGTGGACATTCTTTGCCTCTCAAACTTGTGGCATTTGCTTTGCTTTTCCTACTGCAGGAGGAGCGATTCTCACCCTGAAGGACAGCAAATGAGCAAGGACAGCCGCCGGATCAGGCAGCACTTGTCTGCTGCGGCTCTGCAAAGACCCACAGCCTGTGCTCTGCCGTCAGCTGGTTCCAAAGTGGTGCCTGTTGTCCCCTCCATCACAGTGGCTAAATCACTCAGTCACCTCTGGCCACAGTCTTTAAACAAAGAAAACAACTTCCTGATCCTAAACTTCTTAAAATTGTTTTGATTGATTTGAGAGAGAGAGAGAAAGAGAGCTAGATTTGTTTTTCCACCTATTCATGCGTACATTGGTTGATTCCTGTATGTGCCTTGACCCGGGGATTGAACCAGCAACCTTTGTGCATAGAGACGATGCTCCAGCTAACTGAGCTACCTGGCCAGGGCTCTGGCTACAGTCTTGAGGCCGCATGCAGGAGAGCCAGCCAGGGTGTCTTTTAGCCTGGAGTCTCCTCATGACAAGTCAAGGGTGAAAATAAAGCCAGGCGGGGGCTGGATTCAAGCCATCACACCCCAGGAGGAACGAAAATAAATACTGTGAGAATAGCCCTCTAATGGGACTTTCCAACCCGTACATTACTCAGGCTCACTTTTGTCTCAGTACCTCAAAATGCTGACCCATTTCCCTGGAAATAATAATTAGCAAAAGAAAAACAACAGTGATAACAGAATGCCGAAGGAGAGTGAATTAATTTGTCACATGGCTTTTAATTTTAATATCACTGTAAGTTTCCACAAAGAACACTGTACAGCATGTTACAGGAATTTCTGCTTACGACGTATTTCTGCGTTGGTTAAAACATGAACGCCCATGCTCTTTGTAAGAAGTGTGTCGGGTTTATGCATTTTCATAAAAAAAGAGAGAAAACTAAGCCGTGGAGGCTTTGACTTACTCAGGGTAGAAGTCAGACTTCCTGGCTGCCCGCCTGGTGCTCAGGATGGAGCTGTCAGAATTCACAAACTTTTGTCCAAAAATATTTGGAACTATCTCACAAAGGGCAGAGTCTAGGTGCTTGTGACGGGTTCATTTTGAATCGGTGCTGACATCTCCACCCATCTCTTTAAATGCCCTTCGGTGCATATAGAGGGTCGCAATGGCAGCCTTTTGTTTCTGCAAGCAAAACAGCTTTTATGTTGCTGTTATAAATATTTGGGGAAGGTGCCTTGGACCGAAACAAATATTCCAATGCATATTATACTTTTGCCTGTATTTCAATAAAACAGAAGGGAGCACGCTCTAGGGATAGTGCTCTGGAGTTAGGCTTAGGTTCAAACTCCAGCTCAATTATTTAAGATCTGCGTGACCTCCCCGGGCTATCTACCAAACCTCTTTGAGGATCAATTTCTTCAGCGGTACAATGGAGATTTTCAAAGAGATCCCTACCTTGGCTAGCATGTTCTGTGAATTAGACTTAATAAATGTGAAGTGTCTGGTACTTCACGGTTTGTGTGCTCAACAAATACAATCGCTCAGCATTATTCATCGCTCAAATTATGGAGGAGCAGTTGCTGACCCTTCGTGCCCAGCGAGGAGGCACAAGGTATATTTAACTCCTCGTTCCCGTGGAAGGTTGACATCGTCTGCTGGAATTAAACAAACTCAATTGTCCTGTAATATAATGGTCTGGAGCCATTCCCGCCTTCCCAGAGGTGTGTGATGAACGCATCAGAACAGTTTACATACTTGGGGGAAGGGGGTGAGAGGGAAGGAATGCATAACAAATTCCACCAGGTCTGAGAGCACTTTCAGTCTGAGAACAAGTCACAAAACCGGCCTGAGAGCCAGGCTGGGGGTGGGGAGGGAGAGCACTGAGATTCTACTGCTGACTCCGGAGGTCACGTGGCCCAGACACATAACTTTTACCAAGTTGACTATATCTCACTTCCTGTAAGTGCCTGTCCCTCATGCTCACTTTCAAGGACTTGGCCAATCTCCTTGTGTAAATAGAACAATGCTTTATATTTCTCTATTACTCTGGGGTGACTATATCAATAATGCAGGAAACGCATCTGTCCAGCACAATGAGATTATTTTTCTGATTTCGGTTGACAGTTATGGTAATCGTTTGGCAAACAATCGACTCCACCGTCAATGACCACAGATTACAGCTGTTTTTTAAAAATCTCAGCCACTTCGGGAAAGTTGGAAGATAGATTGCACATTGAGAGGAAGACGGGAAGAGATGCCATCAGCCTTTACGGCGGGAAAATGATTAACTCTTTCTGGACATAAAACGCTAAGGAAATGTTAAGGGAAGCACTGTTATCTACGGGTGCTCTGTAATGAGAGCCAGGAGAGAAATGATAATGCCAAGACGGTGGTAGGGGCGTCTGACATTACCAGAGGGGCCACGAGGCAGTCGGGAGAGCCTGAAGTATTTCAGAGCCTTGCTTTTTATATTGATAAATTTCCAGGGCACCCAGGAGTGATTGCAAATATTTACAGGGGAGAAAATTGAGAAAGAATATTATCATCTCTTCAACAGTGGTCTTGACCAGCTAGTCAATAATAATGACCCGCACCTGGGATTTCATGTTTGTTTTCCAAAAAATGGTTTAATTCTACTTCTGCAGAGAAGATGAACAGAAAAGTTGATTTTCTTTAAAAAAAAAAAAAAATTGAAACGTCTTAAGTTTTGACAAAACATGTGCTTCTCCTAAAAGTTCATCAACAGCTCTGGAAGAGGCCTTATTTTTGATATGAATTTCCCCCATTGTTTGTTTTTTGTTTTTTTTTTTCCCTTACTTCCGTTTCATAAAAGGCAGAATGCTGATCTTGCCGGTGGCCTGTGACCCTGGCACTTGGCCATCCATTGTTACCCAAGGGGCCAGGAGACAGACAGAATGCGGCCTGGCAAGCGTCCCAAGGTGCGTGACTTCTTCGCCTCCGAGTTCCAAGGTGAAGGCATTCAGGAGCGTAGCTGGGCAGGGAAGGTCACCGGACTGTGCAAAGTCCTCATATCCAGGTGAGTTCATTTTCCTCATGAACTTTTCACCTGGGCCCCAATTAGTATCCTATTAACCTCCTTAAATATGGAATTGCTCAGATCTTAGAATACTCCAAAATGGACTATTAGCTAGGCCATTTCCTGGCTCCATCAGTGAAAATGCCAGCGTAGGTCATACAACAGAATTACCTTGATTAATTTCAGCTCTTTCCCACTGGGCGTGATGTCATGCAAGTTAAAAGAGATTCAAATGGATGCATCATTTCAATGATGGATTAAACAAGGGATTTTTTAAAAAATGTATAATTCCAAGTTTATAAGGATTTTCCTGTTTCACGTGACACCCATTTCGAATGCACTAAATTGATCAGTTACCCACAAAGGGGGAGTTTCCCCGAATGTACTTTTTAGCGTGCCTGTTGCCGAGGCCTCATGTGGAAAAAGGTTTATTTTCCCCAGGAATTACTATGTTAGATCAGAAGATCTCTCAGCATTACGCCTCAGTCTGAGCCACAGATGCCGGCTGGTGTTGAAACACATTGTGAACATGCCATTTCCACTGCAGAGGCCACTAAGAATGGCATTTGCCAATATCAGTGGTTTTGCTAAGGCTAAAAAAAGCAACAGACTTCGCAGCATTTCTCAGCTATTCCTAGAGACGTCCCTTAAGACAGTACTTAAAAAGAAATATGGTGCGTTTCAAACTCTCGTACGTTGGTGTGATTTCTTCACAATAGGCAGATTTAATTTGTTTTCACGTATGAAGCTGCTTGAGAGGCTTATTAGCAATTTCAAATATCGCAGCACAATATGGCAAGCGAATCTACAGTTTGTTATTACAGGTAGGCTGATTTAGGGGAGAGTATTTGTTTCTTAATATGTAGGGTTTAACCGGTTCTTTAAGAGGCTCCTTGCCTTCTGTTGGCTTCTCTTACTTTGAAATTAGAACACCCTGGCCTGCAGCAGTCAGATACATAAAAAGGTTGTGTCTCTGGTGTTTATAAGTCACATGGGTACATTGTACCTCTAAGAACACTGCACCCAACTCGACAGTCTCCAGCCCTCTGTAGACGTAAAGGCAACCTGGTTTTCTCATCTCAAGTAGTAAACTTTGAAATTGCGTCGCATTTCCATGTTCAGACACTCCTTCCCATAATAAGCTATGATAGCTATCCTTTTTTGTTTGTTTTTTTCCTACAATTTCTCTAGCAAGTGGTGAAATATCCAATGGCTTGAAGAAGTATCTCTAAACTTCATAAGGTCCACTTTTCTGACCCAGGGCTTCCTGGGCACCCACTTAGCATAGGCTGGGCTGTGACACTGTCCATAGCAAGTACCCTCTACGGCAGCGATTTCCCACTGGTGTGCAGCAGGCACACTGGCGTGCCCCAAGAATTTTTAAAACATGCAATACCTGACTATTCATTCAGGGGCACTGACCTCTTCCCCCTTAGATTGTCAAGTGAAAAAATAAAAATGACCATAGTCAACACAACAATAGCTGTCCAGTGTCAGATGGGCAAAAAATATATTTTGGGGTGTGCCGCAGAATTTTAGTAATTAGTTTATGTGTGCCATGCATTACAAAAAAAAAAAAAAAAGTTGAAAACCACAGGAAATTTTAAGAAGAATTGGGTCTATAATGCCCCATTATTTTTAAAATTCATAAACGTAGTTCGGAAAGCTAGGGACCTTCAAAACATACATCCCCACCTAAAATGGAATAAAACAGAAATAAATACACCTAGCTTGTTTTATGAAGTTGAAGACGACAGAGAGAATCTGTGTATCACATAACTTTTGGGCATTTCCCACTGGACAGGGTGAGGCTGCTGAAGACGCGGATGAACAAGACCGACTCCATATGAGACAGTCAGTGTCCGAGTGACCCCTCCAGCCCTGGTCTCCTAAGGACTCACTTAAAGTTATTTTTCACCATAGTACACGTTTCGATTGGGCAGGCACAGAGAGCTGAAGTCCACACGAATACCGAGCTTGAGAAAAAAAAGGCGCCATGGCTTTTTGCTTCGAGCCTTGAGTAACGAACCCAGTAATCCAAAACCCTATGGTAATCTCTCTCTCATGCGTCGCTCAGCAGGAAACATTTGACGGCTTTCCACTGAGCGTGGTGGAATCTCCCGGTGGAATATCTACCCATCACATGGGAAGGACTTAAGTAGATCGAGCTGTTAGAAAGCACAACACCAGCCTGAATGATGGCTCAGCAGCTACATTTCAAAAATAAGAGTCCAGCTATGGATGCACTCCCGAGAGCCAGCCTCTGGCGCGCTAGCCCGCGATGATTTAGAAAGAAATGCATTCCTGCATTGCCGTGGAACGTGGACGTTATGTTCTCTGGGGGGTGCATTCATGGGTCTCTACCCTCAGTACCTCGGGGGAGGTTGCCAAGTGCTCAGGCTCCCACGCCGCTGTCCCAAGAGCGAGTGTTAACGGCGCAGGAGCAGCGCGTGCCTTGCTGATACGGTGTCTCACATCCCCAGAATGGTGCCGAAGCAGTTAGGGGAGAATAGAATCGAAATGTTGACAGCTTGTCATGAGAGTGGACCTCACTCTTAGGACTGTGGCTTGGAAGTGAATATCACGTCAACTATTATTGTGAGATGAAGCCACTGTCGTGGTTCTGGATGATTCTACCCAGAAGGTGACTCCTCTCTGGAAGGCTTTCCTGCCCTGGTGGGAAGTCTAGGTTTTGATGGGGCTTCCTGTAACCTATTATCTGCCTTTCCCCTCAATTTCTCATCTTAAAAAAAAGAAAAGAAAAAGAAAACAAAAAGCAATGAGGTAAGCAGGCTCACAGTAGTTGCTATTTAAACACATTGTTGGGTTACTTTTATGTTAAAATCCATTAATGTGCTTTTTCAGTATATAAAATATCGTGGCAGAGGTCTGGGCACAGAACTGAATGACGAAACATCTTAGATTGAGAAGATATGAGGAGGGACCACAGAAAATCTCAAAGGCTGTACTAGCAAGTGTGACCGCGCGTGTGCTCCTCCTTTTCCCGCGTGTGCTCCTCCTTTCCCTCCCTCTGGCTCTATTATTATCCCTGATTTAGGCATGACAAAGGCTGTGTCACAGGGGGTTAGATAACACGTCCAGGTTCCCAGAGCTTATAATAATCATTTCTTTTCCAAGAGAGTTTTGTCAATATTTGATAGGGAGGACAATTCCTCAGTTACTGCTCTTGGCCGAATAATATCTACCAACATGATTTCTTCTGCCAGTTCCCTCCCTCTAGGCCTGAGGGTGAAGGTAGCATCTCCTTTTAGGCTACCTTTGTCCTGTTAGGTTTCTAAACGCTTATGTTGAATGTGTAGCCTTGACTCTTGATTAAAAATATCCCATAGCTTTTTCGGGTTTTCTTAAAAAAACAACCAACAAGCGAAGGAGATAGGAGACACACCATTGCAGAACAACTGAAAAAGAAAAAAGAAAAATCTGGTTGTGGCCTGAAGGAAAAAGTAAAGCAGAGGAGTTCATTGTAAGCAATTTTCTCAGGGAGTCCACCTTCAAAGAATGGCTCATTCCCCTTTCTTTCTGACTCCTAAATTTGACGGCCGCACTAAATGCAATGATCAATTGGCGTTTTATTCTGGAGCCCCCAGCTCTCTATCATGAAGTTAACCAAAGCACGGAGAGTCTGAACTCTGGTCTCAGATATGGCCTACACACACGCACATGTGCGCGCGCGCACACACACACACACACACACACACCCGACCATTCATAGGGAAGAGATATTGAAGAACCCAAGTTTTATTTCATAGTAATGATAATGATCAGAATGACAATAAAATTGCCAATTTATCGACTGCTTGCTGTGTCCCAGGCACTGTGATGTGCAGTTACGTGGATTGCCTTATTTAATTACTACCATCATTGTGTATCAAGAAGTACTGTGACTGCATGTCACTAATGAAGCAATTGAAGCTCAGCAAGGTCAAGGAACTTCCCCAAGTCACACAACTACTAAACCGTGGTCACTTCTGCTCACTGGGCTTTCAAGGCCATTGGACATCTGCTGCTCGATATAGTGTGTGTATTATCTGAGGACCCCACTTTATCAATCGCTGGATCATCATTTGCTCGTGGTATGTCAGGTAGCCTCTGATTCTTACCTTCTGCTCTAAAAGTTACTGTTCAGCACCATCTACAACTCCACAGAGGAAAGAGACCACATTCTCTGCCTCTCCCAATCCCTGCCTGATTCCCTGTGCGTATTTAGCCCATGCATGTCAGGAGCCACGTTGTAAAGGCTGTGGTGACGCCGATTGAATTTTGAGTTAGGAAAGCACGAAAGCTCTTTTCTTCCTGAAATATTTTGTGCTTCCCACCCTGGTTTGTGCAAGTCATTGGTTGTTATGAACCACTAAGAGGATAATGGAGAGGAAGCATGTGGTTATGAACAAGGAACTACTCCTTCCCTGGTGATGAGAGGCCCCTGGGGACCTGTTGTTCCTTCTGCTCTCCCAGGGGGATGATTCTGTGTCTCCGAGGGTGCTGGAAACACTGCGAGAACCCACATGTCCCTACCAAACCAGAACCACGTGCTGATGGTTCATCTGCACGGCTTTCTAGCTCATCACCCCGGCATCTGCCCGCTTGCACGGCGCCCAACGCTTTCATTGGAACAGGTGAAACTGTGGAAACTCTAGAAAGGTCTGCAAAGCAAGAGCCCTTAGAAAGATCAACGTGTGCCCTTTGTCTTATTCATTTGGTGCTGATTTCAAGAGGCAATAGGAAAACAACACAGAACGGTATTTAGTATACTTGGCAGGGGGTTTTGGCCAATTTAAACTAATGAAAGGTGCTGATACCCTGTTATTCACATCAGCTCTAGAATCAGTAACATTTAGCAAGCACGAATCTTACCTGGCACTTGGTTGGTGTTACTGTGTACAAATGAAGCCTGAATAGTTATATTTTTAGACTTAATGGCTTTTTTTTCCCCCCTTATCTAAATCACCAAGAAGGTTCTGTCTGCAGAGCCACAACTCTCTATGAAGCTAGGCATTAACCATCATCACCATCTGGGAGAACACTGCTGCCCTGCCCAGCTGCCTTTGCTGGAGCAGAAATATGTTGGGACTTCTAGGCGGACGGAGCAGAAATGAATGCATCTGGGCCTGATCGTTCTGCATGGCTCAGACTTTGGAAAGTTACCACCTTCGCACTACTTGGGCACGGTGCTTTTATCAGGACACAGACACTGTCACTGATGTTTATAATCCACAAAGAGCAACGACATATCAGTACATTCCCCTGACACAACTTCCCAATAAAGATGACTTTCCCTTGAGGCCAAACCCTAAGACTATCCAGGACGACTCATAGCCATCACTAATTGTTCCTATTTTTCATCTGGAGAGCTTGGCAGGTCCCTGACATTAGAGCAAAAGCCTTCCTACTAGGACCTTGCCAATTTCAGCTTCAATTCCATCAGTAAACAACTTTGACTGTGTTGGGAAAATTCCATTAATCATTCATGTTCTGGGAAGAATGATACACAAAGAGCTGTCAACACCAGGCAGCAACTTTCCATTTGTTTGGTAATTAAGAACTCCAGACCATGCAACGGTGCCGAGATGCAGATTCACTGCCAGGTCAGAGCCACCAGGATCAGCTTAAAAGAATTCACTTGCACTTAAACCCCTCATGTTCCACGATTTGATGGATCGTTCTTGTTCGGGGTAGTTGAATGGCAGGCATATTGCTTCAAGCTGAGAGGATACTCTTTGTAAAAGCCTGTGCTTCTATCAAGAAGATACTAACTCTCTAGGACACATGTTTTTTAAACCTGTTCCTGAAGTATGTTTTGTTTGTACAAATGCATAAACGCAAGTTTTACCTAAGTCAGACTTTTAAATAAACTTTTTTTTTGGTTATTTATTTATTTTTAGAGAGAGGGGAAAGGAGAAAGAGAGGGAGAGAAACACCACTGTGTGGCTGCCTCTCACTCGCGCCCCCAACTGGGGACCTGACGTGCAACCCAGGCATGTGCCCTGACTGGGAATTGAACCAGCGACACTTGGTTTGCAGGCCGACGCTCAATACACTGAACCCTATCCTTCTGCAGAACAGAAATCCAGAAAACTTCAGAATCTTCTCTGCAACAGCCCCCCCCCCCCCGACTTTTAAATCTGAGTTGTGCATTACTACATCTATTTTGAAATAGCAGGGACAATCTGATACTTAACATTTACGAAGACTTCAGCCAGGGTATTAGGAGAGGCGGTGAGACTAGTCCTCTGATAGACGAGAGATCCCTAACGGGTCCCCACTGGTTTCTTACATCATCAGAAAAATATAATGTCACACTTAGGAACCCAGATGGCATCCAAATGGCCCAGGGACCTGTGTCATCATTTGCTCCTCTCCTCTCTTCTTCCTGTCATCCAACATCCACCTGAAATGTCTAAGCGTGTTTCGCAGCAATCTGGCAGGAGAGTCCAGCCAAGTACGACTCACACGCGGATGGCAATAGAGACGCGGAGTCCTCCCTCGTCCGTGGGGGTTACTTGGTCTCGGAACGGGATGCCCTCAACCTACGCCTGCTGAGCAGATTCCCAGGGCTTCTTTTAACAAATTGGTTTCAACTCAGAGTTTTTATATATTTGAACTTCAAGCGGGCCTCTTGGCCTCTCATTAAGTTAATGTTTTTATCCGCAGGTGAAGATGTACTTTAAAATGTAAACCCAGACTGAAGCTTCACGGTGGGCACTGTTTCTAAACATGTAAAAGTATGAGAAAGTTAGAGTTCCCTGACATTCATATAACGGTCTGCTTTGCTTTGAATACGTGATCGGATACTTCTTCTTAGCATTTTGATAAATTCATGAGCCTTGACAATAAGAAAACATCCTGAGAGAACCATTAGAAGGATTTTTTTTTTCTATTATGGCCTCTTCTCCAGTTAAAGACATTTGTCATATGTGATATTAATCGATAGTGCCTAAAATAAATGTAACGCAAAACGTAATGGAAGAAGATAATATTGCCCTATGCTCTCACCTCCCTTTCCACACCGAAGGGGTTTATATAAGTGTATGCTATTCTCTCACACAGTTTAAATATTTTAAAGCATTTTTCTGCTTTCCTAAATAAACAGGCTACATTGACTATGCATGTTTGAATTTCCATTTTGCCTTTAGAGATACGAAACAAAAAGGTCAGCCAGATAGCAAATTGTTGCGTTTATGTGTCTCCGATATCACATCCGTGATTTCTTTATAGAAGCAAATAAAGCAGTTCCGTGATGGTTTCCCTCCAGGGGAAGTCAGCGCGGGCTCAGCTCGCACAAACTGCTGACTTGTGTGCGTACATTTGGCGAGCTGTGCGCGACGGTGAGCAATAGTAACGCTGTTAGGCTGAAACGCCGGGACTCATTTTCCCCCGGACTTTCTGCAGAGATCGTGGTGCCTGAGAGAAGGGCCGGGGCTGGAGGAGAACAAGGAAGGGACGGAGACAACCAGCCCCCGCGGAGGCCCTTCGCAAGACTTCTGCACGGCCGCAGACAGAGCTCTTTGCTCCGTGTTCCATGTCAGCCTCCCGGACCGCGGCCACCGCAGTCCCTTTCTTAGCCTCAAATCCTAATTCAAGAAGAAGAGTGAGGCAATCAACAGCGAGCTATTGCTATTACCAGACACTCCTGAAGGCACAATTATTTCTATACATACCCACCTTTTTCTGCAACCTTTTTATCTGAAAATTACCAGCATCCCCATTGATCCCAGACAGGAATTCCTCGAAGTGTCCCAGTCAGTCCCCTTGCCTTCCCCTTGCCCGTACCCCACCAGCCACTACACTCTGACTTCTTCTTCTTCTTCTTTTTTTTAACTGTGTGGTTGCTTCTCACTTGCGCCCACAACTTGGGACCTGACGTACAACCTAGTCATGTGCCCTGACTGGGAATCAAACCAGCGACACTTGGCTCGCAGGCCGACGCTCAATCCACTGAGCCACAGCAGCCAGGGCTTTACAGTCTGACTTCTGGCCCCGTTCCTTAGGCAAAGGGACCCGGTAGAGCTCACCTCTGAGTTAACCTGGTAAAACGAGGAATCCCCCTTTCAGTGTTTATCTTTCTTGTGTTCTCTATTCCTCTTAATCACTGTTATCATCCTTGGTGGAATGGTGCCTCCCTCACAAATAAGTTCAAGTTCTCATCCCTGAACCTGCAAATGTGACCCTATGGAGAAATAGCACCTTGGCAGTTGTTAGCCAAGATGTGGTCATCCTGGATTACGATGGGCCCCGATCCGGTGACTGGTACCGTTATTAGAAGAGGGAAACGGGGCCACAGATGCACAGGGAGAAACCTTAGGAAGACAGAGGCAGAAAATGACAGGCTGCATCTATAAGCCCATGAAAGCCAAGGACCACCGGCAACCACCAGGAGCTAAGACGAGGCAAGGGGAGATCCTTCTGCTACCATCTTCAGAGAGAGTACGCCATGCCAACACCTTGACATCAGATTTCTAGCCTCTAGACTGTAAGAGAGAAATTTCGGTTGCTTTAAGTCACCGAGTGTATGGTGCTTTGTTACAGTGGCCTTAGGGAACCAGCATAATTCCTCACTCCTTCCCCTTTTTACCTATTTGGTTTCTGTGTTATTTTTTTTATTCTCTTCGTGGTTCTTTGATGATTCTTCTTAATCTCTTTCTCTGCTTGCTCCTTTGACGCGGTGTTTCCCTAGGATACTTGCTTTGGCTTACTGTTTCTCTCTCTCTCTCCTCTCCCCCCTCCTCATCTCTTCTCCCTCCATTCTTCTCTGAGCTCATCCATGCCCACCATCTTAGTCTTGCATAGCTTTCCTGACTCAATTGGCCGTGTATCAGCCAAGAATTCTCATATCCTCAGGCTCGGCCAAGAACCCCGCCTCTGAACCTCCTGGCATCATGAGTAGACATCATGAGCTCCCGGCACTTACCATTTTAATTCCCAGCATTTACCTATTTATGGACGTATCTGACTAAATGCTAACAGGATGCGGTAGGAAGAATTCTAAGATGACCACCATGATTCCTGCCCTGTAGGTACACCCTTGTATCTTAACCTCCTCCTCCAGGGTCGTGAACTGCAGACAGGGCTCCCGGCCCTGCGTGGGGCCGCTGCTTGGTGAGACCCTGTGCAGAGGACCCAGTCTATCCGTGCCTGATCTTCTGACTGACAGATAATATGTCTGAAGCTTTTTGGTGTTGGGAAATAAGTTCCAACAAGCTACTGTTGTTTTTATTCCTTATCCTAGTTTCCTTCACAATTCACGATACCAATGTCCAATGCTTACCCGCTGGTCCAGTCTTTGACTCATTAATTCATTCAAGGACGGCAATAATGATTTCTCATTTTAAAATGCCATTATGAGTAGCATTAGTATTATTATATTATGTTCATAAACTTGACCTCAAGAGGTCCAAGGAGGCATTCTCCTCTTCCTGTTCGGTCACACTTTACTCTCTCCACCCGCCCTGCACGAGGATAAGGTTTCTTTCCCACATTCCGCTACACCTTTCTGGATGACGCTCCTGCTCTCTTATCACAAAAACTGACTGTGGCTTCCAGAAGCTACCCTCTCAGGAAATTGTTATTCATAAAGCGCTTGGAAATCCTCAGCACAACAGGATACAGGGAGTCAAGTGTCTGCTGATGTACACGTCTTGAAAACACATGGCTACAATATAAATGTGAATATCGCCGACCCACAAATAACGCACCAGGCTGCATTTAATTTCCTGGTGGAACGGCTTTCCATTATTTTCTCCCTCCAACTCCCCGTTCCGTCAAAGTAAAGAATAAACACAATTTTCGGAGACAAGTGAAATAATGAGAGCCAAAGCCATTCTTCTAGACCATTTAGCCTCTCATTGTAGATAAATGTATAAACTTATAGGCCTTTGGAATAATGGCTGAGCGCGGTTAACAATGGATGCTTCTGACTGTTACGAAGGTACTTGGTACAATAAAGGACCACGCTCAGGGCAGATTCCCATAGTAAATCGGGTCGAACCATTGTTTAAAGACTTTTTAAAACTTTAGTAAAATATACGTAACAAAGTTTCCATTTTAAGCATTTAAGTGGGCAGTTCGCTCGTGTCAAGTGTGTTTATGTTGCTGTGTAATCAATCTCGAGAACATTTTCATCCTGTAAAAGTGCAACTCTATCCCCGTTTAAGAGCCCCTCCTCCCGCCCTCCCCGAGCCCCCGAGGCAGCAGACCACTGTCTGTCTCTGCGACTGCAACTCCTCTGGACGCTTCCCCTAAGCAGAAGCATAGCGTCTTCAGTGACGAGCTTGTTTTCACTAAGCATGATGTCCTAAATGTCATCTGGGCTGCAGCCAATGTTTAATAGCCCCTGTCAGATGATTCTGGGTGTTTAGACCTAACATGCGCCTCAAGCGATGAAGAGCTTTCCCACTGAAGGTTGTTGCTGGTAACACACCGTCAGCTGCCACGTCCCATGTCCCCTGACATTCGAGACCTGGCCCAGGCAGGGGCTGCCTTATGAATTCTCGCCCGCTTGCACTAAGCTCCGGGAAGTATTTCTCCATGTGGGGTCCAAGACTGAAAAATAGTTTCTTTCAATATTCCTGATAGTATGACTTCAGTTAACCGTTCTCAGAAGTGAAGAATACAAACTTCCCTTTCAATTCTAGTTATTTTGTCATTATTTTTCAAAACAAAAATTATGCTCTTAATACCCTACAACTGGACTGAGGCTGTTCCAAATAGTGAAAAACTAAGATGGGTCCCTTAAACAAATTACTGAAAATCATTCAAAGTGTTTTTTTCTGGCTTTATTAGTACAATAAAAAAGTATTTTCTCACCCCAATAAAATTAACAAACAAAATAAATAAAAATAAAGTGAAAAAAGTATTTTCTATGTAATTTTTCAATTATTAAAACCAATTCCAAGATCTTAATTTGCACAGATAGAATGTTTTTTCTTTGGAGAATTAGACTCTTGACCTTACTGAAAATTTCTTCCTGCAGGATATTGAAGAGGCCTTCAGTAGCCTCTATATTAAAATGGTAACCGTTTCCTGTAGCCCCTTTAACACTGAATGCAGGTTATCAGTTGAAAGGGATGATGGGACATGGGGAAGGAGGGCTGTCATGGGAATGGACACTCTATGGGGTTCTCATGTGGCTAATGAAGGTCTATGTGTCGACCAGGGTGGTGGCCATGAGGCTGTTGTTTTGACAGAAATGTAATTATTAAGCTACAAATATGCTTTTGTGTTGTGTTTGCTGTATTATCATACAATCAAAAAGGAGATGATGTCATCATCCCAGAGGGGGCGTAGTAGCGTGGAACTCTTCATGTATGTGTGTCTATGGTCCCATGGTCATGGGTACAGGCCAGGCTGGTTTGGGACCTTGGGCACCACTTTCCTAAGGCCTCACTTCCTTATCTGCATCATGAAGATGACTTACAGGACAGCAATGATCATGAAAGGCTATAAATGACATCAAACACGTGGCATGGTGTTTTGCACTGGAAAAATATTTGTCGAACAATAACTATTACTACCAACTCAATGCTGCAAAACTCAAGGGCAGGCTGGAGAGTCTGGATGTATGGGAAAGAAATTAATGTGAAGAAAAAAATGAGAACAGAGGGAAGTAGGCAAATAAACAAGAGAGTGAGGGATCATGATAAGAAGAAACAGGAGATAAATCCTGGGAGCAGACGGAGGGAGAGGCCATGATGCTTGGGACATGGGGATATGGTATCACACACGATGATGCATTATATAGGGTTTTCTTGAGAATGCTCATGGGAGTCTTGCAAAAGGATGGCTCTTGACTGTGCCCAAGAGAGACTTTGTCTACATGGCCCTGTCACTTGCTGCTGACCCTCGTCCGTATTCCTTCCGTCCCCAAGGCTGCACAGGTGTCAGGGACAAAGTAAAGCTACCAGATCTGCTATTTTCCGAGGGAAGAGGGGTTGCATGCCACAAGCCCTTGGCCGAATTAATCCCTGCCCTTCCCCGTGGCATACACAGTGGCTCCTCTCAGTGCTATTTTTTCAGTTTGGAATGGCTACCCTTCAATTAGCCGAATTAATTATGCATGGAAGCATTAAAAGCCTGCATTTCAAAGAAGGTGGACAGATTCCCCTCTTCCCTCACTCCTATGAGCGCACATCCTCCTAGCATCATCTAGCAATGCATTATTCCACAATTCTGGGACATTTTTCAGTCCTGTTCTGAAACACTGAGGTTTGATAACTTTTGTGATGATCAGCATCCCACCTGGGTGAACACTTCCTGGCAGTAAAAAGTAGGGAACGTGTGGCCTTTTTCAAAATAGTTTTTTTAGCTTGTGGATTCTTCTAGAGAGATCATTGAACTGTGCACTTGTCGGAAGTACGGTTCTCAAGGTCAAGTAAGCCATTTGCTCTAGTTTAACATGGGTGACTGTGGAGATGCACAGATTTGATATATTTAAATAAAACATTCTAATAGCATGTTCTGGGCTTGGAGGCCTCAGGCAGCACACGTGGTATTTGTTAGACACCACAGCTTAATTACGCTCATAAATGAATTATACCAATTTCAATTTAAAACCATAAGTGTTACAGTTGAACTAGGGTCGAATTAAACTTTCTGTCAATTATGCAGATTACTTCAGCAATTATGTAAATTGTTAATAAATTCTTAAGGGAGGTGGAATTTCTCTTGAAAAAACACCCGCTTTATGCTATTGGGCTTCAATACCTGGAGATTGTGGGGACTCGGGAATATTGAAAACATAACTCTACGTATCTGTCTTAAGAATCCTCCTCAGTATGAGGAGTAAAGTAGGCCTTCTGATCAATGGAGGCTGGAAGGTAGAATATGTTTTCGACTCAAGAAATGTTCAGTTTGGATTGTGAAGATACACATTATCTAGGGTAGAAGGCAGCATTGGAGTTCCAAGGGTTGGAAGTGGGAAGGAATGGCGGTGATAATAAAAAATCAGATCTGTTTTTTCTTTTAAAATTCTTCACAGACAATGTACCCCTTGTTGCCTGTTATTAGGACAGAGTTTGCTCATTGCCCACTAGCCCCTTAGATGAGATTAAATCGTGGGACTATGATGAGCCAGAGGGCTGAGAAGCTTCACTGATCCTCCCTCTCATCGTCCGTGTTCATGACAATTTTCATGCATCTGCTTTGAATTTCTTCTGCATCATGAATCTCACTTCTTAGCTTTCAGGGCTACCTTACGTCAAACATATTCATTCATCTAAACAGGCAAGGTTATTTTGTTTTTACTGAAAGAAAGCAAACAAGCAAATCCTTAGACAAAAAAGCCAAGTCTGTTAGATGATTTTTAGTTCCCAGGTTATGAAGGTAAATAACCAATCAACGCCTCCCGGGAGCAAATATTCACTCTAAAGTCTTCAAGGACAAGCACTGGACTATTTTTTTTCTCTCTCAGTTGCTTTCTATGTCAAGTTGAAATATACTCTATAGTAAGGTAAGTCCTCATGTTGAAGTACAAATTTCATGCCCAGAGAAGTCAGAACAAGAAGGCAGGCAGCCAGGTCTCGGGGAGTCCCGACCATCCTCTGATACCACAGCCTTTTTTGGAGCGCAGTAACGATTTCAATGTCTCTGTCCCCGCTGTGACTCAGTAGCTAGCTACCTGTTTCTCTTGTTCTCTTTGTCTGCTTCTATTGACTGCTGATTCAAATTCCTTCAAGAATATAGACTCGAGTCATTGCTTCCGTGGCTCTACAGAATAGTCTGCACACTGAGAAGACTTCTTAGGTCAAGACATTCCAAGGGCTTTTGGTTCGTTGTGGCCAGGATGGAAAAATGTCATGGTAGGAAGCATAGTGACCGGTACACAGAGAACTGACTATGGCCAGCTTTCCTCAGAGGGGGGCTAGGAAGCTACCCTAATGTGTACAGACATTTTCAAAAGAAAAGGGCAAACAATGCAAACCCAGTGTTCCCTGGGTGAAAAACGAAGTTCCCTATTTCTCTCTTCGGAGCCATGTCTGAGCCTCACTTTTGCTGTAACTGAAACATTGAGCTCATAGCTTTTCATATAACCCCCCCCCCCAATTCCAGGGGGGTTGATGGAGGAGATTTGCAAGTCCCAGAAAAAAACAATGACTAAGGACACCCAGGTTTGGAAGGGGGGCCCTCACCGCTGTACCGCTCGACTGTGACGAAGCCGGTGTTTGAATCCAGCTGAGACATTCCAAAGTTCACCTGTGACTAACTGAAGCCTAAGAAAAGCAAAACCTCTGATCTTCGACCTCTGGGCTCCCTTCCTTGGGTAAATGAACACTGGAACACAAGTTCTGAAACGTGTAACCTATCAAAAAGGAAAGCACCTGATACTATGAAATGTATCTATTGATGAGGGCAATGCAAGAAATCAATGAATGCTATATTATGGGTCTAGAAGGATGGCCTGTGTTAAAATCGACATGTCACTGCCTGTAAACTCCAGAGTATTCGACAGAAAGCACAGGGGCACGTGTACCTGGAAAAAGTTTCTTTTTTATTTTTATTTTTATTTTTTGTAATTCTTTATGATGCAGAAGAAAAACTTGATAAGATATGAGATGAAAAGACCCCTTTCAAAGTGCATTTGCTTTGCAGCGACGCCCTTTCTGGTTCTTCTGCATATACTTAAAAGCCATCACCTCCTCAAGTCCACCGTTGGCTTTTAAAAAGATGCTGCACCTTCCCCAGTTCTGACACAGAGCGACCGGGCCCGCCTTTGGAAATCTCTCATTGTCATGACCATCAGCATGTCTGTGAAGGCGAGCAAAGCCAAACAAAGCCAAAATATTTTTTTTCTAATCTGCCCAACAACAATGCTTCCCGGGCACTCTCCGCTGCCCCAGTTTCAAGGCTACCGACGACTGTAGACAGAAAGCTATTTCGAGCATTGAAAACAGCCTTATTACCCTGCCATTTTCGCACAGGTTTTTTTTTTTTTTTTTCCTTCCCTGTGACATTAGAGAGTCCGAAGTGACATACATTTTTTATAGCTTCATAAAGTCGTCTGCTGACCGGGTCACCTTCTCATAACTAGGGAGCAGAACGCTTGAAAAAACCCATTCATCAACGTGAAAGGAGCCTCTGTCTGTAGCGTCCAATATGCAGAGTCTGGCAAGATCCAGCTCAGTGCAAATGCTAACTTACTCCTTTGCTAATGCCAAATGACCCCCTCGCCTGTCGCAGTGCACCACTGAGGACAAGGAGGGCATGGTGGCCGTCCCCATCTGCAGGAGCGCCTGTCAAGACAGAGCCCCGCCCAGCCCTTCCTGCTAAATGTACTGAACACATTAAAAAATTAGTTGTATATGTATACTAATTAAATATTCAATTAAACAAAGATAAAATTATGGGGGGAACTCTGTTCTTGCCTAATGGAGTATATAGCCCTTTCATTACTTTTTCACAGCTAGGCATTAAAATTCTGTGGAAAAGTGCGGGGATTGTTTTAGCCTGATTTTTATTCTGCCGCTGTTCTCCCTCTGTACTTTGTTCAGATATTCAGACCCAGGATGGTCTAACCTGGGGTTACGGGTGGATGAAAGACGGTAGGGAAGGTGGGAAACGAGGAGAAAATTGTTCCTCCAACTTCTGGTGATAGACAGAAATCTCCTCCACGAAAGCAGAACCTTTCCCGTGGAATCGCAAGGCATGATCGAGGAACATGCAGGCTCTGGGGTTTGAAAGCGACACGCGTGTGATGGATTTCAGCTCCATTAAAATTGAGGTTTCTGACAGAGGCAGACCCCTGCAGGCCAAGGGCCAGAACATCGCCCCGCTTCCACCCTGCCCACGCCACGCTGGGTTGGCATCCTGATCCTGACGTGTCAGCAACCTGGGTTCAAACTGGAGTTTCACAAAATGGCCCGTCACACTCCAGGACTGTGTTTTTCCTTGGGATGTTTGCTCTCGTGGTATTGAAGAGACTGCACCTATCATGATGTATATGTGTATGTGTAATACAAACATACATGTATTTGTATATACAGGGGTAGGGAGAAGTAGGTTCACAGTGTGAGTACAGGAAACAGTTTATTCTTGTATTACTATTTAGTTATTATTGTATAACTTATGTGTATCGTGTGTCTTATTACTGTTATTGTTATTATTTTGTATCCTGGCATATGATAGATCTTTTAGGTACTGGTGGCTGATAATTTAACCCATTTTTGCCCACCTCTGTACGTATACACACGCATATTTGTACATATTATATATGTGTGTACATTTTATAAGCCATAACCACAAACATATTTACCTACACATGTGTATGAGCAATTTGATATACAACTCAGAAATAATTGGAATACTATTGAGGGGACAATAAAATGAGTGCCCTAAAATTATGTGATTTACATTAAAAACAATCACCCCAAGGCTGCAAACATCCTTGTTCCTATCTTCTCACGTTTCAGCGAGATGTCAGAGAGGCAAATCTGGAAAAGGAGACTGTATAAATTTTACCAGACACCCGCCAATCACACCCTGCTCATCAGATGTGAAACGCTCACCCCAGTGCCCTGCCAGATCTGTCACTGCGACCAACTACTGGGTCACCTCTGGGGGAGAAAGCAACAGTCGCCCTTCCAGGCTAGGCCTGACTGTAGGATACAGTAGCCTTTCCTCCTAAAAACAGAATCCCCAGGGTCACCACGATGTGGGGTGGAGGAAGGGAGACGAGGACGACTTGGTGTTGACTTATTCTGAGAAGTAAATACAGGGCTGTGGGGCCCTCGGCCACCTATATTCCTGAGTTTCCTTTCTGTGAAAATGGAAAACAATCCGAAAACGCGGCTACAACAGCCTGTGGACACGAAAAGAATTCATCTTTTTAACGTGACCACCCACAATATCCAAGCGTGCCTCTTATTTCTGGAACTGCAGATGGGGTTGCAATGACATCGCATGTGACGACCCAATTATAAATTCAAGTATAAAATAAAATGTTGGGATTAATAAAGATCACACCTGCAACTTCCTCAGCACCTTTCACAATAAATATGAGTCCCTCAGGCCCAGCTCCTTGTCCTTGTCCCAGACCTGATCCTATGGTCATGTTCTCACCTAGAAAACTTGACTTGACTGATCATGATGCCTAATGGTTTATGGTTAATAGCCCCAACCATTTTAATTTGTTTTCAAAGGAGTTTAGTGTCTTTCTTTTTGATGTTTTTAATCATACAAAGAACATAAAGGATGGAGTAGACCTTAAGGGGGAAAAATAAGATTTAGAATCCGTCTTACCCAGCCTAACACAATGAAACACAGGTCCATAATACCCTGATTATATTAGTTTTTAATAATTACAAACTAGCACTTCATCATCTCTACGTTTCATATGACATGAAAAATTAGGTAAAAACAACAACTTTCAGAACACGCTTGAATACACCCATGTTCAGAAGAGAAAAAGTAGATAGAATAAAATTTTTTTGAAATTTTAGTAATATTTAGTAGATTTCAAGATTTGCCCAAAACATCTGGAACAGAATATCAGTTTTGGATCATAAACTCGCTTTTAATTAATTTTTTATAATATTACCCTTACAAAATTAAAATTCAGCAATTACACACCTAGAAATCGCATACCCCTTCCCATGTTTTCTCTACTTAATTTCTAATCTTATGAGGCCACTTGTGTGTTTTGCCTGCCATTCTAAAGTACTTTAACAAAGTCAATGTCACGACAGTGAAGTAACGCCCGTGTTATATCCTGAAACTAACACTCTGCTAAATCTCATCCCAAATATAATGTGAGAATACGCTTGATTTCTCTAAAGTTCCCCTGAAGTTTTTGAAACAGATGGCCCATGTAGCTTTTCTTCCCTTTTGATTGATCTCTCAGCTATCCCAATTATAAAATGAACCCCGCTTTGGATTATTCAGCAGGACTGGCCTTTAAGTTTCCTGCAGGGTGGAGGGAAGGGGTTTTCTGCCATTCCCTCTCACCGTCCCATCCTCAGCCCTGGCATACTTGGTGGCACTGGGTAGGTAGGTGCACAAAAACTGCATTGAACGAAGGAGCTAAAAGGGCTACATAAGCCCAGTATAAGCTAGTATAAGCTTAACGAAACCCTGGAAAAGCTAGTGTGAGGGGTAAGTTTCCCCCAAATACTTCTGAATGAGTCAAAGGACCTACATCTCCTGTAACATGGTAAAGTGGGCATGATTATCAGTCCTCCCACCCTGCAAAGCACAAGGATGGTGAATGAATTTTCATCAATGTAATCTTAAATGCATGTCTGAACTGATAGGCTACGCTGAAGGACTGAAGAGTAAGCTGACAACACAGCCGTCGGGAGATACAACAAAGAAGAAGATGATACTCTATGGGAAGGCCAATACCTGCGGATGGCTCCTCAGAACATGAAAAGCCATGTCTTGGGCCCACACGAATTTATGGATTTGAACCAGAGGTTTACATGTCAGGAAGGGGCACTTCATAGGGTTAAACCATCAGTAAAAAGCAAGGCAGAGAAAATTCTGTGATCTTGCTTTAGGTGAGACACAAAATGGTCTCTCCTGAGAATGTCTAACCACAGGCCTGATCTGACAGGCCTGAAAAATGCAAGTACTAAGTGCTCAGAGAATCCCAGGTCAGAAAAATTAAAGCAGTTCCTGTTTAATGTCAACATGGCACCTAACATGGGAAAAAGGGCGTGATGGTCAGAGGGAAAGTTGCCAGGCCATCATCTCGACACTAGTACCCTAGAAGTATCCACTGAAATATGAGAAAATAATAAAATTGCCAAATATACAAGGAAACAAACCACTCTGTGTGACAACTAACAAACTCTTTTTAAATTACAGAAAAACAACAGATTTAGGGACTCTAAAAAGACTTCAGGTTTTTAAATGATCAAACACAGATTTTAGAAATGTGTGAAGTGATTTTGAAACATCACTTTATTAAAAAAATAAACAAATGCCTAAAATTATCAAAATGACCAGGAAGAATTGAAGTCAAAACAAAACTTTTGAAAACTGAATAAAATAGATCATATATATGGGTTGAAAATAAAAATACAGATGAAACAGACAGAATATTTGGCACAGATGAAGAAAAACCTGTAAATTGGGATATAGAGATGAAAAATAAACTCAAAATATAGGTAAGAAAACAGAGAGATGGGAAATAAGAAATGTAGGCTAAAGCATAAAGGAAAAAAAAGGGAACATGTGTCCTGTTTAATTTAAGTTTTTCAACAAAAGTACTTGGGAGAGAAACATTTGGAAAATATAATGGCTAAGAAATTTCAGAATATTAAAACTAAAAATGTGGGGAGAGGAAAAAACACCACCAACTAATTTGCAATACAGAGAAATGACACAGTAACTAATATGCCAATAGTGGAGACAAAAAGGAATAATAATTCATACAAGGATGAAGAAAGATTTAGTCTGACATAATGTAAGTCCCAATTAAGCTTAGTGTGAATAAAAATCTTAACTATACCTTAGAATGTAGTTAGTACACTAAATTCTGTATGCCTGGTTCACACGGATAGGACATATTAGAATATAACAGTAATATTTTTTCAAAATAAGAAAACACAGAAAGTCATACAAAATTCCCCGATTTAATTAGGTATCCAATTAAAGCAATTCAGGTAAAAATGTGACCTTGGGAGGAATCATCTAAACCCAACCTATGAACTACTGAGGTTCATCTGCTACTTCCCTGTTTCTACTTCCTGCTATTCAGAAAGACTTTTCTACTCAGCAATTTCATTTACCAGATCATTGCTGACTCAGGACTATACTTGTTTCTACCAAGAAAAGTATATTAGATGCTTACACATTTCGAATTTAATCAAACAAATGCATCTCACTCAGTATACCTTCTTTTGCCCCCCAAAATCCAATGAAATCCTACATAGTCACAGACAATCAGCACAGCAAAATTTCAATGTCACAGAATATGTGATTTCTCCCAAGCTAAAGGTTTTGTTTTGGTTATTCCAGTTCTTCCTGGAAGTTTTATTTTTGAGGTGAAGAGTCAAGTATCCTAAAATTGGAAGAAAAAGAAGCTGCTGCCTCCAACAAGAAAAAGTACCCGCAGAGAGAAGACATGCAGGTTGTCCTACAGGCATCTGAGATGCTACTTTGGAAAACAGAGCTCTGCAAACAGCTTCCTTCCACCTCTAGCAGGAGTCAGAAGATCAGGACATCAAAATGAATTCTCAGATTATTTGATTCACTGCCACAAATCTCTCTACCCCCAACTCCCCATGCTCAATAAAGTAATCATGATGAAAAAGCAATGAAGGCCAAAGGTCATTTTTTCTATACCACTTGGAATTAAGAACTAGTGGACATTGCTGTTAGATACTATTTGTATACCATCAAAGATTTCCCTTCATTTGTTCAGAGACAGTGGCTGAGTTACAATCAGTTACGTATTCGACTATGGCTACCAAGTTCAAAGTCTAGCTATCAACTTTAGAGTTATGACAATTCAATATTCTTAGCATGCTCAGGGGTGACTGGACTCCAGGGTCCTAAATTTTGGTAAACAAATGTATTAAAAAATGGATGCATAACATCAGAAAGCCAATTTGTTAATTTCCAGGAAGTCTCAATACTCTCAGAATTATAATATTCTCTCCCAGTGGACAGATTTCTGTAGAAAACTTTGATCAGAAGGTTATTGTCTGGAGGTCACGGGATTAGAACAAGAGGTGTTAGCTCTTGGATCATAATTGCTGGGGTTACACATTTGATATTCTGGGGCCAATGCAATGACATTTATTTCAAGAGCCTGGATACCCTCTCTTCTGTACTGCCTAGAGACCACAGCCAAAGATTATTTCTTTAACTTGCTCTTTCCCTTAGCTTTCAGGGACACCAAAATCCTCAACGACAGATTTTCTTTAGATATGTTAACACCAGCTGTCAGCTTCCCATCAGCATTGACCAGAGAAACATTCTGACTCTTTTAAAGTGATAAGTTAGAGGTACTGGTTCTCACTACCTATTCTTACAGAGGACCTCATTTAATGAGCCCTTGACAGCTTGCAGGAGCTGACTAATGAGACAGCATTCAGTGTATTATGTGTTATGACTAGATACCAGAAGTTTCTGGAAAACCCATACCCACTGTCTCGGTCCTCTTGTTTCTCTTCCACTCTGGATCTAACTAGAGAAATGAAAGTCCCCTCTTGAAGCCACACAGAAAGAAATACCTAAATTACAATAAGATTAAAGTAAATATTTAAAAATCTTCATGTCTTCTGATAATTAAGACATGAAGTTAGTGATAAATGTACCTACTATGTGCTAACCTGCTCTCTACACGTGACAGATCCTCATTATGGGGCAATGACCAGTAAGGCTTATTGAGAAGTGGACAGGAGCGGTCATGTTACAGGAAGTTCCACAAATTACTCTCAGGCACGTATGATAAAACAAAAAGTAGAAATCTTCCTGAGTATCGATAATGCAACGTTTGAACAGGGTAGGTGTTCAGTAAGTACTCATTGGAATGATTTCTAATTAACACAATTCTTTGGCCACATGTAATTAAATAAGTGTTTTGTTTTGTTTTGAAAAAATAACAGATAAGCAGACAGCTTTACGTTAAAGCCATTCTTGAAGTAGCAAATGAGTGGATTTTGTGCCATGATAATATTCTTCGGATTTCTCCAAGATTCTCATAAGTTAGGTGAACAGATGCTTGTAGCCTGGCTATTGTAAGACTGGCTGTTGATGTATTTGTGTGCCTTAGTTGCCAGAGCAATTATCTCAATGATAAAGTCCTCTTATCTGAAAATAAAGTGACAGGCGCCCTATCAGGAGAGCTACTTTCTCTGTCTTAGGGGCGTATAACCCCCCTGGCAATGGGCCATCTCAAAGACATTCACCGCAGTGCCTTGTGAAGTCTCCTGCCTTTTCCATGATGCGTCTGAAGTAGTCGTTAAGAGACAACTTATGTCTGGAGATTTCCCCAGAAATCACTTTCTTTTCTCAGGAAAGCCATTGCATTGCGATTACCAAAATTTAGTAGCGGTCTTTACTCGAAATTTTAAGTAAAGCTTCCCAGGAATGCTGAATTTTACTTATGGCATTTTGTCTTCAGATATTCCTAAATGAACTCGTAACAGTTAACATTTATGATGTGGCTTACTGTGGACCCACTACTGTGCTAAGTAAGCATTTTATATGTATCTCATTTAATTCTCACTAGAAACCAATGAGGCAGGTGCTGTTACTGCCGTTTTATGCAACATGAGAGGGAGAGACTCACCGGCTGGCTCAGGATCCCACAGTTAAAAATAGATGACTGGGAAATAAACCCAGAGATCACGCTCTTAACCCTGAAGATCCATCTTTTGGTGTAAAGCATGCATTGTTAAAGCCCTGTGTTTCAACAGGACTGGAAAACCAACTCAAGATTCTAACCTTGAGGGATGGCCATAGTTCTGATTCTGGGCTCTTATAATATGCTGTTTCACCAACACACAGTAGAAGTTTGATTCCCAAAGGCAAACCTGCTATTTCACACCACAGGCTCAATAAAGTAATTTATTTGTCTTAAGGGTTAGAGGGATCTAACTGGAGGTGTCAAGCTGAGTTAATAGAAGACCAGATGTTTGTTGGTACAAATCTTCTCAGCTGGCAGGGGAACTGAGGAAATTATGGATTCAATAAGAACAGTAGCCCAAAGATGAGTCAATAGAATCCCTTACATTTGGGGAAAACTCTGACATAAATAAAATTTAGGGAAACCATATTTCTCCATTTTGAGGAAATACCCAATAGAAGTAGATAGCTCAGAATGTAAACATATACACACAATTGTGTGTCTGTGTGTGTGTGTATATATATATATATATATACACATATATATGTATATATATATATATATACAATCAAAGAGTATATATTGTTTAACCCAATACTCATTAAGAAAACATTGCTAATTAAATTCAGAAAAATTGATCTCATAAGGCCAGTAATTTATTACTAAGTGACATTTGTGTAGAAGAGATCCAGAGAGTTTAATTTTGGTTTCCTTCTGCCATAAATGCATCCCCCTAAAAGTTACCTAAAGCCAAAATATTCGGAAAATTGAAAAGATGGTTGGATAAATCCATTGAGAAAAATAAGAGTGTCTTCTCCCAAAATAATGGTGTCTTCTCTGGCGATCGTTAAGTGTGTATTCTTTGGTGAGCTTACACACTCCTGATGCCCTGCTATGTTACTGAAGTTTTGAGTACAATTTAGAAGAGCTCTTTCAGTGATTACTGAGGGTTCTTACCCTCTCGTCTGACTACGCACTTGGCCAGCTCTCGTGGGATGAAGGAAACAGTTTGCAAAGATGAAGATGCTCACCACGCAGCCCTTCCCTGCGTTTCTAGCTGGGGCTTTTCTTTCTCCTGCTTCTCTTGCCGCCTCTCAGTATTGCTGAACTTTAAGAGGCCCAGGAGAAAGAAGAAATAAGACTTTAAATAATTTATTTGGAGAAACAGTCAGTGAAGAGGAACAAATCATGTTTCGCTAAAAGAACCCGGACCTTTGACACTCCCCTTTTCGCTTCAGTACCTGGAGCTCTAGCCGGATTGCATTAGTGAAATTTTCATTTGATGGCATTTTAATATTCTGCCTTGATGACTTTTTAGCAACATTTACTTTCAGAGGTCTCGAGTGTTCCCTCGGAGGAAATGAAACATGTCAGAGCCCATTACAAAAATCAAAATTTAAATACCTCAACCACGTTAGGGCTTGCACACAATCCCATCAGCGCTTAAGCTGAAACTCACAACTATTCATCCCCTTGCTCAATCAGTAATGAGTATATTTGATGAAGCATTCCAGGGTCAGGGAACACACGTTAGTGATCTAACTTAACCCATTGATTGCCTGGCCACCGAGGACCAAGGCAGGACTTGATTAAAGTGTAACAGGCCCATACTCTAACAGCACCAAAGTAAACTGTTTGGTTATTTTTAAAAAATTGCTACGCCCGTAAGTAACAGGACAGGAATGACAATAAGACAGGGGTAGATTGGGGTCAGTGATCTTTGGGAATTACTATATGTCTGTACAGCCTATAAAACAAACTGTTCAGTTCTCTTTCATCTGTCTATAGCCAGAGTTACTCTGTATTAAGAGCTGTTGTTTTCTATAATTGGAGAGTCACTGAATGCCTTGTTTTTCACCCATGTTTCACTCCCCTGACTTCCTCAAGAATTCCAGCATATTCCTGGCAAAGAGACAGGCCCAGGTTGTGATCTGACTGTCTAGAGCATCGTATATTCTTCTTGGCAACATGGGGCTGGCCCTAGAGTTTCTTCAGTGTCAATCTTGTATGCAAAAGCAATGCAGGTCACACACACTGCTGTCTGAGGTCACCATCAGCGCTTCAAACATCTAATTCACGCCACAGATGGTTGCGAACTTTGCACAGAGGAGAGATACCATCTCTCTCCTCCTCTTTCTTCAACCCCTCCTCTTTCTCCCACCCAAACCGAGGGACTTAATACTCAAGTAGGGAAATCCACTGTGAACTTCAGGAAAGCGTATGGCTGCTCCTATGGCTCAGCCTGTAGTCAATAGGTTAATATGGATGTTTTAGCTCTTCGTAAAATTTTCAGACAGTGAGCCCTAGCTGCTGTGGCTCAGTGGATTGAGCATCGGCCTGTGAACCAAGTGTCGCTGGTTCGATTCCCAGTCAGGACACATGCCTGGGTTGCACACCAGGTCCCCAGTTGGGGGCGTGAGAGGCAATCACACAATGATGTTTCTCTTTCTCTCCTCCTTTCCCCTCTCTCTGAACACAAATAAAAAATTTAAAAATAAAAATAAAATTTTCAGACAGTGTCCTTCACTGTGACCTCACCAGCCCCCTGACTTGGTTTTCTCCTTAAAGGGAATTAAGGACTCTCTCTTTCAAGAAATAATTAAGCATGGCCAGGGGTCTGATGGACAAGTGTGATCTTGCCTAGACAGAATTTTTTCTACATGTCTTAGATCACGTTCTTACGTTCCCTAGAAGGCACCTGCAGTCCTATAGTGAGTGGCCTACAACAGTGGAGTCAGCACGTGTCCCTATGCTCTCCGTAGGGGATGGTATTAGCCTCTCACACGGTCCAGGGCCGCTGGCGGCTCTCATCCATGCTTCTCATCCCGGGTTAGCAGGGGGACAGCCTAGGATTCTCAACGACTTCTAAGATTTAAATATTTGCCATTTATCCAGAAGGTGTCGCAGTTAAGATAAGAATACATTGACGTTATTAGCTAAAGGCAATGTTCATTCTTATTCTTGGCCTGCTGTTTCCTGCTTGCCAGAGGCGTAAGGCGTAACTTCTACAGCGGCCCCTCTCTATAGTGCAGTTCAATTATCGCGGCCTCACTGTGTCGCGGGATTTTTAAAAAATATTATATTTAATTATTTATCATGGATTTTTCACTATATCGCGGGATTTTGCGGTACTGTATACGTATGTTGTTAAAGTGACGCAGGTTTAAGAGTGTAGAATAAATGTAAGGTTCCTACTTCGCTGGAGGGTCTGGAACGTAATACCTCTGATAAGTGAGGGAATGCTGTATATGGAAAAGAAAACCATATTGGTGTAGAAAAAAAATCCAGGATGCCCAGCAAAAAGCTAAAGTAGTGAAAGAAAGTGAATTTCGACAATCACCTGGAAGATGGTACCTAAGGTGAATTCCTCCCTTTGCCCAGCAGCGAAATCGCTGACGACCTACTTCTAATGAACACTTTCCTACGACCTTACCTTAAACCTGGTACAGCACCATACAGTCAATGGTTCTTAGCCACAGTTTACGTCTCTGCCGGTCACCGAGTTAGGCAAAGATCCCTTTAGAAAATGTAAATTGACAACGCTTGATGAAGAGAGAAAACCATGAAGCATTCTTAATTCTACCTCTCACGCCTTGTAGTCCAAGTCTTAACCAATTTTAATTCCTCATAGAAACTTCGCAATGAAAGAAACAGCCATTCTCTCTTTTAACGGTGTCTGCCTATCTCAGAGGTAGGAAAAGTATTGCGGAAACAGCCAAGATTCTTTTAAAACTCTTGAAAATTAATTCCATTTGAAATTTCGTAAAGTAAGCATGACAGTCATACTAAACTCATTCTGGCTCACTAACGTGCCTTTAATTAAACCACCTGTCACACATGGGCAGATGTGGGCACACGCGCGCACACACACGCAGACACACACACACACATTCCAATTGAAAAATATTATAGACAACAAATCTCTGCTAAGTATTTTCCATTTAATTCAAATTTAAGAGTGACTTAATTTTTTACTCTGTAGGACTACTTTAGGCAAAGATTGTTACATGTATAATTCCTTTCTTTTGTTCTTTTTTTTTTTTGGCCAACAGTCAATGAAATACTCATGCTGCATATTTAAACTCCAAAGCTCTCCATAGCTAGATGAACCTTTCTGTCCTGTCAACCTTTACATTAGAAGCTTATCTCCATCCTCAGGAACACCTTATCTTCCTTCTGGCTCTGCCACCCTTCTCTCTGCTTGCAGCCAGAGAGGTGAAGATTTCGATGTGGTCTAGAATTGTGATTGGTACATCCTTATCCATTGCCAGGAGTAAATGGACATGTGAAAAGAGCATAAAGGTTTAGCGAAGACTATTTCTTAAACCGTTTTCTCACTGGTATATTTAGGATACCGAATACTGTGATGACGAAGGGGTGTCGCACATGTACAGCCTACAGTGACACACCTGGCTCCCTCTTATGTGGTGCTACCAACAGCCATCACCATGGATGCTAGCCTCATGGTTACTGCGTTACTGCTGAAAGCTTTCTCTTAAGTGCTGATGGTGTTCAATGCCCTGTAAACTAAAATAATCAAAACATCTACACAATGGGAGTTCTTGGAAATAATTCAGGAAGTTTTAAAAAAGATCTCTGAGTTTCACTCAGAGAGAAAAATGTATTTGTCTGTTTTAGCTGAAGGGCAAAGACCCAGAAGAATTTATTTCTAACTCCTAAGTGTTTGAATAATTTTTCTCAACAGTCCTATGTAATTTTTATGGCATGATATGTCATGAAAAGGGAAAGGATGTGGAGATATAGCTATCTCTAGAACTGTGGCGATCTCCAGCTTTCCCCCCCAAAATTAGCTCAACATTTTACTTTCATGTCTGTAGAAGTTATTCAACAGCAGCATAATGTCTGTGAGTATCACAGGAAACTAGTTTCAGCTAAGAGAGGTGGCTATTTCTCACGCCGACCCTACTGCCAACTACGGGAGAGTTTCCTGCTGTACGGCCTTCGCTTGACAGGTCTGTGCAATAACATCTCAGGCAATAATGCCGTTCAAAAATAACGTGGTGATCATTTGCAGTGGTTTTATAAACCTGATCCAGGACCTGTATATGGGTTCGCTGACCCAGTGCCTTCGCCAATCGATCCCCCTCCTGTCCCTTGGGACATTACGAGCCCACCGAGTGGGATACCGACCTGCTCTTCTGTAACATGAATTTATGCTAATGGCTGCCTGCATATGCTTATATCACATATCTATATTAAGCTTAATAGTCTGTTACATTGCTTCTTAACCCTGTGTCCACACGTGATTAACTTCCCTTATTTCTTTCAAAACCGTTATTAACACAGCGCAGCGTTTTACTCAACGTGCCACGAAGTTTCTCTGCCTGCTGCTAGCGTTGAGGTGAGGTTAAAACTCAGCGTTGGCCAGTCAAAGGCCATAGGAAGATTTAAGGGCACCTACAGGGAGGCTCCTTTGAGGGCGTGTGTTTGTAGAGCTTGAAGCTGGCAAGAGCGTAACGTCTAAGCTCTTCAGGCAGTGAGCATAGCCTGACTAGTGCTCTCCGAGTTCACAGAATAGGGGATATTAAGAATTGTAGTAAAAACTGACCAGGCTATAAAGAAACAGGGTGGTACAGACCGACTTAAGCAATGAGCCATACCATGCTTGAAGTCTGCCTCCCCTGAGGGATTTTAGAGGAATTTCAGAACTTGGCAGCAAAATATTTTAACTGTTCCACCAATTCGAATAGCTGATAACGAATGCGTAATTCTCAGGCTTTCGGAAACTACTCGAAAACTCCAAACGTCTCTGACCTTCACAAAGACCTGTTTAACTCTCAACCTTTAAACCAAGTGAAGTATATTTCAAAAGCCCACGTTCGGTCATTTCTTTTTCTCATATTATTATATTTCTCCCTTCCCATTAGAAGAGCTATTATTAATGAGAGTCCTCGGATGGGCATAGGCAGCCACATGGAGGGACAAATCAGACAGCTCTTCTTCTTAAGAGAATATAGATTATAGCCCACATCAATTTCCCAGGAGAAGACCACAAATCATATTTGTTCTGTAAATGCCCACGGAAAACTCATTTTAATGTGGGTGGGTTTCTTTCCTATTTTTTTATTAAATGCAACTGGGTGAACTTAGTCCAGGAATTGTGAGCCACATGTGTTTGCATACATAATGGCTGGCAGAATCCGGCAGGCTTTGTTTGGTTCCACTAGGAGGGGATGGCTGGCATCGTCCACCTGGTTTCTAGCACATCCTGCCCCATGTGCCTGCTGTAGGCTGAGTGTTTAGGTTCCTCCCGAATCCACAGGTTGAAATCCTCACGTCCAGTGTGATGGTATCAGGAGGGGAGGCCTCTGGGAGGTGATCAGGTCATGAGGACAGAGCCTCATAAATAGAATTAGTGCCCTTATAAAAGAAAGGCTAGACCGCTCCCGCAGTCCTTCTTCCATGTGAGGGGACAGGGAGGACACTGCAATGCAGAAGAAGGTCCTCACCCCCTCCCAAGCTGGGACCCTGACCTTGGACTTGCACCTCCAGACCGGGAGAAGTAAATGTCTTCTCGTTCACACACCACCTAGTCTGTGGTACTCTGAGTAGCCCAAAGGGGTTAGGAGAATGCTAGTGTCTTTGCTGAGTTTAATCTGCCTGCTTTTGCTGTAATCAAGTATAACCATCAGTATAACAGCTTTTCCAAGTCCTTGAGTTCTTTTAACATGTGTCTAGTCTGAGGGTGGCCTTTGCGGCCTGTGACACACCTACTCATTAATCCTGCCCAGACAGAAATGGGGTAGGAAGACATTCGCACCCAACTAGACGTACAAAACAAACTTCAAACAGTGAAAACAATGCTAACACTGAGTTCTCTCTGAGGTTAGTTTATGAGAAGAAATAAAACAAAAAAAAACTGTCAGACAATATTGATCAGCAGTCTCTGGCACCTTTGACTATGCCTTGTGGTTTTCCATTAATGAAAAGATAGAGACCCTACCCAACTGTGAACAGGCATGCATGGGCATGCAACATATACATGTCCTTACATACATGGATATACATACACATATTCTTCTAACTCGCCTTTTGTTTTGTCTTGTTTTTGCCAGTTGGAGAAACAAACACGTATACCAAAACGAAGCCAGTAATGATTGATATCTGAATTATCATCTACCATTTTGGCAAGATGACAAATACTTCTTCTTAAATTACACTAACCTCTCTCATCCCAAATCTGATGTAAAAAAGAGTCAAACGCACCCAATGCTAGGAAACATGGCCCTTATAGTTGGTATATTCTAGGAAAGTGATCAGTAAGATAGGTCAGATTGTATCACAAACTAAAGGATATCTTTTTTTTTTTTTCTTTTTCTTTTTTTTTTCCATGTTCAAATAGTGGTTGAACAATCAGAAAAAAAAAAAAGATTTTAATCACTCAAACGTGGAACAGGTAGGCACGTCACCTGGATTAGTTCTTATGTGGGCCATTCTCTGGGACAAAAAGACCATCGGTGGTGAAACCAGATAAGAGCTAATAGAGTCAAGCACAGTGGAATGGGAGACTATTATGGGGACTGAGTGAATTGCATAGAGGAATAAAAAATGGAGAAGGAAATTAGACTTTTCACTAGTTGAAAAAAATGACTGGGCAACTCTGGGATATGTTACAACAAGCTGCTGAATAAAATAAATAGAAAGTATTTTTCAGGCTGTGGGGATTGAATGAACACAATCAATCTTCCTTGTGTGGGAACCATATCACTCCTACCCACAGGCTCCCTCTAGTGAATTAAAATCTCACGGCAACTCAACCGATAAACAGGCTTGAGCAATGACCACTTAACTGGGACGGGATCCTGCACATAACCAATCAGACCCACGATACCATGCACGCTGCTCTGAGCCTCCTCTGCAGCAAGCCACTTTACACACACATTTTTGCCTTTCAGATTAAAATAATATTAGACACATCTACATAAGTGCGCTAACTTTGATAATAAGAGCATTGCATTACTTCCGGGGGCAAAACTGACCTCACTTCATTTGGTTCTGCAGTCGTACGTGTGCCTCTGGGAAACTGCTCATAGTTCAGTATAATATAAATGCTATGAAGTGCCTTCAATAGACCCTATGGAGGTGGTGGGCTTTCGGGATAGCTCTACATCCTTTCCACCCGAAAAATATATATATATATCAAGCATACAATGCATAAAAGGTGGCTTATTAGGCCACAAAGGCAAGCCAGTAACTGCATCGGCTCCCAATAAATTAGTAACCCTGTCACTAAGGAGCAACAGAATGTGTAAGGAAAGGCAGAATGTGTAAGAAAATCATAGACAAAAATGTATTTCTGCCAATAACATCATTGGCATTTATAATAATCTGTCTTCCTGCTATGGAAAAGAAAGACTCATCTCTGAATTGACAGGTGACAGGCTTATGGCTGAGCAGCACCGGGAAATACCTGCTCAGCTGGAGAAATCCAGAGAGGTCCGGTTGCTGAACAATAAAGCATGAGGGAAAGGAGAGAACGTCCAGATAGAAAATTAGGGGAGTGGGGGACAGACACGGGGTTACTTGAGAGGGATAGGGAGTGAGGAGACACAAACGAGGCAGAGAAAGAAAAAAGTAGGGAAGTGAGAATAACTTATCTGGGCCTTTGTCATACAATAAGGAGTTGAAAAGAAATATCTAAAAAAGAGTCTTTAAGATGTTTTGCTGAGAGATTGCAGCATAAACTACATCCCCCTTCCTAATAAATACTCACTAAACATCTATATTGCTTTTCAGTAGAGTTCTGGAGTGTTTTTAAATCATTTTATTTGTACTTATAACACCATACATAATCGTCGTCAGCAGCCGTCCGTCTCGAGAGACGATGGTGTAGCTTCTTAAGAGTCTATCTGCACCGCTGAGAATGGCTGTGCAGTCCGACTCGGGAGTGACACGGTATCTGTCTCCTCCCGTGTTGAATCGACATCTTGCGATGACGCTGGAGTGTCCTCTCCAGTGAAGCTGAAGCTACAGAGCCTGGGCAGGGTGATATGGAGGGTCTGCTGTTGCCCATGCAGCAGACCCCCCCTCTCTTCGCAGCTGAAGGGTCCAAGGGAAAGACGGAGTCAATACAGCTTGGCTTCAGGTGCGCCGCAGGAGTTGCCGGTGTTGACTACAACGTCAAACCGCCTTAGGGACTCCGGCTCCGGATTTTCTGTCGGGGTTTACTCCCTTAGCCTTTCCCCTGAAGAGGTATGCCGCAAGGCAGCGGAGGTTTTTTGGAGTCAGAGTTTTCCTTCTCTGACCATACATAATAGGCACTCAATAACTGATTAATCCTCTTTGTACTCAGTTTCATGGAGAAGAGTTTGGTGTTACATTTCTTGGGCTGAGCCTAGAAACAACAATAGGAAGCTACAATTGGGTAATGGCCTTCGCTCAATGGAGGCACTTAGTGGATTTTTAATCTTGATTACGGGAGCAGTCACACTGGTGGACAGCGAAACCTGTGGGCCATAGTAAGATGGATGTTCAGGATCACATGGGCTATGCCCAATATGAGATATCTATATGCCAACCCACGATTAGCCATCTGATCAAAGATATTCCCTCTGAAGGCTTGGAAGGATGTCTAGAAATAGTGCTATTTCAGGAATAAAAACAAACTATTCCTTCATCCCGAGAATCTCAGGTGTCCGCCCATTAGAACCAGTGCTGTGGCAGCGAGCCACACACAAGCAAATGCCCTGATTTATAGCACTTGCCAATTTCTGTGGTGTAAATATGTCCATCCTGGCTGGTTTCACGCTACCGTTGGTTTACCAAGCAGCTCACAGTCACACTCGCTCCAGCATACTGCAAAAGTGAAGCCCTCATGCTCTGACTTGGTGACAGGGCCCCATCTGTCCACGCTCAGGGCCTTCGTCAGACATGGAGTGCACACCTGAGGCCCAGAGGAATGTCTCTGACTCCTCTTCATCATGGTCACCATCTTAAAATCTTAGTAAATGAAGAACAAATTTAACTTAAAGAATGTAAAAAAATTTAATAGCAGAAATCAATAAAATAAAGCAAGAAAATAATTTTTAAAATATGATACCAAAAGCCAGTTCTTTGAAAAGATTATATATATATATAATATTTATATGTTATATATATGTTTATATATATAAACTGATCCAAGGGGGAAAAAATAGAAACAGGATTGTCAGTTAGGAATTAAATAAGGACATCACTACAGATCATGCAGCTGTTACAAAGATAAATACTATGAACAACTTTATGTCAATACATGTAACAATCTAGATGAAAGAGATATATCCCTTTAGAAACAAAGACTACCAAGTGAGCCAAAAAGAAACATAAACCTCAAGTAGCTCTAATCAATTTTTTTTTAATTAAGTTCTAAATGAAGAACTTTTCCCAGTGCGGAGTTTGGGGAGAGTGGGTCCAAGAACACCCTCATCCTGAAGCCAGCTATAAGCTTGCAGGTCCCCAGTCCCACCCTCAGGCTGGATAATTTGCTAGAAGGACTCACAGAAATTCACTGAAACTACTATATTTAGAGTTATGATTTACTAAAATAAAAAGATACATATTAAAAACCATCCAAGGGGAGAGACCCACAATGCAGAATACAGGAAATTTCCAAAAATGAAGCTTCACATTGTCCCTGCCAATAGAGTCATGGACAGCTCTAATTTTTCCCAGCAAAAATGTGTCCTGGTATAAATGGAGTCTGGCCAGCCAGAGAAGCACACCTGAGCCTTGTTCAATCCTGTTTCACTGAGCTCAGTCACTCACACAGATACGGTGAGCACACAAGTGGTTCTGTGCCCGACCTTGAGTCTCCAGTGTTGAGGGAGGTGGAGCCATTCGATGTGAACAGAAGCCCCGCCATGAATGACCTTGTTAGACTATCTGGTATGGCCCAAGACTCCCAGGTAAACAATGGCATTCTTATCAGGCAGGACATTCCAAGGGTTAGAGATCACTTCCCAGGAACTACGATCAAAGGCCAGACCTTTAGATAAGGCAAATTCCTTACTACACACCCATGAGGAAAACTCTGGGCCCAGATAGCCTCCTTAGTCAAGTCTATCAAACACTTAAGGAAGAAATAATATTAATGCTACAAAAACTTTCCTCAGAAAGTTGAGAAGGAAATATGTCATTTAATAAGGGCAGTGGAACTGTGTGATGCATTACAATAGACAGACATTGGGTTTGAATATAGACACAAAAGTTCCTAACAGAATATTAGCAAATTAAAGCATCAAAACACAAAAGGATAATACACCATAACCAAGTGGGGTTGATCCCAGAAATTCAATGTTGTTGCATCATTTGAAAAGCCAATCAGTGTAACTACCCAAATGAATAGAATAAAGGAAAACAACCATATGATCATTGAAATAGATGAAGAGAAAAGATCAGTTGACATGATTCGACACCCATTAATAAAAAGAAAAACTAGACACACTAAAAATAGGATCATTTTAGTGTTGGCAAAGTAAAAAGAGAAGGAAATTTTCTCTAGCTCAGCAAGAAGTTAGGAGAGACCTACAGTTACATCACCCTCAACAAGGAATGGACCAAAGCTTCCTTCCACCACTTATTTTCAGTGTTGTCTTGCAGTTTTAGCCAAGGCAATAAGGCACGGAAAAGAAAATGGCATACGATTTGGAAAGGAAGAAACAAAAAAATAATAGCTTGCAGGGAAAATCCTAGGAATCTAGAAATAATTAGAAATAAAAGTAAACTTAGTAAGTTTTTAGGGTACAAGCACTATATTAAAAAAAGCAAAACAAGTTAAGAAAGTAAAAATTATAAAATATGTCCACTTACAATGGCACTGAAAAGAATACTTAGAAAAAAACTTAACAAAAAATACGCAAGATATGTACCCTGAAAATTACATACCACTGCAAAAGAAATTTAAGAAGATTATAAAAAAAAAGAAATATAACAGATTCATAAATTGTAAGACTTGAATTGGAAAAATTGATTTTTGACAAAGGGGATAAGGAAATTCAATGGGAAAAAGATAATCTTTTTAAGAAATGATGCTATCTACTAGAAAAAAAATCAATTTCAACTCTGTACTCATATCATAAACAAAATGGGTTACACATGATAGAACTAGTAAATATATTGTAGAAACACAGGAAAAACTTTGTGATTCTGGGCTAGAGCCACATTTCTTAAACAGGATACAAAAAGTGCAACTCAAAAACAACGACAGAAAATAGATCAGTGGTTGCTCAAGTCCAAGGTCAGAGGAGGAGGTCAATGGCAAAGGACATGAGGACACCCGAGGATCATGGAAACCTTCCGCATCTCGACTGCACCGGCTGTCACGTGATAAGTGCGCAATAGGGAACGTCATGAAAAGCATACTTAAAACCTGCGAATTTTATTGTATGCACATGTCTTAAAATGAGAAATAGTAATACATTCTGGCAAGACTTTAAAGAATTATTATAGCTCTTGGTGTCTGGCAGGGGGTACCTACTGCGTGTTTTTCAGTGCGGAGGTCTGCGGAGTTGACACCCTGGCTTGGGTAGCCAGCATGGAGACATCACTGTCGCAGGTAAAGGAAAGGGACTGTTTTTCCTATGACAGAGCCTGTCACGTCTGGGTGCTTAACTTCTCCTAATCTGAGTCTGAAGGCCACTTCCAACTGCAGACTCCACAGACCCTTCATAACTACTTAAGACAGGCTTTGCTGTTGACTCTCGTTTTCGGGTCTTCTGTGGGTCCCCATTATCCCCATGACGCCTTCCTACACAAAAGCACCACCGGGTTGAGAAGAAAGCGCTGGTAATGACTGACCATTCCATCCAGGTGACTGATCCCCCAAATACAGCCATTTCCGCCTGCATTTTTATCGGTGGATCCCCCCTCTGTCCTTCCCACACAGAGCTCTTAGTTAACTATTGCCGAAATTGGAATCTCCAAAGCAAGTCTGACTAAAAGAGCAACATTTCAATTAAATGAATAATCAAATTCCAAGTGTTATTTGAATAATTTGAGTTCTTAAATTAAGCACCGGGGTTGGTTTTTTTTTTCTCTTTGCAAGTAAGCTATAAATTACATTTTCCGCTACATTGACAGTAAACGGGTAATTAATATTTCAACTTTTCCTTCTCAATGTTGATTTAGAAAATAAAATTAAATAAGCACAGAACATAAATCAGCACAGCTATCCCAGATTAGATGTGACTGCCCGTCTCCTGTTTACCCTACTTTTTCTGGAGTGGGTCCTTCCGTTTTAGACCTCTGCCTGGACCAAAGAAAGCATGTTACCCACCAGACAAAACAAGTTCACTCATTTGGGGGCAGTAAGTGAAACTTCAGTAAGATGATCAAAGCTATTAAATAATTAGCAGGGTTTTTTTTCTACTCCAAATATATGAATGATTTTCATATCAATATGGCACCTTCTTGAATATAGTATTTCCATTGTAACCGTCTTCACCGTTAGAGCAACGCCATGGCATGCGCTGAGGAACTGAAAGGTTATTCTTTAGGTTATACCTTCTGAATGTCCTATGATTTTGGTGAAAAGAACCAGGAAATTTTAAACCAGTCCTAAGAGGACTTTGTGGGTGCCAGGCAGTGTTATGAATGGTCCGGACATACTGATTCACTTAAGTGTCATGATAACGTGAGAAGGATGCTACTGCCCCTATTCCTATTTAATAGATGCTAGAGCTACGAAAAGAGGGGCAGTCCAAACCCAGAGGTGGCAGAGCAGGGCTTGGACAGAAGCAGCCTCTTACCGGAGCCTCAGGCCTTACCCACCATGCGCACCGCTGCCAATCCACAGGGTGGGTTCCCTCCCACGGCTGTCCCCAGAGCAAGTGTTCACTGCTCGGTGCAACATAACGTGGGTGCTAACTACTGGGAAGGTCAGCCTTCACGGGTGAAGGGCACGGGCCTCCATAAAACTGCGCTTGCTTCAGACAGCAGCCACAAACTTGGGGGTCCCCGGGTCACCGGTACTTTGGACCAATTGGCTAACAATGTATTTCCACTACCCCCTCAGGTTTGATAAGTTCCTAGCAGGACTCACGGAGCTCCGGAACGCACTACACTACGATTACAGTTTTATTATAATGAATACAAATCAGGGCCAGCCGATGGGAAGATGCACAGTGTGAGTTCTTGGGCGTGGGGGTGGCAAATGCTAAGTTTCCACGTCCTCAAGACACGCTCTTTGTCAGCACATCTGCGTACGATGATCAACCAGGGAGGTGCACCTGAACCCAGGTATCTGGGGTCGTCACTGGGGTCTCATTACATGGACATGACTGATGGAATCATTGGCTACCTCATGAATCTCAATCTCCAGACGCTCTCTTCTCTCTGGATTTTAGGAGGGCAGGTGAATATCATGTGGCTCAGAGCCCTGGCCCTCTGATGAAATGGCTGGCCTTTCTGGCATGACTAACCCCCAGCCTGAAATATCCGGTTCCCCACTATGTGCTCCATGTATTAGCATAAACTCAGGTATGATCGAAGGGGCCCACCAGGAAGAGCAAAGACAATCCTACCGCTCGGGAAATTCCAAGGATTTAGTCTCCTGCCCAGGAATCAGGAACAAAGATCACAAAAATTCTTTATTGTACAACAAATGGATCAGTCCGAGAAATATGGGCTTCTGGTAGCTCTATCTTTCTGCAGCATTTCTTGAAAGGCCACACCAGCAAACCATCCTAAGAGCTCTAGAAGCAGGTCTTGTTTCCTGCCAAACCAGTGGCATCTTTCTACCTTAAGAGCTGGCTTTCAAACAACAGGCAAGATTTGCCACCCTTAGAGTGACCCAAATCAAGAGGCAGACATCAAAATTAGCTGCTTCTCCGCCTTCTTCACCCTCTCTGTCTCCAATCTTTGACAATCCTCTCTCATCCCCTAGCCCAGTTCTGCCCCCTGGGTATCAGTATTCTTAAATATGCCAAGGAAATCTAATAAAAATCACAAGTGAATGTCATCGTTCATAACTGAAGAGTGAACATCAGCCAGCTAATAACTAGGCTTCTCATACCTGAGAGAACTGCTTGACCACTGAGCTGAGAGGCAGGGACTGGGGTTCCAGTGGCCACTTTGTTAGCTACGTGTGTGGCCTTGAAAAACCTACAGCTTCATCTATAAAAGGAGAGCAGGAGATTTCTGAGGTCACTTTCAAGGATGATCACTGTTTAATGACTTACTGATTTTAGGTTCGCATTGGCAGCATCTTCCCTCAAAAGAAAATACAAACTTCTCATTCCATATTCTGATCTATTAGGTTATCATAATTAGCTTTATGTTCCACACTAACTGTTTTAATCATTTTTTTTAAATCACAAAAAAGGGGGAAGGGCAAGAGAAACAGAGAGGGAGAGAGAAAAGAAGGAAGAAAGAAAAGAACATATCCATTTGGTTTTGAGTTTAAAATTCAGGTTGTTACTCTTAATTAATTTCAGGCAGCTGATCCATTTTCTATCTCAAGAATCTTGCATTAACTATTTTAATCTGTAAATGAACAATGTCTCCGCTCTTGGGAAATGAACACATTTACAAATATCTTTTTCCTTCGGTGAGCCAAGAAGGTACAGGATGTTGGCTGTAAAGATAAAGCGAGGGAGAGAAGGGGTAAATGAGAATTTATTCTCCCGGGAGTGTGGGGGTGGAAATCACTACATCCATTTTAGAGAAAGGGAAAGTGTCAAAAGAGTAAGGTGGCCCCTGAAGTTAAAGCTGAGGAAGTTCTCGCACCTTCTAAGAATTGATGATGTTACTTTTCCTCCACGTGAATTAAGAAGTCAATATAAGTTGAAAAAATTAAAAGATGAATGATACACTCAGAGAATGACAACCGTCTGATCTGCATTGTATTCTGCTGGATGGCTGACATTTTAGAGAGTATAATTTGCCAATTCAAGAAAAATAAAACAACAACTCCCAACACTGATTCTCAATATTTCAGACTATTCTTGGCTCTGTGTCATTTCTCACCATTTCTTCTATTCCCTGTCTTACAGTTAAGGAGACTGATGTGTGTATTAAGCTCATTAACCTACCTACATGGAAGCATTGTGTTAATAAACCAAGGAAAAGGCAGTATCCCCGATTCTCCAGTGGTAAATCTTGGAATAGATACTGCTTCCACGAAAAAGAAACTTGTATCGGTTTTGAAACATGGCTTATAAATATGTGAACAAGCAGTTATCAAACATTCAAATCCATTGAGTATTAAGTAAAATATGGGAAAGTATCCATAATGTAAAGGCTCCTTAATCATCATATTAAAGTAATATTAGTAAAACTGCTACTAAACAAGAGCATATGAGATCCTGTTTTGAAATAAATGCACATCTGTTATCCACATCTTCAAAGTAAAAAGTAATACACACACACACACACACACACACATATATTGGGCTTCAGTCTACACACTAGAATGTGCAATAAGGAATAGGCATCACGTATTTAATTTTATGTATCTCTACAGCAGTGATTTGTGACTGGAGGAGCCGGAAGAACAGACACCCTGTCACTACAGAGGTAAGAGTTTGTAAGACTCACCCATCCAAATCAAGGACTTTGCTGTTACCAGCCCTTCCTAGGACTGGCTGAGAGAGGGGGGTGGGGGAGGGAGGGAGGGAGAGAGGGGCAGAGAGAGAGAGAGAGAACGATGAACAATTCGAGAGTACAATCTCAAATTTCTTCAACAGTAAGATGGTTAACATATAACGTTTCTAAAACATCCTCAGACGTTGCTGAGTATCTCTTCGGGGGCAAAATTGTCCCCAGCTTAGAATCATAGGTTTCAGATATTCTTCAAAGTTGGGAAATGTGTATGAAGATATTTTCAGTAGTAACCAGGGAGACTAAAGATAAAATATTTACGTGAAGGCAAACTCATCAGAAAATAAAGACCAACACAAGCCTATGACAAAAAGAAAGAGAATAATATAGATAGTGTATTGCAGAAAGAGGTCTACAGTGTGAGTATGCAAAATACAGGTTACTCTTGTATTATTATTTATTAATTATTGTATTATTTTCTGTACAAACAACTGCAGCGCTACTTTTCCCAGCTCTGTGTATCCTGTGTACGTTAGTCATATGTATCGTATCGGCAGCCATCCGTCTCAAGAGATGATGGTGTAGCTTCTTAAGAGTCTATCTGCACCGCCGAGAATGGCTGTGCAGTCCGACTCGGGAGTGACACGGTATCTGTCTCCTCCCGTGTTGAATCGACATCTTGCGATGACGCTGGAGTGTCCTCTCCAGTGAAGCTGAAGCTACAGAGCCTGGGCAGGGTGATATGGAGGGTCTGCTGTTGCCCATGCAGCAGACCCCCCTCTCTTCGCAGCTGAAGGGTCCAAGGGAAAGACGGAGGCAATACAGCTTGGCTTCAGGTGCGCCGCAGGAGTTGCCGGTGTTGACTACAACGTCAAACCGCCTTAGGGACTCCGGCTCCGGATTTTCTGTCGGGGTTTACTCCCTTAGCCTTTCCCCTGAAGAGGTATGCCGCAAGGCAGCGGAGGTTTTTTGGAGTCAGAGTTTTCCTTCTCTGATGTGCCCTGACTGGAAGATCGAACCAGCGACACTTAGCTCGCAGGCCGACGCTCAATCCATTGAGCCAAACCAGCCAGGGTATCAGTGTGTAAAATATATATATTATGCACATTGGTGTATGCTGGTTGTTATGGTCTCTCTGGGAAGGGCTATGTGTCTTGGGTCGCTTCTCTCAATTCTTCTGAAGAGCAGAGACTACTCTCAGGTGCCCTAAAGATGTGACCGCCTTAGATGAACTTCCCCAAAGAGCCAGCGAAGACCTGGGAGGAAAGCTGGAGAATGGGGCCCGACCGGCCATGAGACTGAGACATGGTGGGGTTCTACTCTGTCCTGCCAGCCCAACGGAGCCATCACAGGTTAGTCTGGGTTCTCCTGACCCTGATCTATGGCCTAGTCCCTGCCCCCTGCAGCTCTATCAGGCATGACAGTAGCCTTGGGTCTGTTGTAACCTAGGGAGGTATCTTTGCTTTCTAGAATTAACTTCATTCACGATTCTGTGTGTTCTTGGCCTTCTCGTGGTTTTTACATAAGCCATGATTTTGTAGCCTACCCAGCTCGTTGGCTTGTTGGGGTGACCTCAATAATCTCTTTCAACTTTCTATATTCTCAACTTAAACAGTATAACTATTTAAAGGTACAGACCACTTAAAGCAATCAACTCTTTAAATATGTGACTGTCATTAATCCAAGTGTATCATTCATCTTTTCTTTTTTCAAATTATATTGCCTTATTAATTTATACACCTTTATAGGGTTCATATTATGCTCAGAAAGATCTTCCTTAGCTCTGAGTTAGTAACAAAAAACATTTTCTCATGTTTTCTAATAGTACTTTAATGCATTTATTTTTAGCACAAAATCTTTGGTCCATCTGGAGTTTATTTTGGTGGTGGAAATAAAAAGGGATACAATTTTTTTTTTTCCAGATAGCTACAAAGTTGTCCTAACTCTATTTATGGACAAAAGATATAAACAGGGTTTTTACATGTAAATAATTTTACACACATTCTTACACACACAGACACATGTTTACATACAAGTATATGTGTACAGACTACTCTGAAAGGCTACCCAAGCACCTGGCAATAGCAGCAGCTTTTGTCAGTGAAACTTGGAAACAGAATTCCCCCGTAGTCATTTAAAATAATACACATATTTCCCAATGCAATTTCAAAACTATTGTTGGAGACACTGCCCAGTCAGGACAAGAACAGCAAGTCTACCTTGTGAAGAAAAGGACCATTTGTAGGTTCCTGTGACAATCCCAAGTCCTGCTGGGTCTTTTTAAACAAAAGGCAAAGCAGGGGCGGTACATGAGGCTTAAAGTTTAATCTGAAACTGAAAAAGTACCGTTCGATTAATGGAAATTTGGTCAGTGCCAAAAGAAAGAAGGGTCATTTCCAACACTGCTCTTCCCCATCAGCACCATTACTCACAAAATGCGCCAATAAGCACACGTGCACACACGCACGCACGCACGCACACACACACACACTCAGTGGTTCTCAAGCTGGGTTTGGTGGACACATCACATGGCTGCGGAGAGGTCAGTGACAGGAGGAGCCAAGGGCATGTCCCACTGACCTTCCTCCGCTGCCCAAGAAGAGCTCCATGTTGCCTTAGTTTGTAGATGGGATGAAGGAGGATCCGGATGATTTTTCTATTCAAAAAACTGAATCTTCAGCCCATTCAAAAGAAATCGAAGCTTAGCCACCTCTGCTATGCCATTTCCATCAATGTGACACACCAATAATACAGCCTCATACCTCATACAAGCCTAGAAGTTTAAGACTAAGAAAGACCCTACCAATAAAATAGTCCTGTCCTCTCATCTGATGCAATAAATACGAGGACATGATGTCACAGAGATGACGGGCTTGTCCAAGGACCCATTAGGCATATTGGTGACAGAACCAGGATTAAGGAGCCAGGATCCAATTTCCCGGGGCTTTGCCCTGTGTTCCTCCTTTGTAAATGATTATCCAGCCTCTCAATATTGACATCTGACAAGGTATCTGGGTCAGCCTTTTGTTGCTGTGGCTATAAGTTACTCATGTGACTAAACTCCCAACTCCTCTGGGGAATATTTGACAGCTCAATGTTTAAAAAATTTCCGCCAATGAAATTCTGCCCAGGAAAACACTACTGCTCCTACTGGTTGTCACCTTTGACAGCTATGACTAAACCCAAACCCAACCAGAGACAAAGCAAGTCATCCGAAAAAGGAAATGCGTGTTCAGAATAGGTCTGAAGGTAAAAGCCTTGGGATCGTGGTATCACCAATATGCATTTGCATTATCATTTCATAAGGCAGAACAGAAGGTGGCAAAAGCCTCCTGCCATCCCTTAGTTCTGATAGAACATATTCATCAAAAAAGCATCCAGTCCCCTGAGCTTGCCGCCATATGCTACAGGAAAATGTCACCAGTTAAAGATGTATTCATTTGCTGTTTTGAAAACTCTGTTTGATATTCATGCATTCCAAGTGTTTTGACCTAGATTTCAGTGGAGGCATTAGATCTAGCCTTGTGCAGGCAGCTAGACAGCTGTTGCTTATGTAGGGAAAGGAAGAATCTAAGGTTAAAAAAAGAGAGAAAATGAAAAAATGAAAACATTTATTAATGGATGCCAACATTTTGCACAGCCAATATGTTTAATACTATATTAACTAATATAAGCATATGGGGATGCATTTGTTGCAAAGCTTTACAGAAAAGAACAAAGAAAAAAAAGTTGGAAATAGCTAAAGTTCAAGGGGAATGGAGTTTGAACTTTCTCCTATAAATGAAAGCTTGGTGAAATGGCAACAGACTTTAATTATAAGCAAGTGGCTAATGTCATAGCATTTAAGATCCTCACAGAGGAACTGCATGATGTTCCATGCCCTGCACACATCTTAGATAAACCTAAATGCTTTATATATAACAGCAGATCCTTGAAATCTTTTTGGATATCAATCGTGTTCTTAGTCAGAGTTGTCTATTTTTTGATGTTTATAAGAGCTGGTTAATCCAGCCACAAGTTAATATCAAATAATTTAAAGATAATGAGAAAAATAGATATGGACAGTAATTTCTCCTCTGTTTTATCTCCGTCCCGCAAGGAGAGTAAAGGAGCTATGTTATCCATTTACTCATATAATGACATGTCACATATCACCAAGTTATGCCAAACTATTCATCAGCATCCCCTTTGCATCTCCGTACGCTGGGAGTAGTCCGCTGAGTTATAACTGCAGCATCGTTTAACTACATGGCCTCAGATTCTCCTTCTCTACTTCTTGGGCCAGGGTGTTGCCAACTATGTATTTATTAGCAACTAGGAGCAGGGATTCGTTTAACTGTAAATGGTTACTGAGCACCTACTAAGAACGGGAGCTATGTTAGATTTCTGGGAATACGGAAATAAAAGGCAAAGCCCTTATTTTCCAGCGGGCTAGATAGAGGACGGAAGATGATTGCTCCCCAGAAACACAAACGGAGAGAAAGAGATGATTCGCACTTCGCATCCTGAAAGACTCCATTTCCCCTCTACACAATCCACGCGACCAAGCGCAGATAAAACCGGCCATCTTCAAAAGTGGGTCTAGCCATCTGCGCTCCAGATCTGAGCGTCACTGGAGAAAGCCCAGAAACCCCAGTGTGAAGCAATCGGTGTTATTTATTAAGTGAGGACTTACCAGTGAGTACACTTCAGCTGAATTGGTATACCTGAGGCGCACACCACCGCGACTAAGCGGACCCGTCCCGTGTCACTCAGCGCTGGCGTCACCTGACGCGGGCTGAGGTGCTTATTTGAAGGGACCGGGAAGGGTGCCAGCCACGCCAGGTCCCACGGTGATTCTGAGAGGACGTTCTCTAGGGAAGCTGCACTGTCTGGTGCGCTCTTCCCTGGCATCGGGCCTCACATGCAAAGAGTACGCTCCGCATGTATGCGTACACCCATGTATACATACCCATCAACACCATATCAGGTTTTCAAAATGAGAATAAAAATCCCACCTCCATTAGCATTTGATAAATGCATTTCTCTTTCTTATAAAGTTACTGGAGGTTTTCTATGTAACGTATCTACTGGGGTCCTTTAGTTTGGGTGCCACAGTCTCAGTGAGTTGGTCTTCAAGAGGCCACGTTCACCTGAACTCATGCCACCACACATGTCCCACAGCGTCGTAATGCCACGGTTCCACGTTTGTCTCGGCGTGCATTAGGGATATTCTCAGAACAGACGCGCTTCCAGCCTGGCAGCAACTACCCGGGCACCCATATGTAGCCTACGGAACAGTTAGGGGGATAAAAGCCCCCACGCGGGAAGGGTGTTTAGAACCATGGAACACAGAAGAGGACGCACATTCAGTCCGGACCATTACGTGTGTATACATGGGAGGCAACTTAGAGTAATTAGGATCAAGGATCTGACAGTTTCTCTGTGAGCTGCCACATTAGGTTAGGGACTGGGGATTACAGAAGACCAAATGTTTCTGTTTCAGCTCTAGAGGAATCATTTATTTCTTCCTCCTTTTTCAACTTGGCAAAAGAAGACATCTAAATGGGAAAACAGAGAAAAACTAACAAATTGTAACCAACGCATCGTAGTTAGTTATCTTAGAGATAACGGGCATATACATACACATATATACCCCCTTGGAGAGTTTTGACAATGAAAGCAGTTGGGTGTTGTTTGATTTCTCACCTGGAGTCTGTTTCCCCACAGATCTTTTTGACTGTGACTCTCGAGAGCCCAAATTACTTATCAAAGTGGCTGTGGAAAACTGAATAATTATTTTTTCATTAGTCTCCCCCCTATTTCTAGCCATAAAGCTGCATGTCCTAATGTGCACCAATTTCAAACTACATGCAGCTAGGGTATTACAGTCAGTTCGAACAGATGGATTTATGAGAATCCGAGTCAAATATATTTCTTCTTAAAAGTTGGCTGCTGAAGTCACTCGTGTTACTGTTACGGAGAGAACTGAATTACTGAAGCTGTCAGATGTTTACCTTTTTGAACAGCTCTCTAGTAGGGTTCTCTTCTTCCACTTGTAAGTAGAATTACTGAGAAGATGAGCCTCCCAGGAAAACTGAACATTCTTGAGGATCCAACTTTTTGTTCTCGAGTGCCTGGTACACAGGTGAGTGTGTTTGTAGGCCAGGCAGGTTGGCGTGACCTCAGAAACACTCCAGTAGCATCGACAGGATCAACAGGGAATCAAGAGGCAAGAACCTGCAGAGTTCCATAAAGGCTGGCAGCCCACGGAGTCCAGTCCAGCTGGCAGGCCTAGGGATGCCCAGACCAACAGCAGAAGGAGTCAGTGCTTGGACCAGCGAACAGCTAAGAAATCAAAACCAGATTCTGAGGAACTGTGAAGGTGATTAAGATAAGGAAATAGCTGCAAGGAGAAAAGAAGGGGAAGCCTTTACCAGAACTAGGAAGAGAGGCTGGACAAGATTAAAGAATGAGTTAATATCAGAAAGAGTCGAGCAAATGGAAAGTGAAATGGGTCTGACCTCAAGCAGGACGGATGCTCACTGACGCTGGTGTCAGGAGGCTCTTTAAAACAGCGGTTCTCAACCTGGGGGTCATGACCCCTTTGGGGGTTGAACAACCCTTTCACAGGGGTCGCCTAAGACCATCAGAAAACACGTATATAATTACACATTGTTTTTGTGATTCATCACTATGCTTTAATTATGTTCAATTTATAACCATGAAAATACATCCTGCATATCAGGTATTTACATGACGATTCATAACAGTAGCAAAATGACAGTTATGAAGTAGCAACGAAAATAATTTTATGGTTGGGGGTCACCATCACATGAGGAACTATATTAAAGGGTCGCGGCTTTAGGAGGGTTGAGAACCACTGCTTTAAAACATGCTAAATACCTAGTCACACAGCCCTGGAGACATTCTCCTTGGAATCGCTTTTTGTATTTATTGGAATGTTAATTCTTCAGGAGCATTAAATTCTGAAATTTTGCAGAGGGTAAAAACCATGTATCATAAAAACAATATTGACAGTCTCCCAAATTTGCCATACACAACCTACGGAGAAATTCTCATGTGCATTAGGCTTGAGAATTCTAGCTGCACTCTAAAAAGGAATAAAAGGAAAATCTAAATATAGATATTTGGGCATTCAAGTCATTCGCCTTATAAGAAAACCAGCAAATCTCTACTGACAATTAGAAAATACAGGAGTAGCGTCTGGCCTGCCTGCAAGGTTATGTTATTTATATTTTACTGTTTAACATTTATGACTCAAACACATGTACATAGATTTGTTTTGTTGTAACAGTCAAATAAAATAATAAAGTTGCACCTTACAAGGAATCAAGGGCCAAAAGTCTGCAAGAAATCTTAGTACTGGGTAACAGTTCCAATATAATGTATGTAAGTTTTATCAGCTTCTTTCATTCATCTTAAAAATAATAAGGTACAAAATAGTCCAGGAAATTGGGCTAGATGTATTATGGAATTAGTTAATCTAACCCCACCTGTAACTCTGAAAGTTAAGCATTCTTATGCCTACTTTACAGATGAGAAAAGTGAAACTCAGTAATGTTGTCTGACTTCCAAGTCCATACAAATGATACTTAATGAATCCATGATTTTTAGAAACTCTTACCTATCTGCCTTTATCGATAGTTTAATTTCGCCGACAGCTATAATGCAATGTAAGTTACATCTTTAGAAGAACTGCCATAATGACCTCAAAAAATGTCCCCCAAGAGTCTTCAATCTACTTTATACAAGAAGGTGAAGTTGGCTGAGGACCAACCATATTCCCTTTGGGATTCTTTTCCAACTTTCTGGACCCAAATCAGCAGGGAAGTCAAGCACTGGTGGGGACGCAGGACATGAAATAGACTAAACATCAATCTGTCTCTCTCAAATAATAATAATGATTTAAAAATTAAATAGATCAAACATATTTTTTAGAGACATGACTTTCAAACCTTCCTAATTTCATTCAGCTAACTGACAAAACTAGGAACTGAACTCCCCAATTTTACCTGCCGGTTAAGTATCGTATCCCACTACGCAAAACTGCTTCCAGACCAAAAAAAAAAAAGAAAAAATTTATGAAAACCAAATTCAGTGACAAAATAGAGTCAGTGATGTAGTAGGTAACAGTCTTTTCTTCTTTGCAAAAAGTAAACAGGGTATCTGGAACTAGTTAGTGATTTAATGTGAATATTAGTTGATAAGATTCAACTTTCTGACTTCTGTTGAGTGCATTTTTATTTTTGTTACCTTGCTTGCTTGTTAGGTTGTTTTTGTTTGTTTGTTTGTTTGTTTGGTCTACTTTTCTCCTAAACCCTGTGCAAATGGAGAACTCTCTTACTTTCAAAAATATGCACGTCTACATTGAGCTTATTGTCCCCTGATTTCATAAACCCAGCCAAGCTCGTGATGCACCAGCCAGGTTCTAGAGTCCCAGCAGCCCCTCTTGTTCGCTTGGCCAAGGTACAGGCGGATGTATGACATCAGCCGCCACCAGGGTGCGAACACAGCGTCACGTGCTTCCCACTGGGGCAAGCGGTGCATTTGCATGCAGTGGTCAGGGAAGGTCTCTCCGGGAAGGTGACCTGTGAGCAGGCATCTGAAGGGACAGTCGCGGAGCCACTGTGCGCTGCACTTCCGCACATTTCACGGACGAGCAGGCTGAAATCTAGAGAGATCAAGCAATTCGCTGAAGATCATAGAACTACGGCGTGAACAAGGTGCAATTCAAATCCAAGTCTATCTGACTTCAAAGCCCATAACCTTGTCACCACATTAAAAAGGTGAGTGTGAAATGATTCTGAGAGAGAGAGACATGTTGAAAAGATGCTCACACATCTATGCAACTTGAGACACTTAGAAAGATATTAGGTTGTCTTTGTCTTTTTTTTTTTTTCTTCCTTAATGCGCTGAGCCTGCTTGTAGCTCAGAGAAACTGTACCAGCCAACTGTAAGAGGGACTATTCAGGGAGACCAAAGTCATTAGCAGCCGAAAGCAAACTGGAAAAGTTGTTCTTCCCTCGCATATCGGCTCTGGTTCTCCTAATATACAAACAAACACCAGGATAAAAAAAGGAAGAATTTAGACAAATATTTACACGTAGGGTGGGCGAGGACACCTGGCCAAGCAGGTGAGTCAGCTGCAGAATGATATGCTGCCTAGAGATTCAACTGAGGGAAAGTGACACATTTTACAGTGAAATTTAATGCCAGCCTGTTCTTCAACCGATCACCCAAACTCAGGAGAAATGAGTTTCTTTTATGTGCACAAGGAAGTTTTAAAATCAGGTGCTCATAAGTTGACCTGTGACTCTGCACAACCTAAGTTACGAGGACAGAATGTAAAATTTTTTCATCTTGCCCAGACTTGGGATGGCACCTATATCATCCCAGAATAAAATACAGCCTTTGCGAGTATAGCTCTTGCCATTAGTGTAATGCACACATGCAGGCAACTATAATGATTATTTAATTGAATATAGATGTTGGTTGAACACCAGTGCAAAACACCATGCATTTTAAATCAATCATGATCTATATTAATTCAGCACTCATAATAGGCTATTTCCTATAACAAATGTAAAAGAACAGAAGCTCGGCCTTGCAGGAGTTTATAACCTACATAAACACATATTCTACATTTAAATCTTTCATATTTCCTTGGGAGATAAGGGGGGATTTGACAAAAGTTTTGATTTGCAGCAATGAGCAATATTTTTTTGTATCATGAGTATAATGTTTCTGTAAAAGTAATTTGATATTTTCAGTAGTATTCGTTGTATTCATGGTCATTTTTGCACAAATACTTTTCAAGACACCTACTATGTGTCAGGCATCAATGTAACGCCACGGGAAGAGTAGTAACCAAAAAAACAAAGGTCTTGCCCTCATAAATGAATCTTCTAGTGGGGAAAGACACAGTGAGCAAATATATAAATCCACTGCAGAAAATGAGCAATGCTAGGACAAAGACAAAAAATAAAATAGGATCAAAGGAACAGGAAGGAGCAGTAGGGTAGGGAGTTATTTTATGGAAGGTGTTTTGAGGAAAGTATGTGAAGCTACCGACTGAGTGTTGACTTAAGGGAACTCTGGAACTGCTTGTGTTAATGTCTATAGGTAGAGAGTTCCAGAAAGAAAAAATAGAGAGCAGGTATTCTAGGGCAGGTGTGTGCTGGAGGTGGAGGAGAATGGCGTGTCACTAGGGCAGAATGAGCCCCAATGAGATGAGGACAGAGAAAGGGTGTCGACCAAATTATAGAAGGCCGCCAAGGCCATGGTTAAGACTCTGGATTTTCCTCCAAATCAGATGAGTCCCCGTTGAGGATTCTGAGCAGATGGCACAGTTTTAGAAGAACACAGGATGTGACTCCTAGAAAGCAAATGTTCAGCATTCAGATCTTGTAGAATCTGAGAGTAAAAAAGTTCTGGGTTAAATGGCCTTGGGGGTTCTCTCTTTCTCACCCCTACTCCTTCAAATTCATATCATAGATGGGCTATGATCTTGGTGGTTTTCTACTATTGGGAAGGGGCTTGGATTGTTAGGGTGAGGGGGGATTAGCTCTGGTTTTCTGTGCATGTAACTCGCCACACCTAGAGGTCATCCCCTCTAAGACCTAGGTCCTTGAATTCAATAGGGCTGATGCAGGTGGTATTTAATGCCTCAAGTGTGTTGGGCTGACTTGATAAAATGGGGAGATGCATGATAATTAAAAAGGAGAAAACAATCAACTGCTTAGAAGTTACAAAGTTATTAAAGTAACACATTGTGGGGATTAAAACAAAACTAGAGTAAAATATATGGCACCAATAGACTAAGGAAGAGATCAAGGGAAATACAAGTACAGTATTTAAGGATCATATTATTTATGAAAAATATAATATTATTTGAAGATAAACTGACACATTAAAGATGCATATTGTTAACTGTACAAAAAAAAGTATAGCAAGTTATAGGTAAAACGTAATACAGGAAGGTATTGGGGAGATGAAATGGGATACAGAGTGAAGGCAAATAAAGCACAGATAAGAAAATTAGAAAACATAGCAAAATACGAGATTTAAAGCCATCTGTATCAATGACTATATTTAATGTAAATGTCCTAAGCACGCCAATTAAAACATAAAGATTGCAGTCTCAGCCTGGAGAAAAATGCAAGAGCCAACTACGTATAGCCTGGCTACAATAAATATACTTTAAGTATCGAGTACTACATATAAGTTCCACTCAACATAAGGAATCTGCATATCAGACAAACAGTAACATTACCAGAGATAAATGACAATAAAAGGCCAATTCATCAAAAAGTCCTACCAAGCCTAAATGTGTATCAAATTATAAAACTTTAAAATGTACGAAGCAAAAGCTAAGAGAACTGAAAGGATAAACGAACAAGTCTTACAACCGGAACGTTACCCTCTCCTCTCTCAGTAATGGATACAACCAATAGAAAAATAAGTGAAAACACAGAAGACTTCGATCCCTTGTCTCAATCCCTCAGTGGCACTCATTTGTCGTAAGATAAAGACCGCAGTGTCTACGTGGCATAGAGCATGTGCACCGCACCACCCTGTCCCCTCTTCGGCCTCATCTCCCACCACTCTCTTCCTCTTATTCCAGGAGCGGCAGCCAGGCCCGCCTTTCGTTGCTCCCTGTGACACACCATGTCCCTACTGCCACAGCGGGAAACAGTGCCTAGGCCTTTTCCTCTGCCTGGAGTGCAGCTTCTTTCCCATGCCTGTCTGCCCTGACCAGTTCAAATCCTACTTTATACCTTAAAACATCATGTACCTCCTATGGGACAAACCAGTAATTATAACATTCACGCCTTCATGTGATTATTTAACTCACTTCTTTCTTCCTCCGCTAGATTACAAATTCCATGAAAAGAGGATCTGTGGGTGTTTTGTTCTGTTTTAACACAGTGCCTGTTACAATAATGGGATTCAATAAATATTTGTCCAATGAATGGGTGTTGGTTTTTTTTTTTAAAGCCATTTGTAGAAGATAAGAGTGTTTGAAGCATTTGAACCTCTGTAATATTCTGACCCCCAGGCGGGAGTATCGATCTCTGATCTGGGTACTTCTGCCATATTATAGAGCACTTACCACATCCAGTTTTAGTTATTGGCTATTATCTTTCCTGGCCAGCCTGTGAGTCACTGCTTTCGATATGAAGAGTCTTATTTAGCTGTACATCCGCTGTCTTCAGAGAACACTTGGACTTTAGTGAGAACTCAGCGCAAGTTAATTGGGGTGACCTCCATCGCTACAGGAGGCTGGCTTACACAAGGTAGAAGATGCCACATAAGGGTCAGATTTACGTGACACAGTCTGGTCACTCACTGACAGGGAACTTAGACCACATTCCCCGAGCTTGGAGGAATTATCACAGAAAACTGAAACTCTGGCTTCATTACCCAGATTGATTAATTAGTTGGTTTCACGCTTTTTCGTGCTCAGTTTCCTCTATTTTTCACTCGATCCCTTACCGCAAACATAACAACATGTACTTTTCATAGAAAGGGCAGCTGTCACTTCAATTTGAAAACCCTTCCTCGAAAACCCAGGAAGAGCCTAAGTCTTAAAAAGTGTGGAAAGAGAAAAGAAAAGAAAAAAAAAAAAATGCTTAATGAAGTTCCTTGCTCCTCTGGTTGCCTATGAAATTTTGCTTTCTTAAAAGATTTCCTAAAGCAGTTCAGCAAGAGCAGAGGCTGGAGAAATGTTTTTAGTGTTTTTTTTTTTAATTTCCGCGGTCCAAATAAAATTAAAATCAAAACCACCGCAACACATAGGTAAACAAATTAGTTGCAAGACATTATTCCAGAATCTAATAAGAGCATGCAGTCTGGAACGAGCAGCTTCGGCTGCCACCCACCGCCCTGTGCACTAGCTCCGTGTCCACGTGGGTTCTCCTCTGTGTCTTTCTTTCCTCCTCTGGCAAATGAAGATAAAAATACGATCGCATGAACAGGATTGTTCTGGAGATGAAAGAATACCTATGAAGTAAGGCCTGGCTCATTTCAAGACTAGATGCATGTTGGTATTTGTACCCAAATCCTCATCATGACGCGACTCAGGGGAATCTTCACCATTTTGCCTTTTAGGAAATGTAGAGACCGCTCCTGCCCCCCGCTCTCAATAGCAACGTGTTACTTCAAAGCTCAGCCCTCTAGTGTGAGAATCATAAATGACCCCGAGGGCAGGGCCCAGCCAGAGGACGTCTAGGATGGACTGGGGCGAGAACTGGGCCTGATCATCACATTAAACATCCTCCCCCAGCAGAACGCCCCGGCTGTCTGTCTGGCTGCCGCCGGGCCGATAAGCGGCGGCAGGATGTGTTAATTTCTTGTTGCGCGCGTGTGGACGGGCGCCCCGCGAACAATGGGCCCGGAGCGGCTCCAGCGCGCGCGCCCGGCCCCCACCGGCGCCCCGTTTCCTGGCTGCAGGCCGCGCACATCCCCCCTTTGTGTGCCGGGCCCGGCAGCACGCGTCGCCCGGCGGCCGCGCCTGCCCCCCGGGAGGCCACGGGGTCTCGGGGAGGAAGCGCGGGAGGAAGCGGCGGGGCGGCCGGGGGCCCCAGGACGCGCTGCCCCGCGGGGGGAAGGCCTGCGCGCCGCGATAAGGCCCTGCCCGGCCCCATTGTCTGCCCGCCGCGCGGTGAGAGCTCCCCGGCCCGGGATGCGCGGCCCCGCCCGCACCTGGAAGCCCCGTGGGGCGCGCTCCCCGAGCCGGAAAGGCAGAGGGGCCACCCCTCGGAGCCGAGCCAAACTGATCGCCCCTCCGGCGATGTGTCAGGGAAAGTGCCCTTGTCCCAGAGCCTAAGTGGGGTCTTCCAGGGCCCGGTGCTGCAAGGGCCGAGGCCGCCTGCCTCCAGGAGCCTGCTGGTGAATAAAAGTAAAAGGCAAAGTGTAAAAAAAAAAAAGTTATGTTCTCTGAGTGAACACGTGTAACCTAGACACGCACCAGGGGCGCCCATCAAGGTCAGGTTGCGTTTTACGAGATAAGGACGAGAGTCAAAAGTGGCGATTAAAAAATTGTGTTTGGACCCCTGGATTGAGCGTCAGCCTGCGAGCCAAGTGTCGCTGGTTCGATTCCCAGTCAGGGCACATGACTAGGTTGCGCGTCAGGTCCCCAGTTGGGGGCGTGAGTGAGAGGCAACCCACACAGTGATGTTTCTTTTTCTCTCTTTCTCCTTTCCCCTCTCTCTAAAAACAAAACAAACAAATAAATTAATTTTAAAAAGATACTTAAAAAAATTGTGTTTGGAAATAATACACCTGTTGAACGTTGTGTGATCAAATGGGTTCCATCTTCAGTCCATTCATGTTCGGCTGTGACTGTTCAACCTCGCTGGGAGACTACTGGGATGTGTAAAGAGTGTCCATCTGAGACCTTTTAGGGACGGCAGGCAAGAGCCAAAAGGTGCCAACCCTCCTAGGCTAAATCCTAGGCCGTACGCAAGGCACTGGAAGCAGGGGATCTGTGAGCCAGGACGGTGGAACATCCTTGCCTTCTCCAGGGCGGAAGCATTTCAAGCTCATTTTCTCCACTTCCATAGGTTTCTCGGTGTTTGCCTTCCACCAAGCCTTCAGGGATGTTCCGGAGACCATGCCACCCCATATCAGGGAAATCGCACAGAAAAGACCATCATGTTCCCTCACAAATCTATTACATACGAGACAATCTCATTACGTTTATTTCTAGCTGTCTGTTTACCTTCGACAACATATGATGCTCTAAATGAGCTGCTCAGAACCAAGCCAGGAACCCGTTGGAAAAAAAATGTATTTCAATGGAAAAATATGCAGAATATATAACACACCCTTCCTGGCTGCCTAATTCTAGTCTCACTCATTGTGTCTGAGCTATTTGGCAACTCCGTAAACTGTAGGTAACTGACAGTAAATTCTGTCCTATCTCGTAAAGATTCCAGTGAACACCACCACTTCCTTTGTGGAAAAAAGTTGTGTTTCCACTTGTAATTAATCTCAATATTGCTCTAGAGATCTGTGTATATTGTATATACATTTGTGCTCTTTTGACTTTTCCTTTGAACTGGTTATAAAATGGGCCTAGTTCCTTCGTAGTATAGGAGAAAAGGGAGTTCTTTAATATTTCTATTGAAGGTTCATATTTATATCTGTATGAGTCACCAATTTTTTTCTGAGACTTTGAAAGACTCTTTTTCTGAAGACTACCTTTTACCAGGCCTCCCAGTTACAAGTAACACAGATCAAAAGGAAAGCATGAAGGAATAGCAGCAGAAAATAAAATGTAGTGACAGCTTTATTTCACCATTAGAGGCAGGAGGTAATTTCATTAATTTGTTCTGTACATATATGGAGCACTAACTGAGAGCTTATTACAGTGGGAAGCTAACATGAAAAATTATTGTCTTTCTGAATTATTTTTATTAACTAGTGAAAAGTGAAGGGAAGGTAGAAAGAGACCCAAAACTGGGGCCAGAATTTATATATTCAAATTCTGGAAGTTGTCACTTAAAAACTGTAGCCCAAGCAAGTCACTTAATCTTCTGAACCTCAGTTTCCTTATTGATGAAATGGGATTAATTACATTTACCTCCCAGCGTTGTTGAAGAAATGAAATTGTTATTGTGACAGTATTACTAATGTGCCTGAGAGCTGTTGATTGACTATAGTACTCTGTTATTTATTTTGGTTAAAGATACAAGAAATAGTAAGATAGTACAAGATATTCAAATTGAGGAGCTATCAACAGAGTGGAAATAGGATCTAGGACTAAATTAAACGTTCAGGTCCTATATTTAGCAGTGGGGCCTTCAGCAAGTAAAATAATCTCTCTAAACCCTCTTCTTTATCTGAACAAAGAGATGAAAACATCTACCTGGGAAAGTTGTGAAAACTAAAACAGAATGTAAAATGTGTCTTAGAACACTGCCCAGCAGAAAGAACACATTCAGTAAATAGTACCTATTAATAAGGCATATCAAAATAATTAAGTTCAGCTTCTCTGTAATTATTGCCATAATTCTTGATTTGCAGTAACATATTCCATAGACAGGACAAATACTACGATCCTTTCTTTTTAAAGAAACCATGTGCATGAAAAGCATGTGCATCCTCCTTCCGTCTTGGACAAACTCTATTCTCTGAAGTGGTTGAAGATTAGAGGGAACTCTACCTCGAAAACTAAAAAGGCAAGTCTCTTTCTACATGGATAACAGAAAGTTTGTCACCTGTAACTAGGACCACCATCGGAGCATAAGAAAATAGAGATTTCAGGAACCAAATAGAGAATCCCTGTGGTTTGGCACTTTCTTAAGGATTCATGGAATGCGGAATGTTTTTAGTTTGTGACAAGCATTAAGTATCAGACTACACGGTGTCTAATATTTGATCAGAAGGTGGGGAAAGCTAGCTATAAAACAACATGTAATAGACAAGGAAATTGAGGTGGCCAGAATCCTTTCAGAAGCGGCCTATCACAGATGAAGTGATGACCAAGAGATCAATGAGATTCTCTTTCTGAAATTTAAGAAGAGTCAAGCAGTTGAGAGTAGAAGCTAAAGCTCTAAAGAAAAAAAAAAAAAAATGAAGGGAGGCACCATGCATGAGGCAGTCAGCCAGCTAATGTGTGACGCCAAACCCAAGTTAGGACTAAGTGGAAAAGTAGAAGTATTAGCAGAGAAAGGGAATTAACCAGAAGGGTCTGGTCAGAGTTTACTGGCTATGCATCTCACTTTCCATAATTGGTAGTTGTCCCTGGAAGACAGCTGCCCACCGGGAGCGACATTTCCCAGTCCTCTTTGCATTCACAGATATTACGTGTGTTACCCCTGGGCTGGGGCCTTTAGGGTAGAAGAGGGGACTCCTCTTGCTCCCCTATATGCAGGCTACACATGGAAGACCTCAGAGCCCAGTGGGACCAGAGACACACAGACAGAAGGAGCCTGGGTCCATGAATTGCCATGGGAGGGCAGATGCTCAGCGACCTGAATTCTGGCATGGGACTACTTCTTGAGTGAGTAGCAAACTTTTATTTATGAAGTCACCTTATAGGAATAGCCTAGAAGACACTCAAGAGGAACAGCAGAGAACCCATGTGAATATGAGGGTAGAAAGACCGAAAAGACAGGCCTATTTTAGGATGATCTGCACCCATGAAAGCACACTGTCCCGAGTTCTAGTCCACGTTATCCCTAAAACACATCTCCACCTACTTGACCCTTATACCATAGATAGATAGATATAGATCGTATCGGCAGTCGTCCGTCTCGAGAGACGATGGTGTAGCTTCTTAAGAGTATCTGCACCGCTGAGAATGGTTGTGCAGTCCGACTCGGGAGTGACACGGTATCTGTCTCCTCCCGTGTTGAATCGACATCTTGCGATGACGCTGGAGCGTCCTCTCCAGTGAAGCTGAAGCTACAGAGCCTGGGCAGGGTGATATGGAGGGTCTGCTGTTGCCCATGCAGCAGACCCCCCCTCTCTTCGCAGCTGAAGGGTCCAAGGGAAAGACAAAGTCAATACAGCTTGGCTTCAGGTGCGCCGCAGGAGTTGCCGGTGTTGACTACAACGTCAAACCGCCTTAGGGACTCCGGCTCCGGATTTTCTGTCGGGGTTTACTCCCTTAGCCTTTCCCCTGAAGAGGTATGCCGCAAGGCAGCGGAGGTTTTTTTGGAGTCAGAGTTTTCCTTCTCTAATAGATATAGATACATATATACTTATGCACTTAGAAGAGACTTATATATTTTTATTTTTTATATATTTCAAATTTTCTAAAATGAACATATGTTTTCTTTATAACAAGTATGTCCACACATATGTACCAACACAAACAATCACTATATATTTTCCTATTCTTTTAGCCTCTAAAATTCCCAAAGAGTAACAAGCAATGTCTTGATTCTCCCTGATAAAATGAGGTGAAACGTGGGTGGAATTAGCTGTAAAAGAGTGGCCTAACCTTTCTCAAACAAAATATTTTCCCATAGAATGAAGACCTAAGTAAGCTTAGGGTTCTTATTTTCCCCAGAGGCACTCAGATCAATGAGAGCCTCAGAGGCTTCACGTTATTATTACCATTAAACATGACTGGAAATGAGTCTTTTGTTGAGCTAGAGTTATTCCTTAACAATTTGAACAGGTCACTTTTACTCTAAATTTTTTTCTAGAATAATCCTGGGATTAAAAAAGAAAAGAGAAAGAGAGAGAGAGCATTTGCCAATTGAAAGTGAAAACATTCTCTTCAAGTTAATTAGGGGTTTCCAGGATCTAATCTTGTGTCAGGAGGTGTTTGTGACCTCTCATATGGCTCAAAAATATGTCAAGAACCTTCAAAGAAGAAAAGAAAAAGGAAAGGAGAAGGGAAAGAGAAACCAAGGGAGTGAAAATGCGCAGCAATATTTTCCATTGACACCCAAGGCCATGGTAGAGAGAAGCAGGGGGCAAGTGTCAGGTTCTGTGGTGGATACAAATATAATAGCAGAGTGACAACTCTAACATAAATAAATGAAGATCACAGCCCACTTGGAGTGTCCTTTGAAAGTTAGTGGGAAAATGCGGCATTATGGGTTTTTTTCCTGCGTACGGAGAAAAACAATAGGCAACATGTATTTAAATAAACATTTGTCATAGCTACCGTGAGGCTCTCTATAGTCTACACAGTCTTTCAAATTTCTGGCACAAAGGTATGACACCTAGGAATTGCAGGATCTCCACTCACGACTCTATTTTTATTTTCTGCCTTTGAAATGTGAACAGAAGTCCTCTCAGAATTAACAATCGCAATCCTAGTCACGTGCAGCTCTTGGAAGGCCCTGTAACCTACGATCTGTTCCGAGTTATGGAATCATCCCTCCTGTACTAAGACGTTTCTGGAATTCTTTGAGACGTCTCGAGTGTGGGCTGGAAAGGAGCCTGTCTGTGGAGCGTAGAAAGCACAAGGTGCTTAATTTTAATGGAAAACTTTTTTCTTTTTTTTCACACAGGCAGATCCTGCTGTGTTTGACAGATACATCCTAGAAGGAAGCTCCATCTAGATGTTACGTGTAACTTTATCTTATTCCCCTTTGAGCACTACTGTTCTTACAAAATGATCTCCCCGCTGCCCAGAGTCATTACACTCCTTCCCTTTCACATTGTCCCTCTGTAAATGTCAGGCATAACTACATTTTTATTTGCAGAGATACCACCGCTATGAATGAGTGAAAATTTTCTGCTTCCCTCGCCTGTCTCTCTTTACCCTCTGCGCATTGTACTAATATGATTTGTTGAACAAATTGTTCCATTAATCTGGGGCTGTTTGACAGAGTGAGAAAATAAGTGCCAAAGTGAGAAGATTCACAAGAATCGGAAATCTCAGTGCCTCCTTCTCAAGGTAAATAGTTATTATATCAGGGTGTCAGACTGGCGAAATGGATGTGCCTTCATTCTCAGTTTGTAAATGTCACTTTTCCTCAGCCCATCAGGGTGACAAATGAGGTGTGGGTTACAGCGAGAGTTCATTCTTTGACAAAGTTCTTAACAGTCTATTTCAAGAGAAACCATCCAGCCTTCCCTCACTTTTATAATCTAAACCCCCGTGCGCCGCTGCCAGAAACTTCTCGGTTCTGCTCTCGCTGCTCCCTCACCGCCCGGGAAGAGAAACATTTCTGTAACAACATGTGAAATCGCAAATAAAAGTGAAAGTGACTAGATTGGGGAGTAGTTCATAAACCATAACCCTGACTTCCCAGGGAAATTCCATCTACTGGCTCTCAAAATTTTATGATCCCAGGGAAATTTATTATATTAAGCTCTTTGTTTATATTTTCTTTCACTTTTTCTATATACATTTAATCTTGAGAGAAAAAAGTTTACAGTTTTTTAATATGAGTTAATGAAGAGGTATCATATATAAATAGTTGAGAAAGACAAGTTGCTAGAACCAGAAACGGACAAGGGCTTGAGAGAAAAATCATTCTGCCTCGGATCCTAGTCCTTCCCCACGAAATATGCTTCTTTGATTAACCTGATGTTTGAACAGAAAGGAGATAGGTTGATTTTGTAAGTATTGAATAAAAGAAGTTTAAGGTAATATGTGCAGATATACAGGAAAAAAAGGTCATTATGGCCCAACATAATAGGATGAAAAGGTCAAGGCTAAACTATTGTGTGGAGGTTGATGTTCTTGTCCCAGAAATCAAACCCGTCTTTCTTGAGTGTGATTAAAAATATCTTGTTGATGATGCCCATTGTCACTGCAAAGCTTTTTTTTTTCCTCACTAAATGGGCTGCATCAGCACTGTTATGATGAGCAACACATCCTGAATATTAGATCATCGATTCCTCTGGTCCACCCAGTTCCATACTATTTGCCAAGACAATCTTTGTCTTTGTGTCATTTAAACTTCAGGCCTTGATCCCATCTATAAAATGGGCAGAACAGTGATGTTTAGCAGGAGAGTTGCATGAACCAAGTTAGATAATGGAAGAATGACCTGTATAATGTTAAGAAAATAGTATTTATTTACATATATGTATTTTTCAAGGGAAGAGAATCTGTAGATTTCCAAAGAAGGAATCCCCCAAGAGGTAAAGAACCACTGATTTTTAAAATTCTTAAAGAGGGGGAATAAAACCACTAGGAATAGATAGGAGAAAATCCAGGCATACTACAAACCAAGAGAGAGGAAAGATATGTCATTGAATGACAATGCCAAGTTCAGAGACAGAATCAAGTCCATTGGATTGCAAACGGAGGATGTAAGAAAAAGCAAGGAGAAGAGGAGAAGAGGGAAGCTGTCAGCCAGTTCGAAGGCTCCGAGTGAAGACCTCTCAGGTCCGACCGGAAGATGAGCAGGAGTGGCCGTCAGATCCCAGTGAGGGACCTTTAAGAAGGAAAGATAAAGAAGGCAGGACAGAGCCCTTATAACTGTGAAAAATACAATCTCTGATTTAAGGGGAGAATGCCAGGATGCTTTATTGCAACTTGTGTAGGCACATGAAACGTGCCAAATACATACTTTCGGTCATATCAAGTTTTTTAAAAAGCACCTTGCAATGTTGATATGTGGGATGAAGATGTGCTCTATACCCAGTGAGGTTTACATCAAGGCCTACGCGTGTCACAATATTGAAACTCAATATCAGCATACGTTGACTTCTACGGGATCACGTTTGCTTGAGATAGCCTGCTTTCCCCCCCTTCTCGAAGCCTCTTGCCCAGAGGAGGGCCAAATCAGCCAACAAAAGAAGGAAATCAAGAACAAAATCGGTCCTGCAGGAACACCCTTTTATTTGTAAACACCACACTCTCGACATCATTATCAGTGATCTGTGTCCTCACCAGGCATATAGCTTTATTACTCTAATGCGGGCAAATTGCCTGTAATTCGTGGTCCTGGAAAACATATCTATAATTTGGGTCAAAATATGTCTACTCACTCTCATTGACAATAAACCCTTAATGCAGTTCCAGTCACAGCGGGAATTTCTGAGTTTTCATCTTCACTGATTACCCCTGGAACTATAGAAGGCGAAAATAATTGCAGGGTAGTTCTCCACTTTGAGCGAGGCTGATCCAACTAGACTTTGGGGCCTGTGGGACATTCTCAATAAAGATGATCTTTTTTGGTAAGAAAGCACTGTACTTATTCTCAGAAAAAAACAAACAAACAGGAATTTGAGGTCAGGAAGACCTAGGTGTAACTCCTTCTTCAGTTAAGTATTTATTGCGTCCTGAAGAGCAGATATGGTCTAGCTTCGATCTTCCTATTGTAGCATTAATAATGCCGACTTTGTGAGAATCACATGAAAATATGTAATTTAGTGCCTGACAAAGTAACTATGACCCTGTAAGTGTATACAAATTGTGAGTTCCCATCCTTTCCTGTGTTCGGTCTACTTTTGAAGGAAAAAAAAAAGTCCATTGCCAATTTATAAACAAGGTCACAAATGTTTGTCTTCCTGTCATCCATGACATTGAAAGGTGATGCTGTGGGTCCCTTCATCAAGAGATGGAAGACCCTTTCCTACCTCTTAACTCTGGGTTGGCCATGGAGCTTCCTTTGGCCAACAGGTGTTAACAAACAGAATGTAAGTTTACAAAGCACGTGCCTAGCTCTCCTGTGAGAAACTGTGAGAAAGACCTTCATGGGGATGGGTCCAAACTAACCTGCCGGAGGAGAAGAGACCATGGGGAAGAGAACTTAGGTGCCCCATCCTCCAGCCAACTCAACAACTAGAACCAGCCAGCTATGAGACCAGCAAAGCATGATACAGGCCGGAAGCATCCCACGGGCCCACAGATTATAAACTAAAGGACGTGATTGCTGTTTTAGCTATAAAGTTATATGGTTCACAGCAAAATCTAACTGATGTACCAAAAAATATCTTAGATTCAGACTCCTGATATGGCCACAATGGCTTTCCAATAATGCATACTGCCTTTTTATTCTTTTTTTTTTTTAAACTGTCAATTTGGGAGAATCAAAATTAGGGTGGTGCCTTTAACTCTGGCTAATGAAGTTGTAGACATGGTGTATCCTCAGTGTTTTAAGGCCAATGGGAAATTGATATCCATTAAAGAGGAGGAGGTATCAGTATAAACTCATATTCTTTTAATAATTGTATACACAGAGAGTGTTACATACACAGATAGATATTGTTTGTACATGTGTGTGTACATGTGTGTGTACATGTGTGTGTTTTAAGATGGATATCAAGAAGCATGTTATATTAAGGAAAGTGTTTGCAAGTGTTCTGTTCATGGGAAATTTTAAAACTCATATTTCTGAAAAAGGGAAGTATGCCATTTATTGTGATTTGCCAAATTTCTGGATGAGGCCTTAAGTCACGCAAAGCATGACTCCCTAAAATATAATATGGCATTTTCATAATACAGGTCTGTCTGACACATTTTTTGTTTCAGACTGAATAATAGAATCCCCTTTTGTGTAGCATATTTTTCCTGACTAGATCATCAACCAAATGGTTGATTACAATTTGCATACTGAATTACCATTATAAAACATACATTTGGAATGATCTCGTCTACACATTAACTCTGGTTTCCAAATTCTCCATATAGATTCAAGGTGCAAGTGCAAGAGAGGTCTGTAGGAATCCTTGACTTTGACCTGACACACGCATGTCTAATCGGGGCTAAGAGCCAGCCCTTTTTAAAGTACTTTATAAACAGAAACTCAGTCAATCCTCCTCCCAACCCCATGAGGTGGGTCTGTTATTATCTCTCTTTGAAGTTGCACAACGTTTGACCCAGTCTGATTCCTTATATTTTTTTCTTGAAAACTTACTTAAAATGTCATGAGGAAAGGCAATGGATTGGGAAGATGTTCATAAGAGAGTGAAACACGGTCCTTTGATAGTATGTTGTTTTTTCTGTTTTTTGTTTTTGTTTTTTAACTCTGGATAGAAGTTTAGTTTGAAAAATTAGCTGCTCCACATTTCTGACCACTAAAGACTTCTGTACTTTCTTTGCATCATAATTTTTTTTTTAGACCTGCAACAGATTTGCCGGTATTTTGAGTTAAAGCATTCTTACTACTGTCTTTTTTCTTTTTGGTTTAATTATCAATTTAAACCAAAAAGAAAAAACATGGACCAAATGTCCATTTTGAATGATCACGGAACAGTTAGTTCCCCCACGGGATAAGGCGATGTGAATCATGTTGATGTAAACAGTATCCAATATCACCTTCGTCCCTATAATTCTTTTACAACAGCCTGAGAGGGAGACGATGTAGCATGAAATGTCCACATGCGATGGCTTGGTAGCTCATTTCATCATTTTTGTGAATAGAAAATGGAAGAAAACAGAAATATTCACTCCTGCAGAATGGCCCTAGAAATCTTGACAGGCAGCGGCTAATAAAGAGGTCCCTTATTTATTATTAACCAGGAGCTCAGAGATTATGGGGAGATTTACAAAACAGCATGAAAATGGGCTCTTGAAGATGAACACAACCACTAAATGGCATGGAAATCTCCCTGCAGGGATATGAATAATCTGATATTGGTGGGAGAGTAACCTCGGTAAAGGATTCATCGGAGAATTTTCTCCTTTGGCATAGAAGAGTTTTTTCTATTGTTTCACCTGAATAAAGCTGGGAAGCTGAAGGTCTTCTGAAGCAATGGTTTCTATTCTACCTAACTTAAGAAGAGCTGGCGATAAGAAATAGGTAAGAGAAGGTAAAACACTAAGGTTACCTAACTCTGTCACATCAGTCACATTTCATGGTTTCACTTACTGAAATCATTCATTTATTAAATAATAGACATTTATTAAGAATTTGCTATGTGCAGTGTCTTGGCTTTTTTTTTTTTTTTTTTTTTTTTTTTTTTGAGATTTGAACCTTAGAAAATTAGAACATAGGATAAAAATCATAAAATAGGTCATCACACCCATTTCTTAATTACAGGTTAGGCCTCCCTAAAGTGAAAGAAAACATGTTAAATTTGATTCTTTTCAGTAATGTCATTTCATGAGAGTAAATGTTCTATTATTTATCCTCTTGGGGGATAAAAAGTATCCTTTTTACTAATTAAGTGATCTAGTTCATCAAAATATTCTTTTCATTTGGACAATATTTTTATTCAAAAAAAAGTTTCCAGTCAATACTTTTATCTTAACACTACAGGTCACTGCCAGAGGAATAGTACCTTGTTCATCATCAAATGAAATGCATTCAACTTCATTCATTTGCTTTCCAAATATACAAACATATATTTTTGTAAACAGAAACATAGCAAATTGGCCTGGGAACCGGAAGCAGTGGGTCCTAGATCTGGCTCTCCCTAATTTGCTCAGTGAACATGACCTTTCACAAAGCACTAAATTTCTCCTGGGCTTACTTTCTTTTATCCTAAAATAACCACACACACACACACACACATCTCTTATCTACATAATTTTACTGTAAATATAGGAGGGGAAGCAGTACTCTTACATTACTTAAAATCCTATGTCTTCCACTGAACTACCCACAGAATGTGACTTGCCCTTGGTGATGGACTAAATGTGCGTGTCCCCCCCAAATTCACAGGTTGAAACGCTTCGCCTCCCTGTGATGTATTTGCAGGCGGGGCCTTTGCAGGGTGATTAGGTCATGGGGGTACAGCCCCCATGGTGGGATTACTACCCATAAAAAAGGAAGCCAGAGAGCTGTCTTGCCCCATCTGCCGTGTGAGGACAGAGCACAGTGGGAAGCCAGGTCTATGAACCAGGAAATAGTCTTCCCCAGGCCTCAGACCTGTCAGACTCTTGGTTTTGCTTCTCAGACTTCAGAACTGGGAAAAGTAACTGTTATGGAAGCCTCCCAGTCTGGGGTAGTTTTGGCAGAGCCACCAAATGGACCAAGACACCCTCTAAATGCACTCACGGATCTGAGTTTCTTTACAGACTTATTTCACATGAACAGGTCTTTGTCACATCTTGGTTTGCTCACCTTTTAACTTTGATGGCTTTATTTTGATGTCTGAGGACCACCTCACATACACCCTGTAGCAAAAATGGCAATGTTTTAACAACCAAATTTGGAAATCAACCAAGAGGAAGCTCCCTTCATTCTAGAAATGAAAAAAAAAGATCTGGGCTCTGAATGCGTTTGTACAGTTAGATGTTCTCTGAAAGAAAAATCAAAGGAGAACCAGAAACAAAAAACAAGACCCCCACAGATCACTGGGGTCATTTTAGACACCTACACTGAAATGCCACCTGCTGCCATTGATCCTGGTGATGTTTTGTGCCACAAGGAGAGAGAAAGCTGTCCTAAATGGGGACCTTACCTTCAGCATCTTGAAACTGCTTCACCCTTTGATGTATTAAAATATTTAATCAAAATCAAATGCTGCTGCCCCTATTTATACAAGTGCTTTATTATCCTGTACATTACACCACAACCTGCCTGGTTCCTAATGTGACCCGAAGAGCCAGCCGGCATTTATTACAAATGCAAGGCAGTGAGCTTCCGGCTGAGCAATTAATCACTGACACCCAGGAATTTCTTCTCTTCAGGTGGGGAGCCCATCCAAAAACTAAGAAAAATAATCAGGCTAATTAATTCTTATCTGCAAAGAGCAATTAGATAAATGACCTCCAAAAAAAGGACTTGTCACCCCTAGTGAGACACTCACTTTTTAAATAGAATGTGTCTGGAGCCTCTTTTCACCGGGCAAGTGGTCCCATGAAACAGAGATCACAGAAATGAAAGGGAGGGACATGATAGGGGAGTGGGTTAATTAGAATGAAGGCCAAAGAGGGAGACAGAGACAGAGAGAGGGGGGTGGGGGGGACAGAGAGAGAGAGGGAGGGATGAAGAGATTTGGACAGAGGGAGATTTGGCATGATCCTGTCACCCTGCCCGCCTTTCTCTGTATACAGATAGATAACAAAACAGTACATTTTTCTATTCCCAAAGATGGTGGAACTTGCCCTAAATAATTCGCTTTTCCAAGGACAACATGCCTCTTACTATCTCTTCCTTTTCTGATGTATACGAAACTTTATTCTGAGGGCGGTTTGGGGGTTATAAAAGTGGCAAAGATCGTATATAAGGGTCCCATGCACCCTGCACCTGGTTTTCCCTATTATTAACATTTTTACAAAACATTGTTACAAAAGCCTGAGTATAATTATAAGGATCAGATATTCTTTCTAATTGGGAGACACTTCACAGTCATTACATGAGAGGAATCTTACATATAAGATAAAATAAGGAAAAATGGAGCATTTCTCCACATACAATAGCCAATGATATGTACGTATTGCTTAATTTTAAGCACTTACATTAACAAAATTTTAGATGATCATAAAATGGAAGTTGATATAGTTTCAAACGTTGAGATGTTCCCTAACAGTTAAAAAATCTTTTAAATCTGCTAAACTACTCCCAAAGAACCACTGTTCGGTTTTTTTGTTTGTTTGTTTTTTGTTGCTGTTTTTAAAGAGCAATTTTGACTCCAGCCAAAGTAAACATTTAGTATTACCTAATTTCTCCTGGTATAAATATTTCAGATTTTATAATCCTGTGAGATGAGGCAGAGGGGAAAAAAGAGATGAAAAGGAATGACATATACTTCAAATTTTCTTCCGAGGTTTACTTCAGGCCAAAGACAAACTAAAAGGTTAACTTAGAGGTCCCTTCCAGCTCTAACTCAATCTGTATATATTAGGAAAAGAAGTAAGGCCCCGAATGATGCAATTTATACACTAGCTCAAAGAGCTCACCAAGCTTCTGCCAGCGGTAGAAATAAGTTCCTCATCAGGCTTATGCTAACATGGTAACGTGGAGTACGAGGATGGCAATGAATGTGATTTATTTCCATTAAGACACTAACAGAGGACTGTATCTCATCAGGACCCCAATCAGACTATTATAAAGCTAAGGCCCCTATTCGAAGGAGCTAAGGGTGGAGAGTGTACCTGCAGATGAGCCTCTTATTAAACTGTAATTCTACCCCGTAAACTTCACTGAAAAACAGTGCATGTCAACAGCAGAACACAGGGCAGAGTTAGTGGCAACCCAAGGCTCCTCAATCCCATTAGAGAGATCTTTTTCTTCAGTAGACTTACTACGTATGTGTGATGTACACTCTTGTTCACCATAAAAAAAGAAAGAAATATGTCTTTCTGATGGCCTCTCAAATGCATATTGTATATTAAAACTTTCACATCCAGAAAACTGAGTTCTGGAACTCATAACATAAACTGGATCATCAGGAGAGAAACAAACTGTAGATAATGGCAACCATGGTGACAGCTGTCATTTCCTGTTTCGTCGGGGCCTGCCCTAGGCCAGTACAAATATTGCCTTATTTATGTATTCTAGGTTCTATAAATTTTTAACCATTATTAGAGTTACCTGGCTTTAATGAGAGTTGTTTTGAGTAGTTATTTAGGGTTTTATTTCCTTTTCAAGTTTGGAAACCAGAAATTTATAGAAGATTGAAATAAAACCAATAAAATCTCATAGAGATTTCTGGCAAAGTCAATTAAAATGACTGGATTTTAAAATTATTACATTATATGTAATATAATAGCATATTATATAATATATAAAATATATGGTTTTGTTATTAAATTATACATGACATATAAGACATATATAAACATGTGTAAAATATTGCACACACAGAAACACCTACTCACTCAATCCTTTTAATTAATTTTATGAACTGAAAAGAAAATAAAAACTATTTGGCCCCGGCCAATAGCTCAGTTGGCTGGAGTGTCATCTGTATACACCAATGTCATGAGTTTGACCCTTGGTCAGGGCACATACAGAAGTGGGACAACAAATTGATATTTCTATCTTCCTCCCTCTCTGAAATCAATCAACAAACAAATTTTAAAAAGACTATTCCGAAGCTAACATCTAACTAAAGTCCAAGGAAGTAAAGTTTTGTCCTGGCTGTTATACACAAAACCAGGTAAATCTGAATTCAAGTCTACAGGAACTCATTGAGTTTCGGGAATAAGTGACAAATCCTAGGGCCTAACCAACAAGGGACATTTAAGCTGGGACTCCAGGGTAATACATCTCACTGTTCAGGTAAGAAAGAAAAATTTACATAAAGAACCCTCGCTGAGCAGAGAGTATGGAAAATTGCTTGTCACATCTTAGCACTGGAGACTAAAAGGGACCCACCATAGATTTGTACCCATACGCTAGATGTGAAATCTTAATTTGTGATATCCAAGGAATCTGAAAAAGATTCAATCTGAGAATTCATTTCAACATATCCTGGCTGTGTAATGCCTTTAGGTATCTTGCAAAAGTCAAATCAAATCAAATCAAACCAAAACAATCTCTCCCTAAAATATGTCAGCGTCAAACCCTCAGGACTCAAAGAATTCTGAATGGCAAAAGGATGACGAAATTCAAAATTGAGAAGAGCACTGACTTCAGAAGGGAGAAAGGGGGTGACTGAATACAGACCCAGAGGGGCCTCCATGGGAAATGGCGGGGCGCTAAGCATCCAAGCCTGGGCCCAGAGAGAAACCAGGTGAAGTCACAGAGGATCGTATAGAATCAGGGGCAGCCGCTCCAAGCTGACTTTCTGTCCTTTTCACCTGATCCCGTTAGTATGTGAGCACTCCCCGGTTTTCCAACCTAACTTTCTCGGCCCAGCGGACCAAATTCCGACCGCAAACTTCTCATGGAAAGCAAGCACATACCTTTGATGTTACCACCCGTGTGTGTTCCTTTATTGCTAGTTTTTGAAATTGTCTTCTGGTACGGTACATGCCCATCCAGCCTCGGTGTTTCTAACAAAAATGGCTTCTCATAGAAAAATTGGTTTACAAATAAAATCGGTGTGTTTGTTTTTAACAAATCTGAATTCAGAATGGATCCTTTAAGCTTGAGTATATGAATGTTTTCCTCTCTCTTTTTCCTTTTATTGAGTCTGGTAAATATAGACGTTAAATTAATATTAGTCAAATGGCATTAGATACCATTTAATGTGTGTGCGTATGTGTGTGCATATATATGTATATACAGGCACACACACGCACACTGAACTGGAATAACCTGGAATAAGGAAAAGCAGGGGTCTGTAAGCTAACAGAAACTATTCTCTCTCTCTCCAGGTAAAAGCGACTGGCCTCTGTTTTGCAGGGTTATCACCTTCATCTGAGAATGGAAGAGGCTTGAAATGCTCCTCACCATGGTGGTGTTGACTTCCGAGCAAGATTCTTCTCTCCGGCTGCCACGCCAGTTTCCCAGCCCTCCCAGTAACCAGCCAGTTTCTGAATGCCTCACAGCGCAGGGGCTGAAATGATGGGACCTGGCCGGACCACGGCACGCAGGCCACAGAGCCGAGCACTCAAAACTCGGCCTAACTCAGGTAAACACTGTCCCGATGACAGCCTTCTTCTGCCCCATCTGCAGCGGCAGGAGAATCCATTATTTTTCCCGTCCCGGGGGAAGGCAAAGGTCCCGGGCATCATTACTCCTAGGCAAATGTAACCAACTCCACCACACACCCTAATTTGCTTGCCATAATTATAGGTCACTCACCCGCTTTATTTTCAACACTCCTCCCCCGTCCCCCCCCCCTTTTTTTTTTGGTTCTTATCAATAATAAATGGAGCCCGTGAATCACGCTGCTGTAGTATTTGGATATGATGAAAATGCTAATAATAAGAAGGTAGTGTCAGCAACACCCTGGTTTTATCAGCTGGTCCGATGCTCTATTAGGCAGCCAGTGAGGAGTTCGAGCAAATGGGTTATGTTAATGGCCTGTAGGACTTGGGAAAGACGAGGAATTGGCAATTAATTTTTCCCAAGCTGCTGGCCGACAAGCAAATTTATATCCCTTCCCCTCCGTGGAATCCAGCTCAGAGAAGGTGAGGCAGGGAAGTGAGCTTCACGGAGCATTCCAGGATCAAACTGAACGGGACTGAAGGAAGCCTGGGGGCGGGGAGAGGGGGGCGCGAGAAGGTGCGCCCGACAATGGGCAGGCGAGGCTCTTCTCCATTCATTCCGCTGGCAGGGCTTTTGCAACTTAAACCTGTTTTATTAATTATGTTTGACATTTCCTTAATTAGTTTCATTTACATCCCATCAGCCCCCACCAGATGATTGCTCCATACATCATTTTACAAGAGGAGCGTGATGCCTACAGAATTATAACAACAACGGGCGATTTCGTGTAACTTACAGAAAATGAGTGGACGGTCCTTGCCATTTTCAATGGTTTTGTAGAAAGGAAGGAAAATTCACCCCATAGTTTATTTTTTCCATCTGAATGTCTAGGTTACCTAATCGATTGATGAAGTTAGACATCTCCAAATTATATATTGATAGGCTCAAGTTTATTGTCTAGCCACAGGATTTTACCAAGTCTTAGAAATGACTCTTAAAACAAAGGAAGATGGGATGCTAAATAAATGAGCTGGAGTCAAAACCATAACAGGGGTGGTGGTCTTGGTCCTTGGAACCTCAGGTCCCCTGCTGCCACCAGCCCAACCCGCTGACTTGCTCCTGCCCTGGGGACACAGCCCCAGGCTTCCCGAGCCTGGAAGTATAGGCTGCGACCTTCACGGAAAGCCAGCCGGTCCTTGTTGAAACCCCACTTTTCTTCTCTTCCTTTCCCCCAATCCGTTAAAGAGTAAATAAACAAAAGGCAGGCTCTGTTCACGAGGCAATGCTTGTGGACCCACCCAAAGCCAGGGAGAGCTCTGTGTCCCCAAGAGACGGAATCCAGAGAAGAAAGCGGGTATGGAAGTAGGAATGTTAGCGTTTGGACAGTGGAGGAATGCTCCACAGAACAGATGGCCTCTTCTGCAAAGCAGCCCTATAGCTATGATAAGGCAGCTATTGCTCTGCAATGCACCCAGCCACTAGTCTGGTGTCCCCCCAACCCCCCAACTACTTCCTTAGGTAATAAATTCTAAATGTCTGGTTATTCTTCTCTAAGATGGCTTTCATCGCGACTTTTTTCAAGTTCTCTTTGTCTAGTGATTTCATCCCTGGACAACTGAAAAGACAACCTAAGTGTCCCCTGAATTTCAGTGGCTCCCACCTCTAGTCCCTTCTGTGAAAATCAGACCCAACTTGGCAGAGCCCTGTTTAGTCCATGTCACACTGCCCAAAGTCTTGAATGACTGCACTGCTGTCGACTAAAAATTCTAGCCTCTCAATCTAAGATTCACGGCCCTCCCCAACACGACTCCGCTTCCCCGTTCACCTGGTCCTCTGAATCATGCTGAATCATGCTCCAGAACCACACTGTGGGTTTCCTCAGCTCTCGCTCTGGCTGGCACCATCCTCTCCATCGGCTCTGTTCTCCCCACAGGCTCGGCCCCCACTCCAGACCCCGTTCCTACACCTCGGACCAGTGTCCCCAAACTTAGCTCTTGCCAGCTCACTCAGGAGAAAGCTCCTCATCAGAATCCTTGCTCCTTCCTCTTCTGTTCCTGCCCTGACCTTGGCCGTTTTTGTGCTGTTGTTTTGGAGCTCATATTTTCTTCAACTCACTTATGATTCAACTTATTCGTTGTTTAAGCCTTACTTCTCCAATAAGACTGATAGTCCTTATGTTTTCATATGTTTATTTTCCTCATAGTATATACATGGTGCTCATTCAATACTAATGAAGGCAGAACAGCATGCTGTGCTTCTTCGTACCAATACAACTTAACTGGATGGTGCCCTGATGTTTACATCCTACTGGAGATAGCAGGCCACACGAGGAAGAATAGCATGAGGAAGTGGAGTGGTCTAGAGAGTCCCTTGTCCAGGAGGCAGGTGAGGGACATCAGTCGGGGTGACCAGGGAGGGAAGAGCAAATGCAGAGAGGCAAGCTCTGCCAAGACCAGGGTTGGGAAGAGCCATTCAAGACAGAGGGAAGTTCAAGGCAAAGGAGCCAGAGTAGCTCAACTAGAGTGAGCAAGATGAGGAGCACAGGTAGACGTCTGGGCTGGACTCTGGACATTATTCTGAGTTCAATGGGAAACCACAAAGAGTATATCTGGTTTATTTCAGAAAAATGAAAACTATCAACGTCAAATGGGTACGAATTTAAATTAGAATCTAATTTCCACCATGGTGAAAGTTTAAGGCAGTTTTAATTTTGTTTTGTTTAGGCTTCAAATCTTGTCAGAAACAGATAGGAAGAGACTTGGTTGAAATGTTTAGGGGCTTATGGTAAGCTTATTAAAAGTGGTTTTCCCGTGGGTTTCTCTCCGTTTCTTCTCCCAAATCATGGTTAGTTATACCCCCCAAGAGTATGTGTAGAGGTTGAAAAACAATTTTAAAATGTATTTTAAGTAAAAGATGAATAAATTGCACCAGTTTTTCCTACCCAAGAAGTCCCTTCTGCACTTGTTAGAGAGAAGCTCAGAAAGAGGAAAAGCTGTTCTCAGTTTTTGGACCTGCTGACGACTCTGAATGTTGGACTATAAGTTCCTACGTTTTTTCTTTTTCCTTTTCTTAAGCGAAGTCCTTGTGACCACCAATGATCTACGTGGCCTGTCACTCTCAAAAATGCAAGATGCATTCACTAACTTAGGATTCAGCTGAAATCTAAAAGAGGTATTGCAAGCAGCCAAGGCAATTAACTGCCTGTATCGCTTTCTATAAAACACTGTGCTAGCTTACAAAGGGCTGCGGGAGATCTGAAATATCATCAAATGGTGAAAAATCAAAATATTTTGCTGTCATATGCTGTCACATACTGTCAGAAAGCCGTGTGCTGTGGCCACAGCCGAGTGGAATCCGATGAAAAGATCAGCAAACAAGGCAGGTTTAGGGGTATTTGACCTCGTCAGGGCTGTGCCTACAAGTCCCTGTCAACACTGAGGCTGTCCTCTGCTGCGACTCGACTGCTTCTGCCACTTGCCAACGGACATGCCTGATGACATCTTGGAGGGGAAACAACAGATTCTTGTGTTTAGTTTTCTATTTTCAAATACTGTTCAGGGCTGCTGCGACGGGGCTTAAATTTAATTCCAATTACCAGTTCCACAAACAATGAATTATTCAAGATAAACTGCCCAGTTTTACCGAAGCATGCGCGTTCTGTGCATATGTTTGCTTTCCCCTCCACGTGTGTGGATGAGGATGGAGAAATTAAATTAGCTTCTCCTCCATTTCTTAGAATTCCATAGTCTATGTATTCCAAAGAAGCTGATCAATATTTGCTGAGTTAGGGTTGTGTAACTCATAGAAACTTTATAGCACCAAATATACATGCATATGCATTTAAACAGTTAAAATTATATAAGTAACATAATGAAACATACATTTTTATGTTATAAGCAAGGAAAAGAAGCTCCATGTAAGATTGCATGTGTGTATGTGTGTGTGTGTGTGTGTATCAGGAACGGGATGGTGTAAATAGAATAATAGAAACAAGTCTTTTTCCTTTTTCTTTAAATCACTCTGATATTGCATAGCAGTTAGTGGTCATGTCATAGTGTGTTCAGATCATGAAGTTAGCAAAAGAAACATGTTAGCCAGCTTTAAAAAAAAAAAGCAAGCTCCCTTTTTCACCATGTGATTCAGGTTGTGAAAATGTAGGCTTCACTTTCAGTGATTCTACCCCAAGAATCTTCATCTATCTGCCTTAGGCAACACTGATTGTATTTTATCCTTGTTTAAAATTTTCCCATTTCACAAGGAAAGAAAAAAAAAAGTCTTGCCTAGCTAGAGTATGACAGTTTCCCCATCTGTGAGAAATTGCTCTGAAAACATGGATGTAAATCTAAAAAAAATATTTTCCTTTTTAAAGGCCTTGATTTTTAAAGTAATATTTACACTGAATGATAGAAATATAGGAAGTGAACAGTAATGAGTGTTCAGTTGGACGGGTCTGCACAGACAATACACCTGCGGGACTATGGCGCTGACGAAGAGTCAGGACGCTGCCCTCCCTGCCTCCTTCCATCACAGCCTCCCCTCTGTGGCTGTCAGAAATTCTACAACCTGCGTCTGGTTTATTACACTCAACATTATGCTTGCAAAACGTACCCACCCTGCAGCCTTTAGCTGCCGCTCACTATCATTGCTGTAAAGTATAGTCCATTGATCAGGGAGACCACAATGTATTTATATGATCTCTAACTGATAGACTTTGTGTCTTTTTTTAAATTTTAATCTCAAATAGTAGTGTTATCATCATCCTTGTGTATGTTTCTTAGTACACATTAGTATACACCTGTTAGGAAGGTACCTAGAGTGGAATCACTGGGTCACAAGGCATGAATAGGTTCCACTTCAGTGGAAAATGTGAAATAGTCTGTTAAAGTAGTATCATGCATTTCCATTCCTAGTTGTTCTGCACCCTGGCCACCATTGGCCATGATTCATCTTATACATTCAGCCATGTTGATGGATATGCACGGGCTTCTCCATGTGGTTCTGACATACCCACCCTGAGATTAATGTATTATAAGTCCTTTCTTGTATTTCTCGACTCCTTGGATGTCCTCTTGTGGGAAGTGTCTGCTCCAGCCTTTTTTCACTTCCCTATTTCATTGCTGGTTGTAGTCTCGTTTTTCAATATTGCTCTTTTTACTTGGTGCATTTTTGTGTTCCATTTAATAAATCGTTGCCAAAGTCCAGGTGGTGATGCTATTCTCCCATGGTATCTTCTGAGAGCAGCATTACTTTAGTTTTCACCTTTACATCTTCGGTTCCTCTGGAATTGGTATGAGATAAGGGTAGGGTTCTTTTTTTTTTTTTTTTTCTTTCTCTAAGAATATCCCATTGTTCCTGGACCATTTGTTGAAAAGGCAATCTTTCCTTGTAGGTCAAGTTACCTTACATGTCTTGGCCCGTCTCAGGCCCTTTATTTTGTCCCATTAGTTTGTCTATCCTTGGGAAAGCCTAGTATTTTCTTAATTACTCCAAGGTTATAATACTATGGTATCTAATGGTGTTACACTCCCAACTCTGCATGCAGTTTTCTTTTTCTAGTGAGAATCCATTCTACTTCCTGGGAGGTATCCACTAGAAGATTAGATTATTTCAAGAAGGTGTTTTAAGTCAAGTTGTAAGATTTTAAAGACTTGATCGACCTCTGGCTTACCCCCATTGCATGGACATAGTTCTCAGATGATCTGGGTAAGAGCCCATATTTATTTTTTTAGGGTCTTTTCTCCGTGGTGAGTTCTAGACTCTAATTTTTATCTCCCCAGTACCTTCAAAATTCTGCTCAGCATTTTTTATTTTTTTTGCCACTTTTTGGCATCTTGCCTTGTGAAACTTTAGAATTTGAAAACTGGTACAACATATCAAACTCATTTCACTGTATCTGACTTTCTTCGGAGATCAGACGCTTTTAAGTCTGGCTGCCTTGGCAAGCCCAAACTGGACTTTTTGTCTTCATCCCCCTGAGATTTCTTCAAACGCAATATTGTTGGTAGTTTATATAGTTATACTATTTGTTCTTAATGGGAATGACTATTTCAAGCTATCCCATCAGCGCTGGAGGAAGAAACTGTCAAAGCTTTCATTTTTAACTTATGGAATATTTTGTGTTTTTACTTTTCATCTATTTTCTCCCAACCAATAATATTTGTGTACTGTAGTGGTCCTTGCTTCTTCGGTTATGCAATGAAAACAAATGATGCACATCCAGGAACATAGCAGGAAGAATGAAGCGATCAGTAATATGAACAGAATTTAGCACATTCAAAAAAATTAAGTCGTAGGCCAATACTTGACAGTATTTTGAGTCCTGAGTTGACCCCCCTCTTTTTTTTTTTTTTTTAACAGATTTAATCCAATTGCACACATTTTACACTAGTACCATGATAGTTCAAAAAAACAAAAAGTCAGGTCATAAAAATGAGTAGATTTTTCCCTTTGGGTTTTTGGAGACCTCTCGTTACGTATAATGTCATGACACACTGCCTGGCGGAAGATCTGATGGACTGGCATCCATGACAGAATGACTTCAATTAAGTTGATAAGAAGATGCTACGTTCTGTAGTTAGTATCCTTAGTCTTGCCAGGTTTTTTCTCACAGGGACACTGACTTTAAAGGGTCACATTCTTGCTTATCTGGTGAGATTTATTTCCTTCTATTTTTAGAGTCAAAATAATGTTCATTAGAAATGTTCCCAAATGAAGGCTTGGGAAACCCATTTTTTAAGAGGATTTTTCTGCAACCTGGACTCCCTAAGCACCGTGTCATTTGCCTAACAGCTTACATTTTCCAAACACAGACACACACACACACACACACGTGTGTGTGTGTTTCTCCTCTCTCCCCCTCTTCCTCTCCCTTTCTCTTTTTCTTTCCCAAAGGGTGAGTTCAGGTAAAATGAATGGCTGCATTCTTTTTAAAAATTATAGCTGGATATTGTTTTCTGGAGGTCAAAATCTTTCCTGGTTTATTTCAAATCATAAAAATCACCCCTAAAGCACACCCCACGTGGACAGAGTGAGCCAAAGACACTCTTATTCACAACTCTTGCTGTTTCTCAGAACGAGACATGAGACGTTTTCTAACCTAGGCATGGACGAGGTTACAAAAAAGATGATGCTGGGACTAAGTTGACAACCCTACCCCAAGGCATGAAGACACAACCAGATGCCAAGGACCCTTTATCCCCTTTTGTAAAGAAGTGTGGCCATTTTGGTGGGTGGGGGCAGGACAGGCTGCTTCGCTAGAGACTCAGTGTGTCAGGGACCCGGGCATCAGAAGCACAGGGAACTTCCCGGGCACAGGCTGAGAGGGAGGGAGATGCCCATGGTGGGTAGGAATTGGGAAGCAAGGCACAGTTTCCTCATCTTGTGTCTCCCCCGCCCCCTCCCCCGTGGGGATGAACATACCTTTAAGAATGCAAATGCTACAGAGGGACAGCCTTTGCTCCATGTCCTGGGGGCTTCCAGAGAAAGGAAGCTGAGGATGGGGGGAAATCAAGGAAAAAGAGAGGGGGAAAGAGCCTGCTGAGTTTAATCTGCACAGTGTATCCATCACCCCAAATGATACAAATCAGCCATTACTGGATCATGCAAAAGCAACTCTCCTACCTGAGTTCCCTTCTTTGCTTTCTAAACCTCTTTGCAGCTCAGCCTAATGAATTGTCAGAACTGTCAGACAGCTCTAAGGAATGACAAATGTCTATGCTTTGCGGCTGCTGCTGCTATTTTGCTAGAAACACCTGATGTATGTAGTCTTGCATCCCTCAGTTTCGAATTAGAGACCTGGAAAACAAAATCAACGTTGATAAACACAGCAATTTTTCCCCTGTTCGGTAAGCTGAACTGAATGGATATTTTTAAAAATAAAGAACTCTCTTTTGTTCTTATAATGTGTACAAGGCACAGGGTAAATCTCAAACAAAGAGCTAATACCCCGGTGGTGGGGGTGGGGAGGGTAATCGCCAATTCATGAGAGTTCTGTTTGCATTACTATTGTCAAGATTAATCACCTGTTCCTTTTAAGTAAGTTGTGCTGCCTTGATTAATGCTATTAGAGACCATAAGGAACTGAAGACCTTGCATTTCCATAGCGGGCATCTGGGATCAGACACCACCTCATAGGATCGGTGGTGATATTTACTTGTAGTTAAAGAGATAGGATTGATTTGCAATGATTATTGGATGTTTAAGAAATGAAAGAAGTATCTTTACTAATAGATAAATACCTCTAAATGACTTGAAAATAATTTTAGATATTGCATATTAGACTTGGTAACACAAAGATAACAGTTCAGGCTTCAGCAGATATATATATATTTGCGTGTGTGTGTGTGTGTGTGTGTGTTTCTTAATCTTCAAATAACTGGAAATAGAGCAAACTTGAATATGTTAGAATAAATAAAATATTTTAATTGTGGAGACTCTTCTCTAGTCTTCTATTACATTTTATGCATATGTACATGTTCTGATTATGTACTTTTAAAACAAATTTTTAAATAGCTTTCTCTATCCTTCCTAGTAGCTCAGATTTTTTTTTCACTTGCCACAATTTCCCAGGCTGTACCAGGTAGGAGGTATACAATGCCTTTAGAGATCATAATATCCTATGGCAATTTTTTTATCTTACTAGTCATAGTAGGGCCCGCAGCCAAACAGATCCCAATTATAAAATGCTACGATTCTACCTACTCAAACCATTTCTATTCCTTCCTCTATCACAGAGAAGAGCTATGTCAATTCCTCAATTACACAAGTCCATCTAGAGGTCTCTCTTTTTAGTCATCTTCTAAAAGCAATTTCACAAAGCCAGCATTTACTAATGGGAAGGCAGTATAAAGTTACAAGTAAGAATATTTACTTCCAGCGCTCTATGTCCTCATGCAATGATGGCTATTTGAGCAAGGGACCCCACAAGTCAATAAGATAACATATGTCCTCACAGTACAAAATAAAACTTGATCACCATGTAGATACATTGGGTCATGTTAGCTCACCTACAGGCCTCAGTGGTGAATGGATAAAGCAGTGGTAATATGTCTTATTATGCATGGAACGCGGAGCACAGGTTTTGAATTAAGAAAGATTGGGGTTATCCTCCCTTCTCTGTGGAACTTTGGGCAGGTACCTCATCTATGAAGTAGAGCTAGACTCTTTAGCGTTGTTTCCAAGAATAAAAATAATATGTATTGCATCTAGTATCTAAGAGGCTCTCAACAGACAATAACTATGCATGAACCGACCAACGCAGGGTAGGGCAAAGTAGGTTTACAGTTGCTCATATGGAAAATAATGCAGTAATTAAAAAATAATAATATAAGAATAAACTCTGTGTTTTGTATACTACACTCAAAACTCTAAACCTGATTTTGTTCCACCCTGTATTTATACCTTAGCCAATATACTAATAACAACAGATTCTCCTGGTCAGATGTTATTTTCTAAGAAGTTTATTTTGGGGCCCTTTAAGAATCTAACTTCTCACTTCAATACCCTATTTTTCTAGAAGCCATTCAGATTCACATATTGGTGCCAATTTTCTAGGTGAAAACTTTTGCACTTGAATTGACAAGTAATCTTTCTAAGAGCTTCTCTCTTCTGCCCTGAAGACTCTCTCAAACCCTTAGTCATGAGAAAAGAGGAGAAATTCTATTTCTCTACGTAATAATGTGAAAAGAGGAGGTAAGAAAGGAAGGATAAATGCCTAGAGAAATATAAAGGCCATAATGATAATACTTGATAACTGTATACATTTTATGCTTTCACGAATTACTTAGACTATATAAAGCACTTCATATTTGTGAAATGCTTCATATGGCTAACCAGATAGTTTTTCCCAATAACTGTGTGAAATATGCTCATATTATGACCTTCATCTCACAGGAGAGGATGCTGCTGTAGAAGGAGATTAAATGATCTATTCAGGGAAAAATGCTTTTGAGCTTCCGTGAAGGGCTTGGCAGAAATAGTGAGCTGGGTCCTTTCTCCCAGGACCCTGTTTACTTCCCGATAGTAAGTTATGTGCCTAAATGGGGAGTGGGAGGGGCCAGCGGTGCTGGATTAAATGACTTTTTAAGATGAATGAAATACACTGAGCATATAATTCTTTGCTTTTTTACCCCAAGAGGGTTCTAGGCTGCGTCTGTCAGTTCACTGGATAGGACCAATGAGATCCAGTGGTTCCAGATGCTTTCTTATCTCAAATACATGATCAGCCTCATCCAAAATGGGAAGCTCTGGCACCCACCTCCACCACCAAGCCTGGAAGACACATGTCGAATAGATTTCTTTCTCTGTATTATGTTCACAGATAAAAGGAGACAGAATTCCTGAATGTGAGGTATGTTGAGTTTCAGGGTTAGCCTAATAATAGTATTATTGTTATTTCTTATAAGATGATGATGATGATGATGTTATTTCTTATAAGATTCTCAACTACCCATATAAAATATGAAGAATTGTAGGGAAGTTAACCTTTTAGTTCATATTGGTTTTTCCTCTAACCTACCAATGGAGTCCTTCACCTTCCATAGGTTGGTGATTAAAATAATGGGTAATGGAGCTGAAAATGGGGTGTGTGTGTGTATTGGGATTAAAGAAACACCAGTTTTTTTTTGTTTTGTTTTTTTAAAATCAGCTTTGGTCTCTGCTGCAGCAGAAATAAAATAACAAAGTTCAAATTGGGGCAATCGATTTGGAAATCCTGAACAAAAAACAATCAAACGGATTTGTTCTTCCAGGGTACAGGGTATCAGGCAGGCCGTGTCTTACATGTTGAGACAGATCCTGGCCACTTCATAATTCAAGTGCATCATACAGGAATGAGGAAGAGAGACCTAGACACAAACAGAATGACGGAGGGATGTGGGAAGCCGAGATTCTCAGGAGAGACGGGCAAGCGCTGCGGATAAACTAAGAACCAAACTGAACTCGCACCTGAGCTGAAGGGCAATCACATTCTTTTAAGAACCACAAGACAAATCCCGAACACTGCATCATTTCTTCTCTCAGCCATAGGAGACGAGGAAGAAATGACAAGACCTCTTTGAGCATTATTTCCAGACTAGAAAAAAGCAACCGCCCAGGACTGCCGGAAATATGACCAAAGTCCAAGTATGACGATGTGTATATGTGTGTGTTGTGGCGGATGGACAGGCAGATTAAAGGTACAGCTTTAGCCGCGTGCACACACACGTCAGCATCCAAGAGGTTAAACGTGCAAAATGACACCCCTGCTCAAATGCCTGCCTCTCCGTCTCCTGGGCTTCAATCATCAACACACAGGAACTGTGGCAGATCCCACACGCCGGAGCCCACGCTCCTATCTGTGGAGCCAGAGCCTTTGGTCTGGGAGAGCGTCCTGAAGCCCTCAGCGTCCGACGGCAGCTGAGGGGGGCTGCTTCTGATCCACAGCCATCGAAGAGGCCAATTGTCACCCGCGACGGGCAACGGTCTTTCCCCTCCTTTGTCATGGAGTACCACCACCATGTGGTGGGGATGGAGGGAAAAAATAACACTGAAATCGTAGTAACTGTAAGTGCCCCTGTGCGGGAAGCGCTTCACATACCGTGTCTTCCCAAGAACCGTCTAGAGAGGAGGAAACTGATGTCAGAAGGAAAGAGTGGGGGGGGGGGTCCCTTATTAACCACCTGGGAAAGGACAGCCCCAGACGCCCACCTGGAGGCAGGTGACCGCTCCCTGGGCCTGCACCTGAGAGCACAGCAGGGTGATGGGAAAGGAGGACCTTTCTGTAGCCTTTTAACATTGTTGCTAAAGTTGGTCAACAGCAGGGTGCTGGGGCTGAGCTGATGCTCTGGAATTGAAATGCAAACAGACCTGTGATTGGGGAGTTTCCTCGGTTTTGAAAGATGCATCTGAACAGCTCAATCGGTTTTAAAATCAACACAGGGGGCTCTGATTTTCTTCTACATGCTTATTTTATTGGGTCATTGTTATAATCATTTAAGCAATGCTCTTTTTTTTTCCTCACTAGGGACTCACACAGATAAACTGGACGCAAAGGGTGATAGAGGGTACTGGATGGCCCACCACCTGGACGTATCTGGCCCATAGTCACCTGTCACGCCTGGGTTTGATTCATGTCAATTTGCAATGACCAAAACAAAACAAAACAAAAAAAAAACCCATTCATCATATTCTTGTCCTATCGCCAGAGTAAGTGGGTGAACATAAGCAATATGGAAAGTTTGATCATCTTATCCAGATTGCTAACTGAGGTGGGGGACAGGGGGCATGCTGACTTGAGAATAAACTGTATGTCTGAAAACATAGTTTTTATCAATGAGACATCATTAATGATATTACTTTATATTCATTCATTCATTAGATTCACTCATCAGACATATTTCATGGGTAGAATTGCCCCTTCCCTGTTCATATGTTGAAGAACTAAACTCCAGCACCTTAGAAACTGACCTATGTAAAGATTGGGTCTCTACAAACGTAATCAAGTTAAAATGAGATCATTAGCATGGGTCCTGATCCCAAATGACTGGTGTCCTTGTAAAAAAGAAAATCTGGATGAAGGGACACAGGGAGACAACAGCCATCTACAAGCCAAGGAGAACGGCCTAGAACAGACACCTACTGGCACCTTGATCTTGGACTTCCAGCCTTCAGAACTATGAGACAATAATTTCCTGTTGTGTGAGTCAGCCCAGTCTGTGGCACTTCATGATAGCAGCCCTGACACACTAATACACATCTATTTATTACGTTGCTATTGCATACCACACACCGTAGGTTAAGTGGTATTTTATCTTCCCAATACCTCGGTAAGCTTTTCATTCTCTGCATGAGAAAACTGGGAGTTACTGGTTAAATAGCTTGTTTAAGTTACCATCTCATGAGCATTCTGGTTGGGGTACAACCTCTGGGCTGCCTGATGTCAAAGTTTTCATGGAGACACAGGTGAACGCAAAAGCAGTATTTTATAATATACATTTATATTCTTAGGGTTGGTGTTATGTCCATAACAATTTATGTGTGTGTGTGTGTGTGTCACACACACACACACAGAGGCATGTTTGCCAGAAGTCTTCCTGAACCCTTTGGGGTCAGAGTTCATAAATGATATTAATTCAAAGACCCATTATATCTACAGAAGTGAGGACAATGTTGGAAGAACGCATCAGAGACAGGAAGAAAGAAGGATGATTGCCACTCAGCAAGGTTAGCGTCTCCGAAGGCCACGTGTGAAACCCTAGACAGGACCCAGGAGCAGGGAGGAGACTCAGGATTGCTTCGCAGTCACCACTGACTTCTATTGCTGCATTAACAGATAGATCCTGGCCAAGGCTTCCAGGATTGAGCCCTAAGAAATCCCTGAAGGGGCCTGAACCTCACGCTATATTATCGCTTGCTCTTGTCACAGAAATAATCATGCAGATTCGGCAGCGGAGGACCGGCTCCGGAGAACGCGGTCCGTGCGTGACATATGATGTATCTGTTCAAAGGGACAGATACATCTTTCTTCCCGCTGCCACGCAGAAGCTCGCTGCCACCGTCCCTCCCGTCCAAATCACCTCAAATAAATGTGAGGACGGCCGCGCTCACAGTAATTCCTTCATTTTTAAATACATAATGGAAATGTATAACTAGTCCTCATAAAAATTTATATCTCAATCCGTCCCTTTAATTTATAACAGGCCCTCTAGGCGGTTATTATTCAAACATTAATAAAATGACTAGGGCTCACCAAAAGCAAGCGTCTCCAAGTTCACTTCGCTTCCTATTTGTACATATATAAAGCTAGACGAGCGTTCATGCCACTTCTGGTCCTAACAACAATTATGCCTTTTAATAGGAGACGGCCGCATGATGTATTATCTTAATCATGTTAGGAAGCCGGGCTCCTCTCATGAAACCAAAGTTGAATTTTTCATGCCCTTTGCAACAATTGTTACTCTTAATGTCCTATATGTTTGGATTCTGCAGTTTATGCAAATGTTCCCTTTCTATAAATTTTAGATTTATCTCCATTTGTCATTACGTGCATTCTAATATGAGGTGATTGTTTTTTTCCTAAAATATGATTAAAACCCATTTCAATTATTTATACTGGGCAAGGACATAAAATAAAAGTAAATGGGCTTTTCCTCTTACTGCAGGGTTAATTATGTAACTTTTAAAATGTTAATAAGTTTAACACAGGTCCACACCTCTTCTGAATTTTTAAAAATCGTTCTTTAAAAAAAGACTTCAGTGAACTAAGAAAAGAAAATAAGAAGCTTACAGTTATTATTTTCATTACGCGGCTGAAATGTTCGATCCAGAATGTTCAGTCAGAGCAGGTTTTTTTCACTCTGATCATGCGGTTCAGCTCTTGTTCTCCTGTTTGCCCAGAAGCCTTACATGTGTTTTCCCGAATTAAAAAATAAATAAATAAACAGCTGACCTGTTTTCTCGTCTAAACCTGAGTGATGCCTTTCTGACTCTGCCTGATGCTTTCTAGGGAAGTGGTTTGGGCGAGGCAGTGCTCTGTGGTTATAACCACAGGACGACGTGGCCGTAGATGGAAGATCCGTTCTCACATTTTCTTTTTATAACAAAGATTTTCCGACATCAGCTGCAGGTCCTAGTCAATGCTCGACCACCCCCGGCTTAGAAAGATAACGTTTCATACTATGAGACGCCCAAGGCTTCTGTGTGCTATGTGTGCGTGAGAAAAGTTTCCCTTCTAACACGTTACGTTTCTTCCCAGGCGTCTCTCTCCCCAGCCGTCTAGAAGTACCAGGGGGAAAACAGAGGAGAGGTTTCCAGAGGACCAACAAAACTCTTTAAGAAGGCCCTCGACTTTCATTTATTAGCCTACTTCTCCCAGATTTTTATCATGACCATTGATTTTTCACCTCTGTGATTCCCTTTCAATAGATTTACTGCAACAAAGCAAAAATCACAGGTTGACGCTGGTTAAATGTTAGTCGTTAATGCTAATGAGATCCTGTACCTTTAAAGACCTAACTCCGCTCCAGCCCCTTTATAAACTGCGACTCTAATGGTCTTTCCACTAATTGGTTCTGTGTAAATGAAACAAGCTGAAAAACACTGTGGCACCGATAAATATTAATAAGTTATTGTTTGTTTTCTTTACCTTGCTTATGAATTCATACAAAGACAGTGCGAAGACATTAACTCCAGTCTATTAATTGCCACCTGATAATTGCCACCTGATACTTTTCTCCTGGATAATTAGGTACCCATTAGTTCTAATCAAGTAGTTACTTAATTATGGCAGTAATTAGTCTAATGGACTAGCAAATTGAAGCTTTATCACTTTTGGATACTTAATGTTCCTGACAGCGTACTTCAGAAGTGTCAGGGTTCCGGATTCAGCAACCTGTCGTGGGAGAACGCCGTCCTGCACTCCTTGACACAGGTGTGGAGTCTTCCAAGAGGCGACCGACACCCAGGCTTCTCCTGCAGAAGCCCTTCTTGGTGACACGCTGCAGAGGCATGATGCTCTATCTTCCTAAGGGCAACAGCAGTACATGGAATGGCCCAACTTCCAGACGACGTGCAAAGATTAGCCAATGCACAGAGACTGTTCAAAGAAAATGTGGAGAACCTGTAGGCCAAGTATTTAGATGAAGCAAAAGGCTTGTTTGGGAATGTTGGGGGCCTAATTCATAACCCTATGTCATCTTCTCCCCTGGACAAACCCACGATGCATAACAAGCGGAGCAATCCAAAAAAGTACAATGTTTCTACAGGAACGGAATGAAGCCACGAGGCCATCATCCATACTCAACTCTAATGGCCAATGAAAGAGGCCCTGAAAAGTGACAAAATTGCTGCTCAGGACAATCGTCTGGCCTCCTTTGCTATGGAACTTTCACGGGCATTGCATTTCTTGATCAGCTTCTTCGAGGCAAAATGCATGCCCTGTGTTGCCCAGACCGTCTAGAAAATTCCTTCACAGACGGTGCTTCTGTCTTTTCAAAGCTGATCATTGCTTATCTTCTCCAGCATCTTCTCTTAGAAAGTCACCTGGAAACTGGTTCTCTTTGGGGTGTCCTCTGTATTTCCCATTCTTTGTTGCTGATATCACTTCCTCTGCAAATCTTTATATTTTTGTGGGTCCTAGGGCTGTAGACTGGGTCTTAGTTAGTTAAGTAGATCGGTAGCCAGGTAGCTCTTTGTTTATGTGTATGTGTGTCCTCTCATTGGGTGATCGCATCTCTGTCCATAGCTTACAAACCGCATTCTGTCACTTTCTTGCTTCCAATCCTACAAGGGTTTCTATTACACTCAGAATATACTCTGGAGTCCTGGCCTATAAGGTCCTGCCTGATTTGGTCCCTGCTTCCTCTATGACCCCTCTCTTTTGTATTCTTCCTCCCTTGGGACAGGCCAGCAACTTGGCTTTTTCTAGTCTTTGATCACACCCAGATTGTTTCTGCCTCAGGGCCTTTGCACTTGCTGTTTTCTTGATGGTTAGAAAGCTTTCCCCAGCTTTTCTCATGCCTCCTCCTTTCTGTTTTGGTCTCAATTTAGGCGTCCTCTCCAAGAGGCCTTCCTTGATTATCCGGTCCAATAACACCTCCTCATCACTAATTATTTCCTTTGCAGCACTTAACACGATTGGATATAAACTATATGAAAACTACATCTGCATGTTGTAGATATGTTAGCGATTTGCTTCAGTGGGTTACTCCCTGCTTGGTCTCCACTGGCACCCAATATTCCCTTGTGTGAAAAACTGCCCTTTAAGGCAAAAGTTACAGAAATTTAAAAGAGGCATATTTTTGGTTATTTTTTCTCTCTTTTTTCCTCCCCAGCTGCCTAAGGAGTATAGTGCCAGGAAGACAGCCGTGACCCAACAGGGGGCTTCCTGAGAAATGATGAGGTGTGGGAATGTCACTCTCAGTGGGGTCCTGAAGCACTGGCACCCCGAAGGTGCTGCTAACCCTGTCACCGCCCGAAGCCTGGACTTCATCTCAGACATTGATTCAATTTGGATTCTTTCAGTCCTCAAGTCAGATTTGTATCTGAATTGATCACTGAGTCTTTAACAAGTATCATCTGCCCTATATATTGCAATTCATGACACTGAAGGGCCTACTGACCTAGAAATTCTGCTCCCATGTGGGAAACAGGATACCAATTTCATTTTAAAATGTGGTGCAACTGATGAAGGCTCGTATTAACTCAAATACAAGGGAGAAAGCAAGAAATTAAATAATCTAAAATCATTTTAATGATTCTATCTCTGTATTTAGTTTTACTCTATCTTCGTATTTTTACGAAGCAAGACTAATTCTATTTACTGTCAAAGACATGTTGAAAATTACCACTCATTGTCTTTCCCTTGCGGCTGTGGAAATGTTTCAATTTTAGAAATCATAAAAGTTTTAGAAGGAAGTACTACATGTATCATTCTTTGGAAAATAATTGATAGGTTAATAAGCAATACCTTATAGCAACTATTTTAATGAAAAGTATGTTTCTAATACTAATATATATTGCTGAGACAGAATAAGTACTGTACAAAGGAATAGGTTTTCAAAATAATATTTAGACCTAGGTTTTATATTGAGGAAACAGGCAAAGATAATCACGAAGCATAAATGATCCCATAGAATCAACCTCAGGACGTGGTGGTTAAACCCATACTTTGCCTAATTTCAGTTTTATTATTTGTGAAATGGGGAAATAAATACCTGTCTGCTATACTCACCTCACAAAGATGCTGCAAGGGTCTAGTAAGTTAATATATTAATAACTTCTGGAAAAATTAAAAATGTGCTTTACAGAAAAGCAAGAGATTACAAGGAATGCACCAAATACTCTATCTTTCAAGAGAGAAATTACTTGATCTCATCCTTTTTTAATTCAAAGCAACTCCATGTATTAAATCTTCTCTGCATGTTATTAAATGAAAAGTTAGTCTACCTGAGCCACAGGTTCACCTCCCCCAGCTCCCAGGGCACTGCACCCTCACCTGGGCAGGGTGACTCCCATGCTACAGATCGGGTCAAAGCAAAAGAACGGAACTTCCATGAGCCAAGTCCCAGGGCCCATGTAACTGTTGTATCCTGGTTCCAGTCTGATGACGCGCTATGGGTGCCCACCCCATCACCAGCATTTCATGTGTGAAAACAATAATGAGAGGAGCACCCGCTGACGTGCTGCTGGAGGGCACACACATGTTAAGTCTCTTCAGACTAACAGACGAGAAGCTGGAGCTCCAGGAACGTGAGGTCATTGTTTCACCCCAGGTTCGTACAGGGCTGAGGAGCAGAGCCGGGATCCTGCCCGAGCCCTGGACAGCCTGGAGCATTACCGAGGGTTAGAGACCTTCTTGTACCAGAGAAGAATCAGGGCCTCGACAGCTGTTCATCTGCATGGGTTCTAGCAAAGTGCTTGGCACAGAGAGTGAACACCTAGGAGATGCTGGCAGCCCTTACGGGAGTGACCGCGTCTGCCTGTAGCTTTTTTCTCTTCTCTGGCTGAGAACAATCTGCTCTTTCCTCTCTCGCTTGTAAAACGGAATATCTGTATGCTAACTCAGACCCTCTGGTGCTCAGATGAGATGGCCAACGAGACCAAATTAAAAGCCTGCACGGGGATGCTAATTTCATAAAATGCCTTGTTTTAACTGCCGGCCGTAAAACTGTCACCAGTTTTCTATGGGGCATGAGAAGTCTATTGCTCGTTGGCTTTCAGCCTTACGCAAAGTTGCTTTCCTGGCATCATTGTTTAATGACTGTGGGGTATGGATGTCTCCTGAAGGGTGGCCCCCACTTGTGTAAAGATGATGCTGGCTTTGGAATATGGACGTGGTGGGACTGACGCACACATATCAGTCTTTGGTGGGCACTACTCTTGGATCTGCCCGGTCATGTTCAGCCTCTTTCACGCCCTTGTACTCTTGCTCATCATCGAGGACATGCATTGGCCTTAGGGGTGCAGTTAGGGACTGCGAATGGCCAATAACAGAGCTTAGACAAACAATGTAGCACTGGTCTCATTATTATGCTCCAACCAAGGGGATCAAAAGGGACTTAGAAAGTAGGCACTCAGAAACCGGTCGCCAATCTTGGTTTTTGAGCCGGTGTGGGATAGGGAGGGGCCTGGTTTGGAAAGCTTGACTTTGCCACTCTCAAGGTGTGTGATACTGAGAAGGAAGTCAGCCTCGGCGCGGCTTAGTTACCCCATCTCGAAAATGCCTTTTTCATGGGGTTGTAAGGATCCCCCCAAGATAAATGGGCCGAGAAAAGTATCTTGTGAATCCTAAAGCCCTCTGCAAAAGTTAGATATTGTGCTTGTGGGGAATTCAGGGTCCTTATCTGAGTTATCAGAAGGGTCTTTGTATCATTATACTCTCTACCCTACCCAGCAGCGGGCTGGAACTGGTTCCTCTAACTCAAAAGATGGCATCTGCTCCCTAGACTCAGTGATGTCATGGCTATTGTGGGAGTATCTGTACACAGAAATCATCAAGTGTCACAAGTCAGGGCTACCCCCCCCCCCCCCACCGCGCCTTCCTCCAGGAGCCTGTTGTTAAACATCTATCAGCACAGCTCTGATTCCATCCCTTCCTGAACCTCTAATCTCTCCCACCTCCATAGAAGCCACGGCTTTCAAGAATGTTGAATTTATAAAACCCAGAGGGATGAGATCTTTTTGGTGTGGCGTTGTGTTCCCTGCCTGGCACAGAGCCTGACACATACGAAGTCTTCAATAAAAATGGGTGACTAGACAAATAAGTCACTTAAAGAACGCAGTGGAAAGGTGTCTGGGGTGGGAAGATGGACCCTAACCTATGAGAACTTGACCTTCCCAATTGCCTCCCAGAGCGTAGGTTTCTGCATCCGTGGAATGGGTACGTTAATAAGTACTTCCCAGAAAGTTGATGTGAAGATTAATTAAAATAACATGAACAGCGCACCCTAGGCGGTTAATACCTGTCAGAGGCCTTTCTTTGCCTCTAGAAACCAACGAGGAATTCCGTTCTTCCTCCAATTCATCCTCCTGCTTGACTACACCCGCGTCCGCCTCCCACTGTGTTTATGTACATACTGAGGTTTACACACAAACACATATGTCTAACAGCTAGCTGCAGAACTACCGTTTCACACCAGGACGCCAAGCTCAGCCAACACATTCAGAAGCTAACACCTGTGATGGAGGGAGAAAGAATGACTTCCATAAACCAACGTTTCAGTTTTGAAATTGGAGTGGGTAATTCAGAAGGGTAATTCATGAATTTCCTCATTGCTTTTTTTTTTTTTTTTCTTTTCAAGCTCTGCGCTGCTGGGGACCCTTTGTTTGGCCTACCTGGTAGAGTGGCTACAAGGCTGAGGTGAGATACTCTCTGCGGAGCACTCTACCTGTGGAATTATTGCTACTATTCGGACAGAAAAATAGCATCCGTGAATCCAGAACCTTCGAGATGGCAGGGGACCGAGGCTTCCACTTAGCCTGACCCCATTCATTCACAGGTGAGTCAAGTTTAGGCAAAAGACAGTGACTTTTCTTAGGTCGCCCCATTTAGTCAATGACCAGAATTCATCTAGAGTCTATAAACTCCAACTCTCCGCACTTATACCTTGAATTTGACAAGGATTAAGGGCCTTCAGAAAACGGGCATACCTTCTGAGTCAAACTAGCTCATGTCTGTCGGATCATGTGAACAGCATTTTTTTTTCTTTTTTTTTTTTTTTTGCCACCATGAAAATACAATTTTCACTAGTGATTGTTAAGGATACTAAACGCCTCTTCGAAGACATTTATAAAATGGCCAAAAAGCAGGGGAGGAAAGGAGTAGCTGGAGCCTACAGGACTTTGGGTACAAGGAACGATACGGCAGCACACAGCATTTTCCAGCCACGTTCAAGCGCTGTGTTCTCTCATTCTGAATTTCCGAGCGGAAATGTAATCAATCTGAGCTTGTAAGGATCCAGCAGCGTAAGCTCTCCATAACAGCTTACCCGCTGCTGTTCAATTGCCTGCGACTTCTGGAAAGGAAGACGCCCTAGTCAGGCACACGGGGAGGAGGCGATCGGTGGCAAGAGATTCAGGGATGAGAGCAGAGGGAAGGGGAAGCGATCAGACCCCGTCTGCGCTCCAGGGAATGGGGTATCATTAGCTCCGACTCAGGGGGGTTGGACAAAGTATTCAACACCTAGTAGGGTGCAGGCACCAACTAATCTGAGCTGATTCTGACCATCAGGCTGGAGCAGCGTCATGGCGGACCCTGAGGCTCACCAGTCCCCACGGGTGCCACCAAACCTGCTGCGGTGGGAGGAGGCGGGCAGGGGTTCCCAGACCTCGGAGTAGCAAGCATATGCCAGCTGGAGTGGAAGGAGTCCCAACTTTTTTTCTATTATTTGTTTATTTTTAGAGAGAGGGGAAAGGAGAAAGAGAGGGAGAGAAACATCACTGTGTGGTTGCCTCTCACTTGCACCCCCAACTGGGGACCTGACGTGCAACCGAGTCATGTGCCCTGACTGGGAATCGAACCAGTGACGCTTGGTTCGCAGGCCGACTCTCAATCCACTGAGCCACAGCAGCGAGGAGGAGTCCCAACTTTTAACCACATGAACAACAGTACCGCTGCCTACCCACAGAGAGAGTAGTTAGTGCTCCCTTCACACGTTTGCCCCGCCCCTGCAAAACTTCCTGCTGGGGGTCACGGGGAAGAAGGTCCATCAGCAGCACAGCTCAAAGCTCCAGGAGAAGGGTCCTCACAGAGCAGAGTTGGGGAGATGATGCACAGACCACCCCTGTCTGAAGTTGATTCCCTTGCTTCTGGGGTGAGACCTCCAAGCTCCTGCAGGAGCCACGGAAAGGTCGTCCCAAGAGGAGCATCATGACCAGGGTGAGGTGGAAAGAGATTTCTGCCAGGAGCTGCCATCTCACCATGGCTGCACCCTCATAGACATGCAGGTCCGGGTGGCCTCACCTCATTACGAAAACGTCAGAAGCACGGAGATGCTAGCTTTTCACTGTCACATTGGACGGGCCAGTCTGTGACCTCATGCGTAGCAAAGCGTCACATGAGAACATGGGGGCTGATGTTCTGCACGGAGACGCTGGCACTGGAGTTTTCCCTGGTAGATGATCGTCCCTCTGGATTTAGGGACCAACAACCCATGGGGATCGTGATGGGAACAGGTCATCCATCCTCCCTGGAGTGACCAGTCTGCTCTCAATGAAGCAGCCCTGTGCACGGCCCTCGGTGCAGGAGCTGAGCAGGGCCTTGTGGTCGCCTCCTCTCCGGGTCCCATTTGGGAAAGGCCGCTGTCCTTTGTTTACGGTTTCCTGCAGCCAGAGGCTTCTCAGCCGCCTACTTCGCGGGGTCTGACGGAGCCAACATCTTGCAAAAATAAAACGGAAAATGGGCTTCCCATCCGAACGACAGCTGTTTCACCCCATCAGAAAACAAAATCATCATACTTTGAAACCAGATTTAGCAGTTTCAGAGAGCCGCTAAGGCGAAATTAGATGCAGACAAGAGTTGGCTTCTGTAACAACTGCCATTGCCTCCACCAAACTCTCTAATTCATGTAAAAACAACTTGAAAACATGAAATGGCTGGAGTTTTTTTTATGACAGAATGAGCTTTGAGTTTCCCCTTTCGTGAAAAGAATACACAGACTTATCTCATCACCCTTTTTAGTGAAGAAGTTTAAGTAAGCGTTATGTCCCAACTCCTATGACTTAAATTCCGAGGATGATGCATTATTGTCCTGACCCCCATATCCAGAAAGGTGGCTGGGGTGTCCCCCTTTTTTGGTAATTGCTTCATAGTGTCCTTTGTCTACATGAGAGCTAGGGAGGGAATATGTCCAGTGTGGTCATTAATGAGATCTAAAGCTTGCACCTGAGATATCTCTAATTATTAGTATGTTAAGGTCATTTCCTCCTTTGCATCTACAATTGGTAATTTCAGGAAATCTACTGGAAAAATTACTGGATACAAAAAAACAATGTTATTCCATTGACCAAACTGTTTTTTTTCCCCAGCCAACAGAGGTCCTTCCTTCTGTGACTTGTTTTTTCTTTTTTTGTTGTTGTACGTTTGTTTATTGAGCCATTAGATCAAAGATATATCTGGAAGGTAAATTTGTAAAGCGTACCAAAAGAATTGCAATTATTATTGCATTACCTGTCTCCTAGCTGTGTTTGCTCTAATGCTGAAAAAATATTCATGGGCAGATTACAAAATGTTAGAAGATTATAATTGGACTCCCCCCCACCCCCTCATCTAAAACAAAAGAATTCTATTTTTGCTGACTTTTTGTATGGCCTGCTGCAGAAGTGTTTTGTTTTGTTCTGTGTTTTCTTTTTTCATCACTCTTGAACTTCTTCTCTGAAGTAGCTCATGAATTTCCCTGGATAAATCACTCGGTTTTTAATCCAAGACACTTTATCAGAGATCATAGGACATACTAACCACTTAGTAAAGGTTAGGGCCAGGATTATTTGCCAAATTTTATTCTGGTTAGTTAAAAGTAAATGCACCAAGACAGAAGGCTGGAGAACTTGGAAGGGGCGGGGGGTAGAAAAACATACTGGACGTGTGGAGAGGAGGCTGGTCTTGTTTCGGACTTCTTGGAGTGAGGAGCCTTGTGTCTCGAGGGAATGGTAAGAAGAGACTGTGTAAGGGAAATTGGAAACAATCCTCTCACCTTTGGGTGCTTCTGCCAAGAAAGGAGGGAGCACACGTGAGCAGAAGTCAGAAGGCCCAACGCTTGACCCACGTGAAGTCTAAAACCAGAGCGCCGGCTGGGACCCCAGTGGTTTGGGGAGGGCTCTCTGCAAGAGGGGCCCCAGATGTCCTCTGAAAGGCATTGGGACAAGTCCCTCAGCCGAGGAGGTCACTGCCTGCCTTGACCTACACCAGCGGGTGGCCAGTCAATCATCTCGTCCAATAGCAAGCCTCATTTTCTTTCAAAGAACGTTTGTGTACTTCGTTCCAGGCAAGGAACTCAAGTGACCCCAGACTAACTGCAAGCTGTCCCCTGACCCAAATCAAAGGAGCACTCCAGCACCTGCCATTTATCAGGTTCCTTTCAGCAAAGTCATCATGAAAGAGAAATAATTTCACTCACTTTTAAAGTGTAGCTCTTTGGGGAAGCAGATGTTGAACAGCAGCCCAGCAACCTGGTACAACTGTTTAGACAGGAAGTGGAGGAAAAAATAGATTCCACAGAAACTGCAGAGGGGATTGAGAAAGGAAGAGCATAATGGCCTGCCCTGGAATGGAGGCTGAGCACCGGCACTAACATCATTACTCTTACATCAAAAGGAAGAGGATTTTTCTCTAAATACAATCAGAGGGCCATGGCGGGGGGTCGGGGTGGGGGGGGCTCTTAAGAAGGTGAGAAGGCAGAAAGAGGAAATTAGACAGACAGACATAAGGGCACCTTTCCTTATCAATACTCTTGGCCTCTCTGTCTGCTCCTCCAATCCACTTACTTTTTGGCAGACACTCGAAACGCATTAAAAATTCATCCTGCGATGCTAATGTATTATCTCTGCCTTTGCATTAGACGGCAGGGGAGGCACATGGACACGCAAAAGCTGGGGCCTCCGTGTCTCTCAGAGTTGTAGTCACTTGTCAGCAACCATCTCCTATAGAATAGGGACAATATGTGAGTTGATACAGTATTAACAATGGCTTCTTACTGGGAGGGAGCAGCGTTGGGCCATTACTGAGGGTGGGTCAAACACCTGCGTTCAGAGTCTCACTTTTCCAGTTCCTAACTGGGGGATATTGGGCAGCCTGCTTCACCAATCTGTTACTTTATCTGTAAAATGGGCACCTGATAGAACTTGTGTGCGTGTTTGCGTGTGTGTGTGTGTGCACACACACACACCTGCACATGCGTTAAGCAATATCACAATTGCAAACATTCGAGACGTGTTTGCTGGTATTATGATTATTAATTACACTCCAAAGTAAACATCGAGATCAGTGGAAAACGATAAAGCCAATCTCACCTTTTTCAAATCCCCTAAACTTGGCAGGCAGGAAATGGGGACTCACCGGCACCACCTGCTCGGTACGACCACACCCCTTCTCCAACAAGACCAGCTACGGTCCTTATGAATGGACAGCGGGGTCCATTTCTTAGACTTGCTCTGTCACACATGCAGGGCTGGTGGAAAAGTGTTTTTAAACGAGAGCCCAATAAAACCACAGAGAAGGAAAAGGGAGACGGGGAAAAAAATCTCACAGGAAATTGACAGACTTCAGGATCCAAGCATGCGGTGATGCTCAAAGCCTTTAGGAGCTAAGTGGTCGATATGGGGCCTGAGATCATCCCCTCCAATACGGCCCTGCGAGAGGTAATCAAGGGCCTGGCAGTGAGGGGAGCGAGAGGGAAGCGCTCGGCTGAAAGCCTGACTGATCTTGCTGAAGATCAGATGGATGGTTCTAAATGACCTGAAAAGACATTCCCAGAGCCCCGGGCCAGAGCAGTAAGAGCCCAGACACCACGGGTACTTCTGAAAAGTAGTTATTAACGACGGAAGTCGCTGTTGACAAGGGCAACTTCAGTTTCAATAATGGTTTAACAGCATCCGCGTGAGTAAAGGCTATATCTCGGTGCGTCTGGTGTGCTGCTGACACTTAAGGAAAATAATTGGGAGATTTCGAGCAGCGAGAGGCGCCCGTGGTAGCAGAGAAGGGGCAGTCCAACTTGGGGGAGCACTTCGGCGTGACTGTGTGAGGCACAGACCCACCTGCACATACAACCACACACTTCACGCACGCGCATCAAATACCACCCACCAGCTCCAACACCACCTTCTGTATAACAGCGAAGACGTCTTGTGTTGCCCTTTGTCCCCAACTGCGTCCCAGGGAGTGCCTACGCTTGCCAGGTGGAATGCATTGCCACTCTGGAAAGAATACCACACGGGACAGGGAGAGAAACGTGTGTTCCCGGCACCTCTGGCGCGTGGGGGTTCTGTGAACAGGCCCATCAGGCCTTTTCATGCTCCCTGCGGCTCCATCACTAAGACACATGCTTCCCACACCTGCCTGACTGTCTTCACGTTTCCGTCAGCAGTTGTTGATTTTGCAGAGGTGCTGAAGGGTCATGTTGGCAGACGGACTGCAGGCAAGGAGAGAGATGTCTCCGTGTGTGCACGTGTGTGTGTGTGTTCTTCCCCACATATGACTCAGGTCTCCGCAACGCCCACGACGGAGCTAACTTTGCCTTCACCAAAGGAATCTGGGGACATGATAAGTTTGTTGTCACACTGAATCCAGATTCTGATCCCCGTCGCCCTTGTATTTAACTTTGGTGATACAGGGGAGGCTTTATTTTAGAAGACACTATTTTTAATATTTTCATTTAGAGGTAACAACTCAAGTAATTTTTATTAACCTGTGCAAGCCTCAGAAACGGCATGGCTGCAGTTTACAATACATATTGGGGGGTGGGGGCCGCTATTTTACCTTCCTGCCTTCTTTCCTTGTTCTCTTTTTCCTTTGAATTCTACTTCCGCTGCTTCCCTAGCTCCCAGGTGTGTCTACCAGTGGGAAGATATAGAATAATCATATGCATTTAAATGACACCATTCATGACAAAGGACCATAAAGCACATGAATAGGCTGACCCGTGCGGCAGGAGAGGCCTGGAGAATTGCCCTAACTCCGCACAAAATGGATCGGCCTTCGGGTTGGATGAGAGCCGCTGCGTGAGAAAGAAAAGCAATATGGCAGATTCGAAGGATGTTCTCCTCAATCACTCCTCGCTGCCATTGATTGAAAATATTTAGATGGGGATCTGACAGGCCAAGTTAAGTGTATACCCTGACTCTTGTGAAGAGTGCCTGGGGACTCGCTGTAATTCACTCCGGAGACGGCCTCCGACACTATTTTCTCCGGGAAACCACCTAGATAAGGTGACAGGCATAAAATAGGAGGAAAGGAAGACTGAAACACATGACCAACGAATAGAAAAACCAGCCACGGGTTGGCCTGCCCTGCCGTCTGGCTCCTCACCCCCGAAAGATCACCCACAGTGACCAGGGCCTCCGCTGGGTCCGGTCGGTTCAGTCAGGTGTTCCTAGTGGGCCGTTGTTATGGAGAGCAGGCTCCTGCTGCACGGATATTCACCTGGGAGGTGTTCCATCTCCCGCGTGCTCCTGGAGGGACGTCACGTTCCCCATAATTAATTCCTCCACTGGATGTCTACAGAACGCCGTACTCCAGTGGTCATTACGGACCCGTGCGACGGCTCCTGGGGACCGCTCCAGGGCTCCTGCCTGGGTAGATGAGGGGGTCCGTGGAGACCAGTGCATCGGGGCTCTCAGGGAAATGGGACGTGAGTGCCGCAAGCACACACACGCACCGGGAGGCGCGCTCAGGACAACTGCTGAGGTTGCTTTTATTTGGGCAAAAGAAATGCTTGTCAGACACAGCAGCCGAGAGCCTCCGCAGAGCAGGGAGAAGGAAAACAAACTGCACTGCTACAAACTCTGATTTCACGAGCAAAAGCGGCACACTGATGCTTTTATTAGCTGAGCCTGACGCGCCCTGACTGTGCAGGTTGGAAGAAGAGGAGCTCTGCGCCACGTTCCCCACCCCATCCCATAAGAGTGCACCTTTCCCCTGGTCTGCAGAGGTACCACATCACGCAAAATGTTGCAATTCCCTGCTAGCTGTTCCCCTGGAATGCAGAAACCCCCGGACAGTCTAAAGCATCATGTTTTCCATAGAATTTCTAAATATGGGAGGAAACAATCCATGGATGGAAAGCATTCTAATAAAGCTCAGGAAGCCAGAGCAGCATCTGGGGGCTTGGTTTAAAATGCAGATTCCTGGGCAAAATCACTGCTTAAAAGGAGGCCCGGAAATCTGAGGGTTGGCTCAGCTGCATGAGATGGTGAGGAAGAGGATGCTCTACAGGAGCTGGGGGGACATGACAGGAAGAACGTTGATAACTGGGTCACAGAGATCTGTATTCAGCCCTTGTCTGTCCCCACGCACTAGCTGAGCCATACTGAGAAAGCCTTTAACCTTTTCTCGTCTGCAGTTTTCCCAACCATACACAGGAATGATAAAACCCATCTTGCAGAGAATTAGCGGTCATGTATCGAAAGATTGACTATGTAACAGAAATAGCAAAAGCAGAGCCTAATTACACACTGGAGAAAAGTGTCTGATGCATACTTGGCAAAGCAATGATTTTTTTTAATATAGAAAACATGCCTAACAATCAATAGGAAAAGATTATTCATGCTGTAGGAGAATGGACAAATGAGGTAATCGGAGAGTTCACAAAAAAGGAAATGAAAAAGGGTCTTAAATACATAGCATTTAAAAAGAACATGTTTACTCTCACTCATATTAAAATAAGTACAAGTTAAAACCACAATGAGATTTTTTTCCACCTTTCAGATGATCAGACTCAAAAACGTTTGCCATCACCCCCCATCGGAGATGTGGGATAGTTTCAGCAATAGCTGTTACAAACGTAAACATCCGGTGTCTGTGACCAGCACTTCCACTTTTGGACACTCATCATTCATAGGTACTGACACATGTGTGCGAGGCAGCAGGTATGGGAATGTTCACTGCAGCATATTGTGATATAGCAAATTATTTGGAACAAATGCCTATCCAAATGGATCCAGTTCAATAAGTCGTGGCAAAGGAGAACTGTGTAATGCAAAGCAGCCGCTAAAATGGATGTGGCAGCTCATTCACGAATTGTTGCAGAATGTCCTGGAAGGAGGTGGCCTTTGGTGTGAAACATATTCACTCCGGTGTGCTTGCATGTGTACAGAATAGCTGTGGGGCCAGGCACCATGGCTGGGTGACCAAGGTTCCCTCTGGGACGGGGAACTGAGCGGCTTCAGGACAGAAAGTGTGGGAGAATCTTCACTGTTTGTTTTACACTTTGTACCTATTAATAATGCATACATACTTCTGAAAGGAGCAAGAAATTCAAAGTATAAGCACTGAAATATAAAGACCTACTGTGTGGTGGTCCCTGACGCAGACAGCCGAATCCTGAATGTGTCGTTCAGAAAGGGGACATGAACTTAGACATGCATACGCTCACCTTGTGTCCCTTGTGACAAACAACCCCTTTCCACGTGGGAACAGCCTATCTTTGTCCAAGAGTCGCCATTAGTAATGCTGGACCAGAATGACGTGGGTCCGCTAGCAGGTCACATGCGCTGTTGACCTCAACAGAGAGCTTTGCTCATGCGCGCACCAGAGAGCAGGAGGGAACAAAAGGCAGGATTTTGTTCTAAGTGCGGATTCCAGCTCCACCCTCCACCTTACGGGCAACTTAACCTCGCGGAGATGTATTGCATTCATACACGGAAGGAAAATATTTCCTTTACGTCTCATGGGAGTGTGAAAGGAGATACAATTACAGGACATACAATTTTGTTCGCTTTGGCGGCTACTCCCCAAAATAAAATGTTTATTTTCTAAGTCTTTGTTTCTTAGTTGCCTTCTACTTGCAGACATTAATGTTTAGATCTTGTCAAGCTGATTTTAGATTTTTTTTTAAGTGCCAATAGAAGCATCGATTCTTGTTCTCTGGGCTCTAGCTAAGACTCAGGCACTAGCTTTCAACATGCTCTTGGAAACGTGGCTCCTTCTGTCTGCTTTTATAACCTGCCAAACTGTAATAGCCACAGTTGCATCCTTTCAGGCAGTTGCAGATCTCCAGAGCATGTGCAGAGTGTACTCACACAAAGGCCTTTTAAATAAATCAACCAAAGTAACTGATTTGCATTGTGTGAAATGCTCAACCCCCGATGGCTCACAGGCTGGGGGCATCATGCAGGGAAGACCGAGCTATACACACGCCCTTGCCCTCATCACCCCCATAAGCCCTCCTACAATAAACAAGCTATTCTTGTAAAGTCTTCTCTGGACACTGATATAAGTTCATATTTTAAGGTTGTCTTGTAGAATTATGAAGCCTGGCTCAAAGAGGTGACAGTGGGCTCTGGAGCTGATCAGGATCCGTGGAAAGGGATAGAAAGGAAGACAACTGCTGTGGTTGTACAGAACACACAGCCTGAGCATTCACAAAGAGGGCCAGGGCCCTCTGCTTCCAGGTGGTCAGGCGAGGTTAGACTGACATTGGTCTGAGGAGGCAGGAAAGCCCCACATCCTTGACAGCTCTGCAGGGGACACCAAAGGCAGGACTCTTGTTGGTCTTTGATGACTGAGCAGAGCGTTGTGGAATAAGGGAAGTTCTGTGTTAAGATTTAATTTCTCAGCTGACCAAACTGGACCCTGTACTTAGTCTACAGCCATATTTTTTTTTTTTTTTTTGCCTAATACAATTAATCATCTGCTAAATCCCCACATGTAACCAGCACTCAAAGCATGAAACTGAGTGTTTCTTATTAATAGTTTGCCACCAAGAATAACTACACTACATGGCTTTTTTTGGAATAATCCTAATTTGAAATATAGTATTATTTTGGCCTCAAGGCAACTTGGGAATTCCCATACTGGTTAATCACTCCAGAAGGGAATACATGAAAAAGTATACATGTGCTTCCAAAGCGTCTCATAAAAGAATTCATGTTTGAAAAATATCTAGTTACTCAAAGGACCACCTACACTTGCAGTTGAGCCTTAAACATCAGTGGCCACAGTCATGTCCCAGAGAGCGGTTCACCTTGGAGTGGAATCATTTGGATGATCTGCCAATAGAGAAACCCACATGATTGAGGCTACAAGATGAAGCCAGTGGAGTACAACATAAAGAGAAAGTCAAGTTTTTCCAGTTGCTTTTGTAAACAGTCCTGGTACCTGCCAATCAAGTTCCTTAAAGTATTCTAGTCCGTTTAATTATTATATTTATTTTAACAGCAACATGAGTACAAGGAGCAGAGAAAAACTACATATTGTGAGAGGAATACTCTTTAGGAAAATTTTACATTAGGGAAACCGTGCTCATGTAGCTCTAATCTTGGTTCAGGAAATATTATTCTCCAGGCATTAGCTTGAGTGAAAGCGCCCCAAGTTCTGACATTAAGGCAGCAGATGTAGAGGCCAGAGCGGCAGGCGGAGAATGTCCCCACGGCCTGGGAGGACCGTGAGACCCAGCCTAAGCCTTTGGATGACAGCTCAGTGTGAAACGAGAAACTAGCCTCCATCCGGCTGCCGCCGCGTGGGTATCAACGTCAGAAACTGGCCCGTCACACAGCTAGTGGAAGCGCGGTCTGATGGACACAGAGCCTGACCTTTCTTCCCCAGGAGACTGTCCCCCCCGGTCATGGGTGAGGGATACTGGCAAGGGTCACTGAGGGGGGCGTACAAGTCCAGCTGCTTGCTCAAAATCCATCCCCTCATCAACAGGACTCAGCCTCAAGGGGTTGTCACGGCAGCCCCTTCACCAGTGCTCACGGAACGGGCAGAAAGCAAAGCCCAGGAAAGGGTTCTCTTTCTTAAAGATCCAAAGCCAGACAGAAAAGAAGGCACCGGGAAAGGATTAAAGCAAGGGCCCAGCTCGGATGGGACGGGCGGGCCAAACTGCCTGGTGGTGGTTAGTCACACCTGAGCCCTTTATTGCGAGGAATAAATAGAGCTCTGCCCAAAGTGGTACAAAGAAAGGGGAATATAGAGGATGGCGGGATGGATGGACAGACGGACGGACGGACAGAGGGATGGATGGATCCATGGGCAGGTGGGTGGGTGTGTGGATAGATGGATAGATGGGAATATAGACATGTAGGTCTGTAGCTGTGTCTTTACATCTGTGTGGCTTTCTCTCTTTGCACACATATGGCCATGTGTGAGGCACACCAGCTCAAGCAGCGTGTACACAGACCCCGCTTTTCCATGATAACCAGGAATGCTTACCTTCTCACTGACTGCTTCCGAACGGAATCCTGCCTTGTGGCCAGCTGCGATATGGACTGCCCTGACGGTATGCACGGGACTCCCTGGGTTATTGGGTAGCTGGAAGCTGCTTCAATTCGGGGCAAAGGGAGGGACATGCCCTGCTTTTTGCAAAGGGGCCATCAGCTGCATTGCATGGTGCCTTTAGAAGGCGCTTCAATGCCACAGGTATCAAAGCTCGTTATTTGTTTTGCCTCTCTCTCTCTCTCCACCCCGCCCCCCCCCCCCCCCCCCCGGCATTGCCCACAGCAGCCTCCTGCTTTTGTACCCCACCGCTCCCTCTCGTTAGGTGTATCATCCGGGACTACTAGGGGGCCTGAGTCCTTCCAGCCGGAAAGAAGTAGGACCTGCTGGTGGTCCCTCCACGTGGAAAACAGAGACATGTTTCTCACACATTGGTCCAAACTGATTACACACGTGTAGGTACATTTTTTCTGACACCTACTACATCCATCCTGTTGGGAGCCATCGTAGAAAAACGAAAGCAAGCAAAAATGAATAGGGCATAGTGACGTGACATCCGACATGCTTGCAAAGGATCTGAAGTCAGAGGCTGAATGAATGGATTCGCTTACCGAGGCAACGATACTTAGCTCAGGGCAAAACCTGTCCTGCTTGCATAGGCGTGTTCTTCCGCAGGAGAGGCAACAGCACCGACGCTCTAGGGAGCTGCCCACGCATTTCTGCCTGCTCGGAGGTCCCGTGTAGAAGAAACAGGCAGATGAAACGTGTCAAACGTGGCAGTAAAAGTGGTAATGATATCAGATAATATTGATGAGAAGGTAAGTGTCCCTAATTGATTTATGTGGATTATTTTTAAACCCCACGATAATCTGATGTGATCTGAATTATAACTACAACCTCATTTGATAGAAAAGGAAACTAAGGCCTAGAGAGGGTGAGGGTACGTGTGAAATCTCACGGGGCAGTGTGAACCCAGGCCATACGATTCCAGAGTCTGTTCCCCTTAAATACCACGCTATATGGTGCCCTGTTATTTTTGCTGATAACAGACCAGAGTAAAGCGTTACTCTGAAGCCTCCATTGGTTTTGTAGAATTCTTTAAGGCAAATAGAAATGGAAGCACCATTCTGTTCATTTTTCATTCTGTCCATGGGGCAGGTAAGAGGCATGAGTACCATTTTACAAATGAGAAAACGTCCGTGAGAAACCAGTGAGAGACGATCCCAGAGGCAAGGCAGGGACATTCTGGGTTAGGGTCTCAGAACTTATAGTTCAAATGCCATGGAAAAGGATTAAGTCTACCTTCATGCACTGAAACGGGAAAGAAGGGAAAGGCCAGCTCCTTGTCCTCAAAGCCATAATTACGTAGAAGGAGACTCAAAATGGTAGCAATGAGAAGACCAAGCGTGGCCTAATGTAAATCAAGCAGCTTAACTAGTCTCTAAATGATAGACTTTCTGCAAATTCCATTCCCCTGGGCTCCTAAATTTGAACACAGACTTAAGAAAGAATGTCACTGTGAGACCTTTAATGAGTAGAAAGCCTCTTTGATCCTGTAAAATCAAAAGAATCTGTCACATCCTAACCAAGTTTCAACCCCAGGACTGTAAAGACTTCTCTGGGTGTCTACGTGAACAGGAAACAGAAATATTCCAGAATAACTCTAGGTAGATCAATATATCTGCTTTGACTTTGAGACATGATTCTCTTTCTGGGTCAAAAAGCAATTCTCCAGGTTCTGCTGGGAAAACTTAATGTAACTCTATTAGAATCAATATTTACGGGATCGTAAGGGGCTGAGGAAAAGGGAGTTTTGGAGGATGCTAAAAGGAAAAACAAAAACTCAAGGCCGACCATGTCCTCTTCAATGGGAAGTCTTTCACGTTCATAGTGAAAAGGGAAAGAGCAAAAGGAAATGAATAATAATGTCCGTGAGAAGGGGGTCAGGGGTGGTCTGCTCACTGAGCAAAGCCAAGGTCAGCGGCTGCTGTCTGTTGGCACCATTAACCAGGCTCTTGTTTACGCCGTTTGCGCTCTGACTGCCGAGGACTCTTAAGCTATTCAATGAATGTCATGTTCGTTTCCAAAAGGATATAATTTCCTAGCCAAACGGTAACATACCAACTTTCAAAGGAAACCACTCTGAGTAGGTGGCGACGAGGAGGTGTTTCCTAACTGGTGATTAGCAAATTTATTGCATGATAAACCTTTTTCAGTGCGGTTTTGAAAAACAAAAACATGCTTCTTCCTGAGTAATTAGTTGCTCTTTATCGCCAACAAACTGTAATTTTTATTCCTTTTACACAAGCCCATTTATTAGGACAGAGAGCGTGCAAGCATTTCTGCTTTTGTGTTTATGCCGCAGAGAAGACATGGTCTCCAAAGTCTCCTACGGGATTTCTGAATGCCGTTATATTTTTAAATCCCCATTAATTATAGATCCACTTATTCTTAGAAAAACAGGAAATGCAGCAGGATGGTGGGGAGGGGAGATTCGTGTATAAATTGCCTCCCAAGGACCCCACTGAAATTTCCATAACATTCACCACATGACGCTGATGTGTGAAAATTGACACGAAGATTTGAAAATTGGGACCGAGGGAGCCCAAGCATAAAATAACTTCAATTTTGCTCTCTCTGTCTCTCAGAGGAATAGTGTGTAGGACTGACCAACACAACACAAACAAGCAGAGGGGAAAAAAAAATCCAGGGAGAAGGATGGGAGTTATTAAGGAGAAAACATACTTCTCACTCACAGAGAGAAAGGATGATCAATGGATTTAGTCACAGAGAAATTCAAGCAGAAAATTGCGGCTGTTTTTTATCTGAACAGCAGAAAGTTTAACCAAACCAGAATTTTCGAGTCTCAGAAAGGCATCAACAACTACCTGTGGACAAAGGGATGGGAGCGGGGTCCCTGAACCAGAGGAAAATGGTCCGGTCCTCTTACTCTTTGGTTATATAATGAGGTGATATTTTTATTTATTTTGATAGAGGAGGCTTTGTATCTGAAATGCCCTAGGTCAAGGCTAACATTCATTACAGTCGCAAATAGTTTCAAAGTGTATGAAATAAATAATCTGCTTGGTTCCAATGCCTGCCCTTGAATGAAAATAATATCCTAAATAGTATCCGAACTGAATGTGAAAATGGTCCACAGCCTGTGGATCGTCTACCTGCTAAGAGTGACAGATGTAAAATCATTACTGACAAAATGGAATGCACTGCCATTCCTCACCTGGTAGAAGTATTTAAAGAGCAGCTTAAATCACACTGTTTTGTCAAGTAAATGTTTGAAGCTTAAGGAAAACAGAGGAGTGGGGGAGAAAATAAAAAAAGAGAACATTTATCTACTCAAGTCTTTAGCTGTCCTGGGTCGCTTTAAATGCAAGGAAAGGAAGAACTCAATTACGACCTGCATAGTTTTAGATGCGAGGTAGTTGCCCACACTTGGAGAATAACTTCAAAGAATCTCTCTTGCAACATCAGGATTTTCAGACCTATCGGAATGAACAGAATGTTCCCTGTAAACATCTATCTGTGAGTCCTCTGAGAGAGAGGAAGTAAACAATCTGACTTTCTTCTAAAAGAAGTTTAAAAGTTTTGAATACCATACTACAGTGTAAAAGAAGAGAGAAACAAACAAACAAAATAATGAATTAAAGCCCTCCGCCCTTGGTAGCTCTAGGATTTTAGACAAGTGCCTTAGTTTTTCTAAAGCTCACTTTCTTCAACTATAAAACTAAGAAAAAAGAGCCCTGGCTGGTGTGGCTCAGTGGATTGAGTGCTGGCCTGCGAACCAAAGGGTCGTCAGTTCGATTCCCAGTCAGGGTACATACCTGGGTTGTGAGCTAGATGCCCGGTTGGGGGCACGTGAGAGGCAACCACACATTGATGTTTCTCTCCCTCTCCTTCTCCCTCCCTTCCCCTCTCTCTAAAACTAAATAAATAAAATATATTTTTTAAATACCCTAAGAAAAAAGAAAAACGATCTACTTAAAGCAGCTGGAAGAAATAAATTAGATCACCTATAAATTAGATCAGCTCTGTAAGATTTGTATCCCATAGTAAGCATTGAATAAATAGGAGCCAATAATATTTTATTTCAATGTAGTTTTAGCAATTACGCTTTACAGAACCTAACCCATGAAAATCCTTAAATCTGAACATGATTTTAGATTTTGCAAGATGTTTCTCCGTCTATTTTTTCCTGACTTGATTCTTGTGTTAACCAGGGCAAATCTAGCTTCTGTAACAAAAAATAACTCAACATATAAAACACCTCATTTTTCTCTTGGGCTAGTCCCACAGAGGTGCTCCTGGTTGTGACACTGCCTTCTTCATGCTGACGTGGGGACTCAGACATTTAATGTGTGATTCTGTCATCCTCAGGGCCTTGAAAACCACTACGTTGAGCTGGCTTTTGGAGAATCTGGTTGCCAAGGAGAGGTTTCGATCAGCCACCTCCTTCCCTATAAATCCCACCTGCTACAGCTCATGTGGCCCCCCTAAACCAAAGGGAACACCAGGCGCTGTCATGGGAGCTCTGGACCCGGGAGCAGCAAGACTCTCTCTGCCCGAGTCGCCCCCCAACCAGCCCAAGACCTACACAAAGTAATTAAATTTCCCCTTTTTATACATAAGAGCAGAAGTCATAATGCATAGCAGTAAGAAGACTGTGTGAAACCGTAAAAGACGCAAACCTCGTCCCGAAATCACTGCTCATTATGTTTCCTTCCATACCCCTGAGTGTCGCAGCAAGCATGAAGATGGTTTGAAAGAAAAATGGGGACATCGGGAAGTTCATCGGTGCTCTTGTTTCTGCTTCTTTCGCTCTCCATCCTACCCTCGAGCTACCTGGGTCACGTCAGCCAGGGAGCGTCTCTTCCACAGCAGCAGATCCGAAGGACCTCAATTCTTCCCTTTGCCTCTAGCAATCGTAATTAATGAGAATGTAGAGGAAGCTGAACTGTTAGGAGAGGGCGCTGTCTGACCCACAGAAAAGAACAGGGGAGAAGCTCCCACCTTGTTTGGGGAGCAGGACCTCCTCTGCTAGCTCCCTTGTCCAGCAGAACAGCTGCTCCCCATTTCCCTGCATATGAAAATCCACCCAGGGATGATACAAGACATCAAGACCCAGCTGTTCTGCAATCGCTTCTCCTAGAACCATTCAAATAAGAGGGACGGAGCATCAGCATCACGAGAGGCCCGGACTTCTACCAGGTGTCATTTAAAAATGCACCAGGAAGCTGCACGCCTTTGGCCAGAAAGGTTTCATTTATCACTTCAGGTGGCTTTAGGGCTGACAACAAGGCACAAAGAAAGCTCACAAGTTTGCACAGGCGAGTCCTTCCCTTTCCTCACCTGGAAGATATCTGAATAAATATTCACGCTGCGTAAGACAAAAGGCAACCAAAGTTTACTGCTAAAGAGTCTAAATTCTTTTGCCCAAAAGACTGTTCTTTTCTTTCACCTCAAACAACTTCAGGATATTGCCCCGGGGCCGTGGGAGTCTTTTGTTATTTTCTGTGTGAAATATTATATTCCCTGGTGGCCGTGGGGAGATTGTATTACTGTCCACTGATTCCCTGAGTTGACACACAGAGCAGCCCCGGTGACCTCAACATTTGGAGTTGCATCCAAATATGGGGCTTTTTTTGTTGTCGCTGAATGACCGAGGGAAAGCGCAGAGACCGGGAGAGGCCACCAAACACCAAGGCACCAGAACACCTGGGAGCTCTGTGGGGCGAGGGTGGGCACGTCACGTGTGCGCCTCCTCACGTGCTGTGACAGTCTACCGGGTCTGACGTGCCACTTGGCAGAGGGAGCTCATACAATCCTCATAAGTCGTGCCACTTACCAATCAGTGACCGCAGGGATAGAATCAGGGAATACATGACCTGGTCTCAACTGAGTTCTTCTCTCGTTCTACAGATAAATAAATCTCTTTCTGCTGGTGAAAATAAGCGGGCCAGAGGATGCAGAAAGACCTAGCAATCTTTTTATAAACCACCATTAGATCCCTCTCAGCGGCACAGAAACTTCTCGGGAGAGACAGAGGATACAGGAAGAGAGTTATGGGATCACATTTTTCCAGCATGACGCTCCTCTGGGTTCATTTATTTTTTACATTGTGTTTCGTTAGGTTTGTGACTTTCCCTAAGATGCTGATCTACAAGACTGGCTGTTTGCATGCCCGGGGTCTCATTTATTAGGAAGTGAAGTGTGTAATGGTGAAAAATAGCTTAACGGGCTTCCTCTTCTCTGGGGCGTCTCTGCCGCGGCACGGCTCACCGGGCTCAGTCAGTGCCATGGAAATAAATGGGAGGGACGCGGGGCTGGGGGGGCGGGTGCCCAGTGTGGGGACCCGTCCTCCGCAACCAGCTCCTCCTCTCCGTGTAGGGTTTAGGCTTGTGAAGGACTTGGGGATCACCAGGAGGGTGCCTGCAAAGACACATGGGAGCCCCACCTGCAGTCATTTATTTTCTTAAAGGAGAGAGTGCGTGTGTGCATGTGTGTGCATGTGTGCATGTGTGTGCGTGTGTGTGTGTGACTGTAGCTCACAGGGTTGATGGGGCAAAGCTGACTTCTCCGCCTCCCAAGCTGCGAGACACCTCCCTCAAGTCTCCTTGAGGACCAGCCGGCAATGAGTGGAAAACCCCTCAGTGCAGGAGACGGCTGTAAAGACTTTGTAGGAAGAACAGACTTCGAGTTTGATCTTTTAAAACTCTTTCTAAGGAGCATAAATAATTTATACTTCTGCATTTCTAGCTCTCTAAGGAACATGGCCCTTCATTGACATTACTCCTTAAAACCCTTGTCATTCCTATTGTAATACTGATATTCCGGAATACTGAGATATTTAAATGACTCCTCAAAACCATGCATCAGGTGCAGAGCAGAAGTCCTACGCAAGTTTGTCCAGATTCCGTTTTCCATGAGACAGGAACCTCAGTCCTTTCTGCCCATTTCATGGCTATCGATCAGCATTAATGTACTTGCGGCTAAGTGTTCAGCTTTTTCCTAGGCACTAAGAGAGAAATGCTTTCCAGGAAAGAGAATGTGTTATGATATAGATAACTAGTATGTTATGAAGAAATGTGGTCAAGTTTGAAACACCTACACACAGAAAGAGTACATTCTGCCCTGGCTAGTGTGGCTCAGTGGATTGGGTACCAGTCTGCGAACCAAAGGGTCACCGGTTCGATTCCCAGTCAGGGCACATGCTTGGGTTGCAGGCCAGGCCCCCAGTTGGGGGTGGGCAAGAGGCAACCATACACTGATGTTTCTCTCCCTCTCTTTCTCCCTCCCTTATCCTCTCTCTCTCTAAAAATAAACAAATAAAATCTTTAACAAAAAAATTATAAACAAATAAAAGGTAGATTCTGAGAGCATGAGGGATACAGGGACCGAGACCCTGTATGAGCCCATCCCCAGGTGAGGCACTCTGTCTTCCTGCTCACTCAGCTCCACAGTGCATCTGAGATGCTCTGAGATGTGCTGACGAAGAAACAGAAGCTCAGGGAAAATAATTTGCTGAAAGTCCCACAACCAATCAGTAAGAGAAGCAGAATTTCCATCCAAGTTATAAATACGGGGATCATCGAGTTGCCTGATGCTCCTGGCTATGAGGCATTTCAGCAACGGATGTGGCCATCTCTATAGTTGTCAGGATTGCCTCCACTTTTCTTACCATTCCAAAGACCCGTGGGGAGGGTCACAGTGGCCCTAAAGAAGGACACTTGTTGTGGAGTCAAGGCTTTGGGACATCCTGAGTTCTAAGGAGAGACCCTCTGGAAGTTTAAGACTTTGGTTGGGCATGCTGGTTCCACTATCCCTCTGAGTCAAAGGCAATCCTGCTTCTGGTTAATTTATGAGGTGTTCTTCCCTGCCAGGGATCACGCCAGCCATCGAGTTTCTGTACAGACAAGTAAATAATGATACCTCAGTCTAGAGCAGTGGTTCTCAACCTTCCCAATGCCACGACCCTTTCATATAGTTCCTCATGTGTGGTGACCCCCAACCATAAAATTATTTTTGTTGCTACTTCATAACTGTCATTTTGCTCCTGTTATGAATCGTAATGTAAATATCTGATCTGCAAGATGTATTTTTATGGCTACAAACTGAACATAATTAAAGCATAGTGATTAAGCACAAAAACAATATGTAATTATATATGTGCTTTCTGATGGTCTTAGGCAACCCCTGTGAAAGGTCATTTGACCCCGAAAGAGGTCACAACCCACAGGTTGAGAACTGCTGGTCTAGAGAAAGGTAAGGCTTCGACCTTCTGTGGCATTCCCAGATAGGGAGTAGGATCCATCAGTTGGCTTCTGCCATCTTTCTCCTTGGTCAGGGTGTACTGACGGGGCTAGTTACAGAGATGCACAGGGAACCCTAGCCAGGCAGTCTGACCTCGAAAAGCCTCAGCATTCCATAGTAACAACCTATTCCATAACTGCCAAATTCTCCCCAACTCGCATTTGGTGTTTCTTACATTATCATTTCATTTAATAAGGATTGAATATCTCCTATCTTTAATTTTAATGTTTCCTTCTCAAATCTGTTTTATATAATTCTGTTTTACCACCTACAGATACCTTCTGGCTTTATCATCTCCATAATATTATTTTTCACCCTAACTAGGTTCACTTCAGTGACTGCTGATGTGAATAGCTTTTCATTTATTTTTAAGATAATTATAATACTTTTTTTTGCAAGCATTGTCTCTTAAGTCTTTACATATTTCAATTCAGCTTGACATCAGGAAGAGAAAGAGGAAGGAAGGAAGGACGGAAGGGAAAAAACAGACAAAAGGAAAAAAAGACCCAAAGATATTAACTACAAAGGTGAAAAATGAAAAGTTGAAAATAGGGTAGCCAATTCTGAAGCCGATTTATGGCAACAATGAGTATTTTAATATTTACTTTTAACTTCAGAAAAGTTACAGCAAAAATAACTCCTGGTTTGCAATCCTCCCACTGTTAGTACCTCAAATTTACTAACCTTGGCAACTGAAAACAAAATTATAGGGTAGGAACAACCACATAAAGTAACCCTTATTTGTAATTACCGTAACTGCGGGACAGAGGAGAAGCGTTCGTGCCAGCTTTCTAAGAACTCTTTCCCCGCCAAGAGCACCTGGGGCTAAGCTGTGGCTGTTTCTCTGCCTGCCGTGGAAGGAAAGGCAGGGCCCAAGCAGAAGCCCGCCTTAGAAAACACGGTAGCCACACGTGTGGGTCTGCCTTGCGAAAACATTGCCTTCCTTCCCCAGTGACGTTCAAAAGCAGCCTTCAGGTTTTACAATAGACCGTGTGGTGATGGGAAGGAATGAAGGTTTAGCCATCAAGAAGACTTTGACTTTGGTTCCTACACAGCCATTTGCTAGTCCTGTGACCTTGACCAGGACCCACAACTACTTCTAGCCTCATTTTTCCCCATCATGCACTGGAAAAGACAGAAAAATCTCACAGACTTATTGGAAGAGGAAATAAGTAAAGTTATTTTTACTTTTCTGCCATGAGGACAAGTAATGATGGGTATCATTCTTCTGCAAGTTTTCAGTTCAAGATTTAATAAGTGGGCCATTTTGAAATTTGGGGTTGAATAGGAAAGGGGTCCACAGATTAACACCCCTGCCAGGCAGAATTACCTGTGAGGGCTATTACCTAAAACAAACATGAAGGTGCCCACCACCTTTTTGGCACACTCATTTCAAGAACATTCAGAAAGCAGTGATAAAGAATTTAGTTCAGGTACACTGATGTGGTACTAGAATAAGAACAGGATTGGACATTTTCTCCTGAATACCAACTCAGGTGGGTATTCAACTTGGGTGTCAGGTATTAGGATAAGAACGGGATTGAACATTTTCAGCTGGGTATTCAACGCAGGTGTTCTGTACCCAATTTTTGTTTAATTCTTTCCAACAATTCTTGGAAGCAGACATATTTGCATTGGTATAGATAAGAAATCGAGACTCCGATAAATAAAGTAGCCAAAATTCACATACAGCAGGTTCTTAAATGATGACATTTTGTTCAACGTTATTTCATTATAATGTTGATGAGATATTGTCGGAACTTAACTCTCATTTATATCAATGAGCCGATGGGAAAAGTGGTGTTGTTATGTGTTTTGCTTAAAGTTGCAGAATTTATCAATGACATTAAGCAAGGATTTACTGTAATTGCAAGAACCAGGATTTATATTTTAACCTTTTCCAGTTTAACTCTAAAGTTGATGCTAGTATCTTAAAGATTTCTGGTGTCTTTTTATAAGGACACGAATCCTATCGAATCAGGGCCCCACCCTACATGTTCATTTAACTTTACCTCCTTACAAGCCTTCTCTTCCAGCACAGTTACATCGGGGTTTAGGACTTGGCCACAGGAATTGGAGGGGACACCGTCAATCCATGGCAAGTATCGTGCATGAATTTCTATGGTCTACATTTGTTCGGAGACTTTCCTCTGTTCTACTGTAGGTATTCTGCTTCCTCATCCCAATTCTGTGAGTTCCTAAATTCTATACCTAATCTCTCTATATCATTTTTGGGGGATACTATATCTCTTTAGAGCAGACCTTGATTAAGTCTCCCCCTGAGTATTGGAACAACATGCTAAAGGATCCCCGATGGTCGGAATTGATCTCCTCAAGTGCATCCGTCCGATAACCACTTCAGACTCTGGCACTCCACATCTTTAACAATTGAAACCCAAACCCATCAGACTGGCACTCACCCTCATTTCTCAGTCTGCCTGTCCAACGTCACTTCCTCCTTCTAAAAGCTCTGGACATTCTATGCTTGGTTCTTGGTTTGCATGATCTCATTTAATACTTATAATAACCCTAGATGTAAATTCCAATGTTGTTCTGATTTTACAGTTGAGGTAGCCAATATGTATGGGAGGTAAGTAGCCAGCTGGGGATAGCTATCAAGCCTGGAGCAGAACTTGAGCATTTGGATTTCAAGCTCCAGTGTGCTGATTTTACATAATCGGGAATGAAAATTAATATGTTTCCCATCATTCTTGCTCCTGACATTCATTTTTCCTTATGCATTTTCTTGGATTCTTGCATCATTCCTTCAGGCTGGATTGGAGGAATTGCTGCGAGCGACGACCTCGGTGCTACATTCTGTGAAAGAAAAAAAATCTCATCCCATCCCAAAGTGAGTGATGATGATGAGTCTCGCGTGATGTTCAAGGCTGTTCTGCTAGAATAGGTCACCGGGAGCCAAAGCCAATAAAACACATAGAGGAAGTTTGGAATCTATGACCCAACCCCTGAGCAATGATGTGAAATCGTCAGGTCAAACAGGACTCTGCTCAGCTAAAAAAAGTTCCCCTCTAGACACCTGGAAAAATTTCTCTAACTGACTTGTCCTTAATAGGACTCCAGGCTTGGCCATGTCATGCCTCTCTTCTTTTGCAAATATTTCTTCAACTCAGGTTATGAATATGACTAAGACAAATCTTTCTCTTGTCTCTTAGGCAGTTATCTGAAGTTAGATGTTCTCGTGCTCCCTCAATGTTAAGTTTGGTTTATTAGTCAATTTATGTTACATTTATAAGGTATGGCAGCAGTTTTTAGGGTACTGTTTTCTTTGTGTCCTCTATGACTCTAGAGTTCAGCTCAATGGACACTGTCAAAATACTTGACCTAGAAAAGGAGTTAAAGCACTCTACTATCCTGCTGGCTCGGCTGGGGTGATAAATTGCACCAAACATTCTTGTTTTACTTCTAGGGCTTGGTATTGCAAGTAGAAGTTGGCTTCCTTCCCTTGCTACTGGCATTCAAAATTAAAAAGAGGATGAGGCAGCTTAAGGCACATTAGGACTTCTTAAACGTATCTTCTAAACTACTTTATATAATCAAAGGCAGGGAAGGCTTTTCCTATGCCAAACAAATTAAAGTTAAGCAGAGCTGTACAATACGTGAAATTACAACTTGGAAATGCGGCAAAACAACTTAGAAATTTTGTTCTACCCCGTCATACGCTCTCTGCAGATTTTTTTTTAACTGTATCCAAAGTTTTCCTCAAACGCTAAATCTAATTTTAGAACAGTACTTGAATCAATACACTACCATTCTAAGTGTCTACTATTTGCACATAGTTAGTTAATGGCTCTTTACTATGAGATTAGGAACTCAAATTAGTTACCAGTTGGGAGCCAATTTGAGTTCCTACCCACTGGTAACTAATGTATCCTACCCACTGGTAACTAATGTATCCTACCCACTGGTAGCTAATGTATCCTACCCACTGGTCAAATCCAGCAGACAAGCACATTATGATTGGCCCACACAGCTTTATTCTTCATGGAATAACTTATAAATCTGGAGATTGTATCTACATTTTGGATAGCTAGCTTTTCTGTTCAAAAAATACATGAAGAACCTAGTTATACTCGAGAAAATTCTTGCATTATGCACTTATTTACTCAACAAATATTGCACAAGCATGTGCTGTTTTCCAGGCACTCTATATAGAAGCTAGTTGTTAATCAGTGGGGGAAATTGCAAACGAATACACAAAAATGACCTTGTCATCATGAAGCTTCCATTCCAGTGGAAGGTTCCCACGTGCATGGGTCATTTTTCTCTCCATTAGACTGGAGCCTCTATTCCTTTAGCTTCCTTGCAGTTTCATAATTTATATTACTTTTCTGCATCCCTATATTCTAGCCTCTGAGTTTTTAAACTCCCGTCTAGTGAGGTCTAGACCATGTGAGTTTCTACAAAACATTGAAGACACCAGTAGTAGAGGGACAGGCAACAGAGGATGGGGGGCACAGATGCTGGGACTGAACAGCAGAAGTTCAAACTGTGGCTTTGGTCCCTACCTGCCTCATGATCTTGGGTACCTTGCTTAGTATCTATGCCTCAACGTCCTTATCTGTCACATGGAGTTGGTAACGGTTTCTACAGCATGAGGATTTAAAGGATTAGGAGTTGCATGGGCTAGAAAAGAGCCTGGCACATAGAGAGGGTTACATTAAGATTTTTAAAGTAGGGTGCACTCTTTCTATCTTTTTCCAGGTAAGGCCAAGAGAAACAGAAACAAGATACAAAGCCAAACATCTCACTGTAGAATTATTAACTGAACAAGTAACCTTCCTTAGAACCCTGACATCTACACTCAGGAAACACCCAGAATACTTTAAAATGTCTTCTAAATACACAAGGCATGGTCTTCTCACCAGTAAATTCATGATGTTCCAAAACTATTCTTTAGGATTAACTAGACAATTTTGCTCTTATTTTTTAACTTATTAGCTGTTTTTATGACCCAATTTCCACTTGGGATTTAAATACAGACAACTTAAAAATACACTTCGGTGCATTCCGGGTGGCATACACCACACTAAATGAGGCCATTTGCTTTTGTAATAAAAATAATAATAATAATAATAAAAGCCCTCCTTTTCTCTTAGAAATATCCCTTCCTCTCTATTTCTTAGATAGCCCAAATGTTCATTTCAGGTTCAACTCAACTAAAAAACATTTACTATGTCAGGCACCCTACTAGCTGTCTTAAACACATCATTCCAGTTAAACATCACAGGATTTTCGGATGCAGTTATCAGCATTTCTGTTTTCTGATGAGAACATGAAGGCTTAGGGCAGTGAAGTGATTTGCCCAAGTCCGCAGAGTCTTTTGTACCAATGCCAAGCTCCGAAGCCTGGTCCACAAACTCTAGATACTATGCCCATCAAATCCTTACATGTCTGGTTTCTTCTCATTCAGGCCTCAACTCATATGTCGGCTCCAAGGAGAGGGTGTCCTCACCTCTCGCCTGCTCCAAAAGCTCTAAGTCACCCTTTTAATATCCCATTTTATTTTCTTTATAACAGTTGTCACCATCTGTATTTATTTTATGCATATATTTATACCGTTGCTGGGTGTCTTTCCACAGCTAGAAGTCAACACCCTGAGGACAGATACTATAATGATTTCATTCTTTGCTTCAATTCCCGTGCCCGGAAAAGTGCCTGGCACATAGTTGGAGCCAAATGACTCTGTGTGAATGATGGAACGAATCCTTTAGAATCCGCACCCTTCCACTGGACCATGACTTCATGGCTCTCTTACAGGGTGAGCCATGGCTGTCTTCATGTTCACCCTAAATAGGCCACAGCACTGAGTGCCTGCCTCCTACACCTGTCTCCTCTCTCTCTAAAGCTTATCGCAGGTCCTGATGGGTGGCTCATGTTTCTTGGCGATATCTTGAACACTTCCACGGTTCACCTTATGACAAGAACACCCAATACTTGGCACTGACCCCCTGTCTGAGGGACTGGACGGAAACCTCCGTCTCTGACCCAGGCTTACCACCTTCCTACTTGCTTCCTTTCCTCTTGCTTGGCCATGTTCCTTGCACTTTGCCTCACCGTGCCTGATGTCCCTGTCCCAGCCTAAGCCACTGTAGGGTTCTAGAGGCACATTCTGTCATGCCAGTCATTCTAACAGTCACAGCGGGTCCACCTTTTTAGCCACTTGGCTGTCACCTGGCTGAACAGGAGCAGTTATGACTTGGTAGAATGTTGGTGATGAATTTAAAAATCTAGTCAGCAGAGAATCATAAAAAATAAAAAAAAAACCATCCTATATTAAACTGTTTACCTTAAAGGATGTAAAAATTTATCTTTCATTTGTCTACCTTTCGACAGAGGGCCAAGGCCTCCTCGCTGCCTACGGGCCTGCTCATTGGCACTTCGTCTACCTCATTTCGCCTAAATCACACCCGTTACGCAACATCCACAGTTTTTCAGTTCCCACAAAGTGGAGCAAGAACTTAAAGAGCAATCTCAGAAGAGAATCCATCTAAATTTTAATGATCTTTCCCAATCTTATACATTTGTCTAACACCTAATTTAACAGCAATTACTTTTCAGCAAATCGCCTTCATCAACTCTTTCCAAAGCATTCCACTTCGTTTTCGTAGACACAACATCTTTCTTCCCGAACTAATATTTCACCAGTTTACATAAACTAAGCAATTACAGTAACAGATGCAACTGGCTTACATGGAAATGGGGGCCAATACACCTGGCTCTTGGAAAACAGCCAGCCCCACGGAAAGAAGCAAAAGTCCGTGGGTTCCCCACTGAGCAGCACAGCCCCTGGTGGGGAGACCTCTGTCCACCATGGAACTCAGAGGGAATGGGGGTGCTGGGCAGAATAGGGAGCTGTAAGTTTGGAGAGATGAGTTACCAGGGTCTATGGGAAAATGTAGCTCTTTTTGTCACAGAATCCAGAAAGATCAGCAATGATAAGAAGCCTTCAAAGAGCCTATGTGATTCAGACTTCCATCAACAATCTTCTCAGCGAAATCCATGGCAAGTTCGTTTTCCACTATGTCAAGTACATGCTCATTGACAGGGCAGGGCACTTGTGAGCTAGCAGAACAGGCCACAGGACAGCTGTAGTAGTTAACACATCCCCTTCGATAGTGAGTCAAGATTTTCCCCTTTGTCATGTCTCTACGGTCACCCGCCTTGTCTTCATCAAGTACCCCTTAGAGGAAGGGGTTGCCAGACCTGCCTCCTCTGGCCCTCTCCCCTTTGGACCCCATCTAGTTTGGGGTTAGGAACTTCTCTTTTAAAGGACCTTACCCAGAAATGAAAACATCTGTCTCAGAACTGACCAACAAGAACAGGACAAAAGATTCTAAGAAGACTCTGCTTATAGTCACATGGCTTCTTATGGAATTCACCTGCCTTAAAAAAAAATAATTGCATCAAACTTTTGACTCATATTTAGCTTATAGACAGCTCAAACTTCCAAATTGTTACCTAAACTGTGGCCAAATCAATTACGCTCTTTTTTTTCCCTGCCCTTTTTCTTTTCTTGCCACTGATTTTTAGCCAAAAGTTTGTGTTTACGCCAACTGATCTGCAACTTATTACTTGAGTCATCGTCGTCGGCAGCCGTCCGTCTCGAGAGACGATGGTGTAGCTTCTTAAGAGTCTATCTGCACCGCCGAGAATGGCTGTGCAGTCCGACTCGGGAGTGACACGGTATCTGTCTCCTCCCGTGTTGAATCGACATCTTGCGATGACGCTGGAGTGTCCTCTCCAGTGAAGCTGAAGCTACAGAGCCTGGGCAGGGTGATATGGAGGGTCTGCTGTTGCCCATGCAGTATACATTGTTACTATGATGATAATAACAGTGATCATTACTGCTTGGTGACTATGTACCAGGAACAATTCTATGCATTGCCCATGTATCATTCAATCCTCTTAATAATTTTGTGAGGTAAGTACTATTGAACATATCCATTTTTCAGCTGAGGAAACTGAGCAAAGCGTATTGAAGTCTATTACTCAGGGTCTCCCATATATGTAGCAACTGGTAAACGTGGGTTACAAACCCAGACAAGATGGGCCCTAGGACAGGGCTCTTAACCACTACTCGGCATCATCTCTTGCTGGATGCTTTCTTCATCTTGCATCTTCAATAGGACTGTATAGTTTATGGGATAAAAACTATATGGCTTTTCTGGAGGAGAGTCACATGCATGGACCCTATTGCAAGGTACTTCTGTGTTGAACTGGGTGTTCTGTTGGGAGGGAGCTGGGAGGAGGGTGCATAGTATTGTGCCCTGGAGTCAGGGAAGCTTGGGTACTGGCTCTGCTCCTTCCTGGCTGGGTGAGCTTGGCTCCCTCCTTGGCTGACCTCAGCCCCTTTTATTTGTAGAATACAGAACGTTATACCCATTTGAAGGGGCTTTGGGGAAGATCATGGCTATCCCATGGTTAAAACCCTTAGCTGAACGCAGCTGCTCTAGCTGAGGTTTGTGTCTTTCCCTCTCTCCTTCCTAACAGAAGGGGGGGAAAAGGATATTATGCATCCCTCACAAAGGCCTGAGAAATACTGAGATATGCATGGCACCCCCTTGAAGAAGGAGGGTGTGAGCTGTGACAAGGGGGACACCTCAGGAAGTTCTCTGGAGGAAAGAGAAGGCCTCATGGTCCCTGGCCATTGCTCTGTAGGGGACAACAGGGCCGTGGAACCGGCCTGCTGGCGAGGAGGAGAAAAAAGGAACACTTGCGTATGACTCAGAGGAATAATTAATCATCTTGGCAATTACTCCAGCCTTAAATCAGTTTCCAACTGAGCTCCCTGACACCGCCTTTCTTAATTTCCTGGGACCAGCAGTTCTACTTCTCCTCCTCAGGCGGCCACCAACCAGGGAAGCAAATTAAGGATATTTTCCTATACAGCCCTCTTGAGCAGATTTTACTCCAAGAAAGTGACAATATTAATAGGTAACTGATTTTTCACTAAGGACAGGAGACTCCTACCAAGAGCCGGGTTTGTGTCCAATAGTGTCATTAGGTTTTTTTGTTGTTCTTGTTATTATAAGTATTTTTCTCCTAAAAATCCCAGGGGTGGATTTCCGTCCTTCTGCCCTTTGTATGGCAGCTGGATGCAAGCATACAAAGCAAACATCTTCATTCATACAGGTGCTTCCTATAGATGCCACGGAAGAGTCCCGAAGCTTAGGAGTTTCTGAGGATTGAGAAAAGCAAGCACCGGAAATGTGCGCATGACCTTCTGATTTTGCATCCGGCCATGTGTCCCCCAAGCCACTTGCTCTGCATTAGGGAACAGGAGATGGTCAGCCTGGGAGTCTCCCCAGACAGCACACCCCTCCTCCCCTCCTGTCTACACCGTCATGAGGTGCCTACGGTTCCGTCGCGGTAACCCTTGGCCATGAGGACGGAGCTGGCTCCTGCCTACACTCACATCCTCACTTCCTAGACACCGTGTAGCGCTCCCTCCTTGTGTCTTCCGGATGACTCGGGCCAGCACCAGCCCTGTATTCTAATCTTGGCTTTCACCTGCCCCTGAATGGAAGCATCTACTGCTGGTGGCTGCCCACCATTATTTCTGGTCACTTTGCTTGTTTTTGCATATTTATAGGAAATATGACCACTGTTATTCCATGAGCCTGATTAAGAAATATACTGCCTGAACGATTCTTTCTCAGCCTGTGCCTTCATGTGGATTTTACTTCAGCTCTGGTATCTTTCTTTCCTTCCATTTATATGGTAACAATAGAAATAAAAAAGGGACCAGTCTTCAGGTTAGTATCAGCAAACTTCACCCTTCTGTGCTGTCTGAGAGCCAATAAAGAGGCTTTCTAAATGGTATTTTGGGAATATGGCAAGAACTTCACCGTTCTAGAGAGCACTACCACTCACTAAACTCCAATTAAAGTCCTGTCATAGAGCAGGGAGGCTTCTGCGAGGATATTCTCCAACTATTAGCCTCGTGGTGACATGTCCTTTGAAACCAGTATCTTCAAGGAAATAATCACTTTGGAATCAAGACTGGAGAGATGGACATAAAGTTCACATAAACCACTGGATCTTTTTTTCTTTTTCTTTTTCTTTTCTTTTCTCTTTCCCACAAGCGAACCTCTGCCTAATTGCTGTCCAAGAGGCAATGGGTCTTCTGCCAGGGGGTAAACTGGACAACAGAGAGAACAACGGCCAAGTCTGGAGTTCAGATCACATCGAGGTCTGCTCCTCAGACCCCGTCACGCTCGCCAGTCTGGGCGTTTTATTTCATCTGCTGTAGCTGCCAGAGTTTGGCCAGGACTCGATGCCAAGGCAAAGAGAAAGCTTTTCAAAGAGATTCGTTGAAATTCTGTCCCAAGGCCCTATAAACAATTCCTGTCTCCTTCCTGTATCCTGTTATAAATTGCAATCTATATTTTACCTACTGTACAAATATCATTATTCTTTTGTACAATATTCTCCACTTCTTTACTTGATTGCTTTTGAACACTTTTCAGCTTGCTATTATGTCTCATCTATTTTTTTGGTTTTCGCTTGTTTGGGTTAGTGGCACCTTCCCCTTTCAGGAATCAGGTGACCTCTTTAGCCTCTGAGTCACCTCCCCCTTGTTACTCAGTGGCTCTCATCTCAACAAGGATTTTTTTTTTTTTGAATAAGAGGAGAACATGCATTGTTTATAGGTTGCATTGTAAGCTTTCAGTGAAAACCAGGAAAACAATACTAATAACAAAAAATTATCTACTTGGCAATGTGGACATAGATGATTTAATGATTGCCTGGTCTTCCCTCAATTTCTAAAATGACTCCATTGTTTGAGAAGGTAAATTATAATTGTGCGGCATTCCATTTCGTTAAGATATTTATATGAAAAGAGCTAAATCTATGTCAAGGAATAAAAAAGGCGATCCCGTTGTTTCTGAGTACTTAGGCTTTCAGATTTTATCCCCCTTCCCAAGGTTTGCAATACATTCCTTTCAAGAACTCATCAGTATGCTAACATATCAGCCTCAAATTCAATGACAATTAGGACAGATCTTTCAGGACATTAAGACCTGGATGAAAAGTGAATCATCTCAATGTATTATCTAAGCAGCGCCAAAGAGGGAAATGGCTGGAAACAGCCCTGATGTTTGTTGTCATAGAAACAAAATGACCGGTGGACACTTGACTAGTTCCCTCTGTAATGGGATATCGGGCCATCCCAAGGACCCTCTTCAAGTCACCTTTTCTTTTAGTGGGACTTGAGCTGTGATTTCAGTTGTCAATTATTTTTCAAGTCTCCCTCAGGAAATCTGCAAAGCCAGAGTTCTGTTTGGATTAATAAGGGCAGACTTTAGAAGTCCTGTAAAGCTCACTAGCTATTAAGCCTACTTATTCCTCACTCTCTCTCGTTCTCTTTCTCTCTCTCTCATAGACACACACATTCACATAGATGTACGTACACGGAAGTCATCACATTCAGTTTGTACCAAACCCTAACAACTTAGGGGAAGGAGCAGTCATCATTATTAATTGGTTTCATGATTTAGAATCCCACTGTAGTGAAGATCCCTTAAAGAATTCTGAGATAAAGACCAGGGGAGACCATCTGTCTTTATGGATTGAATGAGCCCAGCCCACTTAATAGTTATGTCCTGAGTCATCATAACCAGATCAAATGGGTTTTTTGTTTGATTGTTTGTTTGTTTGGGGGGAGGGTCTTGAGGAGATGCCAATTGAAGTGGGGGAAGAACAGTCACTTTGCACTCACTGTCTCCCAGACCTTCGTCCAGGCGTTACCTCCTCCAGACGGGCCCTTTACCCCTATCCAGCGGGCTAATGGTTTAGCTCCTCTCTAGACTCAGACTCAGTGTTTCTGTGACATCTCAAATCTGTCCTTGCGTCTGTGGATGGCCTGTCCCTCTCCAGTCATACCCCTGTACTGTTTTGGGTTAAACATTGCCCTTCTCAGAGTGTGGGTTTGCTGAGGCCGGGGACGGTGCCTCTCCATCCATGCAGCCCATGGCTTGACAACTGGTCCATCTTAATAAGCACTATGCCACCGAATGCTTCTCCTGCCCCAGACTGACATACTTCCTTCATCGGTAAGTTTCAGCAGCTGCTAACAGATTGTGTGCATGTGTGTTTCTGCATAGTATACACACTGCAGCCCAGTCCCGGGTACTGTAAGGAGGACCTCACTTCCAAGGGGTGAGAAGGCTTCACCTAAAATGGCCGGATGAGTGGGAAACTTCATACGGGAACGGTCAGTGCTATAATGGCGAAGGTAGTTGAGAAAGCTCTCACGGAATTACAGATCTACAGGTCCTTTTCAGAATCTACAAGAAAGAATCGTAAGAGCATCTTTTATTCACTCATTTGGCAGATGATTTGAGGGCCTGCAGTGCGCTAAGACAACCATGATGAGCCAATCAGAAGATTACCAACTTGGGATGGAATGTGGACTATGTTGATATTGCAATGCCACTGTGAGAAGCCCTGCAGAGGAAAGGTAAGGGGACAAGTGAGCGGTGAGGGGGTGCCTAGTCTGAGTTGCCCCGAGGACGTGGTGTTAGAGGGACGACTGAAGGCAGGAAGGAAATGGTGACTGCCCTCCAGTGTCCCAGGGAGAAAGGGGCGGGACCGGGAGAGGTCAAGCGTGCACATGATGGGAGGGAGGGAGGAGGAGCAGGAGAATGTGTGAGAAACCTACTTTTAGAACCATAATTACAGCTCCGAACTTCCGTTCTTCAGCAGGAGGCCATCTACAGCCAGGGTGCTGGTTTTAAAATCCCTGAGGATGGAACTGGCAGCGTGCGAGACCCCTGATAAGTACTGACTGTAGTGAGCCTGCCCTTATATCTTTTCGAAACAGTCACTTCAGCCCAAGTTTCCGTTTAAGGTTGGGGACAAGGTGAGCCTTCGGTGGATGATGTTAATTGATGAATCTCGTAGCTTTTCCTTCAATGTTTGAATTTGCCAAAAAAAGGGAGCAGGGACCTTTCGGGGTGAAGTTCAAATCCTCCTGGCTTAGAAAGGAGCATGAAACAAGGACCCACTGTGAAAGAACAGGCTCCAGAAGGAGGACATAAGGTGTCTTCTGCCAGTGTGGCTGGGTTCCCAGTAGGGTCCCCATGGCCCCACCCTGCCCAGGGCGCTGTCTGCTCAGAAAAAGAAAGCCAGGTTGGTGCTGACTTTAACGGCCTCTTCCGTTCCTCTCTCCTAGACGAAGATGAAAGTTTATAGTGGCGCATTCCAATCTTATTAAACACCGACGGCCCCCCATCAAAAATCTCAGGAAATGAGGGACGTGGACTCTAACACAATACCAATTCTTTTGTGTTTCATGTTCTGCAAAGGGGTGACTTAGGCCTTCCAAAAGGGGATGAGGCAGCTTTAATAATCAAGGGGAGAAAGGAAAGGGGAAGGGAAGAGAGGTGCCTCAGTTGTCTCGGCAGCTGATCAACAAAGGAGCAGGCGTGAGCCGTAACCTCTTGGAGCCGCAGTCTGGAACATGACACATGTCAGCCTATGATAAATGGTGCAGAGTGTGTGCAATTTCAAGCGCAATGCCCTTGAGATGCGCAGGACCCCGATCGAAAATGTTATTGTTAAATTAAACCTTAAAGGAAGGATTGGAAAGAGGGGTGGGGGTGGGAGTGGGACACATGCACATACGCACACACATAAAATAAGAAACGCACCACAGAGGGGAATAATAGGCAAGGTGAAGAAATCAAACTTTCTCTTTTTACCTGACTAGATAAAAAGGCAGACCCTGAAAGCTATGCAAGACGTCTGACTTCCGTCTGCTTTTCCCTCGTTTGGCATATCAAATTACTCTGATGGGTGTAGGAGCTAACTCGTGCCCTCTGGTTTGATCATTCACTCCGTCCTTTTCTCTCATCTTTGGCCATTCTGACAGGACCGGCTATCCATTTTGCTGTTGCAATCTGTCTGTGCACGCACGCGTGTGATGCGTGCGTGTGTGTGTGTGTGTGTGTGTGTGTGTGTGTGCTGTGTGTTTATCCAGCACAACAGGCTGGAAATCTCTCTCCCACCCTTCATCGACGGACGCACCTCCAGAGCCCAAGCTAATTAATTTAACGCAGGAAACACTGGAGGGAATGATAGGAGAAGAAAGAGGGGACAGGATGTTGGTGGAAGGGGGCAGGAGTCTGAACACCGTTTGGCTACAAAGGCTCAAGGTCATTGGTGGCATGAGTGGCATGGAAGAAAGAGCCAGAAAAACAATGATGGAAAATCCAAAGAAGGAAACTAAAATCGAGATAGCAAAACACTGAGTTTTCATATAGAATTAAAGAATATATATATATACACACACACACACACATATATACATACATATATGTATGTATAATAATTGCCTGAGCATCTTTATTATGTGACCCCCCAACTGCCAATCACAACCCACCACTCCCTTCATGGCCTAAAGGACTGTGTTGTCATTGGTGTAGAAGTGACTGAAGCAAAGGGATTGGCTATGGAAATGAGGCACGTAATTGTGTTCTGGAGGGAGTCCACGCTGACGGGATTTATTTACTTTTCCCCTCCCCGCAACACATTTAGATGAAAGAATGTTTAATAGAGGGGAAAAATCCCACAGCACAAAGAAAGGGCACCCAAGGGTTGTTGTGTGCATTTTGGCCATGGTTGCCTAGCACCCCTGAAAACTAGAATCCCTTTTTTGGTCTTTTGGAAAAGTTCCCCCGGGTCCCTTGTTATTAGAGAAAATAAACATCAGACAAAACAGGACTTTATCAAAACTATAAATAATTCAATGCAGATGGGTTGAAAATGCAAGCAGATTTTCAGAGTGTGGAGCACGGCAGGGATTGAGTAAAAACAGAGAAAACAGAGAAAAGCAATAAAATTCTAAACTTGTTGAAGAAAATAAATAGGCACATACATCTAATGGAAAAGAAGATAAAGAGGGAACACTCCCAAACCAGGCCAACTTCCCAGAGTTCTGTGCAACGGCACGGTGCCCACAGCCATCGACCAAAGCTGTCCCACCCCAAAGCTGCCGTGACCGCGGGCTGCCGACCACCGCAGCCGGAAGGGACCGGTCTCTCGTTTTATGTAGTTGGGAATGAAGCCCAGGGAGGGTATCCCTGGCTCAGGCTAGTGTCAAAGCTGTGGGTAGAGCCCAGTCGTCTGAGGTCTTGTTCCAGACCTTTCTGGCCACATGGCACCAGAAGGGGTCTACACAGAACCTCAACTGAACAGAAAAGCCAGCTCACCCCGGACCCAGGACCAAGTCAGCAGGCAGTCAAACAGCATGGATGTTGGAACCCCTTCTCTCTCCCACAACAGCGCTACAGAAAGTGCCAGAAGGCTTCCATGGCTGCAACCCTCATTGACATCCCCGCCTGATGTCACTGGGGTGCCCCTCCGTTCACCCTTGTACCAGTCCTGGCCAAAATATAAAGCTACCAACAGTTCTTTACTGATTTATTAAAGTTTCGCTTTGAGTCAGGATGGCCAGGGAAGAGAAGTAGAGAACATTTTTCTGCGCAACGTAAGTCCCCAGGGAAAGTTATGAAGTAAATGCGGACGAGTTTACAAGATAGGTAGGGCCCGTTTTTAACAAGCAAACCCTTCCCACACATAACTGCAGGGTTATTCCTTTGGTAGCTCCTGGAGACGGAAAATTAAAACCTGCACAGAGAGGCTGCCCTGGGTCACATGGTGTGGCCAGGGAGTACATGGTATGCACATGATCATGAGGGTGCACCCCCCCCGCCCTGCCTGCCTGTTTATTAGGGGTGTTGGTCAAAAAGAAGGGACCATTCTGAGTTGGCTACTGAGCCATGAGGTGTCTACAGCCACTAACTATCACAGCACCCTTTTCTCTGCCTTCCAAAATCATGGTCTCACACAGTTCCCGTAAAACACGGGGCGAGGTAATCAACCGTGGCCGAGAGCTGCTGTGACATCTTTCGGTGGCAAAATAAGCCTTTCGTCCATCAGGTTACTTCATTCACAAGTCACTTCTTTTCCAGCACCATAAGGGTAAGCTACCTACACCGCGTTGCCACAGAAGCAGCAGAGGCTGCGTCATCGTTCCTACTCCTATGGCGTATGGGTCCCGTCCTCTTGCTGGGAGAGCAACGCAGATCCTACCTCTGAAAGCTCAGCCTTTCAGGGAAGCAAGTGTCTGGGGAGGGCGTCCTTCTGCCAGTAAATGACGAGGGTAATCGCCGCTAGAATGCTTTTATATTACGTATTTGAAATCAAGCTCTGATTTCAAATTACCCCACCAAGAGGTCCTCCCTTACAACAATTTTGAAAGCCTGGTATTGACATGTGTACACGCCATTTGAAAGAGGGAGAGAGTAAGGGGATTTCACCCAGAGCAGCTCTTACATGGGGGATGTATTGAATATCATCCACCCTGAGCAAAGAGCAACCACTGGGGGGAAAAAAGGTTTTATTTTTGTTCTTTTTTAAGAAAAAACCTGTCTTAGCTCCAGTCCTGCCTTGTGCATTGCTGACATTGCTGCCTAAATCGAAGCCAGTCCAAATTCTACCCACATAGATCTTGAGCTCCATAAAACGTTCGTGTCTTCGTTTAATGGGAACTTAGCCCACCGAGGGAAAGCATCAGTTCTGGCTGCGGAGGAGACTGTTCAGAATGGCCCGCTCCCTGTTTACCCAGGCTTCAAGCTCAACACTTGGTTGTCATTCTTATTTCCTATAAGTCCATGCGCTGCTCATCCATCGCTCATAAGAACTTTCATTCCTGAATTTTTACAATTTTATCTCCCAGTATAATCCATTACCAACTTTACCCTCTGGTCAGAGTGAACTTCGAACTTTACAACTGCTGCGAATCTGTTGTTCTTTCTGGAATGACCCTGTCGTTCTACTCCAAATGAACCAGAAGAAGTTTATCTAGAAGAACCTTCAAGATGCTGTGACCCTTTTGAGTTATGACTGCCTGCCTCCCCTCCTCATTCCCTCTCCCCTACAGAACTTAATTGAGCATCTACTATGGTCCAGCCATAGTGCTGGGTACTGGCTCTAGCTGTTCGCAGAAAGATATGTACTCACTTGGAAACTGTACTGCCCTTTGCTTCCCTCTTCCTTCCAAACTACCATTGTATTTGGATCACAAAACATCAAATTAAAGTTACTTATGCCCATCTCTATACGCACAGGACACAGTGCCAAATGCCTGGCCCACGTCATGCTTGATTCAATACCAGAGCTTCTGTACCTGACACACTTAATACAGGTTTATGGAATTAATTCTTCTTTCATCGATAATGTCAAGCTAGAGGAGGGAAGCCTCACCTGAGTTAATAATAAAGAAGGTAATTCATAAGCAAGGTGATAAGAACAAGGTTGGGACACTGATTATCCCAGACTCTCTTCCCAGGATGCAGCTGGGTGTCAGGGAGAGGACAGGTCCCGTGCACAGAGAAGGGGACCAGATGCCTGGGCTCATCTTTAGAAACTCTGCTCCCCGCTATCACTCCGCTCCGCTGATAATGGCCTTACCTTCTTAGGGCTGACTTTCTCCTAGTGTCAGCGTTCCAAAAATAATATTTTCAAGACGCTTCTATTCAGATTCCAAACTGACTTGCCACTGGGATGAAAAATGTGCGGAGAGATTCCAGCCGCCCTCAAAGGGAAGGCGTTGATAAAAGTAAACAAGCAAATAACACACGGCTTTCTCTCTCAGCATTAAAAAATTAATCGTAGGGCTTTTTCCTTTCTTATTGGAAATATAAAGCTGAGGTTGGTTTATTTAATTCTATATGCTAATTTTATAAAGTCTGGATATGATGGTGTAAAATGATAGTCCCATTTAGATGAAAGAATTTCCATCTAAATTGGATCAACAAAGAAACATAAGCTTATTTTGATTAAAGAAACAACTGAGAAATTCTTTTTCAATTAGAAGGTATAATGATTGTTAAAAATTCAAGAGAAATTCAAGTGAGGATTCACATGAAGGAGAAAAAGAGAAGAAAAAGTATGTGTATTTAATAGACGCATATACACACACACACGTATATACATAAACATATACACTAATTAATACATAAACATTCATATATGCTAATTACTATACATCCAAGCCACAAGAGAATATGAATGCTTTTGTCAAATTGCATTCAAAATTTTTCAGAGGATACAGTTCGTTTAAAGCTTCTGTTGAGTCATGACATAACCGTTTAGTTTCCTAAAACTGGAATTTTACCTATTTCACCATCCATGTGATTTTAGGTGCACGGCAAAATTGAGAGGAAGGAACAGAGATCTCCCATATATCCCCTGCCCCCCTACATGCATAGCCTCCCCAGTTATCAACACCTCCACCAGAGCAGTGCATTTGGTACTCCTGATGACCCTACGTCAACACATCATGGTCACTCAAAGCCATTTGATCTTTAAGATCTCCTGAAGTCTCCATAGCAACAGAGGGAAAAAAAGTGGTCTGCTGTCTTCCATTCCTCCAGCCTCGTGGGGGGTGGGGGTGGGGGGCGTATACGGGAGTCCCGGCACCATCCGCTCCCAGCACCTTCTCCTGTGCCACTGCCGTTCACCAAATCCCTACCCAGCATTATCGTCTATGAATAGATGTAGATTAAAGAACGACGTTAACTTTATCTGCTTCCTTCCCAGGATTGTGATTAATAGATGATTAAGAAAGTGTTTTCAAAATCACCTTTCCCGGAGGACAGATATGTATTCCACCATAGAAAAGTGAGGGTCAGAATAGGGGAGCTGAGTTGGTGGTCTCAGCCTATGAGATGAATCTGTATGATGTCATTTCTTAAGTCACGGTTCTGTATTGGGGACAAACACCTGTTATTTGAAAACAGTGGAATTCAGAACCAGGGCTACACGTTCATTCATAGGACAGAGGAAATGAGGGACAACATGCATTTCCATAGACTCATTACTTAAAAAATAGATATTTATTTATAAGGTGAAATACCAGGACTGCCTGTATTTCTGTACAAAAGGAAAATGAACTCCAGACTCAGCAACTATTGAAATTTTCTAGAAACTTTTCATTATTTGTAGAAGCAATAAAATTCTTAAGATTTGGTATAAAGGGTGTAATGTAGCCAAAGGAGGATGGTCTTGGAAGGGGGGAATAAAGAGCTGGTTTGCAGCCCAACTTCTGTATTTTCCAGAAGGAAGGACTTCCACTCTGCTGAGCTTCCTTTTCTTCATCATTGGATAAAGTTAAGTTACCAACTAGTGAGATCAGCGAGCAGGGCCAGAATGAAAACACCTCCAAGAATGCCTGGCACAGCTTTACGTCACCACCCTTCCCACTGGAAGAAAGAAATCACTGAGACAATAGTCTTTGGGAACAATCTGGCTAGATGAATAAAGTGAATCCTTGTCGTGCTAACCAAGATGAAGTAGAAGGAGAATTTAGGGAACCAGACAGAAATGTATAGATTATGAAGTCTAGGGGGGTTTTATAGACTTAACTAAAAAACGAACCATTCATTTTCGTTAAACATGAAATGGTGTACACAACCTCACATCACATAAAACAAATGAGGGGGCACTGCAGTGAAGGAAACCAGCCTCTCAGCTTCTCCACGCAGCTCTCAACCTGTCCATCCATCCAGAAAGTTCCTCTATGGACCCTTCAGGTACTGAGGCCCACTGTATGTCCTCTACCCATGTGATATGGTCCTCTGTCTCCCCTACTCACCAGTAAATTTTGAGAGCAGGTGAATAATTCAAGTGGACTTAAATGATATGTCCAAGGCCACTTAGTTAACAAGCAGCAGAAGAGAAAGTAAACTCGGTTTTTCTAACTACCCATCAGATACTCTTTCAATCATGGCATGCTGTATTTATTAGTCAGGCTAGGCTACGTTTTGCTCCTATAAGAACATTTCTTAAAGGTGTTTAAATCCATGATTTAGTTCTCACTCGTAAGACGTTCTTGAGATCGGGGAGGGGCTCTCCTCTACAAAATCCTGAATTGGAGACTCAGGCTGATGGAGGTTGCATCACCGAGAAGCTCCCGCTATTACAGAAGAAGAAGGAAGAGTTGGGAGTTGAGCACTAGCAATTTGATGCTTTTACACAAAAAAGGACACATCTCTCCTCCCACACCACCAGTCAAAGTAAGCCAACGGACGCTTCTAAATACAAGCAGATGAGGAAGAACAATCCTGGAAGGGGAAGAAAAAAGAACAGTAGACGCTTCTGCCACAGTTACTGATTATTTGTATCTTTTCTTTTAATTTTACATTCTAAAACAAACTGGCTTAGATTCTATTGCATTAAAACATCATGTTGCAGTATTAGAGTATAAAAATAAGTTAAGCAGAGTTGGAGCATGACAAGGATGGAATTATATGTGCAGATTACAATAGTAGCCACATCTGACATTCAAATCCACCAGAAAGTCTCTGTGGACCCCGAAGTGTTGGGTCCCAAAGGAACTGTATCAGTTGGATGGTTGAGATGGAAAAAAACAGGCAACTTTTAAAAAAGAATCTATGCATTACAGTGATGCTTGAGCTGTGTTCTCAGTACGGTTGCTTTCACTGCAAGGAAAAGATGCCGATTCTCTCTAACCTACGGGAAGGGGCTGCCGTTACGAGCAGATGAACACACTGCTGGGCACAGGCAGAAAGCAGGAAGCACAATCCAAGGACCGAAGTCCCAACAGCGTGGTCAGGATGCAATGAAACCCAACTCTTTTCACTCCCTTCATTCCACTACTCACGACTCACCATCTGGGATAAGAGCTTCCAATGATTCTCATTATGCCCTTGGCTAAGGCAAGACTATTTCCACACAGAAACAGGAGGAAATAAAGCAATTTTTAAGAAGTGGAAAATGATATTAGGAAGGAAAAAAAAACAATTAATATTCACCCCACGTAGCTAGGAAAAAATGTACCAGTGCTTCCGGAGACATGCCCATTTTCCTTTAAACTGGGCTTACCTCCGCCCACCCAACGGACAGCTGTGTTCGTCCATGGCTGGATTGCAGTCCCTCTCGGCCTCTGGTTCCGTTTCTATAATTTCATTTCAAAAGCAGCTATTCTAGCTTCATCAGCTACTTTTCTTCTCTTTCCTACTGCCAACCTCCAAAGTTTTTATACGTATAGTCCTATGATCCCAGTATCTAGAAAAGGGATAAAAGACAGACTCCAAGGTCTTTTGAAGGATTAACCTAAACTATAATTTATTAGTTGAGGAGATTTTGCCATTATTATTTCTGTTTTTATTCTACCCAAGAAGACTACAAGCCAGATGTTTCCCTAAAACAGGCCTCTTGATGAAATTACAGAGCATTTTCTACATAGGGAGGTTTATTCTAATTTATTATTCAACAGCAAAGGAGTCCTAGCCGTTTGGAGTTTGGCACGTCAGTATGTCAAACCACTGATGCCGATTTTCCCTTTAATGCATATACTTGTCTAAATAAGAAATTTGCTTGAATACAAACTTTCCCCAGAAGTTTTCCATAAAATGGCTCAGTTCTTACCTTTAGGATAAAAACCTTTCAGGCTTTTAAGATGGTCTCTCTCATGATTGGAAACTAATCACAACTAAAAGGTTTTTTGTTTTTTTTTTAAACATGATTTTATAATGAAAGAATCAAAATGGAAGTGATGAGAGACTCTTATGCAAATACCTAATTTAAAAAATTTGGAGATGGTTCTCCAATCTCTCTCCTAAATCTCAATCATCAACACTCTCTCGGCCTAATTCCTTGAGGTATCGTTACGTGACAGACTTAGAAAAAGGTGGGAGGCATCAATATCTAAAATTCTCTGGAATAGTCTTTAAAAATTAAGGTTAGATATTTATTGACACCAATTAGATTAAATGTTAAGGTACATAAAATTTCACCTGTCATTTGTCTGCCTCCTTACCTCTCTGTCTGTATGATTTTCTTTTCTTTTCACCAACAATAAAAACTTGAGCTGTCCTCAATAATGTTTAAAAAAAAAAAAAAAACTTCCCTTCTGCCAACAGTTTCTTCTAAGTCAGAGAACCTCTTTTGTCTTTCCTCGGGTAATAAATGATAATAATTAAAGGCAAATACACAATAATTAGTCACACTAGGTTTATCCATCTGGTGTACCTGTACCCTCTCACTGTGTCTCTGAAACAGATGACAAGCACCATATTGCCACTCATCCTGCTAATGGGTCTAAGTGGAAAACGGGAGGTAAAGAGGTCACTGAATAGAAGGTCAGCGACAAAGAACAAGAGCAGCCTACTTTTTTCTTTTCTTTTTTTTTTTTGAGCAGTCAATGACCACTTTCAATATATCCTCCAAAAACATATGTACTTCCACGAGATAGCAGTAACCTACAGAAGCTCTCTAGGCATGAACGGTCTGAAGATACTATTAATTTCATTGTGTACGTTACAATCGCCATGAACATCATCATAGCTATAATTTATTGCTTCCTTATATCCACAAGGCACTGTGTTTCATTTAAGTAGTATTTTCCTCTACGTCTAAAAATCTTGCCAGGTAGATATTAACATCATTCCCCTATTTGCAGATGAGAAATTGAGTTAAAGAGAGATTAAGGAACTTTTTCTCCAAGACTTCTTTATCAGTACTGAGCCAAAGTTTAAAGAAAAGATAAGGCATTTTTAGAAGATTTAACAAAGTACTGCTGAAGCTCCTTGTCAATTATCCTAGTTGAAGGTTGACTTTGAAATAACTTAAAATATTTGGGGCAAGTTTATACCTACAATACAGACTTTCAGAGTTTAAATTAGTATGGCCACCAAGCCCTTCTAAAAGATACAATGCCAAAAATAATCAAGCAACTTAAGTTTTATATATGAGAAAGTCAGGGCTTGAATAACATTAAACATGCATTACAAATGAATTCTTTTCCCACAAATCCCAAATCCAAGAGATGGTCGTTCATGGGGGCTATCATATCTCCTGTGTATTCTTTAAGGGAAGCAACAATACTACTCAGTCTGGCAGCTGCCGCTATACATTGAGAAAGAACTACGATATCTTTTTTTAATCCATCTAGCATATTTGGTACTTAGTTTATGTAACTTCAACCTCTAGTCATGTTAAGGCTTGAAATGCCCTCAATACACCCAGTCACATATACAAGGTGGGTTATCACTTGTCACTGTTCCTGTCCTGCTCCCCAAATCGGTCATTAACTTCCCACAACTGAAACAATGGAGATTTCTATTGTCTTATTTTCTCCAAAGGAGATGTTTAGGCACCCCCAGATTATTAAAGATACCCATCTCATGTTGGCAGTGTTTTTCAGGAAGGGTACCCTTCCTTCATTGTTGCCGAGAGATCTGTCCATTATCAGAGGCCCCTGAAGTGGCAAGGGGCTATAAAGGCATGATGGGGAATAAGGCCTGCAGAGTAGAAAGAATTCATACGTGCATGTTTAACATGGGTAGACTGAGAAATGATACCTGCATTTGCTCCGTGGAAGAAGGAATCACGGGGAAGAACAAGATCAGGGGTTTGCAATCAGCGTGGATTACTATTCGCTAAACGTTTTGGAGTCTCAGCTTGTCTTCCGCAGCGCAGGGCCCTACGAGCGGAACAGCACCTGTTGCTGACTGTGCAGTCTGTAGCCCCCCCAAGCAATCAAGGCATTCCCATCTGCGATGAAACGGCCCAATTTTTCTTGCAGAGATCAGAGCCTTCGTTGCTAATGAGCTAACGGGAGGCGGACGGTGTCATATTCGATGCAATGTTTGCGGTCTAACACAGTAGGAATGGCAAATGAAAACCAACTGAAATTTTCCCCAACACCCAAGGCTGATGCTCCTTTTTCCACACCCCCCCACTTTACAAAGATTTTCAAGATCTTATTCAAATCAGGACATGGGGCATGAACAGCTTGACTACATTTCTTTCTATGTCTGTCTAGTCCTTGGAGGGCAGAAGCCACCCTGGCTCTCACGTTGGAAAGTTACCCTGGTCTCCTTGCTTCCTCTGAATTCCACGTCCAATCTGATAGCCAGACATGGCAACTTCTGTGGCTCTCAGGAGTATTAAATCTATTTTCTCCTCACCGGTTTCATTCCTGCCACCATTATCTTAGGACAGACCTTTGTTATTTCTCACAGGTTTTTTTTCAGCAGCCTTTAAACAATCTCTTCTACCCGCCCCCCACAACTGCCATTCTTAAGGCTGCCAGAAAGTTCTCAGAAACACAAGTAGAATCACAACTCTACACTGATGACGTGGGTCAGAGCCCCCAACGTGACTTTGGAGACTCCCTGGGACCCAACTGCAGCTCCATGTCCATCTTCACCTCCCAACCTCTCTCTGCTCTGAATTCCTATTCCTTTTTCAATGCAGCTTTTCCGTTCCTCTAAACGTTGTGCCTCTCCTTATCTTCCATTCCTCCGCACGGCGCCCCTGCTGTATGAGTGCCTTGCTTCCTTGTTGGGGATACTCCTATTCACCCCTTAAGAAGAGACATGGGGACAGGTGACATGTCATATGGCACAGGCAACGTTGTTGGGCGGTGTAGATTCCTGAGCCTCTGTGCCCAGGAATCTTCATGATGCTGTGTCTGGGGTTGGTGAGAACAATTAACTAGCCGTGTGTACCCAGGGGAGGAAAGGAGAGGCACTGGTCTGGTTCAAAAGGTTACTCCCTTCCCAAAATCCTCTCCAAATTCCCCCGGAAGGATTCATCAACCCACTCCTTTGTGTTCCAGCAGCACCTTGAAGTTCTCTAGTCTCCCCATGTCCAGTCACTATCATTGGTTTCCTATGCATCTGTTCTCTGTATGAGACGGAACTTTCCCGGGGCCTATATTAGACATTGGATGCTTACTAAGCATTTGAGTGAAGGGCTGGTTATTGGTTCTTCTCTGACACCACCTTCATGCGAATCTAGAGGTCTGACAGACTGCGAGAGCCTGCTCACCTGCAGGCCAAATCCCGCTGACCACCCATTTGTGTCAAGAATAGGTGACATAGAGCCATACAAAATCATTTAGTCAGTATCTATTGCGGCTTCATGCTACAAGAGCAAACAGAGGTGAGTGGTCCTGACAGAGACCCTCCGGCCAGGTACAATCAAGGTCTGCTGACCCCAGTTCCAGAGCTTCAGAATAAAGGCTGCGATGCCACACGGTATACATCGTTCCCGTGATATCACCCAGGGAACTTCCGTACCCTGGCCTATAAAGTGTTCAGCCCAAGTAAGGGACCTTCAAAGTCAAGGTTGCTTCCTGAATTTTATTGAGTTCTGCAGGTGCATAAATGATTTTTTTTCACTTCTATAAGTTTTGCCAAAAGGATACTTTACTGATCTTGAACATAACTCTGATCATTAGTATGGTCTTTTATGGGCCTTATGAGGATGTCCTGGGATCTTTGGCTATGCACAGCATTGATCTTTGAAATCATTCCAGCCCTCTGCCTTGTATCCATTTATTAATATAATTATGCTTAATGAAGAGCAGGGGCTATTTCTCTCATAATCATATCCGTTGTCCTCCTTCTTCTTCCCCAGAAGTCTCAGCTCCGGGCATTATTCCGCTAACTACAACCCATCTGATGGAACTGTTCCTGATACGTCAGATGAAAATTTGCTCTTACAGCCAAGCTGTTGGGAACCAGACCCTCTGTGTTCTCATCCCAGCTCCTCCAATCAACCACAGGCTGATCATCTAATCCTCAGTACCCTCCTCTGTAAAAAAGGAGATGGGATCAGCCACGATCTCTGTAGGTTGTTGTGGAAAAAAAATACAATTTTCTTTGATAAGCACATGGCAGTTGTCATCGGCATATATACCATTTGCTTGTGGTCTCTTTGTTCTGCTTTCATTATTCACGTCCGTTCATGGTGCCAACTTCTCATGAGGAATTGGGTCTTTTAATGTAACAAACGCCAGGCGTCAAGATCATACCTATGACTTCTTTGACTTCAAGAAACCATGGTTTACAGAAACCTGAGAGGGCCAGAACATCTTCTTGGGAGCTCTAACCCACACCAACGTGGGTCTGAAATGGTTCTGCCAAGTCAGACTAGCCTCAGAGCACTGGGCCATTTAAAAAGTAGAACGTTTCTCACGATATCTGAACTGTCAAGTCTCTGAAGTATTTTCCAACTCTTAAGAGTGGAAGAAAATTACTCCCTCTTTCTACAGCCAAGAGCTTCTTAGTTTTAAGCTTTGGGGCCAGTCTAATTGTTATACATAGATTTTGTCATGGCCTAATGCCTCTAGGAGCTAAAGTAGCTGTGTAATACTTGCTTTAAAAGTCTTGATTCTAAGTTGATTGGCTCAAAATCAGAAAAAAATAAAAATAAAAAGAGGCCAGAAAAAAGAACAGATGCATTTTTTTTTTTTTTTTTACCCCCATGAGCATTATTTTTCTGAATTGATCCTAGAAACCACAGGAGAACATGTTTTGATTATACTTACAAATTTATCTAATCCTCCTGGAATGTGGGACTCTATTTAAACACCCATACTGTGCCTCTGGGCATGAGGCTTGCTAGCCATCAGGGACTTCCTCTGCGGGACACCAGGCACAAAAGGGCAGCCAGGGCAAAGATGTCTCGCTTCTGCCAAGCACGCGATCCCCCGACACGCATGGATCCTCCCTCAGGGGTCCCCACGCACAGTGGGGTGTTGTGATATTTGTCTCTTTAAGAGCAAACATTTATTGGAAGCCTGGACAATGGCAACCACCTACAAGCTGCTGTCACCGCCGTGACTTTCCGTCTCCTTACTCCATCCATCTTACTCAGCTACCAGGGACATCTATCTAAAACACAAATCTGATCATGTCACTTCCCCTCTTAAAAACCATCAGTGCCTCCCCATTGCTCAGAGGATAATGCTTTAAACCCTTCAGTAAGACTCACTAATGTTCACGATTCTACCCACCAGGTATCCCTGACAAATCCATTCTTTTCTTTTAAGAACTCAAACTCCAGCATCAGCCCTCATTCCTTCTCGGGAATCACATCCTAACGGGTACATGTGTGGAGTTCTAAAATACTTTAAATGTCCGAAAGTAACTGCTTCTCTCTGCTTCTCTATTTTACACATTGTGAGGGCAGAGACCGTGCCAACCTCTCTGTATGGAAGTCATCTGACACCATCATCAGCAAAATGTAAGCTCTGTAGAAATGCTGAATGAATGGAACACAAGACGTGGCATTCCCACAGACACCTAACTGCATATCCCTCCCAGAACCTTTGTGTTATGCTTTAGCAACCAGTCTCTGCTAATCAACTTCACGAGCCCTGAGGGCCACGATGCTGTGTTTGGCTTATCTTCCACTGCCTTAAGTCTCTATATATTTCTGACACGTGGGAAAAGCTCAATACTGATTTATTGAAAAAAAAGATTAAGTTTGTTAAATGTTAAAAAGGAAATAGGCCTGGAGTCTACTCCCAGGTAACTTTTTTCCCCTTGGATAGATGAGGATAAGATTCTGATATTAGTAGACAAAAATCTAATATCGGTTTTACAAAGTGCTAAGACTTAAGAAGGAGGCATAAAAGTGAAGCATGTCGGAGAGGAGGGAGAGATTACTTTTGGTTGCAAAGATGTATTTATTCAGCAAATAAATAAATTGAGCACCTAGTGAATGTATGGAATGTGCTAAGCTCAAGGAAGAGGAAGAGGAATGAGCCTTCTTCCCCGGTTTCCAAAGCTCAGGGCTCAGACAGACCATGGGCGTTCCATGGGGCGAGGTCTAAGATGGGGCAAGACAGGGCCCTGTGGGAGCACAGACTCAGCTCCGAAACCTCCTGGGATGGGGAAGAGGCCGGGGGGAATGGGAGGGACCAGACTTGCAGAGACAGGCATGTAATGGAACCCTACTGGGAAAGGTGGGCCCATCCTCAGCCCTCCCGCGAAGCTAGGAGGAGAAGGTGGGAGAAGACGCCTAGCCTGGGGCTTCCTTCATCCCCAGTCCTGAAAAGCAATTCTAGGACAGTTACTATGTCTCTTCCTGCTGCCTCTGGACCCAAGACACTCACCCCAGCCATGGACATTGAGGGCTTGGAGGGAGACCCGGAAAAGCCAAACTCTGAATGGGAGCACGAAAGAGCAGCGATGGTCAGGTGAAACCTAAAATACTCTGAAAAGCCATTTTTAAGTCCTAACTGTCCATATGGGCGTGGAAGAGATGGATGGTGGCATCTTCCCCTGAGAGCAGGGTTCCCTTGGTGTTGCTCTTTGCTTGAAACAGACGATAGATCCATAGGCTTTGGCTTTTTTTTTTTTTTTTTCCTGAGAAATCTAAATCTAAATTACATAAAAATTTATGAAACTCTCAAACTCTTTCTTATAAATGCCCCATTCTGAAAACTTCCTCAAGCAGAGTCTTTTATTCCCACTATATTTGCCCAGAGATGAGCCCCTAGTAGGCTGCTAACAATTAAACATAAATAAGTTCTTTTGAATAATTGTATATTTAGTTCCTATTAGGTGTTTGGCACTGGAAGTATAGAGAAAAAATGAGTTATAATGACCATCTCTCTTTAAAGAAACAACAATCTGGTGAAAAGGAAACTTGGGAGAAGGTAAAATGAGAATACAGTGAGTACAGCTACAAACAAATTGGTATGGAAATTCTAAAAAAGGAAAAAAAATACATTTTTAGGGTAATTAGGAAGCGCTTCAAGGAGAAGGTAGCATTTGAAGATCCATGGTTTTCCTTACCTAAATTTAGAGTTAATCATTTCTTCCTCATCAGCTGAAAAAAATGCCCGAATGCGGCATAAACATTAATACTACTTCACAATTTATTCCACAATTTAAAATGGAAACTAAAATGAGCAAGGACAAGAAGGAGGATCAGAAGAAGTCAAGAACAGACAGCTCATCCGCAGGCGTACTTATCCTCTGACAGGCCTCCATTCTTCATCACAGGACCGCGGTTTCTAATAATAGCTCTTGTGGTCTAAACAGGACACATTTATATTGTGTGCTTACTAGGGTTTACAAAACCCTTCCCTACGTCCTGTTTCATTTGGGTCTCCTCCTAACACCGTCTAAGACAGAGGACCCAGAGAGCGCCAGTCCCACGCCGATTTCCCGGGGACAGAAGGGCAGCGAACCTCATCTCCCAAGTTTCTAACACAGGGAGGATAATGGAACCCGGTGTCTATAACTCTGGTCTTCCAGCTCCTTCAGCGTGACCCTGCTGGTTCCCACAGAGTCTTGAAAAGTCCTTCAGCTGGATTGACTTGAATACAAATAATTGGGAAAGCTTCCCCGAGATCAACTTCTATTTCTATTGAGCTGACATCAGCCCCTCTTGCTTTCCTCTACCACCACGCCGGGTCATTTGCAGACCACTGTTCCTATGCTTTGTTTTGTTTTCTGTTTCCATCCGGAAAACAAGGGTTTTGGGTAAGAAGGAATTAAGTCCCCGAGAACAGAAATGATCAAATGGGATACGTGAGCTCCCCAAGACGCGTGGAAGGTAAGATATTTTGACACTTCCTTTGGCATTTGGAATACAATCTGCGTTCCCCATCATTCCCCTCCACTGTCTAAGCCTGGCCCCCCTGCTCATCTCCTCCCTGCCTCCCTCCCTCACTGCCTGAAATCACCACACTGCGTGTGGATTCGCTGCCCATGGGCTTGTTTGTGTGTTCATCACCTGTTTCTCTCCACCAGATCATACGCTTGCCTCACGCCTCGGCCTGGCTGCTCACGGCCTGTCTCCCCAGCCTTGGGTGAAGGCTGGCATGTGGCTGGCACTCAACCAGCGTTGGGTAAATGAATAATATTCCATGACAAATGGTTTTAGCTATTCTTCAGTTTTAAAACATTTATCTACTCATTGCATTCCTCTGGCTTCAAAAACATTGACGGAGCGGACAGCGCTATCCCTCCGGTCCCAACCTTCACGCCCCTAATCTCTGCAGCGCCCACACGTGGGAAGTTCAGGATTTGAGCCACAGGGGGTGCCTTCCTGGCCACATCCAGGAGTCTCTCCCCTGCCAGACAGACAGACACCTTGCTCTTACCCAACCTGGGGGAGACTCCCTGGCTGTTCCCTTAGCCTAGAAGGCTGGTTTTCCCTTTGCTCTAGCCTCATGCTTCCATCTCTTCCCAGGAAAGTCCTGCGTCCATATTATGGGAGACAAGACAGAAGAAGCAGCTGCCCTCTGGGCGCTTACATCTAAGTGAGGCAGAGAGACAGACAGACAGTAACCAAGTAATCACACAGGTGAACACACAGTAACGCAATGCAATACAGGACTGTGAAGTCAAGGCACCGTCGGGGATCAAAGAAGGCATGATTGAAAACCTGACTATTAAGCTGAACCTGAAAGGAAACTGTCATTAAATTTAATTTTTATTTTCCCTGTGCTGGGTATCATACGCTCTTCTGATCCTATGTGGGTGCCGGTTTCTGTCTCCCCTTAGTCTGTAAGCTGCCGAAGGGCTGGCTTTCCGTCCAGCTCACCACCCATGCACGCACACCTCTCCATGTACGAGGGGAGAGAGGTGACAGAAGGGGGCCGGGGCCAGGGTGGCAGATAGAGGGCAGGGGAACGGAGAGGAGGGGAGGGGGTCTTTCCCGTTGGGTGCTTGTGACTGAGGATCTGACTTGGGACATCATAACCCAAAGGTGGCATTTAGCCAGCCAATCATCCCTGAAGCTCAACAAGGCTTTTCTTGCCAGGGCAATGCATTATTTTCTGGACATCCATCACGCTTTGCATAGCCTTAGCTCTGGATCAGAGGGATGGCTTTGGCAACCCTCTTTGCTTCCACAAGTCGCTTGCACTGTATTAAGCCTCACCTGGTGATCCGTCCTGCCTTTGCGTTTTGGAAATGGAGGACTGGCCGTTTAGCCAGTAGGACGGTCTCCAGTCCTTCCGTGTCGGCTCTGATGTGGGTTTCTACAGCCCCGTTCAGTCGGAGCTGGCGTCGAACCCTGCCCGGTGCGAGGGAGCATGGAAGAGCTCCAGGCTGCACGCGGCATCCTGAGCCCTTGAAGATGGTGAGCAGAGGGACTGCCCCGGACTTGCGGCTGACACAGGGGGCTGACGTGAGTGAGGGAAGGCAGAGAGAGCAAAGGGAACCAGCCAGGCAAGCTCCTCCCTCCGACGGCCTCCCTACTGATGACAACTAGCCAAGTGTCCTCCTCTCTTTGCTCCTGAGGCTCGGGATCCTTCCCCAATCCTGCGGGGAGGACTGGGGGCTTCAACGGGGCCGCCAGGGCCGCCTGGGAGTCAGATGCAGCTCAGGAAGGATCCCAGTTGCCAGGAGACCAAGAGAGCTGCCAGCCTGACCCCAGGCGCGGAGCAGATGCCAGGAAAGTGGGAAGTGGAAGGGACTAGGAGAGTGAGGAGGACGAGCCTTGGCTTGTAGGGACCTGGCACTCTGTCAGGAAGCTGGCAGCGTCCTCTCTCTCAGGGCTCACCACAGCCTCTGAGATAAAAATTAATACTCTCATTGCACCGAGGAAGCTCAGTCCCACCGAATGTCTTGTCCACATTCGCACGACTGAGAATCAAGTCGTCCCACCCAAGTTCTTGAAGAAGGGTGTCAGCCTCTATGTGCCTCGGGCACCTACAATTTCACTGAAAACATAGCAGGCCTCATGGAGAATCCAGTGCACCTAAATAATTAAACTGCTCAGCCAAAGCACAAAGTCCCGTCGTCAGACATGAAGTTACTATTCATACAACTGAGTCATGCTAACCAATATGGAGAAAGAGTCTGCTTGAGACATGGACAGAGCCCACATCAGAATCTGTGACCCTGGGCACATGGCTGAACCCCCCATGAGCTTAATCTGTAAAACAGGGTCATAAGGTCATATGATGTCTAAGAGGATCATGGGCAAAAGGATAACACAGCACTAACAGAATGTCCGGCACCCATGGCTAGCTGAGGAATATTTGCTATTTCCTCCCATTTCCCAGGGAGCACACGGGGTAAAAAGCCAGGGGATAAATGGGTCAAACCTTTGAGTCCCTGTGCAAAATGGGAATTCCTCCCTGCCTGGCCCAGGCTCCCTCGCAGGGTTTAATCTGGTCTTTCCAGCGCATCTGTCATTTCAACTTCTCTTTTCCTCTTTCCTTGTTCCTGGCCGTGAACTGGAATGGGACCAAGAAGTCCTTTGCAGACCGGCTCCAGTAAAGTGTCAGGCGCTGACATTTGGTTGCCCTGGATGCTAGATTTTGACATCAAGGCCAGATTCTCTTTTCACGGAGGTTTCAGGCCATTAAAACTCACTGGGTGGACTCCTTGACTGAAAGACAGTTCCCCCCAGGGCAGGGCCCATGATGGCACTGGTATAATTCAATGCTCTGTTGATAGTCAGGCTGGTGCCAGTCCCAAACCAACCAAAGCCCACGTGACCTGCCTAAGGCCTGGGCCCTGGGCCACACAGTTTAGCCGCAATATTTAAACACTTAAAAAGGCAGAATTGTTTTCATACACCCAGGCACATACATCCCTGAGTCGCGAGAAAATGCCAAGTAAGCAGGAGAAACTTCTCTGCCATTATCATCTCCCTTCATCTGCTCCAGGCCGAGAGCTGTGCAGGTTGCCATGGTGACGTCGGGCTGACCTCTCACTTTTTACTCTTCCAGGAGCTAAAAAGGTAAAAATGAGCCATTTGGTCTCAAATGAAAAGCAGCCTCCCTCCGTTAAAAGATGTTAAATCACTTTCCCTCCGTCAAACCTAATGTTCCGTAGCCAAGTTAAAAAAAAAGAAGAAGAAGAAAAGAAAAAGAAAGAAGGAGAGGCAGGGTGGGAAGAAGGGAAGAAAGGAAGTGAGAGGTCTCCGAAGCAGAGAGGCTGGGCTGGGCAGACAGCAGAGGCCACAGCAGCAGCCAGAGCGCAGCCGGGGACCGGGGTGGCAGCAGCAGCAGCAGGCCAGGGCCCCGCAGCGTCCTCCCAGCGCAGTCAGCGGCCAGTGTATCACCTTGGACTTGCTCTGGCCCTGGCCGGCTGTGTGCTGGCTGCCGCTCTTCCTCGCGGCCTGCCCGCTCTGCGTGCCTTTGCAGTAGGACTTGGTGTGGCTGACCTGCTGGCTCTTCCTTTTTTATGCAGAGGGAAGTGGGATCGGGAAATCAAAATACTGCTGGAGCCCTGGAGCAGCTGCACCAGCCTATTTGTATTGTGGGAGCAGCAGGCCAGGCAAGGTCATCTGCCGTGATGAATATGCCAAGGTGGCTTTCCCCAGCTCCGCAGGCTGCTCTGCGGGCTGCCTCGCACTCGACCACTCAGAGCCCGGGGAGTAGGACTGCCTAGGCCAGGGAGGCCTCCTGTCGGATGAAAAGCGCAGGGTGGGCAGATGGGAGAGACGTGCGAGATGGCTCCAGGCAGCAAGCCTGGTCGTGTTTGGGGGCTGGAAACACCTTGCGGCCCGCCCTGGTTCTCTGATGTGTGGGAGGGCACCTAAAATTGTGCTCTTTCGCCCCCTCTCTGTCCGTCCTGCTTGCTGGAGGTGTGGATCACAGCCCGCCCACCTGGACAGCATGTGCAAAGGTCCTGGGGCTTTTCCTTGGCTTCCAGTGACTTGCCGGTCTCATGCTGATGCCCGCTTCTAAGCTGGAGCTGTCAAACCTTCCTCTAATGAGAATTACCCTCCATTATAAGCTAGGCAAGAACTGCTAATTTATTACTACCAGGCATGTTTTTAATCCTGTAACTTCCTGAAAGTGGTCATAAACAGATTGGAAAGAGTTAGAGTGGATTTCAGGAACAGGATAAATTCTTATTTAAAAAAAAATTTTTTTTTCACAATAGCCTGAAGCAACATCGTAGTTTTCAACAAGTATGTTAGAAACCTCGGAGGTCAATCATACAGAGGAAATTACTGACCCGTTTTAAGAAGCTTCAGAATAAACAAAAGTACCTTATAAAATAATAAACCTGGCAGGGAAAACATGATGTCCAGACCAATTCATCCATCCATTCATTCCAAGGAGATACATACGTTCTTCCATTGTATCTCTCCAAACATGGATCGCACTTGGCAAAGACCGACTGCTAGTTTAATAATCCCGGACTTTGTGTAAAATAGCATCAGCATCCGGTATCACTACAACCTGCAGAAAGAGCGTCCTTCTGCTGGATTCACAACGTCTCTTAGATGCTACCTGAGATAAGGCTGCCCCTGGACATGTAGGAAGAAATTCTCTTTCATCACACACACACACACACACACACACACACACACACACACGTGGTTGACATTTCTAATGAGGTCTCAGTGGTCAGTCTTCCTCTCAGGGGTCACTGCTAAACCCAAGCTCCAAAGACAGCTTTGTGGCATCAAACTCTTTAATTGGCTGGCATTTTAAAAGTGGAAAGGGTTAATGCTTCTACGAGGAGGAGGAAAGAGTCTACCGCATGTGCGTTTTGATTTGAGGCTCCAAACATACATGCGGGCGAACAGGGGCAGCCCTGTGGTTGCAGAGAACCCCATCCTCTGCTTCCAGGCCCCCCTCACCTCTGGCCTCCGCAGCCTTACAGATCTCCCTGCGATTAGAGAGCCGCAGATAAGGGACGGGCCAATGGCAGCTCTGTGGTGTCAGTGCAGTCTGAAGATTAAATCCCTATGAAAATAATATATCTCCCCTCCACTCCCCTCTTCCCACTCGAAGCTGCTGCTTTTCACATTTAAATGGAGCAAGGGTAACAAGAGCCCCTTTTATCAGCTACTCCTATTCATAAGGCATTAAAATACATGCCTTTTCTTAATCCCTAGTGCAGCGCTCAGGGGCTTCAGCTTTGTGCTGGAATAGGACGTATCTTTTAAAACTGGCGGATGGAAATCATCTTCTGAATCACATCAGCCCCTTAAAAGCAGCTCTCCCCAAGGTTTACACGGAACGGAAAGGGAGCCCCTGAGACAGGCAAGCACCCAGCCCTCTCTCTCCACGACAATGTGAGGGAGAAACAGCCCTGAGGTTTGTTTACATGGAGCTCAGCAGCTTGGCAACCTGCCCCTCCTCTCCTTCCTCCTTCCCGCCCCCATCCCACCCCCATCTTTGCAGCAACACAACTTGGCATGGCACAGGCCCTCTTCTGGGAAAGGCCTGTCTGCATCAGCCAATCGGAATTGCTGAGCAAGGTCACTTTCCGAGGCAGCTCGTTCGGAAGGCGGCCGCCTCTCTAGGAGCCGCGGGAGAAGGCCCGGGGCACAGATCAGGTGGAGAAGCACCTGGGCTCCCCGTTAATCCACAGGCCTCAGGGGGAGCTTGGGCAGAGCTGGGGAATGCCACCACCGTGGAGGAAGCCATCCCATAGGCCGGTCGCTGACAGACACTAACATAATACTGGGGACTATTTGTGCAACATATATGCACACACATTCACACGTTGGTCTGAGTCAGATAATGGTTCCACGTCCAACCATCTACACACAGTGTTGGAAGCACAGTTTGAACAAAGCCCGGATTGAAAATGTAGACAAAAATAAACACTCAGGTATAGCGGTTAACTCTTGTTATATTTCTATTAGAATTCGTTCCCTAAAATCAACTCTCATATGTTTAAATTAAATTTGTGAAGGAAGTTTGGGGGAAATATGGACATAAAGAGTAGGGTAAATGAAGGTTTATAGTTGTTCATGGAAAATAACACAATAATTAATAAGTATTAATACAAGAATAAACTCTGTTTCATGTACACACAACTGTAAACCTACTTTGCCCACCCCTGTATGTGTGTGTGTGTGTGTGTGTGTGTGAATATCCATATTTTCTCCAAGCTTCCTTCAGAAATACACCTGGTTTTCTGTCTTCAGTAAAATTAGTGGCTTCCCAGTCTTTGGAGTTATTGCTAATGAAGAAGAGAAAAAGATGGCAGAAATGTTTGTGATGTGGTAGGCTCAGCTCCTATGCGTATTTGCACTTAGAAGCTTATAGAAAATATTTCAGGAGGAAAAGCGTTACATTCTTCTAACATTGTTTTACTCCATGTTCCAGCGTCATTTTTTCCCTCAAAGCTAGTAAGTGTTGCTAGAAGTGTCGGAAGCACTAAGTTTCTCTGGTAGAGCTCTGTGTTTCAATTGCTGTGAATCTTTTTTTCTCCTTCTGTCTCTGTCTTTTCTTGATTTGATGCTGAAGCGTTGATGAGTAGTCTTTGCCTTGGGCAATGTATTTCCTTTTCCTTACAAAATGCCACAAAGTTACAAATTAGGAGGGCCCTCTGCAGGATAAGATTTGCCCCTCCTCTGTGCAGAAGAGGGCTGATAGGAATATAGGCAACTTGTATCAACATTTCATCCCTTTGTGAAAAGTATCTATCTCACAAAGGTAGGTTTTATTTTAATAGAAGGAGAAAAACATCTTCAGGTAATTCTAAATATTCTCTAATACCATGAAAGCAAACTTAATTCAAATCACTGAAAAATTTATGGAAAATTTTGTTTTCTGGGGTAATGGTGATTGTGTCTGAATCATGTAACCTGACTGCCCTCTTCTGGATATAAAGAGAAATCATAACAGCCTGAAAGAACTTGAGGACCTACACATGTTGTTGATTATTCTATCACGGATTATAGGTTTATGGCTGGGAAATCTGCAATGATAAAGAGATTTCCACTTTCCCTTAGAAACTGAGCATGATTCACTTAGAAGCCAACAAAATAATTTTACCTCCACTTAATACAGAATGAAATGTTTTCTAAATTTTGGGGGGGTAGGGGGGCAGTGCTTCTGATTTGTGTACTGTTTTCTCTTTGAGACCCTTATGTCAGATCCAAGTATTCAAATATAGTTAAAGTGGGGAATAAGGATGACTTCTATATTTCCACTACATTTGAAAAACTGATATTAAAGTGAGCCAAACATCCATGCAATTTAGAGGCGGGACTCACATTTATTGAAACTCCCAAAGTAGCTTGTTAATAATCAACTAAACCACTCTCCAGAGATTTTTAAAAAGTGGAATATTTCTCAAATAAAATAAAAACATAAGAAACTAACTATATTATAATGCCATAATTAGGTGGGACCTTACTCAGTAATTGGTTGGGGAATTACCCATTCATCCACTTCCTCCCTTTATCTGTATTCAGTGCTACAATCTTAGGGATCAGTATCATAATTAAAAAGCATTGGGTATCTTTCTTTTTGGCTGTTTTAGGTCTGAAAAATAGTATACCAAATTCAGGATGATTGATCGTTCTGGATGGAGAGTCATTAAATGCCAACAGGAAAAAAAAAATTACCTTCAATTATGATGGTGATGCTACGTCAAACAGATAGAGGAAATCCTAATTCTGAGCTCTATTAAAATGCACTTATTTCAATTTCCAGTTGCCATGTAAGTCCTATTAGCAGGCTGACATTTTGAGTAGTACACTAATTCATATGAATTGGGTTTTAAATGAAAGCTTTCAAGTCAACCTTTCTGGAGCACTGAATGTAAGATAAGCCCCGAATTAGCAAGAGAATGAGGTGATACTTTTTCCACATGCGAGCTTCGCAGATGAAGAGCAAAACCCAAACACTTCAAATTATAAAATGCTTTCATTTCCAGGACCTCGCCCAGAAGGAAGGCTCATGCTGATTTCATCATATTTTTCTCTAGGGACCTATTAAGTAGTTAGGAGCAGATATAATTCTAGTCTGCAGTTCGAAAATTAAAGGTCAGAGGTGAAGTGTGTGTCTGGCGAGGGAGGTCTCAGCTGGAATTCCTTCACCTGTCGGGTACCAGGGTTGGCAACATGTTCCCCAGCAGCACACGGCATAGGCTGAGAACACACGTGAATGTGCCGAGACTACACAGGCCAAGGGGAGCAGTGGAAGAGGAGGGGGACTTTCCGGGTTGCCTGGCTAGTCTCCAGAAAGGCTGCCAGGCACGGTGGGGCTCTGCATTGGAGCAGAGAGACCCTTCCCTCTTGGGTGTCTCTCCGCATAGGACAAAGGTAAGAGCGCCTTGCGGAGGGTCACGTGAGCCTGGCCCTAGGGTGCCCAGACTGGACAGGCAGGAGGGAATGTTTGCAGTGCACACACAGACAACTTGGGCAGAAGGGGACTGCAGGCAGCCTGCTGAGGGGAGAGCACCCCGGCCAGCTGGGAGCTTAGGGGTCCCTGCTTCCAGCCAGTTTGCTGTTCAGGCAACCCCAAACGCAAACGGGTCCCAAGGTCCTGTTTGGAGAACCCTGTTCGGGTACCTCATTGTATTCATGGAAGAGCACCGGACTAGGAGTTCATTTCTGCCCAAGCTCTGCCACCTGGAAAGCGCCATTTCCACCATTTCCACCATTTTCGTCATTTCCTCTACCTCAGTCTGCTCATCTGTAAAATGAGGGCCCTAGATCCAATGCTTCCTAAGGCACTTCCCCAGGTTTAAATCCAAATATTCTTACTAACGTTACTTGTCGTTTCCATGAAACTCTATCGCTACATTGGCAACCCAACTATCTCCATGAGCAAAGGGCACTAATTAATGGTGTGATAAAAATCTAGAGTTATGAACATTTTTATATCAATTCTTCCCTCCGATACTAGATGGAAGAAAATGACTGCAAATGGTTAAGATTTTATGGTTTGCTCACTTATGTAATATGTCTGGCATGACCTGGAACTCTCTCTCTCTCTCTCTCTTCAAGTTAATAAGGTCACTGGTTTCTATTCCTACAGAAAACCACATGTGCCAAGAAGCAGGAGAAAAGTCGTCACTGTGATCCAGGGCTTCAGGGGAGAAGCAGAGAGACCCGAGAGCATCTTTACATTGTCACGTGGAGGATGCAGCAGGGCTATTTGGTCCTCTTTTCTGGAGAGGATGCTAGGGTGGGATTGATGCTGCATCCTTTGGAAGGAGTCCCGTCAGGTATGGTTTCCTCCTAGTCTGCTGGTCAAAGAGTTGTGACCATAGAGGCTGTGGGCTCAGCTGTGAGCCGTCACAGGCCCGCGAAAACTCCCAGAGTACTGACAGCCACGGGGGAAATGGGGTCGGAGCTAGTGAAGCAGAGAAACTGGGGAATCAATGAAGATAAAAGATAATGTAAACCCAGTAGTCATGCTGACCTTGATTCCAAAGCAACACACATGTCACCATTTAAAAGACCCTTGCCACTTAAGTCCATTGTGACTTCCCTGATAGAGTTACACGAGAATGTGCTACAACTCTTTAGAATGTGGGTCCTATGAGGCCAGATAGTCCTGTCTGCTCTGTCTGCTGCTCTGCCTGCAGCAGTTAGAATGGTAACCGATGCTTAGCTGAAGCGCAGAAGATGTCTGTGGTAGAAGTGGAGGTGGAGCTGGTACCGGGGGTTGTGCTGGTGATGAATGTGGAGGTGATGGTGGTAGAGGTGGTGGTGGGGCTAATGCAGGGGCTGGTGATGGAGGTGGTAGTGGGGGGTGAAAATGCTGAAGGAGGTGGAGGTGGTAAAGCTGGTGATGGAGGTGAAGGTAGAGTTCGAGGTGATGGAGGTGGTGATGGGGATGGTGGTGATGGAGGTGGTGGTGATGGAGATGGTGGTGATGGAGATGGTGGTGATGGGGATGGTGGTGATGGGGATGGTGGTGATGGGGATGGTGGTGATGGAGGTGGTGGTGATGGGGATGGTGGTGATGGGGATGGTGGTGATGGAGATGGTGGTGATGGAGGTGGTGGTGATGGGGATGGTGGAGGTGCAGGCGGTGGTAGCGATGGACATGGTGGCAGTGGAGGTACAGGTGGAAGCAGAGGTGCAGGTGGTGATGGAAGGGGTGGCAGAGGTGAAAGAGACAAAGGTGGAGGTGGCGGAGGGGGTGGAGCTGGCGGTGTTGTGGTGGCAGTCATGGACTGTGAGGACTTCCTAAGATGGATTTTGTTTTCTCAGAAGCAAAGGGGCCTAAAGAAGTGCACCAGAACTGGAGAGAGTATGACGGACCCCCACTCCCATTCCTGCCCCGGAGCAGCATGAGTCACCGCCTCCGGTTGCTTACAGAAAGAAGACTTCTTCACATTTTAATTACAAGAGTCGACAAATGCCCATGTTTTCTTATGCAAGTTTGAATTCCTGAGAGTGGATTGCCCAGTTTCTGAAACTTCAGACTCCTCCTCTCTCTGAGCCCCTCAAGCCAGCTCTGGCCCTGCTTAAACTTAACCATCACCCGTGGCTTGGCATTGCCTGAGCACCCTCGGGGCAAGGTTCAGATCCTCTGGAGCTGTTGGCCAAGTCCAACAAACAGATCTGATCAATCCGGGTCTCTCCTTAAACCTCCTGAAGGCTCCCCAGGTGCAGCGAGTGGACACCCGGCCCAAGCCACAGCCACCGTTTGCCCCTCGCCTCTCTGCAGGGCCTCACCCACCCAACCTCTCCTCTGCGTACAAATCTGTCGTACCATCTCCCATTTTCCAATCACCTTTTCTTTATCCCGCACTCCTCTTCTTCCCGGGAAAATCGTTGTTTCATTCTTTGAAACCCCTTCAAGGCCTCTTCACACCCATCCTTCGAGTTCCTGTCCCCCTCTCACTCATTTTGAAGACCCCCACCCTGGCACCCTGTCTTTTCTTTCCTCCTCCAGGCAGAGAGCCCTTTCTGGCTGCCCCACAGCACCCACAGCCCCAAGAAACCAGGCTCCCTGGCCGATCTCCCATCACTGACTGCGCGCCATTTGAAAACAGCTGAGATGTCTGCTTAGCATGGAGCGGCCAGGGCCCTGAGGATGGGTCTCTTTCCTTTCCGTCTGAGTTAGTACAGGATGGCCGGCTGTATCTACGCCAGCGCTGTCTCTGAAATGACGGAAATGTACAAGAAAAACAAGTACATGTTGAGAGACCAAAAAAGAACTGTTTCTCTGGTCACAGAACACAACAGTGTGCTCTGGAAACACAACTCCACTCAGTGCTTAAGAGCAAAAAGAGACCTGTTGACACTTCAGAATGTCAACACAGCGTAGGAGAGGGCAGTTAGATCCTGTGGCCTGAGAGCTGGGGGTGGAGGTAGGCTGGGAGCTCTAGGAGACACGCGGGAAGTTTCATTTGCTCAGCAAGGATGCTCTTGTCCAGAAGGCATTTTATTTGTGTGCTTGGGGTTAGGGAGGGGGGTGAAGGGTTCCAATCCATGCTTAGAGATAAATTTTTTGGTGATCCCTAGAGGGGGACCATACAAATGAGCAGACAGGCCCCAAGTATACATCTCGTTAAGAAGTAGGGACTTACCATGGAAGATACTCACTCTGGCTTCAACTTTTCTAGGAGCGTGGGTTTGCACATAGATTTGGAAGGAAAGGACAACCATGGATGTGTGATTGCCTTGGCTCCCAAAGCTCTCAAATGAGGGCTCTGAACTCGAGGGTCACCCAGAAACGGTACCTTGGGGAGGTAAGAACTATCACAAAGGCATTCAAGGGCATCCAGGAAGCCCTCCATTGTCTGTCAACAGACACAATAACAGAACTCCCATTAAAAAAAAAAAAAAGAAACAGCAGCCCTAGATGTCTATAAGGAAGCAGATAATAAGGGGCAGAAAATAAGTGCACAGTGTCCAATTATACCACACAGCAGGGACAGAAGCCCTTTTCAGGATGACAAGCTACTTTTCATTTCCCCGAAGACCTGAGATCAACAAGGGGGTGCCGGCTGTGGGGATGAAGGAGGAACTGAGATAGTAGCATCCTTGGTAAAGGCAACCGGGGATGAAGCTTGGGGTGGAGACAGGGACAAAGACAAGAGGGCCGAGAATTAAGTCTTCAGATGAACAGATGTGCTTTGGTGTGGAGATTGTATTGCTTTTCTTGTTTTTTATTTTACCTCTACTGTTTCTCCATGGAGATTCTTGGCTCCGTGTCTATCTTTTTGTGATCAGTACTCAGAGTATTATTTATTATTATTATTATTACTGGCCCTGGCTGGTTTAGCTCAGTGGATTGAGCGTCGGCCTGCGAGCTAAGTGTCGCTGGTTCGATCTTCCAGTCAGGGCACATCAGAGAAGGAAAACTCTGACTCCAAAAAACCTCCGCTGCCTTGCGGCATACCTCTTCAGGGGAAAGGCTAAGGGAGTAAACCCCGACAGAAAATCCGGAGCCGGAGTCCCTAAGGCGGTTTGACGTTGTAGTCAACACCGGCAACTCCTGCGGCGCACCTGAAGCCAAGCTGTATTGACTCCGTCTTTCCCTTGGACCCTTCAGCTGCGAAGAGAGGGGGGGTCTGCTGCATGGGCAACAGCAGACCCTCCATATCACCCTGCCCAGGCTCTGTAGCTTCAGCGTCATCGCAAGATGTCGATTCAACACGGGAGGAGACAGATACCGTGTCACTCCCGAGTCGGACTGCACAGCCATTCTCGGCGGTGCAGATAGACTCTTAAGAAGCTACACCATCGTCTCTCGAGACGGACGGCTGCCGACGACGATTATTATTACTATGATTATTGTTATTATTATTATTAAAACAGGGGCAACTGGAATCAGTAATAAAGCTGAGACTGGAATTTATGGAGGAGCCAAGTCAAAAGACCGACTGTCTTTGTACGTGGAGCAAAGTAGAGAGCAGAAGAAAGACCATGGCTCTGAGAATGAGAAGAACCCAGCAATGCCAAGACCCGTGGCTGAGCTACCAGGGGAGAGAGTGTTAGTGTCAGAGGAGCTGTTACTCAGGGCCAAATTACTTGAAATACACTCATCTTTCACATTACCACAGCCATTTGGAGAAATGAGCACTGACAATGAACGGTCATTAAAAAAATGCATACAAAACCTTTACTCTTGGAGATGATAGTTACTAGGGGCTCATGGGATTCACAAAGAGGGGAGCCAGAGAAACTTCACCAAGAAGAAAAATTATGCTTACTTACATTATGCCTTTATATAAAGTGTCATTTGAACACTTTTAATTTGACATGCAATGTCAGAAGCAGCGTGGTTCTGTTGGCTGAACAGAAATGGACTGTCTGCAAAATACTGAGTTTTGTGCTCACCCACACAACTTTCCTCAGCTAAAGCCTGAGGAACTAGAAACCACACACGAAAGCATTGCAAAGTTGTCCCACAGAAATGACAATACACACCCTTGTGTGCTAGCATCTGCTTCTTCATGTTTCCTCCAATAGCTATGGCGTCCTATTCGGTGCCAGGCCCCAGGACTGGTGCTGAGGAAGGAGCATCGTTAACCACACATAATTCCCGCTGACCTTGAAAGTCCAGAAGGAAGTGTGTGACTTCCTAAACGAGAGCTCTGATTCTCTGAGAATCACCGTAACCTGGGAGCTGCAGTAGAGCTTTGGGTCTGTTTTCCCCACGGTCCACCAGAGGTCAGCTAAGCGGCGCCCGCTCACAGAGGTGGGTCTATGCCCTGCCACATACCATCCCCTGGTTTCCATGAAGAAAGCCTAGCACTAACACCACAAGCTAGTTTCTCTGCTGCCCTGTGTTTCCCAGGGGCTCTCTCATCACAACATGTTATACGGTGCCTATCAACATCCTGTTCCGTTTGGTCAGAAGACATTTCCAGCCCAGTGCTTCCTAACCTCTTTCAGGGAAAATATTACATGCAAGTTAATGTGACCATGGCCTGACAGACCAAATGAGGAGATCCGGCCAGAAAGCACTACAAGTCCATGACAAACCAGGTCACTTTCTATTATATTTATAGTTCTGTAATAGGGTCCTTTAAGGTGGTTTACAATACCCCACATCAGCTTTCATCTTGAATTCCACTCGACTCGTACCAGGCTTCTTGCGCGCAGGGTTCAGTGGACCGTGCTCAGTGTCAGCAGGATGGCAGGTAAGTGAGGGCAGGGGCAGGAAGATGGACGCTTAGAACTAGACCCACTCACGAGGACAGAGAGGAAGTTGAGGGGTGCAGCAATGGGGCCCCCTGCCTTGAAGGCCAGCAGAGCCATGAGGAGATAGTCCAGAGTAAAGATGGATGATTGTAGGCATTTATCAGTGGGCTCAGAAGCTCGGTCCTAAAATTTGAAAGAAAGACGAGCGGGACTCACCATATGAAAGAAGTGAGAGAGGACCACGTGGGCCCAGGAACCAAACAAAGAATGTCCGTTGACCAAGTGGAACCTCAAAGATCTGGGAGCTGAGAGCTGAGTCCTCAGGATGACGGGGAAGCCAGAGGTAAGCGTAGGGTGCTGTGAGGACAGAACTGTGTGACGGTCCATAAGGTGAGGTCCAGTCCTCAAGGCGTGACTGGCACACAATGCAGTGTGCCTGCTTGTGTAAGTGGCGGTGATGGTGAGGGCGTGACAAGAAAATCACTTTGTAGTCCCTCCCACAGATGAGAATTCTTCGGGGAGCTAGGGCGAGGCCGAGCCTGCAGGCGGCAAGTTCACTGTCACGGAGAGCCACAGGCAGGAATCCCCCAGACTTAATTTTCCTGGGCGTATCCCAGGCTCCTGGCAAGTCATCACTAAGCCCTCTCTCAGCTACCAAGTCAGGTCTCTTCTTTTTTGTTAGGTTAAAGATGTTTTACAATCTATTTTTCATTCCAGTTGACATATAACATTATAGTAGATTTAGGTGTGCAACAGTGATGAGGCATTTATATGCACTTACAAAGGGATCACCAATCATTACCTGCCTGGCACCATACATAGATTTTACACTATTGTGGACTATATTCCTTCTGCTGTACTTTACATCCCTGTAAGTCGGCTCGCTTCTTAAAGAGTAACAATCCTCTTCAGCTCCTGGCTCCCTTTTCAGTAACATCGGGTACAAACATCCTTTTCTTTTTTTTTTTTTTTTGCTAAGGATTCAAAAAAGATGCCTACTACTGTTAGCCTCTCATTGTTAATTCCTGAGCAAGTACTCAACTCTCTTGAACTGTTCTCAGTTTTCTTCAGCTTTGGGTGGGACTTATTCTTCTCTGCAGGAAGCATTGACTGAGTCTCGCTATGTGCCACACGCCGTCCTGAGGAAACCTTGCTCGGGACAGCTTTCCAGAAGGATTAAGGACGAGCTGAGAGCTTGGTATGGGCAGTGGCCTTATCATGGGAGGGCCTGGTGCCTCCACGGAACAGCGAGCTGGTTGAGAATTGGATTTTCTATTCTTTCAATGTGATAATACTAATAGAAAACTCTCCTAGGCATAATATGATGTCTAAGGTTCAGGTTACCTGATCTGTGTAGAAATGAAAATATGATTAATGTTCTGATATCTGTGACTCCCTGGACCGACGCTCTCAGAAGGTGTACGAGTCCGTGATGACTCAGGCCGTCTAAGAAGGTGATCCCAAGGAGCCCCAGGGAGGTATAAAATCTTACTGTGCTCATCAAGATCTATGTCGCGCTTCATGCAGCCGAGTGGTGAGAGAAGTGGATCAGAAGTTAGGGTTCTTGGTTTGCCTTTTCCGGTTTTGTCACTGAGCCTCCCTGTACTGTCGGCAAATAGGGTCTGTGGCCTCCCCATCCTCATTTCTAAAATAAAGGGGTTGGACTAGGCTTCCTCCTTGTTATGAAGGGCCGTGATCCTGCCCTAAAATTATTCTGAGAATGGTGCTATCATTATTTATGTGGAACTATGAGAAAAAACAAAACTGAACATAATGTTCTTTGATAAGTCCACTTCAAAACAATGGGTAGGACATAATAAATTATCTGCCTTGGGGTAAAAATAAACTCCAGTCAAAGGCATGTGCTTAACACCTGGGTAATGGGTGAAAAGCTATTTGTCTATTTATACTAAATAAATAATGGCCAGGCCCATATAACCAAGCATGTTAAAATTATATGCTGTTTGATTCACCTGTTAGTTCATGCGGGTAAAACAGACACATGTGTCAATAAGGCAGCTCTGTAGACTGCTTTGAGGAACAGAAAGAAAAGATCTCTCTGGCCAAAAAGTCTCTAATCCTGAATGCCTTATCTTTCTTCAACCTCTGAGTCTCACAGAACCATGAGGATTAACCAAGATACTTTATGGAGATCGGGCTGGCATACAATAGTCTATCAAACATTAGTGCCGCCTTAGACAGGAACTCAGGCAAAGGCACATTGTGGTCTAATTTTGCCATGAGATGGCCTTGCAAATAATAATAATAATATGATAATAATGATAATAATGGCAGTAGTATTATTAGTAATAACGATAATGTACCTGAAATAATGCAGGTACGGCAGAGCGCTTTTCACAAAATGAAGCAAACAAAAACGTCTAGGACAGGTAGAAAGATTAATCTTCTCCTAACTCCATAGCTACAAAGTTTATTTGGAGAACCAAGGACCCATAAAATTGGAAACGGAGGCATTCTTTGCCCTTGAGACCACGTCAGGAGAAGGATGATTTGGGGACACCAACCAAACAGTACTTGGGCTGGTCCCAGGGACAGAGTGATGCCAGGCAAGCGGGCTGTGGAGGGCGGGAGGAAGGAATGGGGCAGCAGGGGGCTCGCCTCACCAACAATCCATTCCCAAAGATCTGAGCTTGTCGCCTCCAGTGCCACAGCTTCTTGCTTACCGGTGAGTTAGGAACCTGTTCTTCAGCATCTACACTCCGTACAGGCAAACTCTCTACAGCACATTCTTCAGCAAACGTGCTCAGTGGCGTCTTTGCTTTTCCCGTCGCAGCGGTTCTCAGCTTCTGATTTCCTTACAGACACAAGCATATTCAGAAGAGCTGACATGTACTACATGCCGCTAAGTTCTCGGCACGCATTGCTCAATTTAATCCTACTGCTAGCACCCCCACGGTGCTTCTGGGAAGAGCATCGCCCTGATTCTGCTCATGGTGCCACCGAAAGAGCCAGCCCGCTGTTTGTGCTGAGAGGGAGACGCTCAGGCAGCCAACAGTCCTGGACGGGGCAGAGCCATGTCAGGTTCAGGACGAGGCGGGATGAGCGGCGCTCCCATGAGCCCTGTGCCATGCCTGGTCACGGGGACTTGAAGTAGCTCCTTTAGGACACACTCTTTTTGCCACTCGGGGACACAGCTGCCAGCTCTTCACAGCCAAGGCCCCTGGAGCAGTGGGGGAGAGGATGGGGAACGATGCCCGCCCTGCCCCGTCTGCGCTCCCCACACTTCTGCAGAAGCGACTGCCTGGCCTTGGCGTGACCTTGCCTCTTCCACAGAAAACCTCCCGCTTTCCACTCTGAAGCCTATTTCTGAAACCTTCCGAGCCAGGTCCTCCTATCCGGGAAGGAATCTGGCTTTGTTTTCGTGGAGCGAACTAGAACTAGCTCATGAAGGTGGCTTTCGCAGAAGAGAAGTCCCCCCAATGATAAACGCGAGTATCCAAGTCTAAAGACATGGAAATTGCTCACTGCTTTTGAGTGACAGTTCCGTGTGTGTGACAGACTGGAGAGGGGACTGCTGGTTTCATTTTCTTCAGCTTTTACCCACCGGGTCTCTGAAACCCGAAGTCCTGAGATCCATTCTGCACCCAGGGCTTCTTGGGGAGTCAGCAGCCGCAGTCATGTGCCTGAGTGACCCCGCCAGCTGGCTCCTGTAGAGGTCCCCGTCTTCAACATAAAAGGCTGCTTTTCTGCGTTCCTGGGACAGTCTCCAGCTTGGCCTCTGAAGCAGCTTGCTCAGCCACTGGTCCTCTGATGTAAACCTTCACCGACAATTTTCTTTTGCCGTCTCCCCAGGGTTCTGGACTTGCTTCTAGGGATCATCTTAGCTTCGTAGATGGAGACTTCAGCTGCCATTGATCTATGCCCAGACGATGCCCAGCCACACTCTCTGCAACCTCCTTCCCCAATCCACCTCCCAGGCATGCCTGTCCAGATCAGATCTCTGAGGACTCAATTATCCAAAAGGGGAGGCCCGGTTTTAAGAAGTAGAGGCATCTGTAACTACAGTCTCTATATGGGCCAACCAGCTGATCTGTTTCCTGGTGACAAGATGCACCAGCATCTGGGCCAGCCAATGAAGTACCATGGGAGAGAAAGGGGCTAGGCACACGTGTCTGTCCCCATCACGGGAAATACCGATGTCCTGTGGACAGGACGTCAAGAATGTTATTCCAGTTTATGGAAACACGCCCACATCCATTCATTCAGCCCACACGCATCTTTGCTCTCATGGACAGCGAGCACTGGGCTACGTACAACAGAATGAATGGGAACCTGCTGTGGCTCCTGCCCTCAAGGCTCTGAGCGTTAGAGAGGAGGTAGCCTGTCTCACAAGAGACCTTCAACACTTGCACCAAATGGCAAATGTGAGATCCATGTCAATACCGTAGCTTTTAATAACATGTTACATCTCTAAGTATGTGACACGCAGCATAAAACAAAATAGAAGGTGAAAGTCCCTACGTTGAAGTTTTAATTTTTCTAATTTATTTTTTTAAGGAAATGATCTTTATTTCCCCCCTCACATTCTATTTTATTTATTTTATAATTATTTTCTTTAAGGTGCCCTGGACAGGGATCGAACCTACAACCTTGGCATATAAGGACAGTGCTCTAACCAACTGAGCTACCTGGCCAGGGCCTACATTCACGTTTTTAAAACTAAAACCCAATTGGACTATTTAAAACAAGTTTTCGCCGTTACTTTGTGGCCAACTTTGCAAACTGCCCACATCATGAACGGGGACCTCAGGGGACACCCAACGGAGAGCGTGGTGCGTGTTGCTTACCTTACCAAAGTTAAACGTGCTTTCCTTGAGAATGATTCCCGCTTACATGGATGACCCGGACAAACTAGCTTAAATGGCTAAAAGGAAAATGCAAATAAAACATCTGCTTCTACCTGATTTTCACTCATCATTTTAACTCCAGGAGACGAAAGGTTAGGAAGCTTTTGGAGTCACCCGAATGCCCACCGCTTTGATCACGCAAGCTGCTAGGATCCCATGAGCCGACGGACTGCGCTTTTAAGAGGTGAGACCCCTCAGAGCTTTCCGACAAGTGGAATACAAACAAGATGACAAGCCTAAGAGACTGGACAGTCCAGGTAGAAATGTCTAAAAAAAAAAAAACAAGTGAGAATTGGGGGAGATGTAATATACAGCAACAGAGGGAGGGACGAATGGGAAACATAACTCAATGCGGGAGTGAGTCCTGAGGAGGAAAAAATCGCATCCGGGTGGCAGATGTCTTCCTCAGAGACTCGGCAGCCGTGCTGAAGTAAGTGAGTCAAAGCACGAAAGCCCCTTGGATTCGGAGAAGGCTTGACAGGGACAGACGCAGGGAACTGGGGAAGGGTAGTGCAACCTAGCGATGAGCCCACGGGGCACGCACAGCGCCGCTCAGACAGCGTGGGCCGCGGCAGGCACGCACGTGGCTTCTTAATCCTTCTGGACCAGGTTTCCAAATTTTTAAGTGACATTGGAAAGGTGGGAACGCTATTGAAGGTTGATGTCTCTGGGATTGGCAGATTTTTGTCCCGTGTACTCACCCTAATCTGCACACCCCCCCCCCCCCAAAAAAAAAGGAGACAGAGAATCATAACATAGGTAGGTCCAAGCTCAGGTCTGCCATTTGCTGGCTAGGACATTGGGCAACTTATTCAAAGTCTCTGAATTATACTTTTTATACGTCTTAAAGAGCAGCAGGTGCCTGGGAGCTTTTGTATGTAAAGTGCATGAAGCATAGTAGCTGATCATTAATTATAGCTATTAGCACTGTCATTATTAACTCTCTCACAAAGGTCTGAAATTTTCCAGAGAAGGAAACTATTTAATGGTTGTCTCGTACACGTCACCTTTGAAGGCATGTTCCTGTTCAAAATGTCCCAGGTGAAACTCAGAATCTTCTTCCTTCAGGAAAGACTGTGAGATTTAGACTCTAACATGTAACTTTACGCTCTTAATAGTTTGCTCCTCCTACTCAGCACACGCATACATTTTAACAGGGATGGACTGATCCGCCATTTTATTTTGTAATGTAGCTTTTAGAGATGTCACAGGAATCGAAAAGGGAACATGAAGGCAGTCACTCTTAAACTTATATTATTTTGGAATCTGGTAAAATCCGTGATCTAATACCAACCCCTTGCCCCAAATTATGTTGCACATGCAAACATAATTATATGGGTTTACAGACCTTTTCGGAGCTCCAAGAAAGCATGTTAGGTTAAGGACTTAAGTAGGAATTTTCGAAACTGTCCCCCAACCCCTAATATAGTAAAGGAGGAGTTGCCCAGAAGCAGTTCTTCATCACCAAGAAGAATCATCTGTTTTGAAGTTTGGTTTTAAGTCACATTCCCTGGATACTCACGGGAAACATGGAGTACTTTCAGCGGGTATAAGATTACAGCTAGATTTAAGGAAATTAATTTCTAGATATTCCTCTCCCAAGCAGCCTGTTTTAGCAAGCAAATTTGCCTGAGAACTCACTTGAATGACTGTTAGCTTTTCTACCTTATAAAAGAAAGGTGGTCCCCTACACCATCTCACACTTAACGGGGTCCAGCGTCCTGAGGGATGAAAAGCTCTGAGCTGAGCAAAGGAAAGCCCCCTCTAATGATTATACTCGAGCTACCGTAAGCCCACTACCTACTGCAAGGATCTGGACACTCCCACTCCTTGGCAATTGTCCGAGTGGCACAAGAAAATAAAGGAAAGGGGGCACAGGAAAGCGCAATGCTAAAAATTGCTTTTTATTTTTCACAGATCTACAGGTAAGCAGTTCCCTTTTGCTGTGCTCAGTGCTTCTTCTTACGGCCAGCCAAGAGCTGCAGCGCAAAGCTCCTTCCAAACAGCAGAAGCAGAGAGCGGAGGGGACTGAAACTTTCAGCTGTAACAGGGGTATTTTATGGGACTACCAAGTTTTTCATAAAACATGGGATAAAATCTCAGAAAAAAATGTTATGTGATATATTTCACATTCTCTGTGTTATTCAAAGAGTTATTAAAACCTAATTTTTAACAATTATCATTAAATATGTATATGAATTATAGTCCATTGTAATTTTATTTTATCCTATAAAAGGTTTAATAATTCCTAATTCATATTTTTTAAAAATAATATGCTGGCTTCCAGACAGACTAGTTCTTGCCAGCATACCTGTGTCTTTCATTAATGCACAGAAAAGCTCTGGGCATAATTTATCTGACCCATAAAAGCAATTCCAATAGAATTTCATTTACCTTTAATAACTGTCAGAATTCATAATCTATGTAAACTATTCAACAATAATGTAATGATACCCCGATCTGGAAAAAATGTTTTCATAATTATGTTCACAGGAAACATAACATATTAAACTACTTTTATATGTGTATGCAGACCATGTGTGCACATTTTGTCATAGGTATGCACGACAGAGTACTCAATAAAGGATTTTCAATTATATAACTACATTACATTAGTAGAACATTTGAGAAAGAATAAAAATAGGAGTTCAAGAAAAATAGTCAAAACCATTGAATGTTTTTTAAAAATGTACTTGCAGATTTTTAGCGGATTAGCATATTTTCACAAAGGTTGTATGTGTATTTCATTTTCTGTGGTTCCATTTGGCCATGTTTTTCAAACTAGGCGGCAACTCATGAGCTGGGGGTGAGATCCACTTCATGGGACACAATGGGCGTGGAAAAGAGAAGTGAAATGGAACAGATCGGAAGAGAACAGTAAATGATCAGCGTGGGCCACGCAAAGCAGAGGTTGTATTGTTTCGTAAAACTTTGATTTCGGATAGGTGTATGACGGGATGCCTATCATGAGCTGCTGAGCAAAAACGTTCTGAAAAAAAACATAACAAAACAAGACTCTGGGATCAACACAAACCCAATAAAAAGGACTCGAGGTTAAGGAGTGGGAGTGGATGTCTGCAGGCTGTTTTCTGCGTGGAGAGATTTGTGGGATGGCGCTGCATTCACCACATGGAGGGAACGGGAGAAGTAGCCCCTTTGCAGAGAAATCTGTTTACAAGGGGAGCTGGTGGGATGTTGCGTTGAGATGCCCGATGGACTCCAGATGACATTTCAAGTCAACCTACTGACCCTGAGGAGAGCAGTTTTACCTGGAGACATCCCCTTGGAAGACAGGAGCTGAAAGGACGGAGTGGAGGCTGTCTCTTTAAGGAGGGCTCCTGAATATTTTCCTAAATAGTGAAGGACCTGGGGGAAAATGAGACCAGTTGCCCTGACACAGCCTTTGGTCAGTCCCTTTGAGTGACTACGCCCACGGGCCGTGAAGAGAACCGCAATGCTGCCTCCCGAGACTTGGGCCGCATTATATCGGTGGACTTGCACCACGCGCGGGCTGGCCCAGAGGAGGAAACGCTTTAGAGGTATGTCTGTGTCTCTGAGGTTGTCATCCTTGAGCACGTCGTGGAAGAGGTGAGTGTTCAGGGACGCAGTCCCACTCTGCTGAGCACAGAGCTTTCAAAATGTCACCACCACGGGGTGTGATTTCCCCTCGGAAGCTGAGCAACTTTACCTGGGGAACGCTCTCGCCAGGTGAGCGGAAGACAAGCTACCCTGAGATCCCCTGGCCTTCCCACATGTCCTGTGACGGGGGGACGCGGAGCCCCACCTGGAGAGACTGGAGAGAGAGCCTCCTGCTTTCTGTCACACGCGGTCCCGCTGGGCTGCTGGCCGTGACCCCGTGTGTCTGAGAAAGCCAGCCAAGAGGGCCGGGAGCTTGAAGAAGGGAGCTCGGATCTGCATCTCAAACCCACGATGCTGATAACAAGTCTCTCAGGCTGCTGAAGACCCTCAGGGTCCCTTCCCTTCCTCCCCCTGAGTTGGAAGGACCACGGCAAGGTCACTTCAATACCTGGTTTGAGGCTGAGGTCCACAGGAGCCCCTTCGGCCAGGGAGTTTAAGCGCCCGTTTGTTGTAAATGGTGGCACAAATATGTTCGGACAAAATGGCACCGTAAGTTTTTGAGATTTTTTTTTTTTTTTTGAGTTGATATTTTTTTCTCCCTGCATTTTCTCTCTGGTTTTGGTTCATCAACCCACAGCCTCTGACTTGTTTGTCTCAGATGAATTGTGAGGTGGGGCCCAAAGCATTCCTGCATTTTCTTTCCAAAAGCCTAATTGTCTGAAAAAGAGAGGCATGCCGGAGGTAGCTGCAGGCAAAGAGAGAAGACAATTCTACTTACTGAAAAGTCTCCCCAAAGCTGGGAAGATAAAAAGAAGCCTGCGGGTTCTGGAGAACACAGCAAGGGAAGGTCCAGGGACTTCCCACCTTCACCCAGGAGCCTGGAACTACCCGTGAAAGGGTCAGGGAGCCAGCGAGCCTGAACCTGCAGAAATCATTCACGCTGGGGCAGGGGCGTTCTTGCAATGACCAAGGGCTCAGGGCCCATCGCTGGTGAATGAACATCCCTGACGTGTGACGTGACAGAAGATTCTGGAAACTTGGTTCCATTCCCAAACCGTGGATGAGAAGGGTCTCTAAGAGTAACAGAGGTTACACAGCGCACAGTCCAGAGGGATGGGGGCTTAGGGTTGACATACAGTTGATTTGCACAAAATAATTAAATCTATTCTGTCTGGCCAATCGTGGTTTGGGGCTTGAGATTGGTAGACATGGTGCTAATTTTGGTTGTGGGGCTGTCAGAATGTTCTTGACTCTAATTTTCATACCCCTTACACACACATACACACTTAGATCCAAGGGTAAGTCTTCCCTCTGAACTGCCTAATGCACACTGCGGCCTCATGTATAAGAACAAAGATGTGAAAAAGGAAAGAAAAAGTAAATGCAAGTTATACGTTTTGCAAATCCCAGGGCTGTGAGGACCCCCACCTTCCCTAGTTCCTTAGACTCTATCAACAACCACTTTTCTGTTATTCCCTCTAGAAGTTCCCGGGCAGGTAAGCAGGTCTCGTGAAGCTGGGAGTCCTCCCGTCTGGCAGAGGTGGGGCTGCTGTCTGCCATCTGTGGCTCTGCGGGGGCTGCCTGTCTCCTGACTTCAGGGGTGTCATTTCTGTTCATCGTGAAGGATATTCCCATGCTGGTTTATTTCTTACTAGAGTCAATGCTAGTGTGACGGACCACAGTGACTTCCTTTGGGGCCTCATCTTCACCATTGAGAGCTCCTCGTGCATATTTAGGATTGAGTTTCAGCCTGTGGGCCAATGTATTACTCTCCGTGATGACTCTGAGGACTTACCACAAACTGGGTGACTTACAACAAGAGAAATGTATTCTCTCTCACTTCTGGAGGACATAAAACTGAAATCAAGATGGCTGTGGGGCCCTGTGTCCCCCAAAGGTTCTAGGGGAGATTCTGGTCCTTGCCTCTGCCAGTTCCTAGGAGCTTCTGGCTTTCCTTGGCTTGGGGCCCATGGCCACATCACTCCAGTCTCTGCCTTTATCCTTACAGTCTTCTTCTGGGTCTATCTGTTTACCCTGTAGGTCTCTTATAAGGGCCCCTTATTCTATTTAGAACCCACCCAGGTAAATGAGGATCCCTTCATCTCAGGATTCTTAACTAAATCTTCCAAGACAGGACCCTCCTTCCAAATAAGGTAACACGTACAGGTACCAAGAATCTGGCATGGATATCTTTGGGGGGCCATTTTTATAGATATTACAAACTATTTTCTCCTAGCTTTAATGAGGACACACCTAATTTTTCATCAAAACCTATAATGCTCATGATTGGTTTCATATCTTTTTATCATATTAAGAAAAGATTATTCTAGAGTCAGTTTGATAATTTTTTATGAAAAATGGATGTTGGAATTCAAGTGGATTGAAGAATATATTGTGATAATCATGTTTTTCTCCTTTGACCTATGCATGTAAAAATTATTTTAATAGCTTCTCAATGTTGAAACATCCTTGATTTCAACTTAACCTCATTAGTATTTAATTTAGAACATGTGCAGCTAATCGATGGTGAGCTAGGAAAGTATGCAGTGTTTTTTATTCAGCTGCAAAGTTATGCTAATAGAACAAAATTAATTTGAGCATATGTTCTCCATTTATCTCACCAAAATATTTTAAATAGAACAGGAATTCTCTACTCCTTGAAGGTTTTCTGGAATTTACCTAATAAACCATCTGGGGCCAGTGCCTTATTCTTTGGTGGTAAATAAATATTACGTGAACAAGTTTATCCACTTTTTTTCTTTTTCTGGAATCAATTTTAGTTGCTTTTATTTTCCCTAATAGTCCTCCTTCTTTTATTTCAGTTAAATTGGGATATAACATTATATAGGTTTCAGGTGCACAGCATTATAAATCAACATCTGCATATGCACGCTCTACCGAGCGATCGGCACCAAATGTCTGGTTACCCTCCAGCCACATACAGGTGACCCGCTTCACCCACTTCTCCCCTCCCCAGCCCTCTTCTTCTCTGGGAACCGCCAGTCTGTTCCCGATGTCTACGAGTTTGTTTTAGTTCTGTTTTGCTTGTTTGTTTTGTTTTGTTGTTAGATTCCACATAGGACGGAAATCATACGGTATCGTTTTTTTTTCTGCCTGACTCATTTCATTTAGCAGGATACCCTCAAGGTTCACTCATTCATGTTGTTGCTAATGCCAAGAATTTTTTTTTTTTTTTTTTTTGGCTGAGACATGCTCTATCCCATCTACATCCCTATATCTGTCTACCACCTGTTTATTATCAAATCATCCATCAATGGGCACTTAGGTTGTTTCTGTTTCTGTAGCATGGCTATTATAACGCAGCAATGAACACAGGAGTGCGTGTTTTTGTTTTTTTTCAAATGAGTGTTCTTGTGTTCTTTGGATAAATAACTAGAAATGGATATGACAGTCCTATTTTTTAACGTTTTGAGGATGTTCCATAATGTTTTCCATAGTGGCGGTGCCAGTTGACATTCCCACTAAGAGTACAAGAAGGTTCTCTTTCCTCTACATCCTCTTTAACACTTTTTATTCCTTGTCTTTTTGCTAGTCGCCATTCTAACCGGTGTTGGGTGATATTTCATTCTAGTTTTAATTTGCATTTCCCTAATAAGTAATGATGCTAAACATCTTTTCCGTTCCTGTTGACCATCTGTGTGTCTTCTTTGGGAAAATGTCTATTCAGACCCTGGGCCCATTTTTAATTGTTGTTTTTTTTTTTTTTTTTTTTTTTCTTTTGGTCACTGCTGTTATTGTTGAGTTGCGTGAGTTAGTTATATATTTTGGATATTACTGCCTTGTCAGATATATTTGTTGCAAATATCTTTTCCCATTCAGTATCTTTCTGATTCATTTTGTTGATGGTCATCTTAACTGTGCAGAAGCTTTTATGTTTGATATAGAGTCCCATTTGTTGATTTTTGCTTTTGTTTCCTTTGATTTTGGAGTCAGATCCACAAAAATATTGCTAAGACCAGCTTCAAGGAGCTGACTGGCTATGTTCTCTTCTAAGATTTTTTTGACGCCAGGTCTTACATTCAAGTCCTTAATCCATTTTTAGTTGATTTCTGTGCAAGGCATAAGATCATGTCTAGTTTCATTCTTTTGCAGGTGGCTGTTCCGTTTTCTCAATACCATTTATTGAAGCACCTGTGCTTTCTCCTTCGTCATAACTTAATTGTTCATATATATGTGTGCTGAATTCTGGACTCTGGATTCTGTTCTGTTGACCTGTGTGTCTGCTTTTATGTGCGTGCCATGTAGTTTTAATTACTACAGCTTTATAGTATAGTTTAATATCAGAGAGCATGATAACTCCAGCTCAGTTCTTCTTTCTCAAGACCTTCTGGCTATTTAAGATCTTCCGCCTATCTATACAAATTTTAGAATTATTTGTTTGTGAAAAATGGCACTGAAAGTTGGATATGGAGCACATGGAACCTGTACATTTCTTTGAATAATGATTCATTTTATAAAACTACATATGGGATTCTTAATTTTCCTAATATGCATAGTTGTAATAGCACTCCCTTTTAAAATTCTGATGTTGCACAGCATGGCTTTACTTCTAGATGAACTTGGCAGAAGTGTGTCTCTTATTATGCACCCAGAATCAGGCTTTGAAGTGTGTCCAGAATCAGCTCTGGAATTTATCAATTACATCACTTCACGTCTTCTTCTTTTCTAATTATCACTGCTTTTTGATTAGTTCTCAAATATTCTGGTGACCTTTGCACTTTAAAAAATTCCACAAACCCATTTAATTAAAGTGGTGCTTTTAGCACTTTGCTGAAACAGTAAATAATAATCAGCAATACCTATTGCTCACTTACTATACACTGGGAACTCTTCTAAGTATATTATATACATTACCCATATCGTCCTGAAAATCATCATTAGGTAAAAACTGTTATTTTTTTCCATTTTATACATGAGGAAACAGAGCCTCAGAAAGGCCAACCTGCCCAAAGTTATAAGATAACACGTGGTTTAACTAGATTTCAAATCATCTGGTTCAAGGTCCCACAATTTTAACCAATCCTATTTCCAAATGCTACAATCGCTTTTCCTTTACTCTTGCTTCGTTTAGATGTTTTTCCGACACAAAAATGCATTAAGAGCCCATAGAATCTTCAAGCATTCCCATACCTTTATCTGACTTCATGATTCATGACTGTGACAACTCTGATGTTGACATTTCATCTTACAAGTGAAGAGGGTCCAAAAGGGAACATCTACGCCATGTGTGTGGTATTGCAAGAGATGGAAGTAGGCTTTGCAAGGCTCTTAAACCACCTTAGAGTTTGCCTCTTGTGGTTAACCTCAAAGCTAAACACCATGTTCACAAAGTGCCAAGTGCTCTTGGATCGCGGGGGTATACATGACGGAGAGCAGGGTCCCTGTTATTAGATTATAAGGAAGTTGCTTAATGAATTACAGCTATCCTATATGTCCCCTGGCTATGAAAAATGTTCATCTGTATGCAGTAATATTTCTCTACCACTGTGTAAGTAGGGATCTAATAGAGCTAATGGGTTGGATTTAAATTAATGAAGCAGACAGGATGTGACTAGGATTTTATAGACTCCGTTCTTGAAATATTTGCCAACATTTGCTGGAGACATCTGAGCACACAGCACCAGCCTCTGTGCCAGCGGTCGGTGCCTAGACACACTGAGTGGGGTTAGAATAAAGAAAGAGGGGTTTAATTGATGGGGGATTTTAAATAAATAAATAGCATTCCAATTAGCGGTGGCTGCCCTTAAAATAGCAACAGTTTTAGAGATTACGTAAACGTCTCTATTCACCCAGCACATGCTGAAATAGAGGCAACCGAACACTTGATATTTATGAAATGCCGTTTTTCAATACTTATCAAGATGTGTTGATTAACAGGAGGAATAATTATGAGTGACTAATGGGGCATCTATTTTGCTGGTGGAATGAGATCTTCCAGAAAGGGGTGTTGAGGAATTCCCTGAAGTTCACAACCATTTCCCCACACCCCAGGAAAGCGTGCCCCTCCTGCTTTCAATGCCAGTCATTCACGTAACTCAGTCCTGCTTTTCATTATCTTTAAAGGGAAGTCTAGAACTATAAACTAGAGAGCTGAGAAAGTTTTTCGGTTGCCTAAATCAATCCCTCCCTTTCAAACGAAGACATTGAAGCCCAGAGAGGGGATGTGGCTTGTCCAAAGTCACGCAGCAAATGTCCCACAATTCTAGACAAGCCAGGGTCAGACTAGCTCTCGTCTACATGCTCCTCCTGTAAATATTCCTAAGGATTATCTGGGAACATTTCTTTTTCTCCCCTGAACCCAAATATGTGAGATTCTAGAAGACATCGGAAGCTAATGATGTAATGAAACCTACTCTCCAAGCTCTCCCGCTAGATTCCTGTGCTCAGTGGAAAAGGTATCACCTAGCAACCGTCACCAAAAAGCTGAAGGAAAAAGAATAGAGTGTGCACTGATCTCTCCACTGAGTCAAAACTGACAGCGCGTTGTATTTGCTCTTTCTTGTCATGTGGAAAATCTGTTGTTTCCAGGCAAAAGGTATAAAAGCTGGGCATCTTACGTGAATGGACACCTTGGCCTTTGTCGAAAAATAATCTTTAAGAGAGAGAGCTAAAAGTGAAGGACACTAATACCAGCTCCCCAGATGCTACAGCCCACACCGTCTGGTGCCGACAGCTGGGATTATGGCTACGGGGAGAGGCCGGCTTTGAACTTGGCATCTGCATTCTGGGTGCTTGAGGTCCAGATGCTCAGTTTCCCCACAAAGTAAACCTCGCAAATGCACCGTCCTCCACGGTGGGAGGGTGCAAACATGTCCATTTCCTGCTGGTTACACCACCACTGTCACTAGCCAGCGAGGCAGGAGACGCAGCTCAGTCACCGGACCTTTTTTCCAGCACTGGGCTGAGGTCGGGGTCCCTTGTAGCACAGGCAGGTAGTAAAATAAACTTGCCCTGTGTCCACTAAACAAGGTTTTTATGGAAACCCAGAGCGGGGAATTTAAAAGTACTCCTTTCACGATAACCCTACTGAGGCAACTTTCTGCCATGTTAGAACAAAAACAACCAAAAGGAATATTAAACTACAGACATAATCTTTCTAATGAGTGTGGCACATTCATTGAGAAAAAAATGTGGCTGCTATGGTGAATACAAAGAATAGAACAAATGAATCTTATATGTCCAATGCCCCTCTTTGGTTAAAAAAGAGAAATTCTAAATATATATTATTCTCAGTCATAAAACTGTGTTGTTAAAAGAGGAACCATACAAGAAGTGTTTTTATATTTTGATAATATTCAATAAACATATGTAGTAATGACTATTCAAGAGCATTACTCCATGGAAATCGTACTCTTCAGTGATTTTATTTCTAATGAAATATAATTGTTCACTTTCTTGCTAGAAAGAAAACATAGACTTTCAGATAGAGGATGGAATATTTCTTTCTAGTAATAAATGGTAATATACTTATGCATATACATATGCATAATATTTGTCTGTTATGATTCAAAATACCATTAATTTCTTAAACAAGACAGCTTCAATAGATGTCTATATAGTCTGATGTGCAAACATTTCTATGTTTGTGTGTGATGAACACATGCATGTAGGTATAGATACATATACACACTTACGCACACACATTTGGTCCTCCCTACACTGTGGAGAGTTTTAAAAAATTTTTCAATATAAAGGATAATCTGACATTCTTAAACTGATGGCATCCTAACCTTGCAAAACACGTATTTATCCTGAGTTTCCACCACCCCAAATCGTTCTGACCTAAGGTCACAAGGGAGGCGCTATTTCAGGGGGGGTGGGTAAAAATGGGTGATAAGCAAGCACTTCATTCTGGTGTGTCTCGGTACGTGGAAGACCCTTTGAAACCCCCAAGAAGATCTCTCAGCATATCCAGAGAGCGGTGCAAGAGTTCGCACCCAGAGGGTACCGTCAATCAGAGGCCTGTTGCCACGGAACGCAGAGCAGAGCCCACGGCCTCTCGCCTCCCCACGTGGCTGCCGCGCCAGCTGGCTGGGGTCATTAGGATACTCAGGACTTTTACTCAAGGTGATGCGTCATCAGAGGCGAAATTTTAAGTCTTAATTGAAATCCCTCACCTTTCGCAAAAGTCTAAGCCCTTTCTATCCTGCATGTCACGGAAGAGGGAGGAAAGGGGGAAGGGAAAGATACTTCTTAAAACCACGTTCTTAGAACATGAAAGAAACCAGGGCACCTCCAGCCCTGAGCAGAGTTTAATTTTTTATACGCATGGAAATTTTGGTTCCAGAGAGAGCAGGAAAAAAAAAAAAAATCAAGACTTGCAAGGACTTTGCATCATCCCTGCAGCCTCCACACAGGGAAACCGAGGACCGTGGTAAGTCATGAAGAGGCTCCCTACCCAACTGGGGTTCACAATCTCACCTGCACCAGTGACGTCACAGGCAGCACTTACAGCGCAGGGCCCTGGCCCGCCCCCTGAGAAAGCCCAGTTTTGCATAAGGTTTGCAATGAAAGGAGGGTCCAGCCTCCGTCAGGACTGACTAAATGAGGGTCATTTATCATACACACCCATTTGCACAGCACGCTCAGAAGGTTTTCCATGCCCTTCCACTTCCCCTGCTCCTGGAGGCCAGCTTCCTGCCCCATTAAATTTTTAACGCTTGCATGGCTGGCACTTTCCGGATTGACAACCGGAGGAACACGCAGCGTGTGCCTCCTGACTCTCCCACCCACCCTTCCACTCCACCCCACCTTCCAGGGGATCCACGGAGAAAACTAATTATGTTTTCCTAAGTAGACAGAGTACTCCTATTTAGCAGAAGCGGGGACCCTATGCTGACCTAACACCGAGCGCTTCAAGTAAACTGCCAGAAGCCCCATCAAATTGCTGGGAGTCATTTAGAGTATGAAATGTGTTAAATTATTCAAAGGGCTGAATAGGCATAAACAGGCAGCACCACGGGAGAGAGACGCGCACCCGGCGAGGCGGGGCTGGCACGGAACACATCACATTAGCGCTCCGGTGAGCGCAGAGCTCGCGCTGCGCTGCGCGTTCATGACCAGGCGCTCGGAGAACATCGTCGGCCGTCAAGGCTTCTGCTCGTCCCGTTTCCAATCATCTGCCCAACCTCTCCAGCCGCCTGCTGTTCTCTGGCGTACTGTGTTCCTAGCTCTCTCCCAAATACGTCAAGAAATGGCCATGACTAAACGATAAAGCATTAGGGCGGTTTTCTCTTTTCAAATCCGGTACGTAGTCTAGCACTAGCATCCAAAGGGACGCGTTCAAAAAAAACAGGTGAAAACCTCTACACTTGAAACCCTAAGAAAGCACGAACTTCAGGTTCCTAAAGGTGGCATCTCCCCAATGGGAAGAAGCCTCAAACAAAATGAATTACGAAAAGGTTCCCACCAAAAAGAAATGGGTGGCTCTGGTCAAAAAAGAGACATGTCATCTCTATTTATTCAGAGCTGATGAGACCGATTCATTTAGCCGCTTATTAACTTCTTATTTAAGGTCCGCCACTTGCTTAGGTTTGGGATAGGAAATAGAAGAAAGCGTGGCATAGAGAGAGGTGAGCCTCGGAGAGGAACGTACCAGCAATGAACAGAAGTTCCAGTTTCTCCCCATCTTCCCTCAGACTTGGGATTGACACGTTTTTGTTCTGGGCTTTTAGCCATTCTGCTAGGTGTGCAGAGCACCCTCCTTTTTTTCACTGTGTTCATATCCAACTCCGAGACTATGGCTTATTATTAGAATCATTCCCTTTCCATGACCCTCAGCTCTCTCCCTCCATTTCATTCACCCAGAAAGACCTACATATTCATTCAAGTTTTTTGTGCCTCTGCCATTGCAGCCAAGTGTTTGCAGAAAATCACTTGGTCAGGCAGATTATTGACACCATACATTAATAAAAGCTGACCTTAAAAACTGGTGATCTCTGCTGACCAGCACCTCCTTCGTGTTTCGCTATTCAGGGGACCTGTCCACTTGCCACAACGCCATCACACCTTTACCTGACTGCTACTCCCACAGCTCTTCAGCCCGTCCCACCTTAGTCTCCGTTGATGGTCTGTGTCACTGTGTCACCATGTTCGTGACAGTCACCATGGACGTTCTCTCACCTCTCTATCAAAAATTCACCTGGGTCCATATCCACCTTCCCGTTCTCCCTCCTGAGCTCTGGCCTCTCCCTGATCACGGGGTCTCATCAAGAATATGGCTTCCTGCCCTGGCCAGTGTGGCTCCCTGGGTTGGGCATCATCCTGCAAAGGGAAAGGTCACTGATTCCATTGCCTTTGGGATGAATTATTTCAGTGGTAAAAATCATTTTTAAGGACAAAAAACCCACCTTACAACATGTAACAGTTAGTAACCAATAAGGCAAATGGAAAAATAATGGATTGAATAGATTATAAAGAACAGCGACAAAAACCTCTAGTGTGACTAGAGGCTCCACTTCGCACGAGTGTCTATCAGCTTAATCTTTGCAGGGGTGCAGGGTAAGGGTTGGTTAACCCCTCAGGGGCTAAATGAGGTATCAATACTGCTGCTAATGCTGACGCCACAAAACAAAGGTTCAAGAGCCTTTCCTAGGGTGTGGTCTCCAAGGGAGGGGCAAGGAGGCATCTAAAGACGCACAACTTCAATGCATCAACCCAATCCACTATTTTTTTTTTGCATTGAAATTAATTTTAAGTAATTATAATAGTACATAGAGCAAATAATAATATAATGAATATAGTATTTATATTAGATTTTGTAACTTATTGAAATGCTGTGAACTACAACCTCACAGAACTAAGTATTTCTGCTTTATCACCTGGGGTATATCCTCCCACTTTTGCATGCTAAGGGCTTAGCACTGTGTCATTGCTTATTTTCCTCAAATCTACAGTATGAGAATAATCCTGTGTTTATGACAATACTGGTTTATTCCTTTTTTGCTTTTACAATGCAAGTCTTTGAAGACAGGATCTTTTTTATGTCCCTTTAGCAACCATTGCATATGGAGGCATTATCTTAAAAAGTGTACTCCAGCGTATAGCTCATAGGCAATAGTCATTAATAACTGTGTCCAGGAACAATCTCAGATTCTACTGAGGCAGGACTGGCAGACAATTCTCTGCTGCTCGTTTGATCAATTAAAATAACAACTTCCCAAATCCAGACAGTGAGTTCATCACACAGAAATAAAATAAGACATCCCAGGAGAAAGGGTAGAGTCTCCTATTGCTGAACTTAATAAAAAAGAGGACCAGACGAATCGCTTGCAGAAGCCTGCGGGGACCAGACCAGCATGAAGGAGGCATGCAGGGCAGCTTTTTGATAGAGTGAAAGCCGCCCGAGAGGGGTGTGGGGACATCTCCTTTCCGAGGACGCTGACTCTCATCGCTCTGGCACCCACACGGACATCGCTGCCTGCTCTAACGCGCACGCACACATGACCAGGGGGTCCGAAACCTGACGAGCTCATCCGAGTTTCAAGGGCAGGGCTGGCTCTTCTCTCTGAGGCAGAGCTGGAGTCCAATGCCAGGCGGCCTGGCTCATCCATGCTATTAATGACCATAGACTATAATAATGCAATAAACTGTACACAATGCTTGTGAGCTCCAATTATTCACTATGTGTTCATTTTTAAGAATTATTTTTATAATTCACATTTGGAGAGACCATTTTATGAAATAAAACAAGATATAAAAGGTTCTCTTGGTCACATTAAGGATTACCTGTCATCAATTGCTTTTAAATATCACTTTGATGGTTTTATCTGCCTAGATGACTTGCATCTCTTCAGCTTTTCAGATAACGTATTGACTCTAGCTAAGACAACCTCCTACCAACCCACACATACCTTCTTCCTTAATAATAATAATTTGTATTATTATTATACAAGGCAAACATTTATGGAACTGTACAGGGATGAGGTTAAGCCCTTGATTAATCCTCATCATAGCCCAAGGGATAAGATGCAGTTCATTGCCAGTTTACCAACAGGAAATCTGAACATTTCAGAGTGTAGAATGACTTCCCTAAGATGATACGGCAAATCGGAGGCCCAGCTAAGTTCTGGCTCAGAGCTACAACCCCTCCCCCATCACGCCGCATGAGTTTCACCCACACGGGCTGCAGACAGGCCAAGTGGAGGCAGAGGGGTGTCATGGAGAAGAGGAAGGGCACCGATTCTGCCTGCATCCCCTCTTGCTTCTGGGCTCTCCGTGACCTGGAGCACAGAGCACGCATCTCTAGAAATCACCGTGCCCCGTGGTCACTGAGGCTGCAGCTCATATGCGGTCTACGGTCTATCCCACACCCACAGCTGGTGTCTCCCCTCCTGGGCCTTTGCTGAAGCTTTTCTCCCATAACCTTGACCTCCAATCCTACTCACTCAGACAGAACACCTCCAACCATGGGCCTTCTGTGACCCATCCTCCCACCTTCCATTCCCCAACGCACTGGCTCTGCAGACCCTTCCCTACCCTGCATTCCAGCCCACATCAAGGCAACTGATAAAAGTTCCGTTATTCTGCAGAGATCCTAATACGGCCTTGCATTTCCTTCCTCCTTCTTTTTATCTACATGTCTTTTCTTCCACACATATTAGTAAATTCCTCCATGAGTGGGACTTAGCCTTTTCCTTACTTTTCACCCCAAAGTCTGAATGAAGTTAGCAATACATGAAATTGTACACTTTTAAAGGACGGACTCCATTTACCGCATATCTCTTCTTTTGCACTGAGTTCAGTTATATTCCAGTTTCTACCGAAGAGTAGCTCACACACTCCTGTTTGTTCAAACGTACTGATGTCTAAAAGCAAGCTGGGACAGGGATGCCAACCATCAATTTCTGCCTCAAGGGGAGATTTCTGGAAAAGCTTCCAAACTAGAAATCTGAGAGTCTCAATATTTTCAAGGATTTACTTTGCCCTTTAGAAGGTCCGAATCTGAAATGTTTCTGGCCCTTTTTTCTAACTACTCTTCCCCAGGAAGGTCAAAGGGAATACTGGACTGAAGGTTGGGGTGGGGGGTGGGGGAGGACATTTCATACCAACGTTCAGATTTGCTGTATGTTATGTGCGGCAGGACTCGGGAGGGGAAGGCTCCACCAGCTGGGGTTTGTGACTGAAGAGGAAACAGCTGTTCTGAGAACATCGGAACAAAGGAAGTTTCAGGCCCCACGGAGGGCAGGAAGCTGCTGCAGTTCTCCTCCTAGAGGCTGTTGTCCCTGTTCCTCCCTATACCAGCCCTACGAGTCCTTCCCTCCATGTTCCCTGAGACAAATTAATGTGGTTAAAATAAAAAATAAAATAAAATAAAACAACATTTTTTGTAACGAGTGGTCACCGCTTTGGCAAGATCTGCTCGCCACCCTGGAGTTGCCCCCCACCGCCCCCGCCAACCCTGGCTGCAGGCCGTGAATCATTTCCAAAACAGCTCCCTCCTGGGGGAATGAATTTTTGGTTCATGAAAGACACTGCATTTTCCATGCTCTGCCTCCCACATACAGCTTGCACCCCTTCCCACACGGATGTCGCCCGCTCGCTTCTGCGTCCCCTTCTCTTTCTCTCAATATCATAAAAAAATGATTGTCAGATATCACGTAATGAAAGCTCTTCCTGGGGGAACTCACCCCCTGAAAGGGATCCTCTAGCGTAGGAATAGGTGCCTCCATCACATTCTTGATTTATTTATTTATTTTTAGAAAATACATTATTTTTCTGATTTGGGGCAGTATGAGAACTAATTTTGTTCCAACACAATAGGTCTGCATTTTTTTCCTTAGTCTTTTTATATTTTTAAGCTACATTTGGGAGAAAATGTCCATTGACCAGAACGAGTCAAGGAGAAATTAAATAGGTATCTATGTTTAGTTTTTTCTTCTTGTCTTCTATTTGGAATGCGTGTTCCTGAGAAGCAGAGTAAGAAACCAGGGAAAGTGAGAGGAAATGGTGATGGGAAACTAATGGCGTTGCCCCCCCTTTTTTAACTGCCTCCCTGTTACTTGGAGGGAAAAAGAAAATCCTCGATAACACGCTCAAGTCCATGTCTGCTCGTTGAGCTGTGATGGGTTTGACTTTAATATGTGCAACCAGCCCCGCACCCCCTTTCCTTGGGCAGATGCCACGTCCTTTTAACATCAGCCTCCAACTGGCCTCGTTCTCAGCCTCCGAAACACGTCCCCTGGAAAATCTCGGAACCAGCCAGGACAGGGCAGCGACCCTGAATCCAGGCAAAAGCAAAGTATTCTGGTGTCGAAATATGTAGGTGATTTTACATCCAACGAGGCGCCTTCATTTTGCTGGACATGGGCTGACATGTAAACAGAGGCTGTTTAAGACGAAACCGGGAGGAAAGCGATGACCAGAGGCAAACGCTTCCATGTCAGGAGGGACTGCATTCCTGTCTCCTGGCTGTGAGCAGGCCCCGTGTGCTATCTCCTCTCTCTGTGAAGGAAAGTTGGTGAAGAGGCGAATTCTCTCATCGCTCTTGCTGCAGAGGAGCCCAGGCGGATATGCACAGCGAATCCCTTGATTACAGTCATGGCAATGATGGAAGAGGAGGCTTGACGTGGTACCGCCCGTGAAAGAGCCCACAAGAGAGGTCAGTCCATCTTGGCATCCCCACAATGATCAGAATTCAAGAACACACACCTCCAGAAGGTCCTCTCCTCTTTCCCAGGTGGAGTGGACTCTTCCCCTCTTTGATTGTCCTATCTCTTAAAGGCAAGGATAACTATTATTAGCCAATAATGGATAACCCTGAAGTTGGTCCAGGTTGTACATGTCTCAAAAAAGGAGAGTCATGTGCCTGGGGCTCTAAGGGACTTCAGATGCCTGGCCCAATGGCATCATCTTCCGGAGGAAGGGATGGAGCCAGGGAAGACTGAATGCTAGGCCAAGGTCCTAGCCGTGGATAGCAGGCTGGGCGGGACCTGTATGACTCAAGAGCCACTGAGCAACACAAGGTGGCCATCTCAGCCAGCTTGGTCTATGGAGTGCTCTGTGACGAGGCCGAAGGCTGAAACTGTGGGTCAAAGAGACAGGTGAACGGGGCCAAGGGAGGTTAAAGGGGAGAGGGAAGAAGGACATGAGGAGCACCGACAAGCGGGTGCGGGAAACCCAAAGCAGAAGCCGAAAGAGAGAAATATGGAAATTTCCATTCTCCACTCTCTCTCTTTCTCCCTGATTACTTTTAACAGCGAGAATTGGTTAAACTATATTTTGAGGCTTTTTTCTTTTCCTCGGATAGTAATAATTAGTTGTTTCAAGCGGGATAGTCAGATGACAATGTGATTTCAATGAGAAAAAGTTGGAGAATGAACTATAATTATTTGGACAGTCACGTGATCAGGCTTTCTCTGCCTTGTCACTTTTTAAATGATTTATAAAGTTCTATGTGGGTGTCTGCTGAAGAGGTACGTTAACATGTCTTAAAGCCCTTTTTCTCTTATTAGGTTCTGTTGGTTTAGATGAAAATGTAGACAAGTTAAGCTAATTTAAATGCCCACATCACTTACTCCTGATATTTAAGCATCTTAGAAAGTAGCAGCTTTCATACTCAAGCATCCTAAGATACGTGCCATTGCTCCTAGCAATGCATTTCCTAAGTTCCTTGGAAAGTTAGACCCGCAAACATGGTCCCAGAAAAAGAGATTCATGATTTTTAAAAATACATGGAGACATAGCCTACGCATATCTTACAATGAGAAATCACTTGCTGCTCTGCAGAGTCTGGGAAGTTCTGCATTTAATACAACTCTTTCACTACATTTAATTCAGCATTTCTCAACCTTCCTATCCGCCTGAGTCCTTCTCTTTGCCTGTAGTTTACAAACATGCTTTGGGATCTGCGTGTCACAGAAGACACATTGGGAAATGTTCACTGAGCTGATGTGGACACTGTTGTATAACCACAGCCCACTGACTGCCTCCAAACAAGAAAAAATAATAATAACCTGAAAAATAAATGCACTAAAAGGGAGTGTTCTGAACATGGGAAGGCTCTTCTGACTACGGAGGGAAATCAGGGCTTTAAAGCAAGGTTTGGAGACAGGGTTGCCCTGGTAGTATTTTAGAGGGGAGTAATCTGACCGAGTTTAATGTGAATTCTCAACACCCATTACAGACACCTCTCTATTCCTATGTCTTGCTTGTTAATCCTGGATCCCAACAAGTTCCGAGACCGTAGATGTTTAAGGGGCAGCTGGAGGAGTCGTTTATAATCACCTGGAGTTCCGTACATGGAATGCATGTGCCATTTAGAAAGGTCAAGTTGCAAGGTTGTGTCTGTAAGCAAGGCGCAGGACGGTCTTTGAATGGCAGGGAAATCATTTCCCTTTTATCTTTTATTAAAGGGGCTCAGGTGTTTGCCCATAAGAATTACACTCAGAGCAACATGCAGTTCTGTTCTGGAATATGCCCATAAACTAGAGAGATGTCTGTTTAAATAAACATAAAACCATGCCTATCCTATAGCCAAACGAGACAGTGGCATTTAGAAATAAGAGCAAACAGCCACTCACTTTTTTTCCCTCCTGAATGACTCAACTTTGAGATTGTCAAGATTCTCCAAGAACAAAGAAGAATTAATCCCATAAATTCTGATACTTACTTGTGTTCCTCAGTATAGTTTTTAACTTGAATGCTGCTAAACAGCACGTGAGAGAGGGGATTTATTTTTTTGTCAAACTACTCGAAATAGTGTCCCTGAAATAGCACAAAACTAAAGAATTCAGGCCTGCACCGTGCTTACTATAATATGTGTTCTTTGCTTTTCAGGGTCTGGTTATATTCTCATATTCTTCGAATAGAACCAGAGAGAGATTATTAGTTGGGCCAGCTTGAGCATTCTTGTACCTACTTATTGTGAAACCTTTCATTTGTAGCAACAGCTGCAAGGTGTACCTTCAAGGATTTTCCTTTTCTGATTTATACTTTTATACACTCAAATCTCAATTGAGATATCCTAGCTTCATTCCATTTTCTGACCTTACACAATCAAGTCGGTGTGACCCCCAATCTCTTAGGACTGGGCTACATTCCAAACCAGGTTATGGAAGGACAAGGGCAGAGAATCAAAGCCACACATCACCCCGGCCCCAAGGAGACACTTCGCGCAAAGCCGAGTGAAGGCCGGCCAATCCGCAGACCTCATTTATTGGCCCACGTGAGAATTCTCGACTCGCCGCCCTTTGAACTTCTGACATTATGTCGGAGTGTGTGTGAGTCCTGTTTATACCAAACACAAAAGCCAGGCAGATGCTCGGTTTGGCATGGAAATGAGCTCCGTGGAAATAAATGTTCTTTCTGTCCCTTTTTGTTTTGTTTTATTTGTTCTGGGGAGGGCGCACCCCGCTGACATGCACTGTCGTTGCTGACATATTAGTGACTATTCCATGCATCTGTTTCTGGTTATTGTTCTCCTCGTGACATGACTGTCATCGCACCCACGCGGGGAGGCGTTTCAGAGAATAAAAACCCCTCCGAGCCTGGTCAGATGGAAGTGGTGGTCAGTCAGGCTCTGTGCTAATGCATCTGGAAATCAACCGAGCAAGAGGGGCCCGGGCACTTCTGCGCACTCCGCAGCCCCCATTTTGGGAAGATTCTTTTCACTTAAGAGAGATGCTCTCTTGGACGGATTGGGAAAGAGACTGGATCTCCCTCCAACAGAAAAATTTTCAAAAACTCTTCATTGCCATAGAATACCCTGTCTGATTTTCATGGAGCATGTGGGTGGGAAGGCTGTTAACCTGATTAAATATAGATTTTAATATATGATCCACCCTGGTGGAAGAATGTCACTTTCAGCGGTTTACAATACATCCTTGTTTGTCCCTGAGTGTGAAAACGGGTGTTTTGCGCTGAGTACCACGCCTAGACAGGAAAAGCATTCAGTGCACTGAGTTATTCCCTCTGTTGTTATCAGTGAACCTGACAACACCCCAGTGGAAGAAACATTTTCATCCTGGGTTCACGCTGAGAAACTGGCTCGTGGGGAACTGGAGGCCTGCCTCTCCACGTCACACGCCTCGTACACGGAAGGACCGGCCTCCATTGCTCTCCCATCAATGACACATGCCGGTAACGTCACCGCTGCGGAGGCCAGGGATGAGCACACATCTGCACGGGGTATAAACCAGGCGCGTGGTAGGTTGAGGACAAGCTAATAAACCATGAAATGATCCCCAATTGAGTTGACGTAACGACTCACGCTTTGGTACAGGCTATTCTAAACCCCAGGTGACTGTGAGTCCTGTTGAAGAGCTACCCTCTGCAGTGAATGTGACAGAGATCGAAAACCAAGGAAAAGAGCATCCTTTCCCTTTCCAGGAGTGCCTTGGAAATGATAGAAGGTCAGCTGAATTGTTCTGTTCATAAGGCCTTTGTTTTTCCTTACTGTGAACTCTTAAGGACGTTCCATTGCCCGGCGCAACTCAATATGACTGGATCTCACAGGGGTCTCGATCTCTGCATGCCGTGGGCCATCGCAGTGATTTATGAAGTACAGTCCCACGGCATCCCAGGGCCCAAAGCGAACTGACGCTTCTAAGGGAACACTAGCACTATGAATTCCAACATTAGAGCAGCACAAGAAACGTCCCTAAACTCATTTCCTGCGTGTGAGAATGGGGATGTGGCTGGAGGGAAGAAGGGGGAGTGGCAAACCCCTTAAGGGATGAGGTTGGTACCCAATTAGCTCCTTTTCATATGATGGGTTTAGTAATCCCAAGATGGCTCCAGTTATTCCCTCACTGCCAAAAAGGAACAAGATCCCTTTTTAATAGTGTAATGTCAGAGGAAGAGAGGACAGAGAAGGGAAAGGGGAGAGACCTAAGGAGAAATGTGAGCAGACACAATTCCCTGAGCGTGAACATTTCGGTCACAAGGAAAAAAAAGGAGATTAAAAAATTAATAACTTCATTGTGTGATCAATAAAAATCATTATTGTCGAGTAGTCCATTTTTCATAAAGCACTCGGTGACCCGAACAGAATTTCTGACCTAGATATTGGAAGAGAGCACTAGAAATGCACAATTACCAAAAATTCCCTCTTTTAAACAAGACTTTCCTGTTCATATCTCAATGTGTTTTTTCTTCCGTCTTCTGCGCTCAGCCGTTTGGTCTAAAGACAGTCAGGGAGCTAAATATATATTAATTAGAACTCTTGGGGCTGGCATCAGTGAGATACAATTATACCAAGCGGATGCCATTCCAGGCTCTGATAGCTTCATTTAAATTCCTGAATAAAACATGAAATATCTTTAATGAGAAATGAATATAGTTGTCAGGAGGGAGTAGTTCTGATATTGTTACTCGCTGAGATACGGAAGATGAAGATCTAATGTGAATACCGACCATTTTATATAAAAACGATGGTTGTTGGAAAAGACCTCTCCATCTTTCGAGGCATCACGTGTGGGACCAAATCGAAAAATGACGGCGCCTAAAAGCACGACCTCCCCCCGAGAAAGTGCAAGCCTCGGAGCCTCTGTGGGTTCGCAGGCGCAAACCGGCGCTGACTGTTCCCAGGAAAATGGATTGCCTCAGACCGTATCAGAGAGAGTGAACATGTGTCTCTCTATGCAGCAAATCACTGCTGCCTTCTAAGCAGGAGTGGGGCACAATTTCATAGCTATCAACATATTTTGTGGAGAGTAAAGGACACACCTAGGTGTGCAAGCTTATCTACGATTTCTGTGCCCTTCAAGACAGCCTCTGTTCAGTACGGAGGAAAATGGGTTAGTAAGAGCACACTGTCAAGGAGATGAGGCCCGCGTGGCTTCTTGCCTAGTCTTTGATCACGACCCCTGGAAAGCCGGACCCTGAGCCCCAGGCTCTGGTAAAAGCCCATTCACCTGTTGGGCTGAGGCTGGAATTTTCTTCTCTCCTTTCCAGGTCCTTCCCTTTACTCCTCGCGTCTTTCATAATTAAAATAGCAGCATGCTACCTTACACTCGGGCTGCACCTGCCTTAATCCCCGGTGACCTTCCCGTGCTTTAGAAATAGCAACAATAACGGGTGGTTGCTATGCCTGCCCTTGAGACGGGAGGACCAGGTCCCCGGCCTAGGAGACGGGAGGTGGTAGAAGAGAGGATTGGCCAGCGACTCGTCTGGAACAACCCAGGCGGATGAGCATCTATTTTTCTTCATATCTGCCATCGCAGCGCTGAGCTATTTTAGAAGAGAAATACCATTTCATTTTCTTTCCTTTCCTTTTCTTCTTTTTTTTTATTTTTTACTAAGAGAGAAGGCATGACTCTGCCTTTAAAAAGCAGATCAAGAGGTCAGGTGCCTGGGTCACAGCTTTCGAAGAGCTCAGGGCAGTGAGTCCCAAACGGCGCTGTTGCCCAGGCCGGCTCCCCAAGGTCCTCCCCTCCTGGCTCCGTGGCCCGCCTCACGCCCTGCACGGGGACACGGCCAGGCTGCATTTCCGACCCAGTCGCTGGTCTGCATCGCGCCCTAAGTAGCAAGTGTCCAACTAGCTCAGCTCCATGTCTTCATCGGCATTGCTCTCCCATGTCTGTCTGTCAGGACGCTGCCCTGTGCTGGGAAGTCCGTTCTGAATACCCTTCCCTCCCGCCTGGGGCCCCAAGAGCCCCGAGGGTATCTTTTCTGCCACATACATATCTTTTTCGGGCACTTATTGATTTGTCCCTTGCTGCCTCCTCCACTAGATTGAAAGCTATGTGATGAAAGGAACCACACGCTCCATGTCTAACGTAGGGCCTGACACATGGGTTCCCGTAAATATCTGTTGATGAAATGAAAAAAATAAACAAATGGTGGAAATAGGTACTATAACCTGTTGACCTTTTCTAAGTTTATATTTTTTGTGTAAAATCTAACCATCTGCTTTATCCATGCTTGTATAAAGTCAAGAAATCTTAAAAAGTGGAAAAAATGCATTAAATTTTGTGTTTTCCTTCCATTAGACCCAATAACGATGAGCTAAAATGCTTTTACTTTTCACTAGAGACTTGTATTTTCCAAAATGATTGAATCAACCATTTGGTGTTTACCTTTTGCTTGTTTGTTTTTTTGTTTTTCAGACTATTCTGCAATTATGTTTCTGTTCCGTGAAGACTCAGGCTATGAATAACAGTTATAGGTCATTTTTACCGAGCTGTGTAAGGACTCTTAGAGGCAAGTGGCCCACCTGTGGTCACTCAGTTCATCCTTACATCCACCTTATCCAAACAACGATCACAGGAAGCCAATACAGGAACAAAGAAACCTGGCAGTGTTCTTGCTCCAAGTCCACCCGTCACTGTGCATGGATAATGGCCTATTCGCTATCTCTGCCAAGATCAAAGCAAGAATCTGAGAAAATTGTATAACAAGAGATTGAACAGACATACAAAACAATACCCTTGTCCCGACACACTGGAGCAGCCTTCCCACATAGAAGAACCCCTCCTTGAAACAGTTCAACACAAAACAGCCAAGAAAATAACTTTGCTGATGACTTACACCTAATTTTAGACATCTGCCAGCTGGTCAAGAGACTTGGAGAGTTTGCACGTCATACTAACTTATGACTCTATGTTCTCATCTCTCTGATGGTCACAGGGTGGAAATTTAGTCTAACTGGGTCACTCCAGTGAAAGGTGGCCTTGCTTCACTGCCAGTGGTTTTGACCTTGATGTCCTAGATTCACCCTGCTCTGGTTTATGAGCACAGACTGAACGGTCCCTGTGTACCTGGGGAGCCCAATGAGTTACAGGCTCCCCTACTGCTAGTCATGTTTAAAGTCACATGGTTTCAAGAACCCTTGCCCATTTCCCTGTACCCACCAGGGTAGAAGCCCTGTCTTCTTGGCTCAGTATATTTAGGCCTTGCTAACTTTATTCCTCAGTGTATATGTGTGGGGGAGGGGGAAGGGGGAGGTCAGGGGAAGTTACAGAAGAGAGAATAAGATAAAAACAAATACAATTCAATACAGCATTATTAGAAATAGAACCTTTTCCAAATAGAGCATCACATCTTATATTGTGAAAATGATTCACGCACACACACGCCCCTAAATACAAATGAAAGAAATAAAAAGTTAAACACCAAGCAATCTTCCCAGATCATGTGAGGGGAGTTTCCCTCTGTCAGATTTATAGATTTTTCTCTTAGAACTAACTTCTAGCCATTAATTTCCTCTCCTGTTGCCTTCGGGCAGGACTCCATTGATTCACGCTTGATCTGCTATGCAGTTAGCCTTCCACCCAGCCCTTCTGCATGCATGGTGCCTTTTTTCCATTAGGCCACCCTGCATTCCTCTGCCTAATAATGCTTCCTAAAATAAAAGTGCATTCTGGATCTTCTCCTTATAATCATCAATGGCTCCCCAGGGCCTCCTGAATCCATTTCAAATGTCTAGGAATGTGTTTCCTTATGTGACTTCGTTTCTGGTCTCCTACATACAAACTTTTTCTCTCTGAGCGAGGTTCATTGGGATCCGAAACAGCTTCACTTTCCTGCCTCCCCACCCAGTAGATAGTCAACAAACGTGATGAAAACGATGATAAGAGTTCGTGCTGTTAAAGGCGGGGTGGGGATGCTTGACGTGTAAAGAGGATTTGAACAACATCCATGAGTTTATCCCTATTATATTTCCATTAAATTGACTTGTTGTTCATTTATTTTCCTACTTTATTATGAAAGTTTCACATGAGAAACTCCTGGTTCTGCATCAATATAAATGTAGTGCCGGATAACCAAAAAATATTTGCAAAGAGAACAAATGAATATTATCTAAATTGTAAGAGATCAACTGTGTTTAGATGACTGAAATATAATAAACTAATATTAAAATATAAGCACTGCACAGCAAATGAAATAGACCAGGGAGATAGATAGATGGTAGACAGACAGACAGACAGACAGACAGGTGTTTTGGTCCGGATAGGCTATGTGAACTATGTAACAAACAACACAAGCATCTCAAGGACTTAATGCCACAATGGTTAATTCCTGACGCCACCAAGTTCAATGTGAATGCTCCTGGCTGGCAGTTTCTTAGGAGACACTCCTCAACCAAACTATGGGAGTTGAGTAATTGAACAGGTCACGTAATAAATGGTTTGGTCAAAAAACAAAACAAAACAACGAGCGATTTAAGGGAGCATTGAGAGCAGATTTGGGGAAGGACAGAAGTCAAGTTCCCTACACGTTTGCTCAGCACGTGGAAGACAGGGGCTTAAACTGACGCTTCCCTGTGAACGGGGAAATTGCTGCTGAGCTCGTGGAAATAGCCAGACTGAAGAAGAAAATACAATGAAGAGCCAAAGAGTGGTTTTAGGGGAAAAAAAAACCCAAAACAGACAGCAAAGATGTCCATGGTGATAATCCTCTCTCTCTCCCAGGTAGCTTGGAGAATTCAGCAGGTCTCCAAGGGTGCGAGAGTCATTTAACAAGCTCTCTGGGGACCCCACATTCTTTCTATCGGAGGACCCCAGTTTGAGTAGCGAGAACCCAGCAGAGTGCCTGGCCCGTAAAGACTCAATTAAAACAGTTTCTTTGTCACCGCGGTCCTCACACTGGAGCAGGCATGCCAATGACCCGCGGGTTGGGTCCCCATGCAGCTTTCTAGACCCCTGGGCGCTGAGTGTCCCAGTCAGCAGTTTGGGGGCAGGGCCCGGCACTCTAAGGCGAGCAGGGGAGGATGATATGCCAACGTCCCGCCCACAAGACTTTTCAGTTTATACCTTGCAAAGGAAAGTCTCTGCTCTCCTCTAGAGGAAAAGCTGTTTATAAAACCCAGCTACCTCTAGGACAACACACCTTGGAGCTATTAAAACACTGTTACAAATGCCTTAATTAGGGCAGAAACAGAGAGCTGTAAATCTCTCCAGTCCCTCTGAAGCAGCTTCCTGTCCTCACTTAGGCAACCAGGAGTTCCTTTTTACTTTATAAACATTCCTGGAACAACACAATGAAAGTCCTCCAAAAATGAGATTATAAACATTAAACGCTATTTACGACTCTCATGACAGAAGCTACAGCGGAACTCATCTTAATACTGTCACTTAGTAAATGTACTACAGGTTCTTCCCTCTCTAAATTCTGTGAAAGGCCTTCAGAATACCAGCTCAGAAATAGGGTGAGCTGTGACGGGTGTGACTCAGTTGGACGGGTGTCATTTCCCAAAGGGAAAGGTCACTGGTTCAATGCCTGGTCAGGGCACATGTCTGGGTTGTAGGTTAGGCCCCCAGGTGGGGTGCATACAAGAGGCAACCAACTGATGCTTCTCTCTCACATCAATGTATTCCTCTCTCCCTCCCTTCCCCTTCTAAACAAATAAATTAATAAAATCTTTTTAAAAAATAGGGTGAGCTCTTCCCCTGTGTGGCAGAAACTGGGGGAGGCACTCCCTGCCCTGCCAGCCCAGCACTGCCCCCACCTTCAGGAGCGCAGAGCTCAGGAGGTAGCAAGGCAAACTGAAAATCACCCAGTCAAGGTCACGTCCCACTCAGGCCTGTGCACTGCCATTTTCTCTGCTGGAATAGTCTTCCCTCCGAAGTTTACCTGGCCCCCCCTTTCTCTCCAGTCTCACGCTTCCCCTGGCCTGGTTTCCCTCCCAGAAGGGAAAACATCTTTCTGTCAGACTGGGAAGTTGAGGCTTCTCAAAGGAAGCGGATTGCAGCTTGGGGTTACTCGCGAGGAATAAGCAAGCATCTTCCCAGGGTTGGGGAGAGGCTGGATGATCCAGGGAGAGACAAGAGCCGAGTGAGGGTGCTGGAGGCTGGCCAGGCCATTGGGCTCCATGTCAGCAGGGTGCTTGTGGGAGAGGGGTGCAGGGCCACAGGGAGTCTAGGGCTTACAGAGGGCACACCCTGAGCATCCAGGGTGCCGAACAAAGGGGTTGGGACTTCCTTTTGTAATAGGGAGCCCACCCTTGAGAGGGAGGGAGGCATCACGCAGTGTGTTCTGGGTAGGCGGTAATGCAGCCATCAAAAAATACGGGGCCCAGAATGAAGGAAGGGCTCTTGGTAGGGAGCCCACTGCTCTCATGCAGGCGTGAGGGGATGGGTTCTGAGCAGAGACTCAGACAGCAGGTCCATAAGATGCCATTTCTCGTTTCTAGGAAGCGTGGCTGAGTGCCTCCACTCACTGAAGATGGATTCATGACCTCGCACACGTCTCTTTCACGTCTGCCAGAATGAGTCTGTACGTGGGTATTTTGATCCCAGGTTTGAAAAAATTCCATAAACCAAAGCCATTCCCTTCTCACGGGCTCCCTAAGTCCTCAGGTTCTTTCTGCCTGATCATTCATCATTTGCCTCTTTTCCTTTCTTTTAGCCTAGTGACATCCCTCCGTTTCTCCAAGCCATCCCCATCTGCTGTTCCCTCTGCCTGGAACACTGTTCCCTGTGATTCTAGCATCATTGGTTTTTTTCTCACCATGTACCTTACTGCTCGATTGTTACCTCCTCGGGGAGCCTTCATTCCCAGGGCACCATATCATCAGCTTTTCTTTTCCCTGAACTACTATCGTCTAAAATGACCCAGCATCCTTCTGTGTTAAAGGATTTATTCTCTCCCTTTCCTTAGCAGAAAAGCTAGATCACGAGAATAGAGATTTTTTTCTGGACGGCTTCACTGCTCCCACCTCCGTATCTACCACAATGCATCGCACAGAGTAGATGCTCGACAAATTCCTACAGAATCCATGACCCATTGAGCAGAAAGATGGTGACAACTGGATTAGAAGGTGATGCTCTGTCACTGAGAAGCCACCGTTCAGTTTGCTTCTCCCAAGGACATGCCTTTCCTCTTATAGTCATTCATCCAAAGTGATGGGAAAGAGAAGCATCATGTTAAGAGCAAATTCCCAGGGCAGTGTGGGGGTGGGGAGGGACTGGGGATAATCTCGCTGCAGGTCTCTCCCGGTTGCTGTCAGTCTGGCAGCGGCCACGCTCACTTTTTTGCTGGGCGAGGTGCGTATCTATGCGACAGTCTCTGCCTAGCACAGCTGCCTCGGAGAGCAGACAGGAGGCATTAAAAATTAAACAACACAGGAGTCCACTGGTTTCCCATCTTGGGTTTATAGACAGGAAAATGCTTACTGACAGGTGGTCTCTGAAACAGAGGTGGCCTCTGAGAGACATTTCTCTTGACTTTATTTTTTAATTAACTTTTATTTTCACTATTTCGTCCCTTTTTGCTGTCCCTGCTGGAATGATAGAGAAATGATAAAAGGCTTGCCACTGTTTTTAGAGCAGCCCCGTCCACCTCACCACACGGCGACAAGGGGAGGGAACCTCTTTAAAGATTGCTGTCTCTGAATTCTAATGTTGCCGAGTGGCATGCATGGATTCTCATGATACGGTCCCCAACTTCAGATCTTAAAGCGAAAGAGGGCAGTTCTTCACTGCTTCATACTGACAGTCTCCTCATTACCAAGTGCAGGCCCTGTGAAACGGCATTCCTCCCGGTTAAGGACCTCGACCAGCCACTGCTAGACACACCCGTGAGCTGAGCACATTTCATTCAGCATGTATCACCTGTGCATGAAGAGTGAAACAGGCAGAGTCTGGGTCTTCCTATGTGGCATTAAGATGGATAGACTCTGTCCAAGAGCAGAGCTGTGATTACATTTTATATAACATACACCTACATACAAATACATACTATCGTCATTAATGACAGGAAAGCAAGTCACAGCCTTGTTTACTATGAATGCTGCTCTCCCAAGGCCAGGATCTCGTCTAATCCTCATGACCACCCTGGGAGATGGCAGTCTCATTGTACTCATTTTATAGAAGTCAAAGCCAAGGCTCAGAGAGGTTAACTAACCTAAGATCACACAGCTAGTAAGTGCCAGGGCTGAGATTTGAACCCAGGGAGTCTGACTCCAGAGAGTTTGCTCTTAACTCCCTCCCCAGACTGAAGTATATGGGTGTGTCTTGGGGAAATGAGGTAGGAATTAATAATAATAATAATAATAATAATAATAATAATAATAATAAACAACTTGGGAAATGGAGCAAGAGCTAGATTGTGCCGGATCTTAAATGCCACCAGAAATCATTTGGACTTTATTCTGCAGTAAGGAAATGTCAGCCTTTGAATGAGAGGTCTTTGAATAAAAGGACTGACAGACAGGACTCTACTTCACCATTCTATTCCTATCAAAATTTTATAGATATATAACTAGTATATATATATTTGCTTATTACTTGTATATTTTGTGTCTTCTCTGCTAGAATGAAGGTGTCACAGGAACAGATCCTGGTTCTCTGCCACGTCCTCAATGCTCCCACGATACCTGGTGCCTCTAAGGCATCAGTACTCTTCCTCTCAAGCACACCATCGGCACCTGCTTAACAACTGTGGGCACCTGGGGAAACCACGTCAAAGGCATCCGTTCCTATGGTTTCTATTTAAGACTGACAAAGGCAGGACGGGAAAGGGGGACCCTGCCATTCCAGTCGCGGGTGGCATTTTCCTGGCCAGCGTTTTTTTTCCGCCACGGCTCAGGTCCGAGAAATGTTATTCCTTCTGCTCCCTTTCATCCTCTTGGCTTGACACTTAAGGTCTCGCAGCCTGGAGGAAGAAGGAAGGGGGAGAGGGAGGGACAGGAGGCAGGAGGGCATCCCTGATAAGAACAGAGCCCCAGTGAAGAAGTCCGGAAGCCCGTGAAGCAAGCCCCCAAGAGGAGTGGACTTCCAGCAACATAAAAAGACGAGCGAAGAGGGAGAGGGATTACGGGAACTTCCTCTTCTTGGGCTGTGGGATGGTCATAATTGTGTCGTGGTTACACAGCAGAGGCTCATAAAACAATAAATAAACCACAGCCATTATGACTAGGAGGACTCCATTCCAGCACGCTTTGCTGAAAGTCAAGGAGGCGGGGTCCCTGTCTCCTGACATTTGTGGCAAGATTAGTCTAGAGAGCAAAGAAGAGCAGAAATCCTTTGCACTCAGTTCTGTTGTACAGGATGGGGGTGAAGAGAGGGGTGCAGGTGTTTAAGTATTCAAGAAAAAAAAGCACTGTAGTTGGATCTTCCTGGATAATAATGAGGTCTCGATTTAAATTCTGTGTTCAGAGCACCATCTTCTTAGAAATACCCTAGCCCATGCTATTACAGAAGAATGCCTGGCTGCATTTTCAAAATGCTTCCCTGGGAGGTACATGCATTTGAATTAATGAAAGAGGCGGAAATGTAGAGCCAGGGCAGGTAATTCAGTATGACCAATTGGCACTTTAAAATTTCCTCACTTTTCTGGCACATTTTTTTTTAAACTCATAAAATTCCAAACAGCCCTCTTCTAAGAGAGATACAGATAACCCTATCATTTCAACAATACAAGATTATAGGAGGATTTAATCCTAAATTGTCCATTTCTGAAATGTAAGTCTAGCCAACCTGGAGGTCACTCAAGCTCTTTCTCAATTATCATATAAATGTACCTGGCAAGTATGCTTGTTATTTGAAAAATCTCCAAACCCCAATTGTTCCTCATTCAGTACCAAGTAATATCCAGACTTTTTTTTGCCTGCCCTTGAAGACCCTTCAAGTTCAAGTTCTGGCCCATCCCAGCTCTCAAGATGTTCTCTTATAGAGCCCTAGGTTGCAGGAGATAATGCAGATTTCTCATGATGCTCCAAATAGACCAAGGGTGCCTGCCCATGGTGGCGCTCCCTTCACATCATGTTCTGCCTGTGCCACTTGACCCCGTGGTGCTGCCCAGAGGTCAAGAGCATGAATTCTGAGGTCAGGAAACCCTGGAATTGAAACTCAGTCCCACCACTCGTCCGCCAGGTGATCGTGGACAGACGGAGAGAGCCCTGACTGAGCTGAAAACGATAGTAAGTATATCTGTCTCCTGGAATTCTCGCAGGGATGAAATGAGAAGATGAATACAAAAGATTTACCAGAGCACTGAGCATCACGTACGGAGGAAATAATGTGAGGTTACTGCTGCTGCAAATATTATTACCGGAAGTGGTCAGAGCCCTTCCATCTTGTCAAGACGCAGTTCAAAGGTGACCTCCAAGGTTACTCCAGTTAGAAGCCCTGTCTTTCCCCTATAAACTGAGCAGCTGAAACTGCATCTCTAGAGATTTCTCACATACAGCCTTTTAAGGTAATCATTTCAGTAGGTTAATAAAAATATCTAATGCTTATCTATGTGTTAATCCCTCCTTTGGGTATTTGATATATATGATATCATTTGCTTCCCACTTAGAGCCTTGAGCTATTATGATCCCCATATGTCAGATGAGGAAACTGAGATACAGTGAGATCAAGTCATTTATTTGCCTAAGGGTGCACAGCTATTTCAAGGTGACCCTGGGATTCGAGCCAGCAAAGAAGGCCCCAAGGTCTCCCTAATCTCTGCCTATGCCTTATCCGTGGGACAGTCAGTACACTAGGCATCTCCCTTGTCCCACACAAGTCTTGGGCCCATAATCTCATTGCCATGGAAAGGAAGTGGAGTTTAAGGTCATAGACTTGGCCTCCCTTTTAGTCACTCGCTAGCTGTGCAACCTTGGGCAAGTTCTCTCGTATTTCAAAATATCCATTTGCACAGCTGGAGAGTAAAAACTTCCTAAAAGATTAGAAATTATAGATATCAAACACTTTGTATTCGACATATGGTAGGTACTCAACTAATATATTTTATTAATACCAGTTTAAAGGCTTCAGGTAGCAGGGATCATATTTTACACATTTTCTTTGTTCCTCTTAACAGAGTCTCAGAAAGAAGCCCACATATTCCCTTGCACAGAAGAGCAACCAATACATATTTATGGCCTGAATAAATAAATGCATAAATAAATGCCTGTGTGCTATAAGTAAACAGCTCTAGAAGAGAATGGAAAATGGTCATATTCAGCTGAGTTTGTACCTAAAAACCTTATTAATAAACAACACACATTCCTTTCTGTTGCAGTGACAGTTTTCCTTCATATAATAGGTGATCTTTCCCCTCCTTAGGCTGCCCTAGTTCAAGGCCAGGGTCCAGTCTGAGATTGACTGAAAAGCAAACGGCACCACCTACTGAACTATGATTCCAGAAGGAGGCCAAAATGTGAGCTCTGTCAAGGCCACGCTGAACTCCAGGTTTCCACAGAGATTGCATGAAAGCTACATGATTATATAAAAGACAATGTCTCCAGGAAACAGGGTTATTTGGCTTACCTTGACTTCCATCCTCTGCTCAGTCAGTGACCATCAGTCGTTGCTGGAGTGTGTCGGTGGCCCCAGGTGACAGGCATCCCAGGGGGTCTCACCTCAGCTGTCGCCGAGGGACCCACCACAATGGAGCCTTCTGGGGCTTGCTTTCTGTATAACTCGGCTGCACGTCAGTAAGAGGTGTAGCTTCTATACACATAGCGGTGGAGGTCTGGGTCTTTTCTGCAGTGCGTGGACTTGTAACGAAAACTTTCAGTAGCCGGTGATGACCTTGGATAAAAGGGCAAAATCATCAGAGCCTGGACTTCTCTCCTCAGTGACTCACAAGCAAACAACATTTGGTTTTGACCCACTTGCCTGCTCCCGTCTTTAGCATCTGCACATCGGGAGTGGAGGGAAATAGTGGAAGGACCCGAACTAAGTTCTACTCATGTTGGACTTGTTAACCCTGAATCACCTGAAGCATCTGACCAGGCCCCGGTGTGTAATAGATGCTTAATAAATGCCTGGCACACGGACAACTGAAACACACTGGCCATCTGGCCTGGAAGAGGTACGTGGTTCTCTCCTTTGACTGATGCCCAGCTCTGCAAACCCCACTCAAATTCTCTCCACATATCAGCCTGGTCTTCTTCTTTCAATGCATCCGGTCACTGGCTCCACTTTTCTGCCCATACAGTCTATGAAACACGATCCTCGTCACCATCATGTATGATGCTTAGGGACACAGACAATAAAACCCTAAATTAAAGAGAGCCCCAACTGATTTATTTCACTGATTTATTTCCAGGGTTTAGAGACAGACTTAGAATATAGAAGGTTCTCAAAAAATATTTGTAGAATGAGTGATTGAAGGAGTGAATGAATGAATGAGTGAATGAATGAATGGGTGAATGAATGAATGAGTGAATGAATGAATGAGTGAATGAGTGAGTGAATGAAAGAATGAATGGGTGAATGAATGAGTGAGTGAATGAAAATACTAGGAAAGAGAGCCTTCACAGAAGGCAGATCCAGGGAAAGAAAGGAGCAGAGGAATAGAGGGGAGGAGAAAGACAAGGAAATTAAAACAAGCCGCTGAGGAGGTTTGAAGAGCTGATGGGAGAGAAAAGACAGAACACGTGCCTTCAGCTTACCCAGGAGGAATTCTTGTCCTTACCACCTCTGCATGCCCCGGTCAACCCTTGGCTCCTTCCCCAGCCCTGTGCTCAATCTCCTTCCTGAGGGGACCCCCCGGCAGAGCAGGGTGCCTGCCCTAACGAGCCGCCTTACAGCTAAGGCCCCGCTTCCCAGCTCCCTCCACTCCTACCCCCGAAGTTCTTGCCCGGAACAAGCTCTGGAGCCTCTGACTCTCTCTTCCCGTCTCTTCCTCTGCTGTCGTTCCTTTGCCTCGTTCTGTCTGCTTCTCTTTCGCTCCATGTGTGGGTTTCTGCCTCTCTGTGTGTCTGTCTCTGCACCTGTCCCTTCTGCCTTTTTTGCTCTCTTCTGTGTGTCTGTCACTCTGTTCTTTGTCTGTCTGTCTGTCTCTGTCTCGCTGTGTGTGTATATGTGTTTCTCTCCCTGCATCTCTCCCTCTGTCTTTGGGTCTCTGTCTCTGTGTGTGTCTGTCTCTGTGACACGGCTTTCGCTCTGTGTGTAGCCTGGTGGTGTCTAACACAGAAAGCCACCTTGTCTCCCGTTCCCATCCCTGACTCAAGCCCCTGGCAGAGGCACCCCGTGCCACTCATTTCAACCACGGGCTTGCAGCCTTCTTCACAGTGACAGCGGCCTTTGGGAAATACAGCACCGTCCTCTCAGCTGAGCTAAGCACACAGAGGCCTGAGACACAACGCTCTGTAAACATGTGAGCTCACTGACGTTCCCTGGAATGTCCGGGAAAGCCAGCGGTCCCTGGGTAATTGGGACACTCCCTAAACTGTGGGCCCTGGCGTGACCTCGGAGCTGCAGCAGAGCGGGGCCCGGAGGAGAAGGCCATTAGGAAGAGTTTGTCTTTGTGCCTCGCGGTGATAAAATACAGGCCTTGGCGCTCTGACAGGTAACTGGCAGCTCCCCCGCCGTGGAACTCGGCTTCCAGACTGAGCAGCCCAGACAGCAGTTTAACCCAAGGGTCAGAGGGCAGCCAGGCGCTATCTGCCAACTGGCTCTGTCCCCTCCGCCTTGCTGAGCTCTGCCTTCCAGTATAGACTCTGACAGGAGGGGCCGGGCCTCAGGGCTCCCAGCCAGGACCTACCGAGGCCAAGAGCCATTTCCAACACTCCCTCCCGTTTTTAAATGAATGAATCTTCACACAAATTCCTTATTAATAACATATACCAGAGGGTACATCCTGAGGCCACAGAGACAAGAATGACAGCAACACACATGCGCACACATGTGTGCACACACACGCACATGCACCCATGCGCACACACACCAATGTGCTTATCAAAGCCACGTCGGGATTGTTCAGTTGATTAAGGATGAGGACTGAAACGTACCTTAATAACCAGAAAATAACTTACACTCTAACATCTTGATCGGACTAGATTTCAAAGGGCAGCAAGATGTGTTGAAATGCACATATCTAATCACCAGTGGAATTAACAGATTTGTGAAAGTTATGCTTGAGAACATTATGTGTAGCTGTAACACGGCATAATCAAATTCCCATTTAATTTTATTAATGCTAACATTCAGACTATTTGCACTATTACCATATTTTTTCTAATATTAATCTTGCGGTTATCGAAAAATCCTCCTTTTTCCAATGTTTTCTTTCCTTTGGGTATTTTTAAAGCACAGTCCCATGTTTGACCAGCGTATGACTCATTTGCAAAGATCATCTCTCTTCTTTCTTTTAGCCTTGATCTTACAAACCAAGTTAGAGACGTGGAAACCAAGCTGGGAAGTTACAAAAGCCACCGGCTCCTTGTCCAGGGGCTTGGGACACACGTGCCCTGGGCTGTGTCTTGCCCTGGTCCTCCAGCGCCCCCACGCCCAGCCTTACCGTCAGCCGTGTTTACACATTAGCCCATTGTCCTCTGCCTGCTGGCAAGGGCATGCACCATTCTCCTCACCCACGGCAGCAGGCCTGGCCTTGCGCCTCAAAAGCACACGTCCCAGGGTGCTTGGATCGCTCCCCTGAGCCCTTCTGGCATTAGAACCCCACCCCAGCTCAGCTTCAGGTCTGCACTGGGTGAGCGGAGGAACAGGACACAAAGCAGAGTGTGAATTTTAAAATAAGGGACTCCCATGATGCCCCGGCTGGCGTGGCTCAGTGGATGGAGCACGGGCCTGTGAACCAAAGGGTCCCCGGTTCAATTCCCAGTCAGGGCACTTGCCCATGTTGCGGGCCAGGTCCCCGGTTGGGGGTGCATAAGAAGTAACCACACATGGATGTTTCTCACCCTCTCTTTCTCCCTCCCTTCCTCTCTCTCTAAAAATGAATAAATAAAATCTTTAAAAAATAAGCAAATAAAACAAGGGACTCACATGATAACGACTGCATAAGGATTTTATAAAAATAAGGGATTTAAATGTGATCAGCAGTCGTTCAACAGTGTGGCTGTGGTTTTACTTATCGTACGCACGGAAATCAACATATTACTCCATTTATTGTGACTGGGCTTAACATTTGGGGCAACGGTCCTGTGGGCTAAGGGATTCAGAGAGAGGGAGTGGAAGGGAGAAATATGAAAACAAAGACTATTTTTTACTTACATTATCTAGCAGAGTTTAAAACATCGCACACAACCTCAGAATGGTCACTACATTAGAAACGCCATTTTTTCCCGTTAATTGGCGAACTGAATTGGAGTCAGAAGATGTGGGTTCAAGTCTTGTTTTTAACGGCTTTCTAGCTGTGGGACATTGAGCAAGGAACCACGCTTCTCTGAGCCTTCAAAACGGCCTCTGTGCAATCATAGGGATTTTTTTTTTTTTTTTTTTTTTGGTTTTTCAATTACAGTTGTCCCCTTTTCCCCTAATTTCTCTCAATCATAGGGATTTTAATGCCCATTTGCCAGAATCATTTAGATGATCTTTTGAGGACAGTGTAAACCTTAGTGCTTTGTAAAATACAGGCATACAGATCTAAAGTGCTAGTACTATATATTTATTGATATAATTCTGGATAAATCTACTCTTTTTTTTTTCTCTTTATAAAATTAGTAGCATGCCCAAACGCTCTTCTTTTTCTGCATCATGTCCACGCATGCCTTCCGTATCATTTGTGCAAATAGCTGTTTCGGTCTAAGAGTCTAGGCCCGGTCTTATTTATTGAAACACCAAAAAATTATTGGGATGCACGAAATGCAATTGTGCTTCTGAGTCACACAAGTCTGAGCTCCAGTCTCAGCTCAGCCCCTTCCAGGCTACGTGACCTTGGATATTTTACTTACACCCTCAGGGTGCCTGTTATCTCGAAGGAAAGGAAGAAAATGATATCGCGGCAGCTGAGGGATTACATATCATGTAAATGAAAACGAGGGCACAGACACCTTGGGTATTGGTCAAGAGCCACGCAGATAGGCGTGTCCGAAACCAAATTCCAGCTGGTTCAAAGGAATCTGCAGCCTCATGTAACTTGAAAGTACAAGTTTGAACACAGCTCCATCCGCGGGCTCAAGCTCTGTTATCAGGACTTCCTCATCTCTCAGCTTTGATTCTCACAGCACTTTGTTCTTATTCTTGCCCACGACAGATGCTTTCTTCTTAGGACCAGAGGAAGGCTGCTGAGGGGAGATCTGCACGCACACTTAGTAACCTCCTCTGGAGGAAGAGGACTTGTTTTTCACCTACAGCAGGTTCTTGCATAATGTGGCTTCATTATAATGTAACAGAATGGTAAGTCTTTGTGTATGTAAAGTTTTATAGGATTGGCAGTCCGGTAGGATTTTTTTTACATCAGCATCACCACAAACACATGAGAGAGACAGAGAGACAGGAGACAGAGGGAGACAGAGAGGGACAGAGAGGGAGAGACAGAGAGGGACAGAGAGGAACAGAGAGGGAGAGGGACAGAGGGACAGAGAGGGACAGAGAGGAACAGAGGGACAGAGAGGGACAGAGAGACAGAGAGGGACAGAGAGGGAGAGGGACAGAGGGACAGAGGAAGATAGAGAGGGACAGAGGGACAGAGAGGGACAGAGAGACAGAGAGGGACAGAGAGACAGAGAGGGACAGAGAGGGGCAGAGAGAGACAGAGAGGGACAGAGGAAGATAGAGAGGGACAGAGGGACAGAGAGGGACAGAGAGACAGAGAGGGACAGAGAGACAGAGAGGGACAGAGAGAGACAGAGAGACAGAGAGGGGCAGAGAGACAGAGAGGGACAGAGAGGGACAGAGAGACAGGGAGAGACAGAGAGGGACAGAGAGGAACAGAGAGGGACACAGGGACAGAGAGGGACAGAGAGGGGCAGAGAGAGACAGAGAGGAACAGAGAGGGAGAGGGACAGAGGGACAGAGAGGGACAGAGAGGAACAGAGGGACAGAGAGGGACAGAGAGACAGAGAGGGACAGAGAGGGAGAGGGACAGAGGGACAGAGGAAGATAGAGAGGGACAGAGGGACAGAGAGGGACAGAGAGACAGAGAGGGACAGAGAGACAGAGAGGGACAGAGAGGGGCAGAGAGAGACAGAGAGGGACAGAGGAAGATAGAGAGGGACAGAGGGACAGAGAGGGACAGAGAGACAGAGAGGGACAGAGAGACAGAGAGGGACAGAGAGAGACAGAGAGACAGAGAGGGGCAGAGAGACAGAGAGGGACAGAGAGGGACAGAGAGACAGGGAGAGACAGAGAGGGACAGAGAGGAACAGAGAGGGACACAGGGACAGAGAGGGACAGAGAGGGGCAGAGAGAGACAGAGAGGGACAGAGAGGGACAGAGAGACAGAGAGGGGCAGAGAGAGACAGAGAGGGACAGAGAGGGACAGAGAGAGACAGAGAGAGACAGAGAGGGACAGAGAGACAGGGAGACACAGAGAGGGACAGAGAGGGACAGAGAGGGACACAGGGACAGAGAGGGACAGAGAGGGGCGGAGAGAGACAGAGAGGGACAGAGAGGGACAGAGAGACAGAGAGGGGCAGAGAGAGACAGAGAGGGACAGAGAGGGACAGAGAGACAGAGAGGGGCAGAGAGGGACAGAGAGAGACAGAGAGGGACAGAGAGACAGAGAGGGACAGAGAGAGAACAAGAAACTTTAGGCCAGTCTGACTTTACCTTCTGCTTAGGAACGGGACAGTTTTACCTGCTTTTAAAGTTCAGTACCTCTAGCAGTGCAGGTCTTATTGTTGGATTATTCTATGCTTTCTTAGGCACTGAGTAGACTTCTTAAATCTCTAGATTCAGTCTTATTTTACTCGTGGGATTTGTAAAATTTATCCTTTTCAACAATTTGTATTTGTTTCATTAAGTCAGCTTTCTCTTTTGGAAATACCAGAAATACACGGGCTGGAGCTTCTTCTTCTAATCTTCATTTATTCTTATTTTCTCTCTAGTCCTTTTAAACCTTCATTCATCTTTTTTTTTTTTTTTTTTTTTTGCTTATTTTAACCTGTCCCTATCTTTCTTTTTGCATTTTCAGCAACACCTCTTTTCCCTTATATTCTAGGCAGTGTGGCCCTCTCTTTGTGATAATTTTCTTTTCTTTTCTTTTCTTCCCGCCATCCCCAGGGTTTGCCCACTTAATGTTTTACCTGCTCCCTGTTGCCTTATAAAATCTCCCCTAAACACCTGTATCCCTTCTTGATATGCTTTATTTTTAAAATTAAAGACCATGGCTTCACTAAAATCTATTATTACTATTATCGTTATTCTTGTATCTCTTTATCTATTGTATCTCTTTATCATACCATTATCCATTCATTTATTTATTCATTCACTTAACAAGTGCTTACTGGCCCTACTATATTCTAAGCATTGTGCTAGGTTTTAAAACATAAGACACTATATTCTACCTTACATTTTTTGTCAATAGGTTATATGAAAAAGAAAATTAAACACTGGGAAATATGTGATTTTATGTGGAATTTATAGTGATTTTTTTCCCTACCCTCCATCTCATCTCTATTGTCAACATACAATTCACATATCCCAGGAATGAACATTAATCTGTTAGCAATTATATGACAATTGTAGGCAAGCAAAGGAAAACAACTTTATGAGTTCTGGTCTTTCAGATCTAATACAGAAGAAATGATCCTAATAAGGTCCAGCTTCAAGAATAAACAAGGATGCTTCCTTACCAACAATATGTTGAAATTCAGCATCAATTGTTATACTTTTCATTATCAATACAAAGCAAATCATTGAGAAAAATAAAGAAGATAACCCTCACCATGCTCTGACTATTTATGAACTATATAAGCTGTGCCACAGAACTTGTACCATTTTTTTTTGACCCAGAATCACAGGTTTACATTGAGATTTATCTCCAGACCTCTGATAACAAAGTCTGCATGCCTAACAGCGCATAAATAATATCACCATTACTGCAAAGTATTGAAACAGATTTTTAGAAAAACGGACTCTCTGTATTATATGTATGCGACTGGCTGGACCTGTTGGCAATTTATCAAAAAAATTACTGGGCCCTCTACGTGACATTAAATAGCTTTTTAACAACAATGCACTTATGCCCCACACCAACATACGCTACATAAATAGCACCGAATTGCCTAACAAATAAGGATTTGTCTTTCATTTCAATTTAAATTACACCAGAAGAGAAGCAAGCCTAAAAACCTAATGGAGGGATAAGTTTCTATGTATTATATTCTATTTGGCACCTATATAACCCCAGTTGTCTTTGGGAAAATAAAGTCACATTATTTATTTGTATTTTCTATATACCAGTAATTAAGGCATGCTCAGTAAAGAGTGTTAACTGGAATACAATAAGATTATAAAACTGTCACAAAGGAGCACAAAGGGATATGAGTTGGGTGTTTCCAGAGAGGAAGACACTTCTTCTTGGGCTGTGAAGGGTGAAGGAGAGTAAGAGGGGGGATATTTGGAGATTTAGAGAGAGCAAGGAAGACAACGGATGGAACTCAAGTCACATAGCTTGAAATATCTTCATAGAACCATAGACAAGATTATCCACGGATAACACGAAGACACAGTGGGAGAGCCGCAGAGTAAGAGAAGGGCCGAGATCATTATAATAGACCTTCAAACGTGGGCACTATGAAGTCACTAAGACATGGAAGAAAGATGACAGCAGTGAGGATCCCATGAAGTTATAACCACTTCGTGGACTCAGTCAGCAATTGTTTTCTCTTCCCCTTTGTTCATCAATGCGTAACAGTAATAGCACTAGGGAAAAAAAAAACAAACAAAAAAACACAGAGGACGTTAACCACGGCAGAAATGGCAGATAGTCAGGTGGGAGTGAATTAGCAAAGTGTTTGAAGGCCTTGACATGAGGTCCCAGAAGGGACAGAGGCAGGCGGGACCAACAACATACATGATCGAAGAAGAAAACAGGGAAGAGTCAAGGAATTCAAATCACTGTGGTGGATGTATTTGCCCACCCTTTTCCTGTCACCGTGTGTCTAGCAACGTACTATCCGCCCATGCACTTGAGAGGGGTGTAATCATACTTCATTGACATTGGGCCTGGCTATGCACGGGATTTCATCTGGCCAATGTGAGGGATGCAGACGTCACCTATGCCCTGTCCCAACAGAAGACATAAGAGCCTTTGCTCACGCGGCTCTTGTACTGTTCCTTCTGCCGTGAGAATGTTCTAGCCCAGGACCTAATCCAGAGAGGCGCTGAGTATCAGCCTGGGCCCTGGAATGAGACATGAAACAGAACCGCGACCAGCCCTAGCCAACATAAAATGAGGACTGTAACGTTCTCCGAGGATCGGGTCCAAGAGTGGGGAGAGCGCCCATGACTTTGGGGCAGGGGCAGACCTGAGCAGGTTCTAAAATGATGACGAGGTGTTGATGGGGAGGCCACACGCATCAAAAGCTCAAGAAGCATGGCCTTGAAGTAGAGTGAAATTGTGGTAGCTGCCCTGCTGTGGGGTCCAAGAAAAGGTTCTAGTTTCCTAGCTTGTTTGTGTCTCTCAAAGATGAGAGAGTACCGAGCTAGCTTATATACTAATGGGGCGAGGTGCAACAGTAGGGAAGAAAATTAGGATACTGGGCAGGAAGGGCACAAGTTAGTGCTGCCCTTGCACTGGCAAGGGCAGATGGGTCTTCCTTTGACAGGGCAGTGAGGTAGGAGCTGACGAGAGATGTGCAATGTTTGCTAGACTTTAATGAGAGCCCAGCTGAGGCAGGTGATTAAAAGATTATGAATTCATAATGATTCTAATCTGCCTAATTGTGTGATTTTCATCCCCCAGTAGGGCGTAATTTTTAGGATGGAGATGAGCTGGAGAACACACGTGATTCGGTTTTCTCTGGACTGGGACTTCGCTCGTGTGGAATGGGCCAAGTGGCATATTTGCAGAAGAACGCTTGCCTCAGTGGAGCGGGAGGCCCGCGAACGGAATAAAAGAGAGACTAATTGATGGAGGGAATGGGGCAGGATCAGGGTTTGCTACAATCCTGCAGCAGAGGTACTGAAGCAGAGGTGCTGTGAGACTCAAGGGTCACTTCGGGAGGACTGGCTGTGTACACTGGGGATTTCGGGAACAGTGCAGGCTCTGATAATAAGCATCCAGGTGGGAGAGCAGATGCCCTATCCCATTCCCTGCCTTCAGCTTCACATGGTTTTCTCTGTGTTCAAATTCCCCCTTTTTATAAGAACACAGTCATATTGGATTAGGGTACACACTAGTGACTTCATCTTAACTTTGTCATTTGCAAAGACCCGCTTTCCAAATAAGATCAAGTTCACTGGACCTGAGGGTTAGAACTTCAGCATCTTTGGGGAGGACACAATCCAACCCACAGCACCTTCTTGGCCATGTTTGCAAAGCCCTGCAACCCAGCCTTCCTAGTCTGCATGCTCTCCACCTTGCTCCTTAGGGTCCTTCTAGTCCAGTTGTAAGCCTTCATCTCTGCTGGTCACCATGCCTGACTCATGATCCTCAAAACCAGAAGCTCTGTGCCCACCTCTCTTTTCCCCCTGTGCTCATTTCATGGACTCATACCCAGTTGGTCTTCCTCTCCAGCCTCCCCGGCCCGCCTCCGACCTGCTTCTTTGTGCTTCAGCCCATCCCTGACAGCCCACCTGCACTTATTAGCCCTCTGTCTCCAACTAGGCTGGCCATGAACGCTGGCGGCTTAGCTCCTCAACAGCTCCAGATACCTCTGACGGAATGGCAGGGCTGGCTGCGGTGCTGCCTCACTGATGTCCTAGTCAACGGCTGCCCAACTCGGCTCAAACAATGAAAACAGAAAATTATCATCACCAGGCAGGTTTTTTTTTTTTTTTGCACCTGATAAAATAGCGCCTGGTTGGAATAAAAGTTATTTTTATCTGTGGCTCCCCAAATTGGCTGCTGGAGTGGATTATATTGTTTCAAGCAGAACATGGCATCAAGGAGAGTTTAAGAAGCTGATGCACTCCTCGGAAGTCCATACCCAGCTTCGACGGGCACTTTCTGGAAAGGAGGGATTGAGGGAAAAGCCGGGCAGCCAAGAGAATCTGTGAAAAAAGAATTGGCTCTAAATGAAGTAGTTCTCAGTGTACGGAGCTTGGGGTCAGTGGCTTGTTAAATATTAAGCAGAGAACTCTCCAACTGACCGCTACAGGAGTGCTACAGCGGGCGGAGAGGCTGGTTTTCCACCTCTGACATGGTGTGAGGGAGGCATGGGCCCACAGAGCGGGGCTAATTTGTCAGGGAAAAAAGAGTGGCTTCCAGCAAAAAGTTCACAGATGTTGCCTTCTAATTAAAATTTTTTTTTAAATAAAATTTTACAGACTCTACCTGCAAATGACCACCTCATGCCACATGGTGTCTCCCAGTATACTGTGAAGGGAAAAGCCGGGCCTGCTCTCAATGGCTGAGGACTCCCTCCATGTCCCTGATCTGCTCTGTGTTGCCAAAACCAAAGAAGGGGACATTAAATTAAGATAAAACAGGAGGTGTGCTGTACGGGTTTCAAAGTTGTCCGAGCCAGGAAATGAGACTGTGTCCTTTCAAATGGCAGAAGTCAGCTTTGCAGCTTCTGAGCAGTAAGGAGAGACCCTGGACCATGAGCCCAGGGAACTGTTCACGGTGTTGTCAATCTCATGGGAACAAAAACTGTCTCAAGAAAGAACAAGGGGGAGCATGTGACATTCACGGCGGCTTCCATCTGTGACCCCACCTGGAAAACTCCAGGCCTGTCCTTGTGAAGGGGACTGGGTCCAAGGCAATGAGATTCCTACCCTGGAGCCACTGTGAACTTTTCACTTTTGACTCGTAGGGACCGGGAATGAGGGCTGGTAGGAGAAGGGAAGGGGCCACACTGGATCAAATCGTGAGCTAAAAGCTAGGAGACGCTTAACTCCGGTAGCTACAGGGCCCACTGGTGTCCTTTGTCAGCTCGTTCCCTCGACCTGGTTCTTACTCTACAGAGCGGAGCCGATTGTCACGATGCTGTGTTTTTCTGGGAACCTAGAACGTTCATGTCTCCATTTTGATAAAATGGATTCTCAACTCAAGCCGAAGAAGCATCCACAAGATTTAAGGGTGTGTTTTAAATCTCTCCCAGGTGCTATTCTAGGCACTAAAGATTCAGCAGAGAATAAGATGAAGTCCAGCCTTTGTGGACGTCCTGGAGGAGGGGCAGGGAGGTCTGAGTTTGGGGCAGAGGTCTGAGTCAGGACAACCTGTTGCCTCTGGTGCAGAGTTTGGATTTTCAGCCCAGTGGGGAAGGCACGGGAATGCTTAAGATACGAGAACAGCATAATCTGATGAATGACTTTTTTAAGGATTCCTCTGTTTGCACGGTTGGAAGTGGGCCGTAGGAGAGTCGGAAGGGTGGGGACTTGTTAGCGTGGCAGTGATGCCGATGAAACTTTAGTCCTTGGAGTGAGAGGCTCAGGTGAAGATGTTCACAAGTAGAGGGATGGGATGCATTTTCAAGCTGCAGTGAAAAGTCCATGCGAATGGCATGGATGTAGGGATGGAGGAATGAGGCGGATCGAGGCATGTCCAACAAACCGGTAGGCCTGGCCTTCTAGAAGTCCCAGACAGAAAGGAACAAGGAAGTCCAGGAAGACGTCACCAGATGGGAGCGGGAACCAGGAAGTGGTGGACGTACCCTACCCCAATGAGGCGCACCCCTCAATGGCCCACTCCCCTGGGTGTGAGCCAACGCGTGCCTGGCTGCTAACCAACAGAACACGGGTGAGTCACGGATGGCCTGCCCGTGAGCACCTTGTAGAGAAGAGATGGACAGAGCGCAGGTAAGTGAGGCAGGGTTGACCTCCCTACACCCTCCTCAGCTGCCAGGACTGCAGTTGAAAGTGCAGTCAGGGCAGGGTGGTTTCAACCTCCCGCCAAAGAGGAGGAAGGAGTGAAAACATCAACAAAACGGTTCCGGGACGGTAATGGCATTTCACAGGACGCCGCTCAAACAAGAACGTGTTTGTAACGAGTCAAATTTAGAAAAGACTGACCCTTTCATTTCCTTTTTTATCCTTGACAACAGCAGGCCCTTCTTCCTGAAGAAATTGACTTAATTTCTCAGTTTCTCTCAGTGCTTCCCACAGAAAAGCCCTGTATAATTTCTCATTTAAAAATAAATAAATAAAAACCCCTAACTGTGCGGCTTAATTTCCCCTCAGTGGACGACATACAAAAACTTTAAAAAAAAAAAAAGAAAACTAAAAATAGTGGAAAAAAAAGGAAAATATAAAACAAAGAAAGAAAAAGTAGAAAGAAAAGAAAAGAAAAGAAAGAAAGAAAGAAAGAAAGAAAGAAAGAAAGAAGGAAAGAAAGAAAGAAAGACGGCCTTTTAAAACTTCTCTGAGTATTTATACCACTTTGTTTTTCATTCACACGAGGGAAATAAGAAGAGGTCCTCTGATGAATGTTGCAGATCGCCATGGTTACGGTTCAGAGATGCAGCAAAAAAGCAATTATGGTGGAACAGAAGAAAGAAATGCATCTCTTTGTCAGAATTTCATAACAGCTGTAATAACACTAGAGCACCCAAATGAATGTAAAATAACTGAAATATTGTGGCATGTTAAATGCCAGCACATTAAAAAATTGTATTTCAATGTCACATTATTTAAAACGACAGGAAGCATTAATTCCAGCTGCACCAAGGAGCTTGTTAAGAGATACAGGGTGGGGGATGTAACCCAGCCTTCACACAGGGAAGAGACGTCGATACAATGCATGAACTTCAAGACTGTTTGGATGGAAAAAAACACACACACAGGATATACAAGAACACATTTAATTTCATATTCAGAATTAGTTCCCTTCTACATTAGTTCCCTCCACGCTTCTACAGTGAACTCCTAACATTTATATTAATTAAAAGTTTCCTTGTTGAGGAATGTTATTCCCATTTTATAGCAGGACCAAATAAGGCAACGCTGCCCAGGTTATAGTTCATAACAATATCGTGGGTGGGAGGATGAAGTCTTTGGCAGACAGGAGGGTCTAGGGAATGCCTTTAGTTTTCAGTGAGGGAGCACTCTCTCGGCTTGACTAACTCAAAGCTCCTGGTTTTTACACGTTGTTGACCAAAGATAACGGATCTAACAATTTCGAAAACCCATCTTTCTCTTTAGTCTTCTACAAATATCATTTCCCCTTAAGAGTGACAAAAACGTGCCCCGATCACAAATGCAGAGTGCATTATTCTCACACTCAGCCCGCGACTTCCTGTACCTAGAACCTGGGCTCATTTCCCAGTTCAATGACTGTCACAAGAACTGATTAAACATGGACCGTGAGCAATGCCTTACATTTCAATGGCCAAGATGATGGCTCTTCTTCATGGGCCGGTCATTCTAGAGCTGCCTGTGGTTTTCCACAGTATTAACGGGGTTTGAAGAGAAGCAGTTGTCCATAGGGTGATTTTGGGAGAAGAGAGAACTCTGGGCAAAGGATAGCGGAGGCGCGTTAGTATTAGTGCTTCTAGGGCCGCGGAGGGCCTGCAGTGTGGGAGGCGTTCTGCTTCCTCTAACCTGGTCAGATCTAGTCACCAGCACACCATCACCCATTTTAGTGGCAGGTGCTACCACAGCTCTTATGCACAGCCTTCTAGTCTTCCTATATGCCTTTTACAGATAAAAAAAAAACAGCAAGAGAGGTCCGTGGTACCTAATGGGATCGGGGGCCACCCCTGAATCTGGGCCATTAATTTGATTTTCCAGGGTTTTTCCAAGCTTTACTTTTTCTCCTTAAAGTTTGAAAAATAATAGATTAAGACGCAGCCCCATTACTTTTGGAATTCAGGGAAGGTTAAACTCTTCAGGGAAAAAGATGTATGTAAAACTCGAAGTGGTGATATAGGAGGGTGTTTTAATTGATACATTACAAGTGAACCATTGGAAGCTTTTTTAGCCAGTGAACACAGACATGTAATCAGCTCTCACATTAGGAAACAGAACTTGAACAGAACCTTATTTCTTTCTAGTCACCGCTTCTCCCAAGTGGTTTTGGGGGGTGAGAGTCTTTACAGACTATTATTATTTTTATGAGTTTCATCAGGCTTCCTAATTTTCCCCGAAAATTCTGCAACCTCTTTACCTTTGATGCTCATTACATCTCATGGCCTGTCAAAACGATATGATTCCTGAGTGTGCATCCATGTTCGTTTAACAATTCAATACTGTGTTTTTGTTTCCTTGTTCTGTTTTTTTAAAGTTGATGCTTCTGAGGCATACTGTTCTGTCGGAATAAAATAACAGGTTTGAGGTTTTTGTCTCAAATAAGCCCTCATTGTCTATATGACCTTGAGGAAGTCGCTTGACTCTGTGTGTCCTTTAAGTTTCTTCAGAAAATTCGGTGTAGAGATACATAATCCCCAAGATTGTTTCCGTCACTGAAAGTCTCTGCTCTTAAGCCATTCACATTTGTTCTATATCATCATACGTTTATAGCTTTCTCTAAAAGAAAGCTCTCTATATAAACATTACAAACGCCTTCTCTCCTCAAAGAAACAACTGTTCTGGGGAAGATTGTAGTCAGGTCAGAATATTTGTAAATTGCAATGTTTCAACTCTGCTCGTTTGCCTTTTTATTGTCAAATAAACAAGCGTCAGTTGACTGTTGGGGTGACTGAGAAAATAAAAATGCTGTTAATCTGGGCGGATATAGTCATGTCAACGTAATGCAGGAATGGGTCAGTCGCGGGAGCGGCTTCCCTTCTGCCTTGATCAGAAAAGACTGGGGAGAAGGAGCAATTTGAGCAACAGCCACTGTGGCAGGGAGAGAGGACTGTCAGGGCCTTTTTTTGTGCTGTAGGAAATTGGAGTTTAAATGGGGAAGGCAGCGAAAGACTGGATTTTAAAACAAAGGTTTCATTTCAGAGTGCTTATTGTCTGCAGCATGCTCCTGTCAGATAAGTGGACTTGCAAAGCCCCTTAATTAGAATTGAGAATTATCCTGGGCTGGAATCCACCGGGCAGCGGTTCTTTTTATGGAGACAGAAAACACAGCCTCAACTCATCAAAATACTGGGCAGACTTGAGGGTTTTACTGGGAAAATGACCTTTGAGAAGTACATACTTCTGTGTCTTTCTCCTAGTTCCACGAGCTCTTAATGATTTTTCCATACTTTGATATTAGAAGGAAAGAGAATAATAATTGGTTTCTTATCAGGAAGAAACTCCAAGACCTTAAAAGACCGCCCAAATACCTGTGATTCCAGAGGCATTACGTTAAAGCGATGGAAGGCAGTATTTGTGAGCGAGGCGCACAATACCGGGGGGTGGGGGTGGGGTGGGGGCAGTATCTCAGACTTAGCCACATGATTGCTCCTTAGTTTGGACGAGCATCCAACTTTAGGGACAGACGGGTTGTTATCGGGCCACTACTGAAAACATTGTGGAAGTGCCGTACTACGTAATATCTCTACAAACGGGAGTCGAGAGAGGTTCTTCCTGCCTCGAGCTTTCACTCAGCTCCCCAGCCAAGGTTTAAGTGTTTAGGGAAAGATAATTGTTTACTTACCACTGGCCTACAAGTTCCCTCCTCGAAAAAGAGCAATTTCACAAAAATAAAAACTGGATCTATCTCCCCAGGTCTCTGATCTCTCTCTGGACTAAGGGTGCACACAAGAATGAACTGAGCTGTCTCAGAGAACCCCACCAGCTGATGTTCACAATGTTGGTTTCAGGGACTTGTAGCCACTGTGAATATCAATATCAAATTCTTTTTCAAATTTTCCTCTCTTATATTAATGCTGCCTTTCTATGAGCGCTAAGACAATTTGGACAGTGATAATTGACCGGTCTATTTAGTTTGTGTTTCTGGATTCAACATTGTGTCTAAAAAACATTTTCAAGCCTTATGCTAATATTCTGTTAATACCACAATACTAATATTTTGAGTCTATGCCACACCAGAGAATATCCACATCTCATCTATCCTATTGTCTCAAAGTTTTAAAAATAGCATCAATAATGATCATTTCTGACCATCTTCAATGTTCAGCCCTTCTTATATTTCTCACAAAGAAAATTTCAGCGTTGCGCTGGAAGCCATGTGATGGAATTTGTTTTCCGTTAAAGCCCCTGCTATTAAACAGCAATTATGTATGTTCTTCCCTTGCCAGTAGTCTTGAAAGGGAAATAGGGCAGAAGATGTAAAACAAAATCAAATTTATGAAAAAAAAGGGGGGGTGCAGATGATGCTAAAATCAACTTGGTGATACACTTCACAGATAAGAAAATAAATTTGTTCTCATAATTAACAAAAAGTGATTTTTATAATTCTAACTACGTGGGTTCCAAATCTTACCTAACCCTATAGGCACCCAGCATCCCAGTAAGCCAGGCTATGTGTGGTCACAGAAACGTTCTCCTTTTAAATTGGGTGTATTTTATTTCTGGAAGAGGGGAAAAAATGTTTTTCAAAAATCTGAAAACGAAGGAAATAAAGGAGAAAAAAAGAGATCTAACAAATGGTTGCAATCATTTCAAGGGAACAAGAAGCTGAAAATGAGAGACATGCTGATGACTGAGAAAGCACGAAGCCCGCCCATCGTCCCAGTGGAGTCCAGGGCGGCTGTGAATGACAGCAGCTGATTTGTGAGTTGCTTGTTGGGTCTCAATCTTGATCCACTATTGACAGAACTGGAGTGGATACCATCATGCACAGCCCTCCCATCCCCCTCAGCCTTCTCTATTTGGGGACATGCCCGTGACATGCTACCCGCGAGCATCGATACCCAAGACTCTCCCCAGGGACTTTCTCCCAGCCTACAGGCAAGGTGGGCCAGAATCCTGGGGATGTCACACCCCTTGAAAGTAATTTCCAGTCAATGAGGAATGGACGTTAGAGTATAAAATATCCCAGGTTCCTTACTCATCCCCCACATGTGCCTGGCAAGGTGAAGTTCCAGGTGTTGACAGCAGCACTTTGCTCATGAAGGCACCTTGCTGGCTTCTTTCTCCTCCATCCTCTGCCTCACTCCCCTGTGACTCTAATGGGTGCTTCTCGAGAAGCAACTCGATGCCGTCTCAGGGTCTGTTTCTCAAGGAACTGAACCTGAGACGGTGGTGCTAGAGAAACAAGTCAAAGACAGTGACCAAGTCGTCTCTATAATACTCCTGAATGCTTACCAAGTGAGCTCTTTGCCTGCGTACACATGACCCTACACAGCTCTGAGATCACGGTGACAGGCTGAGCTGACTTCTTCCACCATCGGCTCTCCTAGCCAGCGTCAGGGGTCATAACTATAACCCTTGAAACAGTGACAGCAGAATCACAAAATCACATTTTCCCTCTTACCCTTCTCCTGTGGAGGCTAATCAAGAGCTAAGAAATGTAGGGAAATCATCAATGAGCACAAAAATATGAATGGGTGAGTATATAGCTTTTGTGTTAAAAGAAATGGGCTTTAAATAAAATGCTTTGCACCCGTTCCCCCAATTCATATATTGAAATCTAACCCCCAACGTGATGGTGACAGGATGGGGCCTCTGGGAGGTGATTAGGTCAGAAGGGTGGGGCCCTCACCCCAGAGAGCTCCCTAGCCCCTTCTGCTATGTGAGAACACACAATAAAAGACATTGTCTGTGGACCATGAAGTGAGCCCTTATCAGACACCAACACTGAATAATGTCTTGATCCTGGTCTTCCTAGTCTCTAGAACTATCTGAAATAGACGTTTGCTGTTATTAAGTTACTCCATTTATGGCATTTTGTTATAACTGCCCCACGGACTAAGACAAATGGCAAACCTCATAAAAAATATAAAAAGAAGTATAATGCATGGTCTCCGTCTTTAGTGAGCCAGAAATCAAAGAGGCAAGAGAAAAATGAATGGACGGGCACACAAAAACGCGCTGTGAGAAAAAGACTGTCTCAGTACCCTTTGTTCCCGGGAGCCCCTCTTGCCCCCCAAGAGTCAACAAGGCTGACTGTTCAAATAAAATATAATCTTCATTTTACTCATTTACAGAAAAGGTTATGTTCTCAAATAAGACTTTCTTTTTACTTTTGCTCCCTTGTTTATTTTATTTTTCCTAATATCCCTATTCTTTCTAGACTTGGGTATAGAAAGAATTCTTGTTTAGCTTTAAAAAAAAAAATCCAACTATTATTTATACAGGGCTTGCTACACATGAGGCGCTGTTCAGGACACTGGCTATAATGGTGAACAAAACCGATAAGGTCCCTACTCTTACAGATCTTTTATGCTACTGCTTAATTCCTAGTCACTTCTCACGCCTCAGCTGAATCTTCACTTCTCTTTGAAGGTCTTCTCTGACCCCCTAAATGCCAGTTTAGGGGCTTCTTGACCATGGCAGTGTCTACAGTCAACTTTCATAACACGACTTTTGTTACAGTGTCCTTAACTGTCTCTACGCAGACAAAGTCTGTGTTCATCTTGCCCACTGTTTCTAGTACACACTAAGGACATAATAGTTCATTTCAGAGCTGACATTTATTTTGTCTTATTATGTGCTGACTATATACATCCATTATATAACTCATTTAATCTCACAACCAGCCCTTACATAATTACCAGGATTATCCCCATTTACAGAAAGGTAAACCGAGGCACAGAGAGGCTAAGCAACAGCTATAAATAGCTAGTAAGTGACAGAGTCAGGACTCAAATCTAGACAGGCTGGCTTAGGAAGGAAAAAAAAAAAAAAGCACGTTCTTAAGATTGTGTATTCGCTGAATGAATGAGCGTAAGTGAAGAAGAGGGGTTTGGATAAAACCTACAGAGGTCCAATTCATTCCCCCACACCACAAGCTGGGAGGGGCTGCTGCTAGAACTTACTCTGCGTCCTCAGACTCTTACATTTTGGGGGTTTAGTGACTGTTGCGCACTGGCCCTTCTATTTTTAATTGTCTTAAAAGCAAATGCTCTTTCGCTCTCTGTGGACACGGTTTTAATAAGCCTATTTCAATATTCATAATTCAGAAGCAAACGCCCCCGCTGCAGGCTCTCAGACGTCAGTAGCCGGCCTCTGCTCTTTGTGGGGAAGACCCGGTGAACTGACTGGCCCCGCGCTTATCCCACTTCCTGTGTGATCAGGCTCTCCGAGCAGACCGCTGAGCCAGGAGGTTAGAACACTCTGTCACTGCTTCCAAAATATTAATTGGATGGTAATATTTTTGCTCAACAGGCAGCTGGTTCATAACCTCCCTGGGAAAGTGCAAAATGGTGATAAAAAGTCTCAATTCTAGGAGAAATGATAATGTTTCAGAATGTCTCAGACATTAACTGACCTGGTCATTTTCCCCCCATAATTCTCCCAATTTCACATTTACGCAGCATCGTTAAGTCCCGTGATAAGCTGTTTTTTTAAAAATCTGTGATCCAAATCACAGATAAAACCCAAATCTGTGATTCTCAGGCATTTCTCAGTCTTCTCTTGTATCCCCATCAAAATCAAATACTGAATTCAGGTCCTATATTTTTTATCAAAACCTTGCTTAATTAGCTGAGGTTAGAACGCAGATTTTATTAAATTTATATTCTCAGTGCATAAATTAATACTTATGTTTTTTTCTGAATAAGCTCTGATTGAATGAATAAGTGAATACATGAATGAGTTGCTCTAAGCTTTGTTCTCTGCATTCTTTGAAGCAGAGATCAATAAACAGCTGGCTCAGGGCACAGGGTTTCCCACCATGATGCCCACATTTGTGTGCATGGCAGACCATCAGAACACATCGTTCTCTTTGTGAGACACCATGAAATTCAGTATATCTAAAGTCACGTGATCGGCAAACACACCCATTTTATGATCCTCCCACATCAATGGCAGTTCCTCCTCACTCTCTCTAGCTGGGTCTTTTCCATTAGACCTCCCTCCAACAGCGGCCTTGTCCTCTGCACCTTCTCTTTCTCTTCCTTCATCTAATCCCATAGCTGATGATTTGCACGTTTCCTCTGCCTCCCTGAGCTGTCCTAATACTATGCAACTCACTTACCCAGCTCCCTGCGAGGCATTTCTCTCCTGGTCTTCACTATCTCAGGCAGTGGCCATTCCTTGGGTCATACTCCTGGGAGTAAGGTTGCCAAGTAAAACACAGGACAACATATATCTTGCAAGTCACCAGCGTGGCAGTTTGGCAGGAGTGTAGCATGTATATTGAGAGAGAGCGGGGGAGAGAGAGAGAGAGATTGAGATTTCAGGCATTGGCTCATGCGATTATGAAGGCTGCCAAGTCCAAAATCTTCAGGGAGGGTTGGCTTGACGGGCTAGTGTTGCAACTCAAGTCTGAAGGCAGTCGGCGAGCAGAATTCCCTCTTGCTTGGAGGAGGTCAGTCTTTGTTCTGTTACGGCCTTCAACAGATTGGATGAGGCCCATACAGTATGAATGACAATCGGCTCCACTCAAAGTCCACTGAGCTCCATGTCAACACTATCCGCAACCACTGACAGAAACCTCCAGAGTAACATCTGATCGTGTACCTGAGCACCCTGGCCTGGTCAAGGAGACACGCAGAATTAACCATCGCAGGTAGTGATCCTCAAACTCATCTCCATCCCAGAACCTCAAAACGTGACCATGTCTTGCACGTAGCGTGTTCCAGAGCCAGTGAGCTAAGAGGAGGTCAGAGTAGAGCAGATTGGGAAAGACCGAGAGGCATTTGGAGACCCCCCTGTGAGGCTGGAGGCGGAGATCACAGGGCTGTGTCTGCAAAGCCAGGGCAAGCACAGCATTTCCAGCAAGACCAGAAGTGAAAGGCAAGGCATGGGACAGGGTCTCCCCTGGAGCCTTCACAGAGAGCTTGGCTCTGCCAGCCTTGATTCCAGACCTCCAGCCTCCACATGGAGAGGGAATACATTTTTGTTTTAAGCCACCAAATTTGTGGGACTTCGTTACAGCAGCCCTGGGAAACTAATACAATTGTTATGTTACTACATAACGTAAAGGGTATAAAGGAAACAGAACTGTCTTCTGGGATACAAATAAATAGTCAGGATTACTCTCATAAGGGTAGGGGAGTGGGGCAAGATCCCTGACTCAGATGTGCTCAGGGGAGAGAGGCAAGGCTGGGGACCGAGCAAAACGCCCTGGGGGACAGTGACATTAACCAGAACCAGCCGGGGTCACCAGCAAAATGCAGGATGATAATTGAGGACAGGAGGTGGAAGGGTCAGAAGAGTCTTAGACATCTTCCTCCTTGATAGCAGGACCCACCCTGGAGAGTTTATAGAGCGATATCTAAGAGTCTCTCAGATCATCCCGACTTTGTCTGCCTCCTACAAAACCAGAAGCACTAAGGAGAAGGGGAGGGAAGCGCCAGGGGGTTGAGAGGAAGGCCAGACCTGCTGTCACCCTGGAAGGGAAAAAGAAAGTTTCAGATCTCAGCTGGCAAATGAGATATTACAGCCAACGCTTGAAAAGCCAGATTCTTTCTCCTTTGTAAAGGCTCTACCTGCGGATCATGAAGTGGCTCAGTGACAGACACATTAAAACACCATTACACGGTGCAACAGAACACAATGTGAAAATAGATTTAACCTTCACAGTGTATCGATCTCTACCCCGTGCTGTGCCCAAGTTCTTGGACAACTGTTTTATAATAGGTTTTAGTTATTTTCCTGTTGCTATTCTGAGATCCTCGGAGGAGGAGGAGGGTGTTATTTCATAAAGCCCTTTGAGAGTGGAGAGACGCCGGTGCGTGTCTCAGGGAGCACCTGGCCTTGGAATGCTCCTGCCGGCTGCTCCGTACGCAGGAATCACTTCTGTGAAAGCGAGGGATGATTCTGCGTCGGCTGCTGGGATGACAGACGCCCAAGGATGAGAAGGAGAACAGGGGGAAGGAGAGAGAGTCTTGGGTCCATACAACTACACACAATGGTGAGAGTCGGGGGGCCCACACCTCTTGTGACTTAATGTAGGCACCCAAGGACAATATGATAATGCTGCCTTGTAGTGTGGCTCTTATGCCCACCCTCCACTTCAAAGCATGTACACACACACAATAAAAACACTTTTCATAATATGGGAGAAAAGAGATTCAGTTCCCGGTAACAAAAATGATCAAGGACCTGCAATTTTCCGAAAGAGTTTTGACCCACATGAGCAGAAAGAGTAACACAAAGACAGTAAAATCACTTACTTTTCAAGGAAATTTATCTTTGATTTTGCAGTGGTTTAGAGGAGTAAGCAAATTGGGAGAAGTATTTGTAGCCCAGAGTAAATAATGAGTGCCAAGTATTTTTTTTTATGTGGGACTTATAACACTATTTTCTACATATTGTACCAGTAATATGGTTGTAGCAGAATCCAAGAAAAACCATAATGAAAAGACCAGTGTGTAGCAAAGTAGCCAATAAACTAGGTGGCTTGCACAAGAGGCCATAGAAAGCCAACCAAGTCAATACTTAATGGTGTGTCCCCTAAGACCGCAACTCACCAAAGGTGAAAAAAGTGTTCTTGAAGGTATTCAGATTTGAGTTCTCACAATTTCTCCCTCCAAATCATATTCCTTACAATCCATCATATTAGGGATTCATAAACATTTGATAAAATTAAATATTATTTTCAGATAAGAACTTTTTGTAAAAGAAGATAGTTTCTCTTTAACACAAAGACAAAAATATGCCAGTTAACTGCATCATGCTTCATGGTGATCAAATAAATTCTCTTTGCATTTAGAAACAAGATAATGTTACCCTATTTATCTAGTAGTATTGGAAACTATTGTGTAAATAATAACTGATAAAAATACAAAAAATGGAATAACTCTAATAATGGAAGAGATGAAGAAAAAGTTGTCTGTAAATGACATGATGGCCCACCTAGAAAATTATGTAAGATCTACTCAAGTCATTAAAACAAATAATTGATTTAAATACACCTGCTGATTAAAAACTATATATAAACTGCCAGTAGTTACCTGTATTAGAAATATGTCTACTTTTGAAAATAGGATAAGAAAACAATCCCTCACTTTAAAGATATTTCAGCTAGTTGTAACAATAAATTAAAATAAAGTGGGAATGATCCTTACAAAGAATATATAGAACTACTATGAACAGAAATATGAAATACTGTTGGCATGTCCACATATTGAGAGATTAATATTTGTGAACATTGTAATTCATCCCAAAATAATCGATGAATGTAATGAAATTCCAATAGGAGATTTTACAGTATGAAAAAAAGACCTTCTAAGATTACGTAGAAAAATAGGCGGGAATAGATAACTGGCACTTATTAAGATGAAGGTGCTACGCGATGATGTGACCAAGCAGATGCTGATTATTCGTTACGTAAAAAGTTTGAGGAACTGCTCTGTGTACTTGGCTTGTGGGAGGGAGAAAACAGACTTGGCTCTTGCCTTGAAGAAGCTTACGATCTAATGGAAGAGAGATAGTAAAAAGTAATGACACAGGTATTATAAATACTGAATGAGGAATTACCACGTGTTTTAGAAGATACAGGTTTCACAGAAGCAGAGGCAGGGGTATGGCTGTTCTCTGCTCCGATTAGAGGGCTCCATGCCGACAGGCACACAGACGGTGGGACTGGCCCGCTGTGAGGCACACGCAGAGTGACACTGACCCTGCTCAGGGATGGAAAGAGGAAGAGAGCCCCCAGAAGAAGAAAAAAGGTTTAAAAGCCTGGCTATGGGACGATCTTGGCACAGCCAGGAAGCAAAAGGAGCTCAGTGTGGACAAGAAGGGAAACTCCCGAGGGAGTGCAGGGATGAGCTAGAGAGAGAAGTGAGTGGGCGCACAGGCAGACCACGCAAAACAGAACAGGTTTTTAAAAATAAGGTTTTACTTGAATGCAATGAAATGGTCCTAAGGGTTCTGAGTGGGGACGTGACATAATAAAATCAATCGTTTAAGAAGTTTATTTTTGTTCTACTGCATGGAGAATGGTTTGGAATAGGTTACAGGTGGACACAGGAAGACTCCCCGTCGGCAGCCGTCCGTCTCGAGAGACGATGGTGTAGCTTCTTAAGAGTCTATCTGCACCGCCGAGAATGGTAGTATCTGTCTCCTCCCGTGTTGAATCGACATCTTGCGATGACGCTGAAGCTACAGAGCCTGGGCAGGGTGATATGGAGGGTCTGCTGTTGCCCATGCAGCAGACCCCCCCTCTCTTCGCAGCTGAAGGGTCCAAGGGAAAGACGGAGTCAATACAGCTTGGCTTCAGGTGCGCCGCGGGAGTTGCCGGTGTTGACTACAACGTCGAACTGCCTTAGGGACTCCGGCTCCGGATTTTCTGTCGGGGTTTACTCCCTTAGCCTTTCCCCTGAAGAGGTATGCCGCAAGGCAGCGGAGGTTTTTTGGAGTCAGAGTTTTCCTTCTCTGATGTACCCTGACTGGAAGATCGAACCAGCGACACTTAGCTCGCAGGCCGACGCTCAATCCACTGAGCTAAACCAGCCAGGGCAACACAGGAAGACTACACAGTGAGTATTCCTGTAGAAAGACGGGGTGCGACTACCCCGGCTGAGGGCACTGGCCATGGAATGTGAAAGAATTTCACAAGTATTTAGAAGTAGAATTAATGAGATCTGGTGACTCACTGATGGGAAGTTAAAAGACTTACATAAAGTTCATCTATTTTCAGGTTTGTCACTGGTGTTAAGAACAGAATAACAAAAAGCAGAAACAGATTCATCTATTATTATAAAATAAACGTGACGTTGTAAAATACTGAGAAAGAAGGAATTATACATAAAATATAGTCAGGCAGTTAGCGAAAATGTTTTAGCGGGAGGGGAGAAAACTGAATAAGGACAGTACTTTCTCACAATTTACACCAAATAACAATAAGACATTAACAGTAGTAGAAGTTTATGCGGGTTTATGCTTTTATTTCACCTCCTCTGTTGTCTTTGCTTTTGGACGTTAGGAACAAACCCCTTATAAAAATGCTCCTCAGTTCAGGGCTATCATGCATGGTTCTGTATAATGTGCTTTCTTGTCTTTTTATTTGATTTTCTTCTAATCACGGCCGTTCTATTTCTCTGACTTCATCCTTTTCAACCCCAGCAAGCCCCCCACTCTGATGTTCTTGATAATATTACTACTTCGTGTCAATGAGTAGTTCAAATGCTAATCCACGAGAAGCCCTTTAGAGAACACCTGCCATTTCGTGACCCCCTATGGACCAATATTAAGTTCACTACTAACTTGTTCCACCAAAGAATATTGTGTAGCTCTTCATTTAACCAAATATATTTTTATGTCCTTTAATTCTTCTAGGATTGTCTCCATATACATGTCAGTCTGTGTTCAGTTAAACCCCAGCCACTTGGTAGCTTTTGCAGTTTTTTAAGAAAAGTATCTTCATTCTTGTTTTTTTTTTTTGTTTTTTTTTTTTTGGTGGGGCGAGGTGGGGAGGATGGTTATTCCCAGTATAGAAAAATGCTACCGATTTTTAAATTTTATTTTGTATGCTGAATTGAAAAAAAATGATCTTGAATTAGAGAGGGCTTAGTTAATCGTAATGTCAAAGGCAGAACACATAAGGAAAAATTTGTTTACCAGGAAAACCTAATAAAGTCAAAAATGTATGACAACTTGGGACAAAATCTTTGCTACATATATGACAGATAAGAAATCAATACTCTAAGTATCTGAAACAACATTACACAAAAAGACGATTGTCAAATGTGGGCAAAGAGCATGGAAAAAAATTAGAAAATAGAAATACCCAGCAAACAGGAATCACTGCTCAGTCTTATATGCAGGCTGAGTTAGTCCGCTTGGCAGACAAAACAGTTGCCAGGAACTCCTTCCGACCCGGCGCACTGAGAGAGGAATCTCGCAGCTCTCTCGAATGCCTGCACCAAAACCTAGAAAGGACTCCGATCCTGGTTGGGTCATTTGCCTCTGCTGGATAGAGAGTCATACTTCCCAAGCAGAAGAAATAACTAAAGAGGGTATTTCTCAACAAAATTTACAAACCACTAATCGCTACACGCAAATAAACAAACGCCAATAAACGGATTGCCCGTGAAGGGTTAGATAAGGAGTCAGGACATTTCCAAGGGCTTCCTCCGTCATTTTCTTCAGGGCCCTGGTGGCAGCAAGACCTCATTACAGAAAGTCACCCCCCAAACCACTGCCGGGGCCTTGTGGGCTGGAGTGGCTTGCTTTAGACATTCCATCACGGTCCTCGGAGAGCAAGCTGCTTGCAGAAAGAAGCAATTCCATCTGGAGGGACAAGAGCAAGCAGTGGAAAGGTCTGAGGTGGGGAGGGGAGAGGGCCCGTTGATCTCAACTCTGCAGAGTCGGTTTCTGAGTGAACAATGTGGTTACAAAAACAATCTGAAGTGTGTGAGGGGCACTCTTTTTTTCTTTTTTCCTCCCCCACTAAATTGACAGGTTGGCAGGTTTGAGGCCTGTGTCCTTTAGAAATCCCGCTGCTCGGCGTGGAGGCTTAATTCAGCCAGAGAGTCAATAAACAGCACGAAGGTCACCGGGAGCCTCGACTTGGAAGGGAGAATGTTTTGTTTTATGAAAAATACAAAGTGCAGAGAAAATTGAGCCTACGGAGGGACGACGGGAAGACCGCAGAGAGCAAATAATGAAATTCTGCATTCCCACGGAACGCTGGGAACAGGACCTGTCACCTCCTGGATGCAAACGCCTTCAGAGGGTAGATGGCACTTGGAGTTCTGCACGGAGAGACGAGGCCGCTAAAGGGTTGTGAGGTGCACTAGTTGTATGCTCTCCTTCACTGGCAGTGGGGACATCTGAGCAGACACAGAGAAAGAGGGGGGCAGGTCAGAGCCTGCCAGTCACAGAAGGAGAGAAGCCCAAGGACCGTCTTCCATCCGCTGCTTTCTCCTGGACTTGGGGTTCCCCGGAGGGCGCGCTGGTCCCTTCGTACCAAGAACTTAACACTCAATGTCAGCAGTAGGCAAGCAGTATCAGTTATTATTTTCAACGTTCCTATTTAAAAGCACTTGCTTTTCATGTAACTGAACACTCCTATGTCCGCCTTGAAAGCCTCAGAAGCAGATGTGGAGACGTTCAGCGAGGAGAACACCAGAATTCCAGCATGAGTGCAAGCATCCCTGCACCACCGTGTGAAGGGAGACAGCGGCCACTGGAAGGGGGCAAAGTGGCCCCGACAGCTAAAAGCAGGGAAGGTCGTGCCGGGTTGTGGGGATTCAAAATATGTGCCTCCCAGAGGGGCAACCTGGGACCCGCAATGAAAGATGAAGGGTTGCCAGTGGGAGAGAGAAACAGGTGATTCCAGATCAAGGCCAAGTGTATGTACTTAGCATTGAAGAGTACGTCCTGCAATCTGTATTTCTGAGAAAAGCGTTTCACAGAGGACTGGAAGAGCAGGTTGGGCCCAGCTACTTCCTAAGAAGTCTGACGTGCTCACTTCGCCGGGAGAAAGCTGGTTACATGTGTTAGCGCTGCTTTGCGCTGTTTGCCATACCGAATGGTAAGGTCCTTGAGGCATGGAGGAACTATATCTAGTTTCTGCCCTGCGGGGATCTACACCTCTCTCCCAGTCCATAGAGTTGCTCCTAAGAGGACAGGGCCCTTGCCTGAGGCCACTACTCAAGAGACGGCCATGGAGAGAGCTCCTGACCTCCCTCCTGTGTCTCCATCCACACCTTCCCAGGAAAGAGCCCATTCAGACCCATTCACTTTCTCTTCGGAGTCCTCCTGTCCACAGAACGTGGGCATTTTGCTTTGCTCCTTTATGCTCCAGTTTTACAGGATCAGGATAGGTCCTTGTGTGCGGGGCGCAGGCGGGATCTGGAATCCAACACCCTGTGTCTGGCTAATTCTGTCTAATCGTGAGTTTCAGTATCAAATGGGAGCCCATTTGTCCTCATGGTCCAACAGCAGTAATCAATATGGGTTTTCATTTCCATTTGTTGACATCTGAATCTGTCTCTTGGTTGTTTCTGAACCTTGGGGGGGGGGGGCTTATAGCACCCTTTAATGCCGTAAACCTCAAAAAGTGGCCCTTAGTAAGAGCACTGATTTAAAGACTGAATTCATGACGTCACTGTCTCTGACAGCACTGCTATCAAGACCCAGCTGTGGCCATGTGCAGCTGATAATGGACTCTTACCATGAGGTCATTTGGGATCAAAATGAATAGATCACCTTCTCTTTCCTGTTTTGGAATACGTGATCTTTTTTCTTTTCTCCTCTCTATAAAATCTGTTTCTCAATTCCTGGAAATATTCCCATCACCTTTCACTGTTGGAAGAGACCCCCCTGTCCCCACCAACACTCTTGCCTACAGCTGCTGCTTCACTGATTTCTCGGCCCCGATTTTGCAGCCAGGGATTTTATTAATAATGCTTGAAGTCAGAAACGTAGGTGCTCTTTATTGTAAGAGCATCCCCATCGGCTCAGGGACGCGCCTCTCACGGAGACTACGTTTGCAGTGGAGAAACTATGCCCCTGTGCTCCTCCTCTTGCACATAACACTCCCCAGGGAAGTCACGCACAGTGCACTGAAGGCCAAGACTTTTTTTTTTTTTTTTTTTTTTTTTTTGTCTAATTCACATTTTGACTTGTTTCCTTTTAGAGTGCACTGATGTTCCCCCCAACTGGATATTACATTTTGTCAAGAGCATGCCTGCCACAACAAGAAATCCACCCCCAGTTCAAAGCTTGGGTTTTCATGTTCAAATAACTTTCTGAAATTGGATGGCCACGTCTGGTAGCGACGTTTCATCGAAAATGAAGACACTCTAAGCTCACTCTGACTAAACTAAATTGCAGTTTGGGAATATAACTGAAATAAAAAAGAAGGAAGAGTTTAAGAGCTCAGTTTCTGCAAATCTCTGGATAGAAGTGTCTGCGCATCAGGTAGAATTAAAAAAAAAAAGAGGGCAGTAGAGCCCATTGAACATGGAAAACAATTAAAAATATATTGAAAGTAGAAAGAAAAAGAGAAATCACTCCTAATGAATTCTGGTGCCCCGCTCAACCCCAGCCTCTTTGTAATCCTACTGGGAACATCTTTATTGATCTGGGGGTCCTGCAGCAAGCTTCTGATGCTTATCTCAGCATAAAAACAGACTCTTGTGATGAGCAGTGATTTAATTACATGACAATCACCGTTAACAATGCATGGCGAATACCAAAGAAAATATGCAGAGTAGACTGGCAGTGATAAATGCAAAGAGGTGGCATTGACTTTCTGTAAAGTTTCTTGGTAAAATTCCACGGGTACTTTTCTCATAGGAAAAAAAAAAAAAAAAACTCAGTGACTTGCAATGCCTAAGAACAGACTTCATTAAGAAAGTTTAAATTTTTAAATAATAATTTGGGTTATACTCATAGAACCTGGTTCTAAAACCTCAGAAATAGACCTAGGTTAAGCTTTCCCGCAAAATCATGAGGCTTTAAAAGGCAGAGAATTTCTCTTGTCTCAGATCAAGACTCTCTCAATGCTTATTTCCATAGTCACTATTTAAAAATTATTATCTAAAGGAACTAGTGGAAATTGAATACGTTTTTCACTATAAGGTTCTTTCAGAATAAAATTTCAAGAGTCTTCAGATGTGTTATTATAATAGGCTTTTGTATATGTCAAAGCACATGTTTAAGTCTAGGCATACTGAAAACAATACATTTCCCAACCTTAGCATCAGACTAAGCTGGATTCATCAGAGCTATTCACTAGGTTGGAATGATCATGTCCCACTGTTCATTGCCACGGGTTTTTCTAAAACGTGTGAGGTGATAAATATGCGTGTAAGGGGCAACAATGGTGTTCCATTTGGTGCCATAAAACCTGGTGAACTGAATATGGCAGAATGGCTCTTCTGCCACAAGAGGCCGGTAAAATGAAAGCTTGCCCCTCACCCCCAAAAAGAGTAAATCCACAAGAGTTAAGGGAGTAGAAGAACAGACATCCCAGACAAAGGCTCTGGATAAAGAAGTGTGTGGGCAGATAGAACACCATAGATTCAGGGTTGGGGGGAGTTAATGCCGAATGGGAAAGACACCGGTGGATTTATCCCCACCCATGGCATGGACAAGGGAGCGACTCATCCTTGGAGCCCCTAAAAAAGGCTCAGCTTGGCATTGATGGGGTCTAAAAAGGGCATGGATGAAAAGAGGGTCTGAGAAGAGGGAGATCACAGGCAGGTTATAAACACACACACACACACACAACCAGTCAAGTCTCGGTCCATAAAATTGGAGGTCTCTTCTTCAGAGAATATCAATGAACTTTCAGAAGAGAGTTAAGGAAGAATCTGCACCAGGGTCAAGGGCACAGGCTCCAAAGCCAGACTGGCTGGACTGAGAGGTTGACTCTGCTTCTTAGCACCTGTGTGACTTTGAACAATTTCCTTAGCCATCTATGCCTCGGTTTTCTCATGTGTCAGTGTCCACAAAAACAGATTAAAAACTTAAAAGAGGAAGGAAGGAAGGAAGGAAGGAAGGAAGGAAGGAAGGAAGGAAGGAAGGAAGGAAGGAAAGAAGGAAGGAAGGAAGGAAGGAAGGACACTCTATTATCTTCAGATCTGAGAAGACACTTATAATAGACTGTTACGGAAAAACAACTAAGAAATTAAAGAATATTATTGGGCCAATTACCTACTTAGGTAAAAAATTGAAAGAGAAAAGCAGTAAGGTTTCCCAGAATACAGAGCGAAAGAGAAAATCTGGAAAAAGAGAGAGAAAAGAGTATTGGAAGATACCTTACTTCTGTCTATACTCAGCACTGTGAAAGAAAAATAAAATGGGGAGGGGGAACTTCTGCATAAATTACAGATGATTTTCTAGGCCTGAACTGGACAACAAGGTTTAGTTTGAACGAGTTCCTGTCAGCCCGAAAGCCAACGTGAATGAAATGAAAAATGACATAGATCTAGACAAATTCTCAGGAGATTTCGAGAAAAGACAGAGAAAAATTCTCTGAACAGTTAAATGAGAAAGGAAACACGGTTGCCGATACAGCAGCGTGAGACTGGCAACCGTCTGTCAGCCACGAGACGCGACTCTTTCCGAATTCCAAGGGGACACTCCCGAAACCAGCACTTGAACCATCACATCTGAACTACAGGCAAGTGGGAGTGCTCGATAAATACATTTTTGAGACAGTAAAGAGCTCAAGCAGTTCACTTGCTACACAGTCTTCCTTGGGAAGGTGTTCCTAGATGCACCGCCACAGAATAAGAGAGAAAATCAAGAAAGTGGGGGCAGGGGGTCGAGGAAGATAGAGACGTGGCCCAGGAGAGCTAGGGCTGGGTCCCTCCCCGGGGTGAGCAGGCGGGGCCTCACGTACAGAGGCGCTGAAACACTGGTTAAAGTTAACAGAACGAGAAATACAGGCAGGCGATTTAAAGGAGGAAAGAAAAAGGAAAAAGGCATTACTACACAGTAAAGAAATCTATATATTAAACAACATAGATTATCCTCAATTAGGACAATAAAAATGTATCATGTCCAATAACGGTAACAATACCTGGCACGGTTCCAAAGCGCTTTAACATTTGGCCTCTTTCCTCCTTACCCCTACCCCTCCATCCCTCCTTCTCCCATTTGCTCTCATCTTTTTTTTTATAATTAATTTGTTTATTTATTTTTAGAGAGAGGGGAAAGGAGAAAGAGAGGGAGAGAAACATCACTGTGGTTGCCTCTCACTCGCGCCCCCAACTGGGGACCTGACGTGCAACCGAGTCATGTGTCCTGACTGGGTATTGAACCAGCGACACTTGGATCTCAGGCCGACGCTCAATCCACTGAGCCGCAGCAGCCAGGGTTGCTCTCATCTCTTTGGAACTACATGAAATTGCTAGATTCCACCCACACAGAAGCCCCCATCGGACAAATCAGAAAACCAAGGCTGAGGGAGACGCACCCCTTACGTTTAGACGGCTAGAAAATTAACTTTTCTTCGTGGTCAGGCATTAAACAATTCTCTACAGAGCTGAACTCAGCGACATCGACGTCCTGAAGGACGGCAGGTGGTGGTAGGAGCAGACGTCAATGCGACTTTCATTCATCAAGAATTAAAACGCAAAGCCGGTGCGCACCCTGCAGGGACTCACCTTTGCAGCAACCGATGACTAACGTCGTCCTTCACGTCAACGTGACGAACCTATTAAAAGAAGATGAATTCCTCAAGCGAATGCACCTGCTGTGTGTTTGCTGAAAAGCGTATACGCGTTCCCAAACGTGCACACCACCCCGCTCTTCAGCGGGCTGAGTCCTATGCCGCTGATATTAATAGAAAACTTGCAGAAAGAAAATAAAATGCCTCTAGTTGCTGTTTTTAGGTCTGAGCTAAAGACGCAAATCTGCCTCTGCAACTCCCTGCGTAATTGGCATTTCTATTATTATACAATTTCTAGCTTTCTGGTTTCTGGTTCTGACAAAATCGTATGAGTTCAAAGTAATGCAACATAATGGTTAATATTTGAAGTACACGATGATGATGATGATCAGTTACTTCAAGCCAATCACGGCCCACATCCAGAGGAAGAGTTCCCCAAACTAATCAATCTGAAGGACCTTAATTTTTTGTTTAAAGCCCCTATTTGTAACAGCTTATTCAGAAAGAATTAAGTAATTATGATTATTAAAGCTGTGAATTTGTGAAATGACAGGAGACATGTAGAATATGGCTAAAAAGTCAGATTTGGGGAAATAGAATCCCAAACTGTATCTTACAATGTTTCATCATTCACTTTCTCTAAATATTATTACAGAATGTTATTACAGAATATTGTTACAGACTAAAATGAACTAATCCAATGTCAAGATCTTAAAACACGCAAACATGTTGCACTGTGACAGGGCTTTTGATTCTATTACTAAATGTATCATCCTGTTCTTGTAGCAGAGACACTGAATTAGAATGTATTGCAATTGCGTGCTCACTGTTTCCACAATTAATATTCGTGGTGACATAAAGAATGAACGTTTTGGAGCCCGGCTTTTATTCAGCTGAGACGAGCCTCCTAGCTTGTCCCTGCTATAGAAAAGCATTGTCTTCTCTAATTTAGAGAAGGATTATCCTCTCCCTCCTCCAGCTCTGGAGCTGACCACTAACTCGTTGGTTGTGAGGCTCCTTCATGGAGTTTCAATGATGGGGAATGACCTGAGAGAAAATAAACATTCACGCCTTTCAGGTGCTACTACTGATGATGACTGACATTCAAGTTTATACAAGGGCAGATTCAGGTCAAGAACCCAGATTTTGATGGTCTTTATATCACCCCATGCTGCATTTGAGCCGTTAATAGGACATCATCCCATTAGAAAAAGGATGTTGTTGTTGTTTTTTTTCACACACTATTGTTTTTCAGCGATGCTCTAAATAAATTAGGGATGTGTTTGTGGGTGTGTGCATGTGCACCCACATGGGAATGTCTCAGTATAACCCACCCAAGAAATTCTTCTTTGAAAATAAATACAGATGGAAGAATTTTCTAAGGAAAAAAAGCAGAAATGTGCTCCTGCAAAAACTGGCAATGGAAACCAATACAATATGATTCTTTTTCATGAATCCTATCATTTTTGACCGAAAGAGGACACACTACATCAAAATTAAACCTCACTAAGTATTTCTGCTTACCCATCTTTTTTCCTTTATAGTCCTTTTATTTTTTAACTGTTTTTGTATTTTTTTCAATTACAGATGACAAACTGTATTAGTTTCAGGTGCACAACAGTGATTAGACATAACTTATAAAAGTGATCTCCCTGATCAATCTAGTGCCCATCTGACACCACACATAGTTACTGCAATATTATTGACTAGGCTATAATTTACATCCCTAAGACTATTTTGTAACTACCTATTTGTACTTCTTAATCCCTTCCCCCTTTTCAATTTGACTTGTTTAGTTTTTAATGATTCCAGGAGAGTCTACTTCCAGACCTTCTCCCTGTACTTCTCTTTATTATACCTTTAATCAATAGTGAAGGGAGAAAAATCGTCTGGTGTGTAGTGTTTAGCTAATATCCATCAAAGGTTTCTCTCTCTAAATAGTTGTTTTTCCAATTCAGCCTAATGTGACATGAAATTTCAGTAATTTTTATTTTTATTGCATATGAAATCTGGATATCTACAGTATCAGGATCCACAATATGAAAAGTTGTTTATAACTGCATATATATTTTCATTGTCTTCCCTCATATTATAACTGTTGTAAAGAAGATGAAAATAAATTTTTGTTTTATAAATTCTTACTTTCTTTCATACATCCTGTTTTTACATAAGTTAATACACATTAAGTTAGTGGATTTTTACATTTTTAAAAAACTGTGAATACTGAGCAAAGTATTTTGAACAGCCCTTAATAGTTACAGGCTTAGTTACTTATAAATTATGTACTTATACGAGACTATGAAAATATTATATGCAATATAAAACATGTCAGAAGGGGAAGTTTATTATATTAGATACAAATAATTATAAATAAGACTATAGAATAGTGGAAGTAAAATATACGCTAGAGTCCCATTCCACCCATTATCATTACCATTACCAGGCATATATATATTTTTATATATATATCATGTCCGTGTCCGGGCAGGATTGACAGATCGATAGCTCTTTCTCGATTCCGTGGGTGGTGGTGCATGGCCGTTCTTAGTTGGTGGAGCGATTTGTCTGGTTAATTCCGATAACGAACGAGACTCTGGCATGCTAACTAGTTACGCGACCCCCGAGCGGTCGGCGTCCCCCAACTTCTTAGAGGGACAAGTGGCGTTCAGCCACCCGAGATTGAGCAATAACAGGTCTGTGATGCCCTTAGATGTCCGGGGCTGCACGCGCGCTACACTGACTGGCTCAGCGTGTGCCTACCCTCCGCCGGCAGGCGCGGGTAACCCGTTGAACCCCATTCGTGATGGGGATCGGGGATTGCAATTATTCCCCATGAACGAGGAATTCCCAGTAAGTGCGGGTCATAAGCTTGCGTTGATTAAGTCCCTCAGAGAAGGAAAACTGACTCCAAAAAACCTCCGCTGCCTTGCGGCATACCTCTTCAGGGGAAAGGCTAAGGGAGTAAACCCCGACAGAAAATCCGGAGCCGGAGTCCCTAAGGCGGTTTGACGTTGTAGTCAACACCGGCAACTCCTGCGGCGCACCTGAAGCCAAGCTGTATCGACTCCGTCTTTCCCTTGGATCCTTCAGCTGCGAAGAGAGGGGGGGTCTGCTGCATGGGCAACAGCAGACCCTCCATATCACCCCGCCCAGACTCTGTAGCTTCAGCTTCACTGGAGAGGACACTCCAGCGTCATCGCAAGATGTCGATTCAACACGGGAGGAGACAGATACCGTGTCACTCCCGAGTCGGACTGCACAGCCATTCTCGGCGGTGCAGATAGACTCTTAAGAAGCTACACCATCGTCTCTCGAGACGGACAGCTGCCGACGATATATATATATATATACACTCTAAAACTTCAGGGAAAATAATTTTATGTCAAAATGAATAACAAGATGTCAATTGGATGTCCATTTGAAAAAAGTTACGAGGAGCCTTATTTCACACAGAAAAGGAAATTCATTTCTGGATTTTTAGACCTAAATGTGACTGTAACACCATAAATTGGTCTTCCCACCCTTTGCCCTCCAGGTATACGGTATTCCCTCCCTTATCGTGGGTATTATGTTCTGGACACGCCCCCCCCCCCCCATAGGTGAAAATCCGCAAAGTAGGAACCTTACATTTATTTTAGTATTTATATATATTTTAAGGCTTTATAAACCCTTCCCACACACTCATGAACTGTTCCCACGCCCTTATTAGCCTTTCCCACACTTTTATAAACACCACTTATGTTCTTAAACATATTCTACACTCGTAAACCTACGTCACTTTAACATACGTGTACAGCGCCGCAAAACCCCGCGATACTGTACGTTCCAAGGCCCCCAGTGGATGCCTGAAGCCTTGGGCAGTGCTGCGTAGGACGAAGTTTAATTTACAAATTCGGCGCAGTAAGAGAGGAACAATAACTAATAACAGGGGACCATTTTACGGGTGTGCTGTAAGAAAGGTGACGCGACTGTGCCGGCTCACAAAGTATCTTATTTTCCTGCGCGGTGAAGGCCCTAACGAGCTCGTTCTGGCTTCCCTTTGCGGCCACAGCCCAGGCCTAGCCCACTGGCCAGCCTCGCTCTTTAAGTAAAATAAGGGTCACGTGAACACAAGCACCGCTTACCGTGACGGCCGGTGCGACAGCCCGCGTGACAGTCCCTGCCGCGCCTGCTAAGGAGCTAAAAGAGAAGGCGTGCAGGCGCCCGGAACAGGCTGGAAACACGGGCACCTCGGCCACGTCAGCCTCGTGCGTAACGCCGCACGTCACGTGCATCCATTTGCGATCACGCGAGACTTCCCTGTGGTATTTCATGATGTTACCGGGCAGCGCGGTGCGCACTGAAACGCACTGTACGCCGCTGCCCTGCGGCTCCGAAGGCCACGACTGGGCCCTGGTAGGGGAGGTCGTCTCTCTAAAATCAATAAGCATGTTCTCAGGTGAGGATAAAAGAATTATACAGCGATCCCTCGCTTGTCGCGGGTATTACGTTCTAGACCCCCCGCAGTGGGTGAAAATCCGCGAAGTCGGAACCTTACGTTTATTTTAGTATTTACTGTACAGTACCGCAAAATCCCGTGATATAGCGAAAAATCCGCGATAAATAATTATATATTTTTAAATCCCATGATACAGTGAGGCCGTGATACGTGAACCGCGCTATAGAGAGGGGCTACTGTACATTTGTTTATTCAACTGCTTAATTCCGTGGTTTTCCATTTAATATTTTCGGACCTTACGTGATGGCCGGTAACTGAAACCAGAGAGCAAACTGCAGATCGGGAGGCCGGGTGAAGCTTTTAGATGCAAACACGAGAGAATGTCTCTGTGACTTTAAAGCAGACAAAAATTTCCTAAGCAAGATGCAAAAAAAAAAAAAAAAATCAGACACAATTTAAAAATCAATTATACCGCAGTTAAAACTCATTTTTATTAACACTCACCATTGACACATCCTAAAAAGAGAGAAGGCAAGTCATATGGAAAGAAGAAGGTTGCCAAACCTCCACAATTGGGGTTCTATTATTCTTATTCTAGAAACGAAGAGACCGGGCCTCCAAGAAGACATACAGGAAATTGGCTTGAGCTGCAACCTCCATCTTTCTGGCTCCAGGTCATTGCGCCGACGAGCTCCGTGCCGGGAACAATCAATTGCTAATGAGCAGCAGATGGAACAAGGACGCGCCAGCTTCATGGTCTAACCTGGGGCTCAAGGTTCTCTGAGTTTTCTCCCTTTTGCCTAAGGCTTGTTGCAGGACATGCAGACATTTTGTGGCCTCAGAATTAGAGAATGGACAGCTATAGAAGAAAATGGCTACAACAGATCAAAGAAAGTAGACATTTTATAAATTCTGCGGACATTGGAAGAGAAGTTGAAAATCCCCAAGTTTAAACGTAACGGGAAGTTTTAGGGTTGTTACAGAGGGAAAGGGGGTTCTTTCACCTGGCGCCTTGGTGTGAGACCCAACAACAAGTGTTAAGGAAAACAGGTCTTTATTGACAATATTCCAACCTTGGGGGGGTAGGGAGCACTTCGGCTCAGAGCCCTGTTCTCCCATGGGACCCAGCACTTCCCTTGCTCCCCCAAAGGTTAAAAGCCAAAAACATGCCCAGAGTTTCCCCATCCCTTATCTGTCAGGGGTCTCCTTCAGGACCTGGGGTACGATGTCATCATCCTCCATATAATAGTCCAGGAAAGCATGTACAGTGTTGCACTGGATCGCGTATGGTTCTCTCTCTCTCTAAGCCGCGTGTTGCGCTTTCTACCTCCTTGCAAACCATGTGGCTCTACTCTACTCTCCGCCTTCTACCGCCTCTCGCCTCTAAAATGGCTGCTGCCTTATTTTTAAACCCCTGACCGTGGCCTCTGACGTGTACCTGGTCCTGACCATTCACAGAACCTTGCGCAGCCCCAGTATGCTCTTTCCTCACCATTCCATGGTTAAAACCCCGCCCATCTCCTTGGGGCCTTGGAAGAATCAAAACCATTTGCATAACTAAGACACCAGCTACCAGCCATAGACATGCAAAGGCATCTTGAAAGCTGTCCCCCCCCATCCCCCAACCCGCAGGCTCTGGGGGGACCCTGCTCTGAACAGCATCACGTGGAAATTGCATTCATGTATACACCAAGTGACTATGAATAATCAAAATCTAGGCTAAAAACGAAGGTTAAGAGAAAAGGGGGGATTGATTATTAAAATGAATGGCATCAGTCATTTGGAAATCTTTGGTAGGAACAGCCAACCTGAATACTCAATAGAAATGGACCGCCTGACGACATAACGATTTACATGAAGCAAGGAAAAGGATTGTCAGGAGGGAACCTCATCCTTCTAAAATTGCTCAGACCCTCGAGCATTTGCCCCTCCACCCCTCAGTCCCATCATGAAGTGGTTCTTGTAAAAATCAAGAACTGGAGCACAGATCAAAACCTGAAGCCCAGACAGACCCTGTTAATTAAGCAAAATATCTTTGTCATGGACTGTGATTTCCCAGAGCCTTGAGTATAAACGGCCATCCGTAAATGGCACCCGCTGGTATGAACGTCTCCGGGCCCACTGTCATATAAGCAAATATATTACTACACATTATGAAGTTTACATTTGAAAACAGTGAGTGGAGGGTGGTTTTCTGGCAAGAATCGTAAGGTCTGTTTGATATTTCATTAGAATAAGTAGTAGAAGACTCCGTGGGATCTCACAAAGATCCCATTTTAATTTACTGGAAAGAAAACCAGGCTGGTGGGTTGAAAACCACTTGTATTTTTTTAAGGCAGCGATCAGGATGTCAACTACTAGATGTAGTTAAAGAGAGGAGTCTGGTCAGTGGGCGGAAGGAATCAAGGTCCAGTGCTGTCTTGTTTGAGCATCTTTATTTGTGATTTGGAAGAGAGAATATACAGGAGAAATATTTCAGGCAATTTCTTAATGAATTTATCAATCTATCTATGATGCAGGCAATATTATTCTTACGTAACGAGGGGCTTTTTCTCCAATCAGTCATATGCTAGGTAGCCCTTTCTAAATTCCCTGGAGCAAAAAATTGCGCATCCAAGGGTGACAAGGAACACAGTCAAGTCAAAACTTGCAGAGTGGAAGACACCATGTGCCCCTGCTCAGCTCAGCTCTGCCCTGAGCTATGACGGCACCACGGAGAACCCACCCCCTGCTCATTCCTGTCTGATCCTTTCTCAGAGTCAGAGACCATCTCCCACCGGCTCTATCAGGTTCTCATCAACCTCTCGTTTCTATCTGGGCTCAGCCCAACACGCAGCACGAACAAAAGTCAGGTGATTCATGCTTCAATTAGAACAACAACAAAAAAATCAGTCTGCGGTCTCTATTAGCTGGGCAAAGAATGTTCTACTCATCCCGATTACCGTTATTTATTTATTTTTGGCTGGCTCATTTCAGTTTGGGCAGGAATTTGGGGGATAAAAATACAACCATAAAAACAAATTTTAGGCAAGCCCATACCACTAGGTAGATCACCATCACCACTCCCAGATCCTAATCCGGCAGACACAAACTAAACCAGTCATGTTAAGGGATGTGTTACACAGTTAAACAAATGATTTCATGTGCTTTTACTTTTCCAGCCACTTGTTTTGATCTGATAATGGAAATACATGGCAGAAGAGAGGCTTGGATGTATTATCATAATGAATTGAAGGGATGGAAAACAAAGGGAAATCTCAGGATTTCTCAGCTAGAAAGTCTGGCCTAATAAAATATGTCCCAGAGAAAAGCTGGGTAAAATCATAAATGAGTTGGATTCTGGCACCAAGCGGACTCCTTGCTGACATTGGCACCACAAAAGCACTCCTCGCCCTGAAGTTTCAAATGTAGCAAGAGGTAAACTTCGAAGGTTTTGCCTGAAAACACTGGTCCTTTGGTTTTTAAATTGGAGTCTATGGGACCATTGTTAGAGATACACGTAATTTCACAAAAATGTATGAATATATGTGTATACCTATATACATAGGCCTATTGAGGGAGGGAGTCCAGAATACGCCACTGTGGCATGAAATTATTTTGAGCTGAAAGCATTTGAGAACCAATAGATTAAGTGTTTTTCCCCCCTGAACTTGATCTGAATAAAAGCAGAGCCTCCCAAAAGCACTCAGTTGTTTTAAACTCCCTCCCAGGGGCGTCCTGGGAAGATCGACTCTCCCTACCTGAGACCATGAGAAGTACCTAAAGAGATACCGCCGGTCTATTTTCCTTAAAAGTCACCTGTCCCTGCTTCCCCTCCTGAGAAGCCATTTCTCTTCCTGTTTTAAGTGCCTTTCCCCTCCTTTTCTCACCTGCTAAGACAGGGTATAAGCCTTTTTCATGCGACCGTAGGTGATCAGTGAGGGGAAGTCATTTTTAATACTCCTGATAACAAAGTTATGTAAAAACTGATGCTGGGTTTGGGCTCAAATAAAACCGAATTTCACATGCAATACAATGATTAAAAATGACTCCCAGCTCTGACCCAATTCGAAATGTTTATTTGAGTTGGTTCTCACTTTTCATGTTGAAACTATTTACTGGTGTTGGCCACGGTTTCTTTTATTCTAAATTAGGGATAAAACTGTCATGCTTCATAGTTTTTCCTTTTTCTTCTTTTTTTTTTTGTAGTAAACATGCAGAAAATTACACAAGCCCTAAGTTTACAGCTCTGCGAGTTTCACAAAGTGGGCAAGTTCATGGTAACCAGAGTCCAGACTAAAATGACAGAACATTCGCATCGTCCCAGGAGCCCACTCCTGACCCCTTTCAGGCTAGACCGCCAGCCTCCTGACTTCTAACACCGTCGGTTATATTTGCCTGCTTTACCAATGTCCATAAATGAAATCATGCATTGGAGTTTTCTGTGCGTGTGTCTTAGGTCATGTGCTTGACACGGTTCGTGAAATCTAACCATGTCGTTGCATATAACATTAGTGTTTCATGTCATTTCTGCACGGTATTCCATCGCAGAATCACAACTTATTGATCAATGCAGATATTGATGGGTATACACTGTTCCCAGTTTGGAATTATACAAGCAGTGCTGCTATGAATATTCTTGGGCATGTCTTTCACTGAACATAGGCACATGATCTGTTGGCTATATCCCTACGGGTGAAATAGTGGGAGGGCTTATACGCTATGCATATGGTTGCCTTTAAGAGATTCTGCCAGTTCTGCAAAGTGGTTATACCGATATACATCTCCACCCACCAGGAGCGCATGAGAGTTATTTTTCCCATATCTTTGATGACACCTGATATTCAATTTTCCATGTTAGCCATTCAGGCTCTATGTATGTGTGTGGCTTTGTGGATTCAGTTTGCCTCTGGCTGTTGACTAATGATGCTGAGCATCTTTTTTATATTCTTATTACTGGCCACTGGGATAGGCTCTTTACGTAAAGTGCTTGTTCAAGGCGTTAAGCCATTTTTCTACTGGGTTTTCATTGTAGAAATAGTTTATGTATTCTAGATCCGAATACTTTGTGAGATTGCATACAGAGATGACAAATCTTCTCCCATTCTGTGCTTTATCTTTCCACTTTCTTAATATTTTTTGAGGAAAGATTACTTTTAATGCTCTCCAATTTAGCAATACTTTCCCTGTATGATTAGCATCTTGTCTCTAGCCTAAAGAAATCTCTAACACGTACATGTGAAATCATTTTCCCATGGCATTTTCTGAAATCTTTATTTTGCCTTCCACTTCTGGATCTGCAAATTTTTCCTTTCCTATATACTACAAATTCATTACCTTGGACATAACTTAGGTCAGAGGTTCCACCAAATAGGTGTGGGTCTGCTGCTGGTCTTTTCTACTTCTCCTCTAATACCACATTATCTTAGTTACAATAGTTTTATAATACATCCTGATATGTGCTAGTGTTAATCATCTGCAAGATTGCTTTAGCTATTCTTGAACTCTTGTAATTCCATATACATTTTAGAATCGGCTGGTTCATTCCTGCAAAAATAGCCTTATGGTTTTTATTAGGCTTACAGTCAATCTATTGACATCTTAATATATTGAATCTTCTAATCCATGAATCCCTTCATTTATTTATCTCCTTTCTCTCATTATTTTTTCCAGGGTGGAGGCTTATATATCTTTCATAATTTTACATCTATATTCATAAGGAATTTTGGTAAGTAATTTTCCATTCTTGTATCACCTGGTTGGGTTTTGACATGAGGATTATATGGGCCTCATAAAACATGCAGAACAGTGTTAGCTTTTTTTAGAGTTTGTATAAGATTGGGGTTTTATTCCATAAATATTTAGAGGAATTTCATATTTTTATGATTAAATTATTAAATTACATCCACAGCACTTAGAAAGTACCTGGCATCTGATAAGTGTTATAAAATGTTAACTATTCTTATAGGCTTGGCTATCCGTTTTCCCCATGTAAATCATCATATTAAAGTGCCAGAACCAAGAGGCAGGCTTTGTAAAAAGAAACTTACAGAGAGAGGTAATGAGCGTGAAGCCCTTCTTTAGAAGCCAAATTTCAATTTTCATTCCGTTATCTATTGACTATTCATAATATTTCAGAGGATAGTCTATTTCAGTTTTTCAACCATTCTGCTGCTATAAAAGTTCTATTAATATAGAGGTGATGTGGGTCTCTGACTGAGGATGGTTTTAAGTCACAAATGGGGTTAACTCTACCTCATGCCCCTGAAGAATATTTTGTAGCTAAGAGGCGTGCACGGAGCTTTGACACATGTCATGTCCTTCCTTACTAGTCAGTATCAGCCCACGGACCTTCTTTCATTCCCAGACCCTGCCCTGTTTCTCCCCTCTCCTCCCTGTGGAACATCTCAAGAGTCACCTCCATTCAGAGTCTCCATGTTCCGACACCTAACCACTTTGCACCCCAAATCCGGTTTCCAGTTCTACTATCCCACTGAAATGACTTGTTCCCAAGGTCCCCCAAATTGCCGTGTTATGAACTCAAGGTCATCAGGCTGTCCTCAACCTGTGTGTTGTCAGTGAAATTGAATGCTGGGGGTCACACCAGCTTTTCCTCCTCTAATTCTGGTTCTATCTACAGTCTTAGCTGCCTCCTCTGTCTCCGTGGGTCTTTGACTGTTGAGTTTAAAACTCTTCAGACATGTGGCTTCCATCATTTCTTGTGACTCCTGGCCCTTAAAAGTGTCTCTCTTAAGGACAGTGCGTTTGTTCTCTGATATGTACACACACATTTACCTCGGGACGTCCCCATTTAGAGGCTTCGCAGGCACCATTTAAAGCTCGGCTCCTGCAGTCCTCCCTGGCTGGTCCTGTCCTTCTCTCCCTTAGCCAAGGGCAGCGCCATCTTCCTAGACCGGGAGAGAAAACCGAGAGTCGCCCGTGGCTTGACTCTCTCCCTCACCCCCGGTCAAGCTGCTGCTAAGTCCTGCTTGCTTTACCCCCCCAACCATCTCCCCATCTCACTTCCATTTTATTTTTCCTGTTTCCGATGCCACTACTTGAAAGTCCTGGCTACCACCAATGATCAGGAGTTCTACCATCGGCTCTTCCCCGAACATCCCTCACTGCCCATCCGCAGCCAGAATTTTCTTTCTAAAACTTCAGGATGTCATGCTGCTGTTCAGAAGCATCTGCATAATGTTTGGTTCAAGTAAGGGAATGCGGCCTGTTTTGTTCAGCTAGACCATCAGTGATAAATGACAAGAAAAGGAATAAAAAATTGTTCCGATGGCCCACAGATATTACTGCCAGCGCTTATAAATAATATCACAATATAAGCTTTGGATTTAATCAAGAAATTATTTCCTGGGATAGACCACGCTAATCTAGCCATCTAGCCAGCTCAGCCCTGTGTCCTGAGAGCCACACATGAAAGGGTACAGAAAGAAAAGTCCTCTATGATCTAGTCAGTTCACTCTGTATTTACAGACTATTAGATACCAGATAGGGCAGGCTAACCAGCTGAGGACAGAGAGAGCCAGGCTTCCGGCCACCAGGAGCGATGGCAGAATAGGGCAGGTGCCGGAAAAGTATATAAGGGGTTACAAGGAGAAGGGTGGACTCTCATCCAGCCAAGGAACCAAGGAAGCCTGTCTGGGCCAGGAAATATCTGAAAGTTTTGAAGGAAGGCAGAAGTTATTTAGACAGAAACAGAGAAGAAAGTATTCCGAGGGAAAAGAAGAGTCTATACAAGGATTGGCCTGGGATAATGTGATTGAAGCCACTGCCATGACATGTCAGAGGTTCCGGACCCCTCAGCTAGGACGGTGGCAACTGGAAATGGACGAGGTAGAAATGAGTGAGATGATACGTCAGCACTGAATGTACCTGGTTTTGAGAAACAAAACAGGGAGCGCCCAGGGCCTCCCAGCCCGGAAGATTTCAGTGCCAATGAGGAAACATCAAGAGCTGGAATGAGATGACAAGGTTAGGGGGTCCTGAAGACAGGGACGGAGAGGGCACGCTGAGTTTCTGCCCCGCGGAGGTACAGCTGCATGTAAGACATCCAGGGCAGCGCAGGGGACAGACATGTGAGGCTTCAGGAGAGAGTGAGGAAGGCGGTGCCATACGTCAGCTTACCTGCTAAATGATCTTCAATTATCACACCATGAATCCACAATCCATACATGTTATCTAAAGCCTTCTGGAATCCCCCCTCCAAGCGTCTGATGACCTGCACAGACCGTCACGTTTCACCTACAACTGACATTCAGTTCTAACGTCCAGTGGGTACTGAACCCATTCACAACTGTTTTTCATAGACGGCTTATTCAAGGTTGATTCGGTCCCACTCCAGCAACCCAACTCCTCTTTGCGGCCTCAACTTAATGCTGAGAGTTTCAGGCGGGCTGCCAAGGACATACGTCTAACTAATGATGCCTTCTTGTCAGGAGAATTATTTCATTTTGAAATTCTATAGAAGAAGAACAACAATGAAGTATTGGCTCCACTTTTAAATAAATAAGGGGGTTGTTTTGCTGCTGGGAGTTTTCATTCAAGTGACTGATCCGATCTCACATGTCTGTTTAAAAATGTCTGACTTGGGTCTTTACAAAATGATAGACTATGATAAACTAGATGATCCCGTGGAGCAAGACAATGAAGCATTGTTTACTCAGAAGATTGAGTAACGGGTTTCACAAAAGAGGTTCTTCGGTATCTATTGTATGTACAACTAAGAGATTTACTGGAGCTTTTATAATTTCTGCAAGACTCTTCCCAGCCAGCTTCATTAACTTGAAGTAAATCAAATCATGCAGAAATCTGGCTCAGCCAGAGAACAACCCAGGAAGATATAATATGAAGAAAAACAGACACGGGATGATAAGGTTTAGAATCTTTGGCATTTTTCATAAACATTTTGTTTGAAGATTATTAAATTACAACCCAGAGAGAGGGGGGAAAAAGAAACATAGTAAAACTCACTATTAAATCAGATCTTTTTCCCTCAACTTTCCTTTACAATACACATTTATATTATATATATATATAACTGCACATACAAAGTATGTGTCAGCAAAATACAGTCTATAACTCACAGGTCACTTGGAAAGAAATTTTCATACACTGTGTAGGTGCCCCAAATTGGAATTTTTACTTGAGGGTGAGATGGTGGGGCCTGCAGGAATCACATACTCCGAAAGGAAGGGGGACTTTGCTAGGAAAGGGCCGCTGAGATATATTTTATTATGGGTGGCTTACTTTACCCATAAGAGGAACAGAGGATCGATCTGGACTGCTCAAGTGGTTTTACTTTCTGCTTCAAAAAGGTGGGCAAGTGAAGAGATTGTGCCGGTCAGGGAAGCGGCCACATGTACTAGCCCCTTCGTCCTCGGTCTTTACCTTTCTAAATACCCTCAGATTCACTCCTTCGTTCCCTCCCTGCTTCTGAAGCTATCAGGTGGACATTTTATTTTGGAAATCAGCAAACGGTAAAAGTGGAAGAAATGGTGTTTTAAGACACCCAAATGCTTTCAGGAGCCCCTCCCTTTTTCAGGCGTGTGCTCTCTGGACCTCCTTGGGGCATCCATTGCCAGCGACGGGCCTGAGTGCAGGCTGGCCCCCCCGCCACTGAAATTTTACATAGAGGTCTTCACTAATCACGGCTGAACGATTCCCAACGGTGCAGGCTGATCCTGGCAATCATTTAAAACAATGTGTTTCGTAGATACATTACGTGGGTAGGTGATGTCTATCAAAGACTTGTTAGCTCAGAGAACAAAACTCACTCCCATGAACAGTCATCTGAAAAGGAGTGTGGGGTGCGGAGTGAAACTAACTGAATCTTAATGAGAATCTGCCGGAGGTGTGCAAACAAGTTCAAAGTCATTCTCGAATCCAAGTGGCTGTTCTCGGGGAGTGTGTTCAGACCCGAGGCAGCCTTGTCCTCTATGAGGAGGGAGGCTAGTCTTCCCCAGTCTCTGGATCACCTCCTTCTGCGAGGCTGAGCCGCTGTGCAGCCAGGACACCCATGCGTGTGCGTGTGCCCGCGTGCACGTGGGCATCTGTGCGCTTGAAGAAGGAGGAGAATGCAGAGAGGGTGCCACGCAACACGCATGTCCAAATGACACCGCGGGTACCCCCTGACAGATAGTATTGGTCTAATCACCCAAACCCAGAATCGGGCGCTGCTGTCCCCGGTCAGGGCGTCCTAGGGCACGCTGCGCTTCTTCCGAACGGGGCTCTGGCTGCTGCAGGGCTGCAGCTCCGTGTACTGCACCTGTGAAAACAAACAGACGTGACGCCGGCGGTGAGGTAACCCTAGCTCGCCACAGTGTGTGTTAATGGCTCCCCAAGGACAAACCAAGGCAAAGGAAGGAAAGTTCAAAGGTAATGAATCATTTTCGAAACACAGGAACATGGAGGGATTAATTACAGGAAGGATTTGAGAAGTCATGCATCATTTCTTGAAACCAAAATATTAGAAGCAGATTTTTCTAATGAGCTGCACGGGGGTCTACCTGCTCTGGGCACCGCTGGAGGATTTTCGTTGTGTGTGTGCTCCTTTCCCACCGTACGTAAACTTAATAACAGCCTCTGGGGAATGTTTGTCTAAGTATATGATACGGACGCGTACTAAGAATTATTCACTTAAAAATATCTACAATCTTGGGGAAAACTTCTCTGCAAATTGGGGAAAATAATGGTGAAATGGACACTGGCCCCAGACTTAGCTCTGTCTTAACAATGAGTTTCATTTCCAAGGGAATGGCTAAAACGTCTGTGACAAATATGAGCCCCCAGGGAGCCCCCAGTGGCAAAGGGTCTATCGTGTTGTTAGAAAGTGCTCCTTGCCCAGAGGATCTCCCCGGCCTACGGTGCACCTCTCTGGGAGGCTCCTTGGGTATTCCTCTGCATTCACGCCAGCTCCAACTGCAGGGCCGCTCTGAGGGCTGGTCCCTGAACTCTGCAGACAATCCTCGACGTGCCCAAATGCAATCTGCATTCTGCCATGACGCAGGCGTGAACTCACACTGCCACGCGAGCCACAGCGTGCGGCCAGCCTGTCGCTTGGGGGTGGGAGCTCTGACAGGCAGACGGTGGGATGGCTTTATTCACAGGGTTGTATTGCCGACCACATGTGCTCCCTCCTTTGAGCATTTGTGCCAAACTCCCCAGGACTTCAGGACCCATCACATCAGCTGAGCGACACTGGGTCAAAAGCAGGTATGTGGAAAAAAAAGCTCGCTGTCCTCAGAGTGTTGTGTGGGGGTCCCTTGTCCCTCTTCCATGCAAAGCCAACGAGGGCCAGGTGACTATTTTATAATCATGTCATGCAAGTGTGAACAAGTAAGATCATATTGATAGAATACATTTTACTAGGTAATTATATCAAAATGAAAGTTAACGGCCTATGGCATCCCAGTCTATATTAATCTCCAGAATTTGGAAAGAAGGGAACAAAAACCCTCTAGGGCCTTTCAGCCCTGCTCCTAAAATCCTCCCAGAGTTCCAGAGAACCATTATGTCACCGTGGCCCGATGATAAAAATCGACATGGGATTTGGGATTCTCTCAGGTAATAAAGAACGCTGTCTTTGATCACCGTGATGCTATTTCCTGACACTGTCGCCCGTCTATTGATTCTGTGAGCCCTGTTCTCCGTTACAGAAAGCACTGCCTGCCCCCTGGGTTTGCGGCAGCCTCATCAGGCCCCTGCATGGGGCTTGGGGGTCCGGCGGCCTCGGTTAATCTCTGTGCTGCCACAGAGGCGCCATGCCGCTGGACTAAGTGACCATTACCTGCGAATAATACTTCAGATTGATCTCAGATTATCTCACGCCGCCTCTGCCTCTCTGCGTGTTAGAGTAAGTGGGGGCTTGGCCCCACGCATCCCTGCCTCTTTAGAGGGAAAGACATAGAAGGGAGGCCCAGGAGATCATCGGAGCGAACAAGAATAAAGAGACTAATCCCTCCCCCCCCATTTCCCATAAAACGCCTGCCACCCGGAAGAGCAGAAAAATGAGCCAGCCCCCACGAGTTGGGGACCTCAGACTCAGCCACTCACTGGGCACATCTCATCCTCTTTGGGGGGGAAGGCACGCAATCAAAACGGGACAAACACCATCGCATGAGAGCCGCGCAGTGGGAGCTCCAGATCATTCTTAAGGAGCTCTTTTTCAGGATAATTGTCCCCAATCATCTCATGCTTGGGACAAAGGTTTTCTTGCCTCCCCACAAGCCAGGCCTCTTGAGGGATTTTCTGATCCGTTATCGGAATGGCTCCTGGGAGCACGGCCTCCTGCTCCCCTGGCTCTGGGGCTGGGCCGGCTGCCGTGCGGGGGGCCCCCCGTGGGCGGTGACTGTTCATTACATACCTTTTGAACATCAGACGGTACCCTGGAGAGGAAGTCTAGCAGCTCATTATTGTCGATGGCGTAGGGATTTCGAAGCTTCTTAGTAAATTTATTGATGCCTGAAAAACAGAAACATGGGGAGCTCTCTTTGTCTGTCTGTCTACCTATCCGTCTATTATTAAAACGTGCCTGGCGGGCGGAGGAGGGGCACTCACAAGTGAAAATTTGTCTGAAAACAATTATGAGACCCCAAGCCATAGCCACGCTGCTGTCATGTGGAATCATTCAGAAACGCCTGTTCTTGAAGGCAGGGAGGAAGGGGGACTGCCGTAGAGGGGCTCTGCCTTCTTCAGCTGTGAAGACCCCATTACGATCCCAGCAGCAGGGCCGCAGAAGCGCAAGGACAACTGCAGCGCTCACTGGTGGTTTTGGGGCTCCTCTGATTAACAGCCCCTCCTCTGCCAGGGAAACCAGCGTCCCAGATGGGAAAAGACCTTCATTAGCCCAAACAAGTCTCGGCTTGGGCGCCCTGGACCGACGGTAGCAGTGGGCGGCGTGGGGCCGGAGCTGTTTTTTCTTTGTTGTTGCTGTTTAAAAAGAAGCTGCAGAAATCTATCCCCCCCTCCACCCCTTCCAACTCATTTTCACAGGTTTCTCCTCTCCTCCTGCAGAACAGAACTTGACATGTTGATTGTACTTGGGAGGCCGCAGGAAACTGTGAAAAGTTATTATTGGAAAATTATCTTCCTGTGGTTGCTAACTTAATTTATGGACCAGAAGACTGGTGTGTGGGTTTGTCTAGGCAAGGCGGCCCGTGCTAACTGCGGCCGGGGATAAGGACGCCTAGCGAGGGGTTCAGCATTTACTGCCATGTTGGGGCTCCGTCCACAGTTTCCTCTTCAGAGGGGAGCCCCTCTGACCCCCGTCTGTCCCCTTCTCTGCCCCTTGCCTATGCCCGGTCCTTATAGACTGTATTCTTTTCACCAAATGTCAGCCCCTTTTCATGCAGAATGACGAGGGGGCCTGCTGAAGTTTGGCCACAGAGAGCTTGTTTATCAAGGGTTATTCTGCAGGTCCTGTTAATGCCAAGGATGCTAAATGAATTCTCGCCTCCTGAGGTGTATGGATCTCGACTGGCTCCAGTCCCACAGCCAAGATGATGTTCAGTTGTTTAATGGTTCCTCACACTTAGTGTTTGATGCTTTTCTCTTTTCATTAACTGTTCTTTTGCTTTCCTCTGAGGACAGGGCTTCCCGGATGGCATCGTACCTGACACAGTGCCAGCCTCCAGTCATTTCCTTAGAGAGCGTTTGCAAGTGGCAGCCGGCCATGGTTCGCCGGTAGCTGGGAGCTTGGTGGGTGGGCTGGGGAAGACTCTTCTTGCACGTGAGCCCCGTTCTCCCAAGTCAAAGCTGCACTGTCTTCCCTTCCTCTACCCCCAAGGCACGCTTCAGGTTTCTAGCTAAAATTCCCCCCACCGTTGCTTTAAACTAAAATACACTCGCTGTTTTATTCTAAAGACATTAATTGTAGCGTGGGCTTTTTGGCAAAAGAAAACAGACAAGGCAAAATGATAAAGGGAGACAAAGCATGCGGAGAGATGTATCTTCTATTGTGAATTATATACAGTGTGCACATCTGGAGTCTTCACAATGCACAGCAAGGCAGGGATAATATCCCAGCCGATCCAAACACCACATTCTTAGTTCCTGAGATTATGAACCTGCACAGTAGCTCCAATGCGCCAACGAGGGCAGTAGTCGTCCACCACGCATGGAGACGGTCTGTGTTTGCAAAATTTAGCACAAAAAGTATAAGGCACTCAGGTTGCATGCTTCTAAAACACGCCTTATTGCCCCGGCTGCTGTGGCTCAGTGGATTGAGCCCTGGCCTACAAACCAAAAGGTCGCTGGTTCGATTCCCCGTCGGGGCACGTGCCTGGGTTGCGGGCCAGGTCCCCGGTTGGGGGGCGCGCGCGAGGCAACCACACATCAATGTTTCTCTCCCCCTTTTACTCCCTCCCTTCCCCTCTCTCTAAAAATAAATAAAATCTTTAAAAAAATTTTAAAAAACACAACAAAAACACACATCTTATTTTTTTTAAGGCGTCACAGGCTCAAATGCCAGTCATTCCATCGTATCATCTACTGTGGGAGCCCAAGTGGCAACAAAGGATCACGAACCCTCCTGGTCACCTTTAAGGGGCAAGGAACGAGGGTTGTGGAGCAGGAATAACACTGGGCCCCGAGTCTGACGTCACTGTGCATTAGCTGTGTGACTCCAGACAAATCACTTGACCTTGCTGTGTGAATAATAAGGCCCAGCCCTCCACAGGCTCCTCGGCGGATGGGAGACTCACGCTGGACAACGCGGGCCAGAGGACGCTGTCATCTTGAGACCCCACAGCAGCGGAGGCAGGTGCCCGTGTTACTGCGGACAGCAAGAAGCCAAGAACTCAAAAAAAGGAGCGGGAGGGGCGCCTTTACACTGCTAGGCATGTGATCACACATCCAACGTTTTCGATTTTTAACCTAAACAATACAGATGAACAGAAGGCCTATCTGCTGTGAATATTTATTTTTTTAGCCAAATTAAAAAAAAAAAAAAAAAAAAGGGATCCAGGTACAAGGGATACTTTGGGAAAGACACTATTGTTTCAGGGTCTCGGAACACAGATAGGACAGTCCAGTGGAGTGGAATGAGCCCACCAGTGTCAAATGAATTCTGTATGTCTGGGTTTGGCTTCCTTTGACCTCAGGATTCGACCTTTGTGGGTTCTCTTTTTAGAAAGGTCGTAGCTTCATCCTGCCTTGGGGGGGCGCTTGGCTTTTGCTTGAAGATGAAGGCAGCTCATCCCGATCTCTTGCATTTGAGACGTCTCTGAATAGCTTAATACGGAAGATCCCGAGCAGCGACGATGACTGACAGCCCAGCCGCCGCCACGGGAGACAGGTAATGGGAAACCGGGGCGCAGAAACGTGGAGCGTTTCTCCAACAATCAATTTCCTGCAATGCACTCCCCTTGTTTCACCCTGAGCCCACCCAGCGACAACCACAAATATTCACGGAGCGCTCCTCGTAGTTTATCCGACTGCCGGCCGGAGCAGTAAATCAAGTCATGGAATGCATTTCAAGCTTGCCGTTTGTGTTTCTACGCTTTTAAAGCCGCTAAACGGTATAAAGGCACCCCATTTCCCCTGGTAAATGATAGCTTCCGCTGCTTTCTGGCACTGATTAGGGAAGTCGCTGGGAGCTCTCCTCTTGCCCCCGCGGCTGCTGGGTGTAAGTATCGGCTTGGATTATTTGTTTCTCCAGGAGAGATGAAGTATCAGGAGCGACCTGGCTACTCTGACATAACACAACGTGCCAGGTCCAGGTGTTGGCGTGTTGTTGGAGTCACAGTGTATCCTGGACGTTACTGGGCCGCCGCAATATATTATTCAAAAGAATTTATGGCTACGAAAGCCAAGGGGAAATCGCACGCACGATCCCGTTTTTATTTGATCGCAGTTACGCAACAGGCCTTTCAAGAGCTGGGCAGATCGTTCCCGCAACGGGCCTTTGCAGGGAGGTCCTGGGAGCCTGGGTTCCGTACACGCTTCCCCCAATCTCACGTGTAATTGCCAACAGGAGCACATTTAAAGTTTATAGTCACTCTTTAAAGAGGAGTCATAGGTTCTTACCTGGAATTGCTTGCTAGCCACAGGGCCGCGCGGAACTTACCCCAGATTAAAACGATGTACCGGAGGGGAATGAAATACAACGCGATGGTAGCAACAGCCAGGATCAGACAGGCCAGGAGGGAAAGAAACGGGACCGTCCAGTTAAACGTGCTGCAGACGAAACCACACAAATGTCACTTCCTCTGAGGTTCAAACAGCGGCATCGCTCACATTTATTTCTTAGTTACACGAATGAACATGGTCTATGGGGAAGGTTTCTTTGGGAATCTGGAGAGGAATGTCTGCCAGAACGACTGGGCACTGGAAAAACATTCCTCAGGAGAAGGTCCCCAGACCGACGGCCATTGACCTTCCCAGAACCGACAGTTCCAAAGGGGACTTCCGCTGTCAAAAGTGATTAAACACGGCAATACTGTCACCACGGCTCCATGCGTGGAGATCTTCAAAACCAAAGGTTTTTTAGGTCACTTCGAAGTCACTGTTTCTCTCAACCCATGGCCGCCAGTAAGTATTTAGGAAGGGAAGGATATTACAGTAGTCCCCTCTCTATATCACGGCCTCCCTGCATCATGGGATTTTAAAAAATATTATATTTAATTATTTATCGCGGGTTTTTCGCTAAATTGCAGGATGTTGCAGTACTGTATATGTATGTTGTTAAAGTCACGTAGGTTTAAGAGTGTAGAATAAATGCAAGGTTCCTACTTCGTGGGGGGTCTGGAATGTAATACACGTGATAAGTGAGGGGATACCGTATTACAGTGCTTCAGTGCGTTTGTGTTTTCTAATCACACATTTAGAAGTTCCAGACTCCTTTACAACAGAAGCTGCCTAGTGCCCTGACACGGGTCGGGGAGCCTTTGACTGTAAACCATTATGTCACGCACCCACAGAGAATGGAGGCGAAACTATCACACGTTTTCATGGGGCCTCTGGCCCCTGTTACTGTATCTACGGCCCCTTTGACTGGTGTGGGAATGGAGGTCTTGAAGATGGAACGTGAAATTGAATATACAGTCTTCCCTCACTTATCGCAGGTATTACGTTCTAGACTTCCCACGATAGGTGAAAATCCGCGAACTAGGAACCTTACATTTATTTTAGTATTTATATATATTTTAAGGCTTTATAAACCCTTCCCACACACTTACAAACCATTCCCAGTCCCTTATTAACCTTTCCCACACTTTTATAAACACTACTCATGTTCTTAAACATATTCTACACTCTTAAACCTACATCACTTTAACAACATATGCATACAGTTCTGCAAAATCACGTGATATAGCGAAAAATCCGCGATAAATAATTAAATATAATATTTTTAAAAATCCCCGCGATACAGTAAGGCCGCGATAAGTGAACCACAATATAGAGAGGGACCGCTGTAGTCAGCACTTCCACAGAGCACCCAAGGTCAGACATCCCAGTCAATCAAAGCTTTCCATTCTGAAATCAAACAACCCTGTTCAACGTTTTCAAAGACTGCCCCAATTTTCCTGACTTGGGAGCTCCCTAAGTTCTAAGGAGGGAATCCCTGATTTGGGCAGTAATGAGACAAATGAGCCAAATCTTCCAAGTAGTGAAAAAAAAAATAAAATTAATGAATTCCTTTCAGTCATTCAACCATTGGGGTTTACTAGCATGTCTTAAAAATAACATTTTCAAACTTTCAGAACACGGTAAGAAGGATGTGGCCACCTCCGGTAAGGCAGGCATGACTGCCCTGTCTCGTCTTAGTCCTCACCAAACAGGCTGCCCCACTGTTGGATCTTTGTGTTCACAGAATCGCTCTTTCCCTCCTTTTCCAGGCTTGGATGAATGAAGTCCTCTCGCTCTCCTGCCCGGAGAAGCTGAGACCCCTAATTTATAATCCTGTAGATGATTCCTTTGTAACGTACAAGTGTGGCTGTCACAACGAAATTGTGAATTCTCTCCTCACAGGTTGGTTTCTGGCTCTCTCTCTCTCTGTGTTTTTTCTGTCTTTATTCTTGGTCCCTTTCAACATGTCCCTCTTCGATTAAACACAAGACATATTCACCAATCATTCCCAGGTCCTCACCCAAATTCAAAATGCACTTAACCTGCCATCGTAGCGTCACTGCAGAGTATTGCTTAGCATCACATCCAAGTCAGAACAGTCCCAGTTCCTGAGGATGCACCTTTGAAGCCTTACTCCGCAACATTCCCAGGGGTGACTTTGCTATTCTAGGTCTGCCTTAATATCATTATCTTCTTGGTGGAGATGTCCCCGCTGGCTTAGTGGCACAAGGGGGAGAGCCGCCACTCCATCCTGAGAGGACATATAAATCACTCTTCTGACACCCAGCCCGCTGCCCGGGATAATATAAATGCAAAACGGTGATTCATGTTTTAGCCTGATATAGCTGTACCTTTGAAATCTGTGCAATATTAGAGTAGGTGGGAAAAAACACAGTTCCTTCCATATAAATGCCATGCCAACGGGGTCCGCTCCGTCCATAACAGAGAAGCCTTGCTCTAAGACAGCGGTTCTCAACCTGTGGGCGGTCACCCCTTTGGGGCTTGAACGACCCTTTCACAGGGGTCGCCTAAGACCATCGGAAAACACATATAGAATTACCTATTGTTTTTGTGATTCATCACTATGCTTTAATTATGTTCAATTTGTAACCATGAAAATACATCCTGCATATCAGATATTTACATTCCGATTCATAACAGTAGCAAAATGACAGCTATGAAGTAGCAACGAAAATAATTTTATGGTTGGGGGTCACCACAGCATGAGGAACTATATTAAAGGGTTGCGGCATTGGGAAGGTTGAGAACCACTGCTCTAGGGTTTTATGTAAGTCTCTTTATTTGCTCGCTGCCAATAGTTGGATACAACTTTTCCTGGTCCTTAAGCACTGAATTACAATGGAATTCCAACCAAGTTACACATGACATCCCACTTGAATGCCCAGCAGGAACATTAAGGTCACTGTCATAATGAATGGCCAAAGAATGAATGGGAGCCGGGCCTTCCTGTGTTGCAGCCGGGCAGAACAGTGCCCTGTTCATGGCTGAAAATACGTCTCCGCTGTGGCCACCACAGCTGTGCTGGGCACAGCCGGCCCTCAGAAGCACTGGAGAGTGGGAAGGGGGGCTGTTTAAATCACTCTGCCCTCTCCTCCCGTCAGACACATTTCCTTGATCATTATCAAGCACACACAACGGCCACATTTGTCTGTTACAGACTTGGAGGCACGGGGACGGTTCTACGGAAGACATGGCCTTCCTTCCTCGGTCTTGCCCCCACATCATAGCTGCTCATCCTCCTTGCGGCCAATGCGTCCCTCATGCCATTTTTTTTCCCATTGGCTTTTTCACCCACTCAAGTCCCTGAAGGACCTGCCTCACCCCCAGTCTTGGGCTTTGTGCCTTGGCACAATGGTTCGCACGCATGGAAGCCCCCTGTCATCAATTCTATGACCAGACACCTCTTTCCATTCTCAGAAAAGCTGATAACTTGTTACTTTGTTAGAACTGCCCTCTTTCTGGGCTGGTCAGACCTCCCACAACAGCCCCAACATCTTCCCTCTACCTCGCATCACTGCTCCTGAATTCTGCTTGTTTTATGACTGTTCTCCTCCCTCACTGGAAAATTGATCCCAGAGGATAATGACATCAAGTGCTGTAGGGAGAAGGCCAGGTTCAAGTCCAAGCTCCACGGCTACTAGTTAGGTGACCTTGGGCTACCTGGTTAATTACTCCGTAAAATGGGGATATTAAGAAGCACATCGCATCAGTTAATACTGCTATTATCATTGTTATGGATGCATTTTTCATTCCCAGACCAAGTCAGTGCCTGAAACTCAATAACTGAGAGTTGAATGAGTGAATAAATGAACAATTACAAGTCCCTTCTCCTCGTGTCTCTATTTTCTACTGTGGCCTATGTTTTTCTTAAACAATTTTGGAGATAAATTCAGGAATGATTTGTCAATATATATGAAACAGAGGAATAAAGTAGACTGACATACATAAGCAAAAGTTCTACTAGCGTTTAATTTTTCTTCTCCTACGACATTGATAACGGGAATAACAGTATGTAAACTCACCCAATTTCTGTAAAGAAGGTCTTTGACTCCTTTCAAGCATATTTGCTTTCCTTTTCATTTGTGAATATGCTATGTTTTTAAATCTAGTTTATCAGCTAATTCAGGATATTTTTCATAGTGAAAGGGAGCACTATTAATAATTATACTGGGACGACGGGTGGAAGGAGGGCCATCTGGTCACCCCAGCCTGAGCCACGGCCCAGCGGTGAGTGACGAGCCCAGGGAGCAAACCGACCCAAGTGAATGGGCTTTGCCTGACACCGTTGCTTTTGATTTGGGCCTTTGTATTTTCTGCCCTCACCCCCCACCCCCACCCGTCCTGGTGGATGGCGTGGCCCTAATTCCAATATCACAATGCAAATGTAGAACTTACTTTTTAATTCTTTCTCCAAAGGAAGCTACTTCCTCCAAGATGTTTTGAACTGTTGAGATAATATCCTGTACCATGTAGATTCTTTCAATTAGGCCCTTTTTCTCAGATTCCTAAGACACATAAAAGAAAGATTTAACTCAGTTACTATATTGCTACTGTTCCACTCTAGAAATTAGTCTACTGTGGTGTAATAGCACGGTTATTAGCAACAGAGTAATTCTAAGAAATGGCATATCTTTCACGACATAAATAGGTATTGACTCATCCCAAATCCCTGCCCTCTCATTCAGAGGCAACCGTTCTTCCCGTGGGAGCCTCGCCTGCTATCGTGATGAACGGGATCCCCATAAACCAAGAGCTTCATTCACTTCCCTATCGAGGCAGATGCTTCTGCCAGAGGACCGTTCAGTTCCTTCTGTCTGGCTGACCCCGATTCCCTCTTTGTCTTCACCAGGTAATCTGGCAGCCCCCCCCCCCCCCTCACAGTACTGCTGCAGGGGTTCCGGCAGGTACTACTGGATATTCAGATGCTGCGGTTTCCTCACGCTGTGGCTTCTGAGCCAAACGCTGCTGCACGTTTAATCATGTTTTAAATCCACTGCAGGCCTGACGACCATTTCAATCACCCTCTGGCAACCACCTCAGAAGCAGAGTCAAGAGGCGGGCCACAAAGTCACTGGAGAGCCCACTGCCAAGGACTGTATCCAACCTAGGGGCTTTCTAGGAAGGATGCCCAACAATTGATTATTTTTTCCTTCATGGAATTGGAAGCAAATATAAGTCCATCTCCCTCAGTCTACAATTCTTCATGTGAAATTAATTTCAGCTTTCTAAGGATATTACCCTTACTTGGCTTATAGGAAAACGTAAACGTGACTGACCGTGTTAAGTAGCGAATGCTTATATAAATAATGTAGAAATTACCCAAATGGAGAAAAGAAGACTCCCTAAAGAGTGGGATTTTTTATATTGTCTGTAATATTTGCTACCATGTTCTAGCTTATGAAATCTACTGTTCCTAGCATTCATCAAGTATCTTCTGCACTCTGGGCCATTGTAGTTGCTACATCTAATATATGACACCTCACTTTCTTTTTCATATATAGTATTTTACTTGGGTTGAAATTGCACTAAATCACTGAGCAAAAGTGCCTAAATTTAAGAGACCCCTTCTGTAATAACCTTGTGTGCTACAAGAGAAAAAAATTCATTCTCATCTTGTCCTTTCTGTTCCATCGACCTGGACCCGTGGATGGAGCGACGAGGAACCCACCGCCCTAGGGGTTGTGGGTAAGAGCAGCAACATGGGAGAAATGTCCAAAAGCACAAGCTTTGCTCTCTGCATCTGCCCTTGTTTATGAAGCTTCTTGGCTGAAACAGACCAAAGAGAGGGGCGAAGGTCTTTCGTGAAGTGTGCGGGGAGGGTCTGAATACCTTCCTACCATCTGGTCTGTAGTCCTCTTTCCATCCGTTCAGCACAGAAAGAAAAGTCGGCCTCCCTGTTTCCTCTTGCAACGTCAAACTTGCAAGACATTTTTACGTTTCCACCCTAATTTTAAAGTCCTTATTCCCCTTGCTCTCTTATTAACTCGTAACTCTTTAAGCAGTGTGCATTATAAATTAGATCGCCTACCACAGCGACCCAGCTTATGCCCAGCGGCCCACGGGCACAGTGGTGAAAGCCCATCTCTGTTGGCCACATCAGCGTTCATGTTCATAAAGGGGGATTTCAACGCATCGGGGGATTTGACCCAAAGGGCCAGCGTGGCTTCCTCTTCTCAGCAGCACAGAGTTGAGGTCAAAACAATTTTTTGGAGAACACCCCAGATTCCCATGCAGCTCCATTTCCTAAAAATTTCCTATTTCAGTTACCTGACTGTATTTGTTTCCCTGACAAAAACGCCCAAAGGCTGATATCCTGGCCGTAAAGAAGGCATGAGTTAGCACAGCAAAAGAATAAGTGCAGGGATGTTTCTCTCCCTCTCTCTTTCTCCTTTCCCCTCTCTCAAAATAAATAAATAAATAAATACATACATAAATAAATAAATTGTAAAAAAAAAAAAAATAATAAGTGATTCTCACAACATTCTGTTCCTTCTTCATGAATTTGGTGACGGGAGGAAACAAACAAATACACCGTGAGAGGTCCCCACTCCACGGGCCTGTTTGGTAAATAACAGGTTATGGAGTCAGAAACAACTGGGCCCCACTGGGTCCCACTTGCTCAGCGATCATGGCCAGTCCCTTGCCCTTTCTGAGGCTCGACTTTGTTATCTAGAGGAGGGAGATGGTAGAAAGTCTTCGGAGAATTACGTATCATGTCGTCTGTAAAGCACTTGGTACACTCCAGGCGCTTCACACGCATTAAAGTCCCTTCCCTCCCAGAAGGCACACAGAGAAAGGGACGAACAGCCAGTGTTGGGTCTAGTCAAAAAAGTGCCGAGGCTGATTGAAGTCTCAAACGCCACGGTCTTGCAGGACAAGTCTTCGCATGCTACCCTGTGTTATGTGAGATTATCTTACAGTTCCATCTGCAACATGCTGGCTTTATTTACACATTTCAGATGGAACCAGGGAATGTGGCGGTAACACAGTTTAGCAGACACAACATCGCCTCTGCTGCCGCTGCCGAATGCCCAAGGAAGAGCAGCGACGATCCATTCAGAAAGGAAGAACTGCCTTCACATGGGCCTATGTTTGTCCTGAATACAAGAGGCTTCCAATTATTGGAGGGAATTGAGTAATAAAAATAATGAGAGCCACTGCTGAGATTAAACAGACAACATCGTTGCGGCTAACAACGTATTTTTAGATTTTGAGACAGAACGGACTTGACTGATTACAAATTTGAAAACACAATTGAGGGTCGACTTTCTGAGCCCTGCCTGTATCACCACAGAAGGGAAGAAATGAAAGCATGGAACTTTCCAGATCCAGAATGCAAATTTCATAACGTTCCCGTTTTATATACTCTCTAAAGAAAGAGGGACCCTTGTTGTAAGAAAAATCATGACAACTCCAACGCTGTAACCCAAACACGTGTATTATATGAAGGCAAGAACACTACTTTTTCATTGTTCATTTGCTCCTAAAATGTCAAAAAGATTAAAAAAAAAAAAACTTGCGTCTTTCGGCTAAGTTTTGTAAGCTGTTGAATTAAGAACAAATAATGTACCTGTGTGGTAACAGAATTGTTCTTTCTTTAAAAGCAAAAATGAAATCAATCAAGAAGCAACATGTGCTCCTTCGAGGCCCTGTTGCCTTCTCCAAGTCTCCAGTGAGTACAGGACGTGGTACAATAAACTAGCTTCGGGCCTCTGGGAGAGAATTAATACCATCTGAATTTACAGTGAAGAATTAATTATATAACCACTTTAAATCTTTTCTACCTGTTCTGATTTAGAAAAAAAAATTCTCCTTTCTCTTTAATTACCTAACCAAAACCAGACGCACAGTCCTGAAAATTGGCCGTACATGCTTAAAAATCGAGCAGTAGTTGTCAGAGGCTGCCCAGGACTCCCAAAAGGCATCGCTGCGATAGTTCTACCTCAAGATCTTCCTAGTAACTTCAGCCTTCTAGAGCAAAGATGCAAAAATATAACTTTAGACTGCAAACGGGAGTATGTTTGGTCCGTTTCATCCCACTGAATATTAAAAGCCTGCAATTTGAAAACTTGAAAAAACTGTAAACATCAGAAATAGACTGAGTGGCATTTAGCATGAGGAAAAAAAAAACAAAAAAAACCAACTCTCAACATCTGTCCTAACAAAGAACAAGAAGCAGTATTTCTGATATACAAGATCAAAACTGTTCTTTGGGAATCCTGGCTTACTGTACTGGGAACTGTCTTTAGGACTTCTTTCTGTGAGATGTGTTGTGCATGCAAGGGGACAGGGGAACAGAAAGACAGACAGACAGACAGAAACACAGACACAGACACAGACACACACACACACACACACACACACACACACACTCAAGTCCATGGTGCGGCCCATTTCAGTGAGGGAAAGAAAATCAGTACTCTCTCTGGAGGGCGCTTCCCTCACCAGCAGTACTTTTGCTTTGCTTTGGGAAAGGAACATAAAACAGACTGTTTGGATTATGAATCGATATAATTCCTAAGTGGTTTTAAACTGCTCTATCTGTTCATTACGTACCGCACTTCCACTCTGACAGGTATCTACGAACATGTTTTGGGGGCTTCAGCGTTTCATTACAAGTTTCTGTGAGCCGACGGAGAGATGCCATGCCCGCGGCCACAGGGCGGGCGGAGCTTACGGTCTTCTCTGACTGTAACTATTGGGGGTCAAAGCACAGTGGGGGAGAGCTGCTGACCGGGCTGTGAGCCCTCTCCTTTCCTTTGAGGTGGGAGAGTGAGGAGCGTGGAAGAAAGAACAGTTATGTAACCAAACAATGCAACAAGTAATTCTTAGTACTTGAGTCTAAGATGAGGCTCAAACACTCATTCCTCTCGCGTTTCCAGTTCACCCACCCACTCCACCCCCGCTGCCCAGCACAAGGTGCGAACCTCGATCACACTACACTCTGATGATCTCCTGGGAGCACCTTGCTTAGAGTTGCTATCTTTGTACCTGCAGAGGCTCTCACACAGAGAACACACTCCAGAAATGTGTAATCATGCATACGATGGAACCCACAAATTAACGATAGGTTTCCTCCATCACAGTGTGGCGTGGTCAAAACATAACTGTGATTTATGTCCGAAGAGCTGGCTTTCAGGCTTGGTACGATCGTATCAAGGTCATTTCCCTTAATTTGGGTTTGTTCATTTGTAGATGGGGGAAATAATAGCGAATTTAATAGTTTATTGTGAGTACTGAATGAGCTAAAACACATAAAAACAGCGTGGAAATCATACTGTACAAATATTAATATTTTTAAATCTAATTATTTAAAACGAAGTCTCACTCCAAAAGATCTTGTTTTAAGGTATTCCTTCTGTGTCATTTATTACTTACAAAGTAAGCTATTACTTGTCCCTTGAGGGAGGAAAAAGGTGGTGCCCCTTAGCTTTCTATTAATGATATTGTAAATTACCTATCAGTTATTTTCAACTCATTGGGTAATTGGGGCTTGGTGCAAACCACACTGAAACAAGGGGCTTCATCAGAAAAAACATGAAGAGCAGCTACTACCCTCAGGAAAACCGTGACTTCTGGGCAATGGAGATACAATGTCCAATGTAGTCTCCGTTAGCATGATGTCAAATTTCCAGGCAATGGGAATTTAAATATCTAAATGCATTATGCTCTATAAAATCAGAGCCTCTGACTGCATTCTGTTAGCGCACATTAGTTGGTAGAAGGATAGGTGATCCACCTAATTTAGAGTCTGGTGTATCATATTTCACAATATTTGGGAGTAACATAACAAGTATAATCCTTAGAGTAGAAATCTCAAAGCAAATCCACAAGTACTAGGATTAGTAAGCCTGATAGTAAGTAGGATGACTAATGCCTCCAAAGGTCAGATTGATAACATTTCTGGATTACTTCTAAACGTAATGAAGCCAAAACATTGTTAAGAATGGAGATTTCATGTTTAAAAGGAAAACCTGAGCTAGTCAACGTGTCAGAGAAAAGATGGCAGGAAGTAAGGAAAGCCAATCCCCTCCCACTCAAACACGCATAAACTGATCATTAAGAATTGGCTGGAATCCATTTTAATATTGAAATCTCAAAACTAAGATGGTATGGTAGAAATGTTAGCAATTAAATTCCTTCATCACTAAAATTCATATTAAATCAAATTAAAAGCAGTTAAATCACAACGGCCATTTACTTTATTCCCCTGAAAATTATCCATCAGCGGGGCCTCTACAATATGCCCTGGATATAGTTTGCATCGGCTCTACAATGTGTGTGAATACATTCAACTGTGGCTAACCTTTTAAAGGTATTCTTTGACTTTTTATTTTCCTAAAAATACCTCATCATAGTAACGTACCACTGCTCAGTCAATACTTTAAACCAATCACTAATGAAACTAACTTCCTGTGTTTGGGGTATTCTTAAGTCACAAAGGAATCGTAAGTAAGACTACGCTCACTATTAGATTGTAAGGAGACGTCCTTCAAGAACGAGAGTCTGCCCTGGCTGGGATACTACAGACACCCTGCTCTCTCTGGAAAGACGAGAACACAGAGCATGAGACACGATGGACCTGCCCAACTCATGCAAAGGACTATGAAGATTAACCTACAGCAGGAATTCCTCCTGCATTCAGGTGCCAGGGGCTTCTATCTCTAAGGACGCCCTCCCTGGGTAGTGAGGAGTGGACTAACCAGTCTGGAGCATGAAAATCATTTTAAACACCAAAACTGATGGTTTAAGAAGTACTTGAATTTTCATGACAACATCCTAACTTGTGAAAAGGAGATACGGTACATTTACTTGTATCCTTTCATTATAAAATGTTCCACAATGGACCAAAAAAAAAAAAAAAGTATTAGGATGTTCCTTATTTTCTTAAAGGAAAACACCTATATCTGTTTTTCATCCATAATTAATTTAAAAAGGTTAATTTTCTCCCCCTAAACACTGTAAAGCAATTGTAAACTCACTGATCATCCGAAACAAAAACATACACACAAAAAATCACCCAAGTCCTATTCTGACAGCTGAGCTGAAAACCAACCAACCCACAATGCACGCACCGTGGTGTAGTTTCTTCATGATAGCAATAAGCAGGATTTTTAAAATTATTATTACATGCTCCTATGATTTTTCCTTCCCGATCTTAATAAGTAAATGCTAAAAATACTTTATGTAAGTAATTCTTGGGCTGGAAAAAGAAAGAAACCCGAATGTGAGTATTTATCCCTTCCACAATGAAAACAAGGTATTAGTGCTAGACATGACCTTTCCTAAGTATGGAATATAGCATTTGACACAATAGTTTCTTGGTTCATGCTTCAATTACTGACCTTTACTGTGTAGAAAATTAATGCAATTTTCATTGTAATCCATCCGTACAAATAAGGTCCACAAGGAAGAATTCCACATATGGAATCTAATACACATAGAAAATGTCAGCTGATGGCTCTCGGCTGAACTCAGTCATTATCTGTGTTCTGGGATCCCTAACAAACTATACTTGTAACGAGTAATTTCTCGTGTGGCCCATCATGTATAAGAAATGGGAAAAAAAAAAAAAAAAAAGTTCCCTCTCTTCAAAGTTTAGTTTGCACGTTTAGGTTCCTAAAAGCCGCAGGACTAGTTACCTAGAAGTTCCCTGTTAGAACGGACAGCCCAGAAAGGAACGGCAGGCGAAATGGGGGAGTCTAACTTGGCTTCTGATGCAGGTCGCCACCACGGACTTCTAACAATGCGAAGGGAGCGAGAGGCTGCAGTGATGTCATTTTACAACAATCCCTGCTCCAGACAATAAAACGATGACAGAGCCCAGACCCTGTCCTGGTCTGTGCGTCGGAGACAGGCGGGATATGGGAAAGCGTCCGTCTCCTGGGAAAGCTGTGCCCGGGGCCCCGGCACGCTTTCATCTCCCCCGTTCTCTGGGCCGCTCTGCGGAGGGAATGGGGCGCTGGTGGTTACGGGATGTCACTTTCAAGACGGATAGTTTGGATAGAAAGGAGTTCCCCCCTCGTGGGCTGGTTGGGGAGGAAACGACTGTGTGTTTATAATTTGTAAACAGTTCCTGTCTTGCTGGGCGTGTTACACTTCCCAGAAGCGTGGTCTGTCATGTCTAACACGCAACAGAAGCCAGAAGGGCCGTGTGGGTAAGGCCCGGGGAGCGCACACGGCAGGGGGCGGGGGCCCGGGGCCCCCGTGGGCTGTACACGGAGAGCTGCAATGCGTCCCTGCAGGACGGGCGCTCCAGGAGCCTTCACGTTGAAAATCCCTCTAATGACAAACCTCTCCAAAACGGGAGCGTGGGAAGATACGGAGGAGGACTGTCGGGTGGGCCGGAATCCCCCCGACGATAGGAGGGTTGTGCTCAGCAGAAGAGGCTTCAGTAGAAGTCACACGTTCACTTTGGACTTCTTCCTCCAGGAGAGTCCGCGGAAATACAAAAGCGCGGGAGCGAAACTAACATGGTGGCGCTGTGGCTGTTAAAGGACTCGAGAAAGCACCACAAGCAAAGCAGCTCAGGGACACAACTGCCCTGGAGGAAGTGGGGGGAGGTCCCGGACCACGGCCCTCCGTGTGGGCTGGGCGGACGCACCTGCCGGGCGGTGGGCTGGGCTGGAAGAACGTCAGAGCTCCGAGGCTCAGCCTTGCCTTGGGGACGCCCAGTGCCAGGTCGGACGTTGACAACCACCGATCTAGAGTCCACGACCCGAATTTGTCGGCTGCCGGGGGACTGAACACCGCCTTTCCCTTCACCGCCTTCTTGTGAGACGCTCTCCTTTACCAGCGGGGACGAAGCCACGTGGTCCCAATGGTCTCTCACGGGCAGTTTATTATCGCACCCATGGGTGGCTCATTTGAAAAGCATTGGCCAAACGGAAAGAAATCTTCCTCACTCCCAAGCCTTGGTTAATGAAATTTAAGAGGTTTCCCTAGTATGGGTTTAAAATGATTTCATTCAGACCGTGTTGCCTTTGGTCAAACATCCCATCATGCATGTTAGCTGGGCTGCGACTTTTTCTGACGCTCAAAGAGCAGCATCACTCAGAGGCCACGCGCATCAACTCCCCAAGAAGGAAGCTGCACTGGCATGACCCTTACTCTGAGAAAGGGGGGTTCGCTTTAGGAAATATATATCTTACTACTTTATTATTTTGCCATGGATGATCATTTTCACACAGCAAATGAGATTTACTTTGCAATCCCCTCAGTTTGCTACAAACGGGCAAAACCATCTCGCTCTCCTGATGAATTGTAAGGCTCTTTGTGTCATGTAGCCAGAGTTTTTAAATTCATTTCTATTTCCTGGGCGTTTTATATTGGGTACTACCGCTTCAGATCCCCCCTTTGTCCCTTCCCTCCCCCTCAGGCACCCCATATTCTGCCACCATGCGCCCCATATACCCGAAGGTTCCGGGTGGGGTGGGGGGACTGGAAGTCCATTAAACTAGTAGCATCACATGCGGCATTTCCCTTTTTTTTTTCATTTTATTCCAGAAGGTTTGTCTGAAAGCATAATGACAACAAAAGCAGCAGATTTGAGAGCTTCTCCCAAGAGAAGGAAAAGGACAGATGTACGCAGACATGTAGCGGAAAACGCTGCCAGCAACAGCTGGGGAAGTGACAGGCTTTGCGGCGGGTGACCGCCCCCCAGAGCGCAGACATGAACCTGAAGGCAGAGCGATCCCGCTCAGTTTACTGGGATGTCCTCGGCCCTCTTCCGTCTACCTCGCACGCGCCAAGGAGAAGGCGGGCCATCCCTCGGCAGGCCCCTTACAGGTATGCCTTCCGTACTATTTCAGTTATCCCTTACATTCTGCCCCTTTTCATCCTCCCTTTTAAAAATGAATGAGAAACACATAACAAATATATCTTAAAAAGGGATAGCTTTTCGGAAATTACAAAAATATTAATATATTGGTCACCCTAGAGTACCGAAAGAAATTGCGTTTGACTCCACGTGGAAGAGAGCGATCCGCCAGGGCATCAATGCCCTGCCTTTCATGTTTGTTTATTGTCACACTCACCTTGTCATCTTCATCCTCCTCGTCATCTACGTCTGTGCTCTCCTGAAAGGAAGCCCCACAGTCTGTTAATAAAATATCTACGGAAATTACCAAATGCAAAGTAAACTCATTCACATTAAAAAAAATTTTTTTTTCTACATAATTTAAGCACTAATATTTTCTAAACACCAGATTTTAAAAATATTATTAAAAATAACACTTTTAAAGTTCAGGAACCCTGTGGCCAAAGTATAAATAATATGCATAATCTTTATAGAACTTAACTATTAATAAAGCAATCGGGCGAGTGGCCTTTGAAGGCACCCAGCTTTAAAAATGCATCACTGAGTTGTACTTTCTGTAAACAGTTTTGTTCTTATTCTGACAAATGAACCAACGGCTACGTTGAGGCTGAGAATACCATATTCCGTTTGCGCTAGGCTTGTTGTTATAATGATTTCTCTTTTCCTTTGGGGCCATTACTGAAACATTAGACAGCAGAAAATGCATTAGTCTGAATATAATCAATCTCAAGAGTAAGTTACAGGCTCCTATATGGTGTTATGGTTTTCCTTGGGCTTCGGTTCCTTGGTTTTCCTTGGGCAGGGGGCAGGTGAGGGCAGGAAACAAGGGCCTGATCTGGACTGAAGGGTGCCTGGCTTTAGTTCAGGAGTCGCAGCACCAGCGGTGATGGGCACAGGTCGGTGTAGATTAGTTTTAATATCTCATCCATCTAAGAGATACATTTCAGTCATCTCACTGCACTATTTCAAAGCTAACACATGTTGGTTCACAATCAAATGGGCTCAGTAGCTCGTGCTAGATCCTGGAAAACCAGGGGGTATTTTCAGCTGGACCACCTACCTACCTTCCTACGTAACCTTGCCAAGGTCAGGCGGGCTGTTTCAATGTCATTGTTCCCATGAAACAATAATTTGTCAATATTATGCTCTTAAGAGGGAGTCGCTCTGAAGTATCCAGAGAGCATACTCTGCTATACTCCACTAAAGCCACTGAGCAGTCAGCCTACCCATGAGCGTGAACCAGCAGGTTGTGTGACTCTCACTGATGCTGGAGAATTACCCTATTCGCTATGGCGGCAAGCAGTGTTCATGAAAGCAAATGGATAAAAACAAATGTAACGAAAAGATTTTATGGGATAAAAAAACATTGTAATTAGGACTCAGAAGTCTTCAGCTTGAGACAGTCTTTAGCGTGAGACACGGCTCAAGCTCTGTTTGCGGTGTGACTTCCGGCAAAGCACTTCGGCACTCTGGGCCTCAGTTTCATTAAGCATGAAATAAAGAGTCACGCTTGTCTCTATCATGGGTATGTTATCAAGATTCAATCAGGCGATGAACATGAAAATGTTTTACAAATTAAAAAGCTGTTATACACATACACACATGCAATTATACTCATGTACCCATGTATATGTTTGTATACACCATGTCCAAATATAGACAGACATATATACATGCTATAAACATACACATCATATACATAGCTAGAAAAAAAATGACTGAAAGTTGTAAAAATGTTAGTTGACAGTATTTTTATTATAGATGTTTTTCAGTAAAAATTTCCCTCATCTGTACCCCTGTGAAATTTAGTTCTTAAAAGAACCTGTAATTTAAAGATATTTTATTGGATGATTCTAGCATCTTCAGGCCCTTTATTACTGGTCGATGCCCATACCTACTCCAGTAAACAATCCAAACTCCAACAGAACAGAATTTTGAATCTGCTTGAGGTTCTAGTCCCTGCCAGAATACTCATTTCCCGACTTCTCTTATATTCCAAAGGACACCAGAAGTATTCCTTTAACATCCGTCATTTCAGGGGTGATTTTTTTAAATAGCGAGAACATTATAAGGGAAAAATGTGAAGACAGTCACCTTTGAGTCTGGAAAAACCCAGTGTGAAGCTGATCTGTTAACCAGTCTCAAAACCTTATTATGTTTGTTGAAAAAACTGGGTTCTTGAATCCGGAATGCCAAGATGCTACCATAAAGCAAGCCTGCCAATGAGTTCCTGCTCACTCGGGGCAGGAAAAACTCTCTGAGCTGGGATAGGAGGCAGAGGGGAGGAGACGGAGCAAAGAAGGAGAGCGAGCGGAGGCTGGGTGTCTTTGAGAAGAGGCCTCGCTGAGCCTTCCTTCAGCCCCACAGGGAGTGTGAGAGTCACAACAAACACGTGGGCACGCACCAGCAGAGGGATACACACAGCCCCCCGCCGCTCCTGTTTCCCAGGGAGGTGGCAAGCCTCCCAGAATCCCCTGCGCCTTCAGGCCGGAGGTGAGCATTGCACGGAGTGCCGGGGTAGAGAGGCTGCAGGCAGGCAGCCCCCCAGCTGCTCTGTGTCCCCTGAAGGAACTCAGAGGGCCCCCAGAGGCTTTTCTCTAGCGCTGAGAATGCCCTTCACCGTCACCGTCCTGAGCATCGCCTGTGCCCGCCGACACGTGCTGCTGGCACAGAAAAGATGACCAAGGACCAGAGGTCTCTCTCCACGCTGAGGAAACAGAGCAAGACTCAAAAACACAAGATGCCAGAGAAGGAGGACCCCAGACAACACCTAACACTTGATCTGTACTAGAACACGGACGGACGTGCTGGGGGCTCCTCCAGTCTTGAACCAAACAGGCTGGAGCCACGCTTTGGAGGTGGTGCCGGCTGCGGTGGGGACGTGCCATTGTTGACACTTGGTTTTCCTAGTTAAACATCAAAGTCACTGGAATCTTGGCTCACCTGCCTGTCCTGGATGCTGCCGACCTTCCCTTTTGGGGGCGTGAGGACGTTATAGACAAAGAGCAGCAGGAACGCCAGTGGGACCATGTACAGCTCAAAGTTCCAGACAGTGACCAGGAACACCTGATTGGAAGACAAGACCAGATCAATTCTCGGGAAGAAAGTATGAATGAGAACAATCTTCAATTCCTACTCGTTGACTTCAGAAATTAAACTCAGAACTTGCCCTCTACAGTATCTTTTATAAACAGTTTCAAACAAGGTTAACGCACCCTCATGCGTCCACGTGCGCACGGAGTAACCAGCTTGAGAACGGGAAGAATGAGGAAGAAATGAACTGGTCACTCACACTCTGGAATAGACAGATACAGGAGCCCCATATCTGGAAACCCCATTATCCTCTCAGCTCTATTTACTTTCTTGCTCCTAGATTTACGGTACCAGGAGGCAAGCAAAGTAATACGTAAAAAATCCAAGGCCTCGAAGAGGCAGGCCACAGACCAAATTTTCCCAACACGAAGATTTATCTCGACTGAAGAAAAGGATTACTTTTTTAAACTGGCTGCCAATATGTTAAAAAATCCAAATATTTCAGATGAAAAAAAAAAATGTAAGGTTTCCAAAATCTCTTTAAAAAATCTTAAAACTTTCCGAGGTTGAGGTTGGATGGACTCAAGAAAACAATGAGCTAGAACTGTCTCCACTAGACAAGGTATGTCTGTGACCTGCCCGATTTCTATCAGCCTTGAGTCTGTGACCCCCACCATAAAAAGGACAAGCAGGTGCTTGGATTGGAGCCTAAGTGTCTATGGCTACAGCAGTCACAGGAGACATACAGGCAAATAAGATACATCCCTCCTTCCAAGGAACACACCACTTACTGGGACGAATAGGAAAAGAACACGTGGTCATTAGTTCATGAGGCAGGAGTGAAATCTTGGGTGAATTCTTCTAAGACGGAAGCCTCACTTTTTTTCCAAATCCCTCATAGTCCAGAAGGTGCGATAAAATAACGTGAGATTCCCAGGTGTCCGTTCATAGTAAGTACTAAAAGAAGTTGCTCTTATAACTTACCAACTTAGGAGAGGCAAATGAATGCACCTTAATTATTGAAACTTCCTTTCCAGAAGCAGCATTGTTTTAGCTGTTACTACACACTTTCTCTACCATTTAAAAAAATTACAGGTATGACATATTTATTGTTAATTTGTGGTTTCTATTGTAAATGCAATCATTTATTTCACCATATTTTTCAAATTGGTCAATGCTGGCCCACAGCAGCTAGCAATTTGTATATATTATGTTTTAGTTCGTCGCTTGACTTAATTTCCTCATTGTTTCAACTAACTTTTCATTTCACTCTTTTGGGGTTCTGAGAGTCACATAAGCCACATCATCTGCTTCTGGTTCCTCTTCTCTAATATCTGCAACTTGCTTTTTTATTCTTAATTTTATTTCTGCTCACAAAGCACTGTTAAATAAAACTGTTGAGAGGGATATCGGTGTCTGATTCCTGAATTTAATTAAAATTCTTCTAGTGCCCGTTTTGAAAACATGCCTCCTCTCTTACTAGTAAGAAAGCATAAGACACCAAGTTCAAGTACACGGAAATTGCCCCCAACACCTTGAGATCTGCACAACTCTCTAAATCCCAATTAAAAAAAACAAACGAACCATCAAAAAAACCTCTTTCAAGTCCTATCAATTGACATATAGTTTCCTCAATTAACCTGAGAATAGGACACCATTTCTTTTATCACATATATTAGCCTATGAAACGCTGCATGTGAGAGACACACCCATCGACCCTGTCCACGCCCAGTGGGCGGTGATATCAGCATGAAGGAAACCAGTTGGAAGATAAAGTCGGTCTGGTCTCTACTCCCCCAGTTTCTCCTGGTGAAAAGCACTCAGGCCATTCGTTGGTCCAATGAGAAGACATCTGCTTGGCTATTACTTTGGTTGGCCTGATGCTAGAGGTTGGCAGAGCTTAGACTAGACGAACCGTGTAGGAGGAGAAAGGACGTATAACCGTACATGACGGTGGGAAAAATTTTAAAAGGCTTCACAGATAGAAAAATGTTCAGCAGGACTGGATCCTAAAAAGGGTGCTGGGGCTGGATATGAGGCTGGGGAACTAAGCAGAGTCAGTTCGTGGCCAAGACCTGTACGTCACGGTGGTCAGTTGAAGATGTAATTATAAACTAAACGGGAAGTCCTTTATGGATTTTTAAACAGGGAAATAATAGGATCAGATATGTGGCTAGAAATGCTGGTAGCTAAGTGCCCTTAATTTGTGGCAAAGGGTAAGGACATGAGAATCTGAGAAGCATTTTAGGAAGAAACTACCATAGAAAGAAGAAAGCCAGGCCACTTTGGTCTGGGAGGCTAAGGGATGTTTTACAAGAAATAGAGCTCTTTGTCGGTTCTTGAAACACGTTGGATTTTGATTAACTGCAGGGAAACACCATGGATTCTTATGTTACATCGCAAAGGAGGACTGAGTTTACCGGTGGAGTTAAGGTTGCTAGGAGCCTGACCGTCATGGATTATCTGCTGAATCCAATGTGATCACAAGAGAATGTGGGCAGAAAAAGGAAGTCAGGAAAAGCTGGGAGGGCAGGAGCAAGCCCAGGGCGGTGCCCTGGGAGAACCCAACAATGGGCCCCGGCCGGATGTGAGCATGGAAACCAGGGCCAGGAGCCAAGGAGTGAGGGCAGCCTCTACCAGCTGGGGAAGCAAAGGGAACAGATGCTCCAGAACCACCAGAAAGAAACACAGCCCTCCTGACACCTTGGTTGTAGTCCAGCGAGACCTGCGGTGGACTCCTGACCTTCGCGTCTGAGATAATAGACTTGTGTGGTCGTAAGCCACTTACTTGTGTGGCCCTGTGTTACTGCAGAGAGAGAAAACTAATAAAGGAGGATATGTGAAAGGAGTGAGCCCACACAGGAGAATTTTGAAGGGTCCAGTCTCCAGCGAGAAAGAGGTAAAAGGGGATATAAAGACGCCCGTCGCGGAAGAAAGGTGTTGACAACCCTCAACTCAGATCAAGCCCAGAACTGACATGCCTGCCCCCGTCCTAACCCTCACTTTTCCCTCCTTCCTCCAACAAAAACCTTCCTAGTTCACCCTGCTCCTCGAAGTCATGTTCTGGTTGCCGTGATATCTAGTTTTCAAACTGTCTGTCTTCTTGAGACCCGGGTGCATAAAAACACAGCATTTCGGGTGTTTATTTGGCATTGGTATTGACCATTCTACATGACACAGAATGACTTGGTGGGTTCGTGGGGGTGGGGGGTGGGTCCAACTGGGTGCCTTCCCGTGTCTCTTAAGAGACCAAATCCACCCATAAGCTCTAGCTCTGTGTGGGAAGGACCCAACTGATAGTTTATTCCCAGTGCTTTTGCAGAGAGACACCTGGATTATGTGTTTTTCACTTTTATTATCCTCTGTGACTGTTTAAATAAACAAGGTATATAATTTTCCAACTGCCAGTTTCACCATAACACTATCGTGAATGTTTCTATAAAGAATGCAGCTGATTACATTCGGATTTCAGAAAAAAGTCTATCCAGAAAAAGTCCATATAATCCTAATATTAAATATAGAGCCTTTTGGACTGTATTCTTCTAGACATGGAGCTTTTATTTTATTATTTTTTAAGATTTTTATTTACTTATTTTTCGAGAGAGGGGAAGGGAAGGAGGAGAGGGAGGGAAACATCAATCGGGTGCCTCTCGCACGCCCCCAAGTGGAGACTTGGCCTGCAACCCAGGCACGTGCGCTGATGGGGAATCGAACCTGTGACCTTTAGGTTCACAGGCCGGCGCTCAGTCTACTGAGCCATACCAGCCAGGGCTAGACATGGAGCTTTTGTTGACTTTTGAATGTATTATAGGAGTTTAAAAAATACTAAATTTTACTAAATACTTAATCTTTATTCTCTTTTTCACATGGAACATGTATTAAAATCCCATGGTTTGCATCACACTACTAGCCACACGACACCTTACATTTCCTGATGACGTTATGTAAATGGAAAAAATAATGCTCATCTTTGGCCCAATAAAAATCCCACGCCACTCATCAAGGCAGAACAGTCAGTTTTAAAAGTAGAAAGGCTCTAAACTAAGCGAAAGAAAGCAGGCATCAAATTTGCTGCAACTATTGGCTTTTCCCCCTCAAATGCTCATAATTCTGGGTCAAGAATCAGACAATAAGTTTCTCATTATGTGTTTTTGCCAAAGCTGGCCATCGAGCAGTTGGAAGTCTGATTTGGATAAATACACCTTTCAGAGCCATCAGCAAGTTCTCTGCTCTGATTAAAGGAAGGGAGAAAAGAATGCTCACCCACTTATGTCTTCCCCCCAAAGCTGGGTATCTCGCCGAGGTCAAGAAAAAAATCGCATTAGATGTACCGGTAAGTGTCTCGCTCATTTCCGAAGCTAACTGTCGGCCCTGTGCGCGCCCTCCGCGTTAGAAGTACGACGGGGCTCTCATTGTACTCTAAGTGGACATCACAGGCTCTGAAAGGGTCCCCCGACTTCGGCCACATGAGCATTGGCCGCAGTTGCGGCTAAAAGCTTTGGCTTAACGCTTAGGACTTGCTCCTCCGCGTTCGTAGAAAGATTGGATCAGAATGAATGGAGCGAAAGCGCTTCGGGTAATAAAGCAAGTGTATCTAATTAGCATTAGTGCGGTAACAGAATAGAGCGGTTCCCTGTATTAAGTTACTCCACTTACAGCTTTATTTCTGGCACTAAAAGACGCGGGGGTCGCAGCAAGTTCACATTCAGCCCGCAATGGCTCTAGGCCTACTCAATGCGCTCGGACCCAACGGAGGGACTTTAACTCGGGAATGCTCCAGTAGCGATGAGTGAGTGATGTTATTTGTGACAAAGTACAATTCCTTTAGGAGTCAGATCAAGAATGTCTCAGATGGCCTCCCATTACTCAGAGAGACTACCTATGTGCATAATGAAAAAATTGTGTAACAGAGTCTTCTCTACTTGCCACGAGGAATAATAACGATGCCAAAGTGGGGACCGTCCCTTCCCTAAAGTTGCATCGAGGGGCCCTGGACTTTTTGTAATCAAGGTGAGTCCCAAAAGCAACCCCACAATGGTGAGAGACAACTGCAGACCAGGAAGAAATCCCAAAGACAGTCTTTAAGCGTGTACATGAGCGTGAGTGCACACACGCGCGCGCGCACACACGCACGCGTGGACTCCTTCACTTAAAGCATCATTGGATCACCAAAATAAAAGTTCAAATCCAAACCCAGCAACCATACACTCAATTTTGGGCCTGTTAGGTTCAAAATCGGTGCCATCATGTAAATAAATGCGCTCAAAACCACCACCACCAAGTCAAATTCCTGAAACAACCATGTTTACATCTAATTGCAAACACAAAAAACGGTACGTTTGATGACACAGAGAGGAAAAGAGAGCCCCCCCTCAGCTTTTCTTAGGATCTGATCCATTTAAGCACAGAGTGAAAATATCTGAAAAGGCCCTTTCAAACCCAAGAGGCAGATGTTCAGGTAACAGCGACGCCAGGAAATTGTTTATTTTAATAAAGCTAGTATATGTGCAGCCCCAAATTAGGAGTGGCACCAAGGCTGGGACATGTCTAAACTATCACCACCTGTTAGCCCTGAAAAATCAATTAAAGTCACACTTTGATAGCAAGTCCCTTTCTAGCCAATAAAACTGAGCCTCGTCCCGAGACTTCAGGCACTCAGAAGAAATGTACTTGAAATCTAAATCCTAGGTCTCACATTCCGGCCCCGCTTGCACTCATATAAACTAACCACAGTAAAACGAGCCTGCGGGGCCGTGGGAGAAACGGGAGGGGAAGGAGACCAAACGGGAAAAGGAAAGAGAAGGAGAGACATCCCTGTTCCCATTGGTCTCATACTGAGAATCATACCTCCTTTTGGTGAATTCCAATAATTTCTTGAAAGGTTCTTTTTCTCCCCCCCCCCCTTTTCTTTTTCTCCTTCAGAACAGAATTCTGGGCTACATTTTCTGCGTAAGAGAAGAAATCCAACTTTGCAAGTTGAAAGCAAGGGCAGGAAAGCCATCCCGAGTGTTTTAGTAATTAAACGAATATGCATAATGAACCATATGCCCAAAGGGCCTGTTCTTCATGTGGGCCAGATTTTTGTTTGAATTTTTAATTTTTATATACAGATGAAACATTCGCTCTAATCGACCGACGGTGTGAGGGGACCGTGCCACCAGGAAAAGTGTAAGGAGGGCCAGTCCATGCAGGAGCAGGGACAGAAGACACCAGCGGAATTCTCTCCTGAAGATGTGGATTCCAATGTGCGTTCCCGCCTCTAGCAATTGTCCCTGTCATCTGCTCAGTCTGCAGGAGACACGTGTAACAAATACACTGATAGCTCTATACAGCATGAGTAAAACACAGTGCCATCAGTTGGAAAGTGTGAAAATCCCATGGGACAAAGGATTTCTTTAAAAAAAAAAAAAAAAAAAAATCCTTCTACACCCATCATTCAGACTACCATCTTGAATTACAGGAAATCCTCCCAAGAAAGCTACATAAATATTATATTGCAGGGTCAAGGCCAGGTATATTAGCAATTTGAACCAGTCTAGGAGGAGCTCATACCTCTCATGGTGGGTAGAAAATTCATAGGGCAGAATGCAAGCTTGCTTTCCCCACTCCTACAGCAATGGAGACTATGAATTCAAAGGGTTCAAAAGACTCTCAGACAGACAGGTCCCCCAATATTTCCTAAACTGCCATGGTGAGAGAATAGCAAACCTCCCTGGAAGCTTTTCAGTGTCCTTTAGAAATTCTGACTTATAATCAAAGCAAAGGTAAGAGATACAGAATCTGAGAAAATGACGACACCATCTCGGGACACACGGGATCCAGTTAGCATTCTCTAACGCAAAGAAGAGAGCTTTTAAAGATGTGTTTGCAAAGCATTTGAAATGTACGGAGACGGTCTGGAGAAAGTTATCAGGCCCTCCAGGTGGGTCAGTCTTGTACCTACCTAATTCAGGATAAACATTTCAGAATGGAGTGACGAGTGTGTGTGTGAGTGTGTGAATGAGTGTGTGTGTGTGAGAGAGAGAGACAGAGAGAGAGAGAGAGAGAGAGAGAGAGAGAGAGAGAGAGAGAGAGAGAGAGAGAGAGAGAGAGAGAGAGTCAGTCGGTGGGGAAGCCGCAGAGAGGAAAATGCTTCAAGTCCACTATTCCCAAAGTCTTTAACCAAAATAACCTAAATGCAAAACACCACACTGGGCCTGACAGTGTTCAGAAAAAAAATAATAAGAACAAATCTGATCAAAAGCCCAAGTGAAGTCTTGGACTCTTTTCAGCACCCACGCTGCAGCCCACCCCCACACCCCCTGACACCCCACTTTGGAACACAGATAGGCTGTCCTTTTCACAATATAAACACCGGAGTGGAATGCAAAGCATTTAAAGAGCAAGTACTAACGGAGCTGTAAATAACATCTCCCACTGCTTTCACTCCCCATTCCGAGTTCATGCCTTTGATACGGGCCGGGTGACTTGATCGAGTGGTCTCCGTGGGAAGACAGATAAACTTCCAACAGCAGGCTGAAGACAAAAATTGACAAGGAGTGTCACTGCTCCTGACTGTTTAAATCCTTTAAGGAAGTGCCGGAGCAATTAGAGAGGGAGTGTAATCTTTTCAGAGTGCATTAACACTCTCCGACCTCCCCGACAATAGATCAGACCTCAGACACATAATGCTTCCCTAAGGCTTTTTCGCCAGTGCATTTGATCTCTTAGTCACTCTGCGCTCCTATAGGTACCGTCCTCCTAGAAGGCACTATGCATACGCACTGCCGTCACTGGCTCTGAGGGTGCAACGCAACCAAAACAAAGCAGAAAAAGCACTACCACCTTCAGCGGTAGCTCTGGTATCTTTAAGATGAGAGTGAGAGTGAGTCTGGACTTCTGCAACTCGGTCTTTTCTTTTCACGATTCTCTTCGTATTTTTTTTTCAAGCGACAATGTCCATACTGTTCAAGTCAATTACTTACATTAATATGCAGAGGTCATTTGATGAGCAAGGGACCTGGGGTGTGGGTGTATCTTCAAGACACAGGATGCCTTTTGTCTATCAAAGGAACTCCGTAATAGAGTCATTGAGGAAAATAACCTTGTGTGATAGATGAGGCTTGAATATACAGAAGAAAGCAAAGCGGGGAAGTTAAATAAACTCCTCGCAACCTGCAGGACGCTCTGGTCAGGCCGTAACCGATTTCCTGAAGAGCATATCCTGTCCCAACTGTTCATCCCACAGTGGAAGCTGGGCTTTTACCATTCATTATAAACAGTTTCGAGAATTGCTTACCACAATACATGGTTTTTTTTTAATGGATGAGATTTTGGTCAGCTGCTAACAGAGCAGAGAACTGAATATTCTTTCTACGAAGGTGGCAAAATAGGTTTTCCGCGGGCCTGACTTGCTTTCTACTTTTCTCCCTTGTGAGTAATTGGAATAGCAATTGAAACCGAACGTGAGAAGGCTAGTAGGTTTCTTTCATTTATTTTTTTCTTTTCCCCTCTCTCGTGTCCTAAGAAATTCTGTATCCAACACTATGGTACACAAGACCTTATTGCTTTTGAACTTCATCATGAGACTTAGTGAAATGTCAGAAGAGAGACCAGACTGACATCATTTGCCCCAGACCCTCAGGGTTGTCTGTTGATGACACTCAGTTTCTAAAACCTAAAGCACTGAAACCAAAATAATAACATTTTCTTAGAATCAAGACAGTTCCCCTTGCAAATGTGCACTGCAGAGATTTTTAAAATCAGACTGCAAGAGGACAGTTGGGAATTAGCTTTATGTCTAAGCAAATCACTTTGGTGTGAGCATTTTCAGACCCAAACTTAAAAAAGAAAAAAAAAAAAAAAGGCAAGTGAAAATATGTATTCACAAAAAGCAATTTAAGAACTTTTGAACCTTAACTAGCAGGACAGAAAGATCTACTGAACGCCTCCCGTTCGCCTGGACAACATGTAATGTCCGCAACAAAATGACAGAAATAATTGAATAAAATGGTATCCTATCCACTATGCATTTTCTAATGTTTTCAAGGACATTGTTGAGGCTGTGCTTTAATATCTGGGGAAAATAGCTTTCAAGACATTTGTAATCCGGCTCAAATTAAAGCCGACCTTCCACAATGAGCTAAAGAAAGCGATGTCCTCTTGGAAGCAACTAGATTTGATGCTCTGGTTTGCTTATGTGTCTGTGGACACACACACACACACAGACACACACATGCACACCGCGTGACGCCTGCGCAATTTAAACTCAACAGCAAAGGACTTTATAAACCCCGCCAACGGCACACGTGTCATAAGTAACAATAAAATAATAAAAGAAAAAACAGGCTTACATGGTAATTTGTCACAAGGAATCTGTACCCACTCAGCAAGGTACTGGGTCAGGTCCCTTGTCCATAAAGATGAACACACCATAGAACATCTGAGAAGATTATCATCAAAACAGAGATTACACAATGTAAAAAATTTCCTTTTTTTACTAATGCAATGATGTCTGCAGGTAGAAGACTATTGAATTAAAAACAAATGGCTGAACTTGAAACCCCCAAGGAGTGCACAGACATTCACCTTTGGGGTTTCATCATTTATGAGTTTCTATCGCCACCTGCAGGACTATCTTTAGGTGAACTTGAGCAATGGTCAGGCTGTCTGCTCTATTCTTTATTTTTCCCTTTCCCTTCCTCTTCTTCCTTTTTCGCCTCATGTATGTGTGTGTGTGCGCGTGTGTGTGCACGCGTGCTAAATTTCCAGAAAATCACTTGTTTTCTTTTGAAAACATGTAAATCAGTAAAAGTTTAAAAATCGCCAATGAAGTGCAACACGAAACTTCCTGAAAAAAGTGTAGTTGGGCCACAGGAAGCTAGTATTTTAACATCACAATGCGCACTTTGCAAAGCATGATTCTGAGGAGGGAACTGGCCTGCAGACATTTGCCCCCACCACCACCCCCAGGAAATGTTTTCCCAGGAAAACAGCTTTGGCGATGGAAGAGTTTACAAAAAAAAAAAAAAAAAAAGTTTATAATTGCATGTCCCTGGCTTATACCAGAGCAGAAAAAATATGCTGCTATCAGCAACTTCATACTTAGGATGTCCCTGTCTCTTTAAACAACACGCAAATGTAAGATATTATTTCACTACACGTGTCACAAGAAAACTGATTACAGTATCACCATCATCATCAATATCACCATGAAGGTTGATGGGCAGCTCCAGTCGCTTTAAAAAGAGATGGGTCAGGCACCTGACTGAACAACACTGATTTTTCTCCCTCCGTTGCAGCAATTCTACAGATGCATATTTTCCAAATGAAAGACTTAAGGGACACTTTTTAAAAATTTAATAACGAAATCCACGGATACTGTGTATGTGCAGCTCAAACTCACAAACTAAAACCACGGTTTCAAAGTTGGAGGCCACCAAAGTCACGCCCTGCAGGTACTGGGTAGGGGCCGAGACCCTTCTGCTGGAACAAGCCGAGAGGCCTTCGGTTTGTCCCCTTACGGATGAACATGAAAGACCCTCCGAGGTGACATTCTTATACCTCCATGCATTTCCAGACTTAAGTCAATAGCCATGGGGGTCTGGCTTTAACATCACTTGAGCAAAGATGTGTATTTCTTTATTTTTATTTTTATTTTTTTTCCCTTGACAAAATGAAGCATCTCAGGCAATGAGTTAAAACAAATTTTTTTTTAAAGCTTGGGCAGAAATAGAAAAGTCATTTTAAAGGGTCAAGAAACATATATGATTTGGGGATTGAAGAAAATTCCAGTGAGATTAAGTCAGTAAACACTGAAGAAACATGGCTTAGATGGTGACATGAAGTCAGATTCTAATTTGTCTCTGTGTCTTTTTTTGTTTATAAAAGCGACAGCTGGAATATCAGGCCAGTGAAATATTTCTCCCCCCAAAATTAGCTCTATCATTTAAAAAGCCAAGGACACAATTCCAGGATAGGAGGAGAAATAGCAGAACACACCTTCCTAAATCGTAAATCAAGGGGCAGAGTACGACCCAGCAGAGTAAGCCCTAACTAGACCACAAAGAAGGCTTCTCTCCATAAACATCAGGCCTGGCAGCTGGAATGATCGCCAGGCCCCCTTGTAACTGTCACCTGTAGGGGGTCTAATTACAGGCTGCCCCTGCAGGCACGCCTTCAGTCGCTGGGCAATAAAAGGGCCGTCAGCTTGCCAAGCCCAGCCAGACAAGGAGAGCACAGGCCTCCTGATGGGGAGCCCCAAAGATCAGGCAGATAGGCTAATAAAATGACAGCTCCCGTACAAATGACAAAGCTCGGACCGCAAAAAAAAGAAAGGCAGTGTCAAATTAGCCAGAGAGGTGGGCACTGGGCATGGTTCTCCCACAGGTCAAAGCTGAAGCGGGAAATTGGCTGTAACTGTTCACACACACCAGCGCTCTCTCTCTCTCTCTCTCTCTCTCTCTCTCTCTCTCTCCCTCTCTCCGCCCCCCGCCCCCTCTGTGGCCCTCCTCCCACTCCGCCACCTCTTTTGCATCGCACAAAAACGCTGGCACATCCAGGTGTCACCTATAGAAACAGATGAAAAGGCAGAGAAATACTCAGCTCCATAAAAAATCAAAAATTAAATCTCCCCAGATTCCAGGCCTGTTGTTCGGGGTTAGAGATTCGCTAGGTCCCTCCCCCTCCCCCCACCAGGACCAGGTCTCCAGACGATGGGTGCCATTGGCCATCTTGCTCGTTAGCGCCACCCCCTGGGCAGGCAGGATCAAGAAAAGGCGAGAAAAAGGCACCCGGGCCACAGTGAGGACGAAGTGGCCTGGCTGCATATGGAAGTGGCCCTCTGGGGGGCTCCACAGGCTGTCACGGTCGGAGGGGGAGCGGGGGTAAAAAGGAAAGAAGCAACAGATGGTTTGCACAAGATTTTAGGGCTCTTCCGGGTGCACTGATTAGATGCCGGCTGTGTCCCCAGCGCTGCCGTAAGCAGTAAGGGTGTTCACCCACCAAACAGGGCCATGGGAAGGTTGGCATCGCACCTGGGACTTAAAAACTAAAGATCTAATGCTCACTGGTCAACGTGGGACACCCCCAAAATGCCAAGTGATTTTAGCCAGCGCGGCCACGATTTTGTCCGGAAGGAAAACTCAATGATAAAGTTGAGATGATAAACATGAAAATTTGCTAAAATAGTTAAGGCTGTCCTTTTACGTTTTTAGCAGATAATCGTTGAATGCAATTACTGTAATTCTATTACGTGGAATAATTAGTTAATGCCTGAGAAGTTGTCAATAGAAGGTGCAATTATGTTGTAAAAATTATAATCACAATTTGCAATAATGGATTGTTCTTATTTTTTAAAAAATGTTGCAGATTATTTAAAGTATATTATGTAGTCCTCTGTGGACAGGAGGATTTGGGAAATCATCTTAAATGTTAAATAAACCAAATAATAAACTGTCAACTATTTGGAGCATTTTATGTATTTATACATTTTACATATTAGTATATATATATATATATCTATATCTACATATCTATATCTATATCTCTATATGGGCATTTAAGATGTTTAAAAATTATCTTCTCCAGGCAAAATGATTATTGCAACCGTGGACTTTTTCCAGCTTTAGGGAAATACTGTTAATCTCTGAGTCACAACTGCACAAACAGCTACCAAACAGGCAGCGAGGTCTGCTCTGCACGTGCGGTTTTGACTCCCAGTGAATGGAGACACAGCCCCTGAAAGTTTAATCAATGGCAGGTCTATCTAGGTGTGAATAAACTGGTGATAGAACTTAAAGAAAAAGTTAACCTTTTAGGAATAGCAAACACATAAATATCTAAAGCTTCAAAAACCCATTTGACCAGCACTATGTTAATAATAAATCTGAAAACAAATTTTCATTGTGGTTGTCCTTTGTACCAACATAAATCCAATCTGAATGTTCTTCGGTCCACAGAAGGGATCAGAGACAGAAGCAATCCTCAGAATCTCATATAAATTGTTCCTAAACTGTCCTCACAAAATGTTCAGCAGAGAAATTTTTTGTTTCCCAAATGCCTTTGACGTGTGTGTGTGTGTGTGTGTGTGTGTGTGTTAGAAGGGTCCGTTCTATTACTGCTGCTGTTGCTTTGAAGTTTCATATAAAATCATTTCTCAAAACTCCAGGATCTCTAAACACGAAGAAGTTTATATATGTTAAATATGGGACGTCACTAAGAAAGTGGAGAATTGCATTTTTAACCTTCTTGGGGTGGGGAGGCTGATTGATGCTTTAAATTATGTATCATATTGCAGGCCCTGTCAACTCTGAAGAATAAATTCTCCATTTTTTTCTACACGCAAAAATATTTCAGGAGAAAATGCACAGATGTGAAAATCATAGCTTTATGAAGATGCCCACTGATATATGGTGGATTTAGATTACTTTTAACATCAAACGTCCAAGAAAAAAATTTAATAAAATAAGGAATCCATCAATGCCCCACAGACGGGCCTCCCTTGATGCACTAGGTGTACAGTGCCTGAGAGATTGGTGGAAAATCCAAGCTTCATAAACATAATCCTTTTTTACAGCATTAGGAGACCTTTGCTATTTAAAATAATCTTCTGATGATGACATCTGTCAAGCAAAAGTCTTACTGTCACACGAAAAAAATTAATGCACTTAGGCCACAATACAACTTTGGGTCTTTTTATAGATAACATTGGGGTTTATAAAATATAAGTACCCAATAAAAAACATAAAAACAAAAACAAAAAATCCATAGATATGATTAGTTCTACAATACCAACTATGTCAGCTACAAGCAGCTAGCATAAGTCTATACGCGAGATCCATGAAAGCAAAATGTTGTCCAAAAATATAAAGGTCTGGCTTACACACAATCGTACTTAAAATTATTTAATAAAATAAGGGAGCTTAAATGCATTTTCTTCTGTGCTCGTTTTAAGAGCAGAAAGAGTTCTGGAATGACCCATCAGGAACGTCATTACGAAAACATTCTCTGATAAAATTATACTTCATCAGCTTAGGGAGGCGAGCACCCCTCTGGAGCCGCAGGAGATGAGGTCCACCACGGTGTTCCATGTAAGTGCAAGACAAACGCAGAGTTTCAAATTAAAACTGAAAACCCAACAAGTTGTGCTCTTTGTTCCAGTACCTTCGGGACGAGAGAGAGAGAGAGAGAGAGACAGAGAGAGAGAGAGAGAGAGAGAGAGACAGAGACAGAGAGAGACAGAGAGACAGAGACAGAGAGAGAGACAGAGAGAGTCAGAGACAGATGAGACAGAGAGAGACAGAGAGACAGAGACAGAGAGAGAGTCAGAGACAGAGACAGAGAGACAGAGAGAGACAGAGAGAGACAAAGAGCGAGCGCCTGGCAGAGGGACCAGGCAGGGCAGACGTGGCCGCCCTGCCAAAGCCCCCTTACCGATCGGAAACCCCCACTAAGACAACCTATTCCTATTCATTTGTTGTAATCTTTCTTCAGATCAGGCAGGCAGCCCATTAATCATTTCTGTCATTCTCCTACATAACCCAGGGCAACGGATCTGTTTTTCTAAAAATCACAGCGCCAGAAGTAAGCTCGAGAAAGGGAAAAGCCTATCCTCCTTGCAGAGGCTGGCCCGGGCTGCTGCCTGGAAGAAGCCACCCGACTGTGGACGGCTTTCCTCTTCCGCCCAGAGTCGCGCCGAACGTTCCATGGCAAGTTTGTGAGAGAACTCAGGCAGGAGGTGGAGGAAGAGAGGCTGAGAGGAACCCACCACGTGAGGCCTCCGTGGAGAGTGTGAGAAAGGGGGACGGATGGATAAACGCCGAGGCCGAGACAGACATGGAGTCATAGCAGCCTCAGTGATGACTTTATGAAGGCCAATCGTTTTCCCCAACTCCAGACCGAAGGAAAAGTTTATTAAAGGTCAAGGCCGCAGCCAGCATAGGCCCTCCACATCCCGAAGCAATAAAGAACTAAAATTAACTAAACCGAGCAAAATGCTCTCCAACGACGAGGACAAAGCCTCCGAAAGAGCTGATGTACTTGCTCCATAGGTAGGAACCTTAACGGCTGGAGTGACCTTGAACCCACAGATACCCTGAGCTTTTTTGTTTCTTTTTTTAATGAGGGTGTGACTTTGAGGCAGGAGACAGCCTTGACAATAGAGTACAGGAGTCAGAATGACCATGTTCATGACCTGGTATCATGACTCAACCACTCACACGCTATAGGAGGCCCTACTGAGATCTCTGCACAAGACGGAAACCAATGGGCAACACAGAACGTCCAAGACTGGACATTGGTTTCTCCTCCCGTGTCTGACCCGACGACCCATCTGACCGAAGACAAGTCCCTTTATAAACGAAGCGGGATGCCCAGCGGTGCCAAGTGAGTGCACGGTGCCAACTTTCAAGCCCTCCTGCTTCTTGGCCTCTCAGGGGCTGACTAGGGGGGTGTTAAGATCTCGGGCAGCCCTGAGGTTCTGTGATTTCATTACGTTTAGAGGGACGGGCCACTGACATCAGCGAGAAGTGCACCTCACACACACGAGTGGTTCTCGCTTGTGGGGTTGGCGCAACTTGGAACATGTCGTTATCAGTTATTTCTCAAGGCAGGTGATATGAATAAGTGATGTTTATATCGAAGTCAGTGAGCGGTTTACTTAAAACAAAAATTACAACAATTCCTGTGTAAGTTAGTCGTGGTTTCTCAATGGCCATTTTCCAAAACACACTGGCATATTCACTGGAACAAAAGGGCAGAGACACACACAATGCAGGGACCCCACCAACATGGTTAGAACCCTACCACCAAACATTTAAAACTATACAGAACATTGGCCCTTAGAAAGAGCAATGGATGCTGCTGATGCGTATGTTCCCGTACTGCGTGACCTGCGGCGAGGATGGCTGGGTACCATTCTGCTTCGTGTCAGTAAAATAAGGCCCGTCTGCATCTGGATTCAGGGCTCAGACGCCAGCACTCTGAGCATAGAGAAAGGAAGCTTACCACAAAGGCCACCGCACTCCGCAGTGTGGACTCCCACTGGAAGCAGCTTTTAAGGAACTGTATTGTATTCCATATCGCCATGGTGATTCTTTTCACACGGTCCACATCTCTGGATAGGATCTGACCAAAAGAAACGGAAAACCGAGAACCAGATTTGAAGACCCCAAATATTCTCTGTAGATCAGGCAGCCTGGTCATTTAAATTGTACTTCATATTGCTGCCAGTTAAGAAATAGAAAGGAAGAAGTCCTCATGCTTCCTCTAAAACCCTTTTTAAAATACCCTCATCCGTAGAGGAAAGGGAAATGCAATGTATTTCCCAGCACCTTTGGTAGAGAATAACCTGCCTCAGTAACGGTCAATGCAAAACTGAGCTGGTAAAAGATATAGAAGCCAGGAGTATGGCCCGTGTGAGGGCGTGTGTGTGTGTATATGTGTGTGTGTGTATGTGCGTGTGTGTGTGTTTGAGAGACAGAGAAAAGCAGAGAGGCAGAGCGACGGGAAGAAGCGTCCACCTTGTCTAGTTTAGAAGACGACGGATAATTCACAGTAGAAGCGTACAGGTGTTCTAACTCATCGTGTCCAGAAGAAGAGTCTCTAAGAAAGGAGAGCTCTGGGAAGGGAACCCAGTTCTCCCATCTCCCAGCGGTGTGAGCTTGGGCCAGCGTCTTCACGTCTGTTACACACTGGGATTGATATCAGCACCGACCTTGAAGACTGGGGAGCGACTTAAAGCGCTCGGACTAGTGCTTGTCACGTAGTAGGTGCTCTGAAGTATTTGCACCATGAGCACAAGTTTTAATTTTATGCAAATGAGGGGACACCTCGTATGGGGGACACTGAGTGGGAAGGGCATGTGGGAAGGACCCTGACGTGTCCCAGGATGCCAGCCCCAAACCCCCTGGTGCTCTCCAGCCCAAAGCCACCCAGCCGGCCAGGAGGTCTGTTTTTGGCAAAGGAAATGTCTTTTGTCCCAGTTGTAGGCAGATTCATTTCAATTTGTTTGCAAAGCGGCTACCCCACCTACCTCAGCTTAGGTTTTAACTTTCAAGTAAACAGAGCAAAGGCAATAATAATAGTAGAAAAAAAAATACGAGGTTTACTCCCATTACACAAAGTAAATATTACACTTAATGTTATTGCAGACCAAAGCAAAACACAGGGATGCTCCCTCCAGAAGACGTTTACACGCGCCCAGAAGTTCACGGGAAACAAAGGGATGCTAAGACACCTTTATATTTAACTGCTGCATGGCACCCACAGCTGCACACCCCACAGGAAGTGGTGGAAGTAATAAACACTTTCAAAAGGGGACACTTTGTCCTTTGTTACAGAACTCAAGAGGGACAATAGGGACAGAGTGAAATCCTGAACAGGACAGGGCAGGGTCTGAAAAGAAATGTAAAAGTCATGTTTTAAAAAAAAAATGTGAAACTTCCCCTACTGAGCTCAGACCTTCCCTTCTGGCCGAAATGAAAACAGGAATTCAGGGCAACAGGCCTAGAGTGAGACCAGCCATTCGAAACGTGGCCCAGTGCCAACACACCCCAAACTTAAGACAACAGAGATGTGGCGGGAGAAGCTGTGTGAGTCCGAGGCTCGGCATCTCGAAAAGAGCCCCAAATGGACAGAGTACCTCCCTGAGGCTTTGAAGGACAGAGACAGAAATGGCCGTGATAAAAGGAGAGCAGGCAGGCAAGGGGGTTCCGGGGGGGACGCGGACAGAGACCGGAGGTTTATAGGATGGTTCTGCAGACGAACGGACGGCGGACCCCTGTTTTATCCAACAGAGATGGTTTAAGGCTCGCCCTTCTTACGGAGCTGACGTCAGTCTCTGTGCTGGGAGAGGAGTGAGGAGGAGGAGGAGGAAGAGGGAAAAGGAGAGCGGGAAGGGGACGCGCCAGCAGGTGATGACAAAGAGGACTGCAGGTCCTGGAAGCGGGGTGCACCAACGAGCCGGCCTCCCATAGACCTACCTTTTTGGACAGCTTGCGGCCGTCTTCTACAAAGCGCTTTTCCCTGGGAGTGAAGGTCCTGATACTTGCTTTGATCTGGAAAGACATCATTGTTTAAAAAAAAAAAAAAGAGGCATTTCTGTGGATTTCATTTTTCCTCTTTTCTTCTTAATGACTGGGAGGAATGTGGACACCAATACCTTCTGACCCTAAGGCCCTGGGCGGGAGGCAGAGGAATGGTGGCCACCCCCGCGCCCTGCGTGTGTTTCTGGGGGTCTCACGCATGAGCTTCACTCGCGTGGGTCAGCCTGGATCTGGAAGACTCCAGAATGTTTGCAAATCAAGGGAGGTATTTTATTTTATTTTTAAAAACATATTTAAAATTTATTTTTAGAGAGAGGGGAAGAGAGAGAGAAAGAAACACTAATGTGTATGGCCTCTCCCGTGCCCGCAACTGGAGACCTGGCTGGTAACCCAGGCCTGTGCCCTGACTGGGAATCGAACCGCTGACTCTGTGGTTCACAGGCCGATGCTCAATCCACTGAGCCACACCAGCCAGGGCTCAATGGAGGCTGTTTTAAACCACTGCAGAGACTGGGCTCATGAAGTTCTCAAACGGAAGTGTCCAAAAAGGAAAACTTCACATGAAACTTTTGAACTCCTTTCTCACCAAAAATATATTGCATGCGAAAATCTGCTTTCCACTTATAAAAACACCTTTTGTACAGATAATCTCATTTTGCCTCAATGATCCTGAAAAACAGGATTAATACCAAGTGTCCAGCACTGATTTGATGGCTGAGTTTTAAAACAATTCTCTTTCTCTACCCGCCCCCATAAGCAGGTCTCTCCCGGAGCCCCTCCCTCTTCCTCTCTGCAGGACTTCTGAGACACTTTACACTGATCTGAGTTTCTCCAGACTGGTCACCTTCCATGTTAGGTAGAGAGAAACTGGGATATAAGGCCCAACTAGACTCACCGGATTATAGATGAGGTCCATCTCCAAGTAAATAACTCCTTTAAAAGCTTGTTCTAAATCTTTATTCTTCAATACGTAACAATTTGTTTGTCCATCTCGAATCTGTCATAAGCAATAGACACAATACAAACTCTCAATGGGGTTTAAATTAAACACACTGACAAAGCTGAAAACGCAGAACGCCAACACAGATGCAACACATATTCCGCAGACATTAAAATCGGCTTAAATCAGCTTTTCATTCTAGAGTGCTGTTATTACATAACTGATAAGAAGTTAAAGTAACAATTACCAGGCTGGAACTGATTATATTAATGGAAAATCAGGGGTAAAAATAATTCCTACATCCACACGGACGTGCCTTCAAAAATCTCAGAGGTCAGCCATTTTTATTTATTTTTAAAAAGATAAATATTCTTCACAATTCCTGGCCAGTACTCCTCAAGACAGCTCAGGTCATGGGAAAGGGGGAAACGGGGAAACTGCCACCGATCAGAAGACGAAGGAGATAAGAGAAGGAAATGCAGGCTGGTGGGTGCCTGGCTGGGTCCTGCAACGGACAAAGCACATCACTGGAAAAGTTGGTGACATTCAAGTCAAGAGCAGCGTTTAGTTAACCGCAGTGTGTACTGTCAGGTTTTGGTTTGGCCTTATTTTATTTTTTAAGTTTTGACATGGGAGTGGTCTATGGGAACTCCCTATCATCTCGGCAACTTTTCTGTACATCAAAAAGTATTCCAAATTTTTTTTTTTTTTTAATTAAAATATGTCTTTAAAATAAAGGAACCAAGTTTAAGGACATGATCAGTGTTTCACAGCCAGGGGGGGAATGCAAATTAAGTACATCGGTGGCCAACCAACGTGGAGGTCCGCAAATCCAGAGACATGGAAAATGGACAAATTGTTGACAAACCTTCAAAATAAACAAGTATCTCTGGGAGCCTCTCTGGGCCAGCATGTCACATCAGCTCCGCACACTCATCTAGCTGCGGACCCCAGCACATAGGCATCTAAGAAAAACACCTTCCTGCGTCCTTTTGGGAACAACGTGGCTCCCCTGAAGGCGCCTGCCGTGCAGAACGGAGAGCGGGGATGCTTTCAGGGCACACAGTGGTCATGTATGTACTGAGGAAACTTCGGGCGTGCAGGAGGCATCCGCGTTAACTCCCAAAATCGGAGCCGCCCAAAGGCCCCATGGGGGGACGGCCAACGATCCCAGATTTGAAATAACGTAGGAAAGTTGAGGCCATGAAATTTGAGCCATATTTTAAAGGGCTATTGCTTGTCACTAGGAGAATTTAGCACAAGCGTTTGTATAAACAGCGGTGAAAGCGAGTTGAATAAGTCACGGGGGGGGGGGACACACACACACACACACACACACACACACACACACACACACACAGGGAACAGAGCCTTTTCACTTTACAAGGGAGAGGTCACCTTCCTTCCCAAAGCCGCCCCGCCTCTCGAGATTGAATAGGTCTTCAACAGAAAGATGGTTTTCCTGGCCAGTGGCTAAAAGGAAGGCGGGGAGGGGGCCCATAAAGACCTGGTTTCCTTCCTAAACGGTGTCCAAACAGGATTCGGAGCTTCCTCTTTTATCCACAGTCTCACTTAATAAATTGTGGGTGTTAAAGTTGAAAGAAATAAATATAAAAACAGCATGACAGTGTGCCAGGCTGACTTGCGTCCAATTTCGCTCAGCTTCCATCCAGAGGCATTGTACTGTTATCTTAAAATTTCCATGATTTCTTCAGGGTGAGGGAAGGTCAACAGAAGAACAAGAGGTGTCAGTAGAAAAAGAACTATTTTATAGTAAAAGAAGTGGTGTTGTCCTGGGTGTGTGCGTTTTGGTTTTTTTTTAATTGGTAAATGATCGTTTCCTTTCTCAATGCCCTAGTATTGTGTCAGCAAACCTCGGAACCCACCTAGGGACACGAAAGGAGCCATTAAAGATGCAGATGCAATTAGGGCTATTCGGGTTCGGCACTTTGATATGATAGTATCTTAAAATACATAAGGTACAAGTTTAAAAAAATGTTAAATGTTTGGGAAAAAAATGACAGAAAAAGATTAAAGTCCCTTAGAACGTCCATACATATCACAATTCCTCCCCTCTGGATGGAAATTAGAAATTTGGTATGTATCCTTCTTAAATTTTTATTGAGAATTTATATTCGTAAATATATTCTTGAAAAAAAGGTTTTAAATTTCTGGTCTACGTGTCCAATCGTATGCACTTTGCCCCTTCATTTTGTATCTATCAATATGAGTTCATAGTTGATAAGTTGTATGAGCATATAGATCTCTCATTTCTTAAAACTGCTATATAATATTCAAAATATAAATAAATCACAATTTGTGAGTTTTCCTGTTGATGAACATTGGTTGATTCCACTTTTCCAGTCTGTCTGCTCTCAGGACTATCTTTTAGGAAAGGCTAAAGAATTTAAAGGAAAGAGGAATATACTACTTTGTATGTGAAATACATTTGGTTCAAGAACAGATCGGTGTATTTAATATTTAGTATCGTAATTAAACACTGAAATGGTAACCAACAAGAAAAAAAATTTAAAATGTTTCATATGCCACAATCTTGTTTTAAATTTAATCTTTATTGTAGTTTCCACAATCGTTATGTAACTGAACTTCAAACACCAGAAAATAGGGTTAAAACTACTGTAAAATCCCAACTTGCCAAATTCCTATAGGTGAGCATTCTGTAATAGGAAATAAATGCAAAACATTATTTTCTTGTCAAGAATTGTTTTTTATACTGAGGAATCAGAAAATTATTTTCTATCACTTCATAATTTTTAAAACTCCATTAAACAAGACAATTAAAACACAGGCAAAAGAAAATTCAGTCACAGGATCTACATATTTTGATGGTTTTTTCCCTCCTACAATGTTGTATTAATTTATACTCCTAGCCTCTGTGAATAAGCTCATCCATTTTCTTGCAACTCTGCCAACTGTAGGCATTTTTGTTTAATATACAGCAATTTCATAGGAGTAAAATGGCCTCAGGTTGTTTTAATATGTGCTTTTTTTAATAACTAATGAGACTGAACATTTTCTCTCATATGTTTATTAACCGTGGGCCACGGTAGGATTGTGAGACCAGCCAGACTTAGATTCAATTCCCATTTCTGGCATTTAGCATCTGTGTGACTGTGGGTAATGCCTGTATCTCCTGGAGTCTCAGCTGACTCTCTGAAACAGACATCTAAAATATAAATGCTCAAAGATATGTGTGGATTAAATTTTAATCCATTTTATTAAGGTCCCTCCCACAAGGCTTGTTCCAAGTCCTACTCTCCCCAACAGTGTTTGAGAGAGTCCCTTTTCTGCACTTAGTCATCACTGTTAATGAAAAATCTTTTATTCTGTTTATTAATCCAATTGCTTAAAACCATTTAATAATTTAAGTTACTAAAGTAAAGGTGATAAGTATGACAGCTTGCCCTGTAAGTACTTACTATGTGCTACACTGGAATCATTTTACATCTGCCAAGTCATGTAAATCCTCACTGCGGGCCTCCACTGTAGGCATTATGATAATTATCTTCATGTCATCAAGGAGGAAGTAGAAACAGAGAGGTTTAGTGACTTACTGAAAATCACACAGCCAGTTAAGGAAAAAGGCACTGCTAAACCCAAGCGTTTTGGCTCCATCATCTATACTCTTGATAATCATAATTATGTGTGAATGAGCATGAACCATCCATATGATTTATTCGTTTAACTTTTCTGCTAGGTTGGCATGTCTTTTCCTTACTGTTAATGATATTATCCATTTGCTTGTTTAATTACTTTTCACAGAACTAGTTCCTAGATTTATCAAATACACGGTTTATCCATCTTCCATGTTATCGCTAATTTTATCTTCATCAATTCCTAATTTTCTTAGCTCTATCTTGTTTTAGCTCCTTTTGTTGAGAGGCTTAAATGATTTTCAACCTTTGTTGTTTAATTATAAAAACATTCAGGTTAGGAATTTCCTCTGAATAATACTTTTGGCCCTTATCCACAGTTTTTATGTATACTATTTTATTGTTAATTTCTATAACTGAAGTTTTGGTATCTACATTAGCTGCTTGGGATTTTTTTTTCAACCAAGTGTTTTAATACTTGTTTCATTTTTGTTACTAATTTTTATTTTCATAGTACTGTCATCACAGTCAAGTTTCTGCCATTGCGGAATCTATTGAGGCATTCTGGACTCCCAACATGCTTCATACGTGAATATGTTAAGTGGATATTTGAACATAGTATTTTCTATATTTACATGTGTGTATGCACACACACAGACTGATCAAGCTTATTGCTTATTCTCTAAAGTTTGAGAACCATCACTTTGGTATGCCCAAAATTTATCTAAGAACTTGCTCAAAAAAGATCGCATGGGCCATCCCCAGAAATTTGGCAGCTGGGGGAAGGTGTGTGGGACTTTTGACTAGTAACAGACACTCTGGGCAACTTGGACTGTCGGACATTTGTGCCTTCAAGAAATAGTACAGCCTTCTTTACTTTCGGTTACTGATATTTTTAAAGCTGAATAGATCATATAGATTTTCACCCTGTGATTCTAATTTTGCAATTTTTTCTTGTATTTCGTCGTCGTCGGCAGCCGTCCGTCTCGAGAGACGATGGTGTAGCTTCTTAAGAGTCTATCTGCACCGCCGAGAATGGCTGTGCAGTCCGACTCGGGAGTGACATGGTATCTGTCTCCTCCCGTGTTGAATCGACATCTTGTGATGACGCTGAAGCTACAGAGCCTGGGCAGGGTGATATGGAGGGTCTGCTGTTGCCCATGCAGCAGACCCCCCCTCTCTTCGCAGCTGAAGGGTCCAAGGGAAAGACGGAGTCAATACAGCTTGGCTTCAGGTGCGCCGCAGGAGTTGCCGGTGTTGACTACAACGTCAAACCGCCTTAGGGACTCCGGCTCCGGATTTTCTGTCAGGGTTTACTCCCTTAGCCTTTCCCCTGAAGAGGTATGCCGCAAGGCAGCGGAGGTTTTTTGGAGTCAGAGTTTTCCTTCTCTGAAATATTAGATGTCTTCAGCAATAATTCATCCTCATCGCATTTTCTTGCTGCTTTTAATTATGTATAAAAGCATTTTCATATCTACATAGTTATTTTAAAAAAATTTTAAAAAGTTGAACAGAAATTAAATATATACAAGGATAGCTCACTGGCCTGGATTCTTTCCTTTCTGATGTACATGTAAGCACACACATATGCTCTGGACAATCCACCGCCATGAATAGAGGAGCTGATTTTAGAATAAGGATTTTAAATGAGCCAATATTCAGCCAGTCACCCTGATTAAAAGATACAGTGAATTCACAACAGGCCCCTTATCTAACGGACTGAAAGGCACTTAGCACATTACCATTTTGAGAGAGATTCAAAGTTGAAGAATATTCTGTATTTTATGCTTAGGCATTTAAAAATGTAGTTTGCATTTTCGCTAAAAGTATAATTTGAGTTTTAGTTTATGACTAGGTTTTTAAACTGTATTATCATAAAAATTATTCACACTTTTTTCCAAGAAATGTAATTTTTGTTTTTAAATATAAAGTAAGATATAATCAGATACTGTTCCATACCCAATAGACATAATATTGAAGCACTGAAGAATCCATTCTTATGATTTTCTCTCATAATTAAAAAGAGAAATAAATCTTTCTTCTAAGAGGCACCGAACACAGAATCTATGCGTTATCTTTCTAATGTTTATTTCTGAAGTTTCAACCAATTTTAATATGGTGATAGAACATCCTCTTAGGAGCTAAGGCTGGCAGGGCACTGCCTAATTCAACCCCAGCCTCTGTTACCTACAGAAGCCTTTTTGTGCCTCAGTTTCCTCATTTGTAGATGCTCCTAATAACAACACACGCCTCCTTAAGCTGTCAGAGAATTTATGATTTAATATAGAATTGGTGCACAGCACAGAGATTGCTAGTTAAATATCAATCGATAGATACTAAGTTTTTAGAAATTAGATCTAAAGAAGTGCATTTTAAAATACCTTCTAAATCACAAGATAGAATTATTTGAATTTCAAATGATCAACTTAAATGTTTTCCCGTTATAGATACTTGGCGCTTTGGTGTTTTCTATACCGCATCGGCGCCTACACGTCAGGTAGAGAATCAGTTCCTCTGGGGGTGCCTGCTGCAGGACAGCCCACACAGACGCTCTGAAAGAGCTGACCGCTCTCCTAAAGTACCGGCCACGGAATCGGAAATTAATCTGGATTAAACAGCTGCACGGAACGATGGCCTCTAAAGCGCCTTATTCAGGCCAAGAGTCCTGAACGGGCCACGTGGCCCGGGCCACGCTGCTGTTCCCCACTAGAGAGCCTGCAGATCGGGGCTGGTTTCTCCGTGTGCCCCGGTCCTGTGATATCAGAAACAAACACTGTACATCACGTCGATCTCTGCACGGCTTACAACCTCGGGGAGTTCTCCCTCACCACTAAACAAGGGCCAGCGTCCTTCACACTTCAGGCTACCAGATCTCACACACTCCTCTCCCAGGCCACCCTGTCCTGGTGTCCTTCTGTCCCATGTTCACTGCTATCCGCCTGGCTCGCTCCGCGCCACCCGCTCCGTCCGCCGCGCTAATTCCTGGAATTGGTCAGTCAAGGCCGTAAACTGGAGCCCTTTGAACTTGAAGATCTCCTGTCTGGAAGTTTCTCCAGATGTCCCCATGGCTTTCTCTCTTACCTCCTTAAGTTCTCCCTCCAAAGGCCCCTTTTCCGTGAGGTCATCCCTGGGCAGCCCAGGATAAACTGCCTCCCCGCCCCCCGCCACAGACACACACACACACACACACACACACACACACACACACACACACACACACACACACACACACACACACACACACACACACACACACACACACACACACACACACACACACACACACACACACACACACACACACACACTCCTGGCGTTCCGTTCCCCCGCTTTACATTCTGCAGAGCATCTTACGTCCTGTGTATTGGTTTGGGGTTTGCTTGTTTGGTTTTAGTTTGTATGTTGCCTCCTGCAAGCAAAATCGAAGTTCCAAGAGAGGAGACAGCTTCACGGTAGCCATCGTTAGAGCATTATTATCTAAAGACAATGCCTGGCACAACCTGGACCCCGGACAGAAACCTACCCAACAAAACGAATGCACAGATTGCGGGTCCGCTGATCAACAACCTGGAAACAGCTGAGGGGGCAGGGGACTGCCCAAATTCACCAAGTCTTTCACAAACCATTCTGTAACATCTCGTATTTTAAAGGGTATAGTTTGAAAGCTGCATGGATTGAGGCCAGTGGCTCTCCACTAGGGGTGACTTTGCCCCCCTCAGGGCTTCGGGCAATGTCTGCAGAACTCCTCGGTTGTCCTAACAGTGGCGGGCGGGCGGATGCTCCTGACCTCTAGTGGGTAGAGACCAGGCATGCTGCTAAGCCTCCTATGATGCCAAGGGCAGCCCCACAACGAAAAATAATCCATCCAAAAACGACCACAGCGCTAAGGCTGAGAAACCCTCAACCTGATGTAGCCGGAGGTAATTTCTTAGGTCAACTCAACAGCACGCAGATATTGTACGAGGCAGGGGAAGAACAAAGTTGGTCAGCTTCTTGGTGTTATAGGAAGACCAAAGACACGGAGCTTTCATAGGCAAAGTAGAGGGAGGCTAAAAGAATAAGACATGACGTAGTGTTCACCCAGTAAGGTGTAAAGTATGCTGCTAAAGATTTGCCCATAAAAACAAGACGAGAAATGCCAGAAGTATGTATAGGAGAGAAAGAGGAAATAATTATAAAGGACAGTCTGTGCTTCTCGTCCCTTTAGACCGCTCCAAAGCTGTGCTCCATGTCCCCGTGGCATGGATTCTTTTCGGAATAACTGACAGAGTTGTGATAAAAAAGGAGGAAATCCCAGGTTGGCCTCTTTTCCCTGCGAGTCGGCGGGGCCTGCTGCCGGCGGCCCAGAGCATTTGGCAGGAGCTGGCTGCTTCACCCCTCTCTTCCGTAACATCAGGGCTACGGGAACTTGGGGAGAAATTAACCAAGGGATCGAAAACAGAAGAGACGTAGAGAGGTTTGGCATTGCCCCTCCCTGCCCCCCCTGTAAAAATCAGTGAGCTAGCCTAATCTCGTGGTTAAATTACGAGACTGTCCCAGCCACGATAATGCAGTAACAGCTCTGGGACAATAAATCTTCGGGAGGAAATAAATTAAGTCCTGTTGACTGGTGAGACCATAAGGACGCTGCAACCAATTGTATCAGTGACTGGACGGGAACCTGAAATTCTGTCTTCCAGAAGCATGCATGTGGTATAAACATGAGTTCAGATCCAAATTTTCCTTCCTTGCCCACATAACGTCGTCATTTGGTGCTTTGTCCTCTGAACTTTTTGTTCTTGTTCGTTCTGTTACAGCTGTCCCACTTCTTCCCTTTGCCCTCCTCTGCCCATCCCCCCCTCGCTCCCAGTTCTTAGCTCTCTCTGGCATGCTGGTTTTTAGCTGGACTTTGGAAACAGCCCTCTTTTTCCGAGAGAGGCTCTCGGCTTTCTTCCCCAAAGCATTGTTTGAGGCCGAAAGAAACATGATGACTAAAAAGACAAACAGAACTTTTGAGAAAGTGTCCCTTGGTAGAACTGAGAACTGCGGAGCTCCTGCCAACCCATCTTTGATGAAACGGGCAGTCAGGAGGCCATAAAGAAATATAAATATGTTTCTATTGACAAATGGAAAATCAGTCACAGGTCTGTCTTCCTTGAAACCAAAGAGCAACTCCCATCGTAAGATGGGACAGATTGAGAGTGAACTCAATGACCGGTCAACGCGTTTTGGTTGGTCCAACCATATTCGACTGACGCAGAAAATTATGTTACTTCTATCTGAAACTACTGAAAATACTTGAGAAGGAACAGGAATGAAACAGTTGTTTCTTGCTAGAGCTGGAAGGAGCATTGCTTACCCAAACGGACAAAGACAAAGCAACGCTAGACAACGGAAACTTGTCAACTATAAAATGACACACAAGCTGCGTATTAGCAAATGCAACTTACGGACAGTAAGGGAATGGAAACTTTCCCGAGAAAATCAGGGGGTTTATCTCCGTCTTCATCAAACACGGTCACTTCCAAAGCATCGTGGATATCTTTAACAGGGCTGAAACAAGAAACACACCATGTATTACACACAAAAACACACGTGTGAAGTCGGCACCGTGACGATCTGAAAACACAGTTTCGCTAATTAAGTCTGTATGTCCTTAGAGTATAAAACTACCATTTAATTAAACTCCAAAAATTAAATCAAACTGACTATATTCCCAAACCTTCCATCATAGAAGACCCAGTCATCCATATGAAAAAAGGCAACTTCTTTTCTATGTGACATTTTCCATGTCTCTGTATTAAAAAACAGGAGGAACAGAGAATGGGACAAAAGGGACAGTGATTTCAGGGTAGCTTCCCAATGAGAAGAACAAAACTAAGGATGCATTTAAATTAATGAAGAATTTACTCTAAAAAAAAAAAGTGGTCAACATCACTATTTGCTGAGAAAGCTTCCTATTATTGAAAAACAACGTGCTAAAAATCCCATCGTATTCAGAGATGTTTTTTGGGTTTACCAGAAGCCTAACATTGGCTATACGACAAGATGGAGCCATGGTCACGGGCAATGTCTCCGGCAAACAAGAGATTCTTGCATGAGCCCATTTGTGGAACTGCTTATAGCCGAGTTCATCCACGTCTCACAGATCCTTGGGAACTACCTACTTGAGAGCTGTCAACGCTGCTGAAAATGAACTTGACTCTCTCAGTTACGAGCACAGACAGAGCAGTTCCTCAATCTTATGAAGGCACTAGTGCACCCCAATTCAACAGGGGCCTCCCCTTGATGGTCAGGTGCCTCGGAATCGAAAGCAAACTAGGAAGGCCTCAGTTTGGAGGCCTCGCTATGGAGCAGGGCATTCGGATTAGCGGGAAGACAAGGAATCTCCGGAAATCTTTGAGGAATCACAGATAATCTGGATTTTTTTTTTTTTTTTCAAAAGACTCTGGCAGAATATAAGCCTTCAGGCATTAAAACGATGATATAACGTATAAGCTCCTTGAATTTAAGGCAGGTCTGCATGTGAAATTTTCTCTAACCCAGGGATGAATTCGTCTGGATATAGGGTAGCTTCCTTTTACTCCCAGATTAATTTAGTTACTAAAACGTCAACTTTATCTGCCTCCTTTAACAATCCCATGCAGCTCCAAATGGTCTCTTCTATTATTAACACTCAAGTCTATAAAAACAAAAGGATAAGAGGTCTGCAGAAGGAAAAAAAACAATAAAATCCATTCTTGGCACATAAAAATGGACAGAAAGTTCCACTCAAGAGCCCCAGGCTGCCCCAAACGTATCAGAGAGAATTGGTCTCTAAATTAAAGCCACCCCCCCTCCAGCCCCGACATATTCCAGAGGCGAAAACACTTACAATGTAAAAACTTTGTTCCACTCGGGGTTGAGGGTCTTGTAAATGGTATGTGTCTGAAGCTGGTCATTGCCCAACTCCAACAAGCAGAAAGGATCGCTCTTCCCTGGAACGAGAACGCAGGGACGGCTCAGACAAATGGATCTCCGGAGGGACAGCGGCCACGTGGACAAAGGTCACGTGCCTCTCTAACAACAGAACCGTGCTGGCTGGAAGGATGGAGGCCAGCTCCTGTCCGGCGAGCCACAGGGAAGCCCTGGGTGGGAACTCAGGGCATGGACGGGTCTTGTAAGTGTTGGAACTTTAAGGTAGATGGGGACCGACCCTCAACCCAGGGGCGGCCCTGAGCTCCCGTGACCACACAGGGATCACAGCAGCAGGGGTTCATCTGTCCTGTGTGAAATTACACTTTCGTGTTTGGCTTGAAAACAGAAGTTCACGTCCGTTTCCTTCCTGGATCCTCTTTGGGTTAATACAGATCCTTGCTCTCCCCTAACTTGAAGCCTATGCTACCTTACAGGCTTGCGCAGGGTGTGAGAGACGTGAGGAAAAGTATCAACACGGCTATTTAGGAGTTAAAACTGCTTTGGAGTGAGTGGCCACAAACACGTATGATCCTGTATGTGTAGTACATTGTGAGAACATAGGCTGCGTTGTTGGTGCTCACAAACAGGCCGGAGTTATAAGGCCAGAAAGTCAGTTCAAAGTTTTTACCTTAAAAAAAAAAAAAAAAGTTTAACCCTTACTTTTCCCACCTGACCTTTTTATTTTATCCTATCTCACACAGCTTCCAAAAGAAAAATAAAAAATAAAACAAGGTTAGGAAATCCAACACCCAACAGCGGAACCCAGAAAGTTACCGTGTGAAAACCCTGCCCCCTTTCTGCTGGGTTTGCCAGGAGGGCCCAGCACTGCAGCTGTCAGGGGAAGAATGAATGGATCTGTAACGTCCGTACGACGGGAACACATGACCTGCGCCGCAGCACACGGGCCATTTATAAAGCAGTGCGTGCTAAATTAATTGGGGGCAGAAGGACAGATGCTCCTCCAACAAATGGCCAAGGAAGGCCAGGCCAGGGCCTAATGCAGGGAGTGCGCAGGCCTCTTGATCTGCTGGCCTCCCATTCAGGTCACTGAACTTACATCTAATTCACTTAATAACCAGAAGATACTGCACATCAATACCCTGACATGTGCAGGGGCCTGCACGAAGATTAAATTTTTTAAAAAGGAGAGAGAGAGAGAGAGAGAGAGAGAGAGAGAGAGAAGAGCAGATACATGGCGAAGGGTCCGTATTAAACAGGAGATTCCATACAGCGGACTGGAGGCCTGGACAGTGTCTGACTCAGTGCTATTATCTCGGCGGCCAGTCGGCAGTGACCAAGCCGCGGACATGCGCAGACGAGTTGGTGTGGCCAGTGACAAACAGTGAAAATGGCCCCTGTCTAAAAGTAGCAGAGCATTGGTTAGAATAATACGGAACGGCTCTCAGAATCTTTGCAAACGTTGCCAAATCCGGCCTGAGAAAGCACTGGACACCGAGGAATCCTTAGGAAGACACAGGCACCAGACTCTCGGTCACTGTCACAGCAGAAAATGCCGGCTGTGGCCTCTGCGTCCCAGGAGAACAGACCCCACGGGCACTCGCGTCCTCAGACCCCGGGCATGCTGCCTCCACTAGGAAGCCTCCGTTTCCGCCTCTGCCCCTCCTGACAGAGAGGTAAAGGCCGCAGAGGAAGATCCGGATGGCTTCTGCCCAGCCAGGTGGCCAGCGCTCCGAAAGGGGGGGCCGGCTTGTTAGCTTCCGTGAGCACAAATGGGCCCCGGTCGCTGCCCCAAAACGCCCCGCGGGAATCGCCCCGTCCTAGAAGGGGCTTCAAATGCTAGACAGTCCAAATCAAAACGGCACAAAAGTGCATCTTGTGAAGTTCCTGCTTGTACAGAGACCGCTGCACTCTGGGAGCGACCTGCAGGGCACGGGGCAGGGAGGAACTGCCCGTGTTAAAGCACACGCTGTCCCTTCGACGACCGTGACCGTGACAGAGCACGCGCTCTTGGCCTAATGCTCGGGCACATGAAACCGGATCCCTCGGGCCGCGACGAGGCGGCCACTTCGCCGTTTGTCAGAGGCCGTTAGTAGGTGGCCGCGCTGCTCAGCCAGAGACCCCAGTGTGACGTTGCAGCTGGGGAAGCCGCCTGACACTCTGAGGGAAAGCCGCGGGGTTCAGGCGGCCGGCCGTGGCCCCCCGCGCGCTCAGCGGGCCCAGCTAACGGGGAACAGGCCTCCTCCTTCCAGGACCTGGGCACTTCACCTACGTGTCTCCCCGGAACACCCGGCACCAGTTCTCTGAAGATAATGCCGTCAAAGCTCATTAAAATGCCACGTGTATTAACATCACAGAACAAACAGGCAGAGAGGAGGAGGAACAAAGACATTTCGGCATTTACAGAACAACTTAATGGATACTTTAGGGATTGATTTCTTTCCCTGAAAAGGTTCCAAGTATATAGGACCTTACCATAAATTTTAAATAACAAACATTTTTACTTAGAGTAAAAACGATTCCCCATGATAAATGGAATGCCCAAATGTTCCCCAATGGCACTGAGCTAACTGCCATATACACGCTTCGGACTGTACTCCTCCCCTTTGCTCCGCCTATTTCTGCAGGTAAAACATCTCGATGACCTTTTCTTCATCCTGAAGCCATGTCACCTTGACACGGTCACGCCACCGGCGAATGAGTTTCACAGTGTTTTAGCACCTTGTACTCAACAGCCTTCGCGACTTCCGACACCACTTTAAAATTCATTTACATTCCTTGAACGGCAAGTAGAGGTTTCTCATTTAAATAATTCTACCTTTATAGGAGTTCCAGAAGTTGAATGGCAAGCAATAAATGTACTTTAGAGGTCATAACGTTCATCTGACCGGTATTTATTAAGCACACACCCTGCTCCTGGCACTGAACCAGGCCCTGATGGACACACGCCACCGGGTCATTCCCTTGATGGAGTTCTCATGATAATCTCTGCTGTTTCAGCAAATGTCACCTTTTCCATGAAAACTTCCCTCGTGGACCCCACCAGTGGAGTGAGTGCTGCCATCTTTGATCTCTGTCTGTCTACTTCCTCATGGCTCTTATAGTCCCCATTTGTGCATTTCCGTTCCATACTGAGTCCTATATTTTATGGAAAGGGTCCAATGCAGGAAAACCCAACATATATGTGCCCCTACGGCCCCCATGAAGCGTGCTGTGGGCCAGTGACACAGGCCACCAGGGGATGGGCGTTGGCTAGAGGGGCCATGCTCCTCCCACTCTGTGCAAGAAACCCTGCTTTATGCAGGTCCTCTGTCAGTCCTCTCGGGGGTAAGGGCTGTTGGTGAAGAAGAGGAAACTCAAGTGCAAGGACATTGAATTTGGTTGGTTCAAGTCCACATAGAATTCACAGTGGAGGTGGATTTTAAGCAAAGTTAGGAGGGACCTGATTTGGCTGTAGCAGAAATGAGGTAGGGATAGATCAGAGCCTTGGATTTATTAACAGACAGATAGATAATAGACAGACTTCAGATAAAATCTCCTGAGAGATCAGCAATTGCAGGTTTAAAAAGTGCTATAGCTACATACTTCAGACAGAAGCAAAAATAATTTGCTCTGGAAAGCTGGAAGATAACTCGAAATGTGCTTTAGTGATGACAAAATTACTAATACCAAAGGCACATGCAAAATGTTTGAATTAAGTGTTTTCATAGATCAGTATGATACTATAAGCACTTGCAACTAATGACTATCAGAAGTAATCATTTCAGTGTTTGGTCAACAACCCTGAGAAATTACACATTAGTATTGGCCCAACATTTTTTTTTTCCTCACTGGGTATTTCCTTAAGATCAAGATCATCTTATGTGGGGCTTTTAGAATAGTAATTTCCACAGTTATATTTTCTGAGGGAAAGGGAGAACTTTTCTTCTGAAACAAAAAAGTTCCCATTTTCCATCATTTCTGTAATATAAAGTGCTTAAACTGAAATTCTCTTTTCCAAAGTTTGACCTTCCTCAAAGTCAGTAGCAAAAGTTCAGAGGTTACCCAAATTCAGTATAATTGTTTCTGCTGGAGGAAGAGGGACCACATTCTAAAAGTACGAGATTAAAAAAAAAAAAAAACACATGCAATATCGTTCAATAGACCACGCTGTAGAATGCTCTTTGTATTCACCGACCGAGGTGGTAATTAGCATCTGTCATGTAGGGGTCTAAGTCGTCGGTCAGGACAGGGGGTGACTGGGCAATGGATGGAGGGTTACCCCCCAATCAGACACTGGAAGGTCCGAGTTACTCTCCCTGAATCACAGTCCAGTGTAATTCAGCACTAAGTGTGTCTACTCCAGCCAAGGTCTAAAAGTTCAGGGTCGTGAAGCGCCCAGAGAAGCTTTGTGGAAAACAGGGTCAGCTGCAAAGGCTGAGTCTGCAGGCTCATGTGGCAGGCACTTCTCTATAACAGGAACCAAAATCCTGGCCATGGGACCACTTCGTTGTTGACACTGTTTTATATGCATCATCAAAATAATTCTTGAGACCAGAAATCTTTCTATACAAATATAGGCACCTGCTTTTTTAAAAGGTCACTTTGAAGCAAAAAGGGTACGTAATTACTCTTTTTTTCTGCAAATCAATCAAAATTATACCTATTTTTTGGTCAGATTGGCAAAATTACAACATAATTTGGGGAGTACTGCAGAATTTCAGTCATTCGCTAGGCGTCCCGTGGGACGAAGACGTTTGAAAATCGCTGCTCCATTTGGAACAGCATGATTGCTGTGTACATGCATTGGCTTATTAAAACATTTTGCTTTGCCACGGATCACCTCAAAGAGGGAGAGAAGTAAAAATAAAAATAAAAAGTGAATGAAAATCTTTGGTACCTGAGAAGTCTGCAGCTAAGAGGTCCACCGCCTTTAAAACCTTCACTTGTAAAAGGCCGATGTCCTTCATATCTCTCAGGGAGTTCTGCAAGCTCTGGGGGAAAGAAACGTGGATCCCAAGTGAAAACAGCTTTCTAATAAACCTTTCAATGACAGAGAGGCCTAAAGAAATCGACTGCCACCTTTCGCACGTAAGGTGTAGAAACACTGCCAAGTGCATCATCTCAGTCGACAGGACAGTTAGGCTGTGCCACCAACCAGATTACAAGTGGCTGAGAATTAATTAACTCCAGCTTCAGCAGGAACACATGACGAACACATACCATCGACTTTTACCATCGCCCCCTGGTGACAGACAGCACACACGTCCCGCCGGGGAAATATGGGTGGAACCATATTCACGCTCTTTTTCCCCCTCTTTCACGTTAATGAAACGTTTAAATCACCCAGAAAGGCACCATGATTCTGACCTAGTTTGTGCAAACATTATGGATGCCAGAGGACTAAACTTGGACCCTTCGTAGATACTTATGTGTGCTGGTAAGAGAGTAGGGATGGAAATGAGTGAATTTTCTGGTCCATGCTTTACAGCTGGTGCATTAAGCTGGAGAGTTGAGCGCCAAGTATCGCCCTGTATTCACACTGATTTTAATTTTCAGTTTACAGGAGCCAAAGTATCAATACAGGGTGAGGCAAGAGTAGATTTACAGTTGTGAGTACACGAAAGTTTATTCTTGTATTATTATTTATTAAATATTATATTATTTTTGACATGAACAACTATATGCCTGTTTTTGCCTTACCCCTGTATATATTGAATTAGCAGATATATATTCAATATATCTCCTAATTCTTAAGGATGCAGAGCAATCTTTAGATGTCTATGTATTTTATATCCTTCAAAAATCGAGACAGAAGAGATAAAAGCAGATAAACTCTCTTTAGATGCTTTTAGAATACATGCACTAAAAAAGATGCCACTCAGGATAACAGTTTTTCTGCGATCATTAAATAATGAAAAACCTGTGATAAGCAGACCCTGGGGGTTTATGGAAGGATAGAAAAATCCTTACTATTGAGGCATTTCAGGGTAAAATCATAAAAGCTTCATAATCGTTACGGTTTGCTTAACCTAATAGGCAGCATTCCTAAGAACTTCAGAAAAGTTGTTTCTGCTCTGTATTTTCAACCTAAAAAATAACCAAAAAACAAAAACAAAAACAAACAAAAAAAAACTCGTGTTTCAGTGTAAATGAAAACATTTTAAGTAAAATATTTTTCCACTCAGAAGTGGAAACGCCTCAGAAGATTGTCTGTTCTTACAACCTAAAAAACAAATCCAGACATCTGAAATGCGTGTCTTGTAACGGAGCGTAGTTTTCCTCTCGCATGCTGGCCAGCTTGCTAGCTCTAAAAAATACAAACAAACACACTTGCTATTTCTATTTTGATTAGTCTTTTCAAATCTCTTTTCAGTTAGGACTCTGCCAACCCTGAGGCATTATTTGAAGCATCCCTGCTCATCTTGTTTCATGCTACTCGACAAATAACATGGCACTCCCTCTTGAACTTGGTGAAATGTCCCATTTATCCCCTGGAAAACAGGGAGAAAAGTTTTACTTCTCATCATCATCTTTCTGTTTGCTTTTAACTAAAGTCACCAGAAAACTATGAACGGTGTATTCTGTCAAAATGTCTCTGGAGGACGCGAACCTCACATGCAGAATTTGTGTTAACAGTAAAATGTGTGGCGAGGTTCCGTACTCCTGGAGAGAAGAGATTTTTTTCAATTAATCAATACACCTGCCCAGGGAAAGCTTAGGAGGCAGAAGAGTTTATGCTGAGAATAACATTCCCATTAAATAAAGATTCATCTTTGCTTCATTTTTATGCCACTTTCCTAAAGCACGTCTTTCATGTGGGGCAATAAAATAAACATATTGATTTGCACAGAAGACGTGATAAAAATGGAATGCAAATAAAGACACCTAGAAAGCTAGAGTACGGGAAAAAAAAAAAAAAAAAGCAAAGAGGACAAAGCCATTTGATTTAAAAGTGCTGAGTGGACCTTTGAGCACATTGCAGGACGTGCACAAAAATCTCCAACTGCCAATATTACCCCGAGGGGGACAGAACAAGTCCTCTGGGCCTGCCAAGGCCTGGCCTGGCTGTAGAAGACACACACGTGGGTCCGGAAAAGCAGCCATAACATCGCAGACATGAATGGCTGCTTACCAGTAACCACGTTTGTGAACCTGGATTAACGCTCCTGTTCACACAGGCAGACACGCTAAACAACGGTGCGCCTCCTCGGGGACTGCGATTTCCTCCAAAGAAGACCTAAAGCTACAAACTCAGACCCTTCTGCTGGCTCGTGTACGCGCAAGAGGGAGAACGCGCGTCCGCTTCTGCCTTCTCACGAGTGCGCCCCACGCCAGGCCTGAGGTCTATGGGACGGACCGTTACGCTCCGGGCAAAGCTCTCTGTCTGTGCGGTTTGGGAACGCGCAGACTTCGGGGCGCCCGGAGAGCGGCAGAGGGAGTGGGAAGGGGACCCCAGGCAACGCACTCACATAGCGCCGGGCGATCTGCGCCCTCTCGCCGGGGTCCGCCAGGGGGCAGACGCACAGGTCGGAGACGGACACCCCCGCGCAGGGAGTCAGCGTGATCAGCAGCAGGAGCGCGCCCGGGCCGCTGTCCAGGGGCAGCTCCAAGCAGGTGCTCTGCTTGAGCGGGAGGGCCGCGATGTCCACTTTGCATCTGGAGAAGGAGACAACCGAGAAAGAGCGGTGGTTAAGTCGCGGCCGCGTGGGAACCTCCGAAGCCCCCGTGTGTGCCTCCCGCCCGCGCAGCGCCCTGGGCCTGGGTTTACTGGGCAGGGAAGGTCGCAGGGGCTCGTAATACTCCCAGCCTAACACGATCTCAAATGAAGAAGAGGTAAAAAAAAAAAAAAAAAAGAAAGAAAGAAAGAAAGAAAATGCTAATAAAAAGAGTCAGAGCCTTGACAAATAAGGTCTGCTGAAAATCACTGATAGCAAGAATTAGGGAGAAGCCCTGGACGGGTAGCTCAATGGTGAGAGTGTCTTCCCCATAGACCAAGGTCGCGGGTTCGATCCCTGGTCTGGGCACATACAAGAATCAACCGATGAGGCATCAGTAAGCGGGACAGCAAATCGATGTCTTTCTCTCTCTTTCTCTCCCCCTCCCTCTTTCCTCCCTCCCTTTCTCCCTCTCTCTAAAAATGAATACATAAAAATATTAAAGACTTTAGGGAGAAATCAAGTTTCCAAGTTTAAGCATTACAGCTCTATATGGCTTCTCTGCAACTGTGCTTTTTCCAGCAAAGAGACTGAAGCGTTCACAAAAAAAAATAAATAAAATGAGAAAAGACAAGAGAAATGTAAGTGGGAGAGGGTTAAATAGAAAAATCATTTTCTTCCAGATTAATGCCAACTGCCGAGTTTTTACTTAAAGAAGCGTGTTAAGGTGTTTTCCTAATAGGTCCAGTTCCATGGGGTTTCCCCCAGGTGGATTTCTTTTTGGACAAATGGAGCGTGAAGTGCCGTTGATGGACCCCACTTCAGCAGCCCTACTAGGAAGGGCTGTCCCCATCTGCTATAAATTGCATGTTTTCCGCCTCTTAACAGCCAGCGTTCTGGGATGTTGAAACCTCAAACACATTTAAATACAGGCGCAAACACCAAAAGGGGGTGCTGAGGCGCTGAGCACTTATTTGCTTTCAAACTGAAAAACTGGATTTGTCTGGACCACACCTGCTTTGTTTATGCACAGAAGGGTGGAGGAGAGGAGTGTGTGTGTGTGTGTGTGTGTGTGTGTATTTTGTGTGTGTGTGTGTGTGTATTGTGTGTACAATCCTCCCTTGCCCTCCTAAGTTATGAAATCGGATGAACACCGAAGACTTTATAAAAGGATGAAAGCCCTGCCCTTCCTACAATGTGTGACAAGGACTTTGTATGTTTGCAGATCGTTAGAAATAGCAAACTTACCTAATATACTATAAAGCAATGACAATTATGAGCCATACGGATAGGTAGAAAGCTTCAGTTTCATAAATTTGAATGTAAGCTTGCAACCTTCCCAATTAAAAGGAAAAATACCCATAGTATTGAAAGTCTATACCAGTTTTTCCTAGAGAATAAGAAGTATTTTAATACTGACATGTATGGATAAAATTAAATATACAGTATGTGGGTATTTTCTAATTAGCACAAGTGATTCCTGTTATGAGAAGAGGCAGCAATTAAGAGTTTTTGCTTGTAATAAATTCATCACGTATTTCTACTAAAGACACATTACAGAAAAAGATGTCTTTTAAAATAATCCTCTATGGTTTGAATCCAAACCATTCTTTTTTCTGGAGCTTCTTTAAAGTTCAAGCTTACTATGGTGAAAGGAGGGGTTATATTTTTTATTTAATAAGCAAGGATGTAAAAGTGAGGAATTAATTTTGCTTGGCGAGAAAGTTCAAGCGTTTTAACTATGCCATGCCTACAAAACTAAGTACCCCCACACTCTTACAATACAGCGGTAGTACATCCAGCAGGAATGCTTGGGTGAGCATTATTTTACATTTTTACAGACCCTTCCATTTAATAAAACTCCTTACTAGGGAAAAATGAATGATCCAAATTTGGGAGAATGTTCTCTAGTGATCACTCTTTAGCCCAAATTAGCAATAACCTATTTATAACAATTAATTTTAATATCGTTACTAATGGAAATTTATTTTTGTCCTAAGCTAACCATTTTGTTATGGTGGTAGTTTTGCTGGTTTTTTAACAACCGAGAGTTATTCAGAGATAAGAGCTCAGAGATCAACTGATGTGTGAGAGTTAAAATGATGTGTAATGAGGCAATAATAAAAATGTTGGTAGATAATTCAACATGGACATGATATTAACCCTAAAAAGTCATCTAAGAAGACTGTGAGCCCTATTAGCGTATTTACAATAACTTTGTCAACTCTCCTAGTGATGGTGTAAAGCCCCAACGTACTTGAACGGGGACGTTTATTATTTTAAACAAATGCTGAATCGTGTACCAGACAAAACGCAAAGCAAATACTGAGTTTCTTCCCAGAAATGACACATTGGGAGACGTCTGCACCCCCCTCGTTTTTAAAGATTATTGAGACAATGAGAAAGCACACCTGTGTGAAAGCAGGTCTATTTTGTAGATAAAAGAGCCTGATAAACAACAGCTTGGGGGTTTCAGTACAAACTGAATGGAATTTGCAATCTCAGTTAATGAATCAGTGAATTCAGCCAAAACATTCTATTAACTTCTCAGGGACTCGAAGGAGCAAACTACAGGATGGGTCTGCACCATGGTCTTTGCTGCAACTACTCAACCCTCCGCATGGACCACGAAAGTGGTAAAAGACAGCAGAAAAGAATGAACAGCTGCTGCTTTCCAATAAAACTTTATTCGCAAAACAGGGAGCCATCTGGACGTGGCCCATGGGCCCTCGTTGGCTGATGCCTACCCTAGAAAAATGCTAATAATTTAGCTGTACTGCATGACACCAACGGAAGTATTTTAAAAATTTACAACATTAGTTGCTGACAGAATAAACACACTGATAAAGGTATCAGAGATACTGACCTAAGAATTTTTTTTAAATAACTTTTAACTCACCACAGCCCAAGAAATTCTGGCCAACCTATTCAAATACGTGTATGTGCATAAAAAAATGATCAAGCAATAAAACTTAATGAAATCGTTCTTCTACCTGAAAGATCGATGTGGAAACCGCATACTCAGAGCATTACATTAAAAAAAAAAATAAAAAAGTGATTCATTAGCACTGGCAAATGAAGTGTGTCCAGTGGCATCGGTGTGAGTTCACACGCAAGCGGCGTGACCATGTCTGACCATCATTCAGGAGGTGTACACACGGGACCTTAGGTGACCGGGAAATTTCGTTCCAAAGTCAGATCTTAGAATATTGAGTCAATAACAGCTCCGCCATGATAACAAGCTTTACATTATAGGAAGAAAAAAAATAGAGTCACCAATGAGTCTGCGCCTAGACAGGAGCTGCCATGGTTCATCTGTAGCAGCCGGCAGCCGGGGGCGCGGTGACGTCACTCCTGCTCTGCAGTCTTGCCTGGTGACGCCGCCCACCCCTCCCATTCCATTCAAAAGTCTTAGAATGTGTCCCCCTTCTCTCTAGGCTTTTGCCCAGGCTCTCTCACGTTGCCACAAAGTTCTTCTCCAACCTCCTCGTTGGGCTAATGGCCTCCCATCAAACAGGTCTCAGTGTGTCCACCTCTTTTCTTCCAGAAAGTTGACTCTTGCCACCCCCGAGCCACTGCCTGCTTAATCGTGTGGCCCAAAAATGACTAAAGGCTGATCTAAACCCCTACCATTTCCCAGGAACCCCTCAGCACTTTGCAAGCTACCTGATCCACGGTGGACCCTATTCAACGAACAAACAGAAAATTAAATGCCAGTGGCGTAACAAAAGTCAAAATCACCAAATCATAAAGTCCGTGTTTTTTGTTAACCAACAAAATCTTCGGCAGGCCCTAGTTCCTCCCCTGTATAAGGAAGGAATAGAAAGACAGATTTTCACTAGGCTCCTCCCAGACAGAAAAATCCACCGTTCTATTCGCCTGAAGAAAACAAGGCTAAATTGCTTTTTTCCCCTCTGCAACGGGCATATATTAAAGACATCCTCTGCAGCCAACAGGCAGTTAATGTGCTGATATAGCATTGTTTCTGACCTCCTGTTCATGTCTTTCTCCATTAATCCCACAGCATTTTAATGTTTTAATTCAACACATAATTTAACCATATCAGTCAGCTCAACCTGCTCAAGTTTCCCTTGCCATGATAGCTTTTAACCTCTTATTCATTACCATAATTCTGTTTTATATTACAGACCGGTCAGCTTTTCACTTAAATGCAAGGGGCAGAAAAGAGTGCCGTAGTTTTAAAAGCTGTAAATCTCAGAGGCCGAGGAAGGGGGTGAGCAGGAAGAAAACGGGGAATGTGTCAAGCGCGGCTGTAAAAGCAGATCAACGACGTGGGAGGCAATTTGTCCACCGAAATATGCCAGCCCTGATTTCCCCCGGCACCGGAGTCGCTAATAAACCGGCAGAGAGTCAGAGCCCGGCTTGCAGGCACCGTGGGCGGCTGAGGGTGCGGCCGGGGGAGGATGGGCTTCAGCATTCTCCTTACGTTTTCCAAGCTAAATTAAGAGCTCAAGATTCTATGACAAGTTATTCTCTGTACGTTGATACGTAACGTACGCATTCAGAAAATGATCTGGTTAGTTTGAAACGGGACAGCGTTACAACGGGAGGGTCTATCATCTCTTTTCTTGCCATTTTGTTTTAAAAGTTGAGGCAGGTTAAACTCAGCTTCGGTTCTAACTCCCCCTAAAACTTCACTCGCTCTGGACCGCTGATGGACTCTGGGATCAAAGGCGGTCGTTCTTTTTTTTTCGTTGCCTATGAATAAATCTCATTTCAGGGGAACTTCCCAGGCTCCTTCGCCTCACCAGCGACCAACACCGCCCTCCCCGGGAGTCACTTGAGGCTCAGGGGAAGCCTGCAGGTGCACCACCGCACGACAGGGTTCCAGACAGCTCCGCGTGGCTCAGGAGAGCCCAGAGGGAGCTGGGCGACTGGCAGACCCGTGGTTTCATCGTCCCCACGCTAGCAGCCCACCGAGGCCAATGCGATTTCTCTGGACACACCCGCCCGGCACCCCAGCTTCTTATTCAGCGCTACACACCCCAGGATTGTTCAGATTCCTTTACACTGTCCCATCCCTCAGCCAACAAATGTCCACGTCCCCATGTCCTTGGAGCAACCCACCGCTCACTTCTACAAAATAAATGGAAACTGTACTGTTTTTGAAAAAACAAAAAAATACAGTGATCCCTCACTTATCACAGGTATTACGTTCTAGACGCCCGACGCGATAGGTGAAAATCGACGAAGTAGGACCCTTACATTTATTTTAGTATTTACTGTACAGTACCGCAACATCCCGCGATATAGCGGAAAATCCATGATCAATAATTAAATATAATATTTTTAAAAATCCCGCGAGACAGTGAGGCTGCGATAAGGGAACCGCGATATTATATGCTGAATTTTACTCATCATGTTTCATGTACTTAGACTGCATAGTTTGAGTCGCAAATGTTGTAACTGTAGTTGCCATACAGAAAAATCTCAAGATCAATAGCAAATTATCTACCATAGTCAGTGCTCAAGAAGCCCTGAGGATCCCATCAACAGCGTTGCCGGTCATCGTGATGACCCTGTGAGTTGGCCAGCGGCCCCACTGCACAGATAGGGGACCAGATGCCACAAGCAAGTTCATTGCCCAAGGTCACCGAGCTACGAAGGCTACGGCTCCCAGCGAGCCCAGGATGTCCCGCTCAAAGGCTGGTGTTCCTTCCTTCGTGTCAAGGCGCCTACAAGGGGAAGCTGTACTGACAGGGATTTCCTCAGCGAGGCCATCAGAGTTTTAAATTACTAGCATCGGGGTGTCATTCAAACACAAACTTGGGGGCAGAGAGGCCTGAGGAGGCGCACAGGACTCACACACACTGTCAGAGGGACTCCGGGTGCAAAAAGGCATTTCCCAACGTTTGGGAGATCGAATCACTGAGCCTCAGAATGACGACGACAACGGAAATAAAATGAGAAAAAGTGCGAACTCTGCAGGAGGAAGGAAGCAATAAGGGACCAGGTCGGTGGTGTGCACAGGGTAGCACAATCCCTCCCTAACCAGCAGGGTCAGTATGTATTTTAGGCTCCGGCTCTCCCACCTGCAAGTTCGCTGCCGGGTAACACTGTGTAACCGGCTCCCAAGAGACGCTTTTGTTATCTTTTGTGCCGCAGAAGAGGAAAAAGGAAAAGGATACCAAAAAAAAAGCTGTGAAATCCATGAAGAGAAAGAACAGCGTGGCCACTGGGGCAGGTACACATCCAAGTTACAAACAGGAAATGGCTAAAATAATAAATAAAGCCCCAAATGACAAAACACGGAATGAAAGGGACATCTTAAATTAGTTTTTGTGTCTGTGAAGAAAGTTAACACTTGTCGGGAAAAGCGTTTCCTATTACGGGGGGCGAGGGGGGCATGAGAGCACAATGACATGTGCAGGACGGGGCGTCCATTACTCACTGTGCCTACGAAAATAACGCGCGGGCCATTCATCACGGGAGGCCCCCATTCCCACTGTTCAGATAGCGCTTCGGGACACAGAGTTCTCCGCGTCTGCACATTGATGGAACTTATCCTGGCTGCATGGGCCAGCGTGAGGTTTCTGATCCCTCCACTCGGGGTGTTGGCAGGGTACTGGTATGTCACGGTGGTGACAACCGTCAGAGGCAGTGACAAGTGCCTCAGGGGTCTCTGTTACCCTGAGTCGGTAGAGGAGGGGGAGATGGGACCAGACCAGACGTCTGACCAGCTGAGCTGGGAAAGGCTGGGCCACACTCAGACCTTCTGCATGAGCCAGAGCGTGTGGCGGGACCCACCTCAGTGTGCGTCACAGAGGTGGGATGGGTGATGGAGCAGGAAGAGCGAACAGTTTGGGCACCTGTCACCGTGCTAAGTATTTTACATAGAAAAAGCACTGCACAAGGTATTGGGTCCGTGGGGGCTCAGACCAGTTCTGCCTCTAAATTCTCTGCTGATGGAAAAAAACAAATTCACTTTCCTGGGTCTGTGTATTTGCTTGTCTGCAAAATGAAGAGATTATACTAGATGAGTGGATTTTGGTCTTTAGTTGTCCACAATAAAACTCTTCCTGCCAAGGGAACCCCAGATGCTCTGGCTCCAGGGAAGAATTTTAGGAGACCCCCCCCTTAATCTCCAAGGGGTGACCCCAAGGCATCTCCCTGAAATCAGGGTACGGAGAACTTGGTTTGACAAAGATGACCAACATTTGCCGAAAGCCCTTTCAATGCTGAGTTTCTGCGTTTAAGATTTGTGAACAAATACTGAAGGGTAAGTAGGTTCACCAGGGCGATGACTTGGTCACTTACATAAATGTCTTATCACTATGTGGTACCCCAGGGCGACCACTTTGTAAGTGATATAAATGTTTCATCACTACACCGTACCCCTGAAACTAACATATATAATAGTGTATGTCAACTGTAATGGAAAACTAAAATTATTTTTCAAAATAATTTGTGGAAAAATCATATGCATATGAGATAAGCAAAAGGCAGCAAATGGGTGGAAAAGAACTTGGAGTTGAAGAAACGTGGAATCTGGACGCTGGCACCCACTGCCCTGCGGCCCGGGTCGCCTGTGAGGGTCCTGCAGTCCCCCGCCCTGTCTGTAAAAGGGGGACAGTGCCACTAACAGGCAGGCTGTTGGAAGATCAGAGCTGGCGACGCTTCCGCCAGCATCACCCCCACGCTGACTATGCATCAGCCATGGCACGGGTGCGATCGCCCTTCGTTGTGCAGCGGGGTCCCTCTCTGTATCGCGGTTCCCTTATCGCGGCCTCACTGTCTCGCAGGATTTTTAAAAATATTATATTTAATTCTTTATTGCGGGTTTTTCGCTAGATCGCGGGATGTTGCGGTACTGTACAGTAAATACTAAAATAAACGTAAGGTTCCTACTTCGCGGATTGTCACCTATCGCGGGGGCGTCTAGAACGCAATACCCGTGATACGTGAGGGATGACTGTACTGTTATTTCCACCCTGCAAGGAAGCTATGTCACGTATTGAATCAATTAAGCTGAGAGAGTTCCAAAAGAAGAAAAGAAAACAGCCCTGGCCTCAACAGACTGCCTTACGGTTTGCCACAAGGTTCACCCAGAACATTTTCCCGCCTCTTGGGGACACTGGGTGTCGTGTTTTTGCTAAATTATACCGTGGGTCACTAACTAGCAAAACCACAATTAGGGTGGATACAGGCCATGTATGTAAATATTTCCCAAATAGCCTGACACGGTGCGTTATCTTTCTTTACGGGATTCCTGACACAGACGACTTACTCTCTTCTGTTTTCAACACTACAGAGCGGTATTTACTAATTTAAAAGAAACAAACAACAAAAACCTTTCCCCGGCTAGGGTCCAGCTTACCCCTGGCTCCCTGGGGAGGGGGCATGAGGTCTGACCCGACGCCCAGCAGAGAAAGAGCAGCCGCACGGCCCCTCCCCCCCCCGCCCCCGAGAAAACAGAGCGAACTCACGTGCCCAACCGCTCCCCGTGCTTTTTGCCGTCCTTTCCCCAGACTTCAATGTCCAAGATGCCCATCCTGTCAGAGAAGTAGTGAAAGTCAAACTCTTCCCGCCACTGCGGATTTGCACTCTTACACAGTGTCTAGAAAACATGCAGTTACAGGATTTATTTTCTTCAAAATGCCATTCGTTGCGACAGCAGCTACACATTCATTGCATTTCTCAACGGCAGGGGGTCGCGAGGGTGTCCCTGTCTGTCCCTTACAAAGTCGAACTCTCCCTTTTGGAAGGAAAGGGACTTGGAGGTTTGGGGAACTGGGACAACATCACCCCTCTTCTAGCTGACCCCCAGATTCAATAATTTATCCACCAAGTCAGAAAGAATACTGTTAGCCCACAAGAGACCATAACTTTATACACACACGTCCATACGGCATACCTCAATGGGCATTTTAGATAGTGCTTCAGTCTCACAGCAAATACTATTAATTGGTTAATCAAATCGTTTTTATTGGCCCAGTCATTCAGCACTGGCTTAAGAACTACATAAATTCACAGTTCGGGGTCTTGATTAAACCTGTCGGATGCATGACACAAGAAACCCTTAACTTGTACATGGCTGTCTATTTTTAAATACCAGTTCACTGACCCCCCAGTCACTAGAGTGAGAGAAAGACTAGAATATTCCAAACCGCAGCCACATTTAAAAACAAACAAGCGTGGTTTGAAAACGCTACCACTGTGCTGTTGTGTTTCCCCGAGAGTCATTCCAAACTGCCTGTGTGTCTGAGTCCCTGGTGGGGACGTTCATTTCTGTTGTCTCATTTGCAGAGAGATTCAATGTGTGACTGAACAGGGAGCATAAATGATGGTCAGGCCCGAACGCCAGAGAGGCCACTCTTAAATCTCAGCGCCCGCGATGATGTCACAGACGCCCAGACAGGGCGAGTCAGGCCTCAGCTGCCGCCAGCGGCGCACGGCACAGCGCATAAGCTGGTTTTCACTTTGGACTTAACAGAGCAGATCATGGAATTTAGAAACCATGAAGAAGTGGAAAAAAAACCCTATCAGACCACAAATTAAATGCAATATCTCTCCAGGGGGAATGTAGCAGCTATTGGACTAATTCTGCACTTCGCCTCCGTCCGAAGGGCCAAGTGTGCCTAGTGATGATTAATTCTCCTGTAAATCCTCCACCCGTCCTTAGCTGGCTAAGGGAATCCGAGCGGGGACTCCCTGGTTACATGCCCGGGGAAGTTCGGCCTCACACGATCGGGGTAAAACACTTATCTGCCTATTTCTGCCATACCTCGCTGTCAGTTTTTCACATTTAAAAAAAAAAATAAACGATTTGTCAACATGAACTTTGATTCTCTAGCCCCTGCGCTGGGGTAGGTGACATTTACTGTTTGATTTTGCACTGGGACATGTGCCGCAGAGACGGCCTCTAGCCGCCCCAAATCATTTTTGCAACGTGTCTGCATCTGTTATGTCTTCTATGTGGGGCAGCCGAATGGCAAACATCCTCGGGTCGATTTTCAAAATCTCCCCCTGATGTTTTTTTCTTATGTGGCTTTTGGCAAGTGGCTCCTCTCTCAAGGACCCCAGCTCCCTCCATCCATAAAACACAGAAAACATTCTGTCTGACAGTTATGCAAAACTAATTAATTACCATGGCCTGGAGACGATAGGCTTTTGAAATAAAAACCACACCAAATTACTAAGATTGAAAACTAAATGGAATTGGGATCAACAAAATAAGAATGACTGATTTTTAAAAACAGTTAAAAATGTCATTATTTTTATTTAAAACATATCACTTTTAAAACTTTTTTTTTTTTTAATCAGAGCAAAACCCAGCAGCACTCAAACTGTATTTGTGTGTGTGTAAATACTAACAAGAGAAAGAAAACTATGTAACCTGGAAAATATTTTAGTTGTCACAATCACCGTCACCCAAATATAACATATACGACTGTTTTTGGTTAGACTCCGAGAACAGTGAGTTATCATTTTCCTGCATTCTATGAAATAGCTTTGCTTATTTTCAGAACAAAAATCACGCATTCAAATCTATTGCTTAATAAACTTTCCCTCGCTCTAGTTACTGGATGAAAATAAACTATATTCAGCAATGAAAGACCCGTATTAATTGAAATTGACTGCATCTATACAATCTTTTATGAAATGATCCTAATACAGTTCAGAGGGTTAAAAATAAATTACTTCCATTTTTATGAAATGGAGAGTGGGAAAACATTTTTAACGTTATTTTATTTTATTTTTAGAAGTATCGTTCTCCTTGAGGAATTGACAGAACTTACCTTGCTTTTATACCTCTGATCTCCCAGTTTTAACAGGACGAACATCTCTGCCATGTTTCCTCCCGAGACATTTTTCCCTTCCAACAAGGTTATACTGATAATCCCATTCCAGAGCTGGTTCTTTCTCAAGGCCTCTGAGAGTCGTAGGCTCCGTATCAGGGAAGACTACAGCCAAAAATAAAGACGGGAGATCAACTTGCTGATAATTCTCAAGTGCAACCTGGGTGATCACAGGCACTTCAGCTTGCGATATTTGATTACAAAGAGCACTCCCTGCCTGGTGGAAGTGTTACCCCCTCTCCACTGGTTATGCAAACCTGCGATCACAGTAATGGGGTTCCTTCTCTGGAGCGGGACTTGTGCTGATCTAGGGAAGGGTGACTGTGAGCAACCCCGGCATTTGGCATGGGCCTGTCCTCCCACCCGGCTCTGGGGTAGGAATCCTTCACCTGGGCCTTTGGCTATTCTCATAGTAGGAGGGGAACAAAGGCATTCTGGGAAACAGAGATACATGCAAGAAGGCATTGCTTTGCAAGGAAACAGAATAGCTCTGGGCATACAGAAATAATGGTTTTGAGTTTATCCTTCACACCTGAATCTGCCCCCACTTCCCTTTATTCCTTGGGCTCCTGCTAAAAAGCTCATGCCGTGGCAAAATTCACAACTCCAGACAGAGCCTGCACCCAGCCAGCCACACGAGCTATGCGGCTCCGGGGGAGGGAAGGACGTGTAAAGGACTTAGCATAGTGCCTGGAACCCAGTCCGGGTCAGTAACTGTCAACTTAATTTTTTTTTTCCTTTTCTAAATTATGTTACCCCTCCCCACGCACACACACCTTAAACAGAATATAGACAAAGGCAAACAGCCCCTATTACTAAGTCATAAAGAGGACAAGCACATTTTATTTTTAATTTCCATTATGCCAATTTTAAAATAGAGACAAAAATTTAATAATATACGAAATCTCCATGGAACTTATTCAACGGTTTGCCAATCTTCTTTCATCTGACCTGTCACTATCTTCTCCCAGCTGAAATACTGGAAAGCAAAGGCCGTATCTGGTTTTACAGAAGCACCATGCTAAGATCATGCTCCGCAAAGAGTAGCCAGAACTCCCTTACGCTCGTTAAATACCCAGAACATATTTACGTTTCCCTGGCGGTCTCGACAACGTCTTTTTATGGTTATTTTGTCTGAGTGAGGAGCCCGATGTGACGCACACGCTGCATTTAGTCGGCGGAGTTCATTTCTGTTCTCCGCTCAATACGTGGGACGGCGCGAGCACAGACGCTTGATTTGAAGGCGAAATAAATGGACTGGAGAATGTAAATGGCACCGAGTATCATAGTAAAGCAATGAATTTCTAACACTCTATATTCTTCCTGTCATCTGCTCAATATATCTTCAGGACCGTTTAGACACCAATTTGCTCGGACACCAGTGAGTCCCAATCTATCACCACAAATGGTACATCAGTCCCATATTAATTATCTACCAGCTTACCTCATGCAACGCACGTCACTCCGCCACTCTGAATAAACGGTGCGGCAGGGCCACACCAAGCCTTCAGCTGGTCATTTTATAGTCACCTTCAACACTGAAGGAAATCTATACTCCCGAACTTCATACACATGCCACTTTTCCCTTAAAATGCACACACACACACACACACACACACACACACACAGGGCCTTTGGAGGTGTTGAGACAGAAAAGGGAAGGAAGATAAGGAAAAAATTAATTTTAAAAAGAAGAAAAAACCCTCTTCTCTGGAAAACATAAACATTCTTTCGTAACTTCTATCTGCCGTCGGGCTGTGGACTGGATATACTCCGTAACGGAAGTTTATGAAATAGCTCATGTTAAGCAATTTCCTACTTGTTAACAACAACACACCCTGTCACAGTATATAGACTAGACATACATGTGTATAAATGTGTATGTGTTTCCACAGCTATATGCTTCCACAGAGATACACTTAATACATTCTAGAGTTTTTTAAGCGCACAGGCTGAAAACGTCTACTTTTAAAAAGAAAATGAGATTTTGATTCATAGATCCTGCTGCAATTTCCTTTTTTAAGTTTTTTTTCTCCTTAAAGTTTGACTTGCCAACCAACAAGTTAATGCATGACCTGTCCCATGGCCATGCTTCAAAGTCCCGACAGATATATTCCTCCCTAAACACTGCAACTATTTCAAAATCCTTTTTATAAAAAAGGGAGTAATGTCCACAAGAGATCAAAGGCCATCCTCCAGTCTGGCAATTGCCTAAGAAAAATGGCACTGCTTCCATGAAATATGCCCTAAAATAATTTTGTGGCCCGGTCTGTCCTAATTTCAAATTGGATGTTTATCTTGGAAAGGCTTCTATCTAACTCGTCCATAAAAGAGCCCCACTTGTGAGCTCTGTGAACGCGGGATCCAAAGCTGGTCATTACGGGGGCCGAGAGATAGGTTCCATATGGTGGAACAGCATGGGAGGGCGAGACGGCCGCCTCCACCAGGCGCGGCTTGGCTGGCGCTCCTGATCTATCCACGGACACTCGTTGCATTACACCGCAACATCTGGATTATTGCTTGTAATGTCCCTGGGAAATATCCTCTTCCCATCAAAGCCTTTATCTATTGCAGGCGGACTTTGAACGTTTTCGTTTTTAACACAGTCATGTTTGATGTGACGGACCGGCCCTCTGCTGTCCAAGATTTATTGCCTCCTTAGTAAAGGCAGGACAGGAAAAGAGAAGGATGCATTGCACAACCCACAGATAGAAAAGCACCGAAGACCTTTATTCTGCTTCTTTCACCCTCAAAACTTCTGCCAAGACCCCTATAAGGTTATGTCCGAAGAAAGTTTCATCTGCCAGCGACGTATTCTGGGATATGTGCACAGGCTTTTTAAAAATGCTCCTTAATTAATTTAACACTTGTCCCCCACCCTGGAGAGTTGGGACGAGGCTTAAGAGCAGAGTCTGGCCATCCCGTGCAAGCTCTGATGCAGGGCCGGGCTCTCAAATTCTTCTGGGGACTTCCAACACTCCCTTTTCCCCCACAATAAATCGACTCCTCTGCACTCACTTGGTGAGCTCCACAGCTCGGCTCGGGTCTTCCTGTCTGGGCCTGAGCCTGTAAGGGAGATTTGTCATCTTAATGCAGCTTGGAATGTGAAAGGAGAAAAGGAAATGACCCTTCAAAGCAGAAGTGCACCCCACCTGAGCTGACACAAACACCCAGAGATAGAGCAAAGTTTCTGGGTCCTGACCCTAATTTCTCAGCAGACATAACGGATAAAATATAGTGCATCGGGGTTTTGTTATGTTTCTCCTTCCTCCCCAAGGAGCAGAACCTTTTACTATTTCTGTGTTGATTCATTCATGGGCTTGCTCTCCCTCAGCATCCCTCCCCGGCTCCACCCCCCCAAATCTACAGCGATCTTCTAAACAAAGTGAGTTCCATCTGAAACACACACGTTAGTTATTACCAGTGAAAACACGGTGGGATATTTAACTTAGAAGCACACTGCATTTCATAAAAATGCATCCGCTTCAAAACCATTAACGTCCTTCCGGGTCGTGCAAATGTCCCAGATAAGAGCGGAGTGAAAGGACAGGGTGGGCTGGAAGGATAAGCTGAGGGGCTGCAGCTCACTTCCCACGGGCAGGGCATCCTTAGGAGTTTCTGATCGAGGAACGGACTCTCAAAACAGCGAATGGATTGCCATGCCTGGGATCCTAGCCTGACCACTATCATGGGGTAATTATTCTAAAGCATCCCTTGGGTGTAATAAAATACTAAAAAAAAAAAAAAAATTTATCATAACAATTTAAAACGGGGACAGTGAGAAGATATTTTCACAAGAGTCTTCAGGTAGGACATACCTAGTAGGCGCCAAATACTCTATGGGTACTTTTTATAGCATCTCAGTTATGGAAACAGAAAGTGGACACCCCCCCCCCCCAATGTCGCCCATGCATCTTATTTTGATTCCCATTCGTTCTTTTTTCTATGTCGTTGTAAAAATGCAGGGAGTCACTGAAAACACATGCATGAAAAAAAAAATTAACTTTGTAAGTAAAGCAAGACAGCAACTATGTCGGCACTACTTAGCAAAGCTGAGGGAGAGGCTTGGGTCCATAAAAGGTTCCCCTGAAATATTCCTTTCAAGCGTTTGCAACATGTAAAACTACTGCTCATTGTCAACAGTCTTTACAGCGTGACATGAGAAAACCCATACGTCCCTGCTGCAGGCTCCCAGCAAACCTCCCACCGGCAGGGCCTTCTATCTTCTGAAGAGGATCCTGCAGGCATAAATTCCCCTGGAACTACACTAAAATCTCTGCGGAAGAACAGAAAGGAAGCCTTTTAAATGCCCCACGTGGACACGGAAGATGAGATTTATATCTGCAGATGAAGAACACAGTCCCGAGGCTAAGACTAATCTGTGTGTACAGAGCTATTAGCTATAAAAGTTTTATATTCGGTTTAATATTTGTTTTTAATTATGAGGGAATATTGCCAGTCAATTGTTGTACTTAAAAATAAAAATTAGATTAAGAAGAGAATTTTTAAAAAATGGTAAAGTCTATAAAGAGCCAATGACTCTCAGGATTTGGAACCAGGAAAATGCTCCTAATGTGTTTAAGACATGAAAGGGAAATAAAATGGAGGTCACGCGCGACAATGCGCTCTGCCGGTCATCACCACGGACTCCCTCATTCACCCGCATCACCCTGGGACCTGGGCCCCGAGTGCCGTCTTCTGCTTCCTGCGCTGGGCACCTGCTGGGCACCTCTCCGCCTCACGCTAATCCCAGCCCTGCCTACGGCTCCGCAGCGCAGCCAACGGCCGGCGAGTCCCGCCCTCGTGCACCTGCCGCTGGGCGCCCCAGCCCACCCTGGGGTTCTGACCCCTGCCCGGGCTGCGGCCTCACCTGGGAGGCTTGCTAAGGCATGGCTCGCTCCCCTCCCTGGAGGCTCTAATTCAGGAGGTCTGATGTGGGGGCCCCGGCCGTAGTCCTGCCGATGTCGGTGAGCAATAGTGCTGGGCCTGGGGAGGGCACCCTTTTCCTGCAAAGGCCCAGACAGTAAGCAAGGAGGGCTGTGGGTCACTAGGTCTCTGGTCCAAAGACACGACACCGCCGCTGTCAGCCAGAGACAATTTATACACATATGGGTGCAGCTGTGTTCCGATAAAACTTATTTGGGGAAACAGACACAGGGCTGGATCTGGCCCTCACACTGACGTTCCACGACCCCTGGGCCGCAGAGACAAAAACAATAAATACTAGGGTCAAGGTCACCTGGTAGAAGCTGAAAGCACAGCTGGTCTGGCTAATGGAAGATGCAAAATGCAGACACACCCAACCTCTCCCCTCCCCTCCTCTCCCCCCTTCTCGAGTATCCTGCCAATTCCTCTCCTGGATCAAGCCAGCTGGAGGCCAGCTGACAGGGGACCTTGAAAATATATCTTGCAGAGATCAGCCTCTGCAACAATAGAGGAACAGAGATAAAAGGATCTGAAGCTCCAACAGGATAGAAATTGGCACTGCACGTCAACTAATTTATACAGGAAACAAAAATTGTAACAGAATGGGACATATCTCTTATCTTAGGTGCTTCAGGTCTTTTACCTGGGGTTGCTGACAGGACTGCATGAAGCAGCGGGTCAGAGAGGAGCTATGTAAGAATGCATGCTCGTCTCGGTGTGAATTAATCGGAAGTAAAGAAAATCCATAACGACCGCTCGGCCGTCACACCTGTAACACACTCTAATGACGGCAGGTGTGAGTGTGTGCACACATAGATTTCTGAATATCCTCCGTAATGCATCAGTTCCATGGTTTTATAACTGCATTTTCCCCATTAGACCGTGTGATGTCCAAGAAGTAAATGCTGTTAATTTTTTTTATCTCTGTAACTGCTGCGTACATTTTTACACAGAGAGAAGTAAGGTTTAGAAACCGATTTTTCTTCTCAGCAGAGATTATATATAGTAAATGTAAAACATAGTTATCTGGTTCAGACCCTTTTAAATCAAATTCTCAATTCTCACTTTAAAGTGTTCATTCCAATATAAACAAAGGCTACGGATAAAACCTAAACGTATATTTGAAGGCAATTTCTATATTTAGTATATTAAAAATCAAGGTTAATGTAAGAAGGAAACACTTTAAAGAGACTCTAAAAACACTCTGCCATTCTGGGCTCCTCTGGATGATGCAAACTTAGAAAGGTACGTATTTAAGGAGCGAAGCACCTAAATAAGGTTAAATTATCATAAGAATATAATGGAGGTGAAAAAGTTCACGACATTTTCTAGGCTACACTTTACCTGGAATTGGCAACATTTTAGATACTCACAGCTGAGGAATAACCTTTGCCCAAACTCCTGCTACCTAATTTTTAAACATAACATGAAAATGCTAAAAAAGAAGCTTATAACTGTAGCTTAAAAATACCAAGATAGGTGGATCAGGATATTTTAATAACTCTTAACACAGAGTTAATCACGGCATCTGTAGACTTTCCAGGGAACTGGTTTTCATAAGCCACATCGCAAGCCGTCCCATGAACCTCTCCAAACCTGCAAACTCTGAGTATCAGAGTCGACCTAACGCTTGAAATTCTTCACCAATATATAAATTGCCTCTCTCATAGAAGATCATAAATAGCTCTCAATAAGCTCAGTTCATCTAAGGTCTTATTAAACACAAGTACAAGGCTTGGGCTTTTATGTCTCCGAGTCCAGGGTGCTGAAGTCAGAATTCTAGAAACTACCACGATGGGGGGAAAAACAGAAACCAAACCGCAGCACTCGGTGGGAAGACACAACTCTGTGGTGTAGATATAAATACTGCCCCCCGGATCCCCGGCTCCCTCCATATTTTTGATCTCTCCATCCAGGCCGTCAGCTCCCTCTTCATTCCTCGGGCCGTTCTTCCGTAACCTCTCCCATCCTCCCTATGCTACAATATTCCCCAAGCTCACAATTTTTCTTTCCAGCCTTTATGTTCTTCCACAAACTGCCAGTGCTCTTCCACAGGCCAGAGCTCCCTAACTAAAGATGGTTATTGATGTCCAGGACCAGTGTTTTAGTGCAGCGGCCGAATCAATAAACAAGAAAATACTGCTTTGTCAGGTTTCCCCAAAGCATGCCGGGAAGCTTTACTGCCTCGCATGGTTACAGAGACTCTTAATGCGGGAGCGCGGGAGCCGGGCTCCCTTCTGTGGCGAGAAGTGATGTTCTTCTACCCTCTAGTGACTAGAACAGAATAAGACAAAAGGCAGAGGGATTTCTGAGACAGCTCCGCCTTTGCATTGTCCCTTAATTTCTCAAAAGAGCCAGAAGTCTTGGAAACCAAGCGAACTGGAAGGATAGCAAAACCCCTTAGCGTAGCTATACAGTGACGTGTTCACAATGCAAAGGATGTTCCTTTTAGTGAGAGTCAGAACGGTGATTCCTTTGAATTTTGAAAGACAAGGTTTCTAAAGTTGGCCTGTTTTCCTAAGAGACTGGGGCCAGTCGGGTTATAAATCTTTCCCTCTCTCTCTCTCTCTCTCTCTCTCTCTCTCTCACAAATCCACAAAAATCTTTGTTTCAAGCCCCTTATTACAGAGAAGTGAACAGCTGAAGCACAGTGAGGTCAGAAATTAGAGCTGTCAAATATCTGTGCACAGGTGTGTGTGTGTGTGTGTGTGTGTGTGTGAATACACGCACATAAAGACACTGCTGACAGCCCCTCCCTGTACGACACGCACACCACAGCTGCCGCCACACTGGTGATTCTCCTTAACAAAGCGGCCAAGCTGTTCAGTTAAGGTACCATTTTTAAAAACGTTTTACTGGCTTCTTTTTACACTCATTTAGACATTTCGGCACTGAAGTTCCAACATGCTAATTTAATAACCTGATGACTTATACTGCGTTTCTACCTCGGTCCACCAACAAATCGACAGCAGTGGATATACTTTTTTAAGAAGATATTAACATGTGACAAATCCGCAGGACGTCATGAAGAAATGGCAAAAGAAACTCACCTAACGAAGCAATAAATGGCTTTCCCAGAAGTTATGGAACATATTTTTAAAATACACCATAAAATGCTTTCAATTATTTTTTTTTTCCCTGTCCCTATGACCCCAAAGCTAGTTTCTATCTAATGGTGAATAACGTCCTGAAAGACTAAGTGCAGCCGCACTCCACTCCCCACAACCTCAGCTTAACGAAGCGGGGCGTTCTGCCACAGCCGGTACGTGTAAGGCGTCACCACGGCAGCAGTGCAGACTCCTACGTGTGGCTGTGCCCTTGGCAAAGGGAATTTTAGAAGGCAGGCTGTGCCCTAGTGCATAACAGCACCAGGAGGAACGGAAGTCCGCTCCACGCAAGGGCGCTCTGGAGCCGTCACGTAGACATTTCTGTTTGCTACAGAGATGAACTTTCAACCAAGTGATGTAAATCTCAAAAAAATAAATAAATAAATAAAAAGCAGCAATAATATTTACCTTGCTGGCACTTAATCGCTTCCGATTTGACCACCGCTGAGGGAGGGAGGGAGTCCATGGAATGGTGAAAAATGGCAAAACGAAAGAGAGAAATAGAATCAGTAACAATAGAAATATTATCATATTGCTTAGCTGATGCAGACCGCATTCAAACGACAAACAGCCAGCCCTTCTCTGAGGTCACAGAGAAAACATGTTTGAACAAGAAGACAGTTAGAAACACAGAAAAATCCCACTTCTGTGGTTGTTACATTATTTTCTCACAGTGCTTTCCACAATGAAAGTACGAAGATATGTAAATACTGCTCAGCCCGTAGAAGTCCATTTATGTTTTGAATTGCTTTAAAACATGATCATTTCACATCTAAAAGCACAGTGGAAAGGGCTATTTTTACTACTTGAAGTATTCAGATAGTATTTTGAAAATATTTAAGAAATTCATGGGCAATATTATTAGTGCATGTTTCAATTTTCATAGTTTCAGATACTAGAACAGTAATTCCATTTACTTCCACTGATTAAATCTCCGTTTTCAAACAATAGGAAAAAAAAATCCGAGTCAGTCCTACACAATGAAGGAAAATAGGCTGCTACAGGCTGAGGGAGGGAAGAAAAGTCTTTCTGGACAGCAAGCAACTTCGGCACTGTTCTCTTCAGGGCTCTTGTCTGTCACGCTGAGGCTGCCGAATTTCATTTACAATTAAAATTCTCTCCCCGTGAAATCCTCTCCTTCCCCGCCATCCCTGTCCGGGACTGTGAAGCTCTCCTCAGGCTGGTTAACCAGCTAACTGGATGTTCAGAGTCAGATAAATTTGGGAGATTATAACTCAATTATGAATCTAATTGAGCAGACCACATTCACTATTATGCTTAAGGAAAAAATACCTTTAGGCAAATGACCTACCCACCCTGCTCATACATCTTCCCAATAAATTAGAAACCGGGAAATAAATAGTCTTTGGGGAAAACCCACTTACATTCCGGGGACCAGCAGCTAGAAATATTGGTACAGGAATGGCTTGAGAAGATTTTTTTTATTAAAAACATTTCCCCTGATGAAATTGTGAGTTCAACATTCAGCGTGGCACGCGGAGTTGTAGCTCCTTACAAACTGGGCACTAAGGTACTGAAATCAGATCTTCTTGCATTTTCTCAATACCATAGTCGCAAACCCTTCAGCCCAGTACAAACACCAAAATTAGTGACCGTCTTACAGGTACGCAAGGCCGTTGAGGGCCTTTAGACATATAATTCCTTTGATTTTATAACAATCTTAAAAGATAAATAAAATGGATACGGAGACTAATAAAAAATGACCACTACTGTCTGCTTACTGTAACACAAAGAGCGGCCATAGATTGAGCGACTACCCATCCCACGCCTGGCTCTATATTCGATCATGTCAACTTCACGATTCTGTAAACCAGGCAACCTTTTCCATCCACATTTCACTCATGAGGACGTTGTCGCAAAGAGGGGCGAGGCTGTTCTGTGAATTGGCCCTGATCACTTCTCAAAACCAGACCGCACCAGAGCTGGGATGCCAGCCCAGGCCGACCGAGGACAGAGCCCGGAATTCTAACTACACGCCTATTTTTGCCAAGGGAAAGAAAACGATGTCAGGTCTGGTCTGTCACCTTCAAGCCACCACCTTACTTTCTAACTGTCCCCTGCCCATGCATACACACATAAATCCGTGCATGCGGGTCCGTTCAGAGACATTTCACACGCAAGAAGATTTTTGCCAGCTTGGTTCTAAAGCAACAAAGGCTGCCTCAGTGACGGCAGTCAGAAATATGGGTACAACGCTGGGAATTCAAAAGGAAATCTCTCCATCAGAATTCACATTAAAGCAGAAATTTATAAACAAGTCATTCACTGTCATTAGACCATTGTCGTCCCAGTCTCGAGTGTTAGTTATTCCCATTTAAATACCCAATATAAAGCCCTGGCTGCTGTGGCTCAGTGGATTGAGCGTCGGCCTGCGAACCAAGTGTCGCTGGTTTGATTCCCAGTCAGGGCACATGACTAGGTTACACGTCACGTCCCCAGTTATGGGCGCGAGTCAGAGGCAACCGCACAGTGATGTTTCTCTCCCTCTCTTTCTCCTTTCCTCTCTCTCTCTATAAATAAATAATTTTTTTTTTAAAAAGCCCAATATAAGAAGACTTAAATATTAACTTAAATTCAGTTTAAAAAAAAAATTGCCCAGACATTTCCTGATACATATCACAGCCAAAAGGCTCCTGATAGGAGCTATGAGGTGCATAGCTCCACACAGCCCAGGAGAAATGATTCCTTCCTGGGGTTTACTTTGATCGAGGATAGACACCAAAAAATAAAACTACCAACTGCAACAGAGGCGATCAGGCAGGGTTTTCTAGAGTATAATACCCACGTAAAGTATATAGGAAATAAAGAGATTGCACACTAGACCCCTGCTAGACCAGCAAAGAGCAAAGAAAGTGAGAAAGCACATTCCATCCTGAAAAAAAATCTCCAAAACAGGAAGTGGGGACGGGGCACAGAGAGAAGGAGGCCAAACCAAACACGGGGACAAGCGTGGCCGCGTTTAGGACTCTGGGAGCGGTTCCTCGGGATGCTTTACAAAAACAAACTCAAGCTGCGTCTAATATTAACTTCTCTGCGATTCGAAATACATTTTTAACGAAGAGAGCGTGACTTTAAAACTCCAAATCTTGGCAACACTGAAATAGCTTTTAAGTGTTGGTGTCGCTGCTAAACAGAATCCAAGCATCACAGAAAAATGCACGCAGGGAATCAATAAGCAGCTATGATGCAGCTCAAAGATGCAAGTGTTTTCCTGGGGAAAGTGTCCACCTTGACCAGCCCCACGTAACTATGTAAGAAATTATTAGCACACAGCAGCGAGCAATTGCTCAACCATGTGGCAAATGATACTTATTTACACTGCATGTTATTTCAACCTGGAGTCCAGATCAAGTAACTGGTCACCTACTGTTCCCATCGGGATGGATTCCAGGGAAATCCTGTCAAGACTAAGAGAAGCTACAGAAAATCCCTTCTTCGTTACGTTAGAGAGAAAAATAATTTTTTTCAACGTCCGTTTAAGACGTTTCAACATCAAAATATCAGCTCTATAGAGACCCCATGTTTTAACACTGACACTTTTTAAACAATTGGTGAAGGGTGTATACTTTTTCAGTTATTATCAAATTAAAAACTCAAAAGATTTTGAATTAAAAATAGCAACTATTTAGTTGACTGCCTGGCATTTGAAAAGTCACTGTGTAGTTTTCCTGCTTCTTTCAGCCATTTTCTGAGTTTACTAGTAAATCAGTCATGATTTTCATCATGAAAATAAATTACAACTACAAGCAAAGATGATGTCAAAATGAAGAATACTCTCCTTACCGACCCCAGTGACTCAATTCAAGAAGCATTATTGGAGGCCTAATTTATAAACAGGCTTCCATTTTCATGCCAGAGCCGAAACATGCTACATTTTAACACATCTAGTCCTTTTTCCGGTAGGTATTTTAGCTGGTTTTAGAAATACCTTTCAAATAAGTTACAATCAAAGATGCTTTTTTGTCCTTATTTTAATTCTTGGAATTTAATTATAATCTCTGATTATAAAATGAGATTATTATTTGCATTCACATATTTGCACATAATAACAAAATCCCAGTCACATCATCACAAAAACCAATGCTTCGTTGATGTTACAGGAATCTGCACTAGAGGTTGTGCATTAACCAGAAATTTCTATATAACAGACCAGAGAACATTAAAGTCTGAATCTTCCCGAAAGTACACTCAACAGAGAACTTGCCAGCTAAAAGAAAAAAGAAGAAACCGAAATGCTTCAAATATATATTTGATCACCTTAATAATTAATGCACAATGCAATAATTAAATCCTGGAAACTGCTTGTGATAACTGAACGATGCCCAAGTAATCTAGTACCTAAGAAAATTGTAAATAAAGACCTTCACACTTAGTAAAAGCACATTTCAGATGACATGTTACAAGCAAATCATAAGCAACCTGTACATTTGAATCACAGCAGGACTATCTATCCATCTCCCTAGTGACAGAGAGAATTCTAAATTGATTTTACTTCCAGATTTCCAAAAGAGAGGACACACATAAGCACAGACAGGTTCTTTAAAAGTCTCTATCAAATTAGTTTTCCCCTCACAATAATTACAAAAAGAACAGTCAACCGGTAGCCCAGAATCAAAAGACAATTGCAATGAAGGATTTTAAAAGGGACAAAACGGTGATACTTACATGTCTCTTGAAATCCCCCTGTTTTACTACTAGGTTCAAATTCAACACAATCACCCCCATGTCATCTTCCAAACTGTTAGGATCTTCCAATTTTAAGATATGTTCCGTCGTTCTATGAGCAAAAAGACAACAAGTATTGTTAGCACTTACTGGCAGGACTGTATCCTTATAATGCATCGGAAGCGTATGGCAGAAGTCTCCTGCCTCTGAAGAAGGGTTAGGTACCAGTCACAGCAACATGAAATTCAGAAAATAAACCAACCCTCTTCAGGGTAGTCGGTCAACTGATTCTTCTCACCTACTCCCCCCAAATACAATGTAAATACTTGCTTTCATGCTAAGTTAGGCAGGTTAAAAGAAACATTAACACACGAGAGTACAAAATTCCACACACATTTTCCCACACGTGATGGAGGCTTTACTCTCTGACAAGGACATTTGGGAGCTAAGAAGCAGAAATCACTGAAGAGTTACATGTGAAAGCACTCTTTCATTTATTCGGATTTTTCTGTCACTGGAGCTACACAAATTCCAGCTAACATGATCTTGCGTTGCCTCTAAAAGGCTTTAATGGCTGCTAGAAGGTAGAAATACAATACCTGTTAAGCTCCAGATCGCTGAGAAGGACAAACGCAGACCCCATGAAGTCAGACGTAGTTAGATCTCGGTCGTACACCTGCAAAGAGGGCCAGCAGCGCACCTTAGTGGGGCACACTGAGTGTATCAAGTCATTAACAAACCTAACAGGCTGAGAACTTTACATTCAGACTTCGAGATCTAAATATAATTTCCACAGTACAGTTTAAGAGGAGTTTAGCCAAGCTGACGGAGAAAACAAAATTATTCAAACTCGTCCATTCTGCCCACTGCGCCCCAAACAGCAGCAGAAGGCATTTTCCAGGCAGGACCCATGGCATTCAGATGTTATGCACAATGGCCTCCTCTCCGCAGTTTAAATGGGCTCTCATTAAAATTTAGTATTTTCCACGGTAAGCAGGTCTGTCAATTAAATAGAAATTTGTTAAATATTCTTATAGCAATCTCATCTTGCACTCAACTCATGCAGTTGTAACCCAGATGTTAGAGTAATTAATGCTTACAACCAGTAGCTTGAAGCTCTATTGAAGGATAAAGTTTTTCCTAATGAGAAAGTCTTTAGTACTCGTCACTACTGAACTAGCGGCAATAATTCTTCCACATTCAGTAGGTTTAAATACAATCGATGATATTTTTTTTTTCACTCTGATTTTCTGTAGAGTCTATCTCACTGATCTGAAAGAAATATATAATTTCAACAAAGCGTCTAAAGAATTCTTTCCATACTGATATTTTTAACCCAGTGCTTAAGGAGAGCAACATGAAATTAATTCAAGGAGGTTCCGGTTTAAGAGGGCAAAGACGGCTGAAAAATAAATATTTTTTTTTAATAAAAGAGCGGAACTGAAAGGCATCTGTGATTACCTTCACACGTAGCTTTTGATCAAGGCTTTGTATCGGCAAGACCACTATCTCGTCCCAAACCGGGTTCAAGTTCTTATATATGACTTTACTTTTGTACAGCGTCTTCCCATTCAGCTTAAACTTCACGTAGGGGTCGCTTGTGCCTTTAGAAGAGAAAGAGGGCAAGACAGGTTTTTCAAATATATGGGAACCTAGGATCTCCCCATTAGGTAAAGATGCTTTCCCACACCCTGCAGGCTCAGAGCATTTCATGGATGCACCCAGAACAAATCTCTCCCCGGGGCAGAGACTGAAGGCCCCGCAGGTAGAGAGGAGAGACACATGTAACAACTTGGGTGTAAGTGATTCTCCTTTGCCTTGAGTGGAGGAGCATAAATAGGCTTCAAGAAATAAAACCCACTGGCACCGGAGTGTCAGGAGTCCTGGGGAGAAGCCCACCCCTCTGAAGAATGGCAGCGAGTCAGTGAAAAGGGAAAAAAAAAAAAAAAAAAAGTTTTCAAGCATTTGGCCAGATGGCTGACTCAACAGAACCCTGTACTTTAGAATATAATCATAATAAATCAATCAATCTCTGGAACCACCAGCTCAAAAGATGGGGCGAGGGGACTAAGACTGGAAGCAGGGCGTCGAGATTAAACGGACAAAGTTGCCATTCTTTGCTGCCTTCCCCACCTGCAGAAAAGCAGGGAACACTGTTTCACCCCGGCCAGCTGAACGCCACATCAGCCAGGCCCTTGGCTGGCCCCGGGGCGACACCCCTGACCTGCCGGCTCCTCCTGCGGAGCTTTGAAACAGACGCCAAAACAAATGAATAAGGTCCCTCCAGCCACGATGTCCAAAGCAGAAAAAAGAGCCATGACAGTCAGACCCTCCTCCACACTTTCAGATCAACTGAGAGGGGGAAAAAAATGCCTACAAACAGAATACATGGATTATGTGTGATGCGTGTGTTACATGCATGAGCATGTGCCATCATACTTGGGACACACAAGTGACTAGCACACACATTCCTGTGCATTATTGCCTAGTGAAGGAGGAATAAAGAAGTCACAAAGGAGCAGCTAGCTGATTTTGCTACCAAGAAGGAAAAATCTAATTTGGGGAGGTATACTAGGATAATGGGTTGTAAAACACAGGACTCCAAATTAGTACACAAAGATCAACTGTCTGTTTTGTTCACTGACTTATCCCAGGTGCCTTGGACAGAGCCCAGCACAGACCCCGCATATGTACCGAACTGAATTCTTGATAGTAACGTCAAGACCAAAGAGTCTAAGAATATTGAATTAAAAATTCATTAGGCTACTCTGTACTAACACGGACCAAATCGTTAAAACCCACCGTCATTACTTGAATCTTTTACTTTTTATAGCTCTGCAGAACTAAAAATTACTGAAAACGAAGGCGATACACTTCCCAACTCTTTTCACTGAAAACCACTTCACGGTCCAGCAAGATATCACGCACCATTTAAAAGTCTTCACAGATGAGCCGAGGTAAAATTTTGGGGAGCCTTCCTGGGTATACTTCCTTGGAAACAAAGACATTAAACTGCAAAGATACACAGATACGTATTCAGCTCTCCCATTGTACGCCTGGCAACGTGGGGGCCGAAGCCCGGCCGTCTTCAGTTGGAACTTGGGGACACGCGCGCACATGCCGGGTTAAGGGGCAGCTCGGAGTGGGACGGTAAAAACGAGCGTGTCCACAGCCACTGCGTGGGACCCTCAGCAGCGAGGACGCAACGCGCCTACCATGCCCCTGGCCAGACTTGAACAACCATCCTGATATGTATATGTATACAAAAAAAAAAAAAAAAAAAAAAAAAAATCGAGGAAATGCTATAATAAAAAGAGGCCTTTAATTAAATGAAATTGCCACTCTGGGATCAGGGCTTCATGCTTGTCAGCGTCCTCTCAAAATAAACATCTCAAGCCCGGGCCCCGGTGCTGTCACTTTCTCACAGGCAAAGCATGCTGGGTAATCCCCAGGCCTCCTGACAGCTCCATAATGTTCAAACTGTTTCACGGGTGAATGGCGGCAGTTGCGTGAAAGCAAATATTAATGTCTGGAATTAATAGCGAAAGGGGGCCAGGGCTGCCGCAGCCAAACAAGGGAAGAGGGTGTCAAGTTAGCACCGCGTTAATTGTTCGGGAAAATCTGAGAAGGGGGGGCGGGGGGAGCCCAGGGTGACTTCTCTCTCGGAGCCCAAGTGTCTTACTGTCAGGGATGTGATGTCTCAACTAGGCAGGCTCTGAAAAGAGGTCGGCCGCTCAGAAACACGACGCCCAGATTATACAAATGACGAGATGACATCTCAATGGGTGGACTTTGACCTTTTCCACTGGGAGCTTCGGAAACAATGGGGCTCTTTGGAATAAAGAGGCAGGGTGGTACTCGGGGGAGGGGCGCGGCCGATTCTGCCCTGTGGGCCCACGGGGTGACCCAACCACACATGTGGAGTATCAAGGCCTTCGGCATCACGGGCCATGTTTCCCGCTCCATCCCAAACACGCTAAGGTTCTATCGCGGCTTGGGTGGACTAACAGCCATTCATCGGTCCCCCAAAACTGTCTCAGCAATTTATACTCCTGACAACATGTGCGACAGTCCTCGTTCCTGCTCCTGCTCGGTGACACCAGAGACCATCAAGTCCCCCTGGGTCCCTTACCTATCAGGCCTGCTGACATTGCTCATGTGCCCCAAACCTGTACAGGTGACAGGGCATGGTTCAGTGCCCGGCACCAGGAGGGGGTGACAAAGGAAAATTAACCCCAGATGCTGCTCTCCTGCACCCGGCAGGCAGCAGGCAGACTGTAAATATAGCCCCAGAGGTAAGTGTCCCAACAGAATTGGACTTGAAGCGATGCTCGTTCACGGTCAGGGGACAGCAGTCTGGCCGTGGTGCCAGCGGAGGCCGAGACAGGCAGGAGCTGGGATGTGGGTGACTGGACCTGCAGAGAAGCGCTCAGGTCATCGGAGTGGGCAGGGCTGGCACTGAAAGGGCAGGAGGGGGCCGAGACCAAAGGGACGAGCTTCGTATGGTGCCAGGCAAGTATGTCAATGTATCCAGGACGTAAGGGTAACAATGGAATCAAAAATAAAGCATAAAAGGCAGATTTGAGTCAGAGACCGAAGTGTCCTAAAATAACAACAACAAAAAAAGGAGTTTCGCTTTTGTTCTGTAAGATATACACAGTGGTTTTGTTTCTTCTGTCCTCTTTCTTTTTAATTTTTTAACAAGTGTAAGGCAGGCACGCAACTCTGAAAGGTACGAAATGAAAAATAAAGTCTCTGCCCTCTTAACCTTTCCTTACCCCCAGGCCTGGCAGGTACCCATTCCTTGGGTGTTTTACAGAAAAGAAAGAAAAAGGACACCAAGAACTGCTTTTGATCACATTATACACGCGGGACTCTGTGCTTTGACTTTCGCAATTAAAGTACCTTGGGGCCCGGCCCATGCCAATACAGATTCACTCATTTTTGGTTGGTATGCAATAACTGCATGCGTTATCAATGTGTTAGTGCACTTTTCTTAAAGGGCATTTTTTTTATTATGTTGTTACAGTCGTCCCAATATTTTTCCCCCCTTTGCTCTCCTCTGCCCAGTACCCCTCTTCTCCAAATAATAGACATTTATATCACTTCCTTTTTCTTTTTTTTTAAATTAGTACAGACACTACTACCATATGCATCTTGTATGACGATCTTGGGTTCGTAAGCCGTTCCATTTAAAAGAAATGTTTAGCCCTGGCTGGTGTGGCTCTGTGGATTGAGTGCGGGTCTGTGAACCAAAAGGTCCCTGGTTCGATTCCCAGTCAGGGCGCATGCCTGCGTAGCGGGCCAGGTCCCCAGTTGGGGGTATGTGAGAGACAGCCACATATTGATGCTTCTCTCCCTCTCTTTCTCTCTCCCTTCCCCTCTCTCTAAAAATAAATAAAATATTTAAAAAAATAAATAAATAAAAGAAATGTTTAACACTGGAACTGCCTGACAAATTGATATGTGCCTTTCCTGGTTCTGACAGACATTGTCACGTTCTTCTTCCAAAGTCTGTCGAATGTATATTCCCACCAAGAGTGTATGTTTATTTTTACTTTTTTTCTCTACATGCTCACCAATATTGGATGTCATAAACCTTTTCAAAAACCAATGTCAGATGGAACATGGTATCTCCATTTTTCTCTACTGATAACATTTGAGTAAATTATATTTTAGGGACCTACATTTCTGTTTCTTTGTTAAGAAAATTCTTGTTCATATCCTTTTCCCCCTTCTCTGTGGGTTCACGGTTTATCATTTGCTTATGGATTTGAATGGTTCCTTAATTAAGACAATCAGCCATTGGCTATACATCTTCTCATAATTTGCTTAAACTTGGTATTTCTTACAATAAATAATTTTAATTTTTATTTAGTCAAATTTACCAAATTTTAGTCAAATGTATGGTTTTGTAGTTTAACATTCTGCTTAGAATAAATTTATTCACTCTGAGATTTTAAATTAGTTCAGCTCTGTTTTCTTCCACAGATTTTGTAGAGTTTCGTTTTTTACACTTAGGCCTTTGGTCCATCTGGAATTATTTTAGTGTGCGGAGGGAAGGAAATTCAGGTTCGCTTCTGAGCAGAAGAGTAAAACGATCAGAGCCAAGCTTGAGAAATATAAATCTGGCGGCAGCTTATAATTTAGCAGGCAGAAGAGACGGGCTAACGCAGGCAAACCTGGTAGCTGAGATAACGCAGTGCCGGGGCATTGAGGACTTGGAAGAAAGCTGCCCCCCGCCCATAAGAAGTAAAAGTCCAGAGTTTCACAAGCGTGATCCTCGGAACATCCGTCTCAGGAGATGCTCCGTGGACTGAAAGGGTATGTCACCAAAACCAGAGAACAGCTCCTTACTTCGAACTTCACATTACAGAGTAAAATACTGATTGTTTTAACACAGAAAACATTTGACTTGGAACACCTCTGAACATAATACTAAACTCCTCCAAGTCAAAGCGCTGGGAGGTCAAATTTATGTGCAGAATTACCTTGTAGGCACAGTAGATGTGTTATAAATCAGTGGTAAGTGAGTGAGTCGACTTTGGACTAAGATGGGCGTGGTGAGTTTAAACCCCAGACCTTATTGTCAGTAAGTGTATTGCTTTGGGCAACTTTACGTCCTTATGCCTGCGGTCCTCACCTACAGGATGGAAAATTCCAACCCCAAAGAATTTCGCTGAGACTGAATGAACCAACACACACATCCATGAAAGCGGGTCCGGCACGAACTGAGAAAATCCCATGGTAAGTGCTCCTATTTTGAGCATTACTATTCAATGAAGTTAAATGGGGAGAGTGTATAACCATAGACACAGCCATATTTAAATATTTATTCGCTTTTATGTTGGCCGCCGGAGAGTATGTATGTACTGACAATGTGCCTCTCTAATATCCCTGCTATTGCCAGTGAAATTTGTATGACCTTCACTCTTCATAAATTGAATAGGGAATTCCTGATTTTAAACACTCCTAACAAGGATCCCATCTGGCTGGGGAGACTTTCCGTGCAACCATCTGAGCTGTCCTGGAAAGAAAGGGATATTTTAAAACTAAAAATAACTAAGTCTCCATCACTCCTGGCTACCGCTTTACTACAATCCTATGGTTATTCACTGAGGACGTCTGAGCACTTTACAGGTAAAATCTGATGAAAATAACAGGCAGCCCAGAGAGAAGGACACAGGACAATTCAAATCTATCACCAGGAGAGTGGTGAAGAACTGTATTACTGGACAACTGTGCTCTCCTCTTGGTATTTTATTTATCATCTTGAAAGGCTGTTAGCACATTGAGAGTGTTAAGGGGAAAAAAACAGCCAGTAGCAACGGGATCAGCGGTAAATAGAACCAACAATATCACCTCGACCGGCTCAAAAACCATTCTCATATGCAAATTCAATCAATTGTAATTGAGCTCTAATGACAAATAACGTCTCTTTGCTTTTTCTAATATAACAACTCATAGCAATGTTAGAAAAAGTAGAAAGTCAAGGTACACTAAAAATAAAAGGAAAAGACCACCATCTATCAATTTAATGTCAACAAGTACTTAGACATCACACACACACACACTTTTCACACACAAAAAATCAGCCTTCATATTGTCTCTTTTTACTTGCTTTCGTCAGTGACTAACACAGCAGCCTCCTTACCTGCCCACAGATATCCTTCTACAAACCAGTTTAATGGTCATTTACGTGTATTTATCCATATATAGGAAAACTTACTACATGATAGTTTTTTTAATAGCATTCTTCACTTAAACTAAAAATCCACTCTCTTGAATGCAAACGGAGTCCCTATAGACAGACCCTATTCATCTGCCATCAGCAAAGCTCTTCTGTCCAGTAAGACACTGACCATAACAGTCTCTCCCGACGAAAGGTCATCCTCGCCTAGAAGAATTTTCTAATTAAACTCATTTCTCAGAGTAGTTGTTTGTTCATGAAAGGAAATTATCTCCATATTTTTATACGGAGTTCACATTCTGTAATATCTGATAACTCTTGTCAGGAGAGCTTAAAAGAGTTCAGATTCAAGTCAACGGTTATTTACCAAGTCTTTGGGGAAACAGACCTATATGCAGAGAAACACATCCTCCATGAACAGGATTTGGAAACATATGAAAGGCATGCATGTTGACTTTTTGCTTCTCCTTGGTCTCATACACGTACATTTAGAATCTTCTCAGTACACACACATAGTTCAAACTGTTGCTTTTTGCCAGAAAGCAAACGACACCTGAGCTGTTTTGACGTGGGATCCACCAGCTCAGGCTTTCCTGGCCACTGGCTACAATCAGAGAGCCGGACCTCATTCCAGAGAAGGAGCCAGTGGAGATTTCTGAGCAGCCCCTGCTGCCCTCTAGCGACCAGCGCGGGATTTGCAGCTCAAGGAGCGGCCAAGGGCTTTGCAGCATCCTCACTGACCTCTTCCGAAACCCACATGGGCATTCCGGACACTGAGAGAGGATCTTTCCTCCGTCACATGGGAAAGAAGAAACGACGTTTTTCTCTGTAGAGCAAAATCTATATGTCTGAAGAGAACAGGAGGTTCGAGCCTTGCAGAATGTCAAGCCGGGCTTCCCGGTTCTCCCGGGCCCCTCCTCCTGCGCACGGTGGCAATGGCTTCCAGCCGCTCTTTCTTGTTCCCAGCTACAGAACAGTGTTTCTCCGTAACTGTCTACGGGGCTCGCTCCCCGTTTTGCCACTTGCCACAATCCTGGCTGACCTAGTCAGGAACTTGATACAGAAATAGAAAGAAACGAGAAAGGGTTATGGGGGAAAGGGAAGTAAGACGAGAATAAGCCAGTCGGCCAATCCCTGCAGGACCGGCCTCAAACTTGGCACGGTGCGAGTGTCTAAGGCGCGAGGGCAGGATGGCACGTGCTGCCCAGGGCTGTAGCGAAAACCAAAACGAAGCCGGAAATACATAAATTCACCCCTTGTGTATTTCACCCCCGCGTGAAACACGCGCCCACCCCAGGCAGAACGCACCGCGTCGACATCACACACAATGAGACACAGTAAGTAGGAAGAACTATTTGGAACACAGGACACCAGTTTATTGGCACAGGACAGCTGATAAAAACCCCCGCGACAGAGAAGTGCCATTCACCCAACTGGAAGCCACGATTCATTAAATTCAGGTCAGTAACCCTGGGTCGGGCACAAGGTGATCTGCTTTGTGTGGCGGACATGGGACACGGGACACGTTTGCTCCAGGGTACTTCATAGGAACTGAAATAAACCCCTCTGCGGGAAGAGGTCATTGACTCCATAAAGCGACAGAACTTCGGGACCTTCTCATCAGCCCACAAGGATGCCCAGTCTCAAAGCAAAACCCAGCCACAAAAATCTCCAGAGGAAAGAGCCCAGTCGTGGGAACACATGTACGGCTATTAAGATTAACAGGGCTGACTGACAACAATATGTATCAGAACAGGAAGGGAATAAAAAGAACCGGTTTTCAAACCCAGCTCCCCTTGCTTGCTGTGAACCCCAAGCAGGCTGCCAAGACTCAATGAGTGGAGGAAAACCAACCACCGCCTTGTTTCAGGAGGAGCGTCTGCATTTTGGAGAGGTTCGAGCTCACAATCTTTTGGTACATTGGCTGGATGCTTCTCTGCTGCTTCCTCACACATTCAATGATCTCGCGCCATCTGGTGTTCAGAGATCATACTCCAATGTGAAGCAAACGCCAGTTTTTTTGCGAAATAAAGTGGCGATGGTGACCTTGAGATACCCTAAAACTGGCCCGTGAACAAAACAACACACCCGTAGGAATCAAAGAGAAATCCAAGAAGCAGGCCCTAACGTGCGCTGCATTTTAATACGCAATTTTAAAGTGGCATTGAAATCATCAGGGAGAGGAAAGTTGAGTCCTCGTTAATTAAATGGCCATTTGGCAAAAGGTAAAACTAAGGTCCTACTCTGGGCCAGGAATCAAAATAAACTTGAGCAGATCAAAGAGATATATGAAAAATGTCAAACCGCACAGAACAGAGAATAAATATAGGTTCATGGGCATCTCTCTCAGGACAGAAAAGGCCTTTCTGGGTATGAAAACAAAGGAAGAAACTCTCTAGAACAGAGTTGCAAGACTTGAAAAGTTATCTGCAACAGAAACATTATAAACAAAAATATTGTATATTACCATGTTACCCCTCACCCCACACACGTCCTCCTCACGAGTCCCCTCGTCCCCCCAAGCACACACACCAGGCTAATCGTCACAATCACCCCTAGATGATACCTGAGCTGGAATTCAAACCTGGGTGGTCTGAGTTCGGAGTCTATGAGCCTCACCTGTTGTCCAGGGCTCCCCAATAACTTCACATCACGGCACAAAAAATAGTGACCGTTTTTGTTAGACACAGCAGGGTGAGTGGGAGAGACTGAGGACAGGCTGGTCCGAGCGCGACAGAGCTACCCTGAAGGCCAGGGATGGATCCCTCAGTCCATGCCCTTCACACCCCGCCTGCGGAGAAGCTGTATGGCTGCTTTTCCGTGCAGAGCAGGGAGTTCTAGAAACACCCCACCTATACCTCGATTACCTCTGTGTAATAACACGCCTGACTGGCTCCATGGGGACCACATGGCAGGCCTGAAAATCTCAGTGACCAAAGCCAACACACAGAGTGGCTTGATCGTAAGTCCCTAACTCAGCAGGCCATGGCGGGCAGTCACATCCCAGGGCTGTAGCATCCTCAGCAAAGGTCAGCCCCTCGCCTTCAGCGAGCCCTGTCCTTGCTCTTACGCATCTAGGACAACATACTGTTGGAAGGTCAGAGTAATTTCCTTTTCCAGACTCCAGGAAGGCACAGCCCCAGGCGTCAGAACACGAGGCCACAGGACCCTCACTGTCATCCTGCTCCCTGAATAAATCTCTACGGGCCATCGATGTGAATTACTGACTATCCTGGGTCCACCGATGTAAGGCAAGTAAGTATGTGTTTCTCCACTCTGCCTCTTGTGCAGCCTTCGAGACGTCTGCCCTTTGCTTTCTCCCAACTCCGAACCTTACCGCGGATGGATTCCACACATTTCTTAGGTCTTCTCCTTATTCTAAATGCATCAAAGAAACAGCAAAACTGCCCTTCTCTAGAGCATTTTTTTCAGCCTGTTGAGATTTTTGCTTCCTGGCATGTCCTCAAACTTTGGGCTCAAATAAACTCCTGTAAAACTTTTCTATAGATTTGAACATTCTTTCCTTGACCGCTACAAGAAAGAAACTATGTCTCCCTCTAGGTCCGATACGAGAGTATCTTTTCTTTTTAAAGAAAAAACGTATAATCGTATAATCGTAAAAACTAGCCTATCAAATAGGAAAAAGGAAAAGAGGTCTGAAACCAGAGGTACCTGACGTTCCAGCCTTTCTGGAGCAGTTCAGTCATTTACTAAATACCTGCTCCATGGCAGATGTCTTGCCCTGGTGGGAGATCTTCACATCTTTCGTATGAACCATTCTTTCCAAATAAGAAAATGACTTCCTCCGATAAATGCATTCATTCTCCCTGTACTGTGTTCTGAAAGCAAAGGTCAGCTGCCTACCTGCGCTGGGAATGCAGAGGGAGAACAGTTTACTAGAAGAACGGGTCTGGAGTTGTCATTGCCTAAAAACTCGTACCAACCCTCTGCCTTCCCCGCGACAGCCGCTGTGATGTTTCTGGCCCTAGCGATGAGGCCTTGAACTTCAGGGACTCTTCTTTCCCTTCTGCAATACTGCGAAGTGGCCAACAGAGGGTGCCGGCCACACAGGCTTCCACGGGCCCAGCGCAGGGCGCGGCGCTCTGAACTGCCCTAACAATAAGGGAAACGACACAGGAAGCCAATGAAGGGGCTCCCGTTTCCCGGGAATTAATGCGCTAGGATTTCAGGGGAGCTAAGCATTAGTCCCAGAACAAGAGGCCTGCCTACCTCAGGCCTAGAACACAGGGCAGCTCGAAGACACATTCCCTTCTGCGGGGAAAGTGAGCCAGGGCTCAGCTCCCACTATCATCAGCCCACTTATGAAGCAGGTGGACTTAAACTCGATTGGTCATATCAGACGCCTTCTGGTTGACCAATGTCAAAATGCAGGAGGCCCAAGAGTTGCCAGACAAGGCCAGATCAAGGACTGAAAGCCGGTGTGTGTCTGTCTTGCCTGATGCAAAACAGTCCCTCTTGCAGACTCCTAGGGAAGAGTGAAAAGGAAATGGGGAAGGACGAAGAGTAAAAGGAAGACATTGGAATGAGGGACAGGGGAGGAGAAGAAGAGAGCAAAGGGCAATAAGGTGGCAGGAAGAAAGGGACAGAGACCCGGGGACAGAGACCCACAGACAGGCAGTAGGCAGCACCCAACAGAGAGCAGAAAGAGGTCGTCCTCCCAGGGATGGCTCAAGAAGCGGAGCTCCACGCAGCGTCTGGACAGCTCGTAGCACGCAGGGAAGGCTCGTTATCTGAACATGACAGCAACACCTGGAAAACTGTCAGCCATGAAAATTCTGGGGCCCCACCCCAGACCTACTGAATCAGAAACTCTGGGCGTGGGCAACACGCATTTTCAAAGTCCGGCTGGTTTGCTCTGATGCTCGCTCAGGTCTGGTAACTACTGCTCCAAAGGACTGGGTCGGAGAAAACTCAGAGCCTGGGTTGGGTCCCACAGAAAGTAGTGCTGTACTGATAAGCCGCATCAGTCCCTGCCTACGACGACAGTGAGTCCTCAAACCTACCCTGATCACCAACCTCATACTCATGGGAATCAAGCAGAAATTAACCGTCACAGCTTAAGAAGACCTGCCACACACCCCAACATATAGAAAAAGAACTTGCTGGGAGAGGGGTATTTCCTTAGTCGATCCCAAGATTAATCCTCCCAATAAATAAAAGGAAAGTGACAGGAATAATCATTACTGGTTATAAAAGAAACAGGTGCTAGAATAGCACAGTTTACGACCTAAACTCTGTATTTATACTTGGATTATATCAGGTTTACACAAGATAAAGCCAAATTGTCCTATGTGTGAACCCTGACAAGAGGTGACTATGGTTGGAACTAGAACACAGACTTTGGTCTCTCCTTTGGCCCTAAAACAGCATGATACAAAGCAATGCACATAAACCACCTTGTTTTGGTCCTTTTTTGATGTGTACAATGGCTTCTTCATCACCAGCTAAGTTGTCGGATCATCTATGATGCGTCTGCTATAAACATACCAGCGTGGTACACTGTCTTGAGCAGCTGCTATACGCTGAGCATTAAGTTATTACAGTAGCTTTAGTTCACTTAAAACAACTTCATGTGGTGATGATTACCATTATTATTATTATTATTATTATTATTATATTAATTTAGTAATAGTACAAGACAGTAAGGTTCGGTGTGTTTAAGTAATTTGCTGCAAATGCCTTGATTCCTAGAGAAGCTCGGATCTGCGGTCCTGTCCGCTGCAGATCAGGCTGAGACAGGAACGGCGGGCTCGCCGCTTCGGTACAAGAGGTGAGAGGAAAAGGTTGGCAGCCTTACCGCAGCGATCTCGGATGACCAGGTTCCGGCCCTCCTTCAGGTGGATGGTGAGGAGGTAGGCGAAAGGGCTGGGGAGGTTACTCAGGCCATCGCCGGCTTCCCCGAGGGTCTGCACAGAGGAAGAAAGAAAGTCAGTGGTCGCGGGCCCCCCAACGTGCTCTTCACGTTGCTCCCCAGTGGGGTTCTATCGGAACTCAGAGGCAATCAGGGTGATATCGTCACCATGTGAACTGCCCGAGAAGAACCAGGGAGGCGCCATGCCGGCACCAGCATCACCCGCAACATCATTCACTGAGGGTGGGATTCTTTACCCTCTCACTCATGGCGGAGCTCCGCGCTGTGCCGAGGGGCAGCTGAGGGGCGGGTTCCCACCCACACGTGTCCACACTTCCAAACTCAGATGTCAAATGTCCCCCTCTTCTCCCTGCTTCTCACCGATCCCCATCAGCTCTGGAACACCTCCTTCATGCATATACCTTCTTCATGCGTAAGAAAAACATTTCAGTACGTAACCACTCAGCTGACAGCCTACTGAGCCCGCGTGCCCATCCAGTACCTGGCCCTCGTCTGTGTCCCCATGGGACACACTTTGTCTATGTCCCCCCCTTATACATATATTCCTTTTCCCTCCCTGGCCCCCACTGTGGTGTCTCTTAGACCTACCCTCACAGTCTCACCTTCCCCCCAACACAGCTCCCTTCCCCCACCAGAAATTCATCAATGTCTAGATGCCACCATGCCCAATTCAAGGCTATTTCTGGATGTTTATTAAGTGAATTCAATTGAAGTTTGGGACTAGAGGTTCACACTCGTTCAAATGTTCGTCATCCCACAGAGGAAGGACCGACGAAATAATGTCTTGTTCACCTATTTGACATTCAAGTTCATTGATCCTGTGGCTAAGTCAGCCCTGACGGGCTTCTTTTGAAAGTTTCCCAATCCACGTTTCAAAGTACTTCAAAATGGCTTTGTTTCCTTTGCTATATCACTCGATTTTATAGCTTCCCTTTATTTTTAGAAGAATCTATCCCGGGCTCACAAATCAATAGACACTGAATTAATCTTTTCCAGCTAAAAACTGGCAAGGCCTGCCTTTGTTAAGTGGATATAGTTGGGCATTCTTTAGAAATAGATGAGGCAAACGAGGTCTGAGCAGGTAGTAAGAAGTATTTATAATATTGACTGACTTCTGTGTTGATTTGTTTTAAAGGAATGTCACTCACAGACTGTTCTTCAAAATGTTGGGATGTCATAGAAGCATTGAGATCACCACTTCCACATAGCTTCTGTAATAAAAAGAAAAAAAAAACCCCTTAAAAAAAAATCAGCCTACAAGAAAATCCTATAGCAGGCCTTTCCCTCTGGGAACCTGTCATCTGCATACTCGGTTTCAGGCGTGCGGGCTGTCTTCCTGCCTGTGTGGCAAGTCTCGGCAATTAAAGGTGACTCAGTGGAGGCCACCTGGCCTCTGCTGTCTGAGTCACTGATCACGGCACAGATAAGGCCAAGGCTGCTCACCAAATGCTTCTCGGGAGCAGCAGGGCCACCTCGCTGGGTCCCTCCCAGGCTGGGCCAGCCTGGCGCCCAGACATCGCCCAGAGACGGCAGCTCAGGGACCAGAGAACCAAGCTTCTTAATGACACAGAGAACATTTCAAAACGGGATCTGCAAGGTCTTCCTCCAACCGCACTTTCACCAGGGTAGCCTACGGACGATCACCAGCCGAAAGGTGGGGAACGTGTATCCTGCACAAATGACCTCAGAGGGTCTAAGCTTCCTCATTTAAATGTTCCTCGGAGGCTCAGGAACCGACCCCATGGGGCGATGAAACGCGCATGCCTCAGTGGTGAGCGTGGGACCCAGCAGACGTCTCCACTGGTTCAGGTTTAACCGCACAAATGCGGGGTCCACGGCGCCCTGGGAGTTGGGGGGTTTCTGGGCAGGAACTGAAGGGGAACGGCTGCTGCGGCGAGGAAGGGAAGTGAGCAAGTGTCCTCCCAGCATTTTGGTTACGTTCTGGTTTCTCCCCCTCATTGGCCAGCGTGGATTTCTTGTATGAAAAATAAGCGACTTCTCTCTCCAAAGAAGGCTGGGTCGCTCCAAAGGGACGGGCGCAGTGAGAGGCACGAAACAGCAGGCCAGCAGGTGCTCCTCACATTTAGGGGTAGGAGTGGGGGGGCCGGAGGCACCGTGGTCTTTGGTCTCTCCCATCAGGGAGGTCGCTGCCCAAGTCAGAGATCCCGCCTGGGTCTCCGACGGAGCTTCGGGCAGCGGCAGAACCTGGGTTCCCACGCAGGAGGGCAATTCCTCAGCCCCCGAGAGGGATGGGGCCGGGCTGCAAACAAACAGGACTCTCCGGTCTCCCTCCTCCGCACGCAGTGGTGGCACGGAATGCTGCAACCAGGCAGGACGGAGCCCAGACCCCAAGTCGGCTGGGGGGCCCCCACACCCTCGCTGGGAAGAAGAGAGGCCCCAAAGTTCTTCACATCTGCCTGTTTCTCACCCAGGCCCAGGCCCAATGCCTGGGACGATGAGCGCATCTCATTTCACTCAGATGAACTGACACAGGCTCATGGGTGAGCTGGGAGCCTGCGACCCTTCCCGGCTCTTCAGTCGCTGGAGCATCCTGGCTCTGGAGGAACCGCAGTGGCCGGCCAGGAAAAGAGCCTTTGCTCTCCATGGGGGGGTAGCAGGGCCTTTGCGGAACACGCCCTGATCCCGGGCCTTAGTATCTCCTATCTGCGTTGTTGTAACAAGGCACCCACGTGGCCGGACAGAACCGTCTAAAGGCCGCTTTATGATGACAAGCAGAACCTTATCCAACGCCTCCAATGTCAAAGAGTCCCCGTGCCTCTGACGCCACACACCACTACTTCCTGGGAGCTGAGCGATTCCTCTTCTTCTGCCTGGTCATCGAAACCGGAAAAGCCCGGCCGTGCCTCCACGTGCGCAGCCAACGCGACCCTCTGCTGTCCGGTCCCCTGAAGCCGGCGCAGCCCCATCGGTGTCTCCAGTTTTATTAAACGAGTCGATGTTTGACTTCACCAAACCCGCTGGAAGGAATTTCACAAAACTACCGCTGCTGGGATCAGCGTTCCTGCTCTGAGTGAATGGCTATTAGCCAGGGGCCACGGTGGCTGGGTGACTACAGACAGCAGTGCCCCTCCGCCTGGCCCGCCCTCTGCGTTCTCCCAACTTAGCCTCGCTGCGCTAGATGATGACGCTAATTAAGTGGCTAAATTAGTCCCTATAACCGCCAGCGCGCCAATGCTCTCAAAAATGAATGCAGAGCTTTTACTCAAACACGCAGTACGTCTTCCCCTTCCGACAACATGGAGATTAAATGTGAGGAATGACATTAATTCAACATTATGGCTGGTTTTACGCACGGAAAAGTCACAGAACTTAAAGTTATGGTTCCCCCAGCCACCGTAACTGTCACACGCCGTATTTACACACCGAGGAAGGGAAGCGGTCACGGTAAAGAAGAACAAAAACGCACGCAGGCGCAGGAGGCCCGGGTTATGGCCGCTGGGGGACACGCACCTGAACGTCCCCCTACACTCGGCGCAAAGCCTCGGGGCTCACCCGCTGGGGAACAGGGTCCTCACTGTCATCCTCCTTGTAAACCTGGGAACTCCCATCAGTGAGTTTTCGTTAAAAACAGGGTAGTAAATACTTTTCTCATCAGGAGTCCCCGGTATGCCACTATCATTAGAAGGTTTTTTGGTTATGTTCTGTTGTAACTAAGCAAAATAGAGCACCCTGGGTCTTTTTTTTTTTTTTTTACTTAAAAATAAAACATGATAGAATTGTTTCTTGCATGCAGGTATAGCACTGTGACTTTTACCACGTGTGCCTTTGTGTTACCAGCACCACAATCATGACCCAGAACAGTTCTGTCAACCCCAAAACCCCTTCGTGCTATCCCACTGTGGTCAGTCCTACCCCCTGACCCACGGTGCCCAGCGATCTGTTATCAACAGGACAGTGTCGCCTCTTCCAGAGGATCCTATAAATAGATCCATACGGTACACACATTCCCGACACTGGAGCCTCTCCCTCGGCACAACGGCCTGGAAATGCATCCAAGGTGTCTTCTGCGTAAACAGCCTGTTCCTTTTCACTGCTGCGTAGTATTCCATCCTATGAGTGTGGCAGAGTTTGTTTACCCATGAAGCACTGGTTTTGGTAACTTCAGACAAAGTGTTTGCAAGGACATCATCAGGCGAAGACAAATAATTCTGAATATCATCGCTGCTAAGCAGCCTTACTATGGCAAACTGTATTTAGATACGCAGCACTGACATCTTGGAGTGACAACTGGTAGGAAGTTAGTCATCTCTCGCACAGCTCTCCTCACTGCCCTCCCGGTAAGTGGGGGGGGTGTGTGTTTAATGATAGTGAGTTTGCATTGGGATTTCCATTCTACTTTGCTAAACTGACGCTTATGGGCAGGTAATACATACTTTTTGCATTCTGTTTTGATTAGAATACCCTACTGCAAGAATACAAATTTATTAAAATTCAGCAGGATATGGAGAGATAGAATAGATAGATCATTAAAAAAAAAAAAAATCCTCTCCTCGTCACCAAGGACCTTAAGAGATAGACACGGATGTGAATAAACATTTTCCCTTTGTGTACACTAAATGTGATCTTGTGCAAACACAACCACCCCTCTGGCTGAAGGCTCTCACCATGAAGTACACACAGGAAGCCAAATGGTAAACAAGCTAACTCCCCAGAGGCTGCCTGCATGTCAGTGGCAAGAGACAGAAACCCACATCCAGGAAAGCTGAGCAAGAGTGAAAAGCTGGCTGAGAAGATCACTTACAAAGAAAGTCTTTACAAAAGACTCCATTGAAGTATGCGAGGGCAGCAAACCAGATATGGAACATATATACTGACTTAATGACTTGACCGCCATCTAGGTCCTTGAGAATACGAATACTTTGTGTCACGAACATGAATATCTACAGGGCAAAGGAAGTAACAAAGTGAGTAAAGAGAATCAGATGTCTAGACAGACCATCCAGCAATGCCTGCAGGCAGCAAAAAGAATCAAAACAACCCAATTAGAGGTCAAAATTGGAATGTCTGTTCAGAAAAATTCAGGCTGCGTCTGCTCATACTTGAGTTTTTATGCAACTTTTTGGGAGGGTATTAATCATATTACATGTTTCCTTTTCCCCTATCCCCAAGATTGTTCTCGTACGGTGATTTCCCTAGAATACCATCTAATATACAAAACATAAGCCGTGTGTGTACATGTGTGCACGTGTGTGCCTGTGAGTGTACATACACCCTACTCGGGCATGTAATGCTATAAAACAGTGGTCAGCCAATGACAGCCCAACACTTGTTTTTATAGGCAAAACACAGCCCCAGCGATTTGTATGTATATAGTCTGTGGCTGATTTCCCGCCACGACACCCAGTTCAGAAGCTGCAGCTGAGAGTCCTGACGGGCTACAAAGCTGGAGATGCATGTTATCTGCCCTTTAAGGAAAAGTGTGCCAACACCCAGTATCATCAACTTTTCTTTCCGTAGTTAGTAATATTTACCCATGAATTTTTTCATGCTTCTTAGCAGTAGATACTTTAAAAAGTAACGGCTCCCTTAACATCTGTTTACAACTTGATGATTTACAAATATACGCTTTTATTAACTTCTTGCAAGGGGGTCCATGGACTGTGATTAGTGTCATCAATTTACACATAAAGGAGCCGGAGCGAAGAGGTTAATATGGCTGCCAAAGGGAAGCAAGAGGGCCTTTCGCCGGAGTTCCCTGGGTGCCCACGCTTCTTCCGGGGCCACAGCTGTGCCCGGAACCGGGCACTCCACTCATGGACACCTTGCCCGGCATACCGAGAGGCGGCACTGCGGAGCAGCAGACAAAGCTCTGGAGTCAGGAAGATCTGGGTTTGAATCCCACCTCTGCTACTTCCTAGCTTTGAGTCCTTGAAAGACTGACTTGAAGTCCATGACCTGGGACCGTCTCTAAAAGGGGCCAATGAGATACTTACAAGTGTCAGGAGAAAAATTAATTCATTCAGAGGATACCTGCAGAGGACCTTCTCTCGGCCAGATGCTGTACTAGGCTGTGTTTAGAGTGAACCAAATAGATGTAGTCAAATGTGGTAACATTTATGCCACACTTAGCAGAGGTCCTTCTACATTAGCTCGCGGTATGTGGTATTAGATTGGTGTTGCTATTCTATTATTATTAATATTGTCACTATTGTTTTGTGATTAAGAGAGTGGACATGTTTGAGGAGAAGGAAAAATATAAACTCCATGAAGGGGGTCAGCAACACAAGCGCTTCCCTTTCTGACTGCCCCTTCCCCACCAACGCGGTCACCAGGACAGGGATGGAGACCTGGCTGATGAAGCCCCTTTGTACCCATTCCGCCCGGCCTGTGGGCACCACGGGCTCAGTCCGTATCCCAGGTCATCGCTAGAGTCCAGCAGACTCGCCCGGCAGGATGGGAAGGCAGATATGATGCGGCCCCGGAAGTAACTGGCATCCCCACTGCCCCTCGGCCCCTCCTCTGCTTGCCCTTCCTCAGACGCCCCCAGGCATGTCCTGCCTGCCTGCAGCCTTCAGGCTGGCTGTGTTCCCTGCAGAAACGCGTTGTCACCAGAGAGGCATGCAACTTGCTCCCTCTTCCCTGTAGCTCTCTCTTTAAATCTTATCATCTCAGAAAAAGCCTTCCCCGACCGTTCTGTTAAAAGCGGAACACCTCCGCCCCAGCACTGCCAAGCTCCTTTTCTGCGTTATTTGTCCTCCGTCAAACGGATCACTTTCAAAACAGGATCTCCAGGAGACAGTGGATTTTTGTCTGCTTTCTTGACTGCTGGGTTTCTGATGCTGAGAACAGGATCGGCACATAGTAGGTGCTCAACAGTTGGGAGGGAGGGAAGGAGGGAAAGAAAAAGAGGCCACGCCCTCCAAGGAACCTGGGAATATGGCCGCACTCGTCTCAGTTACACCACGGTGCTGAATAAGGATTTTCTGAGATGAAACAAAAATAGTAGAAGAACACAGCATTGATGCAGGGAGCAGCCGACGCACCCGCTCCATTCGGGAAGCTGCAGGCTGTCTCTTCTCCCCTGCGGTTTGCCGGTTTGCTTCTCTGCGGTCCCTAAGCTGCAGCTCTGTGGTTGCCAAGCAGCTTCTAGAAATATCCCCACAGGATTCTTTTCTAAACCGCTCAACTCATCCACAGAAAGCTAGCACCCAAGCGAGTTGTTTAAAACCCCCAACGGCCAAATAAAACGTCAGCGAAGGACGTGCCCCACGGTGAGAGGACAGGCAGAGGGCGAGGTAACAATCCTTCCATTCGGGATTATCAGTTATGGGCGGTGAGAAGGCCATCCGAGCACTGTAATTATCCTTGCTTCTCAAAGGGCGCAGTGGACACACAGAAATACGTATCTTCTTCTGATGATCAACTGTGTTAGATCGCCAACTCTGACTTCTAACTTGAGAGCGTAAGTCTGTCGAAGCCAAGAAGCCCACTCATTTGTTCTCATTAGTTAATACGTAAAAAGAAGTGAAGACTCACGTAGGTCAATTATTCAACATGTCACCCCCTTCATAATGAACTAGTTTAATGAGTCACTTAATTTATATCTTGATTGGGGGAGACATATTTCAAATGTGTAAATACAGCAAAAAATCATAAAGTTGTTACAGAAAGGATTTCATAAATGTTCATGGCAATGAAAAATAGTTAAGTAAGGTCATTGAATGGGTAGTAATGTCTCAACACAGTATCGCTTCCCAAAGAATCTGACCAACCACACCCTCAGGACAGCCACGATGCCCGTCCCCAATTAAACTGAAATATACGACATAAGTAATGGGCTTTGGTTTCCAAAGAGAACCAAAAATCCCAGCTGAATGACCAGCTTTCGATGCAATGATCACACTAACCTTGACTATAGTATAGAAAAACCAACCGCGTTCCTCAACACTGCAACCTACTTCAACGCCATTAATGGAGGAATTTTTTAAAATCTGATGAAACAAATCCTCAAGTCATGACCTAATAATCTGGTGACTGGATTTAAACTAAACTCTTCTGAGAAATATAAGATTTGTCCCATAATTATAGCTGGCTGTTTTAGCACTGAAATTCTAAAGCTTTGTAAAATCACCATGCTGATAAGAATTTGTTTCCTTTACGTTTTGTTTTTTTTTTAATAAATGCAAGTGAAGTTGGCCACAGGTTAAGTGCAAACACACACGTGCATGACTTCACGTGCATATACACATGTATGAAATAGAAGGAAGTTCAGACCCTTGGGAAGGCAAAGGGGACATACATTCATACATTTCTTAGGACCAGTACTATGCATGTTTTGTCTATGGTAGGACTGGGCAAATAAAGATATCTAGGAACAGAGAGACAGACACACGCTTAAGCAAACTTAGAAGGAAAATTAAGCTCTTCTTTTCTTTGCCAGGAGATGGGAAAAGGAAAACTCATCCAATAGGGCTCTTAATGGCTTCAAGAGTCCTACAAAGGTTTCTTGTACTAGTTTAAAAATACACAGAGGTCAACCCCAAAACTGGTGGGAACACTCAGAGCAATCAATACTCCCTTCGTTTAAATTCTCTAGAACGACACTCTCTCCATCCCAGCTCACCACAAAAATAACTCCTAATCAAAGTTTCCAAGGGCACTCGATGCAATTAAAAAGAAGCAAGCAAGCCTCACCTCTGGCTCTTCCAGAGCCTCCTCTCCCAGGGGAGCCTTCTGGAGTAGGTCGAAGAGGCCGTTGCTGGAAGCCCTCCTGTCCTCGGCAGGAGAGGCGAAGGTCTCCTCGGGGTCTGTATCCGCCCCGTGGGCTGGGCCTGCTTCTTCCTGGCTCCAGTCCAAGTCCTCTTCAGACTGTTTCAGGGAGCTACTGCTACTCTTGGGAACGATCCCGGCCGTGGACAGGCTGCTGGGCACGGAGGTGTAGGAAGACTGGGCCCCAGGGTAAGGCCGGCCCTCCGGGGCCAAGGCCTTGGCCTCCAGCAAGTCCGGGACAGACAGGCTGAGGCGGCGATCCAGGTGATGTGTTTCCCGTAAGCCTAGGGGTTTGTGTGGGCTCTTCTTCGCCTTCTTCTTGCTCAGGTTGAGTAACAAGGGCCTGGTCCGCTGCTTGAATGAGCCCCACACAGATGGTTTATCCAGATCCATGGCTGCATCAAGACCCCAGAAGTCGTTCTGCGAAAGAGACCGCCTGCTCTGAAGACGCTGGAGAGTCCTGGAAACCAGAATATAAAAAGAAAGATCATGAAGCTGCTCTGAGTCAGGGCCCGTCAAATTGTAAAACGTGACTCAAAAACTGCAGTTTCCAGTGAGTGATCAAGACTGAAACACGCAATTGGTCATGTCTACTATCAGGAAAAGCTTATTTAAAGCCCTGGAGTTTTAAAGATTTTTTAAAAAAAATTAAAGTAGTTATGGAAAAGTTACAGCAATGAATGAAACTCTGAGGTTGACATGTGAAAAAAAAAATGATTCACAGGAAGCGTGCTGTCTCTGGGTTATGGTTCTCATCATTTTGTCCTCCGGCCTGATAAAGGCGGTTGCAAATGAAGGCATTTCCTTTTTTATGGCTAAATAATATTCCACGGTGCGCATACACACACACACACACACACACAGAGAGAGCGGGGCAAAAGTAAGTCTCCAGTTGTGAGTATGCAAAACACAGAGTTTATTCTTGTTTTGTTATTTATGAATGTATTATTTTCCATACAAACAACCGTAACCCTAACCTACTTTTGTCCCCTCCCCTGTATAGGTGCCACAGACTCTTTATCCACCCATCCCTCGATGGGCACTTAGGCTGTTTCTGTGTCCGGGCTACTGTAAATAATGCTGTCATGGACAAGGGCGTGCAGGTGTTGCTCTGAGATACTGATTTCATTTCCTTTGGAAATAGGATGATATCTGGAATATATGACAGATCTACTTTTTTTTCCCCAATTTATTTATTTATTTATTTATCTGTTTTTAGGGGGGGGGGAGGAGAAAAGAGAGGGAGAGAAACATCACTGTGTGGTTGCCTCTCACGTGCCCCCAACTGGGGACCTGACGTGCAACCTAGTCATGTGCCCTGACTGGGGATCGAACCGGCGACACTTGGTTCGCAGGATGACACTCAATCCACTGAGCCACAGCAGCCAGGGCTCAGATCTACTTTTTAATGTTTTGAATAAACTCCTTACAGTTTTTAATAACTACACCAATTTATATTCCCACCAACACCATACAAGGATTCTGTTCTCCACTCGAAGCAGAATCTCTTTTTGAAAAAACAAGAAATCTACGCTGCCCGGCTTTCATTTATTGAAGGAAAAGAAACATCCTGCTTCTTCAAACCACGAAGGGCAGGACAAGTTCTTTACAGGAAACGGCCCCAAGCCAAGGAGCCTCATGCAAGTTTCCATTTTTATGGTTTTAGACCAGATGCCCTCCCCAGCCAGTTGCTACCAATGGGCCAAACGGGAAAAGAGCAAACCTTTTAAATGCCAGCCCGAAATGTCTCTGATTGACCTTGGACCGCAACCACTATCTGGATAAGAAATGCAAAAGAGAACAGAGGTCTGCAAGTAACGACGGGGTAAGCTATTGTTACGTGTATTTGAGCTCTTCAGTGACAGGCTCATGTGGTCCTTTTCTCCACGTCCTCCTTTCGTGCAAATGTGATGTCACAGTTTCATGGCCATTCAATTAAAAATATTTCCTACGTCCCATTTTGAGTTGTTCCGGACACAGAGGAGTTTTTGGAAGTCTAGTGCTTAATTTCTAAACCATGTGGGATTTTCTTATCTTTGTGTTTGAACCTCTGGCTTAATTCCTAAGGCTTAAGTCAGAAGAAAATGTCCTAGGTTTTCATTCCTCCGCAGTTGGAGGCTTTCTTTACGCACAGTTGACAGTTCATTCTGCAGCTGTATGGCCGTTAGCTGGAAGTGACTGCCTGTGCTTGGCGAGATCTATGTCCTGGTTGACAGAACTCCGTCAAGAGAGGGAGAAAGAGGGAAACGCCAGGACTGAGCCCAGCCCAGTTGAAGAGCTCTAGGGCCATCCCCTCAGAAGGCCGGATTGTAAGGGGTTTTCTGAACTCGGTGCTGGCTTCTTGGTGTCTGAGAAGCTCACGTGGAGAAACCAAGTTGGCATCAGGGCACGGGATAGCGAGGCTGAGAGAGAGGGGGTCAGGGCTAGAGACAGACTTTGGAAGGGGGGCATGCAGATGATAATTGGAGGCATGGTGATGACCAGACTGCCAAGAGGAGGATAAAACTGAGCTTTCAGGGACCCCAGCACGGGATGCTCTGTTGGAGCGCGAAAAACTTGCAAAGGAGAAGAAAAAGAAAAACCAGAGGCCGTAAGGGTGGGGAATGGGGAAGGTATGATGTCACCTTATGACAAACAGAACTCAAAAGCCAGAAGACAAAGGAAGGCCGCTTTGCAGAGGAAGTGGTCAAGAACCTCCCACGCTCCCACAGGTTAGTTACCAGCAGTCCGGAGCCCACCAGTACAGCACAGGAGAGACTGCTGGTAATCTCGGTATGACTGGTTTGGGGGGCCTCAGGGGGTAGGAAGCCTGGCTGAAACAGGTCCAGAAGGGAGGGGGACAAGAAGAAATGGAGGCAACAGATGAGAGGACTTTCACACAATGGGGCCCCAAGGAGAAGAGGGAAGTTGGTTGGTCACGTTGACGGGATGTGATGGTGGTTTAAGTCAGACAAATGCCATCCTCTAAATGCTGCAGACATCAGCTTCTCTGATGGCAGTGCTCAACCAATAACTCCTTGACTAAATTGCTACCGACCACTTGCCAACACACACACACACACACACACACACACACACATACTTTCTTGATCCCTTCATCAGAATATTTATTACCTGCCATGCAACTACAGACCCAAGTTTTGAAAACCAGCCACAGTGCAATAAACAAGCCCATCAACACACACCAACTAGAAGAGAAGGCAACTCACGTCTTCGCATAATCGCACGTAACGGCCCCCCCAGTAAGCCGCTCACACAGGGCTCTTAACCAGCTCCTACATTAGGAAGCAACTGCCAGACCTCAAATGCCCTGCCCTGACATTACCGACACATTCAAGGGTTTCCTTGGCCAGCAATTACCTGCAGAAACAGAATGTGTGAAGTATCTTTAGGACTTCCCCCAACAGAGAGGGGAAGCTCTTAACTTGCAGTAAAAATCTTATTCCACCTGCAGACTGCCGACGCTATTTTAGGTGATGGAATGCAGTGGAAAAGTTAGACATGTTAGCATAGAACAACAAAAACCTTACACGTAGCTCCCTACACAATTTCTGCTGTGCACGACAGAGCATGTCCAATAGTCTATCCGTGAGCCACTAAATTAAGCCACGTTTTTCAATACAAAGCAAAATCATTCAGAGAAACGGGTGCACCTGCCAAAAGCACAAGGGAAATTTTACATGCAAATACCTATGTTTCAAATAAGCATCTCATACCGTTTATTATTCCTCTACTTTCAAAACACCAAGTCAGAAGCCCCTTTTACAAAGTGCTCTTCTGGAGCATTTCCCAAGCAAACGCCTATTGTCCAGCCAAAGAAAAATCACACCTCCTCCAAGCAGACAGGAAAACTCAAGAATTCTAATGTGCGATAGATCATTTTACTGACGGCCTCTGGAGACCTGCACCAGGTTTCCAAACACATACTCAAAGATAATCACATCATGATGCCCCTTAAGACGGTCCCATCTAAAAATAAAAGGGTCATGCTTTTCCTCAATTAGAAGGGATGGAAGAATCATTTTGAAGAAACAAAGTATAAAATCTATCTATCTATCTATCTATCTATCTATCTATCTATCTATCTATCTATAGATTGATAGAGCAAGGTAGCTGGAAATGTTGACGTTTCTATACTAATAGCTTAAACAACAATATTAATAACTGTTCTGCCAACTCATCCCTGATTCGGAACTGAAAAGCCGGCAACTATGCCTCTGTAAGGTTCTAAAAAAAAAAAAAAAAAAAAAACTACCAATAACATCTGTAAACAAAATGATTTCATATATGCACCTTTTTAAAAAATAGTAACTTTTCTCAAGGCTGACCCTATAAAACAAAGACCCTGAAGTCGGGGAGCATATATGTTGGAGGAGGGGATGGATAAAAAAGAATTGCGACAAAAATACAAACAAGTCACCAGAATAGACACAAGCCACAGTAAGAGCTGCTAATGAAGAAACAGAAAGCCAGCGAAGGGAACTCCTCAGCCAAGCACAAGCTGTTTTCAGCTCCTCGAAGGGCAAAATGGAAGCTGCACAGCACAGCGAGGCGGGTCCCAGGCCACGTGCGTGCAGGGTCACCCAGGGGTGCTGTCCTCCGGGAGAGGGAGAGCGTGCATGTGTGTGCACACGCGTGTGTGTATATGAGGGTGCATGTGTGTGTGCCCGCATGCCTGGCTGAAGAGATTTAAAGATGTTATCTGGTTTCACTGAAAGAGAGTCTGGCAAAGAAACTACAGACCAAAGATAATCCTTAATAATGAAAAAGGAGCAAAGTATTCAAGAGCGGGGATTATAGTCCTAGACGGGCTTAAAAAACACAAGTCATTAAAAGTATTAATGAGGACGTGGTTCATCACACTGCCTTAGTAATAATGAGTATCTGATTACTAATAAATTGGACAAGAACAAAAGGTTTTTAATACTTATAACAGGTTTTTAAATGTTTACATATATACTGTTCATTCCATCTCCACCTCATCCTTCCCTTTTAAATCTTCATTAATGCATAACTTATGGAACCTAAAATTGACCCATTTCACGTGTGTAACTGAATGCTAATTTTTATTTTTCTGAGCTATGCAACTACCTCCACAATCCTTTTATACCAGTCACCCTTTCTTTTCAACACTGTTGTCTTAATGCAAATTATAAGGGACCTATTATCCTGGTTCTGACCATGTACATGCAATCTCCAGGTAATGCAGACAAATGGGGTATGTTTAAAATTATTTAATAATAGCGGAGCACAAATTAAGGGATGGGGACTAAGGCTCTATGAACCCAGCCATAACGCCCCCACAGGCCTATGTGCCCCTTTTGATAAGCCCCACTGTGCTCGGTTCCTTTATGCATCTCTGCTGCCTTCACAATCGTCAGAGAACACCCAGCGCCTTCTTCTGCACTGGGAACTCTGCATGCATGGTCCCTGATACAATCAGGAGAGAAGGCACACAGTTCTTGGAGAGATGAGTGTGTTGGCAATCACATCATGAGAAGCAAGGAATCCTCAGCAGAGTTAGTGCCTTGTTGCTAGATCTGCAGATCTGAAGGGCAATGAGATAATGCACAGCCTCCAAGACTACAGGTTGAATGACAGACACACATAGGCACGAACACATTATAATTCAACCTAACAGGCATCTGAATATCAAGGTATCCTATGAAGAAATAAGTATAAAAATTACTCCGTTCCAAAAGGAGCTGCGCACTTCACAACCAATTGCTTTTACCTCAAAGAGAGTGGGAATCAAGCTTTTCTTCTTTCGGACTGGTTGGCCCTCAAGGCCAAATGGAGAGCTTGTACGTCCCTAACTTCGTAGTTTGTTTTAACATGACCTCATGCTCACCTTTTCATACCTGAGAACTTTTCACGTTAATCCCTTAACTTTTTTTCGGAGAGTTTTGTTCTGTTGGTGGTGCATAATAAAACCCTTAAGAAAAATAAAAAGGGAAGTTGAATATGGATAATGGAGTTCCTTACTTGTGGGCTTATGTGCCAGACTGTGCTTTTAAGTAAAAACTCAGCCAAAATTCCAATGGTCACAACGACTGAAGTCAGGAGTCCATGCTGTACCACAAAGAAGAAATAATAACCTAGAACTTTTTCCCGCATGTAGGAGTTATAATCCCAATTCATCCTGCAACTGAAGAACATAATACAAACCTTCTGAAGTATGCTTTGAAGAGCAAGGAATATTTTAAGTGCATACCAAATAAACCTGCTACCCATCACTCGCCATAAATCTTGCAGTCCTTGTCGGATCGGCTTTAACAAATAAAGTTAAAATGAAAAGCGATTTTTTGTAGACCCCTGATCTTGATAAACGATACTGGCCAATATGCTAACCAGCAATTTCCTAGTCATCTCCAAGACACAGTTCATGTCCTAAGGAGCTTAAAAAAAAAAAAAGACTGCATGTATGTGCAACTATGTTTTGTGGGTGGTACCCAATAAAATCTCTCTCTCACACACACACACGAAGCACAAATGAAAACTGCAATCTCCAAACAATTCTTTTCAAATGAACCTCAGCAAATATAAAGTGTCATGAAATAATGTATTTAATGGTAATTATACAATAAGAATATTATAAAGTTTCACTTATTGCTACCTAATAGCACTACAATATTTTTATATGACTTCAAGCAAATGACCGTTAAGGATCATTTACTTTCTATCTTTTAAAAGAAGCTAAATTACCCAGAGAAAAAGAATACAGAGGACTATATTCCTGGATTAAAATGTCTGATGATGGTAGAGGGGAAGAAAATAAAATAAGGGCTTATTAGTTTCCCAAGAGTAATTAAATATTCATCTAATTTAGCTAATTGATACCTATAAGAAATTATGTTTTTTCAAAATCCCTGAAATAAACATTCTTTCCTAATAACAAAGCAATGCAATCTCACAGGGACCACGCTGGTTTAAATGGGATGCTCCGTCCAAAGTTATGCGTAATGGTAAACACTGACCCTGGCATGGATTCGTTCCAAGAAAACAACAAAGATATAAATACCAGTCCAGCAAGGCTTTGGGGAGTCTCGTCTACAGGTACATATGCTCCTGAGAGAAAGCCAACGGCCTAGCGGGCGGATAGGCAACGGGGAACGGAGGAGCTGAGAAGATAAAGAACGGGTTAGATCAGAAGGATCGTTGCTCCACATATGGAAACGGGAGCAGGTAACTATCCTGCCGCGCAAAGGGGACTGGGCTGCAGAAGGGTTAGACAGCCGTCACCTCCTGTCCCACCTGTCGCTCCATCCAGTAGGTGTCGAGGTTTAAATGACAATCTGGGTACAAGGGGCCAAATCAGGGCAGGTACACAAAAGAAAAAAGAAAAAAGAAAGAAGGAAAGAAAGCTTCCCATTTTCGGAGGTTTTTGAATTCGGAAATTCCGGATGAGGTTTAGAAAGCGGCAGTAGCCACAGACGTGACAGAAGAGCCACAGAAAGAGACAGAGAACACCAGTCTCTGCTTCCGGACCAAGACGCCCCACCAGGCATCTTGCCGTGAAGGTGGAAAACGAAGCATTCCGTGGGCCTGTTCGGCAAATCATACTCCCTCCGGCCTCCCTGAGCTGAGCACAGGCACCGTGTCACGGTGCATTGGCATCGAGACCCCGCAAACCCACGAGGTGCTCCAGGCTGGGGGAGCGTGTCCCCAGAGCGGACTGAGCGGGTGCCAAGGAGTGGCCAGGACACCATGGGGGATGCAAATACTAGAACTTCCATTCAGACTGCTCTGAGGTGTCCTTTCGATTTCCATTTTTGTGTCCGTTTAATAATGTATGTAATATCGGCACCACAGTACACGTGCATAATGTATGAGTAAACATGTAAACTTATGCTGGGTGTGCCTGTTGGCAGGACGCAGTATGAAAAAAGAAGAGAGAAAACACTTCAGAAACACCCGAACAATTACACCCTTTAATCTGATGAAAAATAAAAATATAAATAACCGGCACTACCACGAAAAGAATTTGCGTTTCCCCTTCAGGCAATGAATGTTTTCAGAACTGTGTCTCCTCTTCCAGAAAGAAGTACCAGGCAGAGCGTATAATACGAACCAGACCCGCTGGAATAGGCAAGATGCTGGTTTGCAAACATGATGGAAATGGGGTTTTCGGTAAACATGGTGCTGTCACCTCCGCTGCAGGGGGCTTCTCCTGGGGACCTCATTAAGCATTCATTCAGCAAATGATCTCCTACGTCTCGGGTTTACGCTGGTATGTACAAACTACATTACGCTTCCTTGTGCTTCCGCCAGTCCCCGCTCCCTGAATTTGCATTTTCAAGAGCAGACACAGAGGACTTTCTGGGCACCCAGGTGACGAGGCAAAGGTAGGGAAAGAAGAGATTTGCATCTCCTCTGAGCCAGGAATCACTCATAATTAGAGCAGGAACCCAAACTCAGAACATGAAGATGAACCCATTTATCTGGTGAACCTGAAGCCTTGGTTTGGCTGTGTCATCGTCAATAACACGCGGGGACCAGGAACGCTCAGGAGACGGCAGCGCAACGGAAGGTCACTCTGCAGAAATGACCATAAATATCCTTTAAGTGGCAATGTTTCTAGAAACAAAATGGCTTTTCTTTTCAGCGCTCCCAGGTCACGGCAGTTAGTGCACACAGTGCTGCCGCTGCAAAATGCATGGGGACAAGGCTGCGTCAGGCCGATTCATCACAAACTCTGCGAGTTCCTCTCGTGAATGAACTCCCGGGATCAGCCTACCAAGCCAGGGGGACCTCCTGTAATAGTCTCCCATTCGGCAGCCAGATCGCACAGGGGCCATGCCCTCTTGAGGCTTGTGTTCCAAAGGGGATATATATGTGTGCAGAGGGACAAACAGCCATCGCAAAGAGGAACAGTCATCACAGGAGAAGAGACCTAGGTGACAAGAAGGGGGAAATACCAGCTAGTTGGGCAAAAGGACTCCAGACAGAGAAAAGAGTCCACGCCGAGCACGCCCAGCCAGAGCATGCTCCCTGGACCGTGGGAACAGCAAAGTGGTCCATATAGCCACACCTGTGTGATCCAGTGGGCAGGAGGAAGGGATGCGGTTGGAGGAGGAGCTGGGACAAGCACAGACTTGAGGTTTTACTTTAAGACAGCTGGGTAGCCGTGGCAGCAGGAGGAATGGGGAGGGGAAGTCTGGTCAGAAGATGGATCTGCTTTGCTGCGTATTTTAAGGATCCCGTTGGCTGCAGAGGAGGATGTGTCCCCCAGGGAGCAAGAGTCGGAAGAGCAAGACCAGCTAAGGGTGAGGGGATGATCAAAGGTTCTTCAATGTGCTATCTGCTTTCTGGTTGTTAGCTTTCTGGCTATTCAGATTTCACTGAAGAGGCCCGACTGCACTGCTGCAACTACCGAGGCCTGTATCCTTCTCACAGTAGCCACTCAGGAAGGGAGAACAAAAGAAAGTTACCCTTCCTTTCATAAAGGTCCTTCGCTTAGCTGGGAATCACACCCCCAGAAGGGACACCAATCCCTGAGGCAGTTTGCCTTCCCGAAAGCCACTTACTAACATTATAATCGCCTCCCAATCTCAGTAACACCATGCGAATTTTTCCAAGTACTGACTGGGACTTCCAATTCTGTCTGAAAGGACCCCCGTACTGGGCAGGAGAACAGCTTCAGGACCAAGTTAAATATGTCATTAACAGAAACCGGTATGCATTCAGTAGACGTGGGGAAAGGCTGTATTTAATTTCTACCCTATGTCAAAAATTACTCTGGACACTCTAACACGTCAGGAATTGAGGCAGCTTCTAACCACAAATCCTGTGCTTATGCCTTAATCTACATGTCCATCCCGAGCTGGAGATCACCCAATCTCTCTTTAAAAAACCCAGAATGACACTGTTTGCATGACATAATTATTGCTGCATTAGAGGGGGAAACAGTATAGAAGATTACAAAGGCTAATTAAATATTAATGGGATTTAAATATTCTGTAGAGTAAGTGCCAATGAAACGCAGAAGCAATGAGAATAATTACAGGAACATCGAAATGCTATGAAGAAAGCATCTGTTTTTACCAACCTGCCATCGAAGCGTCCACGGCTTTCTATCACGTCACCCTCCACTGCCCGATCCTCTCTGCACACGCGAGCCACCTTGATTTATACAGTTTGAAACTGGAGTCAAGTTTGAAACCTGAGTCACTGAAGGTGACAGTGAACAGTGTCCTTTGGACCATAAGAACCATGTTCAAGCAGAAGTTGATTTCAGCCTACCAGTGAGCTATAACAGTCCCAGATTATTTTTTTAAGCTGCTGAGAATGCTTTCATTTTCCACCCTTGGACGTTTATGGTTGCAAGTGTAGGAATATTGTAATCGAACTAGATCTATGACATGAAAAGTCAAGGGACTTTTGTGCTGCTCATGTTTTTGTGTGGTTAACATCCTTATAAATAGCAATACAGGTATGACTTTTTTCCCCCCTAGGTATTAGCTCAAGGAATAAAATACACAACATCCCTTCTCCTGAGGATCTCAAGGTTCAGTAGGAGAGAGATAACAAAGCCATCCCAATACAGCCCAGGGAGCTGTTATGAATGAGCCCCTAATGGGATACATACAAGATTTATCACCTTATCATGGTTAAGAGCCTAGACAAGGAAATAGCTCCCAGAATGGAGATGAGGTGCATTATGTAATCTAGTGATGATATGTGTTGGGAAGGTAGGTTGAGGCAAAGGCAGGTGTCTAAGGCTTCCTGATGGGCAGCAGGAGAATGAAGGAGGACCAGGGGGTAAGATCAAGAAAGCTGAGGAGCAACAAGTTTCAACGAGGGAGCAATCATTTCAAATCCTCCAGAGAAGCTGCCTGAAGAAGGCTAAGGCTCATCCATTGTTTTTGGCTATTGGGAGGGCAGTAGAGACCCAGCAGTCAGGATTCAGGGATGTGAGGAAGCAGGAAAACAAGATATGACAAGAGATACCCTTTTAAGAAGCTTTGCTGTGAAGAGGAGAGAGCTACTCTGTAATCTTCTGCCAGTGAACATATAATAAACAGTCTCATCTGGGTAAAAAAGGTTAAATTTTCAAAAGCAAACTCATAAAATAAAAGTAAATATGTAAGACTCATATTTTAATCACAGACCCCCTGAAAAAAAAAAATCACAATTGCCTTTCCCCTATGTTTTTTAGTTTTCATGTCTTATTGTGATGGCAGGTAATCCTACCTAGTCTAAAGAGACTCTGGATTACATTTACAAGCTTAGATTACAGGTTTAAAGGTTTAGAATTAGAAAATACATAAACTCTTTTTTTACTTTCAAAAAAAAAAAAATTTAAACAAGAGATACGAATAAAAAAAAAAAGTGGTTTATATTTCTCTTCTCTGTGGCACCCAGTGCAGCCATCGACTCTTAGCAGAGACCTAGTTTACATTTGTTAAGAGGAACTGAAGGTCACATGGCTACTTAGGGTAAATACATGGCTAGAATCTAGATATTTTGACTCTCCAGGCAACATTTGTAAATGGTATTCCAAAAGCTCATGTCTTGTACTTGCAAACTTTTAGGAAGAAATCACACTCAACACCATTGATCATTAGGAAAATACAAATCAAAACCACAACGAGATACCACCTGACACCCTTTAGGATGGCCACTATTTAAAAAATGTGTTGGTGAGGATCTGGAGAACTTGGAATCCTTGTGCACTGCTGCTGGAGTGGAAATGCAAAAAGATGCAGCCATTATGGAAAACATGGTAATGGCTCCTCACAAAAATTAAACATGGGATAACTATATATTTCAGCCATCATACTTCTGGGTGTAGATGCCCCAGAAAGTGAAAGCAGGAACTTAAAGAGATATTTGTACACCCATGAGTATCAATCAAACAAAAGTCACCCAAGGGCCACTCTTTTCAAATCGATTTCCATAGCCATGTTTTGTATGTCATTATACAAATATCGATGCATTGCTTCTCGTTTGGATTAGATACTTGCTGGAATTTTGACTACGGGGACATTTTCTACTGCTTCTCATTCTATAAATACTTGACACCAATTCAGATGATACAAGGGAGACAGCTTTTTTCTCCCCGGAACAGATCATTTTTGTACTAAATTTGCAGCGCTATGCTGTCGATTTGCTATCTTTGCCCCTTCATTCTGAATTCTATAAATAAGCATAAAAACCCAGATGTATCATTTCAGGTCACTTTTCTCTTGACTTTATGATGGTCCTTGGAGTGATTCCACCTCGTGGAGCTCCCGTCACCAATGCAAAGGCCCTCCCTGCGCTAATAAAAAGAAAAATGCACACCTCTCGGTCTCCATAGGGAGGCATAAATTAAGCTAGATAAATTTGTTTTGAGGGGTTTTCCGCGGTGTTAGTTCTTCGGAGAGCCCGGTGATTTTCCTTTTAGATTTAGAGTATTTTAAAGAAAAATCCAGACACAAACACACGGCCCACAGGCTTCTGTACTAACTCCCAATACATGCTCACCATGCGAAATATTAAATTACCCCATGATCACAGGCGAAGAATAGAATGTCTCGCAGTTTGCCCAAGGTGACGATCGGGTTCGTGTAAACTATAAAAGCACTGCAAGACCAGGAAGTGCGCCACAGACTGCACGCTGTCTCAGCGAGGTATTATCTGTAGAGATACACACACTCCATTAATGCAGCCGTTAAAACTTAATTTTCCGATACTCTAGAGCCCCCTGGAAAACAATGTATGACAGAAACGCAAAATGGTACCTGAACGATGTTTATAGCTCTATAAAATAATGCATACATATAGACAAGAATATAAGGGAACATGGGAAACATTTTAATGGCCAGATTTTCCAAGAAAGAACAGTTGCTTTTCTTTCTTTTTTTTTTTTTTTTTTTTGCTAAATATTTCATTTTATTTCCTTTCAGACATAATGTGTTTGGGTCATAAATATCCATAAACATAAAAGTAATGCGTGCAGTGATATTTTGTGTCTGTGTATGCTTTCCTCCAACAGAAAGGAAAAATCCAATCCAAAATATTCTTGGATACAAACTAGATTTCTGATGGCCAGCTCAGATCAATTTTCGCAGCTGCCTGAGAGCTGCTATGGCCACGGACCCTGCGGCTGGGTGGGAAGCACGTCGTCACGAGCAGGAGGCTCTGCTCTGCGCTTTGGAGGAGGAGCTGGGGCTCTCCTCCAGTCACGTGCCAGCTCCGTCTCGGCCTTCCTCTCAGAAACACAGATCCTGTCAAAGGGCCTAGAGTGTTCTTGGGCTTTCCACAGATCCTGTCAAAGGGCCTAGAGTGTTCTTGGGCTTTCCTTGGAACAATCCACTCAGGGAGGCCTTGGCAACTCAAAAAATGGAAGAGCCAGTGAGTGCGTGTCCAGCAGCCAATAGAGACAAGCCCGTGTACACAGGGTGCAGCGCTAATATTCTACAAGTAAGTTCTTCAAAAAAAAAAAAAAATGCAGTCACTGCACCCCCGTGGTTCAGGCATGGTCCAGGGAGTCACACCAGACCGCGTTAACCTGTTTTATTATTAAGTTGCTACACTTCTGATTTGCAAAGAAACCGCTCTCATGGTTACTGTCTTTGTACAGAACAGAAGCTTCCTGAGGGAGAACAGTCTTTCTAAGCCTCTTTCTACACAAGGGCTTCAGTAGCATCTAGGTCTGGGTTCTGCATTTTATTCAGTATATCTCTGCTTTCTAGTAAAGCTCTGTATAACCATGTCTTTGTATTCTGAAGGGGCCAAACTGTACTGTTAATGCAGAGCTGATCAACAAGAAACGCACAGAAGCTGCTCCAGCCACTGCGTCGGAGGTTATAACTGGCGGGCAGGGGCCCACTGACGGAGAACAAGAGCTATTGATTCGGATACTTGCAGCTTTGCAAAGCCTCGTTGGCTGCGTTTTTTCATTTTCCATAAATACACCAAACGATTCAAACTTCATACGTGATAGAAAAAGGCTAAAAATAACCCAGAGTTGAGAAGAAGAGGAAGCGCTCATTTCCAGCAGGTGTCTTGACCCAGGCAGACTATGACAGGCCCGTGTGTCGTTTACAGAACACCGAAACCATCAAGGAGAATTACACATGTTGGGGGCATGAAAGGGAAGTCACAGCGACCTCTGTGCTCAGCTACCCGGACAGTATAATTGGAGAGAAAACAGAAGGAGCGCTTTTAGGTGCAAAGCTCAGTGGACGTGGGTTGTGTGGAGGGAGGGAGGCTCAGGGGCCTACAGAAAGCACCCTCCCGGGGACAGGCCGTCTCACCAGGTCTGACAGCCATGCCGGAATGAAGGAGCAGGCTGCAGCCCCCAAGCAAGGAGAAATGGGTGCCAGAAGCATTTGGGGTAAAGGTCTGGGGGTTCCGTGTTTGTTTTTGTCTGGGAGTGTTAGCTATATAATCTGTTCTTCCCGCAGGTCAAACACCGGGTTCTTTCAGGTCCCAGGTCAAACATACTTCCTTATCGAGCCTTATCTACCCCTGATACTGACTGCCTTGACCTTGACCTTGACCCTGATCCTCTCGTATAAAGCTGCACTTCTGCACCATCGTCTCTTGTCACACCTGACAGTCATTATAGCCTTCACCGTCCAAATCATCTCATTAGCTTTTTCACTTGGTCCCCCCAACCCCCCTCCCGCCCCAGCCCCCCACAAGAAGTCCTCTGAGAAGTTGGGACTCTATGTGCCTGGTTCACGCCAGCACTTAGAACACCACCTGGCACACAGCAGGGGAGTTCTGATGGAATGAATGAATAAATTCAGAGGGCAAGTCCCTCCCCTGCCTTCTATCACTGAATACAAGGGGGGGGGATGCAAAAGTAGGCTTACAGTTGTGAGTACACAAAACACAGTTTATTCTTGTATTGCTGTTCCTGAATTATTGTATTATTCTCCATGCGAACAACTGTGAACCGACTTTGGCCTCACCCTGTATTTACCAAAACTCCAAGCCTGTCTAGAGACCAGTATATTTCACCCACCAAAAATTCTCACAGCTAAGTTCTTTAACAAACATTTAATTATTCACTAAATAGCATGGGGTACTCTAGTCACTGCTCCGTGATAAGGTGTGTGAGCAGCTTCATGCACCGGCTACAAAATGCTCAATCAGTCCCGGTGACCAGTCCCCACACCGCCGGATTAGAGGCCGGCGTAACCATGGTGAGGAGGGAGCATGGTTTATCTGCCTGCATTTTCCCTCTGCTTTTCCCCTCTTATCCACTCCTCTTATCATTCGTACAAAATCAAGGTCAACAAGTTGACAATGAAGCCCTTGAACTGCCCCGCAGGGTGACAGCCATATAACTGATCTATTGAGCGAGAACTGAAGGACCCTAGAACTGGGCCTGACTGTCCAGGTCCAAAGACGCAGCCTCTTTCCTCTCTCCCCAGCAACACGTACATTTCAGTAAACTGAGACACTTTTTAATCCTGGACGTAGCCGGTGAAGCCCAGCATGTCACGACCAAGAAGGGGCAACAGACCAGGCTGTCAGGATACATTCATGAGAAAGTGACTTGTGTGCATTCAGTCATCTCTGAACTGATCCGAATGTCCGAATCAAACGAGGAAAACTGCTGTAAATGGATAAAAATGGCACACTCCCCCCCGCCCACACACGCAGTCTTTCCTTGCCTGTGAGTTAAGAAAAGATTTTTTTTTTAAATAGATAAATGAATATTTCCTATGCTCGTGTGAAAGATGGCTTATTTGAAAAATCTATTTCTAGGCTTCTCGGTGAAGCATTCAATTTGCCCAGATCACAAGCCTTTTTGTCGCAAAACACGCAAAGGGGTCACCTCACTATCAGCAGGACGTCAGCGCACGTTAGTATCCGTTAGGTATTCCAGTAGAGCAGTGTCTCTCAAATGAAAAGGCAAAGAAGGTAAGAATCAATATTAAAGCCATCTATCTTCTAAAAAGGTGGTACCAATTCCCCGCCACCACTCGGATTTCACCAATGGCAGAGACAACTCAAGGATGTGGACTCTAGCACTTAGCGGCTTAAACTGATCATTCCCAAGTGAACTTCCCCAATTTTCCATCATCTCTCAGGCCACGCGGTCTGCAACTCATTTCATGGAAGATCAGCGAGGAGGAGGCTTGGAGTGATCAGAACCATCCCAACAAATCTCTTCACTGAACTAAAATACTGCCCGGTGAGTTTTTTAAGATGAAGAATCATTAGGTTCTATTAAGATAGACAACCATGAGGCCTTAAGAGTTTATTACCACTGCAATGAAGGGTTTCAACCCTGGAGTGCACAGAGCAGCCACTCCCAGCCCCGGCACTCAGAGACATCCCTGGAATCTTAGTTGGAATGAGCCTTGGAGATGGTCCTGTCTTGTCGTTAAATACCTTCGCTGGGAAGCAAGGCAAAGCAGGAAGGTTAACGTTGGATGCTAGATGGCTTGGAATGAAAGGCCAGGGGAAGAAAAAGTAAAACCCCATTCAACCAGGTGACCCTGCCCAAGTTACCCCACTTCTCTGAGCCTCAGCGCTCCTTTCTATAAAACGGGGGTGACTTTGACCCAGCGGCGTTCCTGAGAGGCTCAGGAATAAATTGGTGACTTAGGAGCTCACGGGGATCGAGCTTGACACTGACACAGGCTGGAAGCTGGAAAGCTCGTGGTTTGTAAGTAACTGAATACCTATCTGTTATCGCATGACCAGGCCCATTCCCATGTGTTCAAACTTTTCTTTTTTTTGGCAACAGAAATAGTTCATGATATTTAAAAACAATTCACCATAGACCTTCTCGGTTCTGCATGTCCTCTGGTTCAGTATTAACACGGGGGGCTTCCTAAGACCCCCTCTCCCACTCCTGGCTGCAGCTGCCTGCCTCTGTGCCGGCTCACGTGACACGGAAGGGAACAAAAGCCATGCCAGCGGAACCCTGCCTGTTTAGACAGGCCTGAGACACTGAAGGCAGCTGCCGCAGAGGGCTCCTTCTGAGTTCCCGAAATACACTTGGGAGGAAGAAAAGGGCCTAACAGACCCCAGAGGGAAGGCAAGGAGCGCAGCGGAGGTAAAGAGAAGGAGAGGCTTCTGTGTTCCAACCACAGACAGGCAGCATTCCAGAGGAGCGCGTCACTGTAAGAGAAGGAACAGCAGATGCATTTAGGGACAGGCTGGGTGACCGAAGGGCCACATGGCGGCGGGCTAGCCTGCAGCACCTCGGAGGCCCAGCGGGTTCGAGAGGGGACGTCAGGAGTGTAAGGACGGACCCCAAAGGTCGTTTCCAGGCTACAAAGCTAACTTTGTACACGTCGTATCTTCTACATTAGGCACAACGATGATCACAGTGATATCGGCTATTGTAATTCAAGTCATTCAGTGTTCTGTTCTGACATATTACCTCAGTTCTCACACTAACCCCCCACATCTTACGTAATGCTAAGACTAGTTCCCCAAACACCACCACCAAAAAAAAAAAAAAAAAAAAAAAAAAAGAGAGAATCATTACACAATCATTATTTGTGTTTGTTTTCAGTTTGGTTTCAGTTTTCTTGGTGGCTCGCTTTTTTGTTTGATGCAGTCACCCAGGTCGCAACTAGGATGTGAACGTGGTCACAGCCACACAGACACGCAGCTTCGATAGGCAAGGTTGAAACAGGCTATCCTAACCTTTCAGGTCCTCAAAAGCAACCATGGTCAACCACGTATTAAAGAAGAGGACTCACTTGCGGCGGACGTAAATCATACTTGAGTGTTTTTAATAAAAGGCAATACACTGAGAGGGTAGATGGTAAGCATCTGACCTTGGGACAATGATGTGGGCTCAAATCCTGCAGGCCAGCTTCCAACAAGCCCCTTGTCACTGTCCTGGCCCCGGCCTGCTCTGGTTTGCTTCTGCACGTGGAGAACTCAGGCTCTCAAAGAAATGGAAGGCCAAAGGGAGAGGAGGACCCGTCTCCTCCCTGTGAAGAATGAGTGGAAGTGAACCTTTGCACCTTTCCCATCCCGTTAAACTCGTTCCTCTGCTGCCTGGCCAGGAGAAATGTCCACATTTCCTCTGTGACCTACCTACGGTCCTTGAGAGGCGGCGTTCGTCAGCTGTTGGTACTTTTCAATCCATCCCATTATTCCGTTGTCAAGTCTGCTGTGTTACTCAGCCAGCTGACATTCAGTGAGCACCCGAGGACCGGTTCTCTCAAACCTCTGCATTGCCAGCCTCTTCCCTGGACGGCACTCTTATCCTAGCCAACAGGGCACCCCAAACCTCTACCCTGGGGTCGTCCAGACATTTCAACTCATAGTGTCCACAATGCTCATTATGATTCTCTAAAAACAGTCTTCTCCTCTAGTCCTGACGTGTGTTACTGCCACCAACCCAGGGGTCCAAGGTGCAAACCTCATTCCCTCTCCCCGCACCCCCACATCGGCTTGGTCACCTCTGCCATCTACCAGATGGCTCTCAAATCCTTCCACACCTCTGCCTCCCTGCCGCCCTCAGCCAAGCCCTAGAGCAGCGGTTCTCAACCTGTGGGTCACGACCCCTTTGGGGGTTGAACGACCCTTTCACAGGGGACACCTAAGACCATCAGAAAACACATATATAATTACATATTGTTTTTGTGATTCATCACTATGCTTTAATTACGTTCAATTTGTAACCTTGAAAATACATCCTGCATATCAGATATTTACATTCCGATTCATAACAGAAGCAAAATGACAGCTATGAAGTAGCAACGAAAATAATTTTATGGTTGGGGGTCACCACACATGAGGAGCTGTATTAAAGGGTCGCGGCACCAGGAAGGCTGAGAACCACTGTCCTAGAAGCTGGCTGCCGAACTACGGTAGTTTCTCAACTCCTCTCCCGCCGACTCACGGCCAGAATCAGGGCCTCGAATGCCAGTCACCCAGAACACTGCTGAGCGAGCGTTTCCCTGGCTGTAGGGATCACGGCTGTCTGTCCCCACCTGTGCTACTTTCGGGTGCCTAACGGCGACACTTGGCACAATGAGGCAAGCAACAGATGACCCCGTGAACAAATGACGCAGGGATGAGACAGCTGGCCTACACATCTGTCACTGAAGGAGAAATCAAGTCACAGTGACCAGAGTCTCACACCCAAAGGCAAGCCGTCTTTCCCACACTGATGAACACACTCGTGTCTACAGCTGTATATTCTTACTCGTACTGCCTGACGTCATGGGGCTATTCTGTGACAGACGCCCAGAATTGTGGGTGACAACTGTTTCTTCAAGACATACTGGCCAGACACACTGGTATCTCCAAGTCTATGGCCTGGGAAGGGGGCAGGCCCTTCTGAGAGAAGCCAAGCCCCAGCATTCTGAAACAAGGCCACCTTCCTCTGCCACCCACTGGGGAAATCCAGGCAAGCCCACAGTCACACAGGAAGAGAGGCAACACTGTTATGCAACCCGGTGTGTGCAATCGCGTCCATTTGCTTGTGAAACTTGAAAAATTTGCAGTGGGAATGAGTGACAATAACATCCTTCCTCTCCAGTGGTCAGCAGTTAACTCTGCTGGTTTCATAAGACCATTCCAAGCAGCCTGGGGCCAGCCTTCCTGGCCTGTCCCACAATGACATCTTGAAGGCTGGGGGCTGTGTGTGTGTGTGGGGGGGGGGGGGTGGTGCCTGCCCTTAAATCCTAGGACAGTTCTCTTCCTGTCTCTCTGCCTTGGTTTCCTCACACTGAAATGGACGTGATAATAGCTGTGCCTGGTAGGACTGTGTTAAGAATCCATCATTCTCACCACAATGCCTGGCCCAGTCACTGTCAGTGATGGTCATATGAACTATAACTACAACAGAACAATGATATAGCAGCCCGTGTACGAACCTTTACCCCTTCCTTCCTTCCTCCCCAAGGGAGCCCCTGCCCCCCGTTCCCCTAAATACTATGAGCCGTACATACTTCACAAGCTGTAGCTCCAGAAGCATCTGGAAGGCTTCTTAGAATTCAGACTTCTATGTATCAGAGCCGAAGACCTAGTTAGCCCTCAATAAACGGAGAATGAATGGAAGTTGGGAGAACCAAGGCATCCCTGGAGAGCCAAGCGCGCTGGAGGCCAGCTCGGGGGCCTCTGGCTCAGACCCATCACTGCACAAGCCCCCTCGAGCCCAGGCCCTCCCCCACCCCAGCTGGAAGGCTCTTCTGTGTTCAGTGGACCCCGAGTCCTTTGGCTCCCAGCCACAACTGCTCCTTTCAGTCTTTAAAGGGAGTGGAGCTCCGCACCTGGCCTCTCGCTGGCATGGGTCCTATGGGTGCGACACGCTGCTGGATATGGCGAGTGCTCTCGGGGACAGGGGAAGCCGGGCCGCAATCAGGAAGCCGAGCTTCGTGAGCCCTTTCTCGCAAATTGCGCAGGAAGATCTCAGCAGAGGCGGAATTGGCCAGCAAATTGCTGTCATTTCTTTTTCTCATTCTCGATACGTATTGGCTTTTAGCACTAACCTTGTATTATTCTTCGAGAAGATTCCAAATTTGCTCACCTTTTTAAAAAATGTTTTTCAATTGCAGTTTACATTCAATGGTATTTTTGTATTCGTTTGAGGGGTTCACCTTTCCGGTCTTACCAAATCTGGAGCCACTCGCTTCACATCCTATATACTCCGCTCCTTGGCCCTCTGGCTTTTCTGGGGTTCTCTTCAATCCATCACCCACCTGCCCCCCAATGACAGCATCTTCACCCAGCCCAACTACACCTTTATCAACACCTTCTAGGCAGGATTTCAAATGCTTCTGAAGGAGACTTTCAGGTATGTCCTCAAGGTCACGGTCAAAGGCAAGATCCAGGCGGAATATCCTGTCTGATCCTCCCAACACAGACATCCGGACGTGCTTCAGCGAGAAACACTTCCCTCAATTCCTTATGCTTGTTTAAATACAAAAGCCCCCCAATTTTTGCAAGTAGTCACCAATGACCATAAGGAAGGTTTGAAAAGGCAAGGGTTCTGTCAGGAAATATTAATTAAAATCCGAAGCACTTTTTTCATTTTCATCCCATACAGTATAATAATGTTAATATGAAAATCACTTTTGTGGTTTACACCCACTTAAAGAAATTGTCAGTTGAGTTGTTATGGTTCCTTTACTCGAAGACTAAATTAGGAATTTTAGGATTTCTTTCCAAATACGATGCAGTACTTTACACTTCCAGAGACAGATTTAAGGAAAAAAAGATACAGTGCATCTTTTGCAATAAATATTAGCTATATTTCTTCACATACGATTATAGATTTATACACACACACAAAGTCCTTTCTAGGTGATCACACTGTCTGTCCTCTATTCACCTGGAAGCTATGGGAAGAAATCAAGCTGATTCATGTAAATTACATAAATCAAGGTGAATTCTATAAAGCACGTGAAGAATATGAAAATTAGCTGTGCCTTCAATGTATGATACACAAGGCATACATAGTTTAATCTGTCTCACTTGGATATGAGGCCCTTAAAAATATGTTAAGAAAAACACAGAAGTTTTCTATTTTAAAAATAGCTGTTCGTCTTCTTGTCCCAGATTGGTCAGAGTGGAGCCCCACAAGTAGAATAAAAACAGCGCTCATTTTATTCATGACAGTTACTTCAACGCCCGGGGTGTGGGTGGTTTATGAACGTAAATTTAAATTCTTATTTCCGTGAAATCTTCCAGATTCACAGTCTCGTGGCAGCACAGAATAGTGAAGAAGTTCGGCTTCTTCCGTCAGAAATATTCACATTCAATTCCCAGGTCCGCCCGGTACCTTGAACAAAGCGCCAGATTCTTCCCTGCCCCGATTTCTCCATCTACTTGGCATATTTATGCAAGGAGATTAAGTGCTTAGCTCCAGCACGGGGCAAAGAGTTGATTCTTAGCAACCTTATCTTAAGGGCGGTTTGGAAAGGCCTCCCTGCTGTGAATGACAGACCAGGCTCCTGACGCTCTCCTGAGATCCTTCCTCCTGCCCTTAAATGCTTATTACCAGAGATTACAGAGGAGAGGCGGAAGCAGAAGCACAATGGGCCACTGGTCTCCCTTTCAACACCTACCAGCGAGGAACAAGGGCCCTGAAACCCGCCTTTGTGTCCACACCTGCGCACACCAGCGCGGCTCGCCCGGAGGTTCCCCCTTCCCAGGCGCACGTTAAATATTTGTTCACCTGAAGGCTGCTGAGCCCAGGGGAAAGTAATGCTAATGGAATCATAATGCATAGCCCCGTTCGGGATTCAGGGTGTCACTGCGGCGGGTTTTCCGGGGTGCCAAGGTTCCCTGGTAAGCCCTTTGGTAACTGTAAGTGGACGCTGCAGGGGTCTCTTTCGGAGCCCACTCAGGTACGGACCTGGGCGCGGCTGAAGCCCCCAGACACAGCACAGAAGGGCGTTCGGAGGTTCTAACCCAGTTTAGAGAAACGCGACCACAGGTAAAAGCCCTTGGCGCACTTACTGGCTTAACAATGGGCAGTGCGCAGAGGAACTAATTGCGGAAGCAATTTCTTCTCAATTTCACCACCATCACCTTTTTTTTTTCTTTTTTAATGTGACGAGACACTGGACCTACGCAACCGTAAGGCTTTCTGCTCTCGCGGCGCTGAGCAAAGTGGAAATCTCCGGGTCTCCACGAAGGGACCGCATCAGATCCCACCCAAGTGAGGAAGTGACCTCCGCACGGAGTCCCGGGAGAGGCCGTGGCTAGCTCCAGCGCGCCCCGAGGAGACCCAACGTGTCCTACCAAACGCAAAGAAATTAGGAGCAGGTCGTCCCTCCCCTCCCGTGCGCTCCCAGCCCCGCACTCCTCGGGTCTCAGCCTCCCGTCCTCAGCACAGTCCGACCCCCGAACAAGCAACTCCCGGGGAACAGCTCCCGCGACTTCCCTCCCCGGTCCCGGTCCTCAACTCCCCACTGCGGTTGAGAGCAGAAGCCCCCCCAACCCCCCGCAGGAGAGCGCAGGTAGCGACCCCGGTGCGCGCCCGCGCGCACTGCCAGGTGAGCCCGGCACCGCCCTCACCTGTCCGAGGCCGCGTCGCAGGGGCTGCGAAGGGGACCGCCGCCGCCGCTCACGTGCGTGGGACCTACAGCCAATGTCGCCACCGCTCGCGGGCGCCGGGAGCAGCTCAGACGCCTAGGGGCGGGGGCATGGCCAGGGGCCGCCCCACTTCCTCGGCCCGGCGCGCGGGCTCCGCCTTCCAGGGGAGGACGCGGCGCCGTGCGTCACCTTGGAGAGGCTACCGGGACCTTAAAGAGTGGGCGCGGCCGCAGTACCTCCGGCCGGTGCAGGAAGCCGGGGCCGCTAGGGGCCGGGAGCCTCGCTGGGCCAAGGGGTCGAGGTTATTACAGCTCCTCTTAGCCAGGGCGGGCTCCCGGGGAAAAGGAAGACGCGCCCGAAAGGGCCAGCGGTGCCCGGGGAGCTGAGTTCGCTCGCGTTTTAGTTCACAATCGGGAAGGAAGGCGAGTGTGGCTCGCCAACTTCAAATGGCCTAAGAGCATGTCTTCGCTGACCCTCAGGGAAGGGCGCCTTTGCCCCCATGGGTCCCGGAAGGATCCGGGGTAAGAGAGCAGGCGAGGCTCCATCGTCACCTCCCGCCCCTGGCGAGGGGTGCGCGCGCCGGGCAGCCCGCGGAACGGGCGCTGAGGGTGCAGGCGGCAGCCAACGTGGTCGTGTTTCAGTTCCCAGGGATCGGTGGGACGGTTCGCAGTATTCCTGCTTTAAGAGGAGGAAAAGCAGGAAACAACCGGAGCAGGGGGGAACCCGGGAAAAGAAAGTCCAGTGTCAAGGACGAGAGAGGAAGAGCCGCATGGAGAAACAGCGAGCGTCCCTTTAAAGCTGACTAACAAACGGGAATTAAAATAGTATGTGAACCCACAAAAAAAAAAAAAAAAAAAAAAAAAAAAGCCTTTTTCCTTCTAACTCCCGCCACAGCGAAGTTCCTGTTCTGTGGTTTCAACCGCAAGTCAACATTGACTAACAGTATTTTTCAACCATTCGATGTTACAGAAAGTGAAACATCACAGAAAGGAGCGCTAAGGTCGCGGGTCCTTCCCCTGCCACCCGACGCTCCCCTGTGCAGCTTCAGGGTTTTTTTCTTTAATCTTCCAAACATGTTACCTGCCTCTTCCTAGTATGTTTCAGCCCCTCGAGGAATCGTGGACTAGGGCCGTTGCTTTAATGTAACTTCCCTGCAAAAACCACAGGCAGCACTCAGAACGGCGGCTGGGCCCCTGAGTGGCTGGTAAATGTCCTGACATTGAATTTCTGGACTTAGGTTTGGGATGAAGCTTTGAACAGACACTGCCAGTGGGGTCTTAATCATTACTTTTTAAAAAACAAAACGTGCGTTTGTAGTAGGTGGTCTTCTCTGTCTTGCCTTCTGAATGGACATAAGCAACAAGGTCACTGGCCTCTGAAAACCAGCTCTATGGTCACTGTGGTGATTGAGGGTGGGCCCTCACTCTCTCCATACCTGTGTTAGTGACCTACCAGCTACCATTGCTTTTACGTGCTGGAGCACATGTGACATGGCTGCATGGCGATCTCATTTAAATTTCACCTGTTCTTTGAGGTTTCAGTGCCAGGCATGCCTCCTGTGGATCCGGGGTGCCCCTTTGCTGTCCCAGCGGAGGCTGCCTGTCACACACTCAAGCAGCGGTGGAGGCATGCTAGCAATGTCACCGTGCCTGTCTGAATGGGCCCCAGCTATTTACATGGGAGGGATTACAAAGGCTGCAGTCACCCAGAATCTTGGCCCGGGCACAGCTTGCAGAGGGTTCTCTGATAAAACAGAAGGCCTCGACTGTTCTCTGCTCCTAGGGAACCAGGACAGGCCTGCCCGTGTCATCCCGCCAGAGCCGGCCATGAGTCAGTCCAGCCGGTTCTGATCGGAGAGCGCAAGGCTGTGAGTCCAGGGCCCTTGAATGCCCACAAGAAAGCTTTCCGAGCCCTGCTGACGGTGGCGTGGGCCTTGGCACCTAGCATCCCTCCCATTTTCCTTCACTGGCACTTCATGTCATTTCTGGGCCAAAACAAACTGAAGCAGGGAAACAACTGAAATGGAAATATATAGATCTAGACCTACCAGGGTGTGAAACCAGTGGGAATGGTTCAGACAAAATGGAGTCCATTGTCCAGAGGGTGGGCGTTATAAAGAAGCATTTGTACTGTGTTAATTAATGGCACCGAGACAGTTGCATGCCTTTTGTTGTTAGTGCAGAGAGTTTTTGTGGTTATATTTATTCACGTTTTTTCCCATCATATCATTGTCATGAGAGATGATAGCAAGCAAATCCCCTTTTCAGAGCAGGAAAGGAGACATTGGGTGTAGTGACTCAGTCCAAACCAAACTCTGCCATTTAACTAGCTGTGGGCTTTCCTGCAGGTGGTTGGTAGGGTTTCAGTTTCTTGAACAAAAGAGCTGCCTTAAAGGAAACGAGTTTTACGTTCTAATCACTTGGAAAGAAAACTTACTTTAAAGCCTTTCTTTGGAAACCAACACCAGAATTTCAGTGTCTTCATTATAATCCCATGTAACAAATTATTTCACATGCCTGGGCATATATTGAACATCAGCTAATTAGCTGGAAATGTTCACAGTAAGTTGCTCAGAGTTACACTTTTATGGACAGGATAGCTTTTATGGGTAAGAATTCAATGGCTGGGGTGAACATCTGGTAATAGTTGCATTTAAAACATGAAAATTATTAGAGACAGGGAGGCTAAATCTTAAAAGACGTAGTTTCCTGCTCATCAGGTAGGTGAAGCAAATCCGAATTTACTTGTTGAGGGGAAGCTTAACCTTGCTCAGGGGCACTTGCTAATCACCAACACTGTGTCTGGTGACGTGCATTCCACCCACTTAGCTAATGGCTAACCCTTCCCCCAGATCCAACCGGTGCAAAGGAGTGTTTCAGCCTGTCCAGCGTGGCCACGGCCCCACGCAGAATCGCCTTGGTTGGATTGCACATGCGCATGTTGTCATTGGCCATGGTGAGGGACACCTTAGGATCAGCCTTGGGAAACGGGCTGTTGCATGCTCAGTGGGGATGTTGGTCAGGGCCATTGTTTTAAAATCCTGTTCTCTGTTGTAACATGGCCCGGGCAGAAGTTTTCAGTGGCTCAGGAATGCCAATCTAGGCTTTCCCGGGGCAAGCTGGTTGGTTTGCACCCTCTGGCTTCTGCAAATAACATGAGTGACTTGGCTTCTGTCTCTTCTTTGACTGCTGACATGATCTCCCAGTGGCCTACCTCTGTCCAATATTCAGAAATGCTTTTTTGTCCAGTGTGCAACAGAATTGTGTTTCACGGCCTCGTTTTCCTACGTCTGCGATGAAATGAAAGGAATTTTCAGGACTAGAATCTTAGGATAATGACCAGTTCTCTGTGCACTAAGATATCTATTTATTGACACACTGATTCACACAACTCTACGAAGCAGCTATACAGCTCAGGCCACAAATGAGGACGCCGGCAGTGGCCACGCTTGTGACATGAGTGTGTGACCGGGACCACGTAGGAGAAAATAGAGGCTCACAAACTGCAGAGGGCATGCCCGCCTCCAGGCATTACCCCTATCGCTGGGAATTCTGTGCTGGCAAAACAATGCAGGTTGCCGGAAGCCAGGTGGCCACTTTGTCTCCCAATCAACAAGCGGCTGAGCTCTAAGGTCAACACTGGAATTAGGGCAGCTCCTGCCCTCCCGGGGCTCACACTTTGGTGAAGGGAAAAGACTTGGAAACAAGCAAGCACCAGAGAGCATCCAAGGAAGGACAACAATCTCACAGCGGCATTTGCAGGGCCCAGCCAGTGCCATACAGAGTGGGGACAGGAGACCAGGTGGCAAATACACAAGGCAACAAACAAGCAGGAACCCAGACTGCACGCAGCCCCAGGCTGAGGAAGGAGACCAGAGGTAAAACCTCAGTGACAGTCCTTGGGGGGAACGCACCCCAACCGGCAGGAGAAGGTTCATTTGAAGAGTGAAGCCAGGCCCGCTTAGTGGGATTTCCATACATTGTTCACTCAAATGATCAGAAAATTAAAATATAGGTGCATAAGCAGAAATAATAACAGCACTCTGGGTTGAAGACATTAACTAATTTTGGACTTCAAGTCTCTAGCCTATATATTTGTGACTGCCTGGGACATATAATTCGAATAAGTGAATTCATCCAGCCTCCAATTACTGGCTATAATGATGACCTACAGAGAAAGTACAGAATCACTAATTAATGGACTGAAAATCAGTCAGGAAGCACGTGAGGCTTTATTAAGCACATAATAATAATATTTTTGAGCTGGCATGCTAGACAATTAGCTGTTTTATAGATTTTTTTAGGCACATCTTTATAATGACTATTGTTGGTACTTCCTAAGAAAATGTACACTCAACATAAAAATAAAATGCTACTAAGGAATGTGGCTTTAAATTTAAATGACTGTCTTAATTTCCAGTATACAGGTGCTCAATCTTTTTTTTTTCTTATTGGGAAACAACTATACTGGAAATTATACATTTTATAAAGGACTTATTCTTTTAAAAAATAACTTCGCTCCATTTGAACTTCCTATTAGGTTGATTTTTTAAATGAAGAATGGGAAAGCTAAGACCCTACTCAGTTAAATACACAATATATGTTAGATCATTTAAAGGGAAGAGTTTCTCAGCCGATTCGCTCAATGGCAGACTACTATTTGGGCATGATCTCGAACTTGGTACAACGATCTCTGCACCCGCCCTCTGAATGGCTTGTGACCTGTCTCCTTCCTCCTGATGGTGTTTGGTGACATTGATGAATTAGCAGAATGTGGCTCTATGTCCAGGACCTCTCATTTGAAAACCACAGCCTCAGACTGCCCAGTGGTGTGCTCTGCCAGGCACATCCATCAGTAACACATGCTCAGGGATTCAAAAAAGAGGAGAAAGGAATCCAAGTCACACACTGATGTAGGAGGTGAAAACATTCTGTGGCTCTGTGTCTTAAAGCTTCATTTCTTAGACTCTTATCTTTCTCCCCAAGTAATGAAAACTGATCACTTTTCTTGAGACTCAAGCAAGTCCCCGATCCTGTTCCTTCACCTGAACAAACTCTTGAAGTACCGGACATGAACTTCAGGGCTGTTGAAGCGTCTCTCTGTGAGTTGGGAGTCAGGAAGAGGCCCAGAGGGCCAGCGTCTGTAATGCCAGTGGGGCCGCTGTCCTGTGGCCTGCTCACCTTGCCTGTGGCTCTGAAGGGCACGTTTTAGCAAGGTGTGCTTCAGGAGGCTGCGTCCCCAGGTAGCCGGAAACTTCCAAGGTCACTCAATGATGAAACGTGGCAGAACCATCAGCACCAGGAAAAATGTGACTGGACGTCGAAAGGGTGGAAATTAACCATGAAAAGGGAAGCAATGGATGAACAGTGGAATTTAAATTGGCTTGGCAGAACTACAGACCATCAGGACGGGAAAATCAGGAAGTCTGAGGATAAAGAATAAGTCAGGTGGGCCCAGTGTAATCGGAGGGCGTGCTGCGTGTAGCTGAAAGTCACACCTCTCTGAAGACGTCACTGTCCCTGCAGTTGTTGGACATGCAGCAGTCCGTGCGTTAGTGAAGGCTCACTTTGGGGGGGAATGCTTCGCTCTTCATAGGCCTTTGGGGGGAGCGTGAGCTCTTTGGCCATTTGGGAGGCGAGCAGGTTTGCTTTAAAGTTTCCCGCGGCTCCTGATAAGCCTCCTGGAACGCTTCCCTGAAACGCAGCGTCCCTTCAATGGCAGACGGCTGCGGGCTGTGTGGCCACCAAGGAGCGCATCTCCTCCTGAGCAGAGACCAGCGGGGTCTGGCCTTCATGGATCAGGCCCCGGCTGCCCCCCGCAGGAGAGGACTGGCATTACACCAGACTGTCACCCTTCCCTACAGCTCTAGGAAGCGGTTCCTTAGGGAGTCCACGTCTTGGCCGGATTTCATCTCAGATGGCAAGGTTTCTCCTCTCTCTCTGCCCACACATTTGAAACCCGGCAGCAGTTCAGCTTGTTGACCACTGACTACGCATCTTATATCCGCGTAGGCCTAAGGAACCCAAAGACGGAGGAAACAATATGCATGTTCTTATTAAAGGATAATTTTCCAAACGTGGTCAAATCATGGCCACCATACACACATGTAAGATGAACCCCTGGCAGAGATTTTATTTTACTCGTTATTAATGAGGGGACCCTACTAAGATGTTACTGTCAGTTCAATAAGAGAAGAAAAAGAAAACAAAACTCACACACACACACACACACACATTTTTGTGGGTATTAGTGCACTTGTCCCCATACGTGGTACGTGGAGGACAAGCCCAGACCAAAGGAAGAGGCGGGCCATCCTAGACTGGCGGGTGGCAGGTTTAACAAGCAGGAAATAACAACTCACTGAGGTCTGCCCTGGGCGTAGCCCCCTGCCCCTCCCCCCGCCCCCCACCAGCATCTTAATTAAGAGTTTAACTGCAGGTCTTAACTCGGCAACCCACTGTCCTGTCAAGGCTGCATCCTCGGAAGCAGAAATGACTCCCAGCGTGGGGCCAGAGGGCAGAAGCTGCATTCCAAGGACAGGGAGGTGGGGAAGGAGAGTCTGACTGCCTGGGTCCAGCTCAGGCATCACCCGGTGGACTCTCTGAATGACTCCCCCACCCAAGGAGTTCCAAAAGGTTGAAGCTAACTTGCAAATGGATGCAAAACCGCCTTTTCCGGTGGTGGACGGGAAACTTGTTCCATTTGCGTAATATACACAAGAATTATTTTTGCGTCGCTCTCAATCATCTAAAATTTACCAAGTTCTAGTTCAAGGGCAGAGAGAGGCTAAAATCAGACAGCCTGGACGGTTCTGTTCTAGACCGCGCACAGTTTTCCGTGGGAGCACGTCTTTTTCTCTGCACCTTAATGAGAAAAGATGAACAACTATCAGGCACCTACGCGCTGTCACGGTGCTGAACGCTATGAAGTCCTCCTAGCCACCTAGCGAGACTAATCCTTAGTGCCTACTGTTATTACTAAAACGTCCCTTAGAGAAATGTTCTTGTGTCTCTGCTACTGAGCTGGAAAGCTGGGAGTTATTTATATTCATATTTAATGATTCCAAAGACTACTACCCAACCTATAAAACACTGCCCCCCAGGGAAGTTAGGGTGTGATGAAGGGGACAGATAGCACCCAGGCTCCCCGTCGCTGATGTCCTAAAACACCATGGGACATTGGTCCCAGTTACGAAGCTGGCACTGGTATCTACTGTCACCTAAAGTCCAGATTTTATTTCAAGTTCATCACTTTTTCCATTCCTGGACTCTTTTGGTTCCAGGACCCAGCCCAGGGTCCCACATTATATCACTGTTAGGTCTCTCCAGTCTCCTCTGCTCTGGGAGTTTCCTTGTTGCTCATGATGTTGACAATTTTAAGGAGTCTTGGCCAGGTGTACCGTACACACGATGGCCTGCTGTTTTTCTTTTGGTTAGAACGGGGCCTCTTTTTCTGGAAAGGTACGGCGAGGTGGAGCACCTTTATTTCCACATCCTGTTGGCGTGTCTAGAGGGTCCAGGACCCCCACAGGATGTCACCGGTGACGTTAACCATCACACCGGAACGTGCCAGGATTGTTAAGGTTAAATTTTGGATCTTGCTGGGGTATTTCTTCTCGAGTACGGGGAGCATGGGGTTTAGAAGGCAGGTGTGGTCCTCTGTTCTGCGCTCTGGCTGCGCCATGCTCCGTGGCCAGGAAGGACAAGGAGAACCACGGGCCCTGTGGAGCGGTGCTTGCCTTACGCCCGCACAAGCCAGAGCAGGACGGCCGTCTGCACAGTCAAGCCTCGCCCCTCCCTGAGCAAGTCCTGTAAACTGAGGCTGTGTCCTGGGCAAACTCAAGGCCGCTGCAGTGACGGGAAGGGACGGAGCAGTTGCAAAATGAAGGAGGCCCAGTTGCATCTCCGAGACCCCCCTCCTGGTCCCTTAGACACACCCAGTGTCACTGATAGGTTACCCTCTTCTCAAGGATAAAAAAAATTCTCACCTCTGACCCTCCTATAGAGTCACAGGAGCAAAGTGTTTTCTAAAAAACCTGCATGTACCGTGGATTAAAGCTAATCCCTCTTTCTTTTTAAGGTGTTTTTCTTCACTTATATATCCTGTACAGAGGCAGTTTTTCTTTATAAAGATGAGAGGTGTTAAGGAAATAAATCTCTGCACGCATGGACCTTTTCATGTTTTAAAATAAAACAAAACCTCTTATTTCAGGTGAGTTTGAGAGAAGATAAGGAATGAAGGAAAGTGAATTGTGTTATTTGCTTCTCGTATGGGTTATTTAAAATACGCTATGCCCACCTCCTCGTAGGAGAAATACTAAAAGAGGCTGGCCAACCTCGGGACAGGAATTCACTGAGATAAGTAAAGGCTGGCCTCAGGCTGCTCTTAGTCCAGCTTCTCACAGGCTGAGCCTCGGGGGACAAAGGGGGCCGGGATCGTGCAAATGACAGGATTTGCTGCCTGAAATGACAGCCTCACTGAAGGACACATTTCCAGGCAGTATATACACACAGGCTTTTGCTGTGTTTTTTGATTTTAATTGGAGAGTAGGAAGACTAGCACAGATCAGACCATTTAATGAAATCTTAAAAATGAAGAATTGTCATGAGTCTATTAACCAGGTGAGTCCCATTTCACTCAGTGTGCTGCTTCCTTTTCTAGATTCTTAAGGAAGAAACTTCAGTCATGGGCTTAAGGAATGTGCTCTGTTTGATAGAATCCTTTGGTCCTATAAATACAGTCCCCTGGTCCTTCCTCCAAGCAGTGTGGCTGGTAGCAAAGCAGTGAAGGAGAGCCTACCGAGACACGAAGAATGATACGGCATCATGGATTCATGAAGCAAACTGCAGCCCCAGCCCAGGAAGGAGATGCCGCAGGAAGGGCTTTCAGCCGATGACAGAAGAGCATGTAAGCTCCTCGCTATCCTTCCAACTCTAAGAGCTCACGTACATTCATTCATAGGTCTGAGAAAGTCAGTGCCCATTTAAGCATGTCCCCCAGAAGCGCTCACCCGCTCACGGGGGCATAAAAATACAGACTTTAAGGATTTCGGAGTTAGAGCGCAAGGCACAGATATCTAAGAAGAGCTGGTTGATTCTAATACAGCCAATAGGAAACATCTGGGAGACACTAATCCAGACTATCTCCCATGCAGAATGGCTTCTGTTAGTCTCAGTGATGCCTGGTTCAAGTTCCCGGGGTAACGACGTTTGTCTCCGGCACCAATATACGAGGGCTTCAGAGGCCCCCAAATGAAGGCCACACACCTGCCACAGGTAAGGAGCTGCGCTCAGCGGTCACGCATGCGCTCTCAGATGGACATGTGAGCAGTTATGTCCTGGGCCACTGGGCTCTTTCTACATCCCCCGTATTATCACGAAGGGGTTTATTTGGGAATGACTGAGATACCTCCTCAGGCTTGCCCACTGGGTGGCAACATGACCTCAGGAAGTGATTTTATTGGAAGCTTCTCACGCTTCTCCACCAGAGGGCAGCATTTCCCCACAAATGATGTTCTTGGGTTTTCTTCTTTGGAAAGCCAATTTAACTAATTTTCAGAACAGAAGATTTCTATAAAATAATTATTTTCTTCAAATATCCTCCCCCAAGAGTAGTAGCCACTATTTGAGTTTTTAAATAATATTAAAAGTGTTTCCTAAGATTACTTGCTTTTATTTTATTGGCTGGGAAATCATGTTTCTACTTGTACCATAGAAATATTTCCATAAATAATAATTGCCATATTTCTATGTGACTCATTTACTTTAGTCTATACTGAAAATTTGTTCTTCTTGATTATGAAAGTTATACATGCCTTTGCGGTCAGAAAGAAAGGGAACCTCAAACGCTATAAAAATACCAAGCCATAAAAAAAATAGAAAATCAATGTCTCCTCAACAGCCCCGTCCACCTGTGTCTGCCTTTCCAGACTTTTTCTATGACTATCAAAATATATCAACAGGAGATAAATATGCAAATCTAAGTATTCCTAGTTTATTTTCCCAAAATGAATAATACTGGCTTGTAATCCACATAATCAAACAGTAATATTATTTGTTGTATTGACTGATATATTGATTAAATTCTTCCTTTTAGAAGTCTCACTCTTGATTTGCCAGTAGTGACAGATGACGTCCTCAACGTGGTGTCTTTAATGAAAATATCTGTTTTTTTACCATAAGCATAAGGCTGGCTTTGGTTTAGCATGTGTAACTTTTTTTTTTTTTTTTAATGTTGAGGAAAGGTCTCTATTTAAATGAAACAATTGAATTTATTTTAAATCACGGATGGTGGCTATCAGTTCTTATTTAAGTGCTGCCTGGACGTCTATGAGATATTTGACTTTTTTAACCTTATGATAGTTATTTCAATAGGTTTCCTGTTAAAGATCTATCCTTGCACCTTGGTACAAATTTTATTTCACTGTAACTTTTTTTAAACAATGGTACATGGACATTTTTTGTAGGATGTGAAATGTGCCTGTGGCTGTCTTCAGCTTTTATACGAGCTTGAAGATTTCATTTTACTGTTATTCTGTTCTTATACAAATGATTTTGAATCTTTTTCTTTATATTTTTCTCTGGAACATGAAAATAGCACCAATATAATCTTTGATGAGATTGATCACTTGGTAACATGAAAGGCGTTTTTATCACAGGGCCTGGTGCTTTTTACAACCAGGCTCTCCGGCAGCGGCTGTCTCGCTCGGTTCGGTTAACTTTTGATTCTGTTTTAGAGCCGCCCCCTCGCACTCCCATGATTCCAGTGCGTGGCCAGGGCTGAGAAATGCAGCTTGAGGCCATTTTAATACATGTATGTATGTATTTAAAACATGTGTCATCTATGTTTATACGTGTGTATTATGTTTCTATGTATACAACTGTTTGGTTTCATTGCTTTCTTAATACTGCTGAACATACACAGGTATGTGTTTGATTTAGGCTGCAGATATCGCTTTTCAAATTTCACGTGAGACTTTGGTCTCCAAAATTGTATGCATTTCTCCCTTTCTGCCTCTCGGTTTTCCTGACTTACCGACACCAAGCAGGGATTTCTGCCTTCACGGGACCCGGCACGCCCCGACCACGTTTGCATTCTTTCCTGCTATTTCCTCACCCAGCAGCGCCTCAGCCCGAAAGTGTTCAAGAGTAAACATGGTTCTTTCTATGGGCTTGGGGAATGGGTAACCCAAGCAAACAGCGTGGGACTCCGGGCCTTTGAAAGCTAATATTTAGCAACCTCTTGTGTTCTTCGCTTTCAAAATATTTGTCTCTGAAAATAACGTGAGAACGAGTTTGTCGAGGCGAAGTCGAAGTGGACAGAACCCAGCAACCCCGTGTCCCCCCCCCCCCCCCGCCCCGTGACTGAGCCCCGGGCAGATCAAAGGGGGCGCCTCCAGCACCTGCGCTTACTTGACAGCGACAGAGTCTGTAACCCGAGAGCCTGCTCCACGGAGGAAAGACAGCTCAGGGCCTCAGTTTACGGAATTTTAAAAAATCCTTTGGGATGACTACAATGACGTGGCCTCAAGACAAGGGCACACGCACTGTCAAGGTTAAAGCTATTTTCGATGTTGGTGTTTCAGATTCAATCTGTATCAAGGAAAAAGGAAGTCTTAGATGATGATACAAACAAATCTCGCCACCGGATTTATTTTTTAATAAATGAAATGTGGATTGCGTGGCTTAAATGGAGCATAAACTTCGTATGTACGCACTTTAAGGAACTTTTTAAAATGGGTAATGAAATAAGCCTGATGGAACTGGGGAACCTGACACCTGCAGGCTTCATGTTCTCCTGGGAGAATTCACAGATCAGCACCTACGTGATAAGGCTGCTGTGAGGATTCTCTGAGGGGCAGCATGTAAAGAGGTTACAAATGCCAGCAGGGCCGCTGTGCATAGCCGTGCAGATTGGGCAGCACACAGCTCGGGGCCGGGGTCTATCCAATAGCGCCCGGCTGAGTTTTTAAGTTCAAAGTCCGCACGACCATGGACATCATCTCTGGCCGACACAGAGTAAGAGGCTCATCGTGCTGACCAACCACAGTGCTGACAAGGAGGCAGGCACCGACTGTAAGAGCAGAGTAAGCTCCGCAGAAGGGGGCAGCGGCTTGGGGTGAGATTGGGGCGCCCGCACCCCGGCCCCTGCCACCAGCCACAGCACGGTCGAGCTATAGGGTCACGAGGCAACAGCCAGGCCCCCCTGGCTGGTGTGACTGAGCCCAGCTCAGGACCTGGGTAGGCCAGGGTGGTGCCGGCGGCCTTAAGGACCCCTCAGAACCTTCTATTCCAGTCCCCTTGAAGAAAGGTCCGGCAGACATGGATTATTCCTACGGAGCTCCACGTCCTAACAGACAGGATTTTAAGGAACGGGGAAGATGGGAAGAAGCATTGACTCTGCGGAGGGACCAGACGTCGACGGGGACCCTCGGGAGCCCAGCGGTAGCAGGCTGGCGTGGCCACCTGACTCGCCGTTACAGAGAGCGGCGGCAGCAGGAGCACGTGACGGTCAACGCTGGCGAGTCACCAAGGCGACGTGCGGCGCACGCATGAGGTCTTTGCCTGGTGACCTGGCTTCTGCTGCCGGGCTCAGCAGGGCTTTCCTGGCAAAGCTCTTATTTCAACAAATCACTCCCCGCCCAGAACAAGTTCACAATGAGGGTGAGGAAAAGCAGATAAAAAGTAAGGAAATCAACCAAAACAAACTCACAGGCTGCTCTACATATGGCTGGACTCTGGGAGAAGCCTTGCCGATTAACTGGAGATGGTAGGAGAAGAGATAGGATGGGTGCTGCTTCTCATTCTGCTGCCAGCTTCCACGGCACTGGGCTCTCACACACACACACACACACACACACACACACACACACACAGTGAGACAGTGACACACCTACGGATACTGTGTGCTGTCACAGTGACTAGCAGCAGTGACCACTTGGAAGGAAGCATGACCGTCGGAGATTATAAGACCCGGAAAAGCAGCATCTAAAAACGGCTCTTTAAAAATTTAAGGAAGAAGCGATCTTAATTTTCTTGCCATGCAATGACCTTTGAATTCATGCAATCGGACCCCTTTGTTTAAAAATATAAAGATGCGAGATCCACAGATGGGAAAGGACTGCGGCCGAGTCTAGAGGACTCTCTGCTCCTCTTGCGAGGAGAACTCTGGTATCATTTCAAGGGTGTCTGCTGAGCCAGCGGCCTTGGGAGAAAGAGGCAGAGCCCGTCCTACTGGAGCAGAGGCAGACAGCCTCTAACTAGAAGACCACCCCCCTCCCCGCCGCCCTCAGCTCCCCTGTGCTCTGGCCCCCAGGGCATCACGCTCTGCTTCCTGCCAGGGTCCGCCCGCCGGGGGCGGACTAACGCGGCTGGAAAGCAGGATGAAGATCCCAGACCCGTCCCAATTGTTGATGAGAGTGAGACTCTACAGCAGAGATGCTAGTTTTTAATCAGCTGCTCTGATGTCAGCTGTTTGGTGAGTGGTTGGCAAAATGGTGCTTTTCCAGGGGGTTTTCTAGATACGTGAAACACGCACACACACACACAGTTCAACAGGCTACAGGTTAAACGATTCTGCGAAGGAATCACATTTTAAAGCTCGTTCCAGGGCCTCGGGTCACAAACCGAGCTCGAAGCTGATCCCTGCCAGGCACCTGGTAACATTTCCGGGGTGTGCTGCTGGGCACTGAACCCCAGGAGCCTGCGTGTCTCTGCGTACACACACCCCTGCGCTCCCTCCCTCCCTACGTGGTGTGTCTGGGTCTCCTCCTGTCCCTGTCACTCCACCAAGAGCTCCCTCTCATGTGTCTTCCAATCTGATGTGTTCACGTCCTTCTTGGCTCATAGGGACAGGTCCCCAGGTACCCCCTTCCCCCTCATTCTTTCATCTTGGCATGTTTGCTCTGGTCCCCAACACCGCCCTGAGACGGAAGGCCCCTCCCTTCCCCTATTCTCAGGAGCCCCTCGGCCATAAATCCCGGGGCCCTCCTTTGCCTCTTACTCTCTCAGAGGAGCCGCTTTGTATGCAGAGTGGCGTGGGTGCCCGCCTTCAACCCGTCTGCTCAAACAGGGACGCAGACTTTCATCACCACGGCTCACCCCGCCCCAGCCTTTCACCCAGGAAGACCTGACTCCTGAGAGAACAAGGAAATCAGAGCTGCCGGGTCGGGGGAAACGAGAGCTCTGGAGGCCCGTGCGGGGATCTTCGAGGACTAACGAGCAAAGGCCGGGGTGCGCACAGACGACTCCGCTCCTTGGCATTCAAGAACCGTCTCGGGGCAGAGCGGCCGCGCGGCCCAGACTAATAAACACTTCGGCCACGGTCGCGAGAACAGGCCGTGATTCAGGCTCTTGAGCTCCAAAGCAAAATTATACGGACGATCACGCGCCTCGGAATCTCTTCTACCCTTTCAAACCCATTTTCCAACAGGAGCAGGCTTTGGTTTTACTGTCTTCGCCGGCTCTCCGAGGAAACACGGACAATATTTAATAAACAGAAGGAAAACTGACGATTCCAGGCCATGCTGGGGCTTGGCCGCAGACGCCTCCAAATGCTTCCTTTCCTGTTGTACGGCAGGTAGTCGCTTACGTGGGCTGCTAATGCTATTCCGCGTGCACGTGGCTTTCCTCCCCCCAAACAACTGCTCCCTCTTTTGGGCAAGGAGGGTGTTGTAGCTGCGTAGTTTATAAAATCCACCTGCTGTGCCCTTCGGCGAAGGGGAAGCCCAGCAGGGGCTGATCGCCTGGAAGACCCTGCGGGGTCAGGTCTCCCGGGACTGCAGACTGGCCCGTTGAGGCGAGACCCCCTGAGGTGCTCACTGTGCCCATCACCTGGGCGGCCCTTGCCTCCCAGGAAGCCGATGGTATCCCCGGGGTCATATTCTAAAAGGACACCCTACCACTTCCAGTTCTAACAGCACCCAGGATGGGCACTGATGCAAACCAGCACGGCGGGTTTGAGTTCGGGGGGACGTGGTTGTCCGAGCTCCCATGAGCCCCCCCTCTCCCTCGACAACACACACACACACACACACACACACACACACACACACAGAGCTAATGAATTCCAGGCATTTCTGAGGATGAAGCTGAGGTTCCTCAGGACCCTGGTGCATAACCTGGGCCTGTGATTTATGGCTCCCCCCCCTCATACCTCCTGGTTGAAACCTTCTGCGCCTGATTTTATGGGACCAACTGTTTGGAAAGGAAGACAAACAGTTATGATTGAACGCATACCTCCCCGTCCGGCTGGGGGACGGGTGAGGCTGCGTCTCCCGTGGTCTAAGGGAACACCGTTCTCTAGAAGGCCCGTGGAAGAGAGCGGATTGTGTTAGGGTTACCTCCTTGGTTAGAACACTCATGCTGGACTGCTACCACATCCCAAACGGGGAGGACGGACCGTGTCACCTCCAGGAAATGTAACCCCCAAGGCAGAGTCTTCCGTTTCACCCATGTAACCACGCGGTCACGTGACTAAGGAACCCAGGAAACCAGGACAGCCTCCCTTGGCTTTAGCCCATTTCTGCGGCGGCCACCTGACCCCATTCTCTCCCGCGGACACGTGACCCGCCTTCCCCTCTCAGACATCACCGGGTTTGTACAGCAGAACCTCTTCTCTCCTTTTACGCGATCCCAATGCTTCCTACCAGCATCTGGGGGCCTGTGCCAGAGACCAGCCATGCTTCTGGCATCGGGGAGGGGAAGTCGCCACAAAACTACGCTGTCAGGGCCACCAGATTTGATTCTTGGATAAGGGATGTGAGGGGTCTACAGGAAGCCCCGGGACAGTTCTAGAGAAGGTCGCCTCGGCTACGTGACCCAGAGCGAGTCCTGTGTAGCTGGCAGGGAAGGCACCCCACTCCCCTGCCTCTCCCCCGTCTGCCCGCCGGCACCCTGCCTGCTACGGAAATCAACAAGACACTGCCCTCCAATAGCACGTGTTGGACTGGCTGGCTCTCTTCTCTCTGTCTCAGCATCTGTCCCTGGATAATGCTGATGAAGGAGCTCTCAGGGCCGACCTTTGGCCGCGGGCCCCCGCCCGCCCGGGTTCCTAGTCCATGTCATACTGAACTGCCCTTCTTGGTCTAGTTTGCCCTTGGAGCGCGAGTTCAGTACCAGCACCTGCATTATTACGCCCCTTATCCCAGATCCTAACATTCTGCTGCGTCTTCTCTCGCGGTGGAGGCCGCCCCTGCTCCTTACGGGGTCTTCTCCCCATTGCCTTAGAAAGGCCCCCTGACTTGGAGGTCTCCCTAGGCCTCTTACAAATGGCTTCTGCTCTTGTCCTGTTTGTCCTGTCCATTTGTTTGGGAACCAGGTGCACAACTTTGGGTTGTTTAACGGTCAGATTTCATCTATGAGAGTCAGTGAGTCTAACAGGAGTTAGACTGAATTTGCTCCTGTGTTTCTCCCAACTCCACTGGCTGCTCAACAGGAAGTCGGCTTCTTTATTCCTTAATGGATAGAAGTGCTGATCAGACGAGCCTGAGGGCCGAGTTTAGGGCCCATCTGGAGCAATTCCACACTCTGGAACCTGGTGGGAACGCATGCTAATGATATGCAGATGACTAGCGGGAGCATAAAGAAATATGCTAATTACGGTGACCTGGAAGCGCCTAGGAGGTTGGGAGTCCTGACCTGGGACCATGGGAGGAAAAGCCTCCCTTGCTGTTATTTCATCAGCAGGTGAGGAGGGAAATTATTCAAAGTTCACAGCAAGCAGACCCCAGGAGGCATCTGTCTGAAGCTTCCTTTGCCACATTAACATGACCCAAACCCAGCACTTCCCAGAGTGCATTTATGGGGGGTTGGGGGGGGGGTCAACACAGATTCCTTGCAAAAAAAAAAAAAAAAAAAAAGTCAGCACAAAAGTTTGGAACACGCTGGCTTAGACAGAGTGAAGTAGATGTCTTTTACTGCTAGCCTTCCTCAAGTTTCTAATAGGCAGTTTGGCCAAATGGATTTCTTAACCGTGGATTAACTATGCACGACTTCTTACACTTCTCTGCTGAGAGGACCCACTTTTGTCTCTTGCAGCACCTTAAAGGGGTATTCTTCACTTGGAAAACGCCCACTAGTCAGGGCATCATCACCTGCACGCCGGGAGGAAGGGCCCCCTTACTGGCCACCCCCCCCCCGCCAGGCGCCCACCTCCCTCACCTCAGCTGGTCCCCACCCCGGCTCACGGGGACAGATCCTGGCTTTATGCACGAAGCCATGCCTGAGTGCGCCGGCTGCAACCACGCACCCAAACCTTTCCTGAACCAATCAATTCAAAATAGAAGGAAGAGCGGTTACTATGACTACCAGCATCACCAGCAAACTGACATCGACAGTTATCCTGTGATGGCCTTTCCTCTCCATTTGCACCCTATGTTGTGAGTATGTGCGTGTGCGCAACACACACAGAAACACACACGTCTGGAACGACAGACCGCACAGTGCAGTGCGGCCATGGTGTGTCTTCCTGGCTAAACATCACGGTCCCTGAAGTCAGCGTGTTCACCTCCCCACAATGCTCCTGAGTCAGGCAGTACTTGAGGAACTATTAGAACCCTGGGGTTAACCTGGAGTCAAGTTCAGAGGCAGCTGCCTCTATCCATAGCGCGTGGCCTCGGCTTCTACTTCCCCGCCCAGGGAAGGGGACTCCTCCACAGGGCGCTGCTTCAGGGGCTGGGGACCCAGATCTTTACCCCTCGTACCCTCACGTGACATACCCCACTCTTTCTTTCCGTCACCTCTAGTGACAATATCTCCTAGAGTTTAAGCTCAGGCCCTCAGCAAGGCGTGGAAAGCATGCTCCATGTTGACCCCACTAAGGCTGAAAGCTCCATCTTCTCCCCAATTTTCCACCCCTCAGCTCCCTTTGATTTGTCCCCTCCCCTTAAAACTTGTTTGCCTGACTTATCATCCCCAAAGAGCCTCCCCTGCACACATGCCCAAGTCAGTGTTCTAGCTTTTGAAAGCTGCAATTGGCTGTTTCTGTCCTGGTCAGAGAGCCGAGTCACCAGGGTGCCAGGAAAGGCCGCCTGAGTCTCTATGTGAAGGACAGTGGGGAAGAGGCTTGTTAAGGCGTCACGGGCGACAGAGAAAAGGCCTGGGTCCCCCTCTGCTGCCATTCCCGGCCCCACAGCACCAGCTGGGACACACCTAAAGCTATCAACATAAAACTTCAGTTTTTTCTACTCTCCTGATTTTTAACCAAGACTCAATGACACGGAGTGGAAAGCATTCTATACTTCCCTGGTTCCTGTTCTCCTTCCGGTCCTCCACAGTTTTGGTTGGAAATGTTGTAACATAATGAACTATTCAAGGAGGAGAGACCAGGGCCTCCCTGGCTGTGCATGGATTCGTCCCCAGAGGCTTGTCAAGGTCGACAGAAACATGTTAACACATTCCGTACAGTCTCCTGCTGGCCAAGACCAGCCCTTCTAAGACATATCTGATATGTCAAATCTTACGCACAGCGATGCTAGACCAATGTTTCTGAGTCAAAAGCCAAACCTCTGCTAAGTTAAAGTCACGCTAACTTCAATCTTCAAAATACAATGCCCACCAGAAAAAAATAAAAATAAAAAAGAACACATCACATATTTTTGTCACCTGTAGAACGGAACTATCGATTCAAGAGTATGGGGCGAAAGCCTTGTGCATTAGTAGAACAAGGAATAATTCAGAGGGAGGTGTTAGTTTTCAGTGAGCTTATCTCTTGACGGGAGAACTGTCGACTGTAACTTTTGCAGGTCACCTACTTCATGCCTGCCTCCTGTCACTCAGTTAAGTCTGAGTCAGCACACGGACTCGGTCCCTGTGACCGAGCGAGCTCTTGTTTATGGGTAATGGCCCGTTCTATCTAGGCCGTCCTCGGGCTGGGGCTGTGTGCTCATTTGCAGGTGTCACTGAATTGTGATCACTGCTAGTTCGACGGGACTGATGGATCCACTTACAAGAGGAAGCAGCTCAGATGAATCAAATTAGAAGCACCAGACGATGTCCGTTGTTCGGATGACGACGGTGAAGTCAGGCTGCGCTGGTTAAGACGTCAGTGCCACTGTATTGGAAGAGAAATGGACTGATATGGGAGGAAGGAAATGTATCTGTCCCTCTCACCAAAGAGAGATGCCTTTCCACCATTATTTACAGGCAAATAAATAGCTACAATTTTTCCTAAAAGACAGAAGAGATGCAGCGAAGGCATGGGAGGGACTGGGCGCGTGCCAGGAAGTAGGAGTCAGATGACTTCGTTGATTAGAATTGTGCCTAAAATAAAAGAGAACCCTGCTGGGGTCATCCCAGGCCAGGGCAGGGACAGGGGTCTCTGCACATCCACCTCAGAGACAATGTTTTAGTCACTGTGGCATGGGTGAGTTTTTTTTGCTGAAGTCGCCTGCTGATATTGTTGGACATTATTGTAATTTTGTTGGGTGGTCCTGCTAGTTTTTGCCTTTTTTGGGGGAGGGAGGGTTATTTGCACCATTGTCTAGCACCCCCAAATTAAAGAAAATCAAATGTGTGGCTAGAAATGATCCCTGGAGGGAATCTGTGCATTCTTTCTTTTAGCAAAAATTACTTTTTAAAATCAGGTGTGTAAACGCAAAAATTAATAAATAAATAAAATAATTCTTTCCGTCTTAAACATTTCTTGTACTCTGAAAGACACACTCGATCCTTTAAAAACATGCACTCGTAGTCCTTATGAGCTATAGGTCTGTGTTAAAATTAAAAGTACACTGTGTGCTAACATTTTCAGTCTTCCCTGGTCCCCAGGCTTATGTCTGAATTTTGTGCATTTACAAACACAGATAAAAGCATCCCATGGAACAGAAACCCCAGGGATGAAGGAGACCAGAGGGGAAGCTGAGGCTCAGTGATGCTGAGGCCCTGCCTCAGGGCGGCCTGCTGCATTCCTGGGGAGACGGCCGGAGGGGGAGGGGTGCCCGGCGCCGCTCCCCTTCGGCAGGAACTTCTGCAGCATCAGGTTTCGAGAGGCCCTGCATGTTTCCTAATCCCCCCCAAGGCCCTGGAAATGGCAACTCATTTGCATCCCTTTGTGCCTGGAATCAACCCACCAGATTTGCAGCAGGCCAGATCTTTTGACAGCAAAACCATTCTCTTTGCCTAACAGGCCCCTTCCTTGGCGTGGCTTTGTACTTGGAAGCGGAGATGCACCCGGATTAGCTGGGTCACTTGGGAAGAAAGCCTGGCAGATGCGCCCCTGTGATTCAGACGTTGTTATGGCTGAAGACATGCCATTTTTTCATCTTCGGCAAGTTTGACAGTTGAACCCAAACACATTCTCATTGATTGCAGTGTTTGTTATATTTCCAGATATTTTAAGAGCCCCAATGATTACTGTTTGATGAGGAAAGTTTCCCTTTTCTTCAGTAAAGCCCTCCCAGGCCAACGCTGCCCTTCCCCAGGGAGCCTGACGGGTCTTTTATTGCTCATTCTTAAAGACAGCTGCTGGAAGAGGGAGCCAGTACTGTTTACAAACTAAGAAAGAACAGGGTTTTTCTCGTTTCTCAAGTGAAAGATTTACTACTCCCCAAAGATCACAAATCACTTTGTTTTTGGTATCAGGAAGATTTTTTTGTTTCTTTTCTGCCTAAGGATTACACTGAGTTAGTACCATGTATCATTTTCATGGCCACACGGGGCCATGACACGGCTTATATGAATGGCAGGAGCACGTACAGAAAGACAGCTGCTTACCTCTCTGAGGCTCGACCCCTCATCTGTGACCTTGGCCGCCACCGCCCTTGACATTCCTACAAGAATGAAATGAAAGAGAGGGAGTGAATTTGCAGAGCAACGCCTGGCCCACAGCGCTTTCAACAAATGAAAAGATGATTTCGGCAGGCAGAAACCCTCGGCTAACTATCATCTGAATCCTATAAACCACTGTGAATAATATTTTCTAATCTCACTTGAGAATGTTTGTTAAGTGGGGAAGAAAAATTCGATAACATATATTGCTCTGGAAATTTTCTTCTTTATTCCAGGAATGACACTCATTAATGACCAACTGATGAGTGAACTTGGTATGGGCTATTGGAAATGCCTTTCCGCCCCTCATCTTTGGTATTGAGAAAACTTTTAAACTGCTTCCTTCTTTTTTAAAGCATTTTCAAGGCAAGTTCTAACTCATCAGAATTTGTGAGTGCTTTGTAAATGCTTAGTGCCAATGTAATTATGGTTTACCACCCTGACACTAATCTCAGACCAACGCAACTCCTAAATCCAGAAGCAGGGACAAGAGATACCTCAGGGGGAAATTCTTACATGAAAAACAAAAAGATATCTTAGTTTAAGAATTGAATAAACAAATACATAAAAATCAAGGTGTACTCTTAGAGCTAATATGGATGAACGATTACCAGAATCAGTAACTCTTAGTTATTTCCAATTGCAAGTAACATACTTCCATCTTTCTAGAATCGGCAAATTTTAGAAAAGCTCAGTTGAAATTTTGATGGATAAACTCTTTCAGGTTTACAAAGTTTTGGCCAATTATAAAAGCTTAAGGAATGATGCGATAACCACCTCCCTGAAAATGTTTCTACAATATGAGTCTATCTGTCAACTGTCCCTTGATGCAAATGTGTTGAATGTAGACAGAGAATTTAAGAGGCAGACTCAGCCACTTGTCGGCTACGGACCGAAGATGTTACATACAGCGTTGGGTCTCAGGTAAGGCTGGGCTAGGACAGAGGCAGCTTCTCTGGGCTTCCCAAGCAAGGATACCTTCTAAGAGCGCAAATATGAGACAAAAGAATTTTACAGTGACCTCTGTCCCTGATAGCAACTGAGAACGTGGGGCGGGAGGGGTGTTAAATGGTAAGTGTCCGGCTCTCGAAGCGCGCAGCGAGGCAGCCCTGTCCTCCGGTGTTTGCTGGCATCTATGAACAAGTCCCCACGGCTGATGTCAAGCCACCGTGTGAGGTCACTGGGCACACGGGTGGGCAGAGGTGCTGAGCACAGGCCCTCACAGCTCGTGCGTGGTGCTCCAGCACGCCGCTGACGCGGTCAGTGACACCGGCCGCTGCGCCTTACTTTCTTGGTGGCTTATCATAAAATGGAAACGCTTGGGATTCTTTCTTCCAAAATTCCTGTTTTCTTTTTTAGCATAAAATGTAGGAATAAATGTGGCTGAAGTAGTAGCTGGGTCACAAGCAGCAGACTGTGTAAGCTGGGGGGGGGGGTGTTGTTCAGACCGTCGCCCATGGGAAGGGTGCCCCCTGGAGCTGTACAGGGTGGAGCCCACATGGCCATATGCAGTGGCCCCGCTGCAGCCCCATCTGTTCAACTTCACCATGTACACACACACACATACACACACACACACACACACGGACACGGCCAGCAGCTCGGGACGCACCACGTCACATCCATGCTCTGCGCGAGGCCGCGGTCCAGCCCGCCCCCCTCCTCTGATCAAAATGGGACCCGCTTCTGTCTGGGCTCCAGCTCCCGCAGCCGTCCTCACAGTCTCTGGGCGAGCAGGACCGGAGGGACATCAAGAGGAGAGAGCCGAGGGCATTCTGACAGCTGGCTCCGAGGCCCCGGGCAAGGGTGTTCGGGGCACAGCCTGGGAGCGCGAGGGGAAGCATCTCAGGGGGGCACGCAGGTACAGTATCCATGTTCTGGGGGAGGAGAAGAAGAAATCAGCCATTCTGCAGGCAGCTGAGTTACCCTGGAAGGACCTCACCAGGCGGTTGCTTCCCCGGCTGAGTCACGGCTGCTGCAGGAGTGGCGGGGGCCCTGAGGAACATTGTGGGTGGCGCAGCACAGGGTGGCGACCCAGCGCTAATCCCAGCTCCTCGGACGTGAGCTTTGCAGAAAGGACAAACCCAGTTGATGGATGGTGTTATTTTGGCCTTTCTCGGGGAGCAATCCACTTTGGGTGTCCAGGGAAGCAGACGGCTTGCGTGGCTGCTCTGGGCCTGCAAGCCCAGGGAGGGCTCCCCAGGGCAGACTGTCCTGTGCCCAGTCGCGGGCACATGGCCTGTGACCCCCAGCCGCCTCCCTCCCCCATGACAGGCTGGACAAGCCCACTATGGGCAAGAAGCCTGCAGAGTTCAATGTTTTTGGAACCCTGGGGAGTCTAGTTTTCATGGGGAAAAGTGGGGTCTCCCGTCCCCCCAAGTCAGGTGAGGATTACAGACTGGAGGTGCTTGAAAGAATAGGGAACTAGGTGCCCCTGGGCCAAGCGCGTGTCTAGCTGCAGACAACACAGACCCACCCCGAGGCCAGCGCTCCTCAAGGAAGGAAGTCCTTGGCAAAACCTGTCTCCCTTCCCGGAGCTGCGTGACCCTGAAGAAGGCAGGAACGCGAGCAGACGTGGCAGACCAGCTCCTCCTTCCCCAAGCAGAGAGGCAAACCAGATCAGCCGTGCAGGACAGAATTCTCACGCCGCACCGACCCGCGGTCCCCGTAACCGGGAAGGGGGCCCGGAAGGGCTATGTCTGACCCACACAGCGTTGGGGTCGGAAAAAGAGCTGCCGCGGGGCAGGGCTGAAGACAATCCTTGGGGAAAAAACAAAGCCGCGTGTTTGCAATGCCGTCTGGATGCTTAATGAGTAGCTGCCACTTATTGAGTGCCTATATGAGCTCAGCTCTCTATTAGAGAACTTATATATATATATATATATATATATATATATATATATATATATATATATATAGATAGATAGAAAGATATAGATATAGATATATAGATAGTGACATTACATTTTCATGATAATCTTATGAGGATGTTAGTATAATTCCTATGTGACAGACAGGGGAACTGAGGCTCCGGGGAGGTTAGTTAAGTTTGCCAGAAGCCACACAGGGAGTGAGCAGGGCCGAGCCGAGCAAGGGTCCCCAGGCCCCACTCTCTGACACCAGAGCTGCTTTAACAAGACGCTCACCCCTAACTCAGGGCCACTAGCCATTTCCTTCTGGGGTGGACCCCCTGAGTGGCCCAGAGTGCAGGTCTGCAGCAGGGGGCCGCCTCTCTGAGCCTCATGGGTGCCCCCGCCGGAGTCTCGCCCGCTGTTATGGGCGCAGAGCGCGGCTGGGCTGAGCTGGCTTGTGCGTGGCCCTGTTTTGCAACTTCAGGTTCAAGGCAGAGACAAAGCCTGAGTGCGAACCTTTGCTCCTCGGGCGGAGTTCTAGGCCAAGCCCAGGAAAGGCGAACCACCAAGCAGTCACTGGGCCCCCCGCAAAACCCAGCAACAGCGATTTCTGGGGCGGGGAGGGGGCGCCCAGCCTTGCCGCCCCCCAGGCCTGCAGGGAAACTCAGAGCCATGTCTCTGCCTCCCACACACTCCCGTGTATGAGCATGAATCACAGATTCCCAACTAACAAGTATGAATTTTTCTTCCTCTTTCTTTTTTTTTTTTTTTGAAACACTCACCGCACTGCCCAGCCCCCCAGCCTGCCTACTGAGGAGGTTCTGACCAGTTGTGGGGAGGAACAGGGCACAGTCCCCAGGAGGCCCAGCACCAGCCACTGGTCGTGAAATGACCCACTGAACCTGGCTGGGATCGCGGCCCGGCCCTCCCCGCAGGAAAGCCTGGCTGTGCGTCACTGCGCTGAGAATCGGCCGGTCAAGGCTGGAGGGGACGGAGGACGCACCGGAGAGGCTCACCGCAGCAGGACGCTGGGCTCAGGGTCGCTGCCGATCCCTTTTCAACCTCTACAAATACACGCCGTTCAGTCCAATGAGACTAGGAGATGCACAGGCCGACTGGCTTGCAAAACAGCCCCGCCAGCTTCTCGTCTGGGGTAGAGGCCAGCTCCCAAGTCAAAGTCACAACGGGGCTCAGCTCTCCCTCCTGAGCATCCACGTCTCCCTGTCTGCAAGGCTGCTGTCACTCAAAGGGACTGTGTCCTGACAGGACAGGTACTCTGTCTTCCCTGGGGCAGGGGAGGAATAAAAGCTGAAGGCTCAGGAGAGCTATGAATCCTCCCCTAGCTTTTAAGTGACTCACAAAATATGAATTAATGTTCACACTCCACAATGGCAGTGTGCGTTTACTGTGGATAAAGTGCTCTCTCAGGAACCATCTTCTTTAATATTTACAGCTAACCGGGGCCTGGTGCTTATACGTCTCAGCTGACAGAAGATCAAAGGGAAACACCCAAGTATTTAGAGTAGCACAGTAATAAGTGGCATAAAAATCAACACTGAGGGCTTCATTTAATGTCTATATCAATATCCCCTAGAAAGCATTTCAGGTCAGATATTTTAAGAATTTATGCTCAGGAAAAAAAAAAAAAAGAAAAAAACCTACCAAGAAACTATCTTTCCTCGGGAGTCAGAGACCCTGCTTCTGATTAGGGGGCCATCAAGTTTCCCTTTTCCCCTTGGCCGCCAGGAAGCCCAGAGCAACAATCAGCGGGCAGTTATTGCAACTGTATGAGCCCTCATGCTTCACATGTTTGCTTTCTCCTTTTCGTGAGTTGCCTTTGCCTTCCCCCTCCTTTTTAACCTGTTTGCATACAGAGAACCTCAGCTTCTTTGGGAACTGGGGGTGGGGGGGTCCGCTGGGGCACCCCCGCCCCCAATGCGCCCTCACCTGTCTGGACAGCAGGGAGCAGAGGCCTTATCAGAGCCCAAGGGTCTGGAGGCTGCTGGCCACATGCCATGGACATTCTCTGTCAGGAGCAACCCAGCAGCCTTGCCTTGAGAGGGGAAATTTAATTACAAGAAATTGACAAACAAACTGGGCAAGAAAGGTAGGACAGTTATTCTCCAATTAGCTGGAAGCTGGTTTTCATGGCCTTCCTGTCAGTGTGCTCCCCCTGCCCCGGGGAGGCGGGTGCTTGGGCAAGTGAAGACCCAAGGGGGCGACTGGGAAGGGGCTTCGGGTTGGGACGTCACTCCCTCTGAGGTTGGGCTGGCTACCGGTTAAATCCTAAACGCAAGGCTCAGGTAGCTGTCCTCAGCTCTGCAGCTCCCACTTCTGCAACGGGGGCTGCCTGAAGTCTGCAGGAGCCGGGGAGCCTCGGCGAAGCGGTTCTTTGGTGGGTGGGTCCCTGGGCCAGAAGGCAGGCGTCACAGGGACGTTCCCCTGGGAAACTCCACGTTCCTCAGACGCCTTCCAGGAAAGAAGCCTGGGTGTGAGTGCGAGCCCATGTGAGAACGTGCGTGAGGGGCACGGGTGTGCGTGAGGGGCACGGGTGTGCGTGCTTGTGCGTGAGTGTGCGTTGGAGTGAGTCAGTGAGCATGTGTGTATGAGTATGTGTGTGTGTGTGCACGTGTGTGCCCAAGCGTGTCTGTTGGATAGAGCACTGCTCCCTGAGGAACAGTGGGAAGTGTCTCCCTTTCCTGTTCCCCTCACCCACAGCGGAGGCATCTCTGCGCCCCGGTCGGTGGCATTTCTAGGCGTGGTGTTCCCGTGTCCTCAGGCCACAGCTCCGAGGCGCACGGCTGACCCAGAAGACCCAGCTCCTGACCGCGCCAGGAAGTGTTTCCCGCCACCCCGGGGCAAAAGTCTGAATGTTCTGGAAGAGGATGATCCCAGCGAGATGCCAGCGTGTCATCTCCTGGTGCCACCTCCCGCTGCCCTGGAAGTGTCATCTGGACCAGGATTCCCTTTCACTGCCTTCCTGTTCTGGGCCCTTGTCCGGCGCTCATCACCTGCCAGCTGTGGCCCAGCTGCTGCGCGCCCGTCAGGGGCGGCGTCACGCACCTGGCACGGGAGCTTTCCCCTCTGCCTCCTCCCAGGGTGCATTAAGCCTTCTGCTCTTTGTTTTGAAAACAGGTCTATAAATGCCAAATATTATTAACTGCCCAAGTGAGAGATGGGAAAACCAGAGTTCAGGAAGCCTGAGAATTGAATAAAATAGTTTTAAGAAGAATTTCCTTTTCTTTTCTTTTTTTTTTTTTTTTTTGTGCCCCCGTTCTTTCCTTTTGTAGCTGCTACTTTAATTAGGATTTCCAGACCAGCAATCAAAGCACTGAAATGACCATCCCCATGAATATGTACATGGACAGGAATCTGGAAACACTAACCTTTTTGAAAGAAAAGCCAAGGTGTTATTATTATGTCGCACAATAGCGACGATTTTGGCAGATAAGCTAGAAAGTCAGGCAAGTGTTGCTTATTATCCCTAAAAACTTGGAGTCTAATAAAATTAAAAACATTAGCCAGCACATACATGCACGGTGTCCATGTGACCAGAAAGAGTCCTTTTTCTCTCCGAGGTGGCAAAGTTGGTCAGGGGGTGACACCCCGCCTTGGAAGACACCAGAGGTGTTCCCACAGCCACCTCCTGCGCCTCTGCTTGCTTTCGTCCCAGCTCTTCGGATACAGCCTCTTCTCTGCAAGTGATCTCCCTGACCTACACGTCGGGTCAGGTCTCCTTCTCGCTGTTCTTGTTCAGATCTCAGAAGAGGCCAAGGAAAAGCAAAGGTGACCCCCTCGAGGGTAAGGATTCGTCCTTTCACAAGCTAAAAATTCATTTTTTAAAAGAGATGTTAACGGATCTCCCCATTCTCGAAGCGTTTCTCCCAAGAGGAGAAATCCTTCAAGAACATATTGATACAATGACTCATTCTGAAACAAGACGTTTGGCTTTGGGAGGAGATTTTTTTTTTTCAGCGAGCACAGGCCTTCCTCCATCCCTTTTCATTTGTTAAGAGCCAATATGTCAAACTTGGAAGAACTTATTTACTTTCCTGGTGTTTTGCCTTCGTCGGAATGTAAATATTCAATAACCAAACGCTGAGATCGTGTTAACAGGAGGAAGCTAACAGAGAGCAGGACGGCACGTGAGCACTGAGTTATTTAGCCGAGTATTATAACCCATTGGAGCTTTTTCCTCGAACTGATTTCAGCTCAACTCCTGGGGAGCTCTGGCTGGCTTCCAAGCCTGCACGATTAATATTAGCAGGGCCAGGCTTCTCCCAGAGGGAGCACTTGCTGGTAAGCTAAGAGTTATTTACCTCATATGAATTTCTAAACATATTTTCAAAATTGATTTCATAAACGTCCTATGCTGAGGTAGTGTCTAGGTATGATTTATCGCCGAACAAGGCTCAGAGTACACAGGCTTACCGTAGTGGAAAATTTCCTAGTGCTGATGTAATAAATTACCACCGTTTTAGTGACTTAGAAGCCCACGAATGTATTCTCTTACAGTTCCGGAGGTAAGAAGTTCAAAACGGGTCTTGCTGGACCGAAATGAAGGTGTCCCCAGGGCTGCGTGCCTTCCAGAGGCTCCGGGGGCACACCGGTCCCTGGCCTCACCCAGCCGTAAGAAGCTGCCCGCATCCCTGGACTTGTGGCCTCATTCCTGTGTCTGCAAATCCAGCACACCCACGCGCAGAGTCCTCTTCCAAGCTGCCCGCTCTCCGGTTCTTTCTTCTGGCTTCTGGGATCCTTCTGACTGCACTGGGCCTTCCTGGCTCCTCCAGAATAATTTCTCTATGTGAAGGTCATCCAAGGAGCAATCTTAATTCCATCTGTGACCTTCAACCCTCTTCATCACATAGGGAATGTATATATGCAGAGACTCTCCAGGCACTGGGGTGAGGACAGCTTTGAGGGGCCCACACTCTGCCTGCAGTGCGTATGAATAGGCATGTGCCTGTGAAATCCTCCTGGGGGGGACCTTTGCCATTTTCTCCTGCTCACCTGCTTTTTTCCCCTTTGATATGGCCCATTTCAAACCTCGCCGTGGGGGGAAACTGCCAGCATGTGTGGGTGATGGGGTGAGGTGAGAACTGGATGTTGGGGCTGAGGTTACAGGAAACAGTGGCTCCTGCAGCCCAGCTGGCACTCAGGGGACCGACTGCAAATGGGGCGTCAGAGCCAGACGCTCTGACTCACTTTTCCCTGGAGAGGAGAGGGACTTCTGAAAACACAGGTGTGCGGTCTGCCCGGCGGGTGGTTTCCTGGACCGTTTACTTCTGTCAAAATAAACTTTGACATTTTTACCCCAGGGGTTGCAAAACTTGGCCTCCCAACGAGCCCTCTACGGGATGTGTATTTTAGAACCTTCAGACAGGAACTTGTACCTGGGCGGGTCCCCCTCTGTGACACTCACCGTGGCTCTGCCGTTTCCCTCGCTGAGCGTGCGTCCTGGGGCCTCCTCCGGCTCCCGCTCGCCTTCTGACTCCTGAACCTCAACGCTCACCGCTCCCGGGTCAGCGCCGGGCCTTTTCCCCTTAACCCTGAACTGTCTCCGGTGGCTGCGAACATCCTCTGGGTTCAGATTCCACTCCTGACCTCTTCTTGTCATCATCTGAAAATAAAACAATAATAAAAATAAAATAATCCTCTTTTTCTGCATAGGACTTACAACTGATTTGCTCCTCCTTCTCGACTTCCTTCCCTTCTCTCCCTCCCTTCCTCCCTTCCTTCCTCCCTGGATTTGCTCCTCCACTAGACCGCAAGCCCCATGAAACCAACACATTTAGTTGTATTCCATGCCTGTTACATTATTTATAAGCAAGAACAGTGCCTGGGCCATCGTGATTGTCTAATAAAGATTATATAAGCAAGTGGATAAACACATCTTTCCGAGGAATTGCCCGTTCTAAAATGTACAGTTGATCCCCCAAGTCTAGAATCGCGAGAGACGATTGGTAACTGAGTCGGTGCAACCCACCCCCCTTTCACAGATAAATTCTGAGTAACCAAAGTTGTAAGGCTGAGACTATTTGAAACGCTGTGTCTTCCCCCTGCGTTGCGAAGGAGAGGCGCTTCCTCGGCAGCGGGAGTGAGATGCATATTGTCCTTGTCACTCCCGAGACTATAACCTTTGCATTCCACCCTGCTGATTTCACAGTCAGTCCTCTTCCACATCAGCACCCTGGAAAGCACTGTGAAAGCCCTTTCTCGGTTTTCCTCCCTAAGAGGCAACATCAGAGGCCCCGGGGATCCGTAAGAAGATGTTTGGAGTCTGCCACCCTTACCGAACTCCTGAGTCTCTGTGTTCCACAGTCATTAAAGCCCCGATTTTCCTTCTACTAGGAATTAACTTAGAATGATTTGATTCTGAAAGAGATGGACGCTCGGCCTCCCATGGGTGTGGAAATTATAGTACTTAACCGAAAGCGTGAGGTAGGCTTTGTTGCCCGAGGCTTACAGGTGGGGAGAGAAAGGGACAGAGAGGCTAAGGAACATTTCCAAGGTTACACAGCAAGCACCTGTCAGAGCCCCTACTCAGATCCTTCCACACACCTCGCGTGGAAAACTGCCCCTGGGTGGCCCCAATGAACTGCTCCTTCCGATATCGACACCCCTGTGTAGTTCCCTCCCCTATGGACTCAGCTTGGCCGGGGACTAGCTCTGGTGTGATACCAGCGTCAAGGAAGCTGAGGCTGGATGACATCTGCACATCAGATCTCGTCCTTTTGGGTGCCTAGCTCGGGGACACCCTCGCTCAGAGCCGAGCTGTCTTGCTGAGAGAAGCCCAGCTGGCCAGGCGGAGAGGCCACGTGGAGGGAAGGCCCAAACGGAGCCCCCAGGGGACAGCCAGTACCAGCCGGCCCGCCATGTGCGTGAGCCGTCTCGGAAGTGGATCTGCCGGCCAGAGTTAAACCATCCCATCGGACGTCACAGGGAGCAGAGGCTGGAAGCCACGGCCAAATCCTGAATGTTTCAGCCGGTAAATGCTGCTGTGTTCTGTTTAGATCTCTTTTCCTGACGTCGCAATGCCCTGGCCTCAAGCAGAACCGCCACCGTTTCCCATGCCAAGGCCCCTCAACACCTCCCCTTTGTAGGTCTAGGCAAGCGTTTGGCCCAATCAGCACCGTGCCTCCTATGGGCTGTTTTCTAGGAAAACACGGTAACTCCTTCTCTGATGGTAAGACACGCTCCTGGTCTCTCTCTCCATCCCTGGGAAGGAGCCAGGGATCCCTGAGGTTGGATCCTCCGCTCCGTCAAGTCCGTGGCTTCAGCCAAGGGACCAGACCTGTCTGGTTATCTGCTTTCACTTTTCTCACCTGCAGACGATGGTGACTCTCTGGCTGTAGGAAGGGTTCAACACTAGAGTGTGTGTGTGGTTCTCAGAGCGTCTCTGTCCTATAGGAGGTCCTAACACAAGGAAGCTGCACTATCGTAACTACTATCTTATCCAAACGTCTGTAAAGGTGTGCCCTCCCGGAACGGATCGCCTGTCTGAGGTCTACAGTGGATGCCAGAGGGTAAAACTCTGGTTCTAACGGACCCTGGACATCGTGATCGAGGCTCAGGAACCCCTGTCCACTGATAATAAAAAGCAGAAGAGGCAGCAGTTTTCCCAGAAATGGGGACTAGATGCCAGTCTTCCCCGTGAAACCTCCCCTGGCTTCCCCGTTCCATGCGATGACCCCCTGGGGACTTCAGAGCCTGAAAATCCGAAAGCCAAATTGGAGACATCTCTTGAAAAGCATTTTCCCTTCAATTCCTCCTGCCCTGTCAGCTCCATCCTGGTATAGTTCAGCCGTCAAGATAGGCAAATTATTTCCATGAGTCTCGCTGCTGATGGAAGGGAACTTTGGGAATAAAGATCCTTGAAGAGGCTGGAGGCTGGTGAAGTGGATAAAGAATTTGTTGGGGAAGGGGCAGCATTTGGAAGGGGACCCCTGAGTGTCTCAGGTGGAGCACAGAACCAGCGGTGACACTCAGGTGGGATTTTGTAACTCCTTTCCCAAAGGACCCCTCTCTCTTCAAACTCTCCATATTTACAGAGGTGTCTGTCTGTCTGTCTGTCTCCCCCCACCCCCACCCCCGCCAACAGGGGAAGTTCAGGAAGGAGATGCAGCAAAGAAGTAAAAATAATCAATGCACACCTCACAGCACGAAATACGAGGACGTGATGGATGTGTGACAGCTCTCCCATGGCAGCTCTCCCTCTGTGACACTCGCTCGCAGCCTGCGGAGGAAACCCTACTTAAGATGCTCCCAGAGCAGAGCACCATGAAAAAATATGCACAATACTTTCTGCAGAGAGGGGCGTGTGGGCAAGAAGAAAGCAGGAACTCAAATATGAAGTGTTGAAATATTGATGACAGCCTGAGGTGGGTTAAAAAAATATATATATATATATACATACACACACATAGAACTTATTTTAATAAACCACTAAGTTCCTAGCACTAAGATCAGCTCAGGAATGTGATGTTTAATATACATATATACATGTATGTATACATGTATACACACACACGTGTGTGTGTGTGTGTGTGTGTGTGTGTGTAGCATCTGAAAGTGTATGCTAAGGTCATTACCGGGCCTGTCTGCCTGTTCACCTGTCCCCGTCACCACTTTGGGACAGGTTTGAGTCAAGGGAGCCCTGCCTTCACGAGGTCAGCCCAGGCACATCTTGTCTGGACACGTGTTCATTGTTCTACGCTGGGTTCAGGACCAAGTGAGACATCTTCCTGGAGACTCGGCCCTGCAAGTTGCAGAACGCATCAGAGGTCCTGGGTGAGGAAGGAGGCGTGGTGACTGCTCAGACCTGGGATGTACCTCTGCTCCTCATAGCAGAGCAGTGCAAAGTGTCAGCGACATGTTGCAGAGAAGACCAGAAGTTCTGAATTCCAGCAGGTTCCGGGAAGACGAGTGAAATATTGCAAAGAACGTCCTTGAAAGGAGAAGTCTATTGGGCCACTACCCCTTTTTCAACTTGGAAAGAGAACACCTTACAAATTGCGATTCTGTCTAAAGTATAAGTTCTGAGTAGGAACGGAAACAACTAGAATAGCGTAAACAATTTAAAAAGTATAAGTTCTGAAGCTTTGCCAATTTCTGTTGACTGATACTTCCTTGCAGTGAATTTGAAAGTAGTTGAACTTGATTTAATAAACTTTCCTGAGCACCTACTAAGCTCCTAGCACTAGGATCAGCTCAAGGAATACAACGGGGAATGTGATGCAATTTTGGAGCAGGGGTGTGCTCTGTGGCCCCAGGCGGCGGCTCACCTGGGCTTATGAGTGAACCTGCCGGCACGAGCAGATGGCCTCCGCACGGCTAGGGCGCTGAGATCCAGAGACCGAGGACTGCGTGTCTGAGTCCTGAATAAAGTCTTGTGTGGTGGGACTCCTTTCAACCCCGTCTTCTGTGAGACCTGCGCCTGCCATCCAAAGTCATGTCTCAATGCTTGCCCGTACTCACCCGACCTTCTGGCCAACCTACACGGAGTTGCCCGTGGCCCACACATGGTTTTCTCCCTGCGCCTCTGCACGAGCTGCCTGTGGTCACGTGTCTTCTCCCCCTTTCTTTCCTTGACACACGTGCTTGTCCCTCCAGAGTCAGCAGAAGTGCTTCCCACACTCCCTACCCATGATGCTTCTCTCATTGCCCCTGTAGTGCCTGTGCACCTGTTCATATCACTGAGCCCGTTATGGGCTAAGCGTGATTTTATTTAAATTCTGAGCTCCTCAAGGGCAAAGTCTGCCTTGTCGTGCAAAGAATTTGACATGAGCCTGTGTCCTATTGTTGTTGACTGGACGTCAAGATGGATGTTTACATCGAACAAAACAACAACTGTAAATGTCACCTGGAATTGTCAGTGATACACGCCGAACCCTCTGGGAGCTGCGTGCGTGAACATGAACGTGGGGCTTTATCTCACGCCCTAAGTAGCAGCAGGAACACAGAGCAGAAGGGGACGGTATCTGCACATCCCTGGCGCTTCTAGGACCGTGGAGGTCCCTCTTAGTAAATGCTAACATCGCTGTTAACCACTTTACATAAGTAAACTCGGAACAGAAGCAGACACGCTGTGTTGAGATCATCACAGGGAACGCCACTGAAACCCCTTGAGAGAGGATCGCAGCTGGTGAAGAGAAAAACCACCAGAATGAGTGAGTCCAAACAAACACAGCAAGTCACCAACGTTCGAGGCGTTTTCACACCAGCGAGGTCCCGCTGGTGCTGCAGTGTGTAACCAGGTCGGACTCGAAGGGCCTGTGGCTCCTGAGGTCCTGGGAGCCCGGAAAGGAGGACGGGTTGTCCTCGGCCTGGCGGGCGTGGGAAGCTGGATTCCTATCCCTGAAGTCACCCACACGTGGGCGCCCAGAGCCCGAAGCATCAGTTTGGCTGTCCCTGTTCCCACGGGTCTTCACCGTCCCCCGTCTTCCAACCGTGTTATTTATATTCCTCAGATCGTGGGTGATGCAATTTTGCTCAAGTCCTCAAGAGGCCAGTTTATGTCACGTGCCTTTTATAAAAGAGAAGGGGAAGCAGATGCTCGGGCTTTTCTAGAAGAAGGAGGGAGGCAGTTCCTGTAATAAGTTTATGCTACATGATTTTGTTTGCTATTTCATAAAACAAATACATGGATTCTCATCTACAAAAATGGCTTCTAGAGTCTTTGTAGAGGAATAGTTACATGTATAGAATTATTTAATAATAATATTAAAATAATCTTAATTCAACTAATTCTAAACCAATCTTTTTTTTTCTCCTACTCTTTTCTATTGTCAAATCTTAGCCTTTTTCTTAGACTTCTTATGCATTTTCTCCACTTCATCTTCAAACATCCTATACAATCTTATTAGTTTAATTTCCATATATCCTCTATTATTTGCTGAAAATTTCTTTAAACTCAGTCTTTATGAAAGCAGTATCTTCTCTTACCTCTTCAACACATACATATGAAACAATATATTTTAAGGGTGAAATAATGCATCGTATTTTCCTGTGTTGGTATACCAGGAGTCCTAGTGATGAAACATGCCCAGGTTTATTTTTCATTTGTGTGCGCTGGTTGTTCAAACATTTTGTAAGAAGGATAGTAGGCCCACAAGGGCCAGAACAGGATCTGCCAATCCTAACATAGTATCTGGCACTTGCTGCGTGAATGGGTGAATCAGTGGATGGGTGAGTGAGTCCCTGAGAGCAAAGGTGGCAGAGGAGTAGAGAACAGGACTAGAAAAGAGAATATTGGAGGGGGGGGCCAAGAGAGATAAATCCGTCTGTCTCACAATATATCACTGAAACCAGAGGACGAAGGAAAACTAATTTCTAAAGCCTCTATCTAATGGATTTTTATCTATATTTCGCAAACAACAATAGCAGGAAAATTCTCCTTCTCCCCCCATTCATTCGCGATAACAGTCACCCATCTACGTGAGAAGGTCGAAATGATGTGCTGTTGAGCATCCAGGCAAGAAAAGACTCCAAGGATGCTCCACACATGGCCTTCCCTATTAAAAAATGATGGGGAAAAAATCATTTTCAGATCAACCTTCTCCCAGGCCTTGAGAGAGCCTCCAGCTTTATCCCACGGCCAACAGGCTTTGTGAAAACACACACACGTGGCTCCTTTGTCTCTCAGAGTAAGACCCAGGCCCTGCAGGCAGTCAAGGGCACACCGCTGTTCCCACAGCGCGGAAGAGAAGTCACCGGGATCTAAACGGGCAGCAGTGCTTCTCAAAACGTCTCTCGGCCTGAACCACGTCTGATCGTGTGAGCCCTTCGCCGTCTCCCACAGATTTTCTTTAAACAGGTGAAGTGCCAGCGGGGGCAGGTGAAAGCAGGCTCTTCGAGGGGCCGCACGGTCACGCCTTCAGCATAACTTCCTCCGGCCCGTCTGGCGGGGCCGTGGTACCAGCAGATGAAATGGCAGGTGCAGTGCTAAGCAGGTTTGGCCCCTGATGTCAGAGCGAGGTCTGCTGCCAGTCATAGCGATTCACCGGGGAGGCGCTCCGAGAGGGGAGATAAAGCCCATGCTAACTCTCTGCACGGGAGGGAGGTGGGGGAAGAAACGCGTGGCAGGGAGGTCAGGCAAAGATGATCATAAAGAAGTGCATTTCCTAAAAAGTGAAATACACCCTTTGAAAACTCCCAGACTAGCTTATCTGTAGATATTTCCAGCCCCGCTCCGAACATTTCTCTCACGGCCTCATTTCCTAAAGTAAATTAGCAAAATAGAAGTTCTTCTCTGAAATGAAGTCAGCGATCAGAGCAGAGAGACCCCCAAAGCCGCTGGAAGCCAGCTGGGGCTTTGGAAACGCATGCGTAACGAACTACTCAGGAAAGTACAGGCCACTGCTCCTATGTCACAGGCTCGGCACAAGGACCCCTGTCCGTCCAGCCTCGTAAATCACCTTTCCCGTCGCGCACTGCAAGTCAAGGACAAAAGATGGCCACAGACCCGTGCCGAGGTAAGTTCGGTTTGCTTCTGGAGCATCGTCTCTGTGTTCTGTTGAGCCTCTGACCTTCCCCTCTGGGCTCCAGAGTCTACTTTTCAGGATTTGACTGTCCTTCCCTCAACCCCAGCACAGCCCAGCAGAACCATTAACAGATCTGTTTAAAGACAGAATGGGGCCGCACCTTGGACCACCCTCTCTTAGCTACAACTTCGTCCTCTTCGCTACTGTGTCATGCCCCTCGGCCTCCCGAGCTCCGTCTTGAAAAAAAAAATAAACATCTTTCCTTAACGGCTTGTCACCCGCCAGCCACGTGGCTGCTTCCGGGCTCCCCCTCAAGGCCAGCCCTCTGGAAGGAACCGTCTCTGTGGACAGTCTTTACATCCTCACCCCAGTCACGCCTCTGCATGGACTATAATCCAGCTGTTAGTGCCACCCCTGAATGGGAACACCTGATAGGAGTCAGCACTGAAGTCACTTATGTCTTCGATGCCAGAACAAGACCTTTTTCCCTTTTCACCTGACTTTCCCACCAGTGACAAGCGTCCCAGTCACCTGCCCCCTTCCTGCAACTCTCCTTCCCACACTCAGCCTTCCTGACCACGGTCTCTTCTTTCCCACCCTGTTCGCGTCTTTGACTGTGATGGCATCTCTCCATGACCTTGAACACTGACTCATGAGAACCTTGTCCTTGGTCTCTTGTATGAAGTCTTCCAGGGGATCCTCTCTATTCCCATAGATTTAACGACTATTATGGGTGGGTGTTCTTTTCTAATATCTAAAGGTATATCTGCGACTCAGAATTCTCTCTCGACTTTTAGGTATGTACGTAATGGCCCTGCATTTACTGTTCCTGTTGGTTGTCTTCAACTTCACCAGCTTTAACAGAATTCTCTAATTCCCCTTTATCAGAAAACTGTTTTGACATCCCATCTTGCCTCTCTTGGTATCAGTCAGTGACGCCATCCTTCGCACATCTTCCCAAACAGAAACCTGACTATTCCCTCCACAGCCTGCCCTGCCCTTTCTCAGACACAATGGCTGGTTCTACTCTCAGCATTGATGGCCCATCTGTCCGCTTCTTTTAGTCTTTTGTGCCAGCAGCGTGGTCTGACCTCCTAGCCTCCCACTTGGAACTGCACACTGGGCTCCCCGCTTCCACTTGGCCCATTTCTAATAAAGTCAGGTAAGCACGCTGTGACCAGCTGAGGCCGCGGATATGTGCAGAGGAGCTAGGACAATTGTCTTCACGGAGGGGACGATTTGAGCTCATTCTTGAAGAGAAAGAAGGCACTCGCTCGCAAAGGAGGTGGCCCAAGAGAGAGAGGACAGGGCGCATCATGGCATAAGGCGGGGAAGCTTAACACAGCATGGAGCCGGGAATGACCCTGCGTGGCCAGAAGGGAAGGAGTGCGCAGGGGGATGAAGTCGGAGGCAAAATCAGGAGCCAGAGCCTGAATTTGTCTATTGCCTTACGCAGTTGGGAATTTACCCTCAAGGCAGTGCTGACGCACTGAAGGATCTCAAACATGAGGACAACTTGATTAATAAAGGCTAACACTTGGCTCTACGGCTTCACATGGATTAAGTCATTTAATCCTCACACAATCTGATGAGGCAGATGCTATTTAACAGGCTCCGTTTCCAGTAAGAACGTTGACTTGGAAGCAGAAGTTACTCGAGGACGCGTAATCTGTTTACCAAAGGATCCTGAGGTCTTATCATTGGGTCTGGCATGATGAACCAACCAACCAACCAACAAGCAAGACACAGAGATGATACACCTCAGGGCAGGGCAGAACGAGGATTTGAGAAAAGGTGGCTTGCCCCCAGAGCCTTGATATTTAGTTGCTACCACTGTATGTTATGAAGAAAAAGTAATAATTTGGGGTGGAAGTAGAGGACACTGGAATGTGGCGGGACGGACAGAAGTCTAACAATAGAATTAAACACATCTTTCTCATCGGCAGAAGGAGTGATTGGCTATGAGGTGAATGGCCACCTTTGAAATCTGAAGATTCTATCAATGGCATTTCCTAACGTGTGGCCCCAGGGTCATCTGCTTCAGAAGCTCCCACAAAGTTGATGAAAGACACATAATCCTGGACTTGTCCTTAACGTGCGAATTCTGGGGAGAGCGACCAGGGAATCTGCGCTGTCACCAATCTCTATGAAATTCTTATAAAACTAAAATTTGAGAAGAAATGGTTTGCCTTCTTTGATCTCCCTGCATGTTTTGCAGGGAAGTTACATGTGTTAAAGTATTTTGAAAAATTTTTTATTTCCTCTATTTCAAGAGATACCATCTCTCAAACCAAAAAGTTAGATAATGTTTTAAAAAATGTCCCATTTTATGAATCTTCCAGAAGCCAGCCAAGTCTTCAGCAGGAGTAAATGTATTTCACACACATGTAAGGAATTTCACAATCCACAAAACAGTGGATGTATGAACTATAAAACTATGTGTAGACTACAATTTCACGCCTTTCTTGCTAGACGAGTGACTGCCCAATCTGATTTCATCATACTCTGAGAAAAAGTAACTGACGTAAGGCGTATCAAGTATTTTGAATACTACATTTCCAATAAAAATAAGATTTTAGACATGGCTTAGAATAGACATCACCATGCATTCAAGGGAAGCTAAACAGATAGTTAGCATTGGTTATGACAGAGGGTAATAATCTTTTTCTTAGCTTAGGTTCTTCTGCAAAGCCAAGCTCGAGGGAAGTACTTGGGTGCAGGTAGCTTGTTCAGAGACGTGAACTTAAGGGTAGGCTCTCAAGCTGACCTACTAAGCACCGCAAGGGGCTGGATCCCAGTGGGGAGACTTCAATGAGAAAATCAGTGTAAATGGATTCCAAAACCTCCATCCAGTTGGACAGGAGAGGGAAACATCTATCCACCAGTCCTTGTGATGTTGATCAGGGGCTGCTTGATGGCTTGTTGGTTCCTCGCACTGCGGGGGACGCGCACGGGTCAGTGTGGCGGAATGGGCCTCTGCATCCGCTTCATGCGCTGGTGGCCGACCAGCCTTGGGACGAGCTGCTGAGCATCTGCACCTGCACACAGTGGGGGCTGTCACATTGGCTTCTGTAAGAAGGCAGTCAAAATACGAGGTATGGTCCAAGAGGAGCCTGATATCTCCTTTTTTAGATATTTAATAACAATCCGAAGCGATTCCCTAGGCAAAGGAGTGTGCGTTGTTTTATTTTTTTTTTCAAAGATGTGAACTATAAATATTTTCTCTCCACAGACGCTTTGGGATTTTTCGTTTGGATTATGTCTCTGCCCTATTTCTTCTCCTCCTGGCCTGACGAGAAACGTTTGTGTCTCTGCCGTTAACACGCAGAACTTGGAAAGCACCCAGGAAATAAAAGCAGGTTAAAATAAATCCCCTAGGAGCTATGCCTTGAAATTGTTTATTTGGTAACCGCGGAGAGCCTTGTTGGACACTGAGCAGATTATGAAGTTGCCACCAGAAGGACTTCTAAGCAGAGGTCGCTTTTAAATCATTCTGATGCTAACGTAAGCCACGGCAGGCCGGGAGCCTTTGAAGAGGTGCACCGCGGGTCCCCTCCCACTCCTTAGGGTAAGCGCCGTGAGTTATCTTCCTCCTGTGGGTGCTCTCAAAGTCCACCTATCAGGGTTCCTCCGGCTCCCACTCTGCGTTTCTCACGTTCTCACCACGCCCCCTCTCTATTTTCCACTTTTTTTGGGGGGGGGGTTGTTGTTAAGCAGCAGAATACGGAAGAACCTTCTCTACCTTTTCTATTATTTCAGTAAGACCCCTTTTTATTTACCTAAGTTCACCCTGTCTCCTTTCAGAAACCCCCGATGTCGCCAAAGCTGCTTTCCAGCCCGGGTCTTGTATGCTGGGGAGAACACAGAGCCTGGGGTTTGTCACGCCTGGGTTTTGAGTGCTGGCTCCACGACTTATAAACTGTATGGATTTAAAATTGTTCCTTAGCTTATTTGGACCTTGTGCTCTCTTCGGTGAAGTGAGGCTAATAATAACATCGCTCTTCGAGGGTTATTGTGAAGCCTAAACACGGTCACGGATGAAAAAGGGCTCGACGTGGCGCCTGACACATAATGAACCTTTGATAAATCGTCATCATCATTATGCGGTGCCGTTCACAACGTGTTTTCCTCGGCCTCCGTGGGTGTTATTGATGAGTTGGACAACGTGCAAACAAGATCACCAGGAACAAGAACTTGAAATTGATCTTAAACTGGCCCTGTCTGACCCTATAGTGTTTACGAACTTGATGCGCAGAGAGTAGCAAACAGAAGCAAGACGGAGCAAGCGCTGACAGACGACAAACCTGGACACCAGAAACGGTCCTGAAGGGAAGCCTGGAAGCAAACCCTCTGGACCTCCGATGTGGTTGGAAAAAGTACAGTGGTCCCTCTCTAAATCCCGGTTCACTTATCGCGGCCTCACTGTATTGCGGGATTTTTAAAAATATTCTATTTAATTATTTATTGCGGATTTTTCTCTATATCGCGGGATGTTGCGGTACTGTACAGTTAATACTAAAATAAATGTAAGGTTCCTACTTCGCGGATTTTCACCTCTTGCGGGGGGTCTAGAATGTAATACTTGCAATAAGTGCGGGATCGCTGTAACTGCGACCTGACTGACCTTGGCTGAGAACGGCAAGTGTGGAGAATTTGCTACTGAATTTCTCAAAGGCAGACATGGCGACAGGCTTGGTTGCTGCAGCTGTAAAAATGCAGGGTTTGTATGGGCACCAGGAGGAAACGATAACTGGCCCTACTCGGTGCTCTTCAGTCCCACCCAGCGTTCAGTCCCTGCCACACAGTATAGCAGCGCCATTTTCCTCCAGGCGGCGGTTCACGTGGGCGACACGGAGGCCAAGAGCGTAAGAAAGTAGAGTTGTTCTGGGCTTTACACTGTGAACCGCGCTGGAGCACCTGTATTAGTCATGCATGTGGGTAAACCAAGAGCTTTTATACGGAAGTGGAGATGAAGGTCGGGAACTTTCCACGCACTTAGTAAGATGATTCGGCTGTGACACCAGGGCGGCAGGCCTGGACTATTTGGGGGACAGGGTACCTGGGGTCTACCTCATCAATGGCCTCTGCCTCTGTCTGGAAGGACGTCGTGAGAATAAAAAAGGAGGGCGAGCTGGGAACATGGGAGAGGGAAGTCAGGGAATCAGGATTGCATAGGGTTCACCTAGAAACTGCCCAGAGGAGAAAGCCACTGGATGTGACAGGTAACAGTAGAGCCATAAAGGTGTTTTCCGCCGAGGAGCAGCGCTGATCTGATCTCTGTCGGGGCACATGATCGCGTGCCAGAATTCTCGGGGGACAAGTTACTGAGACTAATACTTAAGAGCTACTTGAAGGCAGAGTTATGGGTGAGTCTGAGGGCTGATCGTCCTGAGGTGGGACACAAAGTTTTGAAGGTCTATGTTGTACATTCATCTCATCTGAACATGGATACTTTGCATCATTAAAATCAAAATACAGGTGTACACGTCGTCCCCTGCCCAGGAGGGCACGTCTCAGACCTGGGAAGACGGGCCCGTCTCATTGTTCCCATCAACCCAGGAAGCGTTCCCCAACCAGCCCCTCAAAAGTCATGTCCCCTCTGCCACCGCCAGCCACACTGCCACCCCATGACCCGATCGCTCTCACTGCCCAGCGTGAATGCCTTGGTAGCCGTTCTACCATCTGAAACGACCCTATTCTTTACCTATTTGTGCTAAAGTATTTCGTGTCTCTTTGCAGAAGCAGCCGCTGTCTGGTGAAAAGTCTCTTCAGACTCAAATACTATTAACGAGTATTCTCTGTCTTCTTAAATATAGAACTCAAACGTACTCAGCACCTCTCCCTACGTTAGCTGCTCACTGACCTCACCGATGGTGATGAGAAAACACTCCCCACTATTTTGTGGACTTACCCACTGAACATTCCAATGCATTACTTCAAGCAAACCAATTTCCTATGCCTGCACTACCTACAGGGGTGCCCGCCACCCACACGGGGCTCTCTCTGACACCGGAAGGGTGGCTCGTCCAAGGTCTCGTGTGTTTGAAGGGTGACGCACTGATTGAGAGAACTTTGTATACAAAATGAACATCAAAGAGCTCATTAATCATTTTGGAGTATGTGTGAAAATATTAGTATTTTGGATAATTGGGTTAAAATACATGGTCAAATTTATCTCGCCTGCTTTTTTAGTGCGGCTACTAGAAAAATGATAACTTACACACAGGGGTCACATGACATTCCTGACGGGCAGCGCTGGCCTTGGCAGTCACAGTGAAATCGGTGCATTTGAAGCGCACTGGCGTACCCGGAGTATACAATATTCTGTTCTCTGAGACTGGCGAATGCCATGCATTTGTAGTTCTGGGGTGTAAACCTAAAACTGGGTCCCTGTGAAATGACATCTATTGCGAAATGCTCCGTGGTGGCGACCCTCAGCTGCTCTGTAAGGTCAGCCCGAGGGTTCCGCGTCGGGGCCGCCTGACAACAGCCCCTTGTGTGAATCAGACATGGGCTTTCTTACGTGCTCGGTATTTGTGGCAGCAATTATGGCTTCCAGGGTCAGGCGCTTCTGGGCAGTTCATAACCAGCCTGACTCGGAAGTCCATCAGCTTTTCAGCCATTCATTAAATGCTAGGAAATGCCTTACCCCAAGGTAATACCGCTTAGCTCAGTCATGCTTTATGGCTGAGAGAAAGAATGCTTTCCTCTTCATTGTCAATAGTATCGATGGGCTCTTCTTTGGGTGGCCCTGGTCGTTTTTATTTGCCCCCCTTTGTTTTCAGCTGCCAAGGAGGTGACATCATCTTTCCTTTCACAATATGGACATTATTGCCCGGCTGAAAACCCAGTACAAGGAGCTCCGTTGTCAGACATCGGACCTCACCTCTTTATTATTATTGAAAGTGGCTCAGCGGGAAGAGGAAACCCCGGGGAACAAGAAGGCCCACGCCATAAACTCTGCAAGTCGCCGGGCTGATAAACTCCCATCCTGACCACCGGCCACAATGCTCCCATTAAACTCAAAAAGAAGAGGAGGGGTGACTCATTCTTCCCTTGACCCGCCAAAAATAAATCACGGCGCTGAGCTGGAAGGAGGCACAGACTTTTCCAGGATGAGGAGTCGAGCTGGGGGCTGAAACATTGGAAACATGCTGAAAACGAGCCAGGTGGCCTGAGCTGGGGGACTGAGGAGCGAACTCTCCAAACCAGACCCTTCCGTGAAAGCTGAGCTGTCAGAGGCAGCTGCCCTGACGTGCAGGATACGGTGATGTCGATGGAATTTTATTAGATATTGAAAATACGCACTGATCTTTTCCATAGGTCACACGGTGACACGTTTCTGTCCTTCAAAGACCCTCACAAATGGCTCATGTTTAGGGATCATTCCAGATCCTCCCAAATGCAATGCATCTACAATTTACAGCAGCGGATGCACAAACATTCTGTTTGCGGCTGTTTCCCTGCCTAGGATAGAAGAGGTAACAGAAGGAACTTTGGTATTTGGGGCCAGACACATGGCAGATTGAACTCTATTTATTTCATTTTGTGTTTTGGGTCCCCCATCCATAAAATAGGGACATGAATAGATATTTTGGAGGGTAAATCGTACAAAGGATCTAGTAACAGTGCTAGCGCCTGATAGATGTTATAGCGATTTGGGTTAGCCCATCACGAAATAAAGGGGCTGATGCTTTTTATTCCTTTTGATCAGAATCAATATATTTTTGTGGCTGGTATGGTGTTTTACACACATGAAGGACTAAGTAACTGGCTCCTTTTATTATCACTAGTATTATTGTCCTTATCTAGTCTTGACATTTTTAGAATGATATAGCGTAATTTAGTTTCGAGGATCCAGTTTGAAAAGTTTATCATTAGGATGCTGAAGATTCAATTCGTCCAAAACTCCCTGTTGCTCCCTAAGGTCATGCTTCAGCTTTAGGATACACAGCCCACCACCGTGGGACAGACGGCGGTCCTTTGGAACGGCTGGGGAGGGCAGAGATGAAAAGGATACTTTCTGTGAGGACTCCTGGACCTAAATCCTAGTTCTAGCACTTGCCTATCACGTGACCCGAGGCAAGTTACCTAACCTCTCCGTGCTGAGGCATGGATTCCTCACCCATCAAAGAGGGTAACACCCTCAAAAAATACTTGTACACCCATGTTCATGGCAGCATTATTCACAGTGGCTACAAGGTAGGAGGAACCTAAGTGTCCCCTGGCAGTTGAATGGATAGTTAACTTGTGGTCTATGCACACAATGGAATACTCTTCAGCCACCACGGAAGGACATTCTGGCACGTGCTACAACCCAGATGAATTTGGAAGGCACTATGCTAAGTGAAATGAGCCAGTCACAAAAAGGCAAATCGTGTAGATTCTACTTAGACAGAAGCAGTCAAAATCAAACTAGAACACCGGTCGCCAGGTTCTGGGACGAGGGACCACCGGGAAGCTGTTTGACGGGCACAGCGTTTCAGTGCTGCAAGATGAAAGGCTGCCTGGAGGTGGTGGCGGTGATGGTTGCCCAACAGTGTGAATATAGTTCCTGCCACGGATGCCTGCACTGAAAAATGGTTAAGACGATAAATTACCAAAATTAAAAAAAAAATTAAAATAAAAAACAGAATAACACTATCAATTTCTTTACATTTTTTTTTTTTTTTTTTTTTTTTTTTGTCATTTGTTGAGTGGGTTCTGGGATAATGTCTTGCAAGATGTAACCTGGCATTTGTCCCCTATGGACAAGTCAAATAAATTGTAGGTATTAAAAAAAAAAAAAAAACGTACAAAAACCCAACACGGAAGACAACCAGCAAAGGGCGTTCTTTGAACCCACAACTGCTACCTCTGAGCCAAGATGGCTGAGGCGGAAAACAAGCCGAAGAAGCTCCCTAAAGCCTGGCGCGAACTAACAGCTCAAGGCAGACCCCAGGGAAGTTCAAGTTCTCGGCAAGATGGGACAATCGGAGCAGCCATGAGGGTCCATCCAAGTCCAAGACTGAATCCTACGTGGACCCAGCAGGGGGGCGACAAAGAGAGGAGGCACAATGAGCCCAGCCGGGACAGGGAAGAAAGGCCAGAGGGGAGTCATCTGAACGGGGACCCACTGTGGCGGGAGGTCGCTGGGTGTGCCTGCAGCCTGCCCCAGCCCAATCCCATGAACACAGCCCGACACTCCGCTAGGCAGTAACTCCTGCTCCCCCTCCCCGCCTCCCCTGCCATAAATGCTTTTCACAGGCCTTCATTCACTTGGATGCGTCTTTGCCCAGAAGCTAACAAGCCTGGCAAAGGGTCCTTCCGAACAGAACACTGTGCCATTCGGAAGACTTTTTTTTTTAACAAAGGAAGACGGCGATGAAGATTTCCTAAGTCACTGAGATGGTTCAGTCCCGTCAGGTTAGCAGGGCGCACGCCCAGTCGGGGCTACGTAAGGTCAGGCAGCAGGGATTTTTCTCGAAGGGCCAGGTCAGCTTGCTCCTTGGGCTCACTTGCAAATCTGGCCCCGCTTCCTCTCCTCCTGATCTAAAATATTCCAGTTTTTAATTAGTTCCAGGCCAGCCAATGTGACTGCCCCATCTCACAAGGCACATGTGCCAATTCAAAGTCTGAAGCCTATGAGCGGACGGAGCCAGCCGAGTACCTGCTGAAGGAGGCGCACGGAGCCGCGCTGCTGCTGGAAAACTCGCCCGGGGGCCTGCCAGCACCGGCCCCTTCCAAGCCAGGCCGGGGCCACGGGCCGTTATGAAAGGACTGCTCCGTTCTGTGTTCAGCCCCTGCCTTTCCAGAAACCAAAGGACCGTGAAGCGCGGGGCGCAAACGTCCCCTCATCTCGGGGATGTGTCCCAGGGCCAGTAACATCCTGGGCCGAGCACCTAACAGCCAAGGTCATGGCCAAAATCCAGCCCAAGCCAGCCTCAGGGAGAAAGAAAATGAACCCAGGTACAGCTTCTTTTCAATATGCAGCCACGTTTGCCCCCAAAACGCGGAGCCAAGCGCTTGAGTCCACAGCTCAGTTTCCCCCCGTTCTTCTGTGTTCGACAGTTTCAGGGGGTTCCGTGTTCAGTATTGTCCCTTATAATATTCTTTCCACTTAACTATAAGGATGGAGAAAAGCAGACATAAATATAACATATATATGTGTATGTGTGATGGAGTCCTACGTTTATTTGTATCTATACAAACTACATATTTTTATAAAATTTGACTTTCTCTTAATGCATTTAAATTCAGTGTGTTCCTTCATATTGCTCTTTACCATAATACAAATGTTTAAATCATGATTCCGGGAATAAAATAATATTCATCGAGTAAAAATTTCTATCAGCAGGGATTATGCTTCATAGAGTTCAATTTAAATTTTATTAGATATGCAATGGGTGCTAAATTTTCCATTTTAAGTGCCCTCTAAAAACATACTTTTCCTTCACTTATTTTTTCATTTATTCCATGTGTGCTTATTGAGTGTCTACTATGTGTCAGGCCAAATCTACTATTTAGCTGTGAAGAATAAAAAATACATGGACAGACTATGTACTTTATAAAACATATTTTCAGCATGTTATTTACCTTCTGCTTACTTTCCTTGAGAAAAATGAAAATGAACACACCCGGAATACTTAAGATTCTCAATTATTGCGAGTTCACTGACACAGTTTGGCTCGGTGGATTGAGCGTCGGCCTGCGAGCTAAGTGTCGCTGGTTCGATCTTCCAGTCAGGGCACATCAGAGAAGGAAAACTCTGACTCCAAAAAACCTCCGCTGCCTTGCGGCATACCTCTTCAGGGGAAAGGCTAAGGGAGTAAACCCCGACAGAAAATCCGGAGCCGGAGTCCCTAAGGCGGTTTGACGTTGTAGTCAACACCGGCAACTCCTGCGGCGCACCTGAAGCCAAGCTGTATTGACTCCGTCTTTCCCTTGGACCCTTCAGCTGCGAAGAGAGGGGGGGTCTGCTGCATGGGCAACAGCAGACCCTCCATATCACCCTGCCCAGGCTCTGTAGCTTCAGCTTCACTGGAGAGGACACTCCAGCGTCATCGTAAGATGTCGATTCAACACGGGAGGAGACAGATACCGTGTCACTCCCGAGTCGGACTGCACAGCCATTCTCGGCGGTGCAGATAGACTCTTAAGAAGCTACACCATCGTCTCTCGAGACGGACGGCTGCCGACGACGACGACGACGACTGACACAGCATTATGACTCCTCTCTGCTTTCAGATCCTACTTACAAACTCTGCGGGTTACCTTTGACCTTGGCAGTTTGCTCTGTGTCCTTCTCCTATCACAGGGGACCTGGCGTGGACCCCCGCTGCCATGCCACCCTGCATCTCCCTGACCCGCCCCTCAAACACTGTTTGGGGCTCATCGTGGCTGGATCGCACTTTTGTGCCGGAAGCATATGCTTTCCCAGCCTGGCATATGTACAGGTTCTCATTCTCCTTGGGGCGGGGAACAACACAGAAACTCCTTGTGTCCTGGGGACACCGGTGTGCAAACATCGGTCTCCGGTCTACTTGGCTGTCACCGGCTCTCCGGTGTTTTGCCGAATGGCTCCTGCACACGCCCAGGTCCAGGTTTAGGTTGGAAAGTGTCAGATTACCTCTCTCAGGATTTCTTATGGTAACTGTCTTCTGCACAGTCTGCCCGGAGTCTCGTTTCCCAGGGTGTGACCTTCTGTAACTAATCCCGTACAGCTCCTCCCAACCCCTGGGTATCTGGTTTCTAAAGGCTGTCATCACAAATTAGGAAGAGAGCCCGGTAGACGGCCAGAGATGTTTCCAGGATTGAGCACACCGAGACATTACAGGGAGCAGAAAAAAGATGGCGAGGGGGCCTTTGGGCTTGGCTCTTCCTGGTAGGGATCAGCCCGGCTTCCCTATGACCCGTGGTGTTGACCAGGCCTGTCACTTAAAACTAAACACCTTTCACAGTGGCGTCCAGCCAAAAACATAAATTCCGCCTCGAACTAAACAGTGCAGAAGGTCTGCCTCATTTCAAAACCTCTATGCCAACCGCAGTCCACGGCATGCGGTGGGTGTGATCGCGCAGGAGCGTTCGAGGGGCGGTCTGCACTCCCGGGGTCAGCGCCTGATGCCACCAGCTCCCTGCGTTTTGGAAGGGTGTCAGGGTGTGTCTTTATTCCTATGAAATAATCGGGGCTGGGTGTGGGGAAATGGCTAATAAAAAGAGGGCCATTTAACGTGGCGATACAGTTACTGGGTAACTTCAAGAAAAAAAGGTGCTAGAGATTCCCCAGGGGAACCAGGGTGGAGTTAGGGGGACAGGGCAGGGACCCTGGGTAGGTCACTCTTCGAGGATATGTGACATCCCAAAGAAGGGCAGAGGACAGGGCTGTAATAAAGTAGAGCTTCCAAAATGAGGACTGTTGTTTCCATCGTCCATAGTTGCGTATTTTATTGATTGTTGGTGATGATTTCTGCTGAGTTGTGGCTTATTTCTTAAAAAACAACGTCAAAGTACATGTATGTGTTATTATTGCTTTTATAAATTGTTGACTTTTAGGGAGGAATGATGATGATGGTGGGAACGTCCTCTTCCTGAAATAAAAAGCAATTTTTTGCCTCATTACTTGGGGAAAAAAGAAAAGAGTTCAGATGCAGACATTTCTTGCAATACAGATACCTGCCATCTCTCTAACGAGCCCGGTCTTGGCTTTTCTATAGTTATCACGGTTCAGAAGACATCTAAAACCTGTTAGGTCATTGGCATTTTCTTTTTGGACCAAGCTGCCCTCCTTATTCCACCCATCTCGTTTTCAAGCCTGTTTTCCTCGGAGAGTTCCCATCTGAATGAATGGCAGTTTCCCTTCTCTGGCTTCCTTCTCCGATTATGTTTGTACATTTCTCTTCATAGCGGCCTTGACCTGGATAACTCTCACGGTGTTCATCTAGCATTCCGGGAAGGGCTTCAGGGGGTTTACAAGACTAACCAAAAGGGAGATGATTTAAAAGCTACAAGAGAAGCAGCGACATCTTGAAGGATTTCTGAGTTTAAGAGGGTAGGTCAGAACGTCTCGCTTTGTCAGGTCTGTTAGTAGAGCGGCCGGCGAGGCAGAGAGCCCCCCGGCAGACATCCGTGCTGAAGCGCAAAGACCCGTCTCTCTGCTCCCAGAGGACCAGGAAACATTTCGTCTTCAACAAATCAGGCCTCAGAACACTGCCGAGTTTCATGGCTCAGGAAGCCGGTGACCCTCCCATTATCTGTCGCAGTCCCCGTTCTTCACGCAACAGCTGTGCATTTACGTCCCCACGGCATCGACGCGGGCCACCTGGCTGTCCTCGGCAGAGCACGCAGGGCCAGGTCCCGAGAGATTCTCGGAGGCCTGCCATTCAAGTACTTGGTGTGAAGTTTCCAGACGGGAATGGGGTGTCCAGAAAACGGTCCCTGTGGCTCTGAAACGTTAAAGGCACAGGGAGCGTGTTTCGTCATTAATTATCCATAGATAATCCTCTCTACATAAAAAAAAAATGCGGCTATATATTTTTTAAATTAATTAATTATAGTAATGCAGGTCTTAAGAAATTTATATTCCAGTGTATGTTTTTTCATGGCTCTTGGTTAACGAAGTCCAGAATTTTGTATACAGTAGTCCCTCTCTATATCGCGGCCTCACAGTATCATGGGATTTTAAAAAATATTATATTTAATATTTATCATGGTCTTTTCCACTGTATTGCGGGATGTTGCGGTACTGTATATGCATGTTGTTAAAGTTATGTAGGTTTAAGAGTGTAGAATAAATATAAGGTTCCTACTTTGCGGGGGGTCTGGAACATAATACCTGCGATAAGTGAGGGAATACTGTATTGCTCTCTAACATCCATGTTGTCTGCGTGTGGCAATGTTCACAGCCTCGTCAAAATGTATATGTGTTATATCTAGTAGCATTTCTAATTTTAATATTTACAACATTATTAGAGCATCTGCTAGCAAAACAAAATGTCTCCCCATTTAACAGTGTGATGTAAATTTTAATCAGTGCTAGGTTCTATTATCTGAATGAAAAATACTAAATAGTTTGATCCAGGTATACAATTTGCATGTGTGCATGTATATGTGTATGGGTGTGTGTATGTGATATGTGTTGTATGTGTATATTACATACCATGTTATATATGTATTTCTTTCTTCTCAAGCAGAACTTATATTTCTTTTAAAGATTTTATTTATTTACTTTTAGAGAGAGGGAAAGGGAGGGAGAAAGAGAGGGACAGAAACTTCAATGTGTGAGAAAAACATCGATCAGTTGCCTCTTGTACACCCCCAACCGGGGACCTGGCCCGCAACCCAGGCGCATGGCCTGACTGGGAATCGAACTGGTGGCCTTTTGGTTCGCAGGCTGGTGCTCAATCCACTGAGCCACACCAGCCAGGGCCAGAACTTAGATTTTAATGTCAGACATGACTAAGCTACACCCTTTAGAAAGCACCACACATGCCCCTGGACACTGCTAGTCTTTCTTATTTACTTTGCTGTCTTCCAAAAGGCAAGTCACTGGACTGAGGACCAGGGTTCACAAGGACAACATCATCGGGTGGTATTGTAGTTGGAGCTGATCTCAAGGCAGCCTAGTGACATTTCAACTGCACCCCCAATTCTCTTCGAGTCTGGGAGCCGTGTTCTTGCAGCATCAGTGCGGGTGGGGGATGTGCTCCCGAAGTCTGTCGTGGGCATTTCTGTGGCACCTCTGCAGGCTCACAGCTCCTCCCCCCAGATCGGAGAGCGCCGTGCCAGCCTCAGGCTGCACCCCAGCTTAGTTTGCGGCCCGGGATGTGTAAGGCGCAGGACTGGAATACCTGACCCCAGCATGCAAACTCCTTAAATTCTCCAGCAGAAACGGCGGCGTGTCTTGAATTTGAGTATTAAAATGGAACTTAACTGATGGTGCCAGGACACACTCTTCAAGGTCAAAGTTGACAGGATGGGAGAGGCATGTTTCAGCCAATCGACTTTCCAGCTGAACGTAGATTCTGCCCTCCCTGGCCAAAGTCAGCAGAGTTGGGAACCATAAACGGGAGGCCTGGAATGGTCCCCTCCAGCTTAGGCAACTGAAGCCTGGCAGGGAGAGCCTGACGAGCAATTCAAAACGGTCCCAAAACCCATCTGTGGAAGTGAGGAAGGAGCTAGCAGAGCTAGTCAAAACCAGCAGGGGGCTGAGATAGGAAAAGCTGAAAATTGTCCTTTGGGCACAAGAGTTAACCGACAGCATGTGCCAAATGCCCAAGACGAGCCAAGCGCTGTGCCGGGCAGCGTGCAGGAAGGAAGAGGCGGACCTGAGCCTTGGACTGCGACTTCAGAAAGTTGAAACCTAACTGGTTTGGGAGATGAGGGCAAGTTGGGGGCCACACACGTCACCTGGGTCTTCTCTGTCCCTCAGCTCTGCCCGATACTTTATTTCCTCACACATATTATGAGCTTTATAGGCTTAATTTTGGGTCAAATCCAATCCAATTGTAACTTGCAAACCTCAGTCCCTTATCATGTTTAAAAATTATTGGAGTTGGCCAAGGGAATGCTCAAAATACAAAAGACATGAAAAAGATGGTGAGAAGTGGAAATGTTTAAAGAGCAAGAGAATCAGGAACGAAGTCCAGAGCAACAATAACACAAACAACAGACTGAAATGAGCCTTCATGAGCAAAAACAGACAGAGAAGCTTTTTTTAGAAACTGCCAGCAAGACTAACACTTGAGAGGGATGGGGCCGAGGTGACGAGGTGAACGTCAGCGACGACCTGGAGCTACGGGGCTGAGTCGTCCGCGGTTTGGTGAGCCGGGTGTGAAACATCGCCCTTCTGCGACCAGAAGATATGTCCACTGGCAGCAGCAGAAATTATCTTAAAAGCCAAGGTAATAAAAGACTCTAAACTCATCCCTTCGGGATTATGACGTTTTCCTCTTATTTACGCTCTCGGGGTTCTTTGCGCCTGTGTTATCTATGCCATGGAAATACTATAAAATGCTCAGCTACTCCACACTCTTCCCAGCTCTGTTTTCCATGACACCAAACTGTTTCAAGTCATTCATGGGGGAGCACTTGTCCCATGGACGTCAGCAAAGCGAAAAATACACTAATTACATAAAATTCTATGTATTGGAGGTCACGCAGAGATGTTTTTGCAGGAGCTAGGTTTATTGTTCTGTTGGTTGTCTAGACTTAAGGCGATTATAAGGCAGATAAAATGTAAAATATGTCAAGTCTTTACCCCTTCCATTGCGAACTGTAAAAATAATTAAGGACAAAATTTCTCCCGTAGTTAAAAGCTATTATCTGATTCAGCAGAGGAATGACTACGTGGAACTTTGACATACAGCTTGGTTGTGTTGCTTTTATCTTTCTCACTGAAGTAAAAGAAAACACCTGTCAACATTCATGTTGTCCCTGGCTGCTGTGGCTCAGTGGATTGAGCGTCGGCCTGCGATCCAAGTGTCGCCGGTTCGATTCCCAGTCAGGGCACATGCCTGGGTTGCATGTCAGGTCCCCAGTTGGGGGCGCGCGTGAGAGGCAACCACACAGTGATGTTTCTCTCCCTCTCTTTCTCCTTTCCCCTCTCTCTAAAAACAGATAAACGAATAAATAAGTAAAACTGTTTAAAAAAAATAAAATAAAAAAACATTCGTGTTGTAACTACATGCACTGAGCCAGTGCAGTTACGGGTTGGCTGCGGACACAGCATTCAGGAAGGAAAGCGACAAAAGCGTTCTGTGGCAATCGCTCGTGATAACCTTTGGGGCCTGCACATGCGTCTCATACATGTCGGCACTGTTTCCCAGAGAGCTGGTTACCCGCACACCGTCACAGAGAACCCACACCGCCTTTCAACGGTGAAAAACGTAAGGCGCGGCTGAAGAGCTCCGTAGTAAGACGGCAGGAACAGAAGCTAAAACCACAGCTGCCTTGGTCTCCGGACCGGGCAGCGGGCTGTCTCCTTGACAAGCCCAACGCGGGACCCGCGGTGTGTTTGTGGGCGACAGTGCGGGGGCGCGTGGCGGGTGCTACAGCCGATGAGAAGTTAGAAGAAATGCCCGGCTTTAATTTGACTTTTTTCCTCGCCGCATCTTTATACGAGAAGTGAACTGTGACTTGCCTGACAGACCAAGAAATCTATGTAACCTATATTCGTGGCTTATCAGTTCGCAAGGACTACACGTGACAGAGATAACGAGAGGGGACGGGTCCCTCTGTCACATGCTCACTCACACTGACACCATGGGAAGGAGAGCTGTTTCTTACACACAAACAAGGCAGGGAATCTATCTCAGGTCCTGACCAGCACATGCTCTTTGGGATTAGAGTCTAGACTGTGAAGATGGAGCCATGAATGTCATCCTGGCCAGCCTTACAGGGGGCTTAGCTACCACCAGCCTCGGTGCCCCTCCCGGGTGAGCCCACACTCTGATACCCAAGACTCTAGCACGGAGCACCTTCCTGCCTGGGGGCTGTCATAGACCCAAAGCCTCCGCAGCACCCTCATGGCAAGCTCTGCCTTGGTCCCCACCGGGGAGGAGCAGGCAGCCCGGCTGACATCCCCCGCTCAGGAACCTTTGTCTTGTAGTGAGACAGAAACTTGGGATGAGTTTAAGTCGGAGAAGACCAAGTCCATCCCGGATCTGAGTCACATGGAATCCGGAGCTAGGCTCTCTCAAACACGCCAGTCTACAGACACAGGGGAGTCGGATTTCCTCGCGTAGAGAAAGCTGAAAGACAGAGGGGGGAAGAGCTGGGAGCTGCACAGAGAAGGGGAGCTAGAACCCTCTTAAAGATGTGCCTGAAGCTTGCCCAGCCTCCAGACTCTTGACTTGAATAAGCCAGTCACTGCCCTGCAAGATCTGAGCTTGTTTGAACTATTATTTTTTTCTCTTGCAGCCTGAACCGTCTTCACTGACGCTCAGCAAGATGTGCCACTGGGGTCGGAAAGGGCATCCGTCACTCAGCCTCGTAAGGAAGAGTAAACATTCGCCGGGCCATGTCCTCTGTACACGGGTCCCCTCCCAGGGCCCTCTGGTGTCTGGCCATCTCTCAGTCACTTCGCCAGAGAGCACACGAGTCATGTTCCCTCCTTCCTGCACAGTCCTCTCCCGTTGTTACCTCTTGCCCCAACGGTGCACCGCCCCTGGACACATTGTCCAAGCAAGCATTCAATCTCCCTCTGGAGCAAAAGAAAAAAATGGGAGGCAATCGTTGAGGGGGATTCGCCAGATGCATTGTTTTTTTTTTCTGACAATTAACAGAAACATTGGAGCAGTTCAAATCCAGCCCTTTCCTGACGATGTATATTAGTTTTGTTTTTCAGACATATGTTTTTAATAGTAATCCTGATGATATGAAATCCACTGTCCCCCCTCCCCCCAGGTCCCGCAAGTTGATAGCACATAGAAAAATGCTAGTACGGACCAGGATTTTATTTTTCCCCTAAAGCCAGAGAATGCATTCTTGGGATGACCGGGGTCAATCCCCATCATCAAAATCTTGCTGTTCTGAGCACTTCTCTTCTGCAGATATTTCCTTTAGTGAATAGAAAATTATTCACTTAAAAAACAAAAAACAAAAAATCTCTTAAGCCTTTACTCTGAATCACAACCGCAATACTGTAGAAATGTTCTTATTTTTATCTGGGACATCTTTTCCCACTATTTGCCATTTCTTATAAAATTGTTCAGTATTCACTTGCATATTTTATTATTCTTTCCATGGACGAAGCAATCTGTCAGCTGTCAGGCAGACCGAAAACGTGGCCATGTGAAGACAGATGGCTTCATTGCTGGGGAAGCTGAAGCTGAGGCCTTTCGAACGAGCACATGACAACGAAGCCTCATTCTTGGCATTGCCCTGGAAGTGGTGACCTTTGACACCTTGCCTCTGAACTCTTCCCACTGCGTCTCTACCTCCGGGCACGCGCCCAAGCCCCCCTGGTCACCCACCCGTCCCAGCGTGGGCATTTGGGGCCCAGCCTGCCTTCTAACGCACCTGCCAGCATTGGGGACCAGCCTGGCTGTCATGAGAAGTCACCCCCCACCCCTCAGCTGTGAATTCTGACCTGTACCTCTCAGCTATATTCTTCATAAGCCAAACGTTAGGGTATAACAATAACTTAGATTAGCTGAAATATTTATAAGTTGTAGGATTGTTTTTTTTTACACACAATGCATGTTCAGTGTAGAAAATGTCACTATGAGACAAAAAATACCCAAATCTTGCATTCCAAAAATAACTGCTATGAACATTTGATGTACAGATTTCCAGATTTCTTTGCATATGCATGTCTGGCAATGTGTGTGAAATGTTAAATCCATATATCAATCTGAACTGGATATATTCTAAAATAATATGAATATCTACTCCAATGTGATATACGTATATGTGATTATATTATGCACATAGATTTTAGAAACTATTTTCATTTGCCACAAATGGATAAGATTGCCTTTCCAGTAAATAAATATGCATATACTTCACCACTGTTAATGGCTATGGGGTAGTCAGTCCTATCAATATACCACAGTTTATTTACCTGCAATAAAATGCCTTTCTATATGGTCCCAGGTTTTTTTTTAACCATGAATGTTGCTGGCATGAATATTTTAGTGCTTCGTTGTCTAGAACACATTCTCAGAAATGCATTTTCAATGTAAAAGGATATAGACTCTTTTTAGAGCTTTTGATCCATATCCATATTTTGCTCCAGGAATGTTGTGCACATGTATGTTTCCAGCGGTAGTCAGGTTACACCCAGACAGATGTTTAGAGGGATCATGAGGATTTGCTGTTGTTACCAGTCAATTGCCATTCAAACTGATCCACAGTGGTCATTATCACCACCCTGACCATTGCCTTGGACAGAAAATAAAAATTTTGACATTATCAGGTACCTAACATACTCACTAAAGTTAAATAAACTCCTCCACAACTGAAGAAACTAAAGTTATATTAGATACCCCAAGTTACATGATAAATTACAGGATTTTAGAAATCCCATAATCTAGAAAGTGGTAATCGATTTCCCACAAGATCGGTTAGCTCTGTGACAGAAGTTTTTTATTCTAAATTGCTCTTTTTTCAAACGCCGGTATCATAATATGGGTTGACTTTTATAATGATTGATAATGCTGTTAAATTATCACACACACACACACACACACACACACACACACACACGTCAATAGCACAATTCCTATTAGCCAAGCTTTTATTATTTTTTTTCCAGAAGAGAAAAGAAAAACTTCCCTTTTAATTTCATTTATTTATTTTTTTCTCCAGATCTCATTTCTTGGAAATCTACAGCCCTTGCCTTTGATAACTGGCATGCCCCAAACTGGACAGATCTGGAAGGAAAAGTCACTTCCACTACTGGTCAGGCTTCTCCCCCAGACCCAGCCCCAGCCCCCAGGCCACAGGAAGAAAAAAAAGATAAGACAGATTAAAAAAATATATGACTTTTTTATTTCCACATTTTTACTCTAACTTTTAAAAAGCTTAAAAACTAGTATTTTACTGTTAATTTACAACTTGATCAGCCGTTATAGATTAATCCATAGTCTAAGGCGGTGAATTTAACAGAAACCTCAGCCTTGGAGTCCCTGGCTCTGTGCCAGTGATATGATGTTAATATTGATATGAAGACAGGCCACGCAGCTGCTCAAAAACCTTCAGTGGTTCACACTGTTCCTAAGACACAGACCACACCAGACCTGCTAGTTCCTCTTCTGGTCAAGCCCCAGGACATCTTTCCGTTATTATTTCTAGATAACGGCCCCAGGCCTGCAATGCCAGGCCACAGTACTGGCTTCAGGGCAGGAAGCAGCGGGAATCACTTATGACCCCTGACGTGGGGGGTGGCTGAGTGAGAGTCGTAACCTGGGAAGGTCACTCAGGCGTGGAGGCGTAGACAGAAGCCTGCCTTTGGAGGGACTTTCACGCCTTCTCCTCCTGGATGGCTTTGTTTTACTTTTCTAGAACGCTGCTTCTGGGGCTCTAAATCCCACTCGTCCTTCAAGGTCCCTATGAAGTACCTGAAGAATTTCCAGTTTATTTCACCTCAAAGGGACACGTTGTTCCCTTTTCAGGCAATCTTTGGCACAGATTGTCTGAACCATCCATGAGACATTCAATTTGCTATTGCTTTGCTATTTATCATTGTCATGCATGATCATTTAATGGTTTTTAATGCATGCTATTTGTTTCCTTGATTAGATTACACATTTCTTGAAACCTGAAATTACATTGGGCACATCTTTGGAGCCAACTAGCAACCTGACATAACAACCTGTTTCCTGCAGATACGTTATTGGCGTTTGGCAAATACTGATGACGCACGGTGAGGTCTGGGAAGGGTGGTGGCTCAGTTATCTTTGGCTCCCTCTAGTGATGTCCAAAGTATAACATGTTGCTTCCCGTTCTTTCATCCCGTCTGTTACGATTTCACGACTATTAGATGGGACTCCAGAGAACAGGTTCAGCTACCAGAGAAGAACAGTGACTACGGCCCAAGTATGCCGATCTCTTACTGTCTGCCAAGGGCCGTTAAAGGCATCACACACAGCGCCTCATCTAACCTGCACCCTAATCAGGGGAGACGGTTCCTACTGCTCCCCAGCTTACCGAGGAGGGGACAGAGGCACAGGGAATGTCAGGTGACTTGCCTCAGGTCGAAGAGTGGGATCTGCCATCACTTTATTTTCTTTTTTCCATCTTTACTGAGGTATAATTGACACGATGATTTGATACATATACATGATTGCAAAATGATGACCACAGGAAGGTTAAGTCACACATCCATAACCTCATATAGTTACAATTTGTGTGCTGAGACTTTTCAATATGTACTCTCTCGGCCACTTTCAAACATACAAAACAGTATTAACTGTCATTACCACGGTGTACATTGGATTTCTAGAACTTGCTCACCTTCTAACTGGAAGTTTGTAGCCCTAAGCAACCTTGACCTTGACCCATTTCCTTTACCCCCACCCAGGCCCCAGCGGCCACCCACCTATTATTTCTGTGAGTTTTTTTTTTTTTTAAGATTTCTCACATCAGTGAGATCATCTAGGATTTGTCTTTCTCTGATCTATCTTGCTTATTAGCATAACGCCCTACAGGTTCATTCATGTTGTTGCAAATGGCAGAATAGCTTTTTTATTTCTGTGTGTGTGTGAGAGAGAGAGAGACACTTTCTTTATCCATTTATTTGTCAATGGACACTTAGATTGTTTTCACGTCTTGGACCTTGGACCCTTACTTCAGCTTATGTGTTCTGCAGTATTGGAACTATCGGAGAACGGGGCTATTTGGCCGGTGTGCTTCGTTTCTGCGTCTTCTGTAACTTAATCAAGAGTGTATGGTTCTGACAAACACATGTGCGCAGCAGGCAGTGCGCAGCTGAGTTTGAAAAGTACCGAACAACTGCTCACACAGCAATGAAAAAAGGCAGGGAAACGCATTGTTCAGGAGGTCGATGTGTTCTCAAATTTTGAAGAGATAGCTATTTTAGAATAGGCCTTATGTGGTATTGCTTTACATATAAATAGGGTTAATTTAAAAACTATTTATTATCATTTAAAAAGAGTCTCCTTTTAGACGTCCTATTTTTCAATCAATGACCTATTCATTACGTGAGTCTGGTTATAATGGATAATGTTTTGCTACAGAAATGACAAGGCTGAAATGCATGATTATTTGCAATTAAGTGGTTTGCACAGTAACAACTCATGTACTTTCTCATCTGCTAGCTACACAATTTATACTGAATTAAGAATGAGATAGTGTCATTTTCAATAGGAAAAGAGTATATAATGTTGAAATTAGTATTGATTTCCTATTCTGGAGAGAGAGAGAATCATACCAATGAACAATGAACAAAATATAGAAATAAAAATAAAAATAACTTCCACATTCTATGTTACCCCCTCACAGAGAGGTAAATGATGCAGGTGGCCTTATATGAATAATGGTAAATTTTCAGTATATGTTGAAATTTTACATCGTCTCTAGCTAGACAGCCCCAATATTTCATAGAAAAAAAACAAAACAAACCTCACAAGTCACTCTTGTGCGCCCCCCCTTCACCCCCACCAAGTATACATTATTATTAACAAGAGGCAGCTGGTTCCCATTAACATTGAGAGAAGAGATCTGTCTTAGGAATTATGATTAAGTTGAATTGTAGGCCAGAAGAATTAGTGGGTCCTTCTGCCTCCCGTGCATTTGCAGGCATGCTAATCACCAGCAGGGAACAGATGTAAATGTCATTCACTGAACTGTAGGGCAAGCGAGTCATTTGTGCATCTGAGATCGAGAGAGAGAGAGAGAGAGAGAGAGAGAGAGAGAGAGAGAGAGAGAGTGTGTGTGTGTGTGTTGGTGGTGGTTAGGGAGAGAGACACACACACAGACAGACAGACAGACACATACCTTGGAAATAAGCTGTCATATCATTCACAGCAGGCATTCTATCTACTACAAGGTAAGGTCTTATAACTTCTCGATGGTCTTGTAAAAACAATCTTTAGGTATTACCCAGATGCTTGGAAATGCATTTAAAAAGCGATTTCTTCTCTTTGAAGAATATGGAATTTGAAGGTCTGAACAGGAAGTGTCTGGGGGGAGGCAGGGGGAATGCCCTGAGACGGCCCCAAGTTATAGAGTGGGGGGCGGAGCTGTTTGGTGCCCAGAGCCCTAAGGCCGAAGCAGACAGACCTAGTATATTCGCAGCCTATCTCTGCCAATCACTTGCTGTGTGACTCTGGAAAAATTACTCAGCCTTTCTGAGCCTCCTTTGCCTCACCTGTAAATTAATAATATTTATTCACAGAGCTGTGGTGACGATTAAATGACATCAGACACTCTCTCTGACGTAACTTTAAGAATGCCCAGGCCCACGGAACAGCTGTATGCTCCCGATACACGCTTGCCTCTTTTTGGGTCTCTTTCGCCTTCCCATGGGAAGGCCCCCAGTCTGTCACCTGCTTAAAATATCTGCTCACAGCCACGTTATTCTCAGACAATGGCAGAACCTGTATACCTTTGCTGAAATAAGATACACAGATCAGAAGCTTCCGTTTCACCTGGACCGATACAATAATGGCTTATTCATCTACAGTTTAGCCCCTGAGTCAGATGGGAGTCAAATACATCGGCCTTGGCATTCTGTATGAAGACGTGCAGTTACCGCTGCTGCCCAAGAAGGAAGAGCCAGGGTGGCTGGCAGTTCCTATTTTCTCTGGCCCTGGATCAGGAAGCGCTTGGTGTGCGTGTGTGCCTCTGGTGCTTGTCTTTCCTCCCTCCCTTCCCTACCTCTCAAGCCCTTCCCCCATGAAAAAGAAAAAAAAAAAAGAATTTGATTATAGAAAAGGTCCACTCGTTTGCACATTTTAATAACATGCGCACGTAACCTAACCCGGGAAAAACGTTTTGAGAAAACAGGCCTCCCGTATGCCAACCTTGCTTGCGAAGCTGAAGTCTTAAAAACAAAGCAGGGAGTGACCTGACACAGAACCGAACGCCCTTTGCCCAGAGGTTCTAAGGCGCAGGAGCAGGGAAAGCCTGCCCCTCGGGAGGCCCATTCCATATTCCCACGGGAGGACCGTGCGGGCCTCGTAACGGCGCGCTGTGGAAACCAGTGGCTGACAAAACGCAGCGATGAGACAGGGCTTGGTGCACGCTCTTGCTTCCTCAGGTTTCAGGTTTGGGAGTGAAGGGTTGTCATCCGTGGTCAGCGGGGTCGGAAAGCAGGGAAGAGGCCAAGAGGCGCTGGGAAGAGGTCGGACGCTGCGGAGTGAGAGACTTCCCGACCAGCGGGTGGCCGTCGGGGCCGTGGACAAGTGGCATCTTTAGAAATTGCCTATGTAGTGCTGGGATGCGAAGCAAGGCTCAAACTGAGTGGTCGTGGGAGGAAGAAAAGGAACAGCCCTTGACCGAATGCCAACTGCCTGCCACGCGCTTTGCTGAACGGCGCTCCAGCCTTTCCGTGTTTGCTCCGTCCGCAAGCATTCGATACTTGCGAAGTGTTTTAGCCCCTGTCTCTGTAGATGAAATAGCTGAGCCCTGGCTGAGTTCTGGTCAGTGACAGTCACTCTGGGACAGCAACCGGACTTGGAGGGACCTTCAAGGGTTTGCAGAGGCATTTGTGAGGCCCCCGAGAGATGGTGGCTGGACTGAACGTGTGTGCCTTCAGGGTCCCACGGTGCCTCACTGATGACTGACACACGCAGTGGCAGGCCTGCCAGGCTAGGACCCCCTCCCTCAGGGACTCACAGTCCCCGGGGCAGGTCACTCATGGACCTTGGCCTCAGGGGTCTGCTCCTCTGATACAAAAGAATTACAAAGGGCAGATGCTCCTGATGACCTAGGTTTGTGTTTGGTAAAGAAGCTTCTGGAAACTTGCATGCAAAGTCAGCCCAGGCACCCAGCTCCTGATAGGCCTGCCAGTTCTGTCCACTAGCTGCCTATGTCCATCCCTTCTAGGTTTAGAAAAAGTCAGAGGGAGCCTATAGAGTCCAAAAGAATTCCCAGGACAAAGCTATCTGTGTGCCAGAAATGTCTCTTCTCCAAGTTACATCATTCTTTTTCTATTTCTTTTTAGGTTGTAGGTAAAAAGTGGATTGAATAACTGGGAAAAATAAGTTCGGAGGTACAAAGCCCCGGCTGGCCTGGTGGAAAAATGTTAGTTTTGGAGTTGAGGAAAGGGGTGGGGGGGTAGGGGTGTGGGGGAAAGAAATTGCTAAAAGTTGACCCCTTCATATTCAGCACTGGTTCTGAGCAGAGATACAAACTCCAGATACTTTTTCACGGCTCAGTTCTTGGGACGCAGCTGGGATGATTATTTCTACGATTATTCTAAAACCTGTGTATGGCTCCTAAAGAAATTCATGACTCTCTCTCTCTCTCTCTCTCTCTCTCTCTCTCTCTCACACACACACACACACCTCCCATCTTCCATTCTTAGCCTCAGCTTACTTATTTTCATAAGTATTTTATATATTTTCATATATTTTATAGCAGAGGCTAAAGATAGGCTAAGTCAAACATTTTTCTTGCAGAAAGTAAATCACTAGGACCTAATCCCCCAAATGCCAGCTTTCAGCCTGAGCTGGAATCACGAGAAGCAAGCTGCCACTACCCAGTATCCAGAGAGGAAAAGTCAATCTGATGGGATGTTTGAGGGTCATTTACCAGAAACAGTGAACCTTGGCAGCCTGGAAGGCTCGAATACGAAGGGCGAGAAAAGGCGTTTTCTGCAGACGGAATGGGGGAAAGTCCCATTTTTCCCCTGCTTTCTGCTCCCTGCGAGAATCAGAGTGTGCTGGAAACCATGAAAACAATAGGCCCAGCTGCAGGGGCAATAACGCAGTTTATTAGGGAGATGACATTTTTAACGAGAAACACTCGCTGGAGGGGAACAAAAGGGCTTGTTGGGTCAGAAAGATGCTCTTGAGGCTCCTCTGAAGTGCATGAAACAGTAATTTCATTTACGCATCATACCGGAGCACGGGAATTTCCTCAGGCCCCAGATGTTGTCCAGCACAGATGCTGAACAAATGGAGCAAATGTCCTGACTTCTGCAAAAATAAGAAGTAACTTAAGGGAATTTTATTAGTTTTGTGGCCAAGAAAATCATTAGTAAATAACGAGCTTCAGAAATAAAAGGTTGAGGTTGGCAATAAGTTGCTGGATACACAAAATTATTCCTCGTCATCTAAAATCAAGTACGGAGATCGGTTTTCAAGTTAGAAAAACAGAAACTGTGAGTGTGGCTGCTGCACTTGGACTTGCTCATTGACCTTCTGAAAATGACTGGTGAGTGCTGTTCTGGCTGGAGTCTCAAAATGATTAAATGTAATATTCATATATAGTAGCCGTTTGAGACTTGAAAATTTGAAACACAAAGATTATTACCTTCTGAGTAGTAATTCAGATGCTTCCAGAAAGGGTGAAGCTGCCGTGTCAGCTTGAATTTCCCTTTGAGGGGCATTCCCTGTGGCCTCGGTCCTGGACCAGCTCACACACACACCGGTGACACAGACGCCCCTGCTGAGAGCTTTCTAGAACAAGAAGAGCGTGACCCCGGTGCCCCTCTGAGCTAACGGTACGGGCTGGGCGGGCGCAGGCCGGCTCTGCAGAGAGCCACCCGGAATCCTGGATGGGCTTTTGCAGGTCAGCCTCTCCCTCACTGGCTCTGGCAGACGCCTGTATGTGTGCTTTGGAGAGTGTTTTAGGTCACGATCTGAGCGCCAACTCTGCTTGAAAATTCAGAACAAAATAAGCCTCTGATTCAAGGGTCAGTCTGTCCATAGGACCCAAGCCATGGGTGCCATTTCTGCGGCGGGGGCTCCTCTGCGGAGAGGTAACAATGAAGCGGGTGTGTGCTCTGGGGGGCGGTCACGGGCAAGAATACAGAAGGAGCCAGAGGTAGTTCCTTTCAGCCCAGGGACTCTCTGCCACCCCTGGGCTGAAAGGGCCAGGTGTCCTCTAAATGTCCCCCCTAGACCCCTGCATAAGAGGATCCCAGGGCCCTCGCCATGACCAGTGAGACTGGCATCAATCATCACGGCCACAAGCTTGTGTTGACCAGCACCGACCAGGCCCTGGTTACTATCTATAACTATGCGTAGCCCGTAATCCTCACCAGCGCTCAGCAGAGCAAATTCTGCCATCCGTCCCCATATCTTAGAAAGGAGACTCCAAAGCTCAGAAGATCAGCAAGCTGTCCCAGTTCACACGTGCGATTAGTGAGAGGGAAGGAGGGCCGTGGGTCCTCGTCAGTCGATAAACGCGCATGGATGCGTGGGCCACATCTTCAGTATCTGGGCCCAGCAAGGGACAGTCTGCACACCACGGGGAGCCGCTGTGCAGGCCAGTATTTAGAAATCTGGACACCATTGCGCCACGGAGCAGCTCGCTCTGGCTCCGGGAAGTGGTTTTTAAATAAACGTCTTCGGAGCGGTAAATCATCTTCCATCTCTTAAGCAGATGGGAGATAAACAAAGTCAGTGAAGTCATGCCCATACGGCTGAAATGTGTCTGGGGATCTTTAATCTGTCAATGAGATTGAGGAGGAATGCATCCAGCCAAGGCCAAAGCTCTTTATTATCCTGCATCAGGGCCGTTTTCGCGGACGTCTGTTTGCGGACGTTTGCCTACCCGGCACCGGCTCAGTAACGAGGCAGAGAAGGACGGGGACCAAGACCGATTAACACATGCCCCGCAGATGTTTATTGCTATCGGCAGCGGAGACAGCATGGGAGGTTCCCGGAAGCTGCTGCTCTTAACAAGCAGGACGCAGCCGTTCCAGTGCAGAAATCGGGTTGGCCTTCTGCCTGCACGGTGATATCACTTTCAGGGACCGGGGACAGTTGGAGTTTTCAGTCCGAAAAGGAGTGAATTCCGCTCAGTGCTTTTAAATACAGGTAATTGGCCAAAAATTACAATTTCATTGGTCTCCACCTACCTGGTGCTCAGGAAAGCGCAGAGGAAGTGGTGTTTACAGAACCCAAATCCAGAAAGACAATTTCACACTGAAAACTAACTATAACAGCTTCTGGCTATTGAAGACAGTCTATGTTGTACTTTCTGTGCTACGCATTTTCCCTTTTTGGTTTCCTGACAGCCCTATTAAGTGCAGACAGAAACACGGGTTTCCCTTTTAGTCCTCCTGACAGCCCTACTAAGTGCACGCAGAAACATGGGTTTCCCTTTTAGTCCTCCTGACAACCCGACTAAGTGCAGGCAGAAACACGGGTTTCCCTTTCAGTCCTCCTGACAGCCCTACTAAGTGGAGGCAGAAATGTGGGTTTGGGGAGTCAGAACGATTACTTCTGGATTCTAATTTTACTTTGCTTAAACTACGTAATGTTTCTCAGCCTGTATAACATTGTTTGAGACTTAAATGTATGTGATGTGTGAGCACCTAGCTGAGGCTTGCAGCTTAGGAAATATTACTTAACCTTGTTATTTTTTCTCTTAGCCTAATCTTTTCCAAGTATGACTGGACTCAGAGGGTCTAACATCAGCATTCCCCCTCTTCCAAATAAGGACAACCGCAATGACTTTTAATAACTGAGCTGACTGCAAATGTACATTTTGTAAACAGAAGAACCTTGCATTACTCAGTTGCATAGGAATGAAGATATCTTAGCATATAAGTATATTCCCAAATATCGACCAGAAAATCTCAACATTGCATAGCTACACCTCTGCCACAATAGCTATAGCTTATGAAATGATAGTTATAAAAAATATTTTTTAAAAATGTTTGGAAGGAATTTCTATAGGAATCATTATTTTTTCATGGGATAGTAGAGCTGGGTAGTTTAGTAAGGAAAAAATGTGAGATTTGAAATGAGCAACAACAAAAAAGAAGCGTCCAGTCTAGCTCACTCATCCAAGCTCTCACAGCCTTTCATTGCCCTTGACCTTGACCTGTTTACTGTAGAGCGCTAATGAGAATGCAAATATTCCTTGAAAATCAACTGCGCCTAATGCAACACAACCAATGATTGCTCCATGGATAGACCCATTTTGTACCAATTTGTAAATTCATTTTAGAGCTCCCAATTCCTTTCATGTGTCTGCCTCTGCTCTTTGAAGTCCCCTTTAAACTAATTTAACATTTACCTGTCTTGGACACATGTTCATTTCATATTTGTACAAGAGGCATGATTACGCTGTTTCTTAAAAAGTATTCTTTAATAGTTTTAAAGATAGCTTACTTTTCTGACTTTGGGGAACAAAAGGAAAAAGGAAAGAAAGCACATTGCTTTTCTACAAGGCTTTCGATGCTGAAGAGATATCACAGATTGCCATTTTCCTCTAACAGAATTGGAAAATAAAAACCTTGGGGGAGATCTCAAGCTGAATCTTTGGGTTTATGATAAAGCTGCCTGAGATCAGGGCCAGGGGGAGGGGGCGATTACCATATACGGCCCAAGTCTCAGGGAAATTCACACATTTAAAGATGTTTTAGTTTTATGTATCTTTAAAACATGAGTATATGCAGAAAGTTTACTCTGGAAGCCAGGTATTTGTTCCTTCTCTTCAGGTTCTAGATCGTTTTCTTATAGGACCTCACTGGACCACACTTTTATAACTGGACTCGGGGAGGACATCTGGTGCGCCAGAGCAGGAAGGCGCAATGTGATCTCCTCAAACGAGGCAGGCAGCCAGCCTTGCTGGGTGGGTCTTCCCGTTATCCACAGCGTCTCTCTTGCTCAGGGATATGCAGCTGAAGGAATGATTTGGGGAAAACGAGACCGTAGGGACAGCAAAAGGAAAGCCGGCATTGTGAATTGAGAGACTCATGGTCTTTCCAACGAATCAGAGTAAGATCAACAGGGTCATGAGGGGAACACAGAAATCTGTCTGGAATATCCAGTGTATTCCCAGGAATGTCATTTTCCTCTAAAAGACTGATGAACTAATTCTCCAGGACAGCGACGGACACTAACATAGGACTTCACAAAACTACATTTATTTCTTAAGTTTTAAAGGAGACAGAAACTTTTAAGCGATCGCATACTTGTAAATGAGAAATGATGAAGGTGTGTCTAAAGAGAATAAAAAGTGGGGCAAAACACTTTCAGAGGAAGAAATTGTAAGCCAAGGAAACATTTTCGTTACTTAAAAACATTTTTTGATAGGCCCGAGAAATGTTCAGTACTTTAAAGAAGTTACTCTAATAGTATCCTCCTGCCCTCTTTTATTGTGATCAGTATAATTACTTTATGTGAGTGATAAAAACACAACATAGGACCTATCATTTTTGCAAATTTTAAAGAAAACGATGCAATACAGGAGTCCCTCTCTATATCGTAATTCACTTATCGCAGCCTCACTGTATCGTGGGATTTTAAAAAATATTATATTTAATTATTTATCGCGGATTTTTCACTATATCATGGGATTTTGCGGAACTATATATGTATGTTGTTAAAGGGACGTAGATTTAAGAGGGTAGAATATGTTTAAGGTTCCTACTTCACAGGGGGGTCTAGAACGTAATACCCGGGATAAGTGAGGGATCGCTGTATTGCTTACTATAGACACAACTCTGTCCGGTATCCCTCCGGGACGCACTCATTTTGTGTGAGTCCTCACTTTGTACCTTTGACCTCTTACCACCTCCCTGTTTTCTCCTCCCTCCAGCCCCTGGCCAACACCAGGGGTCTGGCTGTTTCAGATTTTGCTGACACACGTGCCATCGGGTATTAATTCATCCTTCAGTTTCTGACTTACTCCACTGGACATACCGTCCTTCAGGTTCATGCGTGGTGTGGCTACATGCAGCATTTCCTTCTTTTTAAAGGCCGGATTATACCCCACTGTATGAGTATGTTACAGCATCTTGTGCACATCTGTTCATCCCTTTGTGTCTTGGCTGTTGTGACACCGCCACGAACATGGCAGCGTAGAGGTCTGAGACCCTGATCTCAGTTCCTTTGGGTGTATGCTCAGAAGCGGCACTGCTAGACCGTATCCCAACTGCGTTTTTTATTTGTGTGAGGAAGCTCCATACTGTTTTCCTTTGCGGCTGCACCGATTTACATTCCCACCAACAGTGCTCAAGGGTTCGCTTTTCTGCACATCCTTGCCAGTACTCATCCTTTTTTTTTTTTTTTTTTTTAAATAATAGCCCTCCTAGCAGGGTGATTTGCACTTCCTGATAACTAGTGCCGCTGAGAACTTCTGTGCTCCTCGCAGACGCCCAGTTATCACAGGGACAAGGATACTGTGCTCACATTTCTCGCTCTACTGACTCTTACTTCCCTTCTAAAAAAATCGTAACCGCACTTCTCCCTTCAATGGCTACGTTCTTCCTCTGCCTCTGCCCCTCTCTGAAATAACACATCAAACGGCTCTTTAGTATTTCTAAGTCCTTCTTCCCAGTCTCTCTGAAATCTACTCCTATCAGGTGTTTGCCCATGCCACTGCATGTCGGGGTCATTCCCATGTGAGTGGGCCGCCCCCTGTCCTCGCCTCAGCTGGCCCTTCAGCACGTCGGACAGTGCCATCAGCCTGCTCCTCCCGGCTCCCTTCCATCCCCCACTCCCAACTGCGTCCCCTTCAGCTCGTGGTCTGCTTCCTCTCCGCTGTTCTTCCTTTTTCTCCTTGTCTTGCTGACCTTTGCCCTGTAGAACATCCTAGGGTGCAAGTGGTGGGCCTCATTTCTCCTCCAGCTGAAACAATTCCCTGAGTAAACTCAGTCATTTCATGACTTCAAATTCCATTAAAATGCCGATACGGTTTGGTTTGGTTGCTGGCGAGGGCCCTCCTTCTAGCTTATAGATGGACACTTTGTGCTGCGTCCTCACGTGGCCTTTTTTTGGTTTTTGTATATGGAGGGGAATCTCTCCTTCTTCCTTTTCTTATAAGGCCACCAATCCTATTAGATCAGGACCCCCATCTTATTCCTTCATTCAACCGTAACTACCTCCTAATAGCCCTGTCTCCACAACTGTCCCATTGGGGGCTAGGACTTCAGTATGTGGATTTGGGGAGGACACAATGCAGTCCATAACAGGGGCGTGTGATCGCAGACTGTCCCTACTGCTGGAAATGCAGCCAAGCGTTGGCCCTGCATCCACTGCTCCTCTCCCAGTCCATATGCTGGGACTGAGCGATGGAAACGGAGCCCACCTTTCGGAGCTGCAGGACCATAAGGAAACCGCCTGGGGTTGCCAGGGTCAGAGCCTAAATGCATATGTGTCACCTCGCCATCGGAGTGCCAACCTCTGGTGCTCCTTGCTCCTGCCCAGCCTGGGCGCTGGAGGTCAGACGCTCGATCTATGAGAACTGCAAACCCGGGAGAGGTTAAATCGTGGCTCGGAGCCACTCGGCCGCCTTGCAGTGCACGGCCAGGTCCCTCGCCCTTCCAGCTGACACACACACAATTCCTCCTGTAACAAATACCCTTTCAGTTAAAAGTAATAAATCTCCTTTTGTTTGAGGAATGGTCCTCTGGGATTTCTGCTTTTGCTCTCAGCAAACTCATATGAAGAAAATTGAATCCACATGGCCCGGAGAGAAGGCGATAAGCTAAGTAATTAGATGGGTCCTGATCACCTAGCAGCCAGGCTCGAGATGGGAAAGGAGGGTCGCGCTTGGTACTAGAAGCGTTTACTTTTGCTGGGACTACTGAACACCCACGGGCGGCCCATCGTTCCCTGTTTCTTTCCCAGGCATCAACGTGTGCCTTTCCCAGGGCCACGGGTCCCGTGTTTAATCATCCCAGGGTCTCACTGTCAGTTGACAAATCCCTCATCCAGGTGTTAACCACTCAAGGTGCCATGTAAGGGCGTCCTCCAGAAGCCGTGGGCACAGGACTGTACGGAAATTAATTTCTAATAGAAGGTAAAGAAGAAAAAACATTTGAACGTAAGTAAGTATATATGTGACTATGTATTTTTAATCCCAACTACTTTTTTGTGATTTGTATATCACACACTGTATACAACTTATTTTCCTCACTTAAAAGTCTGACCTACATTTGGAGTCTCATTAACTATTAAGTCAAGTTCTCTCTCTCTCAGCAGTACAGAAAAATGGTTACGTGCAAGGCATCTGTACTGTTATCAGAGGTCACAGCCTTTACTGCTTGTCGAGCCGGACAATTAACATCCCTGAGTCTAGGCTTCCTGGTCTATAGAATAGCCCACAGGATAGTACTTAACTGAGAAGTATCCTCTGGCACGTAAGGGTAATTCATATGCAGCAATACCATGGTGCCTGCTGTGCAATGAATGCTCAATAAATGTTATTGCTATTATAGTCACATCTCCACGACTCCATTTCGGAGCTGGAAAATGGGGATGTTACTTATACTTACATTGCAGGTTGCTGTATGATTACATGGTACATGCACATGTACAAGCATCTGAAATGTTTTCTGACCACAGCACATGTTCCATAAATATTGTATATTAGTCTTCTCCTGCTTCACCTTGTTCTTGGCCAACCAGTTCATTAGCTTTTAATGTATACTGTTTCTCTTAAAGAATTATAAAGGATAACTTGTATCATAAATGATATTTTCAGCAACCATAGATGAAAAGGAATTTAGAACATAAATGATCTTAAAAGACCAGCATCTACAGTGCCATGGACCAGTGTACAGGTGTGTTAAAACATCTCTTCTGGACACAGTCTCCTCACACAAACTATAGTATTTCAATCATCTTGATTTTCCATGGTTTTCTGGATTCACCTTGACTGACAGCCTTAGGGTTGGGTGGTGGCCAGTCTGTCAGATGCCCCGTAGAGTCAAGGCTAGGGCCAGCTTTTACATAAACCATGGGCAATTCTTCAACGGCCCTTACAAAGGCAAGAGTCGAGTAAAGACCTAAGGTCAGTAAGTCAGAAAGAGAATCAGAATGGATCGCTTAATCAAAGACAGGGACCTGATAAGGTGCAAATATGTAATCCTAAAACACCCAGCCAGGGGTCATATGCTAAGGGAGCTAAAGAAGCAGGAGGCAGCATTTCAGGCAGGGAGGCTGGATCAGATGAAATGCGAGACATAATTGCGTGAGTTTGGCTTCTGGGTTGTACATGACTAATCAGAAAAGGACCTGAGATCATCTCGTAAGGTGATCATCTCATAAGGTAATCCTCTGAATGGTGGACATAAAGTATCCATGTTTGAACTGGGAACTATTACAACCATCTCTCCTAATTCTGTTCAGTTCTACTGCAAATATTAAGAGTTGACCATGGGCACAAAAAGAAAGAAAAAAACTATAAAATTATACATATTGTTAATAACCTCTCCTGACCTCTTTACTTAAGAAATCAGACCATTCCCAAATTGCTCAAAGATAGGAATTATGATTTATTTACGTATGTAGGTGACACAGTCCTAAACAGTATGAGAATTACATTTATTAAATGGGTGAGGAATAGTCACAGATGGTAGGAATGCATTACCAGTGCCAACGGACAAGCCATTCCTTTTACTGTACAGGTTATTATTTTTTATTGTGGGTAGGGAGTGTGTACTAGAATCTTTGCATAAGATACAGTGTGCACAAAATCAGTACGTATAAAACACATACAAATACGTTATTTTAAGAAACAGTTTGAAAATACTATGTTTACCTGATAGAAGACCATTTTTGCTTCCCAGTACAGTTAATCCATAAACCTGCGTGTGGGAGACCAAGACAGAGTCACATCTGGCGGACCAAAGAGTCCTGTGGTCTCTGTCGGCTTGGCCAGGAGGTTTCTCTAACATGACATGGGAAGGCTTTCATGAAAACGACGACAGCACTATGAGCTCACGACTGAGTGAGATTGCCATGGAAAGGAAAGGGACAGAAGGAGGAAGTGACAAGTTATACAGGAAGCTGAGTTAATTGACAATATTCATAGGGGTCAAGGTCAGAACTAAGTTTGTTTCGAAAAATTCAAATTTTAATGATATCCAAGAGACTTCACATGGAGCTGTTAACGCTTTATTGTGATTTTAAAAATTCCTCTTGGTTATGTATAAATATCCTTTTACCCTAAAACTATTAACGCTACTGTTCTCTCCACTTATTAATAGAGGCCTGGATGCTTTGTAGATTCATAGAATCACTACTCTTCTGACAAAACGGAGCAAGGAAGGAGAAAGAGAAATGTGGACTCTCTCTCTTCACTTCTCAGTCCCATTTGAGACCACAGAATGTCATGTTCTTTCTTCTTGTCAATATTTGTCTTATCAGAGACACCATCTTTAAATTATTGCAGATCTCACTTTCTATTCAGAATTATTCCCCCCCAAAAAACTAAAATGAATACTTCTTTATGCTACTTTCTCCCCTTCCATCAGACCTCTGGATTCAACACTCACGTTTGACAACACATGGGATGTTTGGATTTAATTATCCCTTTATTTTGCCCCATAAATTTTGCTTGCCACCCACTTTTCAACATTGACCCTGTTCTCTGGATATGCAGGGCACCTCTCCATCCTGAGAACACACAGACTTACTTCAACATGTCTCAACAGTTTCTTTAGCCATTCAGCCACTGATGGGATACCTGGGGGGTTTCCTCATCTCGGCTGCTGTAGGCAATAAATAAGGCTGCCATGTACATGGGGGTGCGTATATGTTTTCAAGTTAATGTTTTTGTTTCCTTCAGATAAAATACCCAGAAGTGGAACTGCCGGGTCATATGGTCGTTATATTTTTGAGTTTTGAGGAGCCTCCATACGATTTCCATAGTGGTTGCCCCAATTCCTACCAACAGTGCACATGGGTTCCCTCTTCTCCACATCCCCGCCAACACTCAGTATTTCTTATTGATAACAGCCACCCTCACAGGTGTGATATTTCACTGTGCTTATTAACCTGCATTTCTCAGATGACTGGTGACGCTGAGCATCTTTTCAGGCACCTGTTGGCCGTCTACACAAAGGGAAAGATATTATGGAATATAATCACTATCAAAGTCCCAGAAAATGTTTTACAGAAATTTGTAAGCTTATCCTCAAATTCATAGAAGAAGTCAGTTCCTTTATTCGGACCTTCCGGCACCCCAAGATGTTCTAGGCTCAAATGAGCCAGTGTTGGGTGGCTAATGGTGTTTAAGATTAGAAGCCATTTCTTCTTCTTCTTTTATTAAAAATAATTTATTTATTTGTTTATTTATTTATTTGTAGAGAGAGGGGAAAGGAGAAAGAGAGGGAGAGAAACATCACTGTGTGGTTGCCTCTAACTCGCACCCCCAACTGGGGACCTGACGTCCATCCGAGTCATGTGCCCTGACTGGGGATCGAACCAGTGACACTTGGCTCGCAGGCCATTGCTCAATCCACTGAGCCACAGCAGCCAGGGCCATTTTTTCTTTATCAACTCCCTACTCCCTTCCGTTAGAACCCCGAAGACTGCTGACTCTATAGTAAATACCTCCAATAAGTGCTGGTGAGATGAATCTCGTCATAATTATCTGGGGACACCTGAGAGTCCTGTGATAAATGTGCTGGTGAACGAAAAACAACAAGAGGGGGGCATGACTTCACTGGGTGGCATTTGGAGGTCACCTACATAGTCATATTCACTCTCTCCAACTGTAAAAACAATTATCCGCTTCCTAAGAGTTCCCGGAAAGTTAATTTGTTAATGCCTTGGAAAGGGGCTGCAGGATCAACATATCTATGTATATGCTAATGTTATTATCTGAAATGGGTCTCTTGCTCCTGACCTGAGACTGGGATGACTAAATCACAGAGCCATTATGCAACCATACCCGAGTCACAATGACCTTAATGCCCGAATGGCACAAACCCGAGGGGGGACACTCCAGCAGGAGCATGCAAGAAGCAGGTGAGCACCAGGCGTTCCCTGGTTCTCAGCGTCCAGGTGCATGTGCTTCTGAACCAACATTCACCGAGGCCGCAGCACGCCTATCTCTGCGTAAAGCACAGGGCTTGGCCCGTTTTCTCCCTGTGTTTTGCTTTATTGCGCCCCAGTATTAAATCTGAACTTGGAATAACCTTTCTCAGAGGGCAAGCAAAGGGTACAGAAGGGAGAACTGTATGATGTTGAAGAGAAGCTGAGACAGGCAAGGAGGAGAGCTGGGTTCAAGTCCTGCTAATAGCACAGAACGGCCGCAGGAGGGGCAAGTCACCTCTGACTGTACTCACGAGCTGCGCTGAGCAGCAGCGGCGCTGTGGCCCCGGCTGCACAGGTCACCGTTCATGCACGACGAGTTTCAGAGACTACAGCAAGGGCCGGGATGGAACGGGCAAGTCAGGCAGAGGGCGGCAGGGATGCGTGCAGCATGCAGGGTGGCCCTGCAGCCAGCCGGACCCATGGCCAGGTCTATGGCTGTCAGCCACCCACACAGTCATGAGAACAGCTAGAGGACAGACACTTGGGGATATTTGATTTCGACTGTTTACAAACGTGGCTGTAATACTTCAGCTCATCTCTCTGTGCATCCCCCTTTTGCTATGTGAGCTTGCCACTCTTCCCTTAAAAAGAAAAATTGAATGCTTCCTCTTCCTATGAACTTGGGCGCACCCTGGGACTTGCTCAGACCAAGAGAGGGCATTGCAGCAGATGCTGCGTGGCTCCCGAGCCTCAGGCTGAAGCGGCCGTGGAGCTTCTGCTTGCGCTTGCTGGGCTCCCAGATAAGGGGGCCGCAAAGGCGTCTGGGAGGAAAGTCCTGCCCTGCCACCCCTTGGGGCTGAGCCCCAGCGTGTGAGTGCGTCCTGGGCAGAGCCGGCATGGGGCCAGCAGGCCCGCTCACAAGGCCATGAGAAATGACAGCTCGTGGCCGTTGGGTGCTGGGGCGGTGGAAGGAGGAGTCTGAGACCGTGGGGGTCCCTGACGGAAACACGTACTGAGCACTTACGACGGGCCAGGTTCTTGTCCAAGCCCCTTGGATACAAGAAGCCATGGAGCCCTTTCAACAACCCGATGGGTTAAGTGCCATTCTCGCTTCTATTAAAAAATGGGGAAACTGAGTCAGGCAGGGCTTATAACCTCACCCACGCTTTTGTGGCCAGGAACCACTTCTCAGCTTTGGCTCTGAAGTCTCTGTCTCAGCCCCCGCACAGTGCTACACGTGGTGGGCACTGCCCTCTGGCCTGCAGGGCATTCCTCTGGTTTCTGAATGTTTACAGATGGCACGAGGCATGCACAGTAATAACCTTCTACGCACTAAAGCCTGTCCAACAATCTTCTGTCAAAAGAAAGCATTTAGCCTCATTTTTGATGGGTGTTGGACTGTGGGTGTGCTTTGGAATGCTGGAAGGTCATTATCAAGCCTGAGTACCCATTCTGGATATATCTTCAGCTGGGAGAGGTCCCGGAGTCCTCGGGTCCAGACACGTACATCTGGGATAGGAACGAGGGCAGAGAAGCGTATGGCCAACTGTGTTTTCCTGGGATTTCAGAACAGGCCTCCTTAAAGCAGCCGGCTGGTAAAGCAGGGAAACAGCCCCACATTTTCCCAGTGTTACAACCCAGAGAGGAGTCAGGGCTGTAAGTGATCAGATCTGACAACAATACAAATGAAGTGCCAAAAGCAATTACCTTCTAAACACAGGCAGATAAACAATCCCCAGCCCCAGGGCAGGGAGATGCTAAGGGAAGTGGGCGGCTCAAGTGTCAAGACTGGCACAGGGAGTCTTTTTCCTAAAATAACAACAGAATGGCCCCTGATAAAGAATGGAATCAGCCTGATGTTGGGATCATTGAAATAAGGCACACCTCCCTCTTTGTTGAAATACCCAGGAACGTCACTTACAGAGAATGGATAATATAATTGCAGAGCTGATCTGGACTGGGAATGTGAAGAAGCTAAAGGGTAAAGAAAGCTTGGCTTATTTGGGTAAAGTTTCGTCATTTACGGGTGAGAGTTAATAACCACGAGGTGTTTTGATGTCCTCTGTAATAACTCTTATTTTAAAATAACAGGGGAATATTTTTGAATGCCATCTAAACTTCTCAAGGAACTGACCTGGTTCATGTTTAAACTCTCACCATCGTGAGTTTTATTTTTAAAAGTGAAGATACATCCAAAGACAGAAACTGAAGATTTGGGAGAAAAAAAATACGCATCAGCAATAATACTCCCAGTTTGCGGCATACGTTATAATTCTGTATGTATAGCAGGGATAAGGCCACTCTAGGTCACTGCGTGAACATGGCTGCGTGGAAAAAATATGTCCAGCTCAGAAATGAGTCTACATGGCAGAAAATCCAGCTGTTCCTTCAGAACCTTTGAAAATATACGTAACAAGGAAAACATTGGGAGGAAGTAAGTAAAAATAACAACGGCCAGAAGCCATTAAGTCCTTGTCTACTGTTTGGTAAGCAGTGCGAAGAACACCTTACAATTCTTAGAACAACCTAATAAAATACATTTGCACCTTAGAAAGAAATAGGCTCCCAGGATAAAGAAGTTAAAAAAGTTCAGAACAGACAGTGCATTGCCCCTGCCGCTCCTTCCTTCCTAGGACGTGCAGAGGAAACGGGGTCCTTGGCCCCATCCCAGGTCAGCACTCCAGGCTTCGCTCCCCAGCCCTTCACCGCGATCACGCCTTGACGCCTCGGCGCCTCCCCTCCAAGTCACCAACCCTGTGTCCAGGACAAGCCCAGCCTTCCACTGTCTTTGAGTCGCTTCCTAAAAGGGTAGGGCATTCAGTAACAAAGAGTTTACTCTCCTGAGAGATGTGGCACTCTTCCCGAGTTGCCGAGCTGGGGTTTCAGATCCAGGCGGTCTGATGGCAGAGCCGGCGCTTTTAATCAATAAGCCGTAGGCGCTGAATACCGTGCCTGCTGAGCACTAAGCAACACAAGAGAAAAAGGCATTGTGGTACGTCTACGTAAAAAACGCAGAACCAAAACTCTCTGAGCTGTTACAATCCCCGACGCTCACAGGGATGTGTGGGTAGGAGCCGGGTCTGGCCAGGAGTCGGATTGCGGTGTGGGGATTATGGTGGATCGACGTGATTCTTCGGAGCTTTCACAATACTATGATTTTTACAAACAAAAGTACAAAACTGAGGTAATTAAATGTGAATTTAAAAGCCTATTCCAATTATTTGCATTTCCTCCATATGCTTAATTTTACATATTTATTGGAATGTGTTATTCCTCGCTACTTTTCCCTTTTTTAAAAATTGTCACATACATCGTCTTTGGGAGGGTTTTGAAAAATGGTAATTAAATCCACATATACACATATGGTTATGTCTAGTTGCACCATTAATGTTAATAAATGGCATGCGATCATCATCTAATTTGAATTATATAGCATGCGGTGACATAATTATAACATGCAATGATGGAAGGATCCTTATTTAAGCCAAGTGAAATGGCTGGAGTTTGAATTGGATGATTCTTCAATTACAATTTGTTAGTTGCCTGACGGGGCCCTCAGGGACGGGGATGGGCTGAGCTCTGCTTGTGTGAGCAGGAATAAAAGGGAAACAGTTTAAACACAGGAGGAAATACGTGGTGAGAAATGTGATGGTTCTTGTTTTAATCAGACAGAAAAGAAGAGATTTGCCAAAGGTTATTTTCAGACTATTTGTTAAACAGAAATGACTTTCAAGCTGAGGCAAGAAACAGATCATTTCGGGTTGCCATTTAAGGCTGCATGGCTGGTCCGTGGAGAGCACCCCCATTAATCACGGGCCGGGTGCAGAATGGACCTGCTGCCACCCTGCTAATCGTCACCCCCACCATCTTGTCCCTCACCCCCTTCGCTCGGGTCCCTCACGGCTCTTTTCCTGGGCCAGGCATCCTGTTACAAATGCCTGGTCCTGCGCAGAAATGTCTGCTTCTGGCAAGGGCAAGAGCTGACACCCCGGACTCACAGCCATCGTTGAAAGGAGGGACGTGAACTTCCCTTTGCTCTGGAGAAAGTGATGAAGTTCCCGCCGCTCTGGCTAATGACGGGAAATGCATCAGAGGGCGAAGTATCGGGTATCAAAAAAACAAAATGAGCCTGGGAGTCATGAAGCAAATTAGGGAAGCGACATGCAAGCTGAACACGGCAGTGTCCCCTCAAGCCGACCCGCGGGAAGCCGGGGGCTCGCCTGCCAAGGAGGACGTCCTGAGCCGCCCGCGTTCAATCACTGGAAACCCCTCAGGTTTTCACCCTGGAAATGAGATGCCGCATGACCTGCTCCATAAAAAGGGACCCTCACACTCGCAGGTGATGGAATGTTTTTGCTTTGCTTGGATGCCTTAAAACTTCACGCACGGCCTTGGCGCCCCTGGATGTGCTGCTCTTTTGGGGGTGTCTCCCTTCAATGAACTGCCAGGAAGCCCTGCAGGAAACCTGTGGTTCTCGCCGAGCCCCGTGTAGGAACCCCAGCCGAGGCCTTCACCTCCGGTGCAGGGCGCATCCCCCGGGGGAGAAGGACCCCGTGCGCCCCAGGGGCTGGGACCGCGGCCCCCTCTCTGAGCTTCTCCGTCACGGTGGACGCTCTCTTTATCCCTCCTGATTGAAGGTGTGACCCGGGCAAGCTCCCAGGCACCTGAGAGCCCAAGCGGGCCTTTCCTGTTGGAAGCCACTGTGACTCACGCGCTCCACCCTCCCGAAGGTCACATTACAGGCGGGGCTGATGGCGATGCCAGCTTCCCCGTCAGCCAGGGCCCTCCGGCCCCCGCCTGCCTGCCGCTCCTCACGACATCGCTCATCCGTCCACAGCTGCAGGCCAAACCGGAACCAGCGCTGAGCCTGGGGGACGCACTCGAATGTCACTCAGGACCGCGCTGAAGGGGAAATCGTCATGATCTCCGATCCAGCTGATTTCAGTCTCCGTTTGGGGGCTCTTGGGGGCTCACCCCCACCCTGACCAAGCCCTCCCTAGGGAACGCAATTATTGTCTGTCATTTTCTCCTTGGGGGGTTTGCCTCGGAGGGTGGCCCCTGACCACTGGAGGGCCTCCCGTAAGGTGAGAAGAGGCGCCATGGGCCTCCGGCTCTTCTGACCAGGGAAGGCAGGAGGGGCGCCCTGGGGGCAGGTGCTGAAGGAGCAGGGGCTCCAGGCATTCCCAGGGGGCTGCCGTTCTCTTCTCTGCCGTCACGGTGACCTCCTCCAGGGGTGGGGTCAACAGCACATGAAAGTGTGAGAGAAGGTGGGGAATGGTTACCGAGGCCCCTCGTTTACCTGGAAACCCAGGTCCTGCCAGGCCTGGTGAGTGATGATTTCCATATACCTCCTGCCCTCACACAGAGCTGTCAGGTTATCAATATCCCCCACCAGGGCGGTTCATTCGCTATAACCGACGAACTCCACTGACCCATCCTGACCACCAACGTCCACGGTGTGCGTGAGGGTCCCCACTGGGGCTGTACATGCTGTGGGTCTGGACAGATGAATGACATGGATCCTCCACATGGTATCGTACAGAATCGTTTCACTGCCCAGAAGATTCTCTGTGCTCCACCTACCCATCCCTATCCCTTTACACCCATCCCCAGCAACCGCTGGTCTTTTCACCGTCTTTGTAGCTCTGCCTTTCCCAGAATGCCATAGGAGTTAAAATCATATAGTATCTTCAAGTGAGCTTTTATCACTTAGGAGGTAAGAATTTAAGCTTCCTTTATGTTCTTTCATGACTTGATGGCTCACTTCCTTTTAGTGCTGAATACATTCCATTGTCTGCATGGCCGACAGTTTATTTATCCATGCACCCACTCAACGACATCTTGGCAGCGTCCAAGTTCAGGCAATTAGGAATGAAACTGCTATAAACACCCATGAGCGGATTTCTGTGTGGACATAAGTTTTCAGCTCCTTTGGGTAAATACCAAGGAGCACAATTGCTAGATTGTATGATAAGAGCGTGTTTAGCTTTGTAAGAAACCAGCAAACTGTCTCCCAGAGAAGCTCCCTTGTTAATTCCAGTTTTGATACTAATTTCTGAATAGAAACCATTTTTTGCCACTTGAAGTGACTTGCATGGCTGCCTCTTACCTAAGAATGGAGGACGCCACAGGTCTTGCCAACGCAATGGAAGGCAATAATTGAGTTGCTAGACAGACTGAACTTGTCCTGCCCCTGCTTGTAAAACACTGACCTTGAAGAGCAGGCGGCAGCCATGGGAGACCACATGCTCCTCCCGTCACATGACTAAGCCAGCCCAGGGAAGAGAGGCTGAGGTGTGAATTCTGCCCCTGATTGTCCTTAGAGAACCCTCTCGCCTTCCCAAGCCTCGGTGCATGCATCTGCCAAGCAGAGATCCCGATACCTGTTCTGTAGGGTATTGAGTCAAGTCACCAAAGTCAAGTCACGTGACCCAACGCAGGTAGCCCATAACTGCTAGTTGTATTTCCTTTTCTGTTGTAAGGTGGGGGGAGCATTTTAGCGTAAAATGCTGAACCACAGAGACGTTTTAGGGCAAAAGATGTTATTGGAGAGGAGTCCAGCATTGGATTTCTTAGAAAAACTAAAGCTTAGGAACCATTTCGTTCTGTGGAACGAGACTGAACATGTGACCGAGAAGGTGAATAAGTCCAAATACTAACGGAAGCCCAGCCTGGGGGAAAAGATCTCTGTCCCCGTAAGAGCCCCCAGGCAGGGAGGTGGCCGCTGTAGAACTCCTGTTTACACGCAGTTAACAACAGCTCTGGTCTGGTGAGCACTTACTGTACCCCCAGTTTGGTTCTAACCACTGGGTTTACAGAGGCCACCATTTCTGCCACCTTTGCGGACTGAGAGGCCAGGCACAGAGCTGCCCAGCCCCTTGCCCGAGGGAGTAACTCTGCGACAAAAGCAGGTGTTGCGTTGACATGAGGCTGCGCTCTAATCGAACAAAGTACAGGCCTGCCTTCTGAGGCACAGGGAGTTGGGGCTGACTCTTCCCTGAAGTATCAGATGGACGAAGCCCCGGGAAACGGTTTAGCAGGGACGGTCACGTCTTAGCGGCGGCGGCTGAACAGAAACAGAGACATCCAGACAGCTGCTTCCTGATCTAATGGCCTCCCTTTCTAAAGGACCGGCTTCCACATCTCTTACGTGGATCAAATTGGAAAGTAGGGCTACGCTTCTGCTGGATCCAGGCGGCCGCCTTGAATACAGAAACTACTCAGCTATTCACTGCCGTCATAAATTACTCCTGGCGCGTTGTGAAAGGCTGAGGCTGTCGCCAAGCAGGAACCTGTCCATACAGCCAAAAGGCTCCTACCCCATCCCCGCCCGCATCTGTGCACTGCTTATTTCTGTAAAACCAGTAAAGAAAAAGAATTTAGACAAAAGTTAAGCACCATGCTACTCACTAACTACATGTACATGGATGTGCATTTCGTATATTAATTTAGAGTCAAAAGCCAGAGGCTGTGTCTTCAATCACACAGTTAATTTGTCCCTGGAGGAGTAACTGATCCTCAGGGCTGCCCATGGAAGAGCCGCATTTGCAACGTGATTGTTTTATAGGTAATTCAGGCCATTTGTGAAACAAATGCACAAAATATATTAAAACCAACCCAGCAACAATTCATGCTTCATCATATTATTGAAAACTAGCTTCTGTGAGTTACACGGCTCATTTTCAAAGGCGAAATTATTGGCTGGCAATTTAAAGACATTATGTCCTTCATGGAAACATTGGCTCGGCATGGTTGATCAGGACTTCTTGTTTTAACCCTGCACCAGATCAGGCTTTTACTTTCATTTTTAATTTTGATCAGTCCAAGCCAAACATCATTGAATATCATAACCATTCACTAACAGTCTCCATTTGTGTTTACTTTGATAATAATAAAGAATTTAATAAATATGCCCTCTCAAAAAGAGGTTTTCTTTCTTATGCTGTTGATAAAATTCTTACTGTGTAATTCTGACTACATTTGTACATATAAGTAATGATGTGTGTGGATTCACTCATTGATTCATTCCCTAAACATGTTTATGAAGCTAGATTACATGTCAGGAGCTGTGTTGAAATGATGAGGCACAGAGACACCCCGTTTCTGAATGGAGCGTGTAGCTGTAAGTAAGAGCTTGCAAAGTGTGTCTGTAACGAGTGAGGCCCTGTGGGCTTTGGGGCCACATAACCTGCTGCAACTACCTCACTCGACTGTCATAGCGCAAAGACAGCCAAGGGCGACGCTCAGATGAACGCACCCTTCACAGGTCTGTTGTCCCATCCAAGGCCCAAGAAGTAACCCCGTGAACTCTGAACTGCACAATGCAGTTGGGAACGGAAACCGGAAAGTCCTGCTCCACCTAGTTCACCTGTGGTTTCCGGATCTCTGCTCTCAAGTGTGGCTCTGGGGTTTGACCTTCAAACTCAAAAATCCCTGTCATTTTAACACAGTAAAAACCCTCCTGAGGCCAACAGGGTTCCATTCTGATTTGTCTCCTTAGTCCAGAGGGATTCATGGCATCCTGACGCCTTGTGGGTGGCACCCCATCATACGTCTCCTTGTGCGTCCTTCGGCTCTAGGACATTACTACTGGACCCTTGCCTTCTGCTGCACAAGTCTGCACAGTCTTGCCTCTACGGGTCCATGCCAGCATCAGGCCAGCGCTGGGGAAGGAAGGACCAAGCCCTCATTCCTGAGATCCGGCTCTGCGGCACTAAACCTCGTCCGTTCCAACGTGGAAGTGCACAGAATCTAACCACAGTCCCCTCTATTCTGGTCTTCCGACCTCTATGGCAAACATCCAACTGAACAAGCAGTGAACAGTTCTGACTTCTCCGAGCCCCTCTGGCCAGAAACTGCCTTAGAGCAGGAACTGCCAAAGCAGACAGGTGGCCCAGGGATTTTTAGCTGCTTGGCACGTTAAAGTTAGACAGCCTTATTCTCCAGTTCTTCAGCTGAGCGTATCAGAGACAGGCAGAAGGTGTCCCAAGGGCCTCTATCATTAAAGTCTCTGTGTGAGCTCCCAAAGCCCCTCTGAGCTTGCACAGAGCTGGGTCCCTGTAGTTGGTACTCAAATATGCTGAACTCCTCTTCCTCAGAGGGGGCATTAGAAATCAGTCATGGTCAAGAGCATGTGCTGTTTGGATTCTCACAAGGCAATATTATAAAATATCTTCTTGTGAAATGTTATGCAGGCTGATTACACATGTATCCATTACTCCCCCATTGCCCTAAAAAAGGGCAAAAATAAATAAAATAAGCCTATTGAATTTTAAAAGAATCAACGCTGTGGGTGTTATTTTTTAAATTTATGAAACTGATTTCAAATATTAAAGCTTCAGAGTAAGAAGAATAAAGACCTCGTCTGCAGAAAAGACCAAAAAAGAAAAATAAAAATGGCAATGAAAGCTTCAGTCCAGAAGAATTTTTAAACTGCTGCTATGGGAAAAGGAAAATGAGGGGAGTGGGAATTAAAAAAAGAAAGGAAAAAAAAGAAGAAAGGAAAGACCCGTTCCTGAGATTGATCTTTAAAGAGAGAGACTTCTAATGGCTACAGATGTATATACATTCCAAACACCAGAGAAGCAGATTTATTTATTAGTTGTGTGAGAACGTATCGTTTTCTATCAGTGTCAAACTTCAGGGTGAAGTCGGAGCATTTATATTCTATCTCAGCAGGGAAGGTTTCCGTGTGTGGCTTCTGGGTGCAATACCATGTGACAAGGCAGAGAGGGAAAGCCACAAGGGGCCTGTTTAATGCTCCTAGTCAAGATGCCACCTGGAGCAGAGCAAAGAGCCCTAAATTAATTTTAAAATGTCATTTAAAAACCTGTTACTGTGTACGAAGCACTTTGCATGCATCCTCAAAATCGTATAACTTATGATTACCCTCTTTGCATAGAAATGTGTGTGGAAGTCAACTTATATTAGCTCATGGCAGTTGATTTTTAATTTTTAGGAATTTTGCAAGTTAGTTGTTAAATACAGCATATGTGTACTATTAAATAAATTAAAATAAAAAAAGGCAATACTCAAAACTGATCAATTCCTATTTTACTAATATTTATGCTCTGAAGATAATTTACAACTATTATCACTGTGTGCCGTAAAGATTGGTGTGGTAAAGTGTCTCTTTCCAGCTCCACATATAGTGGGGTCATCTGGTTACTTGGAATAGACTACAATGGAAGTATTTACACCATGGAAGTCGGCAATTGCTACAAACAACATGTAACATGTTATTCTGTTGCTTGTTCAGACCCAAGAAATGTAGAGAGGAAATATAAATGATTCCAATTAAATTGAAAAGAATATGGTGTTCACAGCCATCAGATTATGAATAACACACAAATTAATAAACTATTCTTGTAGCACTCAAAAATGATTATTATTCAATTCTGCAAAAATGTCACTTAGGTCATGGATAAGCAAGTGACATTCTTGCATATGTTGTTGTGGCTTCACTTTGATCTTTCCAGTAAATGCAAACTAATTATCAACCAACCAACCTGCGCTTCAGAACTACACCTGTTAATCAACTGCAATCTTAGGTTGGCTCTGGGCACAAGAATTTGGCAAAAATCAATGAAAATATTCGGTGATAGGCAATCAGCTCTAGGGAATTCATTAGAAAGAGTATTGTATATTTATTATTATTTACAAAATGCATGCTACCCATCTTTTATAGCAGCAAAATGAATAGTAAGTTTGCTTATGTATATACATGTATGTATAGTTTTAAACATTTACCAACACACAAGTGAACAAGGCTCAGAGAGGTTATTTTAGCCAAGATCACATGAGGAAGTGTCATGGGGCTAAGTGTGGGAAGAAGGAGGAGAACTTGTCAGAGGAGGGGAGATATTTATAGGCCCCATGGGGCTTCTGGTCTCATTCCCACTGGCTCTTGAATGCCTGAATTCTAAGATCTCACCTGTATTTTGTATGCAACCTTCTGTTTGTTGGTTAGTTCATTTTCTGATGGCTATTAGAGAGGGTTGGTCTCATAAAACACATCCCACCTCCGCTGACCCTCCTTCTTCAGATTTTATAATTAAATACACACAAGTGCTACCAAACCTGGTATATGTGGGTCTTTCAACACTGATATCCCCAAGGTTCACCCCTGTCAGCCCTCTGACTCTTTTTCTTTCCTATCAAGTTTAACAAAATATAGACACAGATTTTCAATAAATCATTTCCTGGCTCTTTTGACGGGAATGCCACTAGCAGACTGAACAGGTTCTTCCAGTCCTTTCCTACTGCAGGCACTAGCAATCAGAACAGGTGGGTGACCATAGTATCTATGGCTTCTTTCTTATCAAGTAACAGCAATAAAACAGTGCAGAAAGCTTATATTTTTATAGAACTTTAAGCTGTATAATGTACTTCACTATCATCATATCTGTTGGTCCTCATAACGGTGGTGAGATATGTGGGATAGATCTCATTTAACTTAAGAGGAAATCGAGGCTCAAGAAGCTTAGACATCTCCATGGTTACAGCCTTATTACACTGAAGTGCAGGGCTTACTAACTGTCGTCACGGCACCATGCACCCCTGTAGTGGAAATGTGAGCAGAATCCCTCAGGTTTATTGAGCAAAGCAAGGCAATAAAGAAAGATAATGAAGTCCAAATAAATTGAGCAGCAAAATCCCCATCAGCTCCTCACGAGAGAGACACAGTGCCAGGAGAGGACAGAAAAGACACTGGAGGTCAGGTTTTGTTCCTTCCAAGTGCTTTTCCCCATAGAAATAAAGATCGCAGCGAACTGTGGAAAGTCCCAGCAATTCTTGGTGTAAATTCAAATCACACATGAGCTGACTCTTTCAGGATAGAATCAGGACAACGGGAAGTTGCTGAAAAGGGAGATCGCGTCTCTGAGCAGTAACCACGGGCCAGAAGTTTCACCTAGCGTGTTAGGTCCAGCCTCCAGGCACTGCTGACAATGCTTCCCTGAGGGGGTCACCAGGCCCATTCCAGTTCATAGGTAAGGAAACGGCTTAGAGAGATTTAAAAACTTGCCTGAAGTCACCCAGGTAGCAAGTCTCAAAACTCAGATCTGACACCAAGTTTGTCTAACTCCGTGACCTGCGCCTTTAAACCCCTGTGCTAATCTACAGAGAGAGCGAACTGCTCCTTCGGCTGAGTCCCTTACACACAACCTCCTACTCTCTGCAAACTATTTGTAGAAGCAGCTCCGGGAAAGACAGCCCCTGTCGGATGGCTGGGCACAGCCCCAGAAAGAAACACGTTCATCCCATCTCTGACTCAGATGCTTCCTGCCCAGGCTGGAAGCAGGGATTGCCAAGACAGCTGTGGAGAGAAAAAAAAAAAAAAAAAAACGAAGAAAAATCCAGCTTTTTCAAAGTAAACTCCTACGATTTAAATGGAGAGTTAATCAGGCGGCTGGCTGAGTTTGGCCAAAAATGGAAGTTTCTGTGCAGAAAAAGCCACACGCTTGCCCAACACCATCAGCAAGTTCGTTCCCAGTGCCAGCACCCCCCGGGGAAGACTCTGCTGGCTCTGGCTGGGTGGGTCTGAGGGACTGTCCCAGTGGGGGCCGTATCTGGACTCTGCAAACGCTCCCACAGTTCCCCCCGGGGACACCACCAGAGCAGCCAGGGTGGAACAGAGTGAAACCTACAAGCCATTTCATGGGCTGGCTGGGTGGCTTCACTGGTTGAAGCATCATCCCATATACCAAAAGGCTGAGGGTTCGATCCCTGGTCGGGGCACATATGGAAGCAACTGATCAATGTTTCTCTCTTACATCAGTGTCTGCCTGCCTGCCTGCCTGTCTGTCTGTCTCTCTCTCTCTCTCTGTCCCTTCCTCTCTATTTAAAATCAATAAACATATCCTCAACTGAGGGTTAAAAGATAATAATAATAATTGAAATGCATTCCATTTCCTTTTCTATTTTTAGACTAGTCAATAGCCAATTCTTACAGTATTTATTTGTGCTTATTATAAAGGCACTGTGTGACTGTAACACAAACGTGAAAAATTCAAGAAAGCATTACTGCAAGAAGCCATTCGGAAATAACTACTATAAAAATGAACACACATATTCTTGTTCCCTATTATATGTGTGTGTGTGTGTGTGTGTTTGTGTGTGTGTCTGTGCATCTGTATTGTTTATATACAAGAGGAGGGCAAAAAACAGAATTTATTTATAAAAAATTGTGTATTTATTCTTACACATTTGAACTTCAATCACCTTCAAAGTACTCTCCGTTTGATGCAATACACCTATTGAGACCCTTTTTCTACTGCTCAAAACAGTTCTGAACTCATCAATTTTGATGCCTGTTAAGTGCTTTTACCATTTTTTTGTTTTACCTCTTCCACATCGGCAAAATGTTTCCCTTTGAGGACTATTTTCATACAGAGAAACAAACAACAACAACAAAAGTCACTTAGGACAAGATCAGGTGAATAAGGAGGGTGGGGCATGGAGGTCATGCTGGTTTCGGTCCAAAACTGCTGAACACTCAGCGTGGTGTGGGCAGGTGTGCTTGTAAATCACCCATCGTGAAATGGGCAAATGCATTGGAAGAGTCTACAAAAAAAATTCACTGAAGCCAAACGCAGCCTCTTACAACGACACCAGCTGGCACACTGATACAGATGGGTACCTAGAACACTCACTTAGTGGGGGAAGCCTGTACTACAAGGGCCCGTCTCCCCGCAAGACGATAATTCTGGGTTTTTTTGGCCCACCCCTCATATAAGTGACCTCATATTATATAATCTAGGTTTTAAAAAATTATAAAATTATGTTTTAGAGTTTTGACTTCTTTAATTTTCCTTCAAGTTATTCCCTATATAATAATTAACACGAACTAAGTGCTCACAATAACTGTTTTCTATGTGTGTATTAACTCAAAACAGAAAATATTGATTTACATATGGAGAAACTGAGACACAGAGAGGTGAAATGACATTCCTAATGTCACAGAGCTAGGAAGAGGCGGAGCCAGGACTTAACCCAAGTGATCAGACTAAAGAACTCATATTCAGTATATATAATACCTCTTATCTATAGACAGCCCATCGTTCTTTTATAAAAAGATATACATGTTATCATGCAATAACTGTCCTACTCTAATATTTCAGTGAATTAGCATTCATTCAACAAACATTCATTGACTTCCCACACTGTGCTAGAGCTGTGCTAGTGACTGGGAATACAGCCGTCCCTCTCTATATCATGGTTCACTTATCACGGACTCCCTCTATTGCAGGATTTTAAAAAATATTATATTTAATTATTGATCGCAGATTTTTCACTGTATCGCGGGATTTTGCAGTACTGTATAGGTATGTTGTTAAAGTTACGCAGGTTTAAGAGTGTAGAATAAATGTAAGGTTCCTACTTTGTGCGGGGGGGGGGGGTCTGGAACATAATACCTGTGATAAGTGAGGGAAGACTATATATAGTGTTAAAGGCGACACAGTTCTGATTCACTCACTTCTTTGTTATAGAAGTATTTACTGAGTCCCAAACATGGGCGTGGGTCCAGACGCTAGAGCTAATCACAAGGAACGACATATAAGTGGTCCCTGTGCTTTCACGTGTAGTGGTAAGACAGAAAATAAAAGCTGGGCAAAGCAACAATAGCCCGTGACGTCACGCAGTGACTAGTGCTATGGAGAAACAGCAGGGTGACGGGGACATAGGGGGTATGAGTGGCATTTCAACAAAGACAAGGGAACAGTGAGGGAGCAAAGCATGCAGCTAGCTGGAAAGGAGTGTCTGGTAGCATATTACAATCCAGAGAGTGATACAGATACAAACATGTAGGAGAAAGAGCCAGAGCAAGGCCATAGGAGCAAGAACACCCTCGTGATACGCCCCCAGAGGAGCAGGCAGGGAAGAAGGCTGCAGGTGCGGGTATTGTGGAGGACAGATAGCTGGGAAGTTGATGGGAACCACATTAGGATGAACTTGAATGTCAGCGTTGGTCTTGATTCAGTAACAAACTGGTCGAGCCTCTTTCATCCCCAGCATTCTGTCACCAGCTTGTTCTGTAACGAACTTTTAGGTGATGGCCTAAGTTCTAATGAGGTTATAGATGGAGTGATGTTTAGGACTCGGGCGCATACATTTGTTTCCAGTAATGAAGAGCATCAATGAAAAAGTGAAAATCACCTTAGCACAGAATTAAGAAGAACCCTAAGATTGCAGAGATAATAGGTTTCCATGAAGAGAGCCCAAAACATTCTTGATCTCCTTACACATGGTGGTTCAACTGAAACATTTCTGGTAAATATTTTATCACATGGTTTCGAACGAGTCATCTTGGGAAATGTCGAGATGTTAGGCATAGTTTTATGTCTATACTAGCACTTTAGAAGTGTTGAGAGACAGTCTTCCTCGAGAATAAACTGAGAGGAAGCTTCTGGGGAGCTAGATCGTCTCTGGGGAAACTGTGTCTCCCTCTGAGAGATAGCCTTTGTTCCACTGAGACATTTGTCACTCCAGGATTAATTTTTTAATGGACTTCATGATCTTTCAACAATGTGAATTCTCCGCTGCTGTGAATCGTCACGCAGATTAATGTGTACTTTGACTCCAGTCACTGTTTTTCATCTCTGTGAAAAACAACACAAGGGAACGGGGACAGTGAGGGTCAGAGAAAGTGGGAAAAAGTTAGAAGGAGGAACTCGGAATTTTTATAGAGTAAAAACGTAATGCTCCAGATGTTATTTTAGGTTAGGTTACCCCTGTATTTGTGTTAGAAAAAGCATGATAAAGTTAGCAAGTAATTTTCTGTGGGAGTATCTGCGACAGTCTCATGCATCTGTGGAATAATGGATATAAGTAGAAATCCTGAGAAATTATATGCTATTACTGAATTCTGCACTCCTTGCTATTCTCTATTTTGTTGAAAACCTCTTTGTAATCAAAATGGGACAATGTCTGGTTGATTAATTTTAAAATTGGCTTAGAGAGAAATCATTTTTTAAATGGCATATGTGTGTCCTACAGAATATATTTTAAAGTAACATATCTGTGGACTCATTTGCACATTTGGTGTGTGACTAGTCTCCCTGTGTGTGTTTTTACTATAGACGGGGTCTGCTAAGTGACTATTTCTGTCCTCATTTTTATAAAAATCATATCCATGCTTCATTATGTAAGATCTCCAATGTTTGTTTCTTTAAAGAATACCTGGAACTTAGAAGCAAAGCTATAGAAGTGCAGAATTCTTCTAGGTTAATTTTTCTTAATAATTCTTATTTAATAAGGTTTTTTAAATAAATTGCCTTTGCCAAGTTTTCCCCAATGCTTTTTACTTCCTCTCAGAGAAACAAATTTCTCTTTGTGTTCCTATTTTATCACTTTGGCTAATTCTTATTTAAATCACATAATTAAAACAACAAATGTACCCTGCACAAACAACGTGGGAAGCAGGGAAAAAACCAAAAGCAAAGAAGCATGTGGGCATCCGTGAGGGGTCAAGTGTCATCCTGGGAGTAGGTTAAGTGAAGTTTTAGTTAAGAGGGCTTTCTATCATATTTCACACAATATATGAAGAGCAAGAAATTTTTAAATGCAGCTGAAGGGGCAAACTTCGTAAAGGACAGTATTTTATGTCTCCCACCGAAAGAGGAAAAAAAAAAAGCTTCCATTTAAAGACTTTATCACTACCTTCAAAACAAGACTGTCTCTAATTAACTAACTGCTAAAAATACAGAGTGGATAAAATCAGGCATTATCGCAACAAGGTACGACAAGGTGACAGCATGCTTATTTAAGAGATAATTCATCTCAAGTAATCTTGAATAGGCAGCAGGCAACTTACTACTAACTGTCAAATAGACTGTCTTTATAGTATGAAATATAGATTTATTTAACAGCAGTGCTCACTTTTTATCAAGCTATAAATTCTTATTAGTGGGAAAATGTAACCCACATAGAAAAAGAGGTTGCTATAATGACATAAAAAGACTTAACATATGCTAACACCAAGTTTGGGCAAAAATGAGGGAGAAATGCCTAGCGTCACAGAGTATTAATGAGGTGTAAGCTGATTACTGTCCCTCCAGGAAAATCTAGGAATGCTCATTTAAAAAAATGTTTTCGAATATATACCCCAGTATGCATTATTTTTAATTCTAAAAATTTCTATTGAATAAGCAATCAGAAATAACCAAAAAGATATGTCGTAAAAAGTTCTCAACAGACCTCTATAGAAACACATTTTAAGAAAGGAAAGAAGTCAGTGTCATTACTGTTAAGCTGAAGTGTGTTATTCTGAGCTTCACATGGACGCATCCAGTTTTCAAAATGCCTCTCTGTAGTTTGGATGAACAAACGGGCAGAGAGAACCCGCCACGGGCTGGGCGTTCTGCAAAAGGCCGGCTCTGCTCTGTTGTGGGTGAGGCTAGTCCAGCCTGCCTTCCCACATGCCTCTCACAACTCAAACTAGAAAATTCCCTCAGGCTACTGTGAAGAAGGCAGTTTAGAATGAGGGCCAATTAGAAGCCTGTCTGAGACGAGCTATGATGGCCGGGGCAAGTTATGATGGCCGGCATCAAAAGGCTAAGAGTAAAAATAAATCAAAGGAGAGAGATTCGAGAAATATTTGAGGGGTAAAAGTGACGCTGGTTGATTAATTGGATTTACTTGGGAAGTTTGGGCGAGAGGCAGATATGACAAGGACCTATCTCAGGTGGGTTTATATTTGAGTGTCTGGACATGAGCTGAAAATGGTGCCACTCTGTTCATCGTAGGCCGATCAGGTTGAGCTGCCTGATGGAGAGTCAAGTAGAAATGCCTGAATAGCAGTTGGGTTACAGTCCAGAAGAGAAATGGCTTTGGAAAGGCAAATTTGTAAGCGATGAACATATAAGAGACGTGAACAGATCACCCAAGGCGAGCCCGTGTGACAGGAGTGAGGTCCGAAGAAACCCAGGGCTCCAGGAGTGCCCGGCACACAGCTGTCAGCTGGCAAGTGCCTGAAATAATACACGAGGAAAAGGCTGAAGGGACTCCGAGTCAGAGCTCTTTCTAATGAACTGGTACGTGTATAAGCCAATAATGATCATTCCATGTGTCATAAATAAAGTGCTGTGGAAATAAAATTAAATGTCTCCTACAATAATTTATTAACCTTGACAATAAAGAGAGCGGATTAGGCGTGGGAGATATTATTCTCACCTTCATCACAATACAATTGAGGCTAAAAACGGTGTTTTGTCCAAGGCTGCAAGGAAGGGTGCCATTCACAATGGTAGAACCAGGAGTAAAACTATTTTTTTACCTATTGAATGAGGGGTTATTAAATTGCCAGTTGTATTGATTTCATTGGAATCAGAAGAGAGGATGGGGAGCAACGGCGGGAGAATTAGCTCCTTGAACTATAATGCGAAACCACAAGAGTCCAAAGGGAGCTCTGCCAACCGAAACCATCTGAAGGACGGGGTGTTCCCCCGCCACAGGGTTCCAGAACAGACCTCCTTCCCGCCAGGTTTACGAACCCCCGCACTGGTTTCCCTTCAATGCTAACATAGCAAGATTCGCATTAATAATCCCCCTCCACAAATGCATGACCTGAAATTCCTTTCAGATACTCAGGTTGTTGATGGGAATTTTGCTTGGAATTTAAAATGTATTACAAATTGGGGGCCCCTTTGCCCTCTTTAATCAGAAAGCCTCTCTAGAGGGGTCTGGACTCTCTGAGTTGCATTAATGGGTATTTTACCATGTGAGGAAGTCTAATATTCCTAATGTATGCAATTACTCTTTTTCCCTCCATCAGCTACCGACTCCTGAACATTTTTGCTGACATGTGTGTGCCCCTCTCGACCTACCAGAAGACTGTGGGACTACGTGGAGGGTGAGGAGGGATCTCTTTCTTAGCCTAATCAATCAGTCCACCTCGGGGACCTCTAAGGAGTTAGGTCACATGGGACTTTAGAGTGTATTTCTCTTCCGTTCCAAGTGAAAATTCCATTTTTGTCGAGAGGAAGGACACAGTGACTCTCAGTGCAAAGCTGTTGCGCTTTTGAGGAGGAGCACAGCACTGCCTCTCAGGAGTCCTGAGGGAGGGGCTCTCAAGCAAAATACCAAACAAAGTAATGCTAATTTCCTAATAAAGCGCTGACAAGGGACAAGGACGTTTAACACGGAGCGGGGTCACTGACACTGTGGTCTGGTGCTTCTGGCCAAGGGAAAAGGTGCTCAAATTTGGGAGCCCCTCTCAATTATTCAGAACTAGACAGCATGAGAGGATCACCAAGGGGTCTTAGCTATGGGGCTATTCCTTAAAATATCCATTGCCCCTTTTACCTAGTTCTTCGTTCCACACGCCACTTTCTAACAGAGCCCTTAACTAACTGCAGCTCCTGCCGCCTGCCTCTTGGAATCCAGCCCCTATGTAAAAAGTAAAACTTCCTTTAAACATCCATGCTGCAAGAAGCTAAGCCACATGGAGAAACCCTGGAGAAGCCACCTGAGAAAGACCAAGGCACTCAGAGACACCAAACATGCATGTGAGGAAGGCTTCCTGGAAGAAGAGTCTTCCACTCCGGCTGATGCAGTGTTGATCAAACATGACCATCCAATAGAGCCATTCCTGTATTCCTGACTCACAAAATCACAAGCAAAATGAAAATGGTTACTTTGAGTATCTAAATTTTGGGGTAGGAAGCTACGCTGCAGGAGATCATTAAAATAATGGGCACCTTGCCTTACACATTCAGCAAGTCACTCAACAGAGCCAGCTGCCCCCTCGCGGAGTCGGGCAGAAGGGCATAAGCTAGCACAGAACCCGAAGTATAAAACTGCGGGGGTGCCCTGTAAATGCTACTTAGGGAAAGGCGGGCATCCTTAACTCTTCCAAATGGCAGAGTGACACAGTTTGATTGGTGACGACATATGGTCACACTGGGGAAAATGTGGACAACAGGCAACAGGAAGAAAAAGCAGGAGGAAGGCAGAACCACTTATGTTTTCTCTTGAAACCGAACATACAACACGGATGGAGGCAGAAGCATGGAAGTGTCACGTCATGGAGAGGAGCGGACACCATCAGGAACATTTAGTGATTAGAATTATGCTTTAAAAAAAAAAGATTTTATTTATTTATTTTTAGAGAGAGGCGAAGGGAGGGAGAAAGAGAAGGAGAGAAACATCAATGGGGGGTTACCTCTCACATGCCCCCAACTGGGGATCTGGCCCATGACCCAGGCATGTGCTGTGACTGGGAATCGAACCGGCGACCACTTGGTTCGCAGGCTGGTGCTCAATCCACTGAGCCACGCTGGCCAGGAAGAATTGCACCACTTTAACTGGAAGGAAGGAGCTCGCTAAAAATCACTACAGATGACTCTAGACTGCCTCGCCACTATGTAAGACAGCAAACACAAAGAAGTCACGGGCATGAAGGGAAGGGGTCATTGATAAGTTTGGCTTTAGTTACACTGGATTTGTTATGGGTCTTTCTTATTTTTTATTGTTGTTCTATTACAGCTGTCCCAATCTGCCCCACAGCTCCCTCCTGCCTGCCTCCCCAGTCACCCCCCGCCCCCCGCTGTCCATGTTCATGGCTCGCTTATACCTGTTCCTTGACAAGTCCCTTCCCCTTCTCTCCGTCCTGCTCCCTCTCCCCGCTCCCCTCAGTCTGCTCCTTGTTTCCGTGCCTCTGCTTCTATTTCGCTCGTTTATTTGTTTTGTTCGTTAGGTTCCTCTTATGGGTGAGACCATATGGTGTTCGTCTTTCACGGCCCGGCTTCCTTCACTCAGCAAGATGATCTCCATGGTATATGGGTCTTTTAATGATGGCAGTCGAGCCCTGGAAAGGTGACTGTACTGGGCCTTCACTCTTCCATGATTCTCACCTTTCTCTCGCATTTCCTAATTATTTTTAATAGAGGACAGGAGTCCAAGAGAAGCTGGTTGCTGCTGTTTCCCCACGAACAGTGCCATACAGATTCTTACATCCTTACGGCCCCAACTTCCCACCCACTCACGTTTCCCACTTGGTATTTCTGATGATCTGTAATTATAGACGTAAGATCCCGGTACTGACTGGGCTACATTTTCTGCTACGAAAGTTATGTACATCATTATAGGCACATGTTCACTGAGATATCGAAGCGTCCGATGCTTCTATAGGGAAGATAACGGTCAACCTCTGCACCGTAATTAAGTCTAAATGGGAATCCTAATCATTTTCCAAATGAGCAAATGGTACGCCAGTCTCGAGCAGCTGTGTCACGGCAGCAAATAAAACGAGCGTGCCGCACAGGTTAATCAGTCACTTACGAATGTCACAACCCTCAGAAAAGCCCACATGAGATCTCAGCACTAGAGCTAATTAGCAGCCATTGTTGAAACTCTGTATGGTTTTTACCTGGCTTACCGCTGGAGTTTCTAGTTTTTCACATTCCCCTGCCCACTGAATCTCTCTTCTCATAGCAATTCATATCCAGTCATTTACATCTTCTACGCACTCACTCCGGTACAGGCAGGAGAACATGGAAGAAGCCAGGAGGCAGAGTGGGACTCAGCTGGGTGCAAATCCCACCCAATTTCATTCTTACTCATAAAAATCTGGACTATTGAAATGTTCCCGTCTCTCCATTTCAGCAGTTTATCTATGACCTGTATGTGATGTACCTAACTTCTGATGAATTTCCAAGTAAACTGCAGACATTCATAAATCGCTCCCGTGAGTTTGGCAGCATACATAATATTAACCACAGTTCGGTGTTTGTTTACAGCTGTTCTTTAGGTGTGACATTTATCCATGAGAAAGTGCACAGATTAACTGTATATTTGTTGACTTTGGAAAATGCATACCCTTGTGAACCTTCAACCCTTATCAAGAAAAAAGATTTACTTCCAAGTCATTGTTAGCAAGGGACCTGCACACGTATTGAGAAATCTACTCTGTGTCTGGCCCTTTGCTAGGAATTCTCACATATACTACTTGAATTAACCTTCAAAATAGTATAAGACGTGCATTATTATTGCTATTCTAGGATACAGAAGGCTAAGGTCCCGGCATTAAATAGCGGTGTCCCCAGTCAGAGGATTAGACACTGACCTGGGACTTGAATCCAGGTGACGGGCAATCTCATGACCAGACGAGAATTCACAGACTGTTTAATTCCTTCATTCCAGAGGTAAGGAAATAGAAGTTGAGAGCACTCAAGTCATTTTTCTAACGTCTGGGAGTCAGAAAGTGTCAGAACGAGGCCAAGTCTAGGGCTGTTGAGGATCTATTATGTCATTCTGTGTTTTTAACTGTAAGTTGTTATACCTATGAACCATAAACAAAACGTTGGCTGGGTATTCTGTCCATGACACGGATTTATTAGGACAAAAGAAAGGGTCGCAGTCTGCTGCATGAGTCCTGGCAAGCCATGTGCAAGAAGACAGGGCGAGGAGAAGGCTGTTCCCTATGGAGGGCAGAGGAAGCTAAGGGGAGCGGCCGTCAGAACCACACAGTTCTCCCTGTCGGGCTGCTGTTGCTGACACGGAGTATAAGAGGGCCTGCTCCTGGCCCTTCCGATTCCTGGCATCCATATGGCTGACCCTTGCACTGTGCCTGCCTTGCTTCCTAGCTGACAGTCCCTAGTTGGGCAGCCTCTATTTGGGGGTCACCTGCCACAACAGCCTCAGTTTCCACCTGAATGCTGATGTGAGGTCAACCTACGGTCTCCCTAAAGTGATCAAACCTACTCTGCCTTTGCCAAACACTTATTGCTTCTGAAGTCTCCCCAAAACCTGTTTAGCAGAGGCCGAAAGCCTTTGACAAAACTGTCCTCCAGTTCAATGGCTCGGATTCATGGTTCTGTCTGCTCACGTGCCGATGTAACTGAAAGTGTTTTCTGCCTCAAGAACCGGCCTGTCACATTTACTGACATTGGTTTTATCGTCTGGGAAGAGATCAGCCAGGCTCAGTACTGGCCACTGTGCCACATGAGCCTACCGTAAATATAGTCTCTTCATTCCTGTGTGTCTTTTACTGACTGCGATGAAGGTGAGAAACCAGTGTACATTAGGCATCACGCACATGCCGAAAACCACACGGAACAATACTTCCGCCAAGAAGATAAAATATCTTTAGAAGGCAAGGTGTGACATTGCTTTCGGGTGCTCCTAGTTGGGGGCCCTGTCAGCACCAAGGTGGGGCCTCCTGGGGCTCACACCTGGGAGGATATGCAGCTCCATGGTGAGAAGAGACAGGGAAGAGGAAGAGATTTAACAACTGAAGAACCATGCCGTACGAGCCCGCGAGCCAGTCAACAAAGCACTCCAGGAAGACTACCCTTGCTGAAGTGATACGCAATTTGTGGGAAATCACTAATTGCAACTTATATAAATTAGCTTTAAATCGTTCCAGAAAAGCAGCCTGCTTATCCAATGGGAGGTATTTAAAAATTGCCGAGCTGTGAGAAGCTCTTGCCCAAGGTGAATGGCATTCTCCTGTCCTTCTGGGGAGAGATTATTTAAGCGGCTTATATTGAGAATTGGATTTAAGTGTCCCATGGGGTAAGTGGAGACATTTGCCAATGCTGAAATGAAGAATACTTAAAAAGCATGCCGTCTGATTAAGTACAGCCTGACTTCAGGCCACAGATCTGCCTTTACGAATTACCCTCACAGGGAGAAGGTGCTGGGAGGTCTCATTTAGAAAAAACAAAATGAAACACAAAAACAGGAATTCAAACGTACTGTACTTACTATAGAGACCACCACTCGCTTCCTAGAAGCCAATTAAGAGATGCTTTTTGAGTAATAAATTGTTATCATTTGCTAAGAACACGCCACATATCCAGCACTTAGCGATACCCTCCCCCAGGGCCCAGGAGGCCTTGCACAATCCGGCCGGACCGGGCCTGTGCTTTTGCTCCTTAGAAGTCCCCTGGGCTCCCTTGAGTCTCAGGCGTTCACCCGCACCGTGGGGTCTCCCCTCTCCAAGCCTCCTTTGTCTAGCTATTCACACCCCTGATGTCTCAGCGTTCAACCAGAATGAATGTCTAGTAACAGGAAGATCGGGGATTTCCTACCTTGGACCTTTCCCCTGAACTTGAACTTGTGTGTTGTGACAATTTCCTACCGGGACACCAGACCATGTAGCTCTCATGCTATGAATTCCCCAAACACACGTCCCTTTTTCTTTCCTAACACTTCCCACAACTGTGATTGCGTAGGGGAGCCCCAGAAGGGCTTGAAGAACATCCTTGTCTTGTCCACATCGGCATCCCCTTCCCTTGGTGCTGTTCCCATAGGAGTTTAAAAATAGAACGAACACATCTTCAGTGAACTCTCACATCGTTTCTCAGGATAGGAATCGCTGTTCTCAATTACACAGAAGAACATTGAAGGTGAGAGAGGAAATGTCTCTAAGGTCCTTAATGCATAAATGATTGAACGTCTACCTTACTCCAAAACCCGTGCCTTCGAGTCTTGCGTGACACTGTCTTACACTTTGAAGGAAACTCTTACTTTGTGACTTGAAGATACAGAAGTGAAAACAGGACAAATAAAGGCTAAAAACTAACGCGGAACTTGTGTAGCTTACGGTTAGAGGGTGGTATCAGCTTTGATGTGCTTAACCGGATTTTTTCTGCGTTGGGCCATCACGGGCACTCGGTCAAGAAGCAGCGGTTCCTGAAAACGCCTGCTCGCTGGGCATGGGGGTGAAGCGAGGCCATGCTGCGTTTTCCTGTCTAGGCACTGAACTTGAACTGTGTAGGAGCGCGCTCACAGAGCAACTGCGGCTGACGGAAAGCACAAGGGGCAAGGCTGCGTCCCTCTGATGGGACAGGCGATGCCCACGACCTACCTCTACTCTTCATTTTGGGCGGTGGCTATTTCAGTCAGAGGGAATAAAATTATAATCATGTCGAACCACGTTGGAAAGATATGTTATGGATGAATTCATCACAATAGGGCATTCGGTTGACTTTTATAAGTATGCACAATAACTTAAAAAAAACGGAAAATCTTTGCAATAACATAGCTAAGGCAGACACAACTATTTCCTATTCTACACTGCTTGTGAGCAGGACACGTGGGGATGGCCACCCAGAGCTGCCTCACGGCTACACAGACTTTATGGGGAAGCTTCACAGCTTCAACGGGGTGATGATTTCTCTGAGACTTAAAAATGACAGAAGCCACAGAGTCATCATTGTGTGACCTCTCACTATGCTGTCAATCTTATTAAAAAGAACACATGAATCTTATTAAAAAGAACACATGAATCTTTACCTGAAGCTGGCTGATGAGCAAGTTTGCAAGCAGGAAAGCATACAGCTGCTTAAGAAGCCAGTTTCTCGGATTCCTAGGTCAGAAATAGAGCCAAAAGAAGTACACAGTCCCTTAATTGTGCACCAGGGTCTCCACGACACTGCTAGTTTTGATGCATTTAATTGCAAACCCCCAAATATGGTATTACCCCAAGATATGGAAGGTACGGCTCAGTGGCAACTTGAGCAACCAGCTAAGCAAGAAGCGGATTCCAAAGGGATTTGCGGGACCACAGACGAGAGGGACAGAAGAGAAAATGGGAAATTCTGGAAGACCGGGACAAAGTTACAGGAGGAGCATGAAGTCCATGGCCAGGTACTAATTTTGTTCATGTATTAAATAAACACACATGACGCATTTTTATAAGCCAGTCTCAGGGACATTGCTAAACCCCAGGAGTGTTAAAAATAAGTTTCACAAGGTAATTAATGCATTATTTCTCTCCAGATGATCTCCTATTTTAGAGAAAAACCAGGTTATGCAGAGAGACATTAATATTATCAGTAGAGAGGCACCTGCAAGGTGATATGGATGCACAGAACAGAGAGCTACCAACTCACAAAGTGAAGAATTTCTAAAAGGACGTATGCAAGCAAAGCGGCCCTGGAGAAATATTATTCTGAATGTTAGTTATGTAAGACACTGGAAGGGGCCAGTGCTGAAAGGAGGAAAATGGCCAGAATGCTGTGGCAGCCATCCAGGTTCCAGTGGGGTAAGCTTAGAAGAAACAGCATTTGGCGTTCAAAATCGGCTTCATGAGCTTTAAGCTTTAAAGGAGTCATTAGCCTCTCTGCCCACTCCTCGTAGGGCTCACCCTCTCTCGTGGTCTGCGGGCACCTGAAGCCTGAGATGCTCAGAGGCCTGGTCCTAGCCGTCGCCTTTCACTGAAATAGACATTCATTCAGGTCCTCAATCCGTGCTCACCCAGCCGCTAGTCAGTCACTGTTGACTGTGCGCCAGGACCTAAGAACCACCAGGGCAGAAGGACTCTTGACAATGGATGAAAATAGCTGAATGACCTTTTACCTACCCACAACTTCAGCCTAAATGGGTACTGTGTGGGAGGGGGCAGGGGGGGTGCCATGGTGAGTGGAGGGAGCTCGGCCTCACTACACAGCGGGTCACCTGGAAGGTTGCCGCAGGATTGCGCAACCCTATGCCAGAGTTCCTGATTCAGGGTGTCTGGGTGGAGCCTCAGAACCTCAATTCTAACATGCTTCCCAGGGGATGCTGATGCCGCTGGCCCAGGGGCCGTACGTTAGAACCTCTGGAAGAGACGAGTCCCCTATTTCTCTCTGTCACTCCTCTAGCCCAAAGCTGTCCCTCCTCGTCAGTGCTAATAACACCGCAGACTGAATTTTACATGGTTTAGCTCTCTGCTTAATACGTGCGCTTTACTCTCCCCATAGGGCTGGGTAGGAACCTATTAGATTTCTCTGACTTCCTTGCTGAGGAGCAGATGATGGTGAAATAGTAGCTGATACAGCAAATGTCATGGTTTCTGGACCCAGAGAAAGAGGCAGCCTCTTGGGTGAGGGCAGGAAAACTCAGCACCAAACTTTCACAGAGCATTTGCCAGTGGACAGCCCTGCATTGTGACCTGGACACATGGACCCTAGGAAAGGAGACAGTTTACCTGAGGGCTGTACCCCCATAAGCTAAAAAAAAAAAATTCAGTATTTAAAATATGACAAAATGTAAAAGCTTAGGCCAACAGAAAATACATTCAGTATTTTTTAAACAACAACAAAATGTATTTAGACCGGCAGTTCACCTCAATACCCACTAAAAGGAAAGGGGACAGTCTTCAACGGTAGGATAATCCCCAACGACCGACAAGAATTTCCACGTGTCCTTAACCAGGTGGACAGCTGGCCGGGGCCAAAGGAGCAGCCTCCCGCAGTCAGGCAGTAACCTCGCTACGTGGGGAGCGTATGAGCAGAGACTCGCTGTCTTAGTTTGCATGCATTTGCCTATCGAAGTCAACACTTGAATGAGTAAGCTGAAAAGAAAAAATTAACACAGTTTCCTGCAGAACTGCTGGGCTTTGAAAATTGCAGTGTCGTTTCTCAATTGACATGGGCATGGGTGTTAGACCCATAAACCCGGTCCTGCTCACACACGGGGCAAATCAACCGCTATACCAACACATGTCTGAGGTCCCCTGGGCTGCGTGTGCACCAACCTGAGGCACTGGGGGCGGGCGGGGGGGCTGCCGCATTCGACCAGCTCAGACAGTGGAGCAAGAGCTGGGAGAACGTCACAAAAGCAAGGTATCCACTTCAGAAGAACAAGGATGGACAGGTTCCCACCAGAACGATCTGCCTTCAGTCGAGTGCTCAGCAGGTGAGAGACAGTCCGTACGTGCTTTTGAATGTGGGACTAAGTAGAGAACTGAAGAGACAAGGTGAGTAGGGTTTTACTCATGAACTGCAATTCATTTGGGCTTAAAATATTCTCCAGCCCTGGCTGGTGTGGCTCAGTGGACTGAGCGCCGGCCTGCGAACCAAAGGGTCGCTGGTTCGATTCCCAGTCAGGGTACATGCCTGGGTGGCAGGCCAGGTCCCCAACTGGGGGGCACACAAGAGGCAGCCACACACTGATGTTTCTCTCCCTCCCTCCCTTTGTCCCTCCCTTCTCCCCTCTCTAAAAATAAATAAAATCTTTAAAAAATATTTATTCTCCAGTAACAAATCTTGGCCAGTCACACACACACATATATATATATATGTCTTCATTTTCCACGGCAAGTCCTTCACGAGTGTAAGGATGTAGAAGGAAGGGCAATATTGTGGGGTTCTGCAGAGGAAATGTCTTAAATAAGAGGTCACTGTCCAAGATGCTTAGTGGCACTGAGCCTCATCAGGCCTCCTGTCAAACCTTGCTTTTCCAGATGGTGCACGAATGTGAACATTTTTATAAGCGCTTCTCTTCCAAATATGAAAGAACCTTAATTTTTTTCTTGTTATAAAATGTTGATGCTCCGGCCATTAAAAACAGTGCAATCTGAAAACTTGCCGATGCGCTCTTAGTCAAGAGAAGAAAACAATGTGGTTGGCCAAAGTCACTGATTTTCCAGCAATATGAGCAATAAAGAGACTAAATTCTTAGAAAAGTTCCCAATCCAACCCCACCTGCCTAATATTTCCAGCAGATCCTGCACACTGAGCTCAGGATCTGGAAACATTTATAATTTGTAGTTCTTAATGAGCTGACGGAAAGGGGAAGGAAGATGTTGATAATTTCTCCATTTTACAGGCTATAGGTATAGTCACCACTCCTAAGCAATTAGGAACAAAATATTTAAACTCTTGGCCTTGCCCTACCCAGCTATAAAGAAGGTGAAGCAAACTACCTGCTTCTCCAAGTATTTTAACAAGTAAGGATGATGATAACTCCTTTTTTAATGTAAGCATCTGCTACACGTTAGGGACTATGCTAAGACCCTTACTTGAATTAGCTCAGTTGGTTCTTACTATAAGCCCAAAACATGTTCTATAACCTCCACTTTATAGATTAAAAAAAAAAAACAAAACAAAACTGAGACTTTTAGAGAACAGACAACTTCCCCAAGTCAATAAAATAAATGTAAGAGCAAAATGTAAGTCTGTCTCACTACGAATGTTCATAAACACTTTTTAAAATGGAATATATACTCTCAAATTAAAAATCATTATTTTCCTTTTCATAAGGCCTGTATATAATCATATATTAGCAATTAGACAGGCAGGCGCGCGTGCACACACACACACACACACACACACACAATTTTCAATCCTAGCAGCTACTTGAGTTATTTCCATGACCCAGAACAGGCTTTTTTTCTTTCTTTTTTTCCTGTGATTCTGGACAGATGGATCAATTTCATAGCTCATGGGGGAAAAAGAAAAAGAAAAAATAATGGCCACTTTTGGAGATAAAACGACTTTTTCTTCTTTTTTTTTTTTTACAATTAATATGCCCAGTTAAATAATAAAAAATTGAAATTTGTTGCACGGTTAAGACTTTTCCTTCCCCCAACTAGTAGCAAATCCAGGTTTGGGGGGGGCCTACGGCATATACATCTTGGGGTAGAAACTCATTACAGAAAAAGACACACAATTTTAAAAATAAAATGAAGCTCAAAAGCGAATAACAATTGCAGCATAATCAAGACGGTGAGCTAGAGTGCTCCAGGCCCCCGCTCCCCCAAGGCAGCGCCACATAACCAGCCAGAGACTGACTACCGGCTTTAAGGAGCTCTGGGAACCATCAGAAATCCGTAACAACCGTGTAGACACCCAAACAAGAAAAGCTGCATTCGCAGTGGTAAGGAACCTCCTGGCCTTTCTGGTCACCCCCGCCTCTCTCCTTGGTCAGCAGGGCCCGGTTGGGAGGAGGTGACCCAGCTCTGCCTTTCTTCATTTGAACTGAGCCTTTATTTTCTTTTTGATCTTTGTAGCTTCAGCCAAACCTGAGATGGGAGAGCCTATTTTACACCCCCGTTACGGACTGAAAAATGTTAGCATAGGAAGAAAAAAATATCATCAGGGCCAAACTATTCGTTTCATATAAGAGAAAATTAATAACCTTGGTGTCGAGAGGGGTGGATATTGACTCTGCTATCAAAAAAAGGGTGGTCCTATTTCGGAGTAAAAGATGCTCTGTAGCACTCATGTTCACACATTCTTCCTCATCACATAACACTTAATTTCCTGGGCTGAGCAACATGATTATAAATAATTCTGAACCCAAGAGTGGTGTCATCGTCCCAAGACTTGCAAAATAATCACAGAGAGCAAAGTACTGGCAGGAAGGCCAGCGCCTGGGTCCCCCAGGGAAAGCCAGCGCGCATGAATCCCTCGCCCCCGCCATGCTCCCCTCGGCACACCCCACTGCAGTGATCCTCCCAAGTGGGGTCAGGACGGACAGTACCCCCGGCTCTGGCACCTCCTACCCCACCGTCCAAAGACCAAAGGGGGAAAAAATAAGGCACAGGGAGAAGTCCTTCCTTAAAATAGAATCTAGTTCCTTCAAGTACTAAGTATGAGAAAAAGAAAACACTTGACATTGTATTCACATCTGGAAGCTGGCTCCTTACCACAAACATTGCAAAATTCTAAAAATAGAACCATCGAAAACAAAGGCGATTCAAACTGACAGCAGATGTTTACAAGGTTTCCTTGAAGGTCATCTCCATCACGACGGAGATAAATCAATATTGGTGGTTTGAGATTGCAAATGTGTAAGGGCTTGACCTTGTAAGTGCGGCTTCTCCTAAATTTAAAGTAACACAGAAACGTAGTGTAGAAAGAGACCCAGCAGGCCTCATCATCGGTTACACTCACGCCGAGAGGAGCTGGCTCCAGCCCCTGCTCACGATGGTTCCCAACCATGGCCACACAGCAGGAAAGCTTAGGTCCCTTTGCATATGTTGGATCCCACCTTAAGAGACGCTCACGTATTGTCCTGGGTCACGCCTGGCATGAGCAGCTGGGGGTGAATCTAGGTTCCCAGCTTGGATAACTGGATGGATGATAACCCGACCCACGGGGCAAGAGCACACTGATTAGCAGAAGACTAGGTTTTAGGATGTGAAAGAAGGATTATAAATTGAGTTTTGGTTATGTTTCGTTTAAAATGCCTTTGGCCTCCTAGGATGGACATGTCAAGAGAGAAGATGGCTGTATGGATCTGGTGCCTACGGGAGGTGTGGGAGATGGAGATGCTATTTATAAATTACCTTTGTGACGGTAATAAACGAAGCCATGCGCATGAATGAGTTCACCTGACAGAGAGGAGAGCACTAGCTCTCGTCTTGGGGCGATGTGTCTCTCCCTCCTTCCCCCTCCTTCTGGGGTATCTGACAATCTCTGAAGACTTTTTTTTTTTTTGGTTGTCAGGATGCAGGGCATCCATCTCATGGGTAGAGGTCAGTTATTCTGCTAAATGTTGCCAAATGCACAAGCTAGTCTCCCCCTCCCCGCTACAAGGAATCACCCAGTCTAAAACGGCAGGAGCTCCAAAGCTGAAAAGCCCTGGGATACAGAGAACAGGTCCTGGGCCAGATTTTTCTGAGCCAAAATTTTTATTTTCAAGTACTTCAAATTTTCTTCCTTCATTTTACAGACAGACAATGTATGATGGTGAAAGGGTCCCTGTAACTTTTTTCCCTTAAACTTTATAAACTACTTTTCTATTGAAAACATAGTATCTGTACTGTTTTCTGGATATTCTAGGAAAACACTGACTTGGGGAAGAAAATGATGAAGCTGAATACCTTGGAGGCTGGATATATGAGGTCGACATGTCAAGGTTTGGGAGAATTCACATCCCATGTAGCCGAGGACCCAGCGGCATCAGTATCACCGGGGAACCTGTTCGGAATGGGCTCCCTGCTAGGCACCGTATCAGAATCTTTCGGGGTAGAGCCGCAGATCCATGCTGAAGGCTGAGAAATACTTTATATAGCCCAGGGTGGTAGGAGTCTTCTCTAGAGGTCTGTTTACCTGTGAACTCCTGATTTATTTTAGGCAACCATTTACCTGGCTTTCTGAACCACACCATGTTATTCCTGCCCAAGACAAAGGGATCTCACAGGTGGAGAGTTAGGACATTTTATCATTTTAAACAAAGTTAAATATTGAGTACCATCTATGTCCCTCCCCAAAAGGCCTGGCACTAACTTCTGTCATAGTTAGAGCTGCATTGTCACGTCATGGCAACCAAGATACTACTTAACGATGTGAGAGAGGGTGCCACTCTAGATTATCAACACAGCTTTGCAAACCTGTTGATAAATCAAAGATATCGATTCTTCTTGAGAATGCTTTCTGCAGTACAGGCAAGAGAACCTGGCCTGTACTATCAATGACCATTACAGAATATAAAAACGTAAGAAATGACATTTATCGTCTTTCAGAAATTGGTGTTTTCATTCATTCATTACATAATTCAATCTGCCCCACAGACTTTGGAGTAGTTATTATTGTTCCCATTGTGCAGATTAAAAAGTGGAGGTCACACACAGAGTGATTTGGAAAGGCCAAGATGAGCCCCTAAGCCAGTTCTCTGTCAATGGGACATCGTGACTTCATGTAGCCCAGATTAAATTAATAATTGAGGCTTTTGGAAATGAAGCAATTCCAGCTATGGAAACATTAACTCCAGAGCTTGAAAACTGAGTGTGTATTCCTTTGTCTGTTACTGTTCCTTTATAATGCTCAACTCAGCAGGGGCCTAAAAAAGGTAATTTCCAGGAGGGTCTCCAATCCCAATGAACCCATGTGGATTCAAAATGAGCCGGGAGATGATACAAGATAATGAAAACAAGTTCCCAAGTGAGTTGCACAGGTGCAAAGCACTCGGCAGGTCTGGAAAGGAGAGAGGGAGGTCAGTGTGTCCTGAAGGCCTTGGGGCAGCCTTCCTGGCGGAAGCAGGAACAAGACAGGTCTGGGAGCTCAGAAATATTTAGACAGCTGGGAGAAGGCAGCCGTGTGAGCTGCTCCTTGGCCAAGCAGATCGGCAATACAGCGGGTCCCGTTCCTCCTGGAGATGGTGAGATTCGGCTATGATGTCCTTCCTTCCAGGGGGCATTTATTGGAAGATGGGCTCCTGCACCATCTCAGAATGCAGGCGAGGTTTGCCGCAGGTCCTGCCGGAACCACTGACAGCTCACAAGTGAAAACTCGCAGCGGCGAGGAATGGCCGTCCCCTGGAAAGTGGGGGTTACATTCCTTCCGGGGTGGTTTTTTTTTTTTGATGGTTGTTCTGTAATTTATTTTTTATTGTTTATTCTATTCCAGTTGACCCAATTTTTTTTTTTTTGGCTTTTGACCCTCTCCACTCAGCCTGCCCTTCCCACCCCCGTCAATCCCCTCTCTGTTGTCCGTGTTCGTGAGTCCTTCCCCTTCCTCCCACCATTGCCCACTCCCTCGTCCGTGTCCCTGGTTCCGCCTTTCTGTTCCGTGTCTCTGGTTCTATCTTTCTCATTCATTTCTTTTGTTCATTAGATTCCAGTTATAAGTGAGGTCAAAGAGCCCATGTGCTTTTGTAGGTGAGTAGGTCAAAAAGCTGTGGTACGTACGGTCCCTCTGTCTATCGCGGTCACTTATTGCGGCCTCACTGTGTCATGAGAATTTTTTAAATATTATATTTAATTATTTATTGTGGATTTTTTGCTGTATCGCGGGATGTTGCGGTACTGTATACGTATGCTGTTAAAGTCACGTGGGTTTAAGAGTGCAGAATAAATGTAAGCTTCCTACTTTGCGGGGAGGGCTAGAACATAATACCCGCGATGAGTGAGGGAATACTGCACATTTACTCAATGGGATACTACGCAGCAGAAAGGAAGAAGGGATGCCTACCCTTTGCCACAGCGTGGACGGAACTGGAGAGCATTATGCTAAGTGAAAAAAGCCAGTTGGCGAAAGACAGATGCATTCCTTTTGCTTCATGCAGAAATGGAATGTTAGGAAAAACAAACAGATACTGTTTTTTCGGTAAAAATGGGGATTTCTTATAGCTGAATGTATTTATCTGTTTAACATTTTCCCGCAAGCCTGTGTTACTTTCAATACAGACAAGTAAGTACAGTCAAACAGCTAGTGCTTTGACACAGGACAGAATGAGTAACAGTCTACTGGGCATGGTGCTGAGTGGGCACCCAGCCTTCCAAGAGCTAAGTCGCCGGTCCCAGATCACACAGTGGCCATTGAGGCTGACTCCGAATCGGTTTCCCTTAACCAGTCTCCCAGAGTCTCAGTGTGATGGCAGACACCAACCCTGGGCGAGATAAAGCACCTCAGTGGATGGGACTTCAGTCTTGACATCTGCACAGAGGAAACCACAGACCTCCCTGAAGGATCTGAGGATTCTGTGAGAACATGCGTTCAAAGCTCCTTGTCCGGTTAGCTGCCCACAAGCACCTCCTGAGGAGGTACCTAATTTTCATCTCATCATCCCCTTTTCCTGCACTGACCAGACTCCCTCCTTGCCCAGCTGGGGCCACCAGAGAACGGGACCATCTTTTGTTCTAAATCCAGCCCCCCTCTCTGCCCCCCCACCCTGCAGAAAGAAGGTTGCTCTGACACACTATTCCTTTGAGTGGGAACAATGACCACCAATCACGGTGATACCAAGTAGGAAGCCGGTAGACACTGTCTAGGAGCTTCTATTTCTGTCAGACTCTCATAGTTTTAAGACTGGCTCCTAAAATGTGAGTTTTGAAACTTCATTAATGCTCCAGGCCCTTACTCATTATAAGGGGCTCTAAAGAACATTTCTTACCGGGAGGTCATTATTTATTTTAAACTGCATTGCCAATTTGTGTACTACAAGGTATGGAAGAGAAAAAGCCCAATTATTTTTTTTTTCAAAGAACAGCTGTCCTCCTACCCCAGTGGCAGCTGCTTTACAAATTGCCCAGACATTAAGTAATTATTTCCTCGTTATCAGAGCAGCTGGAGGAGATAGCCTGCCTGCCTCCCCCCCCCCCACAGTAGGGCCCCCGCTTCCTTCTGCCTCCTACTCCACCTGCCCTGAAATGGGCTAGGCCTAGAGAAGTCTGGTACAGGTTTTCTTCTTGTCACTGAAGACAGTGACTAAGAATGCTGATCAACGGCTTATTTTTCAACAGCCCGTAAAGACAACAAAGGAATGACTTAGCGGTATGAGATGCTACATCTTGAAGCAACGTGAAATATTATCTAGGACACTTCCCTTATTTGGTTGGCGAGGAACCTGGGTGCACAGAAGTGGTTTGGTGAAGGCTGAGTCAGAGGCAGGTGTTACCCCATCCGGCCCAGTGCAGGGCTTCTTCCACTACCCTGTGGACATGGGTCGGGACCATGACCTTGCCTTGTCTTCCTAATAGTCCTCTACTGTCTAGTCTTAGAAGAAACACATGCAGTGAGTTATATTCTCTCTCTCTCTTTCTTCAATCCTCTCTGGAGGATATGCTTATTGATTTTAGAGAGAGAAGAAGAAAGGGATGAGGGGAGAGAGAAACCTTGATGTGAGAGAGAGACATTGAGTGGTTGTCTCCCCTACATGACTCAACCAGGGATCGAACCCACAACCTAGGTACATGCCCTGACCAGGAATCAAACCCACAACCTTTCGGTGCACAGGACAACATTCCTTTCTAAAAAGGAGAATAACGTTGGAATTTTAGCAACCTACCCACACTTTCTTTGTATAGTTCACACATAACGTTGTATTAGTTTCGGGTGTGCAACACTTTGATTCAATATGTGTGTATATTGCGCAATGACCACCACAATAAATCTACTTAACATCCCATCACCGCACGTAGTTACAGTTTTTTTCCTGTTATGAGAACTTTTTATATTTTCTCCCTAAGGAAGCTTCAACTATACAACTATGCATTTTGATTTCCATTTTCTATTAGGTGAGTGAAGCTTAATCCAGCTTGGTATATACAGTCCATTTCTGATAAGATGTTGATATACTTCTATACACCGGTGGTGAATCTGACAGTCTCCTGTACTCTGGCTGCTCCAACTCCAACTCTGGGTCACCTCCTCTTTGGCCCCCCTTAACCTCTTCCTCTCCCTGCTCTCCCATGAGTCAGCGACTCACGGGTTAATGCTCGAATCCCCAGTGTCTGCTCCTGGGTTATGCTGTCAACTGTTCATGTCCCACCGATTTATATATTTTAATTATCACTCCTGATTAAAAGTACATTTCCCATTATTAAGTTGGAAGCTAGATTTTCAACTGACGCAGACAGATTACTGGCAAAAATAAAGGGCAGAGAGAATATGTTGTACAAAATAATTAACAAATGAAGTGAATTTTAAAAACAATCTTTAAAATGGTCATGTGAGGAATTATTATAAAAAGAGACAGAAGGTCAGGTAGGAACTAGAAAATGAGCAGAGAGAGCCTCCCTTCATTCCAGCCAATGAGAAAACGGATTCCACAGATTTTCCCATCATCCCACTGGGTGTGCCCAGGCTAGAGACTGCCAGAGTTCTCTGCTCTGTCCAGCATTGCGAGGACTATGAAATTATTCTTCATGCTCTGCGGATAGCCCATGGCAGAAACCATGATAGTAACATACTAAAAAAAAAAAAAAAAAAAAAGAGCAATTGAAAAAATGCAAATGTAGCAGCTGTGCTCAGATTAAGAAAATGGCAATAAAAAATCGAGGTAGACAATATTAAGCCTTAGTTACAGCACCAAACAATCCACATACTTCCCATCCAGCCACAAATCCCGGTCCTTTAAGAGTGAGAAATACATTTTACAGACCTGATAAGGAAAATCGACATGCTATAATTTGCTACCTGTTGACTGCATTATGCCAAGTGCATGTTAAACAAGGTGTCCTTCAACTTAATTGCACGGGATTCCCCCACATTCTAATTCTGTTATGAAAACACACCCCGATCACTCTTTCACCTTAGAGCAGGGCAGTGAAACAGAACAAAACGGGAGAGTTTTTATTTGCCAGGCCCCCAGGAATCCCACAGAAGAGTACAACGGAGACACTTTTACTTTCAGGGTTGCAAACAATGCCAGCGTGCCTCACAAAGCTGCATGTTCAAGGCAGTGATTCTCAACCAAGGGCCATTTTGCCCAGCTCTCCAGAGGACATCTGGCAATGCTGGGGGACATTTCTGTTATCACAATAGTGAGGAAGTTATTGACTTCTATAGGGCAGAGGTCAGAGATGCGAGAAATATAGAGTGTTCAGGACAGTCCCTCCATGAAGAAGAAATATCCTTCCCAAAATGTTAATAGGGGCAGTGCCAAGGCTGAGAAACCCTGATATAAGGTAACATTAAAGGCCAATCAATTTATCTCACTCATTAGCCCACACTGCTTATATCCTTGTACATGAAAAGTCAAAGAGTTTTATTTGAAAAGACCACTGGTTCACACGAAGGAAATACACTGTGTGCCTGTCTGTGGGAACCAAAGCTGATTTCCCCAGGACCCTTGCGACAGGAACCGCAGCCTGAGAGACCACGGAGGTCTCCTCTACGTGGAAGGCTCACAATGATCAGTACCCCAACCTGAACCCGGAGGCCATGCCAAGACAAGGATAGCCTTGTCACAGCTGCCAACAACAGAAAGTCACAGAGTGGCAGCCAAGTCCTTAGAGAGCCTCAAGAAGAACACGCTGACATCTCAAATTCAAAAGAGCAGGCAAGTCCAAAGATGGCCACATCAAGCCTAACCCTGGTGGCCCCCAGCTCTCCCTTCTCAATGAACAATGACGGCACAGATACTTGGGGGCAGGGTGGTGGGGGGCGGGTACTATTTGCAAAGTATAAAATCTTTGTGACCAGCCAAAAGTTCGGCTCACGCTGGATAATTTCTCAGCCTGGCACTGCAGCTCACTGGATCTTCTGCTTCAGTGAAACGCTAGGCCGACGAGGTGCTATTAGCCCAGAGAAGGCAGCGGACTGACGTAAGAGTTTCCATCATTGCTCTCTTGGGGGAAAGTGCTCTTTTCCAGACACACCTCTAATTGTCTCTGGGCTCCAGGAGAGAGAGGTCTGTGTTCATCACAAAGGCAAGTCGGTGCCTGCGAGCTCTGACTGTTCTCCCAATTCGGGTCCTCTGGGTGAAATGAAGCCAGACACTGGCATGAACCCTAATCCCCCAGAGTTCGGATGGTAGAACTTAGCGCTGACTCAACAGGCAGTTCCTGACATGCACCTGAAGGGGGGTGCTGGCGAGGGCAGATGGAGGGAGAAAACCCAAAATTGAATCAAGGACTCAGAAACAACTTTAAGGACTTTCCCTATTTCTATAAGAATATACTACAGCAATCCAAAATAAGTCCAACATCTTCCTCCAAATATTCTACAAGACCTCCACAATTTTAATTCCATGGTAAGGGCACATGCTGAAACATAAAGCACTTCTCTCGGTTTTCTGAGATGACGCACGACTCTGTTTATTCCTTGCCCCGTGTATTTCTCAAATTTCCTGCAATATTACTTCTACGAGGCTGAAAGAGGAGTGAGGGAACTGGAGGAGCATCAGGTAACTTCAAACCTCACTACCTAGTACTCCTCGATGCTAAAGGGGGGTTACTGGACCCTACTGGGGTCTTGCCTGAAGGTCTCTGGGTGGACAAGACACAAATGTACATGAGTATATATAAATAAATAAATAGTAATGAAAATGTGTTCTTCAAATTTTTATAGAAACAAACAAAAACAGAATAAAAAGGTGTGAAGCAACTAGAAGTCTATACGCCAGGGGAGGGTAGAATGAACTCTGACGAGGCCGCAGAGGAAATGGGGTTTGACTGTCTATCTGTCGGAACAGATCAGCGCGGTCCTGGAAGGGGCCTCTCATCCGATTCTGCCCCAAGTGCCAGGAGGGAGCCTGCCAGCCTGAAGAGGAAGGGAGCTCCCAGGCTGGCAGAGCGGACATGGGAAAGGAGCTTAATGACATCAGGCAGGTCCTGAGCCACCACCTGCCTCCCTGTTGTGTGAAGGCCTGTCGCCGCTGGCAGGGCCCATGTGAGGTGTGGTTGCTGTGACTTCCTGCCCAGAGAGCCCTCTCTGCATGAACGCCAAACCAAACGGCGCCATTTGCAGGTATGGGCTTCTTCTGTCATCCCCTATAGCTTGGTAATTTGTCCCCACCTGTTTTCTTATTTGCTATTCTTCTTCAAGATAGTCTCACTTCCGGATCTTTTTATGTCTGTAAAAACAACAACGTGATTTATTGCCTTTAGCTGAAGGATTATGTACATAAACCACATATTAACATGTTAAATTATTCTGACTAATTGAGTCCACTGAAGGGGGACTTTTCATTCATTTGAAGGATCATGTGTCAGTCCTGCTCTGGGAAAAAAAATATACTGGTATGCAATCTAGCAATGAAGATACACACACACACACACACACGGTTTACTTTCTTTTTCACTGTTTCTGTGCCAATTTAAAATTTTTGAATTATGCAGTGAAATACAGAAAAGCACAGAGAACAATATAAAATTTACTTGTGGATCTAGATTAACAAATATTATCATTTTGCCAATTTCATTTTAAAGTGTTTTACATTAAAGCGGTAGGAGATTAAGTATAAAGTTGACATTTCTTTCTCTCTGGATTCATTTCTCTCTGTTTCTCCCCAAAAGTAACCATAATAAGATGTTTCTTAAAATATTTTAATATATATATGTCCCTATAAACAAATTACAGCATTAGTTTCCTCTTTTAATTGTTTTATCTAAGTTCTTCAGTGTAAATACCAATCTTTAATTTTCTATATGAGTTGGATATATAGTCTCCCAATTTATTGCTATCTTTAAAGTTTGATCAGTGTCTTCCTTCCCTCTCTTCCTCTGCCTCCTCTGTAGACCTCTCTCTCTCTCTCTCTCTCTCTCTCTCTCTCTCTCTGTAAAGACAGCTTTCATTTGATTTATTAAAACCTATTTATGCTCCCATTTGTATCCTGCGGTCATTTTGTCATGTCTAAGGAGTCCCTTCCTACTCAAAATCACACAGACTTTCATATTTTCTTACCAATTTTTAAAGTGCTTCTTTTGGGTTGTGTGTGTGTATGTGTGTGTGTGTATTCCAAATGTCTTTTGGAAAGTCTTTTAACTCCGATTTTCTTCTTTATTTCTAATTCAACAGAATTGTTAGCAAAGCATAGAATGTGCATGATTTGGATAGGGATAAAGTCTTTATCACTAGATAAAAATAATGGTCATGCTGGAGGTATAGAAGATATGAAATTGCTTTTAATGGTTACCTTCAATCAGTTTTCTCTAATATTATTGCTATGCCAGCTTTCTTTCAATTCGTGTTTGTTTAGTATATGTACTTTCCTACTACTCTATTTTCAACTGTCTATATTATGCTGCTTTTAGGATGCTTCCTGTCAGCCATTATATATTTGACTCAGATCTTGCCTGGTTGTTCACTAGTATTTTAATGAACCTTGTTTTCCTCCTCTGAGAAGTTATTATCCGTTTTTATAATCAAACAATGCTAATTTATATTCCATAATTCATTCATTTTTTGTGTGCTGTTCTTCTAGGTTGAGTTTTCTTCTTTCAATGACTACATGTCACTGTCTGAAGACGTCATTATTTCTCTCCCCCGTTGCGGGTTTGCGGTTCTCAGCTGACAGCCATAGATCTCCGACTCTTGTGTATTACACTAGCCCGCTGAACCGGAGTCACGTTTCACGTTTGCCCCAACCTGGGGCCCTATGAACCCAAGAGCTTCCATTTTCATTGTTGGGTGTGGGGCCACTGGACCACATTAGTAGCCTGAAGTCAGAATTCACGCCTACTTACGGTCCTGGCCGCGCTGGCTCTTTTCCCACCCTGGGCCTTGGGGGGCAGGCAGGTTTCTTGGCCAAGGACAAGAGCCCTCGCCTTGGGCAGCCGTGAGAGCCCACCCCCCGCTGTCTCAGCCTGGGCCATTCCCAGCTTCCCTGCTCCCCGCCCATGAGATTCTGGGCTTCCATTCCCAGCCACCATCGGCTTTGAGGTACTGCTCTAAATTTTGCCCCTGGGGACTGGCTTTCGTGGGAGATTTAAACTTATCTATATACAATGGACACTTTTTATTTATTTATTTTCCTAGCTTTTCCATATGCTTGAAATAAGACAGGGGATTTCTCCTGGCAGCTCAGTGTATCTAACTGACCACATGTCCCTTCAGCATCCTACATATTGGACCATAACTCTCCTAGAAACTGCCTATTAATAGGGTCGACTCCAACAGCTGAAGAATGGGGGGAGACCCTTATAACCCCCCATGTACATGCAATAGTCACTTTCCCACTCACTGGGGAATGTGGGCATAAAAAGATCAACTCCAGCCCTAGCTCGTGTGGCTCAGTGGATTGAGCACTGGCCTGTAAACCAAAGGGTCACCAGTTCGATTCCCAGTCAGGGCACATGCCTCAGTTGTAGGGACCAGGTCCCAAGTTGGGGGCGCAAGTGAGAGGCAACCACATAGTGATGTTTCTCTCCCTCTCTTTCTCCTTTCCCTTCTCTCTAAAAATAAATAAACAATTTTTTAAAATGTATCTGAGGTGAGCTCGAGTCTGATTCAAAGGGTATTTACATACAACACATTATTCTTTCACCAATGGGTCTTAGGTGGAAAAACAACTCAGTGTTCTCTCCTTCATCTATGAGGAGGAAGCAGCCTGCCCATTTTGTCCTGGGGACGATACTCATGAAACTTTCAACTGCTGCATTTAGTCCTGGGACACCCTACGTGCCTGGCTGTCCCTCGGCTTCACATGACCTCGTCTGGAACACTCAAATCTAATGCTTGTGAAGGAGAGGCCATGCGACCCCCTGCCCTAAGGGACGCCACATTTCACAGCATTTCTGAATAGGCCGGAAGAAGTAAGTAGGAAATCTGCCCCTTGCTGAGAGCTAAATATGTGAACAGGCAAATCAAGCGATCCTGTGTCCTCACACACACACACACACACCCCGCCCCTGCTGCCCCCAGAATCCCGGAGAAGGTGGGAGCTTGCTAGGGTCTCCCCCCAGGGTCTAGCTAGCGCTGAGACGTGTCAATGACAGAGCGTGGAACAGCTCCAAGGGACGATGAAATGTCTTGGCCTAAGTACTTTTTTCTAAACGTAGGGCCTGTAATTAATAAATATTACTTTCCTTACTCCCTTCTCTACCACCCAACCCCCAAATTTTTTTAACTTTAAAAAAGATTTGGCCACCCTTCATGGTTGTTCTTGAGGATTCCGTGAAAGGATGGCCACAAAGACAAGGAAGACTATGGGTGATACTGGTGAGTTCACTCTTTCACCCAGAACAAAAAAGGCAGCTAACTGGTTTTGGAACTAAATGCTCCCAAAATACAGGGTGGGGCAAAAGTAGGTTCCGAGTTGTGAGTACGTGAGACGCAGAGTTTATTCTTGTGCCATTTAATGATTATTGTGTCAGTGTCCCGACGAGCATCTGTACACCTACTTCTGCCCCGCCCCGTCTGTTCCCCACACATGAGCACTTCCGTGTCCCGAGGAACCTTCCTCTGTCACATGCTGGCGGTGGGGGCCTCTGCTTGGCTGCGCTGGCTTCACATCGGCGCTTCTCTACAACTTCACAGTCACCTTCCCACGAGCTGTCCCTCACTCATCTCTCCCTGGAAAGCACTTTGGTCCTTTCTCCCAAGTGCCACTAAACCAAAACTGTATGCAAGCGGTCGGAAGACGGGAACGCCTAGAAAGACTGATGGGGAGGATGCTTTAGCTTTCGTGAGAATCCTGTTTACATTCGTGCTGCCCACCCCATCAAATATGGACATTACATTTCTGTGTTAAAAACCTATTCTTTCTCAAATACATTCAATAATATTGGAATAACCATGTCTGGTGCCAGAGAGGTACTAGGCTTATTGGGGTGATCACTTCATAAGGTATATAAATGTCTAATCACTATGTTGTAGATCTGAAACTAATACAATATTGTATGTCCACTGTACTGGAAAAATAAAAATTTTTAAATAAAAAAAAATTGATTTAAAAATAATAAAATCCAGCCTTCTTTACCCTCTAGCATAGAACTGTGCTCTTCAAATTTTAATTGTAATATTTCTTGCCCTCTTTAGAAAATTTCCATCCCCTATCCAGAGAGATTTTTTTTTTAGGACTTACTTTACTCTTCCAATGAAGGAATCCGGGGCATGAAAATTCCCTAAAATACATTTCCCCAATTGCAAATTATTCAGCTTGTTTTAATAAAATGTGCAGAGTGCTGGCCATGATAAATGCATCAGCACTCCAAGCCCGGCAACACCTTCCAGGAAAATGTTCATGCTCTAGGGTTATGTTTCTGCACTCCTGTACTAGGGCCACGCTCCCCTTCATGCCTTCTTCAAGAATGCCTTCCGTTTTTCCCCTTTTAGTTTCTGTTAAAAAAAAAAAAAATACACACCTACACACTTGGCTGTGGACACGCACTCGGGTTCCCCTCACTAATTCCTGGAAACGATGCACAACACACACCCCTTCCGAGCACAGACAACAACGCACAGAGAGAAACCCAGTGTCCACTGAGGGTGTGGTGAACGCAAAGGACTTCTACTTTCATGGCAGCGACAAGAAACGGGATGAGGGGGGAAAAAAATCACAGTTTCTACAGGACCAAAGAAGAGGAGGATTGAAGGCATCCAGAGAGCAAGGCTTTCTTGGGCAAGAGACACACACACACACACACAAGTTTCCGCAGCTGGGGGCAGGAGCCGGGCGTGCGCCAGCCACAAACTGAAGCCAAGCCAAATACTCATTGGGAGGAGAATGTATAAACACGCCGGGGCAGAACCCTACAACGGAATATTATTTAGCAGTGAAACATAAAGCACTGGTGCAGGCACCGATACAAATTTCAAACCCATGACTCTGAGTGAAGGAAGTCAGGTACAAAAGGAGGACACTCACTAGGATTGGGTTTTTGTGAAACTAAGGAACACACAAACGCCTTGGTGGTGACATAAATCAGCAAAGCGCTTGCTCTGTGATGTGCGGATGGACTGGAAGGAAGCTTAAGAAAATCTTCTGGGTCAACGATATTTTTTTTAACATTTGGGGGGGGGTTTCATTGACACATGTGATCGATATGGTCAAAATGTACCAAACTGGACTTAAGATCTGTGCATGTCACTCTGTCGATTGTGCCCAAGACACACAGAAACACGTCAGAATGCATGCTTAAGGTCTGTTCATTTGAATGTAAGTAAATTATACCTTAATTTCCAAAAAAGATATTTTTAAAAATCTATAACTTTTCCTTATATTTATAATATCCTCAAAATTAAAGAAACATATTCTCCATGATATCTTATGTAGTCTTATGAAAGGCCTATCATAAGTACTTCTCAGACGCGCGCGTGCGCGCACACACACACACACACACACACACACGCGCGCGCACGCAGGCTGCAGCCTTTCCGCTCTGACATCCCATCCTGGCCTTCCCGACCCACACCCTCCTCCAGCGGACCTGAGCCATGAGGCCGTGGCCCCAGTTCCAGGACAAGAGACAGGGAAGGCTGCTGTCTGAGATGAAGCCTGGTTACTGAGGGCAGCCTCTTCCCTAAACGTCCATAAGTGCTGTGATGGCAACCGGGCTTAACAGGGCAGAAGATTTTCATCGCTCTTCAAGTGTTGAGTAAGGGCTGACTTCCCCCACGTCCTAGCCTCCTCATTAAAGAGACCAAGCCGTCACGAGCTCAGATGCACCAACGGCCCAGGGACACCCACTTGCTCTGTATAAACACTGGAACTTACGCACACAGGGAAACTGGGAATAGCCACAAAGCTAGGCCGTTCCTTAATCAGCAGAACTAGGAGCTCTAACTCTTCTCGGCCCCAGCCTTCTGGAGGTGAGACCCGGGAACCCTACACAGAAAGGTCAGGAAGGAATCCCCGGTGGGCTGTGTGCCTGCCTGAATGGTGGGGCGAGACTTGCGTGGCTGACAGACTCGCTGTTTCCTCTGTGAAAAGTGGCCCCTAGGTGTAATAAATCTCCTCTTACTCCTCTGACAGCGGGTTGACTGTGAACTTTGGTTTCCAGCCTCACAAACAAAAGAAAAGTTCATGGAATCCCCACGTGGTCTGAGGGAGAAAGAACAGCAGTCGGGCGGGAGATGAGAAGACATTTTGTTGGGAATGTTTTTCCTTACGCGTCTGAGAGATTTTCCAGAAGTGACTTTCTCCAGCACTCTGAACACCCAAATGCACAAATAGGAGCTGGAGAGGCAGGGGCTCCTGTGCTCGGCTCGAGGCTGCTGTGACGCACGGAGCAGGACGCAGCCACGGGCAGCCCCGACACACAGGGCCTGAGCCATTAGCCGGAGTCCACCTCAGGGCCCACTGCTGTTCTGGGTCTCCTATCGCGTGAGCCAGGAAGGTCCCTTCCTGTCTATGCAATTCTGAGTTGGCCCTTTGTTTCCGAGAGCCCAAAGAACCTCACCTAATATCCTGCTCAGGCAATATTTTGTTAAAATCATGTATGGCATTTTCCCCAAAATTCACAATTACCTTTTGGGAGAGATCGATACTAATTGTCATATTATGGTCTGCAGAAAGAGAGTTTAAACCAACATAGTTCACAACGATAACCTGATATTCCGCGTCACCACAAGGAAGACGGTTAGGGTCACTCCTTAAGCAGCGTATATTAATTATATGAGAACTTTGCTAATGAGTTTGCCTGAATGACCTGCAACTGTACTCGTGACATCTAATCATTAATGACGGTCCTCAGAAAACCCCTGCAGGTTATATAAACTGGTCATTCGCTAGCTGAACTAATACGGCCTCTCTTTGAGGAGCAGTGGTTCTGACATGCCCTGTGAGGACGAGGATGGCAGCGGGGATCAGGAAAAGCCATTACTGAGGCGCACATGGAAGCCATCCCAGGCACCCCAACTGTTTTTCACAGCATGAGTTCACTTCCCTTAGCCACACACTTTTAGGCACTTCAAGATACACCATCTGTTTTCCTTCTCTGCCAAGAGAGAAATTCCTTATTAAAATGAAAGCCTCAGGTCATCATAGGAAGCAGAAAGCGAAGATAAATGTCTTTCCTCCCCCCTCAACTCCCCAAAGCAGATGCAAAACATGTTTCCCGCGGCCGCTCAACAGAACAGGTGGATACACTTAACTTTCACACACATGCCGTCCCCTGAGCGCAAACCCACAGCCTGCGATTCTGTAACGTGAAGGATGGACGTCTGATAGAACAAGAGAAACAAAAGCTGAAATGTTCAATTCTCGGCCAGCGGTGCAAGAATTGCTGGAGGTGAGATCTTCAGGGCAAAAGTCTCTGTATCTCCCAACCTGGCCCTGCCAGGCTTGGAGCGGGCACAGGAAATATTTTCCAAGGGCACACAACGGAAGGACCCTCATTGTTAGGCCTGTGATCTCAGCCGCTGGACAGGAAAACGACCCACGTCACTGCTGAAACATACAGGTGACTAATACTCTTCCTAGACTCGTTAAATCAGAATGGAATCTCCCCCAGATGAGTCTGATGAGGTAACCGTTTGCATGTTTAGGTTATACTGAAGGAAAATGTTTAAAAATGATTTCTGACCTGGCTGCTATGGCTCAGTGGATTGAGCATTGGCCTGCGAGCCAACTGTCACTGGTTCAATCCCCAGTCAAGGCACATGACTCGGTTGCACATCAGGTCCCCAGTTGGGGGCACGAGTGAGAGGCAACCACACAGTGATGCTTCTCTCCCTCTCTTTCTCCTTTCCCCTCTCTAAAAATAAAATAAACAAACAAATAACTTTTTAAGTGATTTTTGAAGTCCATCCCCTTCTAGCTCATCTCATGTGTAACAAGGAAAATTCTTGGTTAAGTAACAGAACCAAACTTCAATTTAAGTCTAGTTTGGAAAGGGTGATAGAAGCATAAGTATTTCTGAAGTTTAGGGAACACACACACACACACACACACACACACACACACACACACCTTTCCTAAATCAATTTCAGATAAACTTAGAAATGCTATAAAAAAAAAAAAAATCAATTGATTCCCAAGCCCCTCAGATTAGGCCAAACTGCAAACAGAAGATATTTAATGGAAGTAATTGGTTTTATAGGATTTCCAGATGAGGAATGTTAACTCTTGGAGACTTTTGTAGGCCTTCACATTGTTGAGTTTCACCCATCCTGAAAATTACTCCTTTTGAGTAAGACCTTTGAGAACAAGCTCTGCTTTATTACATGATACCAAGCGTTATATCAACTAGATCATGTTGTCCTGTCACCTAAAAACAAAGCTTGATTCCTGGTGGTCGGTGTCATTCAGCCCCACCTACCAATTAGAACCTACATTTTAATAAGGTCCGGGCTACATGTGTGCACTCGAAAAGTCAGAAGCGCCGGGCCCGGCTAAGTGGATCCAGACCCCTCCCCATCGCGGGGCCTCCGCACCAATTCTGCGCGCAGGAGGCCCTGCGGCCACATGAACTGCTTGGAACTCCGCAAAAGCTGCATTCTTACATTGAGGCCCTTGAAATAAAAAAATCGTTGCCTTTACATCATCTGCGTCAAGAGCAGGCTTTCTGGCAGAGGCTCGCGGTCTCGAAAATATTTCACGTCCCTGGAGAGAAAGACATCTTTTTCCATTTTGCTTTTGGCTCAGGAGCGAGGACCTGCGTTATGTTGTGCGAAGGTCCAGCGTGGACAGACGGGCCTGCCCCATCCAGACAGCCGTTCCCAAATGAGCAAGTGGGAGAACGCCCGCTACCAACGCTTGGGAGGAAGGGCAGTGAGGATGGAGGCAGTCAGTCCTGAGGCTGGAAACATCTCCCCCTTTGCAAACTATGAACTTGGCTCCTTTGGAGACTATCCCAGCACAGGCAGCTCTATTAAGAAGCACGGAGTTCCACGGTTAGCTTATTAACCAACCAGTCTCTTCTGCCCATCCTGCTCTTCAAAACTCACTCTCCATGAGAGAGATCCGCTGCCCCTGCCCCCGCCATTCTCTCACCCACCTCCCCAAGTCTCATTACACAGTGATTTTCTGGGAGCCCTCTAATGCTTTCAGACCATCTCTTTGTTCGGCTGTAGACTATCACCTCCTAAGATGGTGTTTTCTCTTTGCATTTCGTAATGCTAAGTCACCCTGAGCCAGGAATATGAACATAGTATCAGGATACAATATTAGTGTCTAAATTCCAAAATACAAGATAAATGCATTCCTGAAATAGACTCAGCAGAGTTCTGGTCTTAACTGTTCGCGTATCTAGCTGCCCGGGTATTGGTAGGAATACTCCATTAGCAGCACAGCTGGGAACTAAGACAATTAGCAAATGTGCTTAAATTTGTAGTGCCCAGATTCTCCATCTTCCATAAAAAGAATGCTCTTGTGTTATTACGGCAGAATCTTTGTAATTAGAAAATTTTTTGTTTCCAAACATGTTAAGACATTTTCTTCTTCTTCCCTCCATGGCTAAAATATATACGGGTGGACATTGGGGAGAGTTAAATGAGATGGCACATGCTTATTCCTGGCAAAGAACTGGGGATCGGTGAATGGTGCCCCTCCATTCCCCCATCTCTAACACAGAGGATTGAGCAGACCTTCGTGGACGAAGGGGCATTTCAGTAAAAACCTGAAAGAAAGACGGGTTCACATAGCTGGACAAGTTGAGGCTGGAGGGAAATCCAGGCTGAGACAGGAATAAGTAAATCCAAGTAAGTATGAAAGGAAGCAGAGACCAGCAGTGGCTGAATGTATTTAGAAATATAGTGAAAAATGACTCCGGTAAGACAGGCTGGGTTCATTTGTAAAGAAAACGTCTCTTGCAATAAAGCAACCTTTAATCAAACCATGCACAGTATTATGATGATCATTAGTGTTTATATTCTGCCAACATAGAGAACATTCCAAGTCATTTTTGTCTTTATGCTATGAAAATCCGTGCTTGGAGATCGCTGTTTGCCTCGGATCATGGAGAACCAGCATTTAGGGTCCCGCAAGTCTAGTCTGCGGCAAAGCAAGAGACAGCTTTAGCAAGTTACCTTTCCGAGAGCTGAGGGGCTGAGCAGCCCGTTTCAGCTCAGGGCTCTTCATCTGCACAAAGCCTGCCGCCCGTGGGGTATGTGAGGAAACAGTATGGAACAGGACATGTGCTGGACCCGCGCAGACCAGGGCCCAGCACACAGAACATATATGGTAATTTGCTTTCTTGGAGACAGACTTAGTTTTGGTCCTAATCTATTAATCCTGGCCCATTCCTTTTTTTATTTTTTTAATTAATTAATTAATTTATTTGTTTGTTTGTTTTTAGAGAGAAGGGAAAGGAGAAAGAGAGGCAGAGAAACATCACTGTGTGGTTGCCTCTCACTCACGGCCCCAACTGGGGACCTGACGTGCAACCGAGTCATGTGCCCTGACTGGGAATCGAACCAGCAACACATGGTTCACAGGCCAACGTTCAAGCCACTGAGCCACAGCAGCCAGGGCTGTGGCCCATTCTTATCACTAATGGACTATGTACCTTTGGGCAAGTCTTGTAAAAAAATCTCTCAGCCTGAATTCCTCATTTGGAAAATAATGGGATTATAATCTGTACTTCATAGGGATGCTGAGAAAACAATATTCGGTGGTCTATATGAAACCAGCATTTTAATAAATCTTTTGCAAGGTAGAACCAGTACCCCCATCGATAAAATAATTTCCCAGCTTGCCTGTTCTGGAAACTCCCTTTCCAAGAGAGATAAAAGTATGCTGTCCCTCCCCAAAAACATCACAGCAGGCAACAGCCATCTGGTTTGATTAAATGAGTATCTTTATATAATTTGGACATTCATATGATACAGATACCAAGGAACATTTCCACTTCGCTTACAAAGACATGGGGTTTGACTGGAGGGAAAAAGGGTTCTTTAGCAGGAAGAAACTCGTTTTAAAATCCCCAAAACAGTGCTCAATGAGATAGCTCCACGGACAGCCTCAGTAAACTGCTGCTTTGGGGCTAATAATGGGTTGGCGTCTCCGTGAACTTTTCACATTTGGCAAATCCAGAGGGCAAGATGAATTCCAAACCAAATTAAAGGCGTACGTGGGGCGTCCCCGGGATGCTGGGATGCGGAGCTCCGCGCGGTGCCTGAGCTGCTGGTGACATTTATGGAGCTGTCGCGGAGCCAGATGCGCTCTGGGCCCCTCCCGCTCGGGCTGCATCTGGTGCCTGCACACAGAGGGGCGGCTCTGTGCACACGTAACCCCGCCCGGGCACCCACGCAGCGAACGTGGCGCAACACCGGGCCAGGTGCTCAGGGTGCGCTCTGCGGGGGCCGCTGGCGCCCGAAACCTGAGCCAGGAGGCAGCCCCGTGCAGATGGCTTTCCCTTCAGCTCGGGCAGCCGTCGCCTCTAAATTAAACGGCAGGTGTGAAACAGGTTTCCCTCTTCACGCTCCTCGGCTGTGAATAAACAGAAATTCCTGCGCAAGTGCGAGATGATCCCTCCATAACTCACCCCGGGGCCTCGTTTTCCAGATGTGGAGCCACAAGTGAATTCTGGGAGACGTCCACGCAGCCAGATCTGACTCCGGCGCCCCAGCGTTCCGTGCGGCCTGCGCCTCCCACCCTCCCCTGGCTCCCCAGGGTGCTGCTGTCTGAGACCCTCCGCTCTTTGGCCTACGTCCACTTTTCATACTTTAATTTTTATTCTTCGAGGCTGAAACTGAATTGACTTTTACAAAGGAAATGCCTCTTGTTCAAGGTGGAGGATTTCTGGTTTCCTCTTGCTCGCCCGGGGAAGGCCTCTTTGAAGATTGAGAAGAAACTTCTGAAGTTTTAAAGGTTATTTTTATCGTGAAAGGAAGGAGCTATAGAAACTGGCTTTTCCCCACTGGTATTTCTGTGCTTCCTGTGTGCCAGGCACAGCTAAGCACATGGCACATGTCACTTACATGCAACCTTCCAGGAAGACAAATGTCAAACGCTTACTCGGTGCTGTTCAGCATCCTCCCCATCTCTCTCGTCGATGTACTTTGGAAAGCATCACGAACCGCGCTGGAGGCTGCGTGGGCTTACACGGCTGCCCCACTGCTCCGCAAGCTGTGTGACTTCAGGAAGTTAACCTAACCTGTCTGTGCCTTTTCCCCTCACCTGCGTCATGACAGCTGCGAGGGTTATTACGAGGGTCAAAAGAATACATGTAAAGTGCCTCCAGCAGTGCCTGGCAACGTAACTATTTTGTAAACGTTCCCTACTGCTGTTTGTTTCCTTATATACTGAAACAGAAACGGTGAGTCTTGGAGGGGCTTTTCACGTGTTTGTCCAGGGCAGGGATGGTCTCTCTCTCATTTCGGCTTCTCTGCGGCCCGATACGTGTTTGCACGCTGTCTGTCCTTGAATGAAAGAACACAAACCGAACAGAGGCCATTAACAGCCCTTTCTCGGGAGCCCTTTCTTGTGTGACCCACCGTCCCCGGCCTAACACATCACTTAGTCGGGATTAACATAGCATCGCCCCCTCGGCCCAGCATTTCAGTAACAGCACCCCCAGCTTCTGAGCAGTACTTCCCATGTCTCTCCTGCAAGGAAAGCCCGTGGTGACGATTTCATTCTTCTTTATCTCTTCTCTGCACCACTGCATGTGGGGGAAAGAAGAACAGACTTGGAGAGAGAACCAGTGTATTGTAGAGTCCTGTACTGGGGGGGGGGGGGGGGGGCGGGGACAGTAAAAGACATATGAACATAAAGTTCTTTTGGGTTTCTGAGCCCAGCTCCCACCCACGTCGGCGCTGGCCCCCCCACACCACCCGCTGATTCTCTGCGACGCTAGATGGGTGTCCTAGACTTTGACTCAATTCTGACACCATCTACCTGGAGACAACGTTACATTCCACAGGTCCAGGGTTCGGTCCTCGCCCCATTCAGAAATCCCTTACAAGCCCAGGCTGTTGCCTGCACTTCTCACCACAGCCTACAAACTGGAGATCCCGACCACCCTGCCTCGGGTGCGGTTTTGCTACAGCAGCTCACGAAACTCAGGGAAGCATTGTTCCTACTGGATTACCAGTTTAGTACAAAAGACTACATACAACTCAGGAACAGCCAGCGGCAAGAGATGCCTGGGGCAGGGCATGGGGAAGGGCTCAGGGCTCCCAGGACCTCTCCAGGCACGCCACTGTCCCCAAAACTCCCAGTGTTCGCCAGCCCAAAAGCTCTCTGAACCCCATCCTTCAGTGTTTTTATAGAGGCTTCGCTACATAGATATGATTCATCAATTCATTGGTCACTGGCGATTGCTTCGGCCTCTAGGCCCTCTCACCTCCCTGGGGTTGGGGGTGGGAGGGGACTAAAAGTCTCAGCCCCTAATCACACGGTTGGTTCTCCTGGCAACCGGCCCTCATCCTTAGGGGCGGTCCAATGTCACCTTATCAAGATAAAAAGAAAACACCTTCTCTGTTCCCATCACCTAGGAAATTCCAAGGACTGAATGAAGGCCAAATACATACTTCTTATTACAAACCCCAAGCTCACAAACATCCGTGTGTATTTAGTATCTATGGGCACCCGTTGGCTTGACAATGACTGCGGCAGAGGCGTTTTATGACATTCACCCCCAAGTTCCCGAACGTCACTTATTAAGGCACGCAGATGCCCAGCAGGGGTCCTCTGCTTCTTGCAATCCAGGCTCCTCACTGAGAGGTCACAAGTGGGGCTCCTGGTGCAGCGCACCTTTAGGATACCTGTGCCTGGCGCTGGCTCGCAGGCAGATCCCCAGCCAACACTGCAGGAGGACGACGCAGCTGGGGCTGGAGGGCCTCACATGGCCTCGCCTCTCTGGGGTCTGGTGGCTGCACCTCTGCTGCGACCCCCTGGGGCTTGCCCGAAGGCACGCTCTCTTTATCTCCAGTACAGCTAATCCATCGCCTCCATATGAACACTGGGCTCCACACAACATTTCAAGGTGAGAAAACGAAGGAGGTGCAGGTGGGGGGGTGGGGGCGGGGATGACATGACAAACTACACAGAGCTGACTTCTTGCCGAAAAGGTGTCCCCGGAGGGAAATTTCAGATAGAAATCTATAGTCTGGCATCCACGCGAACATACATCATTTTGCAATTCATTTGGAGAGTTGAGAAGAAACATTAAGTATTGATTCCAATTAGCTCTGGGGTCTAAATTAATTGTTTTCTTACTTGAAAATTCCTGGACTAATGGCTGGGGGGCCGGGGAGAAGGGACCGTGCTATGAACCTGCGGCATGGGTTAGAGCAGCCGCGGAGGAGACGCCTTTGTCTGGTTTTGCAGCTGCTCTTCTGGCCGCCCACCCACACACGGTCACGGCCCCGTGAAGGACAACAGGTTCAGGGATCATCAGCCCCGTGACAGCCCTGGTCCCAGCCAAAGGCAAGCATTTTCAATGTCACTGAGAATTCGGTTGGTTTTGCCACTTATAAAAATGTAGCACCTGAGTGCTAGTGAAACATCCTTTCTTACTTCCTGGGCTCTGAGAAACATTGTGTTTATGAGACGACCTAGGTGTCTGGTGTCATGAGGACTGGTGTACTTCCACGGCCCCCTCGGTCCCAGGTGTGACAGTCACCCTGCCCGCGGAGGCCCCTCCCGTTTTCCTTACTATAAATCCTGAAGCTCACTGACCTTGGTACACATGTCTGTGAGCCTCATCCAGGGGCCTTTCTTTATGGTTTACAAATGCATTCGTTTTGCCTGTCCTGGGTACCTGTCACGGGTCTTTTCCAATTCTTCGTTGACAAGATAATAAATTGGCCCAGATGCAGAAAATAATCAGATATCGACACTTTCCCTTGCAAACACTTAGCTTTGTTGAGGGAGAAATGGGTTTTCTTCGTACTTCTCAGGCTGACCTTTCAGTATTAGGATCCAAGCCCAGAAAACTGAAGCGAAGAGGTTCTATAGACATATATATTTATAACTAAATGAATACACAGATTCCTGCCACACTGGGGAGAACCCTTCACGATGCCCGAGGGAACACAAGGGTCAGAGCCAGAGCGAGGGAGGGGTTAGTTTCAAACCCTGCGCTGGCTCCCGCTGGAGACTGGCTTGTCCCTTTGCACACGGGCTGCCAGCGGACAGAGAGAGTCCCAGAGAAGGCACAGCTCGACCTCTGACAGGGTGCTCGGTGGCAACCTGACCACGGCTGGTGGAGTTCCTGGGGCCGGTGAGGCTGAGGAAGCTACGCGGGGGTCTGCTTGTGTTTCTGTAACACAGAAGAAGTCACCCGGAGACACTGAGACCCCGAGATACACAAAGAAGGACTAAGCAGGCTTGTGGCCTGGAAGGGGACGGGGGCTGGCCCCGGAAACCACAGAGATCGGTGCGAAGACTGACCCACAGCGCACAGAATCTTTACTATCCACTGACATGGGGAATGAAGAGAATAGGACGGAGAAGCCTTAAAACTCCTTTCTAGGTCTCTTTTTATTCGGGCTACTCAGCTTTGAAGAAAATTACTCAATAAGTTTCCCTGGAGAAGCTACATTGGAAGCACAAATGAAGAAATACCTAATTTTTTTTTTTTTTTATTTTAAAAAGTGGACAGTGTTTTATTGATATGTAGAAAGCAAGTATCAAAGTGACAGGTTTATGGTTCCTTCCAAATTACAAAGTAACTAAAATTCAAAAGGATACTATGTGTTGATATATTACATTGTTTCACTTTGCTGACAGACAGCCACGCTGGCGATCTATCAGGACCGCGGAGAGGGTCCCCCACCTCCTGCGTAACTGACCAGGACAAGGTAGACCCCCGGACCGAGTGCCGGGCCATGAGCAGAGCTGTGCCAGGGACGCCCCCCACCACGGGGAAGCCCACCTGCCCCCTCATCCATGGGCCCCTCTCCACAGGGACGCAATACTACTTTCTGGCTCACGTCCTCTAAAGGAACAACAGTAAAGTGGAAGGGCTGTTCTCTAGGCAAATTTTCTCAAAAAGAAGCAGGAACTGAAACGGCCACTCTCGAACGTACCTGGGTTGACAATTTAGCTCTGAGCGAACCCTAGGAGACTGGAAAGGCAGCTTTCTTGCTTTTCAATGGAGTGCATTTCAGGACAATACAGTCAGTACTGAGACAGAAAAAACGCTGCCAGCGGTGCAGACGAAGAAAAGCGTGTGTGAATGCTTGCTCAGAGTCTTACACGCCATGTCTAAGATACACATGATATTTTCACTGCAAGGGACTCAGGGCAACCATTTTATACTTTAGAAAAAAAGGACACCCTGCCTTTGGCCCAATATCACTAAATCCTTCATATGCCGTAATCAGGAAAACAAACAAAAAATATTTTTCCCTCTGCAAACTCTGAGATAAACCAAAAATAAAAGGGTCATCCTGAATGGTTTTGCACCCCCAAGTAATAAACCCTTGAATATTTCCCATTAACCCAGGCTTAATCACCATGTAAATCACTTGCTCTTTTCCAACAATAAACAGGCTAATATAAATTTAATAGCCTTGGGAATTTCGTGGTTTTTTTTTTTCATTAAATACTTATGGTTTTTCTTTGGTGATGAAAGAGTTCAGTCTTTCCAACATTTTACTCACTGACAAACATTCTTAAGATCCCTAACTGTGAGTCTTCCTTTTACAGTGATCCCCACAGTTCCACTGAGATCACCTCTACCTGAGCCCGACAGGTAATAATTCATCCTCTTTCCCATCAGAATATAATTGGATAAATGTGATTTGTAAATATTAGCAAGCCTAAAGATCACTGAACTAAGTCAGATGTGCTCACTATTAAGGAGAAAAATATGTTTCATGTGTAGAAATTATACCTACAAAGTACCCCCGGGAAAATGGACTGATACTCCTCCCATGATTATGCATCCCCTCACAGGAGGTAAAGAATGTCATCTCCTGGCAGGACAGGGAAATTCACACACACATGGGATTCCCAGAGAAAGAGGACAGCCCCAGGCTTAGAGACACAGGGGTATAATCTACGGAGGTCAATGAGAAAGCTCCTGGCTCCCAATCTCAAGAGAGCTGATAGATATAGTAAAATACTTCTGACACATAAAAGTGAATTACAAATACAGGGTCTTTTTATTTTTATTTTTTTAAAGCTGTTGTTTATTTATTTTTAGAGAAAGAGGAAGGGAGGGAGAAAGAGGGAGAGAAACATCAATGTGTGGTTGCCTCTCATGCGCCCCCAACAGGGGACCTGGCCCGCAACCCAGGCCTGTGCCCTGACTGGGAATCGAACCAGCGACTCTTTGGTTCACAGACCGGCACTCAATCCACTGAGCCACGCCAGCCAGGGCACAAATACAGGGTCTTTTTAAATGTTCGGACAAAAATCAACTTATAAGTTCAATATCATATGTCTCTCGTTTTGTCAATGATATAAAAGTATTAAACAACTTCTTGTTATACCTGTATTAAAAAAAAAAAAAAAAACTATTCAAAAACCACAATATCAAATGATTGAAACAAAATGAGAAAATTTCTAAGCAACTTTTGTGGTCAAATTGAAATCTTGATAGCAGGAAACTGACTATGAAAAGGGATCATGGAAAGAAAAAAGTGATACTTGTACCACTTGCAATATGACTAAGGAGTTCATAAACCACGGGTAGACAAAAAATAAAGCGTTTTGTACTTGACAGAAACCAAACACATAGTCCCCCTGACTTGGTCTGGACCCCAAATAACAAAACCTTCTCTGTTTCCTATAAATCTGAACTTCACAAAAGCATTTTTATTCCTGATGTTTGCTGTGCTGATGCCTAAAGATATGTCTTGACACTTTTAAATTATAATTATGTGAGAAAACTGTTTTTTGGGGGGGTTCTTTTGCCTTGGACATATAAATATGATTTGGAAAACACAGTATTTGGGTTTCTTTTTTCTTCTCAATTTTTATTATTTTATTTTAATTTATTTTTTGTGCTGCTGGGACCTCAGGCCCCACTGCCCTGCTGGCCCGTGTGGAGTGGGGGGTGGGGGGTGGGGTGGGCTCTTTTCATTTTTTATTGCATTTTTATTTGCTGAGCTGTTCCTTCTGAAGTCTGACCCCTTTACACTCATTTCCTTCTCAAATGCTTCTGTCTCTGAATCTCCCTTTGACACTATGCAGTAAAAGTTCTAGTACTTCCTCCATGATTATTTAAATGGCAGGCCACCAGTTATCCACCATCTAAAATAGGTGCCTAAAATAATTTTAGATTAGACTGTTTTCAAAGTGGAAAACCTTTACTTTTCTAATGATAAATGAATTGCATGTACATTTTAAATTAGACAATTATTTTTTATAAAAATTATAAACCAAGACCGAAAAAATTACTGATAATGCATATATTATATATGCAGATGTATATATAACTTATATGTAATATACACTGTATATCTATATTGATCTACAGCATATATAACATATAAGAGATATATTATATATTGACTGCATATTCAATATATAGTCTATTTAGCAAATTCATGCAGGGGGACATTTTTGTTCAAGTACAGTGTGATACATTAGGCTGTTATTAATTCTCATGTTATCTGAAACCTTCTTCCCACTCTATTATTTTCTTAGGTTAAACTTCTAGAAATAGAATTGCTGAGATAGTATTCACAGAATTAAAGCATTTTAAAACACATTGTCAAGTTGTCCTGCATAAAGATTGTGCCAATTTATGAAATATTATGTTTCCCTTATCTGTTATCTCAGGTATTAGAAATTTAATTTATTTTTCCAGTTATAGAAGCTGTTTAAATTAATTATGGCACTCACTTCCTAATGCGAGTATTTGACTATATTGGAATAAAATACAAAGCATATTTATGTTTGGTTTTTACTTACACAGCTATTAAAAAATTTTATTTTAAATAAATTCTCATGCAGTGATCGGCCGTGTTAGGACTCAAAAATCTTGACTGTCTCACAGTCAAGATTTTATATCTTCATGCATACTCACAGAAATTCCATTATAGTTGCCAAAAAACTTATAGTTACTAATAAGCATATTATGTTGTGACTATCATTGAAAAAACAAATACCTTTTGAAACAGAAGTTTTAATCAAAACCACGTGTGTGGATTTGCAAGTTACTCTTTCCTACTGGGCACGCCAGTCGCCACTTGAGTTTTAGCCCTGACGTATATGAAGGCACGTATATAGTCTATGTGTAAGTACACAAATCATAGTCATGGCAATACCAATTCAGTCCTGACTGTCGGTTCTCAAGGGAGTCAGCTTTGTAGTCGGGGTCCATAGCATGTCAAAGGTCAGGCGAGTTATGGGATTGAGTAATAAATATTAACTCAATTTCCTGGCTGCCCCTCTCGCACTGAAGACCTGTTGATAACTGCTCCCCACAAAGGCACCCCGAGCTCTAACATTTCAGTGAGGCCTGGTCCCTGTGCATCATCCCCGCCCCCGCCCAGCACGCACAAACTGCGTTAAAAGGAACCAGATGCGGAGTGCGTGGCTGGGGCCTCGGGCAGAGCCTGCGCGTTCTGGAGGTTCGCTTCATGGGGTGTCCCACGGTTTTAGAAGGGGCAATTAATTTCCTCCCAGCATGATGCAGAACACCACGGAATGGCGGGGACCTGGCTGGTGTTCTTTCTGTAAAGCTACGTTCACACGTTTTGTGAAATACGACTTTAATAAAAAACATGACGGTGTGACCGCAACGGTCAGGAAGTCACCCACGTGGCACATGTGGGAATTCACGTGGCCCGGACCGTGGAACGGTGTCTGCTGGGGAGCTGGCTGAGAAGCCGGGGGGTGGGGGTGGGGGTGGAGAGTGTGTGGTGTCCTTGTTTACCATGGGCCCTTGGCCTTTTTTCCAAGTCCCCTAAGTGCTTTCTTAAAGATGCAAATTAAGACTCAAAAGGAAACATAAGAAGAACCCCAGAGACACACTGAGAAGCCAGGTTAAAATATCACCCGTGGCTTATAGATGCCTCACACTGATTAATTAACAGAAAAAAGAAATAAAACCGGTCACTGAGGCACAAATATGCAGCCACTTCAATACACAAAGGACCCTCCTTCTTTGAAAAAATGAGGAATCCACGCTCCCAATTGATAGGACTTTTTAAAAAACTGTTACTTGTAATTATTTATTTTTTAAATAATTTTCCTTTTATTTTGTCTCCGTTTTATTTTTGCTCTATGGCAGGTTCGTGGCAAGGAATAAATTCTTCCCTTCTAGGTTTGGTAAAGCCCCTTGTGCTCTGTAAGGGTCGATAAACAGTGTTTCTTGCTTTTGAAGACCACATCGATCCCTGCTTCCTATGGGCAGGAGTGGAAGCCTCTGAAATAGCTCATACACACATGTACGCACACAGACTCACACACACCACACTCACACAGACGCACATGCTCACACACACACGCACACAGTCCTTTATCTTTACTTGACATCGACTTAGAAAGTATTAGACATGTGGTTTACCCTTACACATTCTACAAGATAAACCAAGATTTGTTAAAGTTTATTGAATAGCCCCAGGTTTTTTTTGAAGGTTACAGGTCAGGTTTTTAACTACCCAGGTTAGGTTATTAAGCCTAACACCCGTGGTGTTCAAGATGGAGCCCAACCATGTTTACAGCGCTGCTGATGGCGTGCCCTGCTTCAAGAGCGTCCCAGTTAGTTGTCCACTCATCTGAGGCACCTAGGACACCATCCTGCTGGCCTCCCCGACATCGCTCCTCGTCAGGCACTTCTGTCCTCCCTAAGCCTGGGGAAGGCAGCGCTCCCACCTCTGCTGCTCACTCACTGTGGGACCTCCGCCTTGTTCCCATGTGTCTGAGCTCAGTTTCTTCATTTTCAGAAGAGACAGCAACCTACCGTGAAGACGGGGTTTTCTATAAAGCGACTGGCATCCTCCCTGGCGCAAAGTGGACACTGATGCCACCACAGGCCACTCCTCCATTCCTGGCTTCAAAGGGCCACAGCAGAGCCTCTAGCGCAGCCTCTCTGACTACTTGTCAACTGAGCGAAGTGTCCCGGAGACTCACGTAAAAGGGACTGAGAAACACCAGAGCGAGAGATGTGTTTTCCCTCACGACAATGGCAGGATTTCTTTCCTACTTTAGTAGGCCAGCAGTGCACGGAGCACCGCCCAACATGAGTGTGTGTGTGTATACGTGCATGCCTGCGTGTGTATGAGCACATGGGCATGTGCGCGTGTGCATGTGTGTGCACGTGTGTGCACATGCATTAATGCCCAGACACCACCCTCTCCCTCTTCTAAAGCTGCTTCCACACTTCCCCTCAGCGTTTGCCCCATGTAGGCGAAAAAGGTGGGGTCCACGATAAGAAAAACAATAACCTCCATTGGAAACCTTTGACCTCATCCCCCCATCTGCAAAAATTAAAGAACACAGAAGGCCAGCGCCCCGCACGCCTTCTTTCTGGAGCTGATCCGAGCGTGGTAACAAAGCGGGATAAACACTGACAGCTCACCACCCAGGCATGAGCGCGGGAAGGAAACGTCCCTTCCATAATCATCGTTTCAGGGGAGGAGAGTGGGTGTTTGGGGCGCTCCTTTGTGAGGAGCGATTTATCCTCACGGCTAGCAAGAGGAAATAAATTTTCCTGAAACGGCTCCTTGGTGGAGCAGGGACTGCAGCTCGTTCTGCGTTTATAGATAAGCGAAAGCTCGGCTGAGTGTTAGGTCTTCTATAGGCGAGGCTCGGCTGGACGCTGCGCCGTGTGGCACGGGGAGGGGGCTCGGGGGCCCGTCCCGCTGATTGGGGTCCCCTTCAGGGACTGGATGGAGGGGAGAGTTCTGCGCCAGCGGCTGTCAGAGCAGATGCCTATCAATTGCCTGTCACCCAGCATTTGTTCTGCTGGTGGGATTTAATATTCTGTAGGAGATTAGAATGTGTTGTTTTTGTCACTGTGGAAAATACACAGATAATTTTTCAGGCACGTGTCTGACAGGCTCCAAAGGAGTGGCATATGTGCTCCTGATGAATGACTTCCTCCTGTGTTCCCAAGGCAATGAGACATTTCAATAAAATATAAAAAAAGGGACCTGTTTGGAGACAGCGGAGAGAGCTTGGGTCCGGAGCCCATTCCTGGAGAAAGTGAGAGTTTCCGACGCGATTGCTCTCCAGACACAAACACAATCAGCTCTCACTTGGGAGTGACCCTGCTTTCTTAACCACAGTTCCCATTTATTCAGCAAATATTTAATGAGTAGACACCGAGCACACAGCTCTACATGCCAGACCCCGAGAGGACCCTGCCCTTAAAATGTCTGATTTCTAATAGAGACAGAAAGGAGAATTAATTCAATAAGCTCTGAGTGCCTTGTATGTTATCGAGTCAGCTACTGGAAATCTAATAGGGAAAGAAGCAAGGAAGGTCACGAATATTTAGTGAGCCCTTGTAATGGTCCACACAATATATTAGGCATCCGAACAAGACTTTTCTCATTTTCTCCTTGTAAATATTCTTCTCTCCATCTTTTGGGGTAAAAAGAACTAAGGCTCAAAGAGGTCTTGGCAATAGGGGTGATATCAGAATCCAAACCCAGACAATCTGGCTGTCACCGAGGGAGGAAGATGGGGTGGCAGAGGGGGCGAGGTGTCCTGGACAGACAGAGCTGCTCTGAGGAAGCGGGCCTGAACCTCGGTCCTGAAGAGGGACAGGCGGAAACAGCCAGCGCCGGCCGGACTGAGGACAAGGAGAGCGGGGAGCTGCTTCGGGCAGGCAGGAGTCCAGCTCGCTGCGTCTAGCCTGTGTTCTTTTTAATGCAGCCAAGAAACTAGTGGGGGTGAGCGTTTCTCTCCTCCACCCGATCCGGCCCAGGCTGAGGAGGGGACCCTGGGGGCACAGTGCCTATGCCAGCTGCTCCCTCCTCCTGAGCACCCCCTCCGTGTCGCCCGCTGGCTGTCACGCCCCTGCCTGTGGCCTCCTTCCCTGCTCCTCCCGCCTCTCTTCCTGAGGGTCCCTGGGCCCAGGCAGCCTCCGGACTCCGCCCTCAGCATGACTTTCCCAGCAGCCTCAAGCCCTACCCCCCTCTGCCCAGCTCTACCCAGGTGGCCTCAGACCCTTCTTCAGGCTTGAACTCTGGCTCCTGCGTGTCTGAAATGTCGGTTCTGACTGAGAGTCACTCCTGTGGGCCCTCCTTCTTTCCCGCTCCTTTTTCCCGTCGTTCAAGTTCGAATTCCTTAACAGCCCCTCCTAATGGTCCATTCTTACAGCCCACGGGAATGGTGGGGACACTGCGCTCACAGACAGCTGTCTTCCTGCTTTGCGAACTCTTCTAGGCAGAGACCGGCATGGTTCCTTTCCGCAGTGTGAGCATCTATCCCTCTCTGAGCTCTCGGGGACGCCTGTGGGATGGGCAGCTCCTCTGTCCCCTCCCCATCCGTCCTGCACACAACGGTAAACTCAACTTGCAGCCATTCTCTGAGGAAAACCCCACGGCCACCCATTACAGACAGAACAAAGCTTCAGTGCCACAGCCTGCCACTGGCAGCCACTCCCCAGCTGGCCCTGGTTAACCCTGTCAGTGCTGTGTCCTACCACACCCCACCCGAGTAACCCCAGCGAATTCCGCCCCTCCACGCACCCGCCCTCCTTGCGCTGCCTGGCCTGCCCTCACGGTGGCCTCTGCCCCTCTCCTGCAGTTACATCCCCCTTGTCTTGCAAAGCAAAATGAAACCCCACCCTGCTCCCAGCCTCTAGATTTCCCTAGGCGTCGGTCACCACTCCCTTTTGCAAACTCTGTTGGCGCTGAAGGGCGTCCCCCAGACGCCCTTTCCTGGGCGGCAGTCATTAGGCAGACCGAGCTGTTCTCTCCACGAGGTTGCAAACGCCACGAGGACCAGGATTCTGGACCACAGAGCATTTGCACCTCCAATGTGCCCTGCACATGCAGGACGCTAAATAAAGCTTCCCTCGTATTCTCGTGAGTGGATATGTCGCCCAATACATACACAGAGACAAATATATAGTCCCTTTTTGCCCAGAACTGAGAGACGATCATTCTTCAGAACGCATCCTTGCCTTCTCGCGTGAGTCAGATTCCAATCATTACTCAACACGCGCGCACAACGCAAGCCAGGCCTTTGCAAGGCTCCTTCTGGGGCAGCCCTGTCTGCAGGGCATACACCTGTCTGCGTAGCACATGGGTGGGGTGTGTGGCATTTCAAGCCCAGGTTCAGTTAGGGACAGCGATCCCGTTACAGTGTTTGATACCTGTAACGGGAGCCACGTGTTCTTTTTGGAGTGAATTGGGGGGAAAAGAAAAGCAAGCAGCCTCTTGTCCGCAGAAGTCCTTGCTGAGTCAGCACGTGGTTCCCTTTCCATCTGTGTCACCGGGCTTCATCCTGAAATCCATTTTATGCCCAGGATACCCTGTGGCCCAGAGAGCGGATGGTTTAGGCTCAGACATGCGGCCTGATGGACGGTACACGGACTTTCTCGGCTTAATTAAATATCTGCCTGGAGGGATTACAGCCAAGAGGGGCCTGCGGCTTGAAACCCTACCCACGCTTGCTTTTGCAGACTTCTTGCATCTGAATGGCTCCGCTGAAATGCCCCAAAGAAAGAGGCTCTTGTGGAATGAGGTCGTGTTACCTGCCCATCCAGAGGGGTGAGTTTTCATCCTGCTGAAAGTCTGAAGTTGAGCAAGGCTCTGGGATCCTTGCAAAGGAGCAAGGTGAGCGGGAAGCTGCAGTGGCCTCGCAAAGTAGACCCCGCCCGACACGCCGACCCGGGAGCCAACCCTCCGCGTCAGAACTGTCTGAGAAAGGAACGCGGGGATTAGGAGAGGGGTGGCATTTCGGCCTTCGCTGCGTCTAACTCTGTGGGTACGTGCGCACTTTCTCCCAGACAGTGACCTTGAGTTTCAGAGCCCCGCGTTAGTATTGGTTTGCTCTCACATCAAAGGTTTGCAGACGCCCGTACAGTTTGCGAGTGGAAAGGGTGAAGATCTGGCTCCCTGCGGCCATTCATTCTCTGTTCCAGGAGGCCACCGAGAGCACCGTGGGCTTGACACCGGCCCCGGGTGACACACACGGACGTGCTACCATGAAGTGGAGCGACTAAATTTAATATCCAGGTCTATGTTCAAAACTCAAGATGCTGCATAATTGTGGCACTATTTCTAAATGAGAAGTATTTGCGTTCAGATTTCAAATGGCCCCACGGCTTGCCTGAGGCGCAGGTCTGGGATAATTAAATCCCGATCTTATATCCACTTTTACTGATGGATCAATAACAGTGCGGGCAAAGGTCATGGCAGCCGGGGTCCTGTGAACCAGAGTTCAAACCCTCCATAGGAGACTTGCGGGAAGTCCTTCGCTGTCTCTGTTCCCTCCTTTATAAAAGGCGGCCATTACTTGGTTCCCAGAACAGCAGGGACAATAAAGGGATACAATGGCTCCAAAGTGCCCTGCACATGCCTAGCACATTACGGGCGTTAAATAAATGGTATGCACGTTGTCCTTTCTCTCCGAGCAGTGAATCAGACGGTGTTCACATAACGCCAAAGGGAACTGTTAGTGTAGTTGGCAAACACTTTAATAATTTACTACCAATAAATAACAAGGCAGAATACGGCCGACTGGTGTCTCTTCAGATTATTCAGAACACAAGCAATCACCAAACTATTGCATGCCTATGGCTGTCCTATCAGGAAGCAGTAATATTAGCGACTCCCATAATCGGTGGAAATAAAGAGGTAAGAGGGAGTGCTCATCAAAAAACCAAAGCTTTGCATTGGGTCCCTTTTTTCATTGAAGAAACTGGTGTTTCCTCGGCCTGCGCGCACGTGTTTATTTGCCGCGTCCCTTTAATTTCAGCGCGTCTGTCTTTCTCAATTGCTCAACTGCAATGCAGCCTCAAATATTTCATGATACTTAATTTGAAGAAAATTGCTCCACCATGGTAACAAAATAACAACACGTGTAATGGAAAAGGTATTAAATGTAATTCCCTACTGCACAGAACATTGTAAATGTCATCTATATTTATTCAACATGTAAGTAGAAAATCAAAGCTCTCTGAGGCTATGGCGGGGGGGGTGGGGTATACATGCAGGTTCCGTCCTGATAGAGGGATTTTCTCTGCGTAGAGCAGAGGAAAATATCCTGGGATGTTTCTCTCATATAACATTTTCCAACATGTCTGAAAATTGCTCTCTGATCTAAACGCATCCCGTTTTCCTCATTAGGTTAATTATTTTTATTTACTTTCTTAAAACAAGGTTGCTGTGGGCCATGTTATGGCGGTGTGGCAACTGTAACAACGTTAAAGGAGGTGGGGACTTAGACCAAAGGGTAAGACATTTTATAACGCTTTGCGAGTGTCATCATAGAAGAGGAGCCTCTGGGTAAGAATGGAGTTAAGGCGCTTTTGGGTGGCAGTGAGCCAGGAGGGCCTTTTCCCGGAACAGCTATGGGGCATCAGCCTGGCTGTCCTGAAGTGGCGCCTTTAAAATCTACAATAAAGGAACGTGAGTTATTCTGATGATGTGTTAAACTCCCACTGCAATCCCGGCCAGAGCCTCATGGGTGACCCCCAAAAGTGGCAGAGTTAACGGTCAAGCAGAGACACGTTCCACTCTGGACCCCCTGGCTCTCTCCACTGGCCCCCGTGACTCTCGGAATTATTGAAGTTCACGTCACAAGGACGAAAGGCCCCCGGAAGAGCTGTTGGTGGTCTGCTTTCCCCGATGGCATTCCAGGGAATCTGCTCCAGACGTGGTTTTAAAAAGCGAACACACGTTTAGCCGAGAGATGCTGTACGAACTGATTTTATATTGGAGAAAGAAACTATAATATGCTTCATCCAAGTTAACTGGAGTGAAATGTGCACTCATTTGTTTGCCTGGCCCTGCGTGAGGACTCGTCCCGCTAGGGAGGAAGAGCAGGAGGAGGCTGTGTGTGCGCTCCGCAGCCACGGCTTTTCTGAAACAGCATCCTCTCAGGCAAGAGGACCCTCACTGAATACTGCTGACTGACAGCCTTCTAATCTCAGAACCGGTACCTCAATTTCAGTAGTGGCCAGAAGAAGAAAGATGAAGACAAGACTGACCGTGGCGGGGAAAGATCACAAACAAGAGCTAAAACCTTAAGCCTCGCAGTGCGGAGCCCTCCCTCCCTCTGTTCCAACAGAGGGCTCCCCGTCTTTCGGGTCATGCCTGTCTCAAGCTGTCCTTCAGGGGACTTTCTTCCCAGCTCTGGGAACTTGGTCCAGTTACGATCTCTGTTTCTCAGCTCCCTCACTGAGAAAATGAGGTTAATAATAGCATCTGCTTTCTAGAATCGTCAGAACTAAATGACAGAAAATACGCAAGGGCTCGGCACACAGTAAGCTTTCAGTAAACGCAAGCCTTTCGCGCCGGTGACAGAAACTTTCCGTCTTCTCCAAGGAATAATGTGCAGGGGTTGGGATGAGGAAACTAGGAGGTTTTATGAGGAGAATAATCTGGAAATTGGATGCGATATTAAAAAAAAAATCTGAAAGTAATAATGTGGTGAAATAGTTCTGGACCAGGAGTCATGAGGTCTGGACTGAGTCCGGGCTCTGTGGCTAATTAATTGTGTGACTTGGGCAGGACGAGTGTTTCTGGGCTCCTACCATGCGCCAGGTACTGAGGATTCAGAGGCCAGGAAAACACTATCCCTGTTCTCCAGACTTTCACAGACTTGTAGAAAACTATGTGAACCCAGAAATAAAATACTATATGATTCAAACAATAAAACAAATTATAAAAAAAAAGAGAAGCATTTATACTCTCTGGAGAGTCAAAGAAGGTTCCTCTGGTTTGAAAGGACCCTGGAGGTAACTGATGTGAACAGAATTGTGGACGGGGGGAGTCCAACAGTCTTGGGGTAACAACTCACATCGGCACCTGAGAGGTGAGTGAGCTTGGGTCAGTTACTGACCCTGTTCCGAGCCTCAGTTTCCTTTTCTGTCAACCACCTGTTCTGCAGGATTCTTAGAAACATTGGAAATAAGACACATGAAGCATCCAGCTGGAATCATTACTGCGTGGCAGGCACGGTGGTGCACCCCCTCCCACTAAAACCTTTCCTAGCCCACACGCTCTCGGCCTCTATGCATCAGACCCGAAGGAATGTTACGCTGTCACCTCCGAGTGTGGTTTTAGAAGCTGCTCTGAACTTTACTGGAACTGAAAGTTTAATATGGAAAGTTTCATGAATCGTTGTTAGTTCAGGTAGAGAGCCTGGGTGAATAAAGACATGAATATATTTCTAAATTTCACCAGCTTGTCTACTAAGGCAAGGCAAAGGTTAGTCATTCCTTCGGCCTTTTGCTTCTGCTCCACTTCTTGTGGGAAGTTACTGCGACCAACAAGTTATCACCAACCCGATTTTCTCCTCCCTGGTGGGCAAGGCGTACCTCCTGGCAGCCTAAGCCTCCCAAGAAAGCATCTTCTCCCTCTAGAGACAATTCCAAGTCTCTCAGCCCGCCCAAACCAAGAAAGAAAGTCCCTTCCCTGAATAGGAAGCCCACCTTTCAAATGGCAATCTTACTCATAAACCCTTCCCAGTTTGGAAACTCAACTGGATTGCCGAGGAGCCCGCATTCCGCCATCACAGAATTGCAAAGGGAAAGGATGCTAAGAGGTTATCTGGTCCTTATCCCTAGATGAGATCTCGGGACAGAAAAGGATATAAAGTAAAAACGGAGGAAATCTGAATTTCATGTGGACTTGAGCTAACGCTAATGTATCAACAGCAGTCCATGCATTGTGCCAAATGTACCACCCTGATGTAAGATGCTAGTAACAGGGAAAACTGGGGGTAAGCTATGTGGAAACCGTCCCCTCTTGACACTTTTTCTGTACCTCTAACATTACTCTAAAATGAAGAATTCAATAAATACAATTGACACATCAGCTATTTAAATTTCTACCCAATGAATCACAGGGTGGAGTCTCCCCACAGTGAGCAGAGCACAGTCTAAATGATCCATCCAATGTGGGTCTCAAAACTGGTCTTTCCTGGTGACGAACTTTGTTATTTCAGATTAGGGTTGTGCATCTCAACTTCTTCCACGCTCAGTGGGTTTTTCCCCATAGCTCCCTGCAAGCTCATAGATCTGACCGAACAGATCCCTAGAAAATGTGTATTTAGAGAGAATATCCAGTAGAGAGCCACCGCCAGGGCCTATGTTGCGTAAATAACCGTCCTGGAAAGACCCTTTATATAAGCCTCGTTTTATAAGGAAACGTGGCTAGGATTTAAATAACAATGCAATGATTCCTCTAGGCATAAATTAAATAGGAAAAGTAGGGGGTAATGTACCTAAATGCTGCATTACTACAAAGGAGCAGAAGCTGGGGGAGGCAGGAAAAAGAAAAAAGAAAATGTCTAAAAGAACAGAACTGCGCAGGCTTCCTAGCCTCTCCCTAGAGTTCCTTACGAATAACCTTTCTCCCCCCCACACTGACATGCCATCGTTTCTTCAACTTCCTCAGATCTCAAAACTGAACAGCCTGCTCTTCAAGGGCACTGGGCGCCTGAAGTGCGTGATGGTGGGTGGCGAGCCCACTGGCCGGCAGCGCGCACCCTTCACTAGGTCTGGAGAGAAGCTAATTGGGCGCTCTTTGGCTCTGGCCTGTAAATAGTGGCTTTCGACAAGAGCGTTTAACACCAGCAAGAAGGGAAGTCCGGGGAGGGAGCCGGGCACAAAACCTGCAATAACAGGGCTGAGAGGCAGTCGGGAGCTCGCTTATTATGACAGCTGGGAGCTGGTGCTAGAGAAGGAGCCTCTCGGCCCGACGCTCCTGGCAGATCAGGGGAACGGTGCCCTTGAACGGCAGGGAGAGGGGAGGAGACAGGTGCAAACCCACAGGGGCACTGGGGAGAGACGCCCCCAGGCTTCCTCTCACACACTCCGAGCTCACCCCTCCCCCGCTGCTCCTGCCTCCCAGAGCCCAGGGGCAGACCGTTTACCCCTTCTGAGTTTCCCAGCACCTCCAGCGCCTGTGTCCAGTGGCACCCAGAGGAAGGGGACTGCCTGGCTTTGCTCCAGAGACATCATTGGCCAGTTCATCTCGGAAAAGGGGTTTCTGAGCCTCAGTTTCCACTCTCGGTCATCAGGATAAATAACACCTACCTCTCAAGATGGTCATGAGACTCGAATGGGGAAAAGTCGGTAAAATTCCTGATATCGTGCCCAGAATGCATTCAGTTCTTAATAAATCTAAATATTCTTGCCCTTTCCTCTCATTGGCACGTCAGAAATTACAACACCTGTCTTGGAGGTGTTGGAGGTGATGTTTCAGAGAGCAACACAGAGCTCTGTCTAGGTAGAGTCCTTTCTTTTTTTTAAGAAGTCTAGACATTTGTTAGAAATGAAGTTCTCTATATTTATTTCTCTAAAAATGGAAAAAGCCAATGGCTGGAAATACAGACTTAACATGTGGCACACGAAGTCCTGGCGAGAAAGCAGAGGTGGCCATTAAGTTCCAGCCCTGCCCCTTGAAGACAGTGTTCATGGGGTCATTCGCATGTCCCTGAGGGTGGCTCCTGCCATGTCCCGTGACTTCCAGGTCCGCACCCAGTCCCTCCTCGTTATTTCCTAGAGAGCCTCAAACTGCTGTACTTGTACTCACAGGTCTTCTGCCCCCGGCCTCTTGCCGATGTCATATCCTGAGAACCTAGGGTCTTTCTTGAGAAAACTAACTTCCACGCTGAAGGTTCCACTCGCTCAGGCCTCCCAAAATCATCAACCCAAAGAGACATTCCTTTCCTTTGGTTCCTGCCATACAGGAGACCAGATGTTTCCAAGAAGGGAGAGTATTTCCTCCCCAACTTCACATCATATTTCATCTCCTGGACCCAGAACAGGGCTGCTCATGTTCCAAGTCCCACAAAGCCCTGGAGGAAAAGCGCTTCAGCCTACCCTCCTGCTGGCCTTGCCTCCCCCAAAGGGCTCCACCCCAAGCCGAGGAGATCTCCCTGAAACAGCATCCCAGACGCCCCCGCTCTGTGCCCTGCCCCGCTCCACTCCCCGGTCTCTGCCTCCCAGCGCGTACAAACGCTCCTGCACGCCGCAGAGGCAAACGCATGGAGACTCTCCGCTACAGCCACACACACGCTGGGTTTAAACCCACAGATAAAACCGGGTTCACATTCCCACGGGGAGAGTCTTCCTGTTACTCGTTTTCACCTTCTTTGCTTTTAAATGTAATTCAAATGAAGGGTCTCTCTCAACCCATGCGATGAAGGCCGAGACATTTTAAATATGGCAAAGTGAATCCTGTTTTTAATTTAATTTCAAAGCAATAGCTATTTAGCCCTCCTTACGTAATTACTGCTGGCTTCACAGATACATCATCATCATCATCATCATCATCATCATCATAGATGCTTTAAAACTATTTCATTCAACAACTCAACTTCCAGAAGTTATCTTAACATGTCTAACGAGGGACAGTTCAAACCTTAACCTTCAGTGTAGACAGCCAATCTGCTCCTTCAAATCTGCCCCCCCCCACCCCCCCCAGATAAACCAAGCAAAAGCAGGCTTGGTGACTAGTTGACTCAAAAAGACTTGCTTTATCCTGGACCGGGTGACTCAAGTTAACTGGAGCGGAATGGCCCCCTATGGAGATAAAACCAACGGGGAAGTCAGAAAAAAAATTATAGAATTTATATCCATTTGCTTCATCGCCGCTCCTAGCTCCTTGGTGCGTGGAAGTAACGGACAGACCCCTCATTATGTTCATGTCTCTATTTATGGGCACTGCTTTATCTCTCTCCACATGCACTGCAGGCTGGTTCACCTGCTTTTTGTTTTTGTTTTTTCCTTGCAACACCTGCGCTGTGAGAAGGATTCTCCCTGGCACCCCCTTTCAAGGTTACATCAGATCGTTTAAATGAAGGTCGCTCCGTGAAACAACGTAAGAGACTGTATTGTGCACATCCCAACAATTCACATTTTTTCTTTATAACACCTTCGGTTTCAGTCATTGGAGAATAAATATTTCTTTTTTCAAAGGGGAAGTCTTAATTGGTCTTTTCTAGGGAAAAACAGCCTCTGGGAAGCTTTTACAATAAAAATATTAGAGTAACAGAGATCGACTACGAGAAAGATAAATGTGCTTATCTGGCCCTCTGGCTGAGGCAAAATGCGATTTAATTTTTTTCTGACTTTCCAATGTGGGGGCTTGTGCCCTCGGCCTCCATAGATAATGTTTTAGTTAAACAAGGGAACCTGTGCCGAAAAATCCATTTTACATTGTGCTAAAATGCCTTCAACATAAAATATACCCTTTTCACTATTTTTCGGTGTACAGTTCAGTGGCCCTAAGATATTCACACGGCTGTACACACATCGCCGCCATCCATCCCGAGAACATTTTTTATCTTCAAGGACTGAAACTCTGTGCCTGGTACACACTAGCTCCCCATTCTCCACCCTCCCTTCCCACCCCAACAGCCACCGCCCTGTTATCTGTCTCTCTGAATTTGATGACTCGGAGAATCCTACAGGATGCGTCCTTTTTGTCTCTGGCTTATTTTAACACAATTTTTAAATCAAGGGCAACACAGAGAGAAGATCGTTGATATTTTTAAAGACACAGCCTTGAGATTAAAGCCTACCTCTGCCACTGAATCTCTCTGTTTTCGGGGAAATCCCTCTAAACGTCTTTCATTATCAGCCCAAAATAATGGCATGAATAATGGATTGTGTGACTCTCAGGAAGACGGTGCACCCACACTGTGATACAGGATAGAGGGAACTCTACCCGATATTGTGTCTTCTTCCAGCTATTAAGCCTAAGACATTCGAGATAAATCCGATGTCGAACTCTCAAGTTAAATGACCACGTCTGCGCCTGTCAGACATACACTGAAATGGACTCTCTTGAAAATGAGAATGGGTGAGAATATCTTTCTCAAAGGTTTATCGGGGAATAAAATGGGATTAAATGGGAGCTCAATATATAAAATCTAATAACACTCGGTCCGATCTCAGTGGGAGGGACTCCAGAATGGCCTCGGGTGATCTGTGGGCCTCAGGATGGAAGTGACAGCACTGTCAGCATCCCCAGGACAAGACGGAAGAGGGCACAGTATGTGTAGCTTTCAAGGAGAAGGACGTGGACTCATTTAAAAAAAAAAAAAAACAAAACACCTGTATTTCCTGCGATAAAAAATATGTTGACTAGAAATGTATGTTTGATGGTCTTTTTATTTTATTGTTGCACAAAAGCTACAGGTCATCTCTGCCAATATTACTGCTTCACACGATGGGTAAGGGGTCTCTGCCCTGTGTCCCTAACTCTGCTTCTGCCATTTCTGAGATGGCTCATCTCCAAGAAACTGGGCTAAACTGTACCGGCAACAGAACCTACCTGGTAACTCATGGAGTTATAAGGTTTTGGACCTGCTCCCCAGGACAGGGGAGATACAAGATAGCTTCAGTTTCCAGCTTGTGTATTTGCGAAAACTCATCTACACCAAAGGTTGCATTGAGTCCAATTAAGCCTATTTACTTTTATATCTCTCTCTCCAAATGTGTAAAATGAACTGACTCATAAAATCAGAGAATAAACAGATAAACAGATACATGAGCAAACTTAGACCGTAAAACAGGGGCCAGGACTATTCAGCTGTGTGGGCAGCTATAGTGGTCCCCCAAAGACATTAGGGCCTAATTTCTGGAATCTGTTGAGGTTAATTTATTTGGAAAAAGAATCTCTGCAGATGTGATTAAGTTAAGGATATGGAGATGGGGAGATTATCCTGGACACACCATGATTCCCACAATGAAAGGTAAGACCATTGTTATAGATCAAACAATAGAAAATTAATTATTTTTGTCACTGTTTTCCATTGGAGCAAACATTGCATTTCTCTCCAAGTAGAATATTTATTTGAGAGTCATTTCACAGCTACATCTAGCCATAGTATTTCTTCAAAATGATGAATTTCAAAGGCCAAGGCGTATATGATAAAATCCCACTATATAATTTAATAATCTGGAGGAACGGTCTGACCGCCACTGGATTTACGGCCTCTGTGTATGAAGGAGCAGACATGAGCTCAGACTTTGCTCGTGATAAATACGGACAGGGGTACGAGCAGTCGCTCTTCACTGAAGGCCAGGGTCTCCGCAAGTCATTTTCATCTTTGGGTCAAGATGCCCACAGACTATTTCAAGTTCTCTCAACACCTATTACAAATCGTGAGGGAGCAAGGACCACAGTGTCAAGGCGTCTTGCCCTCAGCCTGTAGAGGTCTATGATGTAATCCTGGGCACAAACTGGAGTCTCCAAGGAGACTCAGCAAAGGGCCAAGGGCACAGGTTACGGAACTTCCGCAGCCTGGTTCAAGGTTGACGGTGACACGCGCAGGCGCCTGTGCCCTTAGGAAAGAACGACAGCTGGCCGTAAGGGACAGCACCTGAGGGCCAGTTCAAGTTCAGGAACACTGTGCTCAGTGTTCAGACAGAATCAGTTCTACTCTTTTTTTATTGTATAATGTCTTTCTGCTGGTTTGCCTCTTTCTGGGGGCGGCTCTAAGAACAGGGTAGACACAGAGAAAACGTGTCACTGCGTCCAGGTAAGCAGCTTAGAGAAGACACAAACTCAGGAAATCGGCTGATCAACCGCATCTACACAAGGCCAAACTGTGAAGTGGCCGACATGCTCACGAGATGTATGTCACGCGTCGTGGTGACCCAGTGCTCAGGAGTACAACTGTCTTAAGTCTCTACAAGGGAAGTGATCAGTAAGAAAGTAAAATAATCCCAGACCAGAAACAAAATCTGACACCAAACGCTGGCCCCCAAAGTGATTATTTAAACTCACATTTGGCTCCTTACTTCTAGAACTGGGGCAAAACAAGCTAATCAGAAGGCCAAGGAGGTGAGACAAGCATGTACCAGAACAAGGGGCACACGGTGAAGACAGGAAAAGGGAACACAAGGTAAGTGGCACATACTGCTTGGCAAGCACACGTCAGTGACCGCGCCCCCACGTGCGCCACCGGGCAGGTCCCAGAGCTCTGTGAGATGCTATCACTCTCTGTACTACAATTCAAAGCTTCGGGGGCAGTGAAGTGATATCATTTACACAACGACCCAGAGGCAGGGAGTGACGAGCTGGGACTCAGATGCAAGTGTGTCTGACCGGGAAGTGTGTTTCACGCGCCTCCGTCCCCGCATCCTCTGGTCGTCCTGGTTCTACTCCAGCTGAAGGGGGGGAGGGATGGGGACGGTGGGGTTCCCTCCGCCAAATGCAAACTCCATTTCTCTCCTGTAAGATTGCCTGTGGCCACATTTTGCCCCAGATTTTCCCTCTCAGACGTTTCGCAGGTCCCACCCGAGTCCTTCCACAAAGCGCTTGCTCCTCAGCAACGCTTCTGCAGAGCACAGGAGAAAGGAGCGGGCGAGCTGAAGGGGCACGGAAGGGGTCGGTCCGCCTTGAACACGCCCTAAATGGGCTAAAACTAAAACGAAGTCCCCCATATTTCAAGTTGGGTAAGAAGCAAACTTAAAGAAAAGAATCTCTGGAGATAAAATAAGATAATCTATACTTGGAGTGGGGGGAGCTTTAAGCCTTTGCATTTTTGGATCAATTCACCAACAATCCTGTAAAGCAAGACATTTAAACTGGAAGGAATACACCAAAGCATTAATATTTTTTCCTCTGGATGAAAAAAACAAAAACAGATCTTTTTCCCCAAAATTTCTTTACTGTTACATTTCCTAAAATGGAAAACCAGAAACAAAGTTCAGCCTATAAAAGCCATCGGAAAAAAAGTTTCTGCTCTGACAAGCTCACCTTGAAGGTTCTTATTGGGGATTTTGTGATAGACGTGCCATGCGGTATGGCTTTTAAGATTATCTCTGACATAGATTGAGTTACCTTTGTCAATAAATTTCAGTTCAGGGAGGAATTTTCCTCAAGGCTTCTTGGCAAGAAGCTTGCATACTTCTCACCTCTCCCCGGAGCCTGGGCAGGCCTCTTCCCCGTTTGCTCCTGAGGCCCGATTCCTCACATCTGACGGAGATGCTCCCCAGCTGCCGTCCTGTCTCCCCTGCCCCAAGCCGTGTGACGCAGCTCCCTTGAAAGCAGACAGAAGCCTGAAAGCCTTACGAAGAATTCAAATTCCAGACAGAACTTGAAATAGCTGCTGTGCGGTGTCTGTCATATTTCACTCTCCTTAATTTTAGAATAGTTTTAGATCTACAGAAAAAGGGCCACGAGGAGCCAGTTGCCACATAGCTTCCACCCCGTTTTCCAAATTATTAACGTCTTCCATTAGGGTAGTACATTTGACACCATGTGGGAATTAATATTGATACACTATTATTAGCTCAGACCCATCCTTTTTTGTTTGTTTTTAAATAATTTGTTTATTTATTTTTAGAGAGAGGAGAGGGGAGAGAGAAAGAGAGGGAGAGAAACATCACTGTGTGGTTGCCTCTCCCTTTCGCCCCCAACTGGGGACCTGGCCCACAACCCAGGCCTGTGGCCTGACTGGGAATCGATCTGGCGACACTTGGCTCACAGGCCGATGCTCAATCCACTGAGCCACAGCAGCCAGGGCTCTCAGGTCCATCCTTAATTCAGATTTTCACTGAGTGCCCCTTTCTGTTCTAAGGTCTCACCCAGGGCCCACGTTACATCTAGTCATTACATCCCCTTGGGCTCAGCCTAACTGTAACACTTTGTCAATTGCATTTTAATCTTCAGAAGTGTGGCAGAGATAAAATGCCCTTGCTCTAACACTGCACAGACTTATGCATGGCCAGATACTTGCAGCAAGGCATCGGAATCCCTAAGATTCATCTAAATGCTGAGCAAAACCGAAAATAAAAGCAGAGATTTGACAGCCAGCATGTTTACAGAAGGATGAGGGGCCTTTATTTCAAGCAGCTGGCAGATAAATTTGAGGGTCGGGGAAGCCCATCTGGCTGACATCCAGTGCTTTATAACCAGCAGAATTCAAAGACAGGTCCACCTACAGGAGCAGACAGGACTCAGCCAAAGGCCTCACGTGGCCGAGGAAACAGCACAGACGGTGTCATCTGGTGCACGGCGCCGAGCGGCGCGCCTGGCCCACGTGTCCAATGGATGAGGGTAAGCGAGGGAGCGGAGCCTGCAAGTGCCTGTGGGTTGGGCCCCGAGAGCAGAACCTAGTTTCAAAGGGTGAGATGATTTATGGGCAACGTGAAAATCTGCCATCAGCTCTAGAAGAACAGAAACCAAACTCAGAGCACTGTGATTTTTTTTTTCAACTCGAGCTTATGATTTCAAAAAGATATACAGCATAGAGTACACAGGGCACATCATGAATTGCTCCTGTTTATTAGTTGTGGAGGCTTTAAGGGTGTTCCTTAAACTCTTTAAGAGTTCGATTCTGCGTTTGTGTTATGCAGATGTTAATAGCTGCTGTGTAGAGTTGCTGAGAGAACTAAAATAAGACCATAAGACTGTGTGTAATTTTAAGAGCAGTTGGCCTGATGGAAACTTAGCAAATGGTGATAAAACATCATCTGCATCTGCATCATCATCGTCACTGATATGATCAGAAGTAAGGGCGTCACCTGCACAGCACTGACCCCTCCTCTGGCTCTTTGCGCCTCCCCACCATCCTCGCCAGCATAGAGCTGTCCGCAGTAAAGCAGCCACATCATATCCTGCTTGGCCAATTCCTAGCCATCCTTTGAGATGCACCTCGAAAAGCATCTCCCCGAAAGGCTCTCGTGGGCCCCTCCCTAATAGCAAGTGGATCTCTGCACATAATTCTCATTTTAGATGTTGTTATGCTTTCTATTCCAGCCACGAGGCCAGGAGTTCCTGAACCCTGGGGCAGGACGTGTGTTCCTCTCGGTACGCCTAGCACCCAGCACACTCCCTAGATACGTTTCCTAGGGTTGCTGTAACCAAGGATCGCCCACTTGGTGGCTTGAAAGGACAAAAAATGATTGTCAGCCAGTTCCGGACGCTCGGAGTCCAAGGTCATGGTGTCAGCAGACTCCTGTGAAGTCTCTAGGAAAGAATCCGTTTGAGATGCCCAGGGCTTCTGATGGTGACGGTGCCCCGCAGCTGCATGCCTCCAAGCCCCGCATCACCTTCAGTGGGGCTCTCCCCTCTGTGTGCCTGTGTCTCCGTGGGCCACGCTCTGCCTATGCATGCCATCTCTGGCTCTCTCTTCTCGCTCTTACAGGGCACTGCTCGCGGTGGATGAAGCGCACACTGTGGTTCATTATGGCCTGATTTTAATTTGCATCCTGATGACATCTGCAAAGACCGTGTTTCCAAATAAGGCCACATTTACAGATACCAGGGGTCAGGATTCCAACCTATCTATGCAGGAGAGAGTTCAGCTCATAATACGGCTGAAAACACAGTAGGTGCTCTCAGATGTCCTGGCAGGCAAACAGGTGGGTCCAGGACTAAACCAACAACTACTCTCCCGGTCCCCAGGTGCACACACACAGGTGGCAGCTCATTCTTCTGTAACCACAACTACGCTGCACAATCCTGTGGTTTCTTGGCACCCACAGAACTCTGCTTCTTTAAATCCATGATTAAATAATCTCCCACTAAATCTCACAGTAATTCCCTCCCAGAGCTCCATATTTGTATCCAATTTACGGAAAACCCAAGCCAGAGCCTCACAGGCAACATTTTCAAACTACTGTTTCCCTCCGGAGTTACCTGCTGCCGGAGCCAGCGACTCCGGGCCAAAGGCTCTTTTCACCGGCACGTTCACAACTGGGAGGCAAAACAGATGTTTGCAACCATGTCCCATTCATGGGCCTGGACTCACTGACAATGTTTGAAGACAGAAGGTGGCGGCTAGTTTTCCTCAGTCCTTGACTGTTTAACATAGGTCATCAGCATCCTTTCTCACCTTTTCTTCTATGCGAGAGCAGAAGGGGAAGAAGTACTACAGAACTTCCAAATAAATAAAAATAAAAGGCAAGTGACTTTTTCTTAAGCCAGTAAATGAAGAACACAGTGAGCCTACTTGCTAGTTCCTCTGGTTCTTCATACCACTTAGCTGGCATATTACGCTAAATTAAGTGATCTGCTGGCAGCCTGTGAAGACCAAAAAAAAAAGAAAAAGGAAAAGACACCAGCGTTCGGATGAAAGAAATGTGAAAGAATTGATAAAAAGCCACAGGCAACTTCATGCACATTTGCTTGGAACAAAAGAATGACAGCCTTGGAAATATCTCCAATGCTTCTCCTACTGCGGATAAGGACCACGGGTGGAAAAAAGAAATAAATATATATTCACTACATTTCTTTACCGTCACCAAGTTTTGCTCTCTTTTAATGTTTGGTATCAGGAACTTACAAGACCTTAATTGGAGAGCCACGCATTTCGTATCATTAATCCGAGACCTTCAGTCTAGATCCAAGGTTAAGGGCATGCCGCCTCCTGATTGGGTTGTTACTGTTCGACATCTTAATCCATTCGTGTGTCCCTTGTTACAGAACGAGTTTTAATTGGCCGTTTTCCATCCTGCTTCTTCCTACCATATATCTTTTATATTTATATTCATATTTAGATTTAGCTTCTTTTAGATTTTTCTACACATTCCAACCCTATCCTCTGTGAATGACAGTTTTATTTTACAGGTGATTAGAATTACTGAATTACTAAGAGAATCTTTCAAGCTTGCTAGATACAAATTTGACAGACAAAAATGAATTCTGTTTTAAAGTCATCAACAATAAATTAGAAATAAAACTTAAGAGTACAATTTATAGTGGCATCCAAAATGAAAAATAAATACAAGTTTTTTCTAACCCTAATGTGATTTCTACTGTGATTCGTGGGTTATTTGAAGTATATTTGTTAATTTACAAAATTTGGTATTTTATTTTTATTGTTCACCCATGTAGCTTATTTTCACTGTAAAGAGGTAAAGTACTCTAAAGGAATTAAATTCTCAGTTGTTCAGATTGTTTTTATGGCTAAACATTGTTTAGTTACTGGTAAGTATTCTGGCTTTTGAAAAGAGTATACATTTTGCAATTATTGGTTGCAGCATTTTATGTATATAAATTAATTCTGTAAGATAATTATGCTATTTATGTACTTTACCTTAGCACACTGTTTTTGTCTGCTTTTCCTATCAACAGCTAAGAGAACAGTGTTAAAATCTTCCAAAATTATTATGAATTAATATGTTCATCTCTTTAGTTATATTTATGTGGAATATATTTTGAAGCCATGTCATTAAGAGCATATACATTTAGAATGTATAGGTCTTCTAGTAAATTGAATCTTTTATTACTATGAAATACTACTCTTGGTCTTCCAAAAATATTTGTTTCCTAAAATCTGTATTCTCTGTTATTACCATTGTTGCACTGGCTTTCTTTTAATTAGAATTTGCATAAAATATTTCTTCCATCTCTTTACTTTCTGAGTTCTTAAATTTAATGTGTTTCTTATAAGAAGCATACAAGTGTGTTTTAATCTACCCTAATTTTTAACTAAAATATGGAGTCTATCTTCATCCAATGAAGTCAATATATAAGTATAAATAACAATAAGAATAATATATTTTATTCAGTGCCTCTCAAGTACCTAGAACAGTGCCTGGCACACAGGAGATAGGCACTTGTTAAAAATTGTTTAATTAATACGGAAGTACATGGATAACAAACATTCAGAATTAAGGATTCTGAGTTACTTTAAGAACATGAGGAGGAGGGATTAAAGAAACACAAGCAGACGAGGCACACTACATTTCTCTTTTTAGACTCCATGTCATTGGAGTTCACATGCCCCACAGACCAGGTACAAAAGCATGACCGTTGATCCGTGGAAGAGAATTTCACTTCTAAAGCCATCAAAGGAAAGTGAGAAAGTATTTCTGATAGTTTGTTGCCACAGGGGATCCCCAAAACCCAGTCGGAATGAATCGGACATCAGATACCAGCAGCACATGGTAACAACTATAACTCTCAAGACACAGGGATGGGTAAGGCAAACTAATTTGATGCAAGCCACTATTTGGAATGGTCCTCATTAGGTAATGTTCCAACACGTCTCCCATAGCTTTCCATTTTTGTTCACAAAGGACTCTCCTCTATTGCATGTTCCGATATTCTAAGGGTTTTTCTTTCGATATTCTCCCCTCTCCAGTATGCCCGGCCAGAATAGAAAGTGGTCACCTAGAGGCTTGAAAATTCAAAGCATAAATCAAAATGCCATGTGCACCTGAAGTCATCTGCAGAACCTCATCTCTCGTATCAGACCCAGTGGCTCTGCAAATGGAGGCGCTAGATCCTGTCACGTGGGGTTCGGACAGGCGGAGGGGTGTCTGCTTCCCTAGGCTGCCAGCTCTGAGACCCTCCTGTTGAGGGCTTTCTTGAAGGGACTGTTCAGAGGTCTCACATCTTCCTCCAGGAAGCCTCCCAGGTACCTATAACATGAGAGTGTTTGAGACGGGCTCGGGAACCTGACGTGGGAGGGAGCTGACCTGGGGCACGTCCCCAGCCACCACTGCGCGGCCCCGCTAGGTGTCACAGGGTCACACACCAGTCAGGCCCAGCAGGCCTCCAGATCCCTCAGGCTCCACTGGGGATCAGTAACTCCTCTTCCTCTCCAATTCCCAGCCAAGCTAGTACCAGTTTGCTACCCCAGAGGGACAGAGAGAGAAGAAAGGAGGCAAGGAGACCACAATTCACTAGGTTTCCTCACTAGACTTCTAACTGAGGGAGGAGGCAAATGCTTAAACAGAAGAGCTGACAGCTGCCTGAGGACATCCGGAGGACACCCACTCATCTCAGGGAGCTGAACCAACGGCCCCCCATTCAGTCTCCAGTGGCACAGAAATAACCACTGTTATTAAGGCTTGTGCACAAGGTTACAGGCGACCAAGCCACGGGCATAACAGGTACCTGGGACAATCACCTCGTCTTCTCTTCTTTTCTAATCTCATTTTATTTTGCTTTTATAATATCAGCATGCGCCCCAGAAGCTGGGTGGTGAAAATCTGCAGTTGCACCACTGGGCATAAATCAGTTAGATAATTGAGGTTTAAGAAAATAGGCTTTGGACCTCGCCAAATCAATCAATAACTGAGCCTCGAGGTATGCCTTGGAATAATTTGTCTGGGTAATTCTAGCAAAAATAACAAAATCTAAACATATTGCAGGGACATTAATAAAGAATTCAAAGCGGGCACATTCATGGACCACAGAGCCAATCAAAACACGAAAATGAAATGAAATGAAGGCACAAGAATTCCAGCTCCACAAGAGAACATCATCTCGGGATTCTGGGGTGCCTCTCCCCTATCTGCGCCGCCTTTTAAAAAATAGGCTTTGTGGGGTCTACATTGTTTCAGACCTCCTTGGGCTTTGCTCCTCATTTTCTGCCATGAACTTGGTTCTTTCACTTGAAGACAAAATTTAGTGTTCCCCGCGCAGGCTCTTGGTGCTCCTTAGATGCAGCCTTTACACATGCTCTGAACTTGCCAGGCTGTGGCCATTTCCAGGAACTCCCCCATCTGACCTCGTGCCCTGAAATCCAGGAATCCCCGCAATCCCCTGCTGTATCCACACGCCCTGATCAAGCCAGTGTCAAGCCACACTCTAGCCTTTAGGTCCTCTGCTTATCCACGACATGAAATGGACAAAACTGCTCTATTCTAGTATCTGGATCCTGTTTCTCAGTCCAGAAGTATCTGCACTCATCCCCACTAAAGGCCCACTGTAATTTCTGGACATCATGGAAAACCCAGGCGCTGCCAGAGTATACACATACCCTGAAGGTGACAGAACATTTCACCCCAAATTAGCCATGGCTGCAGTAACCACATTGTCTGTCAAGAAAACCCAAAGACCACCTTGCACTGAGCACCTTTAGAAAGCCTGGCACCAGCCGTTCCGGGCAACCTCTGCCTCCAATCTCACCCAAGGCATTTTGCCAAGTGGTGTTGGACGAGGCACGCCACAGGCGGGAATCGTGTTGCATGGTCAGCTCGGAGGAGAATTTGAAACGGCAGGAGCCACTTGGCAAAGCAGGTCTAATTGGGAGACCTGAAGCGCGGCCAGGTCACCTGGCTTCACATGCCATCCCCGAGGCTCGCGAACTCTGGCTTTGCTCCCACCCACCTGGCACCGGCTCAGAGAACACAAGCCACTTACCAGCAAATCAAAGAACAGATTTACTCTTCCTGCCCCGTGAGAGGAGCTGCACCTGAACAAACTTGCAAGGTTACGTTCACAGGCAGTTGCTGAAAACCCTCTCTGGCTCCAACTCCTAGCAAAGGCCCAAGACAAATTGAACCCAGGTTTTCTGGCCTTTGGCCCACGGCACCATGTCCCGGCACCCAGCTTCCTAAACCTCATCATTTAGCTGTCCCAGCAAGGCCCGCTTCAGGACAGGAAAGAGACGTTCTCGCATGGCTCTCATTGCATCTACACCAGTTCTTTCTGCACCTGGGATCTCCTTGGGGGCCTCTTAATCGAAGTCTGACTAAGCCTGACCTTGCCTTGGTTTATGGGCGTAATGAAATCACAGCCCCAGGTGGCACGGCCAGGTGCGCTCGGAGCCTTGTTATTCCTGTAATTTGTCACTTGCTGTCTCCTGCTTGGGGTTGTACTCATGACCTAATGAATACGTTTCTCCTATGGAGACAAATCTTGTCCATGCCAATCCAATTAAATCTATAAAATTAGCTTGGAAATTCTAGAGAAATGGAATGCAATGTAGTTGGATTTTTCTGTCCTTTTTCTATTGTAAGTTGTTGGACCAGGACTAATTACGATTTTAGGAAGCGAAGAAGTCGGTGGTAAGATCAACTAGTAGATGTCAGAAGGCCTGGGTTTTATTCCAGTTCTGTTATGTGAGCTCAAGTAGTTATTCTTCAGCTAAAAAAATGAACTGTCAAATAGTTGTGTTTGGCCATCCAGTCCTGATTAGATTTCCAGGCCAGCTCTCTGTAAATACTCTGTTTTCTCAGACGGCTTCGGTAGATAATGCTTCTCATGGATTATCTGTACTACAGTTTAATTCAGGGACTATTAAACATTTTATGTAAAGAGCTGAAAAGTAAATATGTTTGGCTCTTCAAGCCTGATGGCCTCTGTTGAAAGCACTGAGCCCTCCCACTGTAGTGTGAAGCAGAGACAGAAAATATGAAAATGACAGCGCATGTGTATTTGGCCTGCAGGCCACAGTTTGCCACACCTAGTCTAACTTGTTCTTGGAGCAGTGGTTCTCAACCCCCCCAATGCCGCGACTCTTTAATACAGTTCCTCATGTGTGGTGACCCCCACCCATAAAACTATTTTCATTGCTACTTCATAGCTGTCATTTTGCTCCTGTTATGAATCGGAATGTAAATATCTGATATGCAGGATGTATTTTCATGGTTACAAACTGAACATAATTAAAGCATAGTGATGAATCACAAAAACAATAGGTAATTATATATGTTTTCCAAGGGTCTTAGGCGACCCCTGTGAAAGGGTCGTTCGACCCCCAAAGGGGTCACTACCCACAGGTTGAGAACTGCTGTCTTAGAAGTTCTAACTCAAGTTTTATAAATACCTATGCAGAAGTGTCATGTTCTAACTGTATGCGCTTTACAAGAGGGGGAAATGGCGATGTCTCTCCTACATAAGCATAAATCTGTATTTGAATAATCCAATCAACCAACTAAAGCAATCATGGGAGAAGAGTAACCCATCAAATCGGCAGACGTAAGCTGAACCCCAACACTGCGCTGGGGTTTTGAACTTTTCCGGTGACTGCCGTGACCGTAAGTCTAAGAGTGTGAACGTGGCCTCGCTGCTCCGGTGCAGGTAGCTCCTCACGCCTGTATTTCCTGTTGGGCCCTTCACCTATCGGCCTTGAAAGGAAGCCTTTGAGGCGGTTCACGGTCTCCCTGAGGAGTTCAGCGTATTGTCTCTGGGTCCATCTTGGGGATCTAAGGGTGCCACTTTCTACTGGAAACCAGGGCTGGTCAGAACTCCCCTGAGTGGCGCTCTTGCTGGGTGTTCATTCTAAGTGTTTGAACAAATGGGTCATGTGACTGAAATGAGGTCAATAAGATTTTCTGAGGCACGCTCCCTTCTGATGGATGAGCTGAAATAAAAACCATTTCAGAGCCTACTTTCAGCAGAATAATGAGTCCTGCATTTCCAATCATTAAAGTTGAAATTATAACAGATAGCATTCTGGCCCACTGTTCATGAGATTTAACTCTTCGGAGGTCATAAGAGATACACCCTATTAAATAATGGCAGGCCAGACAATGCTGACTTAATAAAACTGAAATGTCACTTTGAGTTTGAATTGATTTTCTTAGCTGAGGACCTTTTAGGCTTACAAATCAGAGCTGCCTCATCTCTGCACGTCTGCAGGAGGTTGAGTTTCCAAGGGTTAGTTTAAAAAATGCAGATTGATGGGCAAGGTTTGTGTTGGGTCCGTGTTGAACAGCCTTCTCTTAGGGGCTGGAATTATTCATGAGCCTCACGTGGTTCATGTTTCTGGCGTGACACTGTGGAAGGTGGGAAGGGGGTGGGGGATGCGGAGAACACAGCCAGCCGCAAGCAGATCCACTCCTTCTGGAGCAGGGCTGGCAGTCGGAGGGGCTGGGGGTGAACAAAAGTGGAGGCTGGATCTAATCTTACAGGAATGTGAATCAATAGACCTTGAATCTAAACAGCCAGCCAACAGCTGAGGATACCCCAGTTTGACGTTTTCCATGGCTCGTTTTGACAAGCTGTATACTCTTTCAGCAAAGGGAACAAGCCATAAAACCGAGTGTCCCTCTTCTGATTATGAACATGGCTGTTCCTGGCGGTCTCCAAGAAATGACTACAACCCTCACCGACAACGATATAAGACTCAAGAGCGTCCGGTTCGAGTCTCGACTCACCTTCTTGGCTCGGTGACGCTGAGTGTATTATCTACCATTTCTGAGATACAGAGTCCACTAAAAATCTATAAAAGGGAGCACTTTAGGCCTTTTCACTGTTTTTTGTTTGTTTGTTTGTTTGTTTTGAGATGCAGAGCGCTTTCTTCACACAAAACGCTCCCCGTGAGCCATAGAAACTGAAGAGACGCAGAATGGAAGGGGGTGGGAGCTGAGGGACACAGGGAAGGGGAGGCTGAACGTCTCATGTGCTCAGCTTGGTGGAACTGGCCTCGTTCTGTGCCGACCCCACTCCCCCAGACGACAGGCGTGGGAAGCCCGGAGAAAGGCGGAGCCAGCTCTCCCTCCAGCTCCCCTGCCGGCACGCGTCTTACTGCTGGTCATCCGCCCTTCTCGCCACGGCTCTCCGACCTGCGGTCCTGTCCAGTCCCCGGCTCCGATACCGGGAGCGGCCTTGTCTCCCAGGGAGACCCCACGTGAACCGCGCTGGCAGGCAAATCCTGGGTGTGCTCACTCTTTTGGGGGAGCGCTTAGAGACGGGCAGAAGGGAGATGGGTGAAAAACGAAAAGAAGAAAAGGTCCTTGGATTAATACTACAGTATTGGACTCGAAGGGCTACACTTAAAGCCAACATCTTCATTTTGAAGAAAAATTGACCACGTCAGGTTACACTGACATCTGAAAGCCCGAAGCAAAGTTTCTCTACCCTCTTGGTTTCCTTCCCCAATTAACGGCTCTGGGGAACCAACATAGGCCCCTCTGGCTAAGGGTTAGCTTATTACCGTAGATGTGCATTTGGAACCAAGGGGGAGTTGTCCTTTGTCATCTGGACTTTTATTTTGTTCTCAGCCGTGGACAATGAGACAGTCACACAAATTATTTTTTTCTGACAAAAAGAAAATATGCCATCTTTTACCAGAATACAAACTTCATCTTGACATGTGGTTCAAGAAAAAATCCAGAGAAAAATCGGCTTTGGCCTCAAAAATCTGTGGCCACCATGCTAAATGGGGAAAAACAAAAAACAGTGATCTAAAACCAAAAAAGAAATGTCTGAAGTTGAGTGCATTTTTTTTTTCTTGCTGTTCATTAAGGCAACGAGGACAGTGGCCTTAGAGTGTAACATTCCTTTAGACCAGGGAAGGAATAATAACCAGCCCTCAAGATCAGCCCTAAATGGACAAAATATGCCCTGATTATGCATGCAATTACCCAAAACCTTGTTATTTTACAAAATTGAATTCTTTCCTGCTGAAGTCCAATGCTGAGTAATCAAATGCAGATTGCACTTAATTTTGTCGGAGAGTAAACAGCAGAGGTTATGGAAAGTGTTACAGCTCCGCACTCATTAATATCCCACTGGCGTTGGAACAGATTAGCAAGTGAAGTGCACAGCAGGTTAGGGTCACGTGAGCCTGTGCAAGTCCCACAGAACGAATGCAGGGAAGAGGGATTCGAAGCTCAGTCACTCAGCATAAAGAAAAAGATGCTCAGCTTCACTCCCAGGGCTTTGAAAGAGCTGTTTATTTCGTATACTTTTGCTCACTTCCTGTTATCATCAGACCTGCTAAAATAAATTGCTAATAACTGTCAAGCGAAGTAAACTCATTTTTTTTTCCCTCTAGAAAAATTTATAAATTCCCCAGGCTGTCGAAAGAATTCAGATTGTGCACCTCTTCCGTTTGCAAGGACTCAGAGCAGACATCCGCCAAGGGGACTCCGAGGTGCCTCCCTCTTGAAGCGTCCCTCCCTCCCTGCTCCGGGGGCCCGCCGTGTGACTTCCACCTTCTAGTGGAGGTGGCTAAAATGCGTCCCCATTCACGTCGCTTCCCTCCCTGTTGTTTTAGGTAAAGGCGATCAGAAGGAGGAGTTCTGTACCGCAGTTAAGCGATGAAGGAGAAATGTCCCAATTCGAATTTAAAAGAGCAACGTCTATCTGGAATCCTCCAATGGTCAGGGCAGGGAATCAAACAACTTGTGGGGAAAGAGATCAGCAGAAAAGAGCCAATTTAATAACAAGCTCTGAGAGGGGAAGGAAGGAAGATGGGATGTTCCAGGATCAAAGAGCCACAGAGGAAAGGGCAGCCAAGTAAAGTCGCACAGCTTCTCCCGTGCAATGTCCGGAGATGTCTTTCCGAGAATACGAGGGTCCATCATTACAGGGAAATAAAAGCGGATTTCTCAGTAATTCGCCCAAGATTCTTTGAACGGGCTTCACAACTACCATCATTTTCTACTAGGTCAACGCTGTCACACTGCCCCGGACGGCGAGCACAGCATGGAAAATAGGGACAGAGGTGACAGAACTGTCTTTCAAAATAAGTGTCCCTCATTTTAAATGTTTCCTGAACCACCCTCTTGACATTACAAATGAATAAAAGTAAAAGCTTTTTCCCTATATCCATGGGGACTGCAGCCACAAGTAAAAGCTCCTTGTGTGATAAAAATAGGATTACTCGAATACAGTAATAACCTTCGAAGAGGAGGTGAGGGAAGAGGAAAATTGCCTCGAGTTTCCTGTAAGCCCACCCCCTGGGAGCACAGATGGGAACTGGCCGCCAGTCCGCACCTTCTGCTCCTGCTGCTTCCAGCTCATAAAGCGCCCGCTCTGCCTCCAGGGGCTTCAAGGGGTCCCTGCGGGGTATCTGCCGTGTCCCTGTGGGCATGCCCATCAGCAGCCAGGGGCCGTGGCCGACAGGTCCCGGGGAGCTCACACCGCTGCTGGTACCACTGCCACGGTCATCCGCCGCATCCACCGACAGGTGTGCCTGCTACCCTTGCCGCACGCCGCGGCTGCTATGAGCTTTGGCCACTAGCGCTAGGAAATGTATGCCATCGTCCCCCACAGGTCTCAGAGTTCCCCGGGAGGGAGCTGCCACCTCTAGCGCCCCCCGCCCAATACCTCCTCGGTACGCTGAATCCCCGTGGTGCCCACGCCGGAGGGCGGTCTGGGGGGACATCTCTACCTTTCCTCTTTATATCCTGATATGCCAGTACTGGCTTATCCCAGCTTACATCTTTTTGAGGACAAAACAATCGTGTTTCTCCTTATGGCGAAAACATCGGTCCTCCCTTGGTGGCTCCGCTGGGTTCTAACCAAAGTGTTAGTCTTCACTCAGCACAGACCTCGCCCTGCTGCTGCTCCCCTCCACCTGTAGGTTGTGCTGACTCCTTCTTTCCCTGAGATAAGTTGGTAACTGGGAGGCTCGTGCAAACAGATTCCTGATGGACCTGCCCTACAGGCTCATCAGCCCTGCCCAGCCAGACTCTGAGAGACAATGGAGACCCAGCCAGAGATCCTATTACAAACACTAGGAAACTCTCCCCACATGCATCTAGCATGTTTACCTTTTAAAAACCATGTTCATGTTATTCTCTCTTAATCCTGCCTCACGGAACACAGCACAGAGTGGCACTCACTGGAACCCCGCTGCAGACCCAGCCTCTTAGGGTGCTTGTGGCCACCTGAGCAAACACCAGCCAGTGTCAAAGCAAGGACTGATCTGCAACCCTGAGCTCTGCCATTCAGGTCCTGCAGTTCACGGTCACATGTCAAGCTGTCCTATCAACACTGAAGAACATTTTTCTTTCTTTTCCTTTCTGTTTCACGGTGGGAACACTAAAATCCCCATCCAGTCCAGCCACGGGATGGCTGACAGCCAGGGAGAAGAACTCTGAGCTCCCGCATGTATCAGACTGTATGACAATTCCTTTCTGAGTCCTGTCTGTCCGCCACCAGCTCAAGGCTCATGTCCCTCTTGTTTACAGAGTACCCTCAAGAACCTAGCCCAGTACCGGACACAAAGTATTTCCACAGTAATTTGTTTTTTAATGAATGACTTTAACATTTTCTGAAGTTTGAGTTATAACACTTTTATCTGTGTTTGTTTTACCTCCACTCTGGTCCTTCTGTCTGAAATATAAAATTACCGAGTACTAAATAAATAACTGATCATTAAATCCCCTGGAATGGACTCAAGGTAAGAAAAGTAAATTGATTTGTGTTTCCACTGGACTGATAATATAAATATAGTCTTCTACCTTACAAAGGTAGCTACATTTCCCCCAACAAAAGATACCTTCAGAGTTTGGGAACAAGAAGATTCATCAGCATGCTTTCGATATTTAGCATTAAGTCCAAGACAAAAAGGAATGCATTTTGCCATAATCAGAGTGGCTCCCGCATGAAAGACAGCTTCTAAGTGTGCTATGCTAGGACTAGGGGATTTCTCAGCCTTCTAGTTACAAAGTCAAGGTGTTGTGCTGACCTGATCATGGGGCTCTCTCAGGGAAAAAGACATGACTGCCTAGGATGAAGCTGTAAACTTAATCAAACAGGAAACACCCACTGCAGATGAGCAGGCTGGCGAGTCACCTCTGCACACCAGGTAGGACATCCGTTAAGGTGCCACTCCACCGTGATGCTCAGCAGCCATGGTCAGCCTCTCCTCCTAGCTTTGTGTCTTCTGAACGCTTCCTACGTTTAGTGATGCCTTTCTGAGGGAGCCCTCGGAAGAGCCATGGTTTGTGACTAACACAGCCAAGGTGGCCTTAAGAGTCCCCAGGTTGCTGGGGAGAAATACAAAGCAAAGAGAAACGCCCAGAAATTAAAGAAAGCAACAATGACTTTTGTAAAAATGATAATCCCAGGACCCTGAGTCATAGTTGATTTATAAATCATTTATGCTTATGTAATGTATATATAATATTTAAATGACAGTGTTATTAGCCATTTACCCCTTGACAAGAATCACTGAGGAAGGTGAAGAAAAGAACCTGAGACTGGAAACTGGAAACAGAACTGATACAGGAGACATCAGAAAACAAACTTGCCTAGGTGCTCAGTTTTTCCTAACAGAGGCCTGTGATGTATGTCTCAGGTGAATAAAATGCGATCGAATGTCACCTAATGAAGGCCAGAGAGCCGCTCAGACAAAACAGGCAAAGTGAAGCCGACGCAGTCCAAACCCTAATAGTCAGGACGACTTTGTTGGAACACTGGAGTGGCTCTGTCTCTCAGGGGCAAGGCCCTATTTAAAAAGAATCCAACATATTAATTTAAGATGGAAACACAGCCATTCTCCGAGACGACTCGCAAACTCATTTCCTTATTACAAGGAAAAAAAATACTTAAATGGAAAATCATTGTTCCTTGGTAAAAAAAAAAAAAAAAAAAAAGGAAATTCAAACACGCTGATCTCAAGAATGATGACGCAGGCAAGTAAGGAGGCTTGAGGAAGCCCCTCAGTGTGTAGGAATAAGTCGGTGAAGGAGATTACGGGGCACTAGCCTGCTTGGCCAAGACCTGGTGGCTGGCTACCGGTGGAGACACAGAACGCTTCCCATGACCTGGCACTCCTCCTAAGTAAGCGCTCATGGACATCGCTTTCCGTGGGCTTTCTCCCGAGAGAGGAAGCACAAAGAAAGGGACGTCAGGGGGCTGAACGGCATTTACCCCCACGCCACAGTGCCTCTCTGAGACAACGTCCAGCTTCAGATGCTCCCATGTCCCTTCTGCATATAGCCATTCACAGCACTGCACTTCCCCTCGCCTGGTGCGTGCAGACCCCTGCCAGGGTCATTCTCAGGAGGGCAAGCTCATTTACTTGTTTTCAGGACCAACTCTCTGCGCTCTGCACACAATAAAATGCTGTCCAATTTGGATGAAGGCCATGACTTCATTTTCTATGGCAAATTACGCTGCATTTGACTGAACGTTTTGGTACTCAGACAGGAAAAGGAAAACTGAAAATTAGACCCAATAATTCTAGAAGATAGGAAAGAGCTAATCAAGCCAACGATCAGCCTTTTACTCAAAAATAATTAATAAAGATGGCTTTGCCTTTCAAGTTTTTTCTTCAAATGCGAATTCGTTTTCACTGAAGGATACTACGATTTTTATCTACAAAGGAGAAATGTATCAAGCGTTTCACCACGAGCATCTCACACATACATCCAGAAGCACTGGAATACATATATTTATAGGTGCGCCTGCCATTGGTGAGTTTTCAGGGGCCGGTGTAACTCCCCACTGCGTTGGAATGACAGTCACAGAAGGACAAGGAGCGCCAACAGCATTCATGTGTACGGACAAAGACAGATGGGTTCTCACAATGCATGCTTCCAAAAAGGACAGATTTTCTCCCTAAAAAAAAGGACCCTTGGCTCAAGTTCAACCGCCCTTGATATTCTGGTCTTCCCCTATTTGTGGGAGCTGAGAGTGGAGGTGTCTTAGGGGTCTGGTGGCCCTCTCAAGTTTGTGGGTGCAGCACAGCCATTCACAGACCCTCCAACCGAAAAACGCAAATGAGACCACAGTTTTCTAATGTCAGTAAGTGGCTGCCTAGGACCAGGGAACCTAAGCTGCGTGACGTTATTAGACACTGAACGTGGCCCCAAAGGCACTGCTTTTCATCTTTATTTCTCCTCGCAAATAAACGAGGCGAGAAGAACCCTGTGGACAATGGCTTAGCTTAGACCCTTCTCAAGGACAGAAAGATGGAAGCCAAGATTCCAGTTAGGAAATCAGGAACCACGGCAGCCTCATGCAGGGCTAGGAACCAAAAGGAGGCAGTAAACGCCCAGGCCAAGGGGCTTCAGTCCCTTTAACCCACCTCTGAATGGAGTTCACACCTAGTTGATAAATCTTTTACAGGTTATCATCTGAAGAAAAACCAGTTTCTCACAGAACCCGATTTTTATGCAATGCCAAAGCATGGGTTGCGATGTTTTTTTTAATTATCTGAATAAACTTGTTATAATGAAATTCACTTATTGATTGTTCCATCCACCCAACATATACCTTAGCACATCTAACGATCATTGAATTACTCATATAATAAGTATTTATTGATGTCTATTAATACAGGCATTTTAGTCCTTGATGATAAAAAGAAAAAAAAAAAGTAAACAAATCCATAAGGTAGAGCTCTGCATTCAGAGGTCTTACACCTTAGAAGGAAGACAGGTGATGAATACACAAATGCACACATAAGAACGCAGAAATGTACATAGGAAGATAGTTCATACAATGAAAAATGTACTGAAGAAAACACATGAGAAAAATGAGAGCAAGCATGCCTAGGGCGCGGGATCCCCATTTTGATGGGTGAAATCAGAGAAAGCCTGGCTGAGGCGGTGACATTCGGAGGACACTTTGTGTGGAAGGCAGCCAGGCACAGTCTAGAGGAGGTGAGGTCCAGGCAGAGAGAGCATCCAACAGGCAGGTCAGAAGTGGAACCATGCTGGGGACTTGGAGGGACAGACAGAGGACGACAAGGGAGGCAGAGGCCAACAGACACAGCCCCTCACAGGCCACAGGGAGGAGTGGGTTTATTCTAAAGGTCACGTGCCCGGCCATGGGGACCACACAGCCACGTCCTCCGCCCTCTTGTCCTGCAGCCCAGACTGTGGAGCACAAACACGAATAAGAGTCACAAATAGAAAGCAGAACAACAGATTGAGATGTGCGCTCTGCCTGGGGCTTTATAACCAGAGAAGCTGATTTCACTTGGGGGTATGGAGGGCTTTTTGGAGAAAATAACTTTCAAGGAAATATTGGAATGGGAGTTGTATAAGTATAACCAGTTATAATAAATCTATTAAGAACATGAAAATAAACAGACAAATGGATGAAGAAAGAGAGAGAGAGAGAGAGAGATTTATAGGGTTCATTCACTTTAATTAAATTAAAAACTGGTGACCCTAATGCAGTTTCTGATGAAAAGAATGACAAATTTTCCATCAAACGGAATATATCCCATCAGACATGAACATTTTATTATCTTTGCAATGACAGATTGATTCACTACGCAGGCCTTCATAATATTTAAAATTAAGAACACGGCATTATAGTTCACGAACTGATCACCATAATTATAGTTCATTTGATCTTGATTGCTTTTGTAGGGACTCCTGATTAAATCTGTCTGCCCCTGTAATATCTAAAGCTTCTTTCTTGCAAAGCTAAAGGTTTCTTGGGATAAAAATTCAGGGTTTCCCTTTCTGCCTTCTCCCTCTTCCCATACCATACTGTGTGTGTGTGTGTGTTTGTGTGTGTGCATATACATACATATATGTGTGTAAATATATGACTTAAGAGTTGTAATAATCCTTTATGATTTGCCAAGATTTTCACTTACAGTATTTAGAGACTTAAAACAACTAGGGGAAGGCAAGTGTCGTTGGTTCCATCTACGGATGAGGCGCCTGAAGAACACCAAGGCAAAGTGAACTGCCCTAAGCCACATAAACCTGTCTTGTGTTGTTTTTGCTTCTTCAAGTTGCCAGAGAACTCCAGGATGCTGAGACCCACGCAGGCAGGGAACCACCCACGTATTCCTCGTAACCGACAGGGAAAGGCACGGGAGAGCTGCTTGGCTTCTTTTCCGAAGGGGAAGTGGAGAGAACATCACGAAGCAGAAGCGGAGAGGGCACGTTCCCAATGAAATGCACAGATCTTCTGATCACCCTCCAGCTCGCAGCCTCCACTTGAGAACTGAGATTCTGGCCACCAAATAAGGAGTTGGTATCTGCTTCCTGACGCATGGGAAGAGGTTGAAGTTGGGGGTGGGATTTGTCCCTCTGCAGATGTTAACCTCTGAAGAGGAATTCTGTAACCGAAATCCCCCAGCGCTTAACAAAATGATTTGGCCAAGAGAGCTCAGGTGGGCAAGTGGGCTTAGCAGACCTCCTAGGAAACCAAGGTCACCAGTGTGGGGGTAGTAGGCTTTGGCCATGGGAGGTGAAAGGCAGACCCATCTGTGGGAAGATCGAACTTCTGGAAAATGAAAGGGGGATGCCAGTACCTCTTCTGTTTCTCAAACTTGCCCCAGACGGCAGTGACAAGAGCGTCCCGGTGAAGAATGCCCTTCCCTCTTCCTCCACAGCACAACACACAAAGTGCTGCCCCAGCCTCCAGAATGGACCATCTCAGCAGGCCTTACGGGATAAAAAAAAAGTAAGGTTGTTCAAGTCTTTACAAAAATCCTGGGCATGGACCGCTAAGGTTCTGGAAGAAGGAAATCGTGATGTCATGCTGATTATTTTCAGTAGTCTCACCCTTGAAACTTTCTTTTTCTTTTTCTTTCTGTATTTAGAATTATAGCCATTGCTGTTACATGGTTCTTAACTTGCTCTGATTATACTTCCGTCTTTAAAAAGGCACAGAAAAGCATTCAAACAAGACATGGTGACTGAGAACTGAAGAGCCAGCATGAGTTACTCAAAGCTGTCGGGGGGGCCTGAGGCCACCCGTGCTGCTGGGAACCCAGGCTGCAGTGCAAGGAGGTGACATTGCCGTCACAAAGCCTCCCCGCCCTCAGCGTGCCAAGTAGAACAAAGACCAGGGTGCGCAGCCAGAGAGGGCATCCCCCTCCAATCTCCCTAAAGACATCCTCACCTGAGCAAGCCGGCAGACCGCTGCAGTGTGGCACTTCCCCTCCGGGGAGGCAGGAGCCCTGCTCATGCCCTTGACCGGCCGATGTTAATCATTCTGAATCAAATGGATCAGCAAGTCCATCACTTGGAGATTTAATTACCTTTTCTTTAATCAAATCTTATAATGAGCCATTCCAGGAGGTTATTAATTTTTCATTCCAGAATGAGCACATGCAAGCTACCGCGTATCAAATTTTGAAAAATTCCATTCATGCCTCGGGTCTGTGATGTGAATGGCGACATTCTCCTGATTAACACACTGAATCGCATTGAATCTTACTGACAAGGCCCAAGACAAGATCATGCTGGCGTGCGCACATCTACTCACTGTGGTTCAGGAAGGCCTCAATGTCACTAATAAGTTCTGTGACTTGAAGCGAAATAATGTATAATGAAACCAGGTGGCAAGCCACACCCATTTCTTCTAGTGAAGAAGTGTCAGGGTGCTCAGGGTTGGACGATTTCTCCTTCACTGCTTTGAGGAAAGGCATGAGCAAGTCATTATGCTGTTGTTGGCTGCAGGGTGCCGTAGGAAGTCTCTGATACGCTACAAAGACAGGTTAGGCTTCTGTGTCAACCTGTAAGACTGAATTATGAGTGGAGTGTGATAAGCATTTATAATATTCTGCCAACAGCTGTGGTGGCTTCCTTACGCGTTGGTTTTGACAACATGTTCACAGGAAACCGAGTTCCCGAGTTGTAATTTTTGAGAGTGTTCAATTCCTTTGAATCTCCTCTGTGCAGCGCTCCTAGAAGAGGGGTCATGTCTTCTTGAATGTGCAGAACCTACTTTGCCTGCCTGTTGGCAATGAGATTTCCTGCTACTTTCAGTCCCACCTGACCAAACAATGGAGGCATTTGGTAAAGTTCTTTATCTTTAAAAAGAAACGCCACCAATCAAGAACTCTTCAGCAATACAGACTATTTCCCTTTTTTTTGGGGGGGGGGTCATTTTATGGTTGGTGCTCCCTAACTGCACATGAAACGAATCAAGGACACCTTAGGAGCGGCTCCTTGCTCTGTAGACTTCCTGCTCCTGTAGTGACAGCTGTTTCCCACTTCATCCACCAGGCGCTTTAAAGTATCTCATATACTTATTTTTACGTTCAGTCCTTTATTGGTTTTTCTTCCTTTCCTTCTAAACTCGTTGAAAATAGAGACCTGTCTGTCTCACTCACAATGAGGCCTCTGGCCCCTGGAAGACAGCAGGCGCTAAATATACGTGCACTGAATGAACGAACGTGTAATTCTGCATTCACAATCTCAATGATTCTGGTTTTCGGGGGGTTCTCCCATCACCCCCTCCCCGCAGTGCTTTATATTTTACCCGTTGCCTTTGAGGACTACGGCGACAAAAAAGAATTTGGGGGAGGGGTCTCGAACTAGCCATTTCTTGATGGCGAGTGACATTTTCACTTTTCACCTTTCATTTCCGCCCCGAATCCTCCCCCGTTTAATGCAGGCTGTGCACTGACAGGGGCCTCTGCGGCAGGTGCCGGGATGGCTCCCAGGATGACACCGCAAAGCCTCCTTCCCAGCAAAACCCCGAGTCCGTCAGTGACACGTCTGTCCTCCACAGCCCAGATTACGGTGTTTTCTCAGTGAGGTTTCACTTGCTCGGGATAAACCTTGCAGGCTATTAAATGTGACTTTCTGATCCCCGCTAACAGAGCATGTGATGAACTACCAAAGGAGCCCGGCCAGTGCCTCGTCTCTTACAGGAAGCCCCTGAGAGCAGCCAGCATGCACTTGGATGATGCAGAGTGTTGTCTCAGGTAAAAACAGGCCAGCGGGCGGGAATCGGCCCACCCCATTTAATTTCACACGCGTACACTCACCGGTGTGTCTGCCGTGAGACGAGGCAGTGCCCTTGTTGGCAAACTTATGGAAACTTTCCTTCAATATCCAATCTCTAATGAGCTTATATTGCGGCTTCGGTGCAGCTAAGCAGAAGGGAAGAAAAAATAGGGCCTGATCCCCAAGGAGCCCCCTTGCTTAAAAAGAACTGGCCCACGAAGGAGGCGAATATCAGACAGACGCGTGTACAGAGAAGGACTTACTGTTCGTTCTTTTGTCTTAAAATAGTTGGAGGTGTGGATAAGCCAAACAGACTGAAACCTGTTGTCAGACCTTTTCGCTCTTCTGCCTTCAAGCAAGAAGGAAGATCCTGTTCGCCCCAGGCTTTCTATTCAAGCCTTATGCCCATTTCCTACACCATGTGAGACCTCTGGCTCCATACTGCGTTTCTCTGCAACCAGCAAGCCCACTCAGGACAGGAAGCTCTGTACAAAACAGCCCTGTCGGATCCCGATGGTATTTCAAAGCCAAGGTGCAGCGAGACCAAGGTCAGAAACACCCTGCAATAAGCAGATGACACTCCTGCTTCTCAGCAAAAACAAACCAAAAAAAAAAAAGAGTGGGGAGCCCATGGCTGGGGAAGCCATAAGATTTCTGGGGACTGATGTCTGACCACAAGTTTGGGCATGCAGGGGGTGCCTTGGGAAGGAGAAACAGGACCTGCTGGGCACACTACCATGCCATCCCAGTGCTCTTCCGAGAACCCCGTTCAAGGAGAGCATGGTGGAGGGGGACGAGAGGGGCCGGGCCGCAGCACAGAGAAGGGCTAAGGCTGAGAGCGCTTCAGTCTTGTCACAGGTGGGCAGGCGCACATCAGGGAACCCACAGAGACCCCACGCTATGCGTCTGCACACCTCCACTGCCAGAGGTGTGGTTGTCTCTGATAAAGGGGAAGAAAAAGCAGGTCCTGAAAAGCACAGCTGTGTTAGCTGCTTTAACACCAGACTGAATGAACAGGGTGCATTTGCTAATTTCATCGTAACTAAGTGCTGCATAGACCTCCTCACGAGGTCAGAGGACGCTGCCTGCAGGTACGGCTGGGGTACAGGTGCAGTCCTTCCATGGTGGCCTGCCTGCTTTCCCCAACGCCGAATTTCCCGCTGGCCGGGACTACCTCGGTGTCTAATGGGAGAGGGGCTATGTATTCTCAACGATGCATTATCTTGCTTTATAGCTGGGTTGCCTCATAACAGAAAGAGGGCTTTGGGCCATAATTAATAGCCATTCTTACAGAGCTTTTAACTCTCTGCAGTCTCCGAGGAGCATGCTTTCCATTACCGTTTCCAGAAATAGCTTACTTTACATTATTCGAGCGCTTCAGGTGATACTTTCCAAATTATTCCTAAGCTAATTATTAAAAAATGATTACTCCAAAAGCTTTTCCCACTTGAAAGTGTACCGTTAAGTGCCTTGCAGTAAATATAAAGATAGATCTGTAACCACTGGAAGAATCTCTGCTTGTGATACAGCTAATTCCATTAAGTCAATCTCTGGTGTACTTTAAAATGTGTTTTCATTACAAGTTATGGCGCTAACTACCATGGGAAAAGATATGCAAATTAGCAATATTAACTATGTCAGTTAAGACGAGCCAAACTAAACTAATGAAGGGGATACAGCCACTATAAAGCTATGTGTTGTTTTTCTTTTTTTAAGGTTAATTAGAGTGCCTAATTATCCCCAGACTGAGAGCATATTATTCTCTCGGAAAAGCAGACGTAATTAACTTAGGCTTTCCCCACAAGCAAAAACAAGTAAATAGGAAAACGCCAATCCAGAGGGGTTTGCGTTTATTAAAATCCAAAGGGTGGCTTGATGCTTATGTAATAAGAGCACACACATGTGCGTGCGCACACACATGCCCACGCGCACACGCACACACACAATAATAGTTGCTAAATATGGCCATCCTATGAGTTTACAAGACATAGGGAGGTGCTTTCTACAATACACATCCATAACTTATAATTCGTACAATATATGCTTTTCAAGAAGATGCGGGAAAAACCCCAATTTCCCAGGGAAGCTACCTATGTGGGACATTTGTTGCTCTGGGCCGGCAGCCTAGGAAAAACCCCTCTTTTGTTGCTAGCACTACCTCGATTTTCCTTTGGGAAATTATCCGTTAGGACTACATTGCAATTTGACTTCTCCTGCCCAATCCTACTTCCTCACCCCCTTACAGGTAACTTCCTGAGAAAACTCGCCAACAGGTCAACGGCACACAATGTCCATTTCAGAGTCTCAGGGGAGAGATCCTTTCCCGGGGAAGCCAGAATACGGCATGGGCACCAGGACGGGCAGGTGCCAGGCGGCAGGAACGAAAATGAAATCCTGGAGGTACACCACTTGCCTGCTACACATTTACCCCATTCAACAAGCTGTCACATAATCCCCAACCATCCTTGGCTCCCCAGAAAATTACCAGGAATAGATAAATACTGAAAGTAATCCTTATGCCCAAGCTTCTCCATCATCAGCCTGTAATAAAGAAAACTCCGAGGCCCCTGACCCTGCCGGCTGAGCGCCTGAAGTATAAGTCCTTTGATTAAGGAGGTTGCTCTCCGATTGCAAATGTGACCCTGGCTTTGGGTCCTGAGATGTTTGCAAAGACGCCAATGTCAGCATAGCTAGGTGAGCCTGGAAAGGACTGGAAGGAAGACTGTCAGGGGGCTGAGGTAAAGGCTGAGTCTTGGTTTCCGCACCTGAAGGAAGAGCTAGTTCTCCCGGACTTTGTCCGCCCCCATCCAGGACCCCGCCACGGTGCCACGGCCACGCCAAGGAGAGGACGCAAGTGGCCGTCCCTCCCAGCCAGGAAGCAATGGCCCCACCACAAGTCCGCAAAGCGTCATTTCCAGCCCCTCTGGGACTCTCAGACGGGCCTGGGGCTATGACAGCAGCCGCAGCCCAACGCTGAGGCCGCCCCTTTGCTCAGCAGAGGGCCATGTCTCCATCTGGGAGAACCTTCTGCTCCCTCCTCCGAGAGGCCTGATTATTGGCCTCTGTAAACTGCAAAAGACATCAGAAATCCAGAAACTGGAACGGCCATTTCCACGAGCAGAGGTCGGAAGCTGCTCGAGCCCAACCGTCGCAGAGATATTTGAGGCCAACGAACAGCAGCTGACGTCTCACAACTATTGATCAGGGAGCCCAATGAACTGACGCCATTCAAACAAGTCACTGCTTCCCCATCCCTCGCTGAGTGGGCCCCTTCAGCAAGGAAAGGGGACAACGTCCTCCTGCTCGTGTGCAGTGGACTCGGCCGTGGTTCCAACATTAGCCCACACGTCAGCGTCCCCTGGGAAGCCCTTTAAAACAGAAATCGCGGCCCCAAACCCTGAGTTTCTGACTCAGTCATTTGCGGAGGGGCCTAAAAACTTGAATTTCTTACCAGCTCCCAAGTGATGCTGACCCTGCTGGCCCTGCGTCCCTGCTCCGTGAACCGCGATTTGTACCCGACTGAGTGTTACCACGGGCACAGGGACAGCGGGGAACCTAAACCAAGTGGCTCGTCATTGACTCTGCTTGGGACGAGGATTTTGATTTAAATAGACCACAGAGGCAAAATCAACATGGAGAGAAATGAAGGGCTGTTGGGGAAAACCGTGACCTCAGGATATTGGCTTTCCGATCTTGCCCCTGATCCACATGAACCAATGAGCTGATTTCCAAGAAGAAAACCTTCCATGAACACATCGGAACTGCGAGATCACCGTCTGAATATTTTGTTGGTGTTGTTCAATAATCTTATCAGCCAGGCCCTGGAAGTCCAGCCAGTGAAAGCCTTGTAATTGTTCTTATTCACCCTGAAAACTAAATGCTGGGTCAGATGAGAATTCAATTGATTTGCAAACAGTGTTGACTCCTCTCCTTGTCATCACACAGACAGCCAATTAATGACATTAAAGATTAATTAACGGGGAAGCTTGTGCACCACTTGCCAGAGATGATTAAACTTGGGAGTTCTATGTTTTTTCCCAGAGAGGAAAATAACCCTCGGTAATTGAAGGCTCAGCAGCAGCCTTCGCTCGGGGTACTGAGTGGACCCAAGTCAGGAAAATAAGAAAGGTTTCTTGGAAAGCTAGCTAGGGAGACCCAAGCGGCAGCAGTCAGGGTGACCCATCCTGCCCCAGCGAGCAGCTCCGCCTTGCCAGGCAGACGGGAGGCATCACCCAGACCCCTGGAGTCTCTCTCTTCCCTCCAGCATGAGCAGCAGCAACCCAGATCTGCGCTCCGTTCCTGCGCCTTCCCAGCTCCCATAACCCCCTCAGGCTTTCCTCTTCAAAGCCATCTTTTCTCTGATGACTATATCGAGGCAGCTCATTTCTCCTTCAAAGCATCAGAAGTAAGGTGTTATCATTCATTCTAAGAACGCAAATTCAACAGAAACTGTAACTGAGGTTGGGAGAAGGCCGTGATCTCACCAAAAAACGCTAGCCCGCTACTGGCAGCTCAGCCTGGGTACCATTTCACACTCGCAGTGAATGTTTCCACTTGTGTTCCATCCTAGTAAGTATTCCCAACATCCCTGAGAAGCGGTCTTCACTGATTTTTCTCTCAGATGAGGAAACTGAGCCAACATGAACGTGCAGTTAAGAGCGGGGAAATGTCCGAGTCCCCTCCCTCCCCCAGTGGTGCTCACACAGCCATTGAATGACTGTGCGCGTCTGTCACTGACAAGGCTGAAGAAGGGGCCGGGCTGCGCAGCCCAGAGCAGTGAATGATGGGAATCTTACGGGATGCCGTAACTTCTAAATCTAAGATAAGGCGCTAACCAATCAAACAATGCTCAGTTAAACGAAGGTCATCACTCGCGGACCAGTAACTAATGTGGCTGCATGGTGTAGCTCTTACCCAGGACACTTCTGAGAATGAAAGGGAACACACAGAAACATGGGGTTATCCCGTGATTAGCAAAGAGCTTCAAAAACAAATCTCCATGATCATCACCTCTGGGGCTATAATAGAAATGTGTGATGTATTTTGGCTAGGATGAATTTATTATATCTGTTCCTGTCCGGGAAAGATTCTTCAATTAGAAACTGTTTTAAAAATTACTGAAAGAGCTATATAATCAGAAGGGAAGGAAGAAATAATGTCAGTTGAAACAGCGAAGAAAATTTTATGGAAGGAGTGACATTTAAGTTTAACTTTGAACGACCAGTAGATGATCTTTAATAATTTTTTTAAGAGCATTTTGAAGTTAAGGAAATTGCCTCAGCCCATAATAAGCTAAAGCAATATTACAGAGGTGGGAATGTCATGTTATCCCAGGGAACAGTGGGCAGTCCTGACTTTAATGGCAATTTTTATATTTTTTAATTTAGTTTCTTTCCTCTTACAGAGCAAATTAATGCATATTCCACATTAAGTTTAATAATATACAGTGTTGTCTTATTTAGCATGGACAATGGTCCCAAGAAGTTAAATATTTGTGAAGTTATACTTAATTTCAGATCAAAGATAAAACTGGCTTTAAGTAATTTCAATACAAGAACTGTAATGGTGATTTAAAAGGCCCTGGGTTGCCATGCTTGATGACCTTTGATGGAATTACTGCAAAGGTTACTGAGCCAGCAGAAGACACTGCAACGTACTGAGAGCCTAGAACGGAAATGACTCAGCGCTGCTTACTAGAGTCCTGTGAACAAAGTCAAGAATAAACGTATCCATTCAAATCAACAGATGACACTACTTCTCTCATGCAAGGCAATGTTAAAGGCGCCATGTTTCATTCCTCACTCCGGTTCCTCTGCAGGGAGACGGTGGGTCATGATGAGAGAAACAGGCTGGATTTCTGTGCCTTGGTCATTTCTGGATGCCAAGAAAGCGTCCCGGAGATGCTGACCACCCAGGACAGAGATGCTGACCGCCCAGGAGGAGAGGAGAACTTAGGAGACTCTTAAAACATTCACTCAATGGATATTGAATGAGCGCAGAAATCAATACATTAATAAACCCAACGCGATGCCAAAGGAGATCCCAGAGGCCAATACAACGCTACGTGGTCACCTGACATAGCATAAGGAGACCCTGGCAATACTGTGGGGAGAGGGTGGTCCTTCCTACACAAGGTGCTGGAGTAAAGTCAGTCTTGACCCCCGCCTAATACTAGACAGAAAAATGAACTCCAAAGAGACTGCAGACCTGAGTGTAGGAATAAGAATAAAAATATTTACTACTGGATGGTAGGTAAACATTTCTTAATATATCAAAAAATGCTAATCATAGAAAAATGTTACATTGGACTAAGAATTTATGTTTACAACAAATTATCGTTACAAGAGTGAAAGGAAAAGGCATAGAGGCAGAGGAATAACTGAAATACATAGATTTGTAGATGTTATAATGCATTTTACACACACACACACAAATCCAGGAAATAAAAAGAATAAAATAATTTTTCAGAAGACAAAACCTCATAGGGAAGAGACGGGGAGGAGGCAATGGAATTTAGTAGGTACTTCAAGAAAGAGGACATATAAGTAGCTGATAAATGTATTTAAAGGACTCGTATCTGTGCGTTATCAGGGAAACGCCAGTTAAAACAAGGTGATGCCACTCCCTACACATGCAAATGGCTGAAGCGAAGGAGAGGTCGCACCGAGCATCGATGCTGGTGGGACGACCCCCCGTTTCCCTCTGAGAGCCCTTCGGCAGGCTCTGTTCCAGGTAAATAATCTGGGACCCAGAAATTTCACTCTTAGGTATATGCCCAAAAGACATGCCTAGAGAGTTCCCTTAAAGACATAGATGAGAATATTTACAGCTGCTTTATTCCCAATAGCCAAACGCTGGAAACAACCCAAATGCGCCTCAGCAGAAGAACGGTAAATGCACGGGGATACACAGAGGAGCAAAAGTAGGCCTACCGTTGTTTGTATGGAAAATCGTAAGATAATAACAACAGTACAAGAATAAACTCTGTTTCGCGTACGCACCACTGCGAGCCTCCCTTGCCCGCCCTGTGTCCACGCGATGGCGTCCCACACAGCCATGACAATGACGCACACACAAGCCCACGCGCCACGGCGCAGGGGAGTCTCACAGACAGAACGAGCGGAAGCCGCCGGACACAAACGGCTCCTGCTGTGTGGGGCCCGCGATGAAGGTTCTTCTGCGCTCCGAGTCAGTCCAGTACGCTGTGGGGGCACCCCCGGGTGGAGGGGCGCCTGGGGGGTGCAACTCTGGCTCCAGTGAACCCCTCTCTCTCTCGGGCTTGGTGTGGGTGACACGGGTGCATTTACTTTGTGAAATTTATCAAGTTTATGACATGTCAATAAAAACGTTTTTTGAAATCTTCAGAAGAACAACAAAGAAGGACCAGACGTGTGGGAAGAAAGGAAGGGAGGCCCCTCAGAAACGAAGCGAAGGGGCAGGGTCAGCAGCCTCAGGAAGACCTTCTGCACTTCTCCTGCTGCCTGGGGAGCCCCCAGCACTCGGGAGGAGCAGGCTTGGAGCTCATCGTGCAAAGGAAAGGATTGTTAAGGCGCGTGGGCTCTTAAGGTAACACTCAATATTTTTATCTGATGCGGGCAAAGCCCACATGTTCAAAGCTCCTTGCATGTTCTGTCCTGAGGCCTGTGGCCCTTGGCTTGGGCCAGCCCGTGAAGGAGATGCTTTAAATCGCTCAGATGGAAAATGGCCCACTCTCCGGGCTGAGCTGTGAAAGCCCCACTTGGAAGGACGTAAGGAGGCTGATTTTCCACACCACAGAGTTCCTCTCCCAAGCCAATTCTCTGCCATGTGGTTCGGCCTACGTGTTTCTTCAGGCCAATACGACATCCAAAGTTCTCACTGCCACTCACGCTCTCATCACAAAATGTCCTGAACAACGTGCCGGACCCCCGGTTCATCCCGAGAACAATCTGAAACCCACTTAGCACAGATCAACCACAGTGTTTTACAGATGCACACGCTCATGTGTGATTTCAGCAAACACCTACTGAATGCCTCACGTACTGGGCTGTCTGCCCGGAGTGTGGCTACGGGGAGATCCGAGCCGGTAGCTCAGGGGCACACAGTAAGGGGGCCAGGGCACGAACACCTGAGCTCAGGGCTCTCGCCCTCCTGGTCTAGACCGCTGAAATCTGGGTTGCCTTCTTAAGTGGCTTCACACTGCTCGACACTAAGGAAAAGGTTCAGGGAAGAATGCCTCATCTACTTGCCAAAATGACAAATACATGGACAAGACAGAAGCCAGATGTTTCAGTGAGAATCTTTCTCTTCTTTAACAATAGGGAGAAGCTGAAAAACAGAAACAAAAAACAGGTTTCTCCACCATCCTTTTTTTACCTCCAAAACGGAGCTGAGACCCTCACCGTTGGCACCAGGAGAGAATCAAGGAAGTGGGTGACCGTTTCCGAGGAAAGGTAAGGATGAACGCCATAATAGGAAATGTTCCCTCTCTTGGCCTTTAACTTTTTCTCCAATAGAGACCAGTTTGTTTTCCGACCAACAGCCAGGTTTTGGTGAGGTGTCCTCACCTAGAAAATTAGATAATTAGCACGCAGCGGGTGCACCTGGCAGAAGAGATACTGTCACCTTGGAGGACCCTGCCACCATACACAACTCTCTCTGCAACACGCCCAACAAGGAAGCACGACATTGGTGAGCAGAACTGATTTCACAAAAGTTCTTTACTAAATTAAGCCAACTGTCCCTCCCTGTAATTTTTGTCCTTGTTCTGAATTTTGCCTTTGAGAGCAGCATATTACAAGGTTAATAATCTCTCTTTACTTTGACAGTTCTTTAAGGACTTAAAAAAACCACACGCATGTTATCCGCCCCGGCCTTTTCTTGTCAAAAGTAGAACTTTATCCACTATGATTACATTTAATTTTCCAGTCAATATCATTTTTTTCAAAGACAAGTTAAATGATAATACTTGTTTATTTTTAGATTCTAAAAATCAATATATGTCCACTATTAAAATAATTTTAAAATCCAGATGAATTTTGTGACAAAATAAAAATCACAATTACTTTCCTCGCTCTAAAAAGTTAGTTTATCTTGTATTTCTTTGAACTATTTTCCATGCTTATTTATAACTTTCATTTTTAAAAATAGGGCAATACTATGCATCCTGTTTCCAACCTTAGAAGCTGACTTAATACATCATGAACATTTTTGTGTATGTGATCAAAAATGGCACCTGGGATAGCCATTGGTTCTGGACAAAGCTAATGCAGGCTCATTTGTCCCCTGTTCTAAGCTTAAGCAAATAACCTGGAAATTATTCAAAAGACAACGATGAAGGGAGAGATTCAATAATAGCAGAGTGAAGATAACAGAATCAGCAAAACTGAAAACCCATTAGCAAAAGATCTAATTTTTGTCTCATTAAAGTCCCAGAAGGAGGGAGAGTGTGGGGTTGAGAAAACATTTTTTAAAAAAATAATGGCTGAAAATGTTTCTTAATAGGTAAAGGCATAAACCCCACGGCTTTAAGATGCTAGGTGGACTTCCAATAGGAATAAACCTAAAGAAAGTCACGTGAAGACAACATAATTAAACTTCAGCATGGAGGGAGGGGGGCCGGGTGGGGGTGGGCCTCAGGAGCCCGTCTGGGAAAACCCAGGGGGCACTGCCGGCCCCCCCAGTTCCTGCCTCCCCTCTTTATCGAAATGCTTTACTCTGGCGGGAACGATGCTGGGTCTTCGTCACAGCACTTACAGTGTGATCTTGGGTGAGCCACTGAACGCCTGTGAGGCTCCGTTTCCCCGGCTGGAGGGGCAGAATACAAAAACACACCTCTCTAGCGGTCACAGAAAAGTTCCTGGTACGTAGCAGACACGCGACAAACGTGCCCCCCTTTCTCTCCCACTGGGTTCTGCTTCCGTAGCTCTTCCGCTTTCAGAGGCTGACTCTTACCCTTTGGCCACATGTCAACTGTGGTCCTCACCGGTGATCATGATGGACACAGAGAACCTTCCTTGCCAAATGCTCACATAATTATGATGCCCATTATACCCTCTGAGTTTCCACTTGAAACAATGGGAACTATGTGGTTCAAGCATTCACACCTTCCCTTTATAAAGTCGTATCTAAAATGTGTTCCGCCCTTAAAAGGTGCCAAGGTCTGTAGACTATGTGTGATGATAAAAGGTAAGAAATATGTTCCGTCCCAGGAGTCTTTGTCAAGCAATGATTTCCCCACTTCTTTTCACATGACCCCTTTGTTCATCACCGAGGTTTGCGTTTTTCACTCCGAGTCCCAGGTACCTGTCCTCCACCTCGCCCTGAGCTATTCAGGGTGAGCTGCCCTCTTTTTTCACCCCCTTTCCATCTGCTCGGGTCCTCACTTGTCATCTATCGAGCCAAATAATTGGTTCCAGATCGAAGCAGCTTTCTCCTGCCTCTCCCCAACCAGAAGCAGAAACTCAGAAATGAGCTCTTTTACGTGATGACCACTGGATCCTTTGGGATGAATCAACTGTAATTAAAAATAGGCCCTTGTACAAAACGGCAGAGGGGAGCTTGGGCCGAGGAGAGCCCGTGATGGGAAATATTAGCACACGGGCAGCAGACCAGTTGGAGAACACTGCCTGGCGCCACACAGACGAGGGGCAGGCGCTGAGGAAGGGGTTCCAGCTGGCCAGATTTTCCCTGGAACCCATGCAAAGGGAGAATGACATGTTTGTACGCACGAGCGGGCATACCCGCGGATCAGAGCAAAGACGGGTCTGCAGGTGTGGTGTGTTCTGTGGCTGCAGAGTGAAGGCCCTTGGAGTCTGTGCCCTGAGAAGGACTGGGCCGTGCGGGCTTGTGAGGGAGGCAGTCATGTGCACATGGCACTTGGAAGAAGAAGCTGAGTCGAGAGAGCTTCTCGAAGCCCGTACCCCACGTTTCTCCACGTTAATTATGCAACTTCTATCTATTCTACTAACAGAGCAAAGGTTTCAGAGGATAAGGTGAAATGACAAGGGTAAGAATATTTTAAACAGCCACTTCCCATTCTCCCTACTCACCCCACCTCCCCTCCAACAACCCCTGAGCTCAAATCTTAAATGGGGAAATGTCAAAAAGACGGGTTGGTGATAAGCAGCTTAGCTTCTGGGCCCTGCCATTTTTTGCTGAGATTTTTAAAAAGCCTCTGTAATTAATGTTTCTAAGTAGAACAGGAAGACAGGAGAACAAATGTGCATCTCCACTGATGATGTATTGGCCGAAATCAGCCAGTAAATTATTTCTCATGATTGCTTCTATGATGGCCCTGTACCTTGCATAGCTCATTCTCAAATGAATGCAAAGAGGAGTACTAGGGCCATGCTGCCTCCACACTGTGGACCAGTCGCCCGTTTCCTGCCTTCTGCGGTCCTTAGAATTGGGTGTGGCTGGTCTCACAACTGAGGGGCAGTTGCTTCTAGAAGCCTCCTCAAAAGTCCTTGCCATGGCCTGCGAACCAAGTGTTGCTGGTTCGATTCCCAGTCAGGGCACATTACTAGGTTGCGCGGCAGGTCCCCAGTTGCGGGCGCGCGAGAGGCAACCACACAGTGATGTTTCCCTCCCTCTCTTTCTCCTTTCCTCTCTCTCTAAAAATAAGTAAACAAAAATTAATTAATTAATTAATTAAAAAAAGAAAAAGTCCTTGCCGACGAACAAGAAGGGTTCCGTGTTCAGACAGGGTGGCGATAATGACTCATTTTTTTGCTCTCCACTACCCACCACTGTTGTCTTCAAAAAATCATCACATTGTAACACCCTTTGTCTTGATATTCTTCGCTAGTTTTAAGAAAAGGTTCAGGGTATTCAGCACAGACGCAAAGCCCTTCTTGACTTGCATCCCACGATGCTTTCTGTTCGCTCACTCACACTCCGAGCTGCGCCCCGATTAAATTAAACATGTTATTACCTGAACTTTCTTTTATCCAATCAGAGAAAAGGAATTAAAAAAAAAAAAAGAGAGAGAGAGAGAAGGCAAATCTGAAATTTCAGAGGACAGCTTTGTAAGTCCAACCTTAAATGGGGTTATTGTCAGGGTTCTGATGCCCCGTTTCCTCTGATCTCAGCTCAGCCGGTAATACCCGCTCTGGCTTCTTCACAAGTGCTTATTGCAAGAATCTATACTGTTCCTACCCGGAGTCCGCACAGGTCAGGAAAATCGGAGCCGTAATGGTTTTCTTGTACGATTTCCCACACTCTTTGCCTTGGCTGAAACCTCAGTATGGTGTCGTTTATCATAAGTTAACTGTTTGACCTTCAAGTTTAAACCAGGACCTGGCAAAGCAGCCGACTACAATGGCAACGAGAGCCGAGGAACGAGCTTTTCTCTTTAAAAGGCTCATTTCCAAAGGTGCTTAAGTTTCTTTTTAAGCAGACTCAGAAATTGGTTTTAATTTTATTGGCATTAGATATCTCCTGCAGAGCAATGAATAGAGTCACTAAGTTCAAGTAGCTGTGCTGTGTTCGCTTTACGTTTCTGCATTATAAAAAAGAGAACGGTTGTCCATTTTCCAGACGTCGGATAGACAACCCCAGATACAAGAATCTCATCCCCTAATTAACACCACCTTTATAATGAGTTCTTCCTGGGAGAGGACTGGGAAATAAATCAGATGGCCCAAAAGTCGTGGCGCAGAGTCTGCGTCCCATCATCCCATCACGGGGTGTGGGCGTGTGGCAAGACCGGAGGGGGACCCGGGCCATCCTACTTGGGGATGGAGCCGGTGATGACAACCCCAGCGCCAAGGAGGAACAGAAGCAACTCTTTACCAAGTCTCACGGACTAGTCTGACGGGACTACCGATTCTGCAGTTGTGGATTCTGGCTTCAAGAGCCTCGGGATCACCTTTGTTCTGACAGCGCAGAGCAGAGAGGATCTTTGCTCTGCGATCCTTTCCACAGACAGCCTGGTTCGCTCCCATGCGCACCCTGATTGGCTGAGAAGGACAGAAACAAAGTCACGGTGATTACTTCATCCAGGGTTGGTGTGGAAATCCACTCTGTTGAGTAGCCGTCAGGGTAGATGGCCCAGGGCAACTATATAGCTCTTAGTTCTCTTCCTTGCAAAGGAATTATACATCTTCTGTTTTAACAGAAGATAAAGTCCAAAAGATTCTATTTCTGAGAGGTTCCTAAGGATAAAAATTAATACACAGCAAAGTCCAAAAAATGCTTTTAGACATTTTATTTTAATTCTCACTATACCTCCTTTGAAAGGAAGAGCTTTCATGTATATACTCTCAATGGTACTAAGTATGCATAACCTGGATGTTAGGGAATATCTTACTTATTTTTCCCTTTCCATCATATTGCTAGTTTACTAAGATATTCACGTACCCAGAGTGAACTGAGCTCAAAGAAAGAAGTCACAATGAAACGGCATGAAGATAAAAGGAAAGGCGTTGATGAAATCCTAATTTACATACTGGTCTGCGCGGCATCCCAATGAAGGGAAGAACAATGGGTGTCAGAGAAAGACCACAGCGAGGACTGAATTTCACGGGCACCATTTGACATTCTCCCTGTGCCGCGAGCCAGTCGTGTTGCATTAGATCAAATCCCGATTTCGTTCCGTTGCTGAACCTCCCATGGTCACATCCTCACCTTCTGCCTCTTCGTTACGGGCTGGCTGCGGCGGGTGAAACCGAGAGCTGGCTGTTTAACTGCTCGTGTGTACATATTTCACAGTCGGCCACTGTCTTGAGATGCTCTGTTTAATAAGCAGATAATGGCATATGCAAATTGCCTGTACCTAATGAGAAAGGAAAAGCGTGCCCTCTCACCTTTGCATAAACACCAGCTGGCTTCTTTGAGACCGTGGACACAGCCCTGTCTGGCTATTTAGGAAACATCCTGCTCAGGCAGGAAGAAATGCCCTTAGCCTCGGGAAACACAGGTCATGGGAGAGTTTTCTTGCAGCTTACAGAGCTCGGAGCATGGGTCACGCAGAAAAGTCGGAGGACAAGAAGAATGTTTTAAACGGGGGCACGTTAAACCAAAAAATAAAACAAGCCCCACATCGCAAAATGTGTTCAACCGGACCCAGAAGGTAGATGAAACATGACGTCAGGGTCTGAATAAGACTCAGGGATGCTCACGAGAGGTCAAATTGATACTGAAACTCACCAGAGGCAGACGCTACGGTGACTGCGCCCTGGCACCGCGGGAATAAGAAGGCGATGCAGAGACTTGCAAGCATCAAGAGTTACTTGGGTTTCCGTATTAGCCCTCTCTGGGGCAATGCTCCCCTGAACACGGCATCGCAAAGAACCAGCCCTTCAGCTCCCTGTTCTGAAGCAGAAGGAAGAGAGTGGTGCTTGTAGAAAAAAAACACGTGGGTTTGGTGGGCAACTTAGGGCATGTCTCTGGCCTCAGTTTCTTCCTCTGTACATGGTGATAACAGCTGCACAGGAGGGAGGGAGGGAGGGAGAAAGGGAAGGAGGGAGGGAGGGAGGGAGGGAGAGAGGGAAGGAGGGAGGGAGGGAGGGAGGGAGGGAGAAAGGGAAGGAGGGAGGGAGGGAGGGAGGGAGGGAAGGAGGGAGGGAGGGAGGGAGGGAGGGAGGGAGGTGATTGGGCCTGCATTGAGCACTCATTACAGCGGAAGTCAAGAAGCAATGCAGATATTAGCCTGGGCTTTCTAGATAAATTGAAATTGTGATACCAGATCTCTGTTCAACGAGAAGGCACTATTTGGCCACCCCCTCCAGCACCCCAGCAAGCGTAATGAATACAGATGGTGCACCTGGAGCCGGAATGGCAAACAGCAGCCCCCCCCCCCCCCCCCGACAAGATGAATGGGCAGCCTTGCGGAGCTGGACTGCACCATTTGTCAGAAGAGGCCATCAGCATTCATGGACGCTTCCGAGGTCCCATCACGGCCCCCACCCCCACCCCCGCTACATTTCTTCTAAGGTGAAGCTGATTCTTTGATGACGTTTCAGTTCTTAGCGTTCAAGAGTTTTCTAGCGCGTTCTCTGGTTTCAGGCTTATTATTTGGATTCATTGGCAGCCTGGTGGGAGGTTAGAGAAGACAGAAATTATTCCGTGATGGTATTTGACAGAGGACATATCTCTCAGCCATATGCTGCCCAACTTGTCAAAAACCTTGCCAAGATCATTGGTATTTCTACCGAGTGGTTTGAAAATCAGCCGGATAATCCACTTCTAACATACTCCATGCTTCATCTATAGATGAAGCCAGAGAATCAGAAAGCTACTTTAGTGTGTGCAAAACTGCCCAGGCTCTTGTGCTACGAAGCTGCATGCCTCCATCATGCTACAGTGTCCCCTGGAAATGCCACAGGTGTGGGGTTATTAAAAGCTGTATCAATTTTATTATAAAGCCACTGCTTTACACACTGCATGACCCCTGGCCCCTACGCTATGTAGAATCACAGATGGCAGCCTTCAGAACAAATGCCAAGAACCTTTTACTCTTTTAGAGAAACTGGTATGTGTTCCCTGTGGTCCAAGGGACCCATACAACCGAGGATGATTCTCTCTTGCTTGGAAGACTAGTCAGATTTTCCGATCAACTTTAATAACACTGTAAGAGTCTTTCGGGTTGCCTGGATTGTGACCTTACGCTTCTGATTTTTTTTTTTTTTCTATTTTAATTATTTGTGATTCTTTATTTTTTTCTTTATGATTGCCCAAGTGAGGGAAAGCAGGAAGGAAGAAGTGGGGAGGAAGAGAGGAAGTGCTGAAATGGGATTAGACTGCTCAAGAACTCAAGAATGATCCACCGACATTTTCTCCCCCTGCTTTATATCACTGGCAGACAAACAAATTCGATGATTTTTATTAGCACCAAATTCTTCTTAAAGAAATAGAAACAACCCTTTAACACAGGCTCCATGGCTTACTTTAACCAAAGAGCGACAACAGGCTTCATCCACACAAGAGAGAAACTGGAAGCTCGCTGACCAGGAGAGGGGACCTTGGCCAAGTGAACAGGAAGGTGGCTGAGGTCTCAGCAGAAACGACCACAAAGGAGCATGTGACAGCAACAGACATCGCTGTGCAGAGGACCCATCTCCTTGGAGCTGCCCGCCTGCACTGCTCAGGTGGGATCTCGGACATCCACATGTCCTGGGTGTGTGACTGTCCTTCTGGGGTAATCCTCTGTGATGGCCTCGCAAGTTTAAATGACAGCAACAGAATGCCAGTAGAACAGAATAAAACACAGATTTTAAATGAAACATTAATGGGCTCCTGAGAGATATGAACAGAATAAATAGTATGGTTTCTTTCTTTCTTCCCTTTTTTTTTTCCCCCTTCCAGAGTCTGAGTTGAGATGGGCATGAAAATCCCCATGGAATTCAGATAATATCCCTTTGCATGGAGGATTTCATGGGAACATTCCCACAGTTGTGAGGGTCCGATCCAGATTACAAACTAGTCTAATAAATTAAATTTAAAAAAGAGAGAGAGAAGAGCCCCGGTCCCCGGGTACAGTGGCTTGCTACCATTTTGCAAAGGCCACCCCAGCTGCGGGAGGCCAGAGCCAGGAGAAGAGGAGACCAACACCCGTGCTACTCCCGGGGGGCTGCGCTGGCCTGCGCCTTCAGCCGGTGCGTTATCTCACGCAGACAGGAACATAAATAAATGCTGCCTCAGACAGGAACCACAGCACTGAGCAGAAAGGCAGTGTATTCGAAATTAATTGTTTTCTGGCACCATTCCGTAAAAAAAAAAAAAAAAAGACATGCTTTCAGCTGAAGCACTTCCATGCAAAGCCAATTAAGCAAGAGAAGCCAGAACTGGGCTGAGGTCAGGAAAGGATGTTGGCTATTGTTCAGCCATGAGGCAGGCTGGCTGGTCACCATCTGTGGGAGTGCAGGAAGGTGCCATTTTCAATAAAGGTTGTCAGGACCGACTGGGAGCATGTAACCCAACAGAAGGGGATTAGACTTGCAGTAGAAACTCTTTCTTCTCTTTATTCATCAGAGAATCAGAGACACGCCTGCATTCTTAACCAAATCCTATTCCTGGTGAAGAATTGGCCGCTGGACAAAGAGACACACCTTGGTAAGAGGGTAGCGCTACCTCCTTCTGCCCAGGGCCAGCTATGTCACTACGCCATACTTGGTGTGACCCGCATAACTAAAGTATAACTTGCAGGTCGCAGAATTCATCCGCTTTAAACGTACAATTCAGTCATTGTAACGTCACCACAGGCCACTTAGCACGTCTCCGTGTCCCCCAAAGGCCCCTCGCGCCCACCGTAGTTTTAAGTCCTATTCCTACTGCCACTGCCAGGAAACCACTCATGTTCTTCCTGTAGCTATGCATTTATAGAAAATATGGGCATTTCATACAAATGGAATCATGCTGGGAAGGCCACTAACAAATTTCCGGTACGCCAGATTTTTTTTTTTTTTAAATCAGACTTATTTTAAAAAGTCTCTTTTTCCTCCTAGAATTATGAGGGATTGTATTTTTCACAGTTAACTCTCTGATCCACTTAAAATGTATTCAGAGTGAAGTTCCAACTTCTCTGTTTTTCCAGATGGTGACCCAATTGTTTCACTTCCCCGTTTATTAAACAGCCCATATTTTCTCGACTGGTTTCAGATGCTACCTTTCTTGAATCGTAAATTTCTAGAAGGTTTTGCTTTTGGTTTCCATATTTTTCTGTTCCATCTATCTCTTCATGAGCCACCACCACACTTTTAAAATTGCTTTCATATCTTCAGTTTGCTCTTCTTTTTAAAAACTTTCCTTGCCTTATTTACTTATTTATTCTTTTTTTTTTTTTTTTGCTTGTTTTTTTTCCCCCCACAAAACTTCATCTTTGGTGGCAAAGATCTTTATAGTTCCAACTCAAAGTTCAGAAACTATTAAAAGACTGATACATTTTTCTGCAGGATAGTAAGTTCTTCTGAAAGAGAAACTAAAACAAATAAAATCTTATGAGCAGAGAGAAAAGACAAATGGCAAACAAGGGAATAAATATTTGGAGCTCACATTACAGATAACGGGTTAATCCCCTTACATATAAGGAGTTCCTAGAAATAAATTAAAAAAAACACACACACACACAAGAGAAAATAAGCAAAAGATAGGAATATTCGCAGAAAAGGGCTGCTATAACTGACTTTCAAACAGCCTCACACTCAGTCTTGCTCTGTTCTCCCCTTTTTACCCAGAGGGGACACTCCTTTTCCCCAAGCTAAAGCTGGGCTTGGAGGGAAACCATATAAAGGAAAACGAAACAAAAAGGCAATTTCTGCACTCAGGGGGCTCTCTGCCGTTACCCAAGCCCACCGGCAGAGACCACTGGAGACACCCACGGGTCACTCGGAGTTTCAGATGCGTCTAAGAATGTGGAATTTGGAAAGGAACTTCGAGGCTGGTTTCCGGACACCTGCTAATCAGGACCTGGGCAGGGACTGATCAGAACTGATCAACTGGGCGAACTGCTGAACAGTTAGCAGTCTTATCTGGAACCCACAGGTGCATGCAGGGTTACTGGTAAGACATTTTTAGGGTCCGGTCTCAGAACATACAGGTCTGAAGGAGCTGGTGTTGGAACAACTCGACGTTTGATAGTTCCGCTGCGGTCATCGTTTGAGCCATTTTATCTGTTCTGTGAGTTGTGAGACAGGATTACCACTTGTGATTTTTTTTTCTGTTTTCCTTTCTCATGGTTTGTATAGCACTTAAATATCCACCATCACTAATTCATTAGATATGTACCATAATATTCATTTTATAGATGAGGGAACTGATGAACTACGATTTTCAGTATTTTGTCTAAATTCCCACAGTTATTAAGTAGCAGAGCCGAGTTTCAAAACCATGTCTCTAGCTCCAGAGCCGGGGCTGTGAGCATCTACTCCATGTGCCTGAAAAGCAGGAACTCTTTGCTTAGTGTGCATAAAGCATCCTCAGGGTGATTCCTAACTCCTGCATGTTACATGCTAAATTTTAGATGTGCGCGTATTTAGGGAGCGAGGGAAGGGCGCACAGCACCCAGCTGATCCTCAGTGGGTAGGTGAGAAAGCTTGGCCTAGAGAAACTGTCTTCCTAGACCTAGACAGCTCAGTCCCCCATTAGGGTGAGGAGAGGGCATCTAGTTATTTTAAAAGCAAAATGGGCAGGGTGACTCCGTCAGAGCCACTACGTGACTTGGGTTGCTCATTTGTAGCTTCTCTGGGGTTCAGATAAAGAGTAACAGGAAGCAATGACCTTGAACTGAGAACCCGCAGAATAAAGAATGCACGGCTCTGTCTCCCCAGAGCAATTGCCTTGGGAAAGTCACACAGTGCATCTGAAAGTCATCAAGAGCCTCTGGCCCTCCCAGTCAAGTCCATTTATCCTAGACAGGTCCAAGGGGACAGGGATATCAAAAGGATAACTCCATCCTCTCTATGTGGAGAAAAATTTGAAAGAAAAAAATAGACTTTCCGTTTCTTCCCAAGAAGATCGCATCTCAGAAGCTTGCCTTTTTCAAACGAGGGGGAAAAAAATGGAAGTCATAGCATAATAGATGAGTTTGTTTTCCCAAGAGCCAGAAAACTCGCATTAACTCATCTGTTCATGGGACTGGTGTATTCAAGTAGAAACAGCCACGGAGGTTGGGAATTAACAAAGAGAAAAGATGACAGCTTGTGGAAAAAAAGAGAAAAACTCTGTGAGTGTCTCCCTTATGGCATGTTGCAAACTCTGCCCTCCAAAACAGAGTGAGCACAATTTCTTGAGGGGAAAGATTCTAAGCTACCAGGAACTGCAAAAATCCCCCTACAGACAGAAGGATTTAGCGTCATATTTTGGAACGCAACAGAAGACAAAACAACCAGGCTGCTCAAAGACGCAGCCGAAGGGAATTACCTCTGCTTTGTGAAGCCTGACAATTCCCCCCGTTTTAGAAGGCTTCCCATCGGGCACTTCTTTCCTATGCTCATCCCATTATTGCCCCCAACCTGCAGCTGTTACGCACATTTCTGAGTAAATGTTAACTTACAATAACGTATTGTTTGTCACAGAAGACAAGGGGAAACTGAACTCTTTCTGTCCATCTGGAGATGGTGAGCAGCTGGCAAAGATCAGGGATGTGACATAATTCATTTGCTAAGTATGTCACCACCTTCACACAGCCGCCCAGCCACAGCTCTGTCCCTGGGGTGCATGTTGGTCTCTGTCATCTAGCCCCACCCCCATCATTCTTCAGCCATCTGGCTGGGGGTCTGCCTCGCCCTTGGAAGTTTGGCCTCCTGGGGAACAAGGGTCTACGGATTCATGAGAAGAGACTCAAAGCCACGCCAAGGCAGAGTCAGAGGTAACTTACCCAGAACCAGACGGCACGCAGGCCCGAGGTCCAGCTATTCATGATACAGGGGAAACACAACAGCCCGTTTGGGGCTGAGAAAGACTGTCCGGCTCACGCCTGTGGCCAAACCATGAACACACAGAAGAAACAAAGAAGGCAAGCACACGTGAACTTTCAATCCCGCCTCTTGCGTAGCTGGTGGAGGGTCACGTCCGGCTTACCTGCCCCTGAGAAACACAGGGGAGGGACTTCACTAGACACTCTCTGGGAGTCAAAGATGCACTTGTAGCTTCAGAAATGTGCGACTGGGCATGGATGAGAGCAAATCGGATCTCGTCAGAGGGAAGGTGCTTAAAGTGGACACGCAAGCTGTCCCAAAGCTCTACCATGCACATGCAGCTCACTGATCTTACTGTCCTGTCACACTAACATATACTTACGACTTGCATTTCCCATAGACCCACTAGCCAAAGAGGGGGACTTCTAATGAATCTGGATATAAGAAGCAGTGGCCAGTGTGGCTGCTCACCAACAAAATTCTTCCATGGTGAGTCCACAGATTCCAAGGGCTCAGGGCTTCAAAGTTATTTTTCAAAGTCATTATGGGCTCCCAGCTTTGCTTCTGCTCATATTTGGAATCCGAGTGAATGGGGAGATAGATTAGATTGAAGCACAGAGAGGACAAAGGCGGAAAATCCAGGAAGGAATATTAAAAATTGTCTGGGACACAGTGCAAAGTTCCAATGTATATGTAATTAAAGAACCAGATAGATAGAGGGTAGTGAGGTCGTATTCGAATACACAACAGCTAAAACGTCTCCAAAACAGACATCAGACATCAAGCCACAGATTCAAGAAACTGTAAAACACAGCAAGAGAAATTCAAAAGGAAAAAAAACCCCTCAAAACTTTGTAGCAAAACTTTTCAAGTCAGAGATAAAGAACAAACTTGATGATGCATTTTCATTAAACTCCTCAGATAGCAATCAAACTAAAGAATTGAACTTTAGAATTGTCTTTAATAAAGTGAGGAACAAAACTAGCGTACCCAAATTTTTCAAGTGCTTAATAATTCCACATCATTTCTGTAGGCCTAGTAGGGCCTTCAGTTTATTTTTTTTGTGGTGTTGTGTTTTTTTCACATTTGAGATATGGCCTAAGAAGTTCAAATATCTATGAGTCTAGCCTGAGAACCCATGATGAGTACAAACACAGACAGATGCTGTTACCAGCTGATACAATAAAATAAGACAAAGAAATGAATGATTAGAATTTGAGAGACTGAGATTTACTCTCCTTATTTAGAGGTTATTGAATTATTTTTCTCCAAAACTTGATAAAATATTAGAACCAATCATAGTGAATAAGATTAATTTATGAAACTTGATAGCCTTCCTAAACAAACTGATCCTAAAATTGGTATAAAACACAAAGGTCAAATATAACTAAGACAATTTTACAGAAGGGATATAAACTATAGGAACCTGATAATGTGCTATCAATTCATACTACAAAGAACAGAGATTAAAATATGTGACATGATTACAATGAATATGGAAGAAATTAGATAACATTAAAGTAAACCCATAATATATTAAAATTTGACATATGAATGAAATTGAAGCAAGAAAGTGCACTTTCTCTGACAGAATGATAGCTTAGATATTCTTAAAAACTTATTGTGGGAAAAGAACCAAGAAAAAAGTGGAGACATACATGTACATGTACACATATTCACACACACACATACATGCACTTAAATTTCAAACAAAGTCCTTCACTGACAAAGAAAAAAAAAGTCTTCAAAACCAAATATGCGGTGACGTCATGAAACCAAAGAGGCAAACGATCTCTGACTTTAATTCTTATCCTGGACTCATCAAGGTTGATGAACCACAGTTTTTATTTTCAAGCTTTTATGCAGCATGCAGAACAGGATAGTAAGCCCAGGTTTTTCCAAAGGGTGACAGTTAACCAAGAAATTCCTGCCTAGGCCCTGGCTGGGGAACTCAGTTGGTTCAAGTGTCATCCTGATACACCAAGGTTGTGGGTTCGACTCCCACTCAGGGAACATACAAGAAACAACCAATGGATGCATAAATAAGTGGAACAACAAAGGGATCTCTCTATCTCTCTCCTCCCTGTCTCTACTCCCTCCCTTCCTCCCCCACCTTCCTCTCTCTCTCTAAATCAATTTTTCTAAAACGGTTAAAAAAAAAACCAAAAAGGCATGCCTAAGGCTGGGACCCCAAAGGCCTAGTCCCCCAGTGTTCTGGTTAACGAGTAAAAGAAGTCACAGAGCAAAAAAGAGAACAAAAAACTCGCCCAGCTCTAACTTGGTGTTGGGTACAGAGGGAGAAACAAATTTCCCTGCGGATTTGTAAACCTAAGTCAGACTTTATGAGCGTTCGAGGGCAGAGTCATACCATCCGTGCCCAGAACACCTCCAGCCAGGAATTTATATTAAAGCTGTCCTGGCTGTTATTGTTCCTTGTCTCTACAACAGAGAAAGTACAATTCCTCTCTGGAATTGTACTTCCTGCCAGCAGAAAAATAAATAAATAAGAATATATAGAAACAAAAACCGGCAGTATTAAGAAACTACTCAAGGTATTGCAATTATCAGACCCGGAATATAAGGTCTGTGTGCTTAGTACCTTTCAAAAAAAATAATAAAAAGGAATTGAAAATATTTTAAAGACATGAAAATAAATGCGGGACTGCAGAACAGGACCAAGGTGCTGAGCTATAGAAGCACCGCATGGTGAGAAGGAGCTGAGGCACGGAACCAGATTTAGAGGCCGAAGCGTTGCTCACGAGTACTGCGATTCCGGGACTTCACGGCCGAGGCAGCACATCACAGTGAGGAAAATCGGCATGTGCAAACCCTGGTTCCATCACTCAGCCTGGGACCTTGGGACACGCACTTAACTACTTCCAGATGCAAAGTCTTCATCTTTGAACGAAACTATGGACAGTACCTTCTTTCAAGGAGACGATCAATGTCACACGGTTACTCTGAGCCGAGAACGATCAGCAGCACCTCGTCATATCTGTGGCGACTATTGTTTAGAAACGGACGAGGAGACTGAAGCACTCGGCGGCTCTGGGTTGTGTGGGTGCTGGCAGTGGTGGTGAGAGCCGGCAGATACTTCATGAGGTTCTCATGGGTGCGGACACAGCCAAGTCAAGGACAGAGGGACCAGAAAAGAGGAAACCGCCGTATCACGTAATACGTGCTCTGGGAGAGGCGAAAAGGCGTCAGTCAGCAATCAATTTCAGGAGCTATTGCCGGTCCGTCCCCGTAAGTGACAAGTATTTCCAAAAGGGGCTAAAGTAGGAAAGGACCCTTTTGAAAATCGGTGTACAAAAATATGATCTTGGGAGAAAATTTTTCTTCTGTGACTTTCTTACAAAGAGCGGCCGTATATCAGAATTCGCGGACAAGGAGAGAGAGGCAGAGGAAGGTGAGCTTGTGTCACGGGAGACGAGGAGAGGAGAAGAAACTACAACATGGACCCAGAGGCAGTGACGTCTAGTGGGGAGACCACGCGACTTGGACCTGGACTAGTGCCTTTTAGACTCCGTTCTGCCCCTCCGTGTTAATATTTTTCAAGAAAATGGCCAGGAAAATCCAGGCTCTCTCAGTTAATCCCTCGGGGTCCTCACTCCACCCACTCCAACAACATAAAACTGTGCGGCGGGAGGGCCTCCATGGGCTCGGCTGGCTCTGCGGCCATAAAACTATAAACCACAACAAATCACCCTTAAGTTTCCAATTTTGCAGGAATTTAACTTGTGTGAGGAACAACCTATAAAATTCCAGCGAAAGAAGCATGTTTCTTTCTGTCTCTGACACAACTGGTTGGCATTATTCTGGAAACATCACAGGCAAAAACACGTGTGATGTTAAATCTCTCGAGCATGGGAAGATAGATTATGGGAATGTCCCAAGAGGGGGAAAAGGGGGGGGGGGGGGCTTGGATGCTTCTAAATGCTGAGTAAGGAGCTTTCAATATACTCCCTGAAACCTTATTAATTGCTCATAATTAGACAGAAAACAATTTCTGCTTTATTTATATTTTCCCCTCTCAAATGCAAAGTCAAATTCTGTAATTGTGGCTGATCCAGATTTAATTACTGTAAATAAAAACGCCAGAAATAGGGACTCGTTTTGTTAACACACACTGACCTATAATAGCATGACTTCCTTCTTGGTGCCTACTGCCATTGCCAACATTTGAAGTTATAACCGTTGGAGAAAACGTGCTGCGCCATGATCCTGTCTGGCCTCCATAATAACGGGGATCACACCGGTAATGAGGGCTGCTCATCACTGACTGACTTTTTCTGGAAACATTATGGAATGTGTTTTCGGTATGAACTAGAAGTGCCTTTACCACTGGGGCTACCGGTGGAGTGACGTGACATACATAAGGGCCCCTCTTAAATTTTAACAGTTAACAGCTCTGTGTTCATGTGAAAGCCAGTCAACCTCTAATAATTAAATTGCAAAATCAGAATAACAATTCAGACTTCACAAAGTTGTCATGAATATTAAATAAGGATTTATGTAAAACTGCTTAATAACTATAAATCAGCTTATAAAGTTAAATTAACATTATTATTTTGCATAAGTTAATTTCATTATTTGGCATAAAGAATAGTATGCAAAGAAGCGCCATGCCCTGCCAACGATGAAAACAAGACCACCAGTATTAAGAAACAACTCAAGATATCACAATTATCAGACACAATATAAAATCTGTGTGCTGTTCATTAGCCATTTATATTTTGTCAAGTGTGAATCACCCACTCATGGTGTTCACCCATTATTTTACTCAGTTATTTGTCTTCTGCTTACTAATCTACAGGAATTATTTATTCTGAATATTAATCTTTGTGATTTGTTCTGCTAGGTGTTGTTCATCCTATAAATGTTTCGAGCTTTGGTGGGGGAAAATATTTTTATCTTTCTTTCATGAAATTTGATTTTTATATTTTTCTTAGAAAAGCCTTTCCTGCTCAAGATTATTTAAATCAAAATTCTTTTTTTCTAGATGGCTATTTTACTTTGCTTGTATATTTTTTAAAGATTGTATTGAAGTAGATCTAGATTATATTTGCGTGTGGTGTGGGGGTATTTTTTCAAATAGATGAGCAATTGGCCCCAATATACTTATATCACTCTATTACCTTTTTTTCCGAGGCAAAATGCTATTCTTCCAGTAGGCCAAATCCCCACAAACATATGGCTCTATCTCTGGGCCCCAATGCAAGGGACTGGAGACATTTCAAAGGGCACAGAAATGCAGTGGAATAAAACTGCATAGAGAAATTACATTATTCCACAACAATATTAAAACCAAAAATACTGTATGCTTCATCTCCTGGAATTATCTTCTTCTGCTGACTAAATACACTGAATGACTCTTGACTAACTCAGACCAGCTATAGAAAAGGCAGAGCTGCAATATCCCAGCAGACGGAGCCAGCAGATGTCTGAAAAGGCCGTTGGAATATTGGTGTTGGATTCAGTAAGGTCAGGAAGCCTCTTCTCGCTCAGGTAGCCTGGAAACCGGCATCTCTACTGAGCCCGACCTTCACCTCCGGGTCTGCAGGTACCTGCTGAGGCTAGCACTCAGAAGTACAAGCTGAGGCTGTCTGCCCTGCTGACACACTTCTGAAAGTTATGTGGAACTGTCGAAGCCAGGCCTTTCCGATTCGGTTCTTCTAAATAGAGAACTGAGCCAACTGGGTTATGATGTCCTATGTCATCCAAGGTGAGGGATTCTTTGACAGACACAAATCGATGTACCACCGGGAACATACCCCTTGGTAAAGCAAAACCAGCGTCCAGTCCGGGCATGTGCGTGGGTGACAGGAACGGAGAAGCTACATTTGTTTCTTTACTTACTGCGTACTGAGTCAGGCTTACAGAGAGTCCTGGATTAACAGGGCTCTGCGGCCAACAGAGGGCTTTTATGTTACAAGACAGACATGTGCTTTCTCAGGTCATGGCACGCTCAGGATATCCTCCCAGTTCAGGGAGCTCGCCCAGCGAGGATTTGCTGTTTCCTGGTGACTCAGGGGACCACGCCAACACACTTGGCCTGATGCTGGCTTCCCTGCACCCCGAGGCAGGCAGGACCCCGTGCATGCGTGAAAAGGGGCTGAGAATGAGCCTCCCCTGGTCAAACACCACAGGGCTTCACTCGGTGCCAGCAGAGACATCACAGCCGATCTGCGAGCCTACGAGTGTCCTCCGCCTACACGGAAGCCAGTCCAGCCGGCGTGGGCAGGTGTGCGTGCCGAGCGTGAAAGACGCGATATTACCTGCGGTGACACTGACTTTCCTTCACTCCCACACCCTGTCACTCACTTCCTTGGAGTTGGCTGTGTTCTGTCCACGTGCCCAATAGCCTCCTTTGCAGCTCAGGCTGTCTAATAGCGTGGGCACATGGGGCTTTTCAAACTGAAATTTAAAGGTGGTAGAACTTAAAGCTCTATCCTTCCATCACACTGACCATACTTCACATACTCAATAGACGCGTGTGGCCTGTGGCTAAGCCACGGAGGGCAGAGAGAGAGAGCACATTTACATCACTGCAGAAGGTTCAGTGGGGCTCGCGGAGAGTCGTTCCGTGACTCCTCTGCGTTGCCTGCCTTCGGGGGCACATGGGAAGGATGGTGTCGCACGGAAGGCGCGTTACATGTACGGAGGGAGAGGAGGGGCGAGGGCGGCCGGGGCTGACATTCCAGAATGCCTTCGGGCTTCCCTGCCTCTGTTTTCTGTTCTCAAGCCCGAAGAGAGTCTGCTCTCTGACTTCTGCTCTCTGCTCTGTCCCCAGGCGCCCAATTACCATTAGGTTTTATCCCAGACAACTCAGAACCGGGAAAAATAAGAACTTCTCGTTCCTAAAATTTAAATGCCATGAAAACTGCCATCGTTTGCGCATCTAGTGGAAACAGCCAGGTCCAGTTCGCTAACGGCCCCTGGCTGAGGAAGCAAGGCAAAGGCGGGTCGCACCCGTGCGTGTGACCCTTGGTGAGCTCATGCAAGGACCTGTGGAGTCAGCAGGGACCTGCAGCTACCTGGACGGAGGGAGGGGAACGTTAGGGAAAAAAAAATCCAATTTTCTGTAGGAAGAGGAGAGTGGCAGGAGCAAAGAGATGAAATATAAGTGAAATTAATTACAGAGAATATGGGCAATGTGGCTGTGAAATGAGCCTGAGCTGGGGGAGCTTTCCTTCTGAATATTATTTATGGTATTATTTTATGACTTACATGTTTCCTCCATAAACAGATGTTTCAAGAACAAAACTGTAAAGGAAGGCCAGTTTTACAACAAAATTTACAAATAATATGCTGGTTTGCCTAATTGAAAGAATAAATACAAGGGTGGATCTGAATATCACATTTTAATAAGCAAATAACTCAAGTTGGAAGGCAGCTACTATTCAATATTCCTTACAAAGGAGTAGAATGAAAATGAACATTAAGCTAGTCATTCTAATGACAGGAACAAAGAAATGATTAAAGTAGGATTCTTAAAGCAAGACAGGCTTTGTTTTCATCATTGATTTAGGAGAAATCTACATAAGAAGTTATGAAGACAGAAAAGTAAGAAGAATATTTAATGTTCAATTTCTGAAAAGCAAACCATGAGAAAACCCTTACATAAATAGAGAAAATTACAAAAGACAGGTACCATTTCAGAATAATAAGTAAAATACAATTCTCTATTGGTAAAATCAAACAAATGGAAGCCGCGTGTGTGTGTGTATCTGGCTTATACACTATTCATTTCTTTTTTACTGTACTTCCCACATTTTATTGTCATTTTCTGTGCGTAGCTGGTATTTTCTGAGACCAGGTCATTCCCTCACCTGTGTGTTCCCAGGGCCCAATGGGAGGCCTGAGCACACGTTAGGCATGGGGTGAATTGTTGCATACATGACACCAACTAGACCAAATGGCTGGGGGGGGGGGCGGTGCAGGGAAGAAGCAAGGGTTGAGGGTGATGAACTACGACCCGCATGTTCTCTGTGAGGGGAGGTGGCCACACTGGCCAGGCGGGCCCTTGACAGGGCTTACATTCTACACTAAAGACAGGAGCAGCTGTGCACTTGGCAGCGCCCAGGGCAAAATAAAATTTTAGGGCCCCTAGTTTAAAAATTAAGAACTCCAAGATGGTGACCGCAGAGCATGAAACCCATCGTGGGGCCCTGGGCAACTCCATCAGTCATACCCCGTGAAGCCGGCCCTTCAAAGGTAACCGAGGGTTCCTGACAGATTTTAAGCGGGGACAAGCTGGTCAGATTTGAGAAAGATCTTTCAGAAAGATCATCAGATGCATTGTAGACGAATGTTAACAGGAGACCTGGGGAAACTTGGGGGGGGGCGGGCGACTGCACTAGCCAGGAAAAATGGGGAGGGCCTGAACCAATCAGCCAGAGACAGAGGGGCTGAGAGGCGCAGCAGATTCCGAGAGAAGCCACTATCCTGACTGCGCTGAGAGCGGAGACTGGGGCGGGGGGCGGGGGCGCTGAAGGAAAGGGAAGGGTAGCGAGTAAGACCTGCACGTTTCTGCCCCAGGCACCGAGGCAAACTGAGCTGCAGCAGGGCCAGCCAGAACAACATCTGACACACTCCTGAGAACGATAAAAAAGAAAACGGAGAAAGTGGTAAATAACACGGGTGTTACCACGAAAGAACAGAGAACAGGAATTGTCCCATGGCAAAGCTGGCATGTGTGCCGCAGCTCAAAATATCGCTAATTTGTGTGCAAAGAACGGCAGGTGGAGAGTCCAGGAGGAGTTGGGTGCGTGGGGAGGGACAGGGCATACAGAGGAAAGCCACGAGTGTTCTAGATCCCGGCACTTCCGTGAGCCAGGTACGTCCTGTTTACAGGAGAGAACAGAGAGGCCTAAGGAAGCCAGACGACTTTCCAAGGTGACAGAGAACTAGAAAATAATGTCACCAGACTCCTCATCCTTCTTGTTCTCCAACTGACCACACTTTCTCCCCCCAAAAACATCTTCTGCGGCTTAGACTATGTTAATAAGCAATGAAATCATCAGCATGGCAAGCCCAACAGAAGGCAGAACAGACACCAGGTGTTAGGACCACCAAGGGCCTTAAGGGGAAACAGTGAGCCGGCTGGAAATAAGCAGGGCTCCAGGGTTAACTTAATCTAACAACAATAAGCTTCTGGCCAAGACTTGCCTCCTGATTTTGATCAAGTGAGTCACTGAGCCAAGTTCATTGCACAAGTGCTCACAAATCCATGGATTTCTTTGTGTTCTTTTTTTCTTTTCTTTTTTTTTTTTTCCAGGTTCTGCCTGAATGCCTAGTATTGTCATGAGAAAGTGCCTGTTGGAACATTTGCTTCTCTCTTATTGATGAGCAGCTGCGGGTGACAGAAACATAACACTCAGGAGTGTCTGTCCCTTAGCCCTTTCGGTCTGTTCTGGTTTAAGACGATTACGTAGCTGCATTTCATAGCGAGTGCCAGCGGAATGGGAGAGACAAATGCTTTTATTTCTCAAACCAGCTTCATCAAGAATGACTCAAAGCTTCATCTCACCCGTCTTTGCACGATTTTATTCTCATAAAATTGGGTTGGAAATGGGAAGTCATTTTTCATAAGGCTGATTTTCAACTAGTTAGAAATGGAACTGTTAATACTGGTGCATCCTGCAAAAGAGGACATTTATTATCGGACTTCTGGGTTTCGCTGCCCATTAAGTTCGCGTCCGTCATCACAAACCCTTGGACAGCCTGCCCTGCTGTTCCCAAAGCTGTCACAATGGAACCCCAGGTCGTGAAAACGAAATGGTCAAGAGAAAGTACTTCCCAGCATCTTCCTAAAGGAGCCCCCAAACCATGGCTTCTGAGAGAAGACCATGTACTGTATCACCCAAATATTTTTAGCACCTTTTGGAACACTTCTGAAAGTAAAGGAAGGTTTTATTAATAAGTACATCAAATCAATAAATAGAAGTCAAGCCTAAATGAGAAGAACCATGATGTATCTTCACTCTACCTCTTATCAATGTGATTTCAAAGGTGAGCCAATAAACCTTTCCTACTGGGATAAGAACCGTGTGTCCTACATGAGTATACATCCCCCAAAGGTAGAAATATGTCATGTCAGCCAACTGACAACAGAATCATGTTGGCTTCTTTCCCCCTCCATACATTTGAATCAATCGACTCCCACAGATAGTCCCTGGATGTTCAGAAACTAATTTCTTTTTTACTTAAAGTCAAGAGAATTTAAGCCTCAAGATTAAAGGGATTATTATAGCTAGTAACTACATTTTACTTCGGTTCACTCCACTCACCATGTCTGGAATTAATAAGTACTTATTGAATAAATAAATGAGGTGATGCATTAATTTCATCCAAAGCTCAACTGGTTGCCTCTGATGTTCTCAAAACGTCATGTTAAAGAATAAATTGGTGATGACAGTTATCATGAGCACGTCAATGCAGCAAAGAGAGAAGATAACGACCATTTTAATGTTTATTACAGCCAGGCAGTAGTCAAGGCCCTCTCCATAAATTCTCTCTCTTAATCCTCACATCAATCCTATGAGATACGTATTATTATCCACATCTTACAATGGAGAAAATGAGGCTGAAGCAGTCAACTAACTAAATAGACCAATTATATAATGTCCCAAACCCATGGTTGTCTGGCCTCTACAACCTGACCCTTCACCCTTCCCATTATGGATAATATCCACCTTACCCAGATCACCCAAAGGAAAGCTCTTAGCATTAACAGAAATGTTAAGACATTACAAAACAGGTAAGGGAATTTTTAAAAATTCGGGGGGGGGGGTAAAATTCTAGAAGGAGAACAGGAATGAATTAAAAATTATACATGTAAATTCACAAAACAAAACCTCTGTCAACACAGCAGGGTCTTAAATAGGTGTGTGTCCCAATACCGTCAGTAGTCACCGCCATCAAAGAGCAGCGGTTAGGTGTGAGTTCTTGGGTGACTGCCTGTGTCACTCAGAAAAGGAACGATGCACTCCTTGTCCTGTCCTTTTGAGAGGTCCACCCTCCCTCCCCCCCCATGTAACAAGTCAATAAGAAGAAATACTTTACACACAGTTCAAGAACTCGACTAGTCAGTGAACGAGGAGCTGGGAGGCCATTTGAGGAGAACAAAAACTAAAATGGTCTCCACAGCATCCCTCTGGATTTCTATAAAGTCTTCTAATAAAAGCAGCTGGAATTCCATCCTGACTCACAGGCTTTCGTTACGTGTCCCAAGGACTTCCGTCTTACTTTTCCTTTTGTCTTTGATAGACTAGTGCCAAACAGCAGAGTCTTGAAAATACTGGAAAGGTCGCTTGCTTTTCATTTCGTTTCTTTCTCAGGTTCCTTTTGCAAATGTGTTTTGGGGGCGGCATTCCTCAGACGCACGTCTTTGCAGTTGGTTATGGAAGCGGGTGTTTCCTTGTGACAGTGTTTAGCCATAAATGCCACCAGGCCGTTAAGATTGAAGGCACGTTGCTGACTTGGAGGTTCCCCTGAGCACCACTGCCCCTTCCTACGTTCTGCGAACTGGGGGATATGTTTTTAATTCTCACCCCAAGCCCAGTGTGGCCAGCAGAGGCCCGGAACGAGGGATGTCAGAGGCAGCTGGCGTTCTGCGCTCAGTTCAGACTTGTCCGCACCATTTCCCTGCCGAAAGCAGGCAGCCTTCGAAGCCCATCCCAACGCCCCTAGGACATCCCTCTGCCAAGGGCAGCACTCTCAGCTCGTGAAGCTTTGGGCTGGGCCAAAGCTGGTGTCTTGCTACAGACCACGCAGTAAAATAATGAGACCTGGGGCCCACAGCCCGGAATGTCAGGTCCAGTTCTTTCTCTTAGTAGTAATGAAAATCACAGCTAGCTGAAAAGGTGATTTCAACCCAATGAGCCTCTGTTTTCTTGTTTCCTAAAATGAGCTATTCGTACATAACTGTAGGAAAGCTAATCACGGAAAGGACAGTGCCTTGAATATAAACACCTGACTGCAGATATTTCTGCTTTGTGTAGCTGGCTGCACAACTCCTGCTGTGTTTAGAAAACCGCGTCTGTCTGGTCTGGACGGGTCACTGGGGTTGATAAAGGGGATGCCACGTGAGCAGAGTCTGCGTGGACTGGGACGTGGAAAGGACCGGATTTCTATCCCCAGCAAGGTGTGAGGAACTCGGAGGTTCTGCGGTTAACCCTGCATGAGGGGGAAGGATACCAGAAACTCGTCAAGAAGAGAGGGATGCATGGAGGGCCATTGAGGGGTACTCCCGGGATCTGCGGGAGGCAGAGCAGGCCCCTGGCCCTCACTGTCCACGTCATAAAGCACATACCTTCTTTATCTAGTGTTCAAAACCCTGTAGGTTCCATTTTCCCTGCTGGCATTTTCCTACTTCCCAGCCCACACCTTTTATTCCAACAAGACTATTTTGCCGTCTGGACCTGCTGGTGCCTCTCTACCTCCACGCCTTAGCGCAAGTCATTGCTTTCACGTTAAATTCCTTTTCTGAGTATCATAATCTGGCTCTGTCTTCAAGGTATACTTAATGTGCAATGAACCCTCCATATATAAACCCATCAAGAATTAGGCATTGTGTTCCTTGCTGAGGGCCTTTTTAATGTAAGTGATTTTATAATGCATCGAATACATTAAAGGCACTATGTGAAATGGTGAAGGATTAATTTAGAAAGCCCAACTTCCATTTAGTAGGAGTTCTAAAACATGGAGCTATGAAAGGTAGAGATTAATTAATCAATTGATACTAGGAAAAAAAATGTTCTTAATGTGAAGAATGTCATAGCTCTTTATACTGAAAAGCACACTAAATAACAAGTTAACAAATTTATAAAGGACTCATATAAAACATAGCTTAGTAAAATTGCATAATTCCATGGATAACAACAAAAGCATAAAGTTTTCAAAGAAATGAATAGACATCCCTTTAAAATATTTACCTTTGGGTTTTCATCAGCACCACTAGATAATTACTACAAATCAGAAACAAGATGTTTGAAGTTTCAGAATTCTATACACAGTCAATGGCAAAAATATATATATATCAAATATATTACAATATATATATATATATATTGGCCATGGAAGTGTGCAGATGACTTATCACACCAAATCTGCTCTGAATCACTCAAGAAAGCTCTAAGAAAAATTAATTGCATGATAAGTAAGATGATGTGATACCCCCAAAATAAATTATGGTATTCTTAAACAACAGTTGATGCATAATCATTATTAATTAAAGAAAATATACGACTATTCTAATTGACTATGACCTAATCAGGAGAATTAACAGAGATGATATCCTAAACTTCTTCCAGTCGTCAGAGAAGAACACGATGACTAACTCTGAATGACTATAGAAAAACAGGAGTTTTAAAATATGCATTAAACATGTTAACATACCAAGTACCAAAAGGAGATACTGAACCATAATTCCAAATCACAGGCAAAAGGTAGGACCCAGGAGCGTAGATGGTCATTGTCATATAAGTCAACTGGCCAAAACACATTAATGGGGAATTTTATGATGTGCAAGTATCACTACAACACATACATCAACTGCAAGAAAATTCTACGCAGTGGTTAAAATGGGAAAAGACAAGTGTTGCTGGTTCGATCCCCAGTCAGGGCACACGCCTGGGTTGCACATCAGGTCCCCGGTTGGGGGCGCGTGAGAGGCAACCGCACAGTGATGTTTCTCTCCCTCTCTTTCTCCTTTCCCCTCTCTCTAAAAATAAAATAAACAAAAAAATAAATTATTTTTTTTAATGGGCAAAGAAATCTGAGACACTAACTAATGGCCCATTTATTTAGGTACTGTGACAAAGATGCAAGAAAGTCTAGCTCTCAGCACACGCCATTAGCACTGGAAGGAAGTGGAGATGTCCAATCCCCATTCAGGTCCTGACCCAAGCACTCTCTGGGTTGTAACTTACTATCCACAATTAGTAGTTATTACTGTTAATATACAAAAAATCATCTGGAATCGCAACTAAGAGAAATGGAAAACTAGACTTAGCTACTTCCTTAGTATAATTCTCTAGAGAGTCTGTAAATAAGGCTATGAGATGATCTTCAAGACCATTGCAGAAAATTCTGTTCCATCGATTTATTTGTCTGAGTTGACTCTAAAGCTGGCATCGCTTCTCTCTGCCCGGTCACTGCGGTTTCTTCTCAGATAATTAAGATAAGTTACTCCAGAAGCCCAGGGTGCAGCAAAAGCGCTCATGGTACAGGCACTAAACACAATTAGAAAATTAAGCGTTCAAAACAGCCATTTAATCTCGAGCTATACTCCGAGGGAAAATGTCTTTGATTCCCAAGTGATAGTACGCAGATGCCTATGTGGGATAATAGATGGAATAGAGAATGCAGAAATGACTAAAATTAATGGAGTGGTTATTACGGAGAGCCAGCTCTTCGAGTTAAATCTGATTTTCCTTTCCCTGCGGCATAGAGGACCCAGATAGCTGGAGAAGGCTGAAAAGAAAGAGGAGTTTGGAGCCAGAAGTCTGCACTGTGGACATCGTGAGCAGGACAGCCCACCGTCCTGTGCGCTGGTCCGCACCTGCGAGGCACAGGTCGTGACACTGACCTTACGGGGAAGTTACACAGAGGAAGCATGACAACAGGCAAGGTCCTTTAGCAACTGCAAAGTGTTCCCCAAGGGATCATTTTCTAGAAGCCATGCGATTTGCAACAAGGATCTAGGAGGATCTGTGATAGAAACCCTAACACCAAGGTCTGTTTCATACCCTAGACAGTAAGGTACACAATCATGCAGGAAGGACAGACAAGTGAGAAAAGGAGCCCTGGAAGGTACCGGGCCCCCCAACAGCACTCGGCATGGGAAGCAGCGCGTTTGGCCTCCCAAAAGCAAAGTGAGGCCAGCAGAGACCTGCCTTTCCTCACTGCGCCTGGCCCGGGTGGGCGGCTCTCACCCTTGCTGGGTCTTATTGATCCGTCCCAGATCCAAATTTATTTCTCCCTTGTTTTCCCATTTCACATCCCGCTGCTTTTCTGAATGATCTGATGGGTAAATTATTCAGTAAAGCAATTGTAAATTATTCTATTTCATCAATTTTACAACCGCTGAAGGAAGCTGTTCAAAGCACTTCTCTCGGCTCCGGCTTGCTGTGTGCCCGAAACCCCTGAACACCAAACAGAACCTCGCTGTGGGTCATAAATGCAGGGAGACTCGGAGCTGTTCAGCTTCACCCACGCACCAATGTGATCGGCACGTCTACTCCAAAGGCCGTGTCTGCTGTGTTTGCCTCGGATGATTGGCACACCCTAGCTGTGTGACTCTGTCAAAGTCTTTAACCATGCTTTGCCTCAGTTTCCTTACCTGTAATATAAGGAAAATAACAGCACCCATCTCAGGAATGTTAAGAGGATTAAATGAGTAAATACTTACAAAGCACTCAAAATAGTGCCTGGCACATGGTAAGAGCTATATTATAGGTGCTTGTTAAATAAATGCATTATTTGTAGGTAGCGTCATGGATGAATCCATAATAACAAACTTTTAGGTGAAGATGAATGTATATTATATATTTATTGTAAACGAATATCCCAAGGGTGCCTGACTGAGACACCATGTCAAAGCCTATAGAACGTCACAGCATAAACACCGAACCTTAATGTGCATGAAACTGAAAACTCATTTGGGAGGTCAAGGGATTCCAGGATGGAATGCAGACTGTGACAAGTGACTCTAACTGCATGACACATGTAACAGAAATGAAGCAGCCTCACTGAAGAGGTGGGGAGAAAAAGCGCTGGTCTAAGTAACTTTGGAAATGAATGAAATCTCTAGGACCGAAGGCAAAAGCAACGGTACATAAGCACTGTATTTCGGCTGTCCAAGTTGTCTTCCATGGGGGTAGGTGTTAATAATTCTGGTAGCGTTGCTGGAATATAACAATTCAATAAAGGGATGGTGGCTGGTGGGAGCCGGGTTTCTCATCGTGGAGTGAGGGCTTATAAACAAGCAAGGGGGGAGATGAGAAACATCCATGAGATAACAGACGGCAGCAGGAGATATCAGGACGCACTCATATTTAGCTTAACAGAGATGCACATGGTTACATATAACTATGTGTATATACACATACACAGCATTCCCTCACTTATCGCGGGTGTTACATTCCAGACCCCCCTGCGAAGTGGGAACCTTACATTTATTCTACACTCTGAAACCTACGTCACTTTAACAACATACGTATACAGTACCGCAACATCCTGCGATATAGCGAAAAATCCGCAATACATAATTAAATATAATATTTTTTAAAATCCCACAATGCAGTGAGGCCACGGTAAGTGAACCGCGATATAGAGAGGGACCACTGTATACTTCTTTGCTCTGTCAACTAAGAGGGCTTGAAGAAACAACACCCCAGTAACAACAAATGGGTCGAGTACCCCGATTTTAGTTTTTAATGGTACTCTCAATAAAAGAACTACGAGTCCTTGGAGAAGTGGCTGATTCTCATGACCTCATCTAAACCTTGTTACCTCCCAATGGCAGGGACCATCTCCAATAGTATCACATTGGGGATTAGGACTTCAATACATGAATTTTAGGGGGACACAAACATTCAGCCCATGAAATTAACTACTGCCGGTTAATTTTAGGGAGCTACTTGACTGAGTGTGTCCGTGAGGGTGTTTCTGGAGGAGAATAACATCTGTGTCTGGAGCCTGGGAAAAGCAGATTGTTCTCCCCAGTGTGGGTGGGCCTTATCCAATCAAAGACCTAAGCAGAACAGAAGAACTGAGTAAGAAAACTCCCCCTGTCTGGCTGCTGTGTTGGGACATGTGTCTTTTTGTACTGACTCTGGTTTTCATAGTACGATTCACATGACCTCATTCTTCAGATCACCCAAGGAAATACGTAAGAAATGACTGAACAGGTAAGTTAGGTTTTACTTCCTCATACAGTTTGTTAGTGACCAAGAATCCCAGGGAAAGTCCTCTGAATGACCCTTCTCATACTATCTGACACAAGAAGAAGTTTTAACATTGCTGACAATGCCCCTGCTGTGCCACTCAGTGCTCACAGGCAGTACGGCAACGTGACGGTGGGGATGCATTATGCTTTGCACGTCTTCAAGTGCTTTCTCTTCTCACAAAACTGAAACCCAAAGCCTTCCTTCCCAGTGTACAAAACAAAGGTGATTCATTCAAAGTCCCAACTGCGCGTCCACATACTTTTTTTTCCATACACTTACAAACCATTCTGAAAAAAAACAAAAACACCTTTGGAAACAGCATGGTGTTCTCAATACGGTTTTCAACATTGTTTGGATCAGAAAGGCTTCAGGACCGCTGCCTCTTGAAGTCAAAGGAAGTTGCCAGAGAGTGTGCGGTGGGGGTCGGGGTACAGAGAAGAAAGAGAGAGTAAAAAAAACTCTTTTGTCTGCCGGTGGTGTTTGCACCTGGGGATTTTTCTTTCCCGTGGCAAAAAGATCACACTCAGTTCAAGCAGTGGGTAATTCTAGCATTTTCGAATACACAGGGCCTTTTGGGGGCTCCCACACGGTATCTGAAGTAGAGGCACCACAGGTGGGAACGGCCCCAGCACACCACAGGTATCATTAGCGTCGGAAACTCCCGGCCGCCCCTCTGAGCACAGCACTTGAAGGAAACAGCTCCGACCACGCACTACGAAGCCTCCTGCTCTGCTTCCCTTATTTGTGGTCATCATTGAAGCAGAAAGCACGTTGGTTATTTACCTGACTTTTGTTCAGGAGAAGAAAGATGTACTATCAGTGACTTCGAATGCCACCCTGCTGGTATTCAAGGTGACATCTCAGGTGGAATTCAGATACACCTCGATCACACAGCTTAGAAACAGGATGCAGCAGAGAGAGTATAAATGAGCCTGCCTGTTCAGACAGTTTTTGGCCATGGGCCACCTCCCGGAGGGTGACCACCTGCGCTTGCAGGGGCCTCCTGTCCTCCGCGGCACCTTCCGGAGGTTCTCCCGCCACCCACAGAACTGCATACTCCCCAGTGTTTTCTCTGAAGACTGAAAAGGATTTCATGCACTTTTAAGTCACAGGAGCCCAGAGAAGAAGGCACAAACCCAAGGAATGAATGCCACTTCCGACTCAGCACACCAGAAAGCCTCTCTTCACGGCGGTGTTCTGCAGGAAGGACACATTGGGGACAGCAGCATGGGGGGACAGCGCTGCCATGCCATGTGAGGGGGGGAGATGAGTGCTCCCTGGGGGTCCAAAGGCCGCAGGGCCAGGGCTGGCTCCTCCACGTACTACCTGTGTGTCCTTGGGCAAGTCCCTCCTCCTCTCTGAGGCTCTATTTCGTTGTGTCCAGAATCATACTAATCATCAAAGGAAAATAATAACAACAATCCACTGTTCTGAGTTAGGCGACATGCAAGCCACTCTTTAAAGCATCTCTTCCAATTTCCCAAATGCCAAGAAGGAATTGTCATTGCCGCTAATTTACAGATGGAGACATCAAGGCTCAGAGAGACAAAACCATGTGTCCATGTCAGGTACGTAGAATGTGTGGAAAAAGGATTTCAGTCCTCGTATGTCTCCCCAAACCATGTTCGCTCCCGAAGCAACACTGCTCTTCTGGGATCATTATTCCTCCTCCCTCCCTCAGGTTGGCGCGAGAACCACAAAACTCTCACTGCACAAAGCGGGTGTGACGTGACACTGCAGGACACGTTTCACGCACTAGGTTATCAACGACCGCAGGGAAGAGAACAGAGGCAGGCAGGGGCGACACCTTCCCAGGCCGAAAGAGATGCATGTGTGCAAAGGCTCAGACCAGAGTGTCCTTGATTCCAAGGATGGGTGAGTAACCCTGGCCAGGGGTCTAGCAAGGGCTGACTTATGATTCTAGAATCCAAAGTCTGGAAAGAGGAAGTCCTAGAAGTTCAAAGAGGGAGTCGTGGGGAGGAGGTGCAGGCCCTGCCGTGGGAAGTGGTTTCCAGTGCACGGTGTCCCAGGCATTGCCTCCCGGGGTCCCTGGGAGCGCTCTGGAGAACAGTTTTCGGCCACCCCATATTTGATCCACAATCGCAGGGAGCCAGAGCCAGAGGGAAACCCTTCTTTCCTGCAGAATTGGCCCCGACTCACGCCCAAAAGCAAAGCCCACCAACCGCGATAATTGACCTGTGGCTTCTGTTCCAAAGAAGAATGCGGCCTTCAGGGGCCAAATTATAGGGTTACAGTGTTTCCCCGCCATAAACAGCTAGTCAGCGGTTTATGGCGAGGCTGTCCCCTGCTCTGGAAGAGAGCTGTTACAAGCCTCGCGTCCTGAACATGCCGTCCGAGGCTGGACGTCCAGAGGCTCTCACGAATCTGCACAGCGTGCCCAGTGAGGGGGCGAGGGAGGGGCGTGTCGCTTTTTGTTGTTTTAATCCGATGGTCCGCCAGCAGGATGGGCTGCAGAAACATGCCTTTGTCCTTACCCATGTCCAATGTCCGTAACCCTTTCTTTTTCTGACTTTGGAGTGATAGTTTGCATTGAATTGGTTACCGATTTCTCGTTGCCACTTGGAACATGGAGTCACCTATATCCCCCCAAAAAGGCCTTTTCTTGGGATTTGACCACAGAGGTAAAACATTTACATTATACACACACACACACGTGTGTATGTGTGTGTGTGCATATATATATTTATTTATTTTATACATATGTACTATATACACAAGTATAAATGTATACACAGCAAAATTTTTTTAAAAAGTCATTCCTAAAACCTAAGGAAATTTGTGTATTCCTAAAACCCTTTCAAAGTAAAAAAAAAATTAAGTATGTATTTGTATGTATATGTGCCTATGTGCATATGTGTCTGTGTAATATGTTTAAAAAGTATGTCTAGAGCCACTGGTCATGGTGGCCCCTCGTGCATGGCAGGGGGGCCCGAGAGGCTGCCTGGTCACCCGCCAGCCACCGAGCCCACGGCAGCCCTGGGTCCCAGGAGCAGGAACACATCAGCAGGGCTATGAACTCTGTGTCATTCAGGGTTAGGACCATCTAGCTTAAATGTCACAAGTCCAAAGTGCAAACTTGCCCAAAATGAGAAACAGAAGCAACCAGCGCTGGCCCGATGCAGACAGGGCAGCGGGGAGAAGGGAATACCAAGGAAAGACCACCTTAAGTGCCTGCCCATCCCTGCTAACAAGCTCAGCCCTGAACACAGGCACCCTATTCTGTGCTTTTGGAAATAAAAAAATAAGATACAGCCATGCATATGTGTCAATCTTTTATAAATAACAGAGTAACTGCCATATATTTAAAATCAGGAGAAGATACGAGTATCCAAAGCTTAATTCTCCCTAGCACAAGAAGATGGCATATGCTTCCAATGGGAAATAAGTATCCATTTCTAATAAATTGGCTTTAGATTTATTAATTTTTAATGAGACTGTAAGCTCAGGCTGATTGGTTTAGTTGTGCAATGTACCTAGGCCCGAATTTTTAACAGTTAATTGTTCATTGTGCGGGACTGCTTTGGGGGCACCCCACCCATTTGGGTCATCACCGCATTACTGCTGGGTTCCTCACATCAGTTCCTCATTCATTCCACACACAGAAACTAACCAACGACTAAGCGTCTTTTATTTTCTTTGGGGGGAATAGTTCCTTTGGCAGGAAATGGGTCTAGAGCAGAGTAGCCCTTCTCCCTGTGGGGTAAGAGACCAGGGATGAGTCATGGCAGGCCTGGGAGTGGAAGTTCCAGAACAAGGAAACCTTCCAGGGACCAAGAGGGAGGAAACAGGTAACCCTTCCCCTATTTCCAAAATGCAGATGTTAGAGCCAGTGCTCAGAGCATCTGGGGAGTTGGATGTAAATTTGCAGTGAGGCTGGGGTGCAGAGCAGTGTTTTCTCCCAGGGCACAGTAACACAGGGTCTACTCTGGTATGATGAATGGGACACCACGGAGTCACACAGAACCATCTGAGCGCCAGGGACGACAAAGTGCATTGCAGGACAAGCCAAATCCATTTTGCTGAGGCAATGTCTGCACCTCGAGCTTACCTCAACGATCCACGGGGAAATCGAGGCAGAAGATGGGGACACCTCCAGGACCCTGCCCAGGCCATTTGCATTTTGAACAATATATCTGTTTTTATCACAGCCTCCAACCCTGCAACAATCACCGCCACTTCTGGAATGCTTTCTTTGGTCCTCGCCCTTAACAGATGTGTGTATATACCAGGTCAGCCCTCGCAATCATCGTGCCAAGCAGATATTACTTTTTAAAATGAGGAAACAGATGCCCGGGGAGATTCAGCCCACGCTCACTCGGCAGTAAGTGACGGAGCTGAAATCCACTCTGGCTTGAAATCCTCTACTCTCCCTCCCACATCCTTTCCTACTTCTTTTTCACTCTCTACACCGCTCAGCAGGAAGGTGCCGGGGTTCTTGGGACTTTACCTTGGTGACGTCACCATCTCGTTCCACGATGGAGCCCCGCCCCATCCAGCGCTGCCCACGCCAGAACGGACAGGTCGGCGAAAGCCCGAGGTTGACCACGGACAAGTCCACTTGACCCTCATTCTTAAGCCCCACGTCATAGTCACGTGTACCACCGATTAGAGTCATATTTTGTTTTCCACTCACCTTCTTCCTTGATCTCATCTCTCGGTCGGGTCGGTACCCTAGCAGGCAGGAGGGGTGTTACGGATGGGGGGCACACTGTGAGCTGACATCGCTCTTCCAGAAAACGTGCTCCTGAACCTGGGCAGATTTTGCCTTTGCTTACTGAGCACGAGTTCCCTATGCAAATCAACACGTACGCAAATACAGTAGTTGTTTAACCTGCATGCGCACACGCATGCGCACACACTTGTGCAGAGAAATTAGGTTAAGAACATATGTGTTAATTTGTCGCTAGGGAACCATTTTAATTATAAATGAACCTCTTTTATTCCTTAACTAGGCCCAGTAGGACCTCTCTTTGGCAGTACCAACTTTTTTCTTTTCTTTTCTATGTTTTTTTTTTAAGCAGTTGGTTAGAAATGTTCTTTGTAACTGAAAGCAATAAAGCTGTTTTCATTAAAAAGGGAGAGGGGAATTCTATAAATCAGACTGAAATTCTCCCCCATAACAATGAGGCATTAAGGTTTTATTTCGGTTCCTCTGTTTCCCCTTCTTAATTAATGTGAAGACCCCTCTCAATTCGCAGACGGGAACCAGCAACATAGCAGGCTGCGCTACCAGAACCAAGGAAGCTCTCACCACCCGGAGCTCGAGGCTGCTCCAGGGCTCCCTTGAATACAGCTCCCTTGCCAGCAACCAGCGTTATTTTCTTAGCAAGAGGAAAAACATTTCACAGCATGTTCAATTAGGAGCTGTTTTTTTAGGCCTTAAATAATAAAAGTCAACAATCAGGAAAGTCAAATAATGACTGTAAACTCACCCAGGGACGACCAGGTGAAGACTCGGTGGACCCGGTTACTCACCACTGCAAGAAAGGAGAGCAAGCTTATGATCAGATGGCCCGCAGTGTTGATGAATAGCTGAAAATGCATTCAGTAACCAAGGATTCATTCCAGCGCTTTCTGAGTCCTACTGCACGTTAATGACCACACAGGGTCAGGATAATTGTTGGGAACAGAGACACTGAACCGCAGGAGAAATAACAGACAGCCTGACATCCAGGGCTTCATAAGCAGCAAATAGATCCCTGGACCCCGGCCGCACATCTCACGGTCGTTTCAATGTGCATCCTGCGTGCCTCCGCCCCAAACTCCAACACCTGCAGGTTCAGTTAGGTAACAAAAGTAAGCGGCGCGGCCCCAGGTCACTAGTTCGTACAACTTGTCCTCTAAACTCTCAGCAGGCCTGGCTACATGATTTGCGGAGTCCTACGCAAAACGGAAAGGCAAGGAAGACTCTCACACACCCCTCCCTGGGACTCCACGCACATGCCTGTGCACACGCTGGTTCACGGCCCACCGACGTCCAGGAGCACCACCCCCAACAGGCTGCTATCCGGCTCCCCACGTCCCAACCATGAGCCTACCACGTCAACTCACGGCAAGCGGATGTGGCATCTCTCGGCCAGGGCGTGCTAGGTACCCAGACTGCAGGGAGAGGAGAGGCTCACTCCTACCAGGTCACCCGCCAGAACGTGCCGGCACCTCCAGCCCAGGGTGAGACTACTGCCGCCATGGCCTGCTCCACGACGCCCGGGGCACGCACGTGCCACCCCGACGCTCCCCACGCCCATGCTCAGCCCCCACCAAGGGCAGACAGCGGCAGCAGTCGTGAGGCAGAGCGGGGCAGGGCTCACAGGGACAATGATGTCAGGGCCTGAGCAGAACTCCTTGGGAATAACCGGACAGCCTTCCGGAAGACTGAGATTGACCCCCGTGGCTGAGACTGTCCTCAATGGAAACAGCCTTCCCTCTGGGAGCAGGGATAACAAAACCCCCACATGCTTTTACTCCTGTACATACTCATTTCTAGACCCCAGGAAGCAGCAGGGAACACTGGGAAGACATGTGACTGAAACAACACGCAACCGACTATTAATCCTACGGAACACGTGACCTTGGGAAGCTACGGAACTTCACAGAGTGTGTATTACATCGTAAGTTAAATCAGTATCTCAGTGCATAACGGTGATCAGAAGGAAGAAACAGAAAAGAACAGGACCCTGTAGAGAGGGCGGTGAACGGGAGAGAGGGTGTATTAGCCCGTCTGTCCGCTCCCCCTTGCGCCGTTTCCCACAGCCTGGCCCACCTCTGCCTTGCAGCCCGTGGACTAAACCGCTTGCCATCAACTCCGAGTCCCTGGGTTCCACGTCTACCCAATTTCCATGCATAAAAAGACTCCAATTGGAAAATATATAGCTTTATGACCACAGTGCACCCAACTGACTGACTCGTTTAAATTCTTTGTGCATTAACAGGGGATGAGGGCAATTATGTGGTTTGCCGTTGCTTGAGCGTGAGCCAAACCTGGAGCCAGAACCTCCAACCTCTGTGGAGGGACCTCCTTACCAGCTGCTACTTTCCATCCGTGCTCTCTGTTTATACTTGCAGCAACCCTGCAAGGATACTTGTACAACCGGAGACACAGAAAAGGTAAGTTTCTTGCATCGAGAAAACAGCAGAGCGGGGAGCCACGCTCGCATCTCCTCGGCCTGCACAGTCTCCCAGACAGCGCTGTTCTTTTGGCGACAGGCTACGTGGAAGCCCCTGGTCTGAACCAGCACGGCAGGCCCCGGGCTCATCGTTACACTGGGTCAAGCCTAAGAAGGAGCTGCTTGGCAAATACAGCCGGGATCCCCCGACACTTAAAGAACCCACTCAGCATGTCTCTTTAAGACATAAGTGTTGAGGAGGTCTGCTGGCACTGTCAAACATAAGGACAGGAAGACAGGAAGAGCTGCTGCGCTCTATTTCTTCAGAGACTCGGAAATGTAAATCTCGCAGCAAGCAGCTTTGGTCTTTACAGAGTCTGCTGTTCGGTTTCCTTTCTGCTGTGCATGCTCAAGTTAATTTCGTATCCCCGAGATGTCCCAGATCAGGGTTAAGGACAAAAAATGTTTTTTAAGATTTAATTTGGTAGAAATAAACATGTTAATAAATTTATATAAATCCTGCTAAGGAGGGGGACACATGAGGGCTATTGTGTTACAATACACTTTCCTCCCGTGGTTAGAAGGCAAAAGGAATGTCAATAGTATCACCAAAGTGATGAAAAGGTTCGCTCACCTCCTTGTGTGTGACGGACTTGCGCAGGAGGTTTGGTGAGCGCAAGGACAGCAAGTGGGTCGGTGGTCACCGGAATCTGGGGATGAGGCCACTGTTTGAGTCTGAGATCGAAGTCGGGAGTGGTGGGCCAGCGAGGCAGAGAAATGGCAAGGCCAGCACCAGGCTGGGAGGTCCCAGGGGATACCGGAGCCAAGCAAGATGGGTCAGAGGCCAGGAGCCACAGTCCCTGGGGACAAAGCACAGGAGACACTCGCCAGGTGAGCCGGCAGGTCTTCCGCCCAGGCCCCTCATTATCCACGGCACCTACAGGTGCTACCTGTGGCGTGATGTTCTGAAAGTCAGGTTGTCCTAGGTAGATCCAGCAGGCTCTATGAACGATGGCACCTCTGACTGCCCCTTCCATCACCCTCGCTTTCTTCTGTTTCTCAAGTCCTATTAGATCTATCTCCTCTGTCTCCTTTCTTCTTCCCGTCTGCAGCGGTCCTCATCACAGCTTATCCAGCTCACAGTTCCCTATGACCAGACTTGCTGCTTCTGTTCTCAACTAGCCTCCCCCAGCCTCCAACCCTAACCATTTCATTTCTCTGATTAGAGACTTGGAGCACACGATCGACCACCCCTTGTTGGTATCGATGTTGATGCTGATGCTGAAACTAACGAGATGCTATGTGCCTGGCTTTGTTGCAAGCCCCGGGGATACAGAGAACAGGGCGGAGCTCTTTCCTCCTGAAGAGCTCACCATACTGTGGAGAATAAAACCAACTTCATCTCCTGCCATCCATCTCTATTCCCATCATATCCCTGCCACAGTATATTAATTTGTGCCCTTTTGTAAGTTCTTCCTGTCTGTCACTCCTCTACCTGGGAAACTCCTATTCATCCTTCAACACCCAACTCATGTATTATCCTGCACATATAATTTTCCTCAATTCTCTGAACAGAATTTGCCTTGTGTGTGTTCCCAGAGTGCTTTGCATTTCTCTTTATATAGTAATCCCATTCATTGCAGGTATTTGCTTTAAGACCTTTCTCTACCACTAGACGTGATCAGTTTTTCAAGTGTAAGAACCATATCCTGTTCACATTTACAATGCTCAAGAGCTAACAGAGCACTGAAATAGATGAGGCATAAAAAACATAGTTTTTAAAAATGTTCTGCTAATTAATGGTGAGTGCAGGCAAGGTTTGGGACGTCAGACTGAAATGGGACATAAAGCAATCGCATAAGCATCTATAGCTCACTCAGTATACAGGGAAACACCCAGAACTTCTGCCAGGCAACTGGGAGAGTCTTAGTTTCAGGAATGCAACAACCATAGTTTTAAATGACTTGAGAGGCATCTATCCACCACATTAATAAGAAATTCCCTCAAACACATTCAAGTCATATTTCTAATTCTTATTGGCAAGATCATCTATTCCTGTCCCTTTAATCTTTTCTTTGACCTGGTGTTAAATTGATTCTATTAGATTTATTTATTTTTCTATCTAATTAAAGGCACAGTTCAGGCAGGTGGGAGGTGGATCAAGCTCTCCTTCATCTCCCGAACCACCCTGAGGGCACCCCCAGCAGCAGGAGCCTGGCTGCCGGAGGCAAGAAACGTCAATAACTCACAGCAAGGGAAGAGTCTGAGGCATCCATCGCCTCCATGACTTGGGAGTTGACACAAAGCCACGGAATTAAGCACCTTATTAACTCTCTTTGCACAGGAAGGGAGACGTTTTCCAACGATTTCAGATTAGAAATGTGAGAGAGGTTTTCAGACAATTTAATGGAACCCAGGGTTTCTCAGCTCTATGGACTTTTTGGACACGGTAATTTTCTTTGGAGAGAGTGACGGGGGCGTTGGCCTCTGCTGATTGGATGCCAGTAGCAAGCCCCAGTGGTTGACAGCCAAAAAATGTCTCCAGACATTGCCAAATGTCCCCTTTTTGGGGGGGGGGGGGGCGGTGGCCTAAATCAACCCTGGTTGAGAAACATTGATCTAACCCACCAGACATGAAAAATGTCTCTAACTTCATTATAGGAAACAATTTTTTTTCAAATGTTTTAATAATGACAGAATGTAGAAGAATGTCAACTTAATATTGAGGCAAATCATGTTCACATTATCCTAAAGAGATCATTTCTCAGCTTCCCTGAAAGACCACGGAGGGGACAGGCTTTGACATGACCTCAGGAAAAGGGTCTTCTGGATGAGAAGTGGAGGGAACCTGCCATGTGGTTAGCTTCCGCTTCCTTGATATTTCCAGAGGGCCTGTGTGGCTTGCTCTGCTGCCACATCAGAAGCTTTAGAGCAGGGTCTTGATGGACAGAGAGGAGCTTGCCACACAAGTGAGTTAAGAGTCCAGTGATGTATGGGATGGAACAGTCTTACATACGAAATCTAAGCGAGGAAAAAAGAGGCCAGAGAAAGGGCCTGGTGTGTGGACTGAGGCAAAGACGCAATGATCCAATTCAAAAGCTTCTATAAAGACCCTGCAGATAATCATGAGAAGCACTGACGTGTCTAAGCAGGAATGAGGACCAGCCTGCGTTAGAACGGCCGCTCTGGAAACAGAGGGGGACTTCACGGGGGACTGAAGAATCTGGGGATGGAGGGTCTATTAGGATGCCCTGCTACCATAATTCAGGAGAACTGAGCCTGAGGACACATGAGATTAACAACTGGGGGTGCTAGGAGGTGTGGGAAGAAAGGGGCCAGGGAGAAGAGGGGGTGCCCCCCCTAAAGAAACGAATGTTAAAAGTGGCCCAACGAGAAGTGCTAAAATAGCTCCATGCCCCCTAAGTTTGCAGGGGCCTTATATGCCTGTATTAATTCTGAATAAAGACTCAGACGTGACAACATTGGAGAAGAGCCCTAATACTCGAAGGCGTCAACACCGCCAGGCGCTGCACTGGACACGGTACACGTGCTCTCTCGAGGACTGGATGCCAGAAACTCGCTGGTGCCCTTGTCCAGTGGTGAGGCCAGACATCCCCCCCTCTCCTGGGTGGGCCCTAAGGACCTCCCCAAAACGGCACATCTTGCTCCATTTCTCTTGCCCAGCAGCAACACGAGTCACTCTTTCAGTGACCATCAGCCCTACAAATCAATCCAATGAATTAAAACAGGCCCTTCTCAATCAAAACACAAGCCAGGGGCGTCAGGTCTTCTTCCCTCTGATTTGCACAGAGCGAACCCTGCTCTGGGATTTCTGAAGGGAACAGCTCAGGCTCCTCCCTCCCAGCACCACTCTGGGCTCCAGTGAGACCAGGCCACCCTTGGGGATTGCCACGATGTCCTTGAAATGTCAGAGGCAGCAGGGCCAGCCCCGCTCCCCCGCCACATTCTGGGCAATGGGTATTGATTTCAGACACTGTTTCCGAGCAGAACTGAAAGCGTGTGACTTTGCAGCTTGTGACACGCTCAGGCCCGTCTCTGACAAGGGGTCCCGCAGCAGTAGCCTCTTGCCTGGTGCCTTTGAAGGCAGAGCCGGGCCTCTGAGACTTCTTTCCTCATCCCCTGAGACGCGATCAGCGATGCAGCCCGTCAGTATTTCCATCCTGTTCACAAGTGTACACAGAGTGCTCAGAGCAGGCCTCCAGTCACCGGTGTGGACAAGACTCGAGCGGAACCAAAGCATCAACAAGCTCTGATGTCTCTGTCTTTGGTACTTTCTGAGGGTCTGTTATCTTTTGGGACAGTCGGTGTTTATTCAATAGGTGTTTATTACACATTACGGTAGGCTTTAGGGCGGGGAGAAGAAGATAAATAAGGAAGTCTTTGCCTCAAAGAAACAGGCATTCTAGAAGGAAAAACACACACGGATACCGATGCTATGAGCAAGCAAATCAAAGTGATAAGAAGAAGATAAGAAGCAGTGTGTGCGGTCACAGCTGCATTGATGCCGGGCTGAGTAAGAACTTCCAGGCCAGGCCCGGATGGATTAATAAAGCGAGAGAATATTAAGATCAAAAGAGACACTGTGTTCTGCCATCTAGTTGATGGTGAAATCCTAATATCCATTAAAAAAAACACTTCAATTTGAACTCATCATCAAATATCCCATCTACCTGGCTAATATTCTCTCGACATTTTAAATCCAAATGACACTGAGTGATTAGGTAAATCTCAGAGTTTCAAGTTTTACAACTCTAAACGCTGCGCACAGGATACAGTTCTGCAAACCATCTTTTCATGAAAGGGCACGGTGAGAATAAAGTAGCCTTCAAATACGGATGTGGGCCCAGAGCCCCGAAACTGACATTGACTATGACCTTGGGGTTTGTGTCTTCAACCTCCAAGAACCACAGGAAGAAAAAGCAAAATTGGTGGTGGGGATAAAGTCACATAGGTGTTTCAAATGGCCTAAGTGGGATCTATTTTTAATGTTCTCGGATGCTAGAAACCCAAGGAAGGAAAGTCAGATTTAAAAATAACCGGCGAGCCTTTACCTGGTCCTTTTTGCACAAAGTTGCTAGATCTCCCTGTATCTTTCACAGTATCTTAAGGGTATCCTTAGGGATTAGAAACGGAAATGGAAGAGAAACGCATAAGGGAAGGCATGTAATAAAAGACGTCTAAATGATTTAATAAATTAAGCCAAAGGTCACCTACAAATCTGTAGGAGAATCTTAAGACTATTTGTTCATGTATTTCATTCATGACGTCAACAAGCCTTTTCGGAATTCCTCATATTTGCCAGGAGTGGGACTGAGAGGCTGGTATTTCAGAAAGCCGCCACCCAGGAGGTCATCATGCTGGGAATGTCTATTGACCTGAAATTGTAAATAAACCTTCTCATCTTTCTCACAAATTAAAAATAAAGAACAGTCATTCTGCTTCCATTTCTCTCTCATTCAGTCAGTCAATTGTTTACCCCACCGAGATTGAAGCATTTAATCTGTACCAGGCGTTTTCCCACGCCTTGGGGGAATACCGAAATGAATAGACTACAATCCATGCCTTTAAAGAGAACCAGTCCAGAATTTCTGGTAATTAATTCCACTTAATTGTGACCAATACAATAATTATTTTACATAAACAAAATGCTATTAAAACGTACCAGCAAGAAGTGGGATGATGGGGAGGAATTTTTAAACTTTTGAGGGGGAAAAAAAAAAAAGGTGGTGGCATTTGATATGTCACCGAATATGTGTAGGGCTCTTCCAGGCCAAAAAAAAGGAGAGAAAGGAGCCCTCTTGACTGACACCCAGACACACCAGGGGGCAGAGGGGCAAGCGGCAGGGGCAGCCTGGCCAGGGGCCGAAGAACCACGTGCTTTGAACAGGGGACCGACCGCACACCAGATGCCATGAGCAAGCTCTCGGCAGCGCTCAGGCGCTGAGGCTTAGCTCGGCCCACAGCGGGGCTGCTGTCAGACACCCACGCCCACCCTTTATCAAGCAGGGCTCAGAACATTTAAATTCGGCCCAACAGCAAGTCCACCAGCAAGCAAAGAGCCACTTCCTTTTGCTTAGAGAACGGACCACTCCAGCCCTCCATGCTGGGCTGAATTTTGAGTGCACACTGAAATGTTTGGTCAGGACAGACACACAGGGCGTCCCTGTAACGCCATATTTAAAGTTTGTCTGTCATCCTCCCATGCGTTTATTCAACAGCTTCACATCGGTCCATGCAGGACGCCAGGCACCCTGTTAGACCCTCAGAGTATAAATCATGCTGAAAATAGATGTATAAGCGTTTGGTGGAAGAGTTGGGAGCCCTGACAACGTAAGTGCAGGGTGTCAGACAGGCTCCACAGCAGGGACCACTGATGCTGTAGGAGCGCGTTGCCTTGTGGCATTTCACTCGGCAAGCCCACTTGGAGGCGGTCCTAGCAAACCTCACAGCCAGCGTTCCCCAAGTGGTCCCATCACGCAGACTTGCTGCGTCTCCCATGGATGAGCTCTTCCATCTGGATGCGCACTGACAGCAAGGGAGGCTTGTGCTCCTGCATGTGACAGAACCCGTTCCAAAGTCACCGTGTTGTCTGTTAGTCTAGAGCAGTGGTCCTCAACCCTCCTAATGCCGCGACCCTTTAATACAGTTCCTCATGTGGTGGTGACTCCCAACCATAAAATTATTTTTGTCGCTACTTCATAACTGTAACTTTGCTACTGTTATGAATCGGAATGTAAATATCTGAGATGCAGGATGTATTTTCATGGTTACAAATTGAACATAATTAAAGCATAGTGATGAATCACAAAAACAACATGTAATTACATGTTTTTTCCAATGGTCATACACGACCCCTGTGAAAGGGTCGGTTGACCCCCCAAAGGGGTCACGACCCACAGGTTGAGAACCGCTGGTCTAGAGCAACCCTGGAATCTTGTCCAGAAAACTCTAACTGGAAACGAAAACAAATGTGTGTCAGCAAAAAGCTGTGACTGACCCCATCATTTCTGTCAGTAGATGGGAAGTTCAAGTGCAGCTCCTGGGTATAATTACCCATCATGCCTTCAATACAAAATTACTGACTTCACAAGAGAGATGTGTTGCACACACAAACACTGTAATCATATAAAAGAACAGTTGGACAATAGATTTCATACATGGAACAGATGAGGAGTAGAGATTTTCTTCTGCCACTATTTTACCTAGTGGTGATATATATGCTACAGATTTGTAATCGCCTCTGAGACAGGATTTCTCTATTGGCTTTCTTTTCCTATAATAACAAGCTCTCCCGCACCTTCACAGATTCCTCGTGACAGCTTCCTGGGGACCTGAGAAGAGCATGGGGCTAGGAGCCAAGAAAAGTGGGTTATTACTTAGACTCAGTCGCAAACTGCTTCTGTGCGCCAAGCTGTTGAATCCCTGCTCAATGTTCTCATCTACAACAGGTAAACAGTGGCAACACCCCCGACCACTCCCAGCCCGCTGGGAAAGCACCGTGCTTCGAGTTAAGGGGTTAAAGTTTGATTCTGGTTTTGCCGCCAACTGGCAAATTACTTTGCGTAAATCACATAACCTCAACTGAGACCTAGGTAATACACCTGTCAAGGGGGCCTAATTCCACCTGCCTCATAAATTCGTGCTGAATAAGGCAAGCCAAAGTGCTTCATAAACCACAGCTACTTACAGTAGCCTAAGGTGTGATTAATGAGGATTGAAGAAGATCACAAGTAAGATCTTCTAACTACCGCGCTTTGAGGAGCACTCAGTACATGGGACATTGGATCTCTAATGCAGCCAAGCATGCTGCACGCGTTTTCCACAACCAGCTTTATCCTCTCGGATGTTTAGGACTAGGTCCTTCTATCACCAGCTGAGGAAAAGGCTTGGGGAGCCAGAGGGGCAGGATGCCCGGGCAGCCCCAGCTGCCTTGCAATGGGCATATCCTAGGAAGACTCAGTGACTGAGGAGCAATGGCCTGATGCTTCTCAGTGTTGGGGAAGGGGGGATGGGAGAGTAAGTAAGATGTTCCTTTCTGACCCAGGAATTCTCGGCTTTAATAGAAAAAGGGGCTTTGTGCCATCTGCCCCCTGCTATGGTCAAACCAGTCCAGCACACAGACCGAGACTCGTCCAACGCAAAGCAGGAGGGATCTTTCTAGGCTAATGACACACGAGATGGAGCTGCAGGGTGGGTTTTGAGGAAGTCTTCAGTGTCTAAACCCACGTCTGTTCACTTTACCGCCTCCCTCGCAGACCTGTGGCTGACCTACTGATCCACGGTACCGCTGGCCAAAGAAAGACATGCTGCCCAAATACCCTCAAGGGTCGCTGGCATGTTGGACTTGTTGAGCAGGAGCTGTGGCACCAGCACTGGCACCTCCCCGCTCCGGCCTTGGACTGGAGCGTCACGGGTGGGACCTCCCCCTGACCCCGTGCCAAGCCGAAGCACGAGGACAGGGGCACAGAGCCTGCAGCCTGATTTCCCCGGGGTCACTTTTACAGCTCTGCTACAGCAGTTACTTCTTCTAAGGTCAAGATTTACATGTTTATTTTGACTGGTGTTTCTTGGCCTAATCCAGATTGGAAAAAAGGAGAAAAAAAAAAAATGGACACAAATAGTGTGCAAGTGAAATCTACGGCTCATTTTGTTACGTCTCTAGCAAGAACCTTGCTTTATTTCGTTGAAAAGGGCAAGAAAGAGTGACATTTCTGTTAGGCTGGGTGCGCCCCTGGGGCCAAAAAGCCAGTCCCAGAAAAGAACATCTGGCTGGCAAACGGGAGGGACACAACACCTGCAAACTCCTCATGTGTTTACTCTGTGGCTGGTTGTCTATTATCCAACCAAAAAAAAAAAAAAAAAAGAAAAGAAAGTCTGTTTTGGGCCTGGAAGTGGGCTGAGCGTGCCAAGAAAGCCCGGTGTGATAACCGGCCTGCTTACCTTGGAAAGCTCCCCGCACTCGCATGGGCGGGCCCTGCTGAGCCGGCGGCTTTGGGCCACTTCTCTGCCTAGCGCCTCAGCTAACCCCTCGGCAGCTTTGGGGCTGGGGACCAGAGCAGGGGTGCGGGCGGGGGCGACAACAGGGTGGGAGGTGACTGCCGCGAGTCAGGATGCAGCCCCGATATTATTTATTCCTCTGTGATGGCTTCCTGGCAGGCTTTTCATTTCTTAAGTCTCTGGAAGGAGTTGCGCGTATCAAAAACAACCCCAACACAGACAGTGTTAACACCCACACGTACAGGAAACTTGACCCCGGGGGCTCGGAGTGTGTCTGAAGGCACCAGCAGGCTGTGTGCAGTTCTGCCCTTGGCAGCGGTGCTTGTCAGCGCCGAGCACAACTTTGTGTGTCCCTCTCTGACGCACTCGTGGTCTAGAGCAGCGGTGCTCAACCTGTGGGTCGCGACCCCTTTGGGGGTCAAACGACCCTTTCACAGGGGTTGCCTAAGACCCTCGGAAAACACATATATAATTACATATTGTTTTTGTGATTCATCACTATTCTTTAATTATGTCCAATTTGTAACCATGAAAATACATCCTGCATCTCAGATATTTACACGACGATTCATAACAGGAGCAAAACGACAGTTACGAAGTAGCAACAAAAATAATTTTATGGTTGGGGGTCACCACAACATGAGGAGCTGTATTAAAGGGTCGCGGCATTGGGGAGGTTGGGAACCACTGCTCTAGAATGAAGCATCTCCCAAGGAGACCTTGACCTCGCTGAAAGCAGCTCGGGAGTCCAGGGTGGAAGAGTTCCCACCCTAAGGCGAAGCCCCTCACTGCCGGGTGGGCCCACAACCCCCAGCACCGTCCTCTCTTGACACCTTGAGTCAGAACTGCAGACGTCCGATGGGCACGGTGGGTGTGTTGGCTCAGGGACCATTTGAAGCCTAAAATGAAGGTGTGGGCAGAAGTGTGTGGAAAAACAAGAGAATTCCCATTGCCAGTCCCCGGAGTCTCTGCTTCAGGCCAGTCTGGATGGTGAGCCCTGTGCGTGCCTCTTGTGTAACCTCCTAGCAGCTCTGTCCTCTGGATTTCCTCAGCGAGGGAAAGAAGGCGTGGGGAGGTTACGCAGGAAAGGCCCGGGCTTCAGACCAGGCCCCTCCAGCTCTTTTCCACTGCACCATGCGGCCTGCAAACGGTGGGCATGCGTTTGTATGCCTTTTGCTTCCAAAGTTTATGCAGAAAACTGCCTAGTGTGGTGCTGCTGGGTTGCTTGTCTGTGTCTAATGGCCGAGCCTGGTCTCCATCCAGTCCCGCTCCCCAACCGAGGGAGGGATGGCCGGAGACTGGGTTCAATCAGCAACAGCCAATGATCCGATCAATCATGCCTTTGTAATGAAGCCTCCACAGAAGCTCATCATCATGAAGCCCGTGAGGTACACACATGCCTGGGTCCAAATGACAGATGACGGCGCCAAGGCTCAGAGAGCCGAGACCTGTGCCCAAGGTCACACAGGGGTACGGAGACACCTACCAGGCAACTGCTAGGAAAGCGACGCCGAAGTTTTGCATTGATCTTTATGTGAAAATAGCATTCTGCAGCTTCAAAAGATGCAGAACGCAAAGGGTTGGAGACAAACCTAACCCGAAGGTTAATACAAACATCAAGGAGAGTCACAAATGAGGATGCCCAAAGGGCGCTTCTCAAATTCTCTAAACTCGGGTCTGCCTCAGCCCCAACGCAATTATCCCGACGATTTCACTCCCAACTGCATGCAATTCGTACCCAGAAGTCCCCCCACCCTGTAGTAATTTGGTTATGAACCTGAAATGGCTGAGGTGTTGGTTGGGAAGGGAATGAGAGGGGGACAGAAAAAGATCATTTAATGGGGCAAGGCTGAAACCCCGGGCTGTGGTCTTTGAAGAAGAGGAAAACTCAAAATGTTGCTGCACTGAAACCATGGCCTCTGGTTGGGGGAGCCTTCAAGTCGAGTCAAAATGGCCTTTTGATGGGGTAGGGGGCATTCCCCTGCTTTGCCTTCTCTACTTAGGGCAACCCGAATCCCATGTAGTCCTTCAGGCATTTACAGGCTTAGGTTTTGGTTTGCTTATGGAAGCCACCATGTCGGGCTAATGGCCTTGTTTAATTAACTTAACAGGGGTCTGAATTCTTTTTTTTTTTTTTTTTTTTAGCTTAAAGGGCTAACTCGAGCAGGTGTGTACACGCAAGGTATGCTGCTGGAAAGCACAGAGGCACAGGCAGGATGGGGGAGGGGAGGGGGCAGAGGGTCGTGCAGGGGAGAGAACGGAATGAGCTAGGTAGGACAGCCTAGGAGAAACGCAAGGCCCACAGCAAGGTGTGGACTCCCCCACACCCCCCCGTTCCGTGCCTTCCTGAAGTTCCGAGGCCTTTGGGACCTCCTCGCGGCTTCTGCCTACCCTCCTAGGCTACATGCTCCCTGTCTGGCAGCAAGACGTTCCTGAGTGTAGTTGCATGCTCACAGTCCACCTGCAAGATGGGCTCTCTACTGAGCCAAGTCCCCTCTGGGCTCCCTTGGAACACAAAGGAACGCTGAGCCGGGATTTCATGAAGCTCACAAATATCTCTAAGATTCTTCAAGACTCCATTTTTATGCCTGAAGGTCAAGATGCCTGCAATACACTGTTAAGGGGTGGTCTTTGTGTCAAGACAAATCGCTGCTGAGGGGAGAAACGCTTTCAGAAATTCATGTCCTTAGAGGTGGGAGGAAAAGAACCACCTAGAAGCAAGTGAGGGAACTTTACTATTCAAAGAAACACTGGCTTCCCTCCCGTCTTGGGGCTCACTCACTTCCTTCTCTGACTCAGGGAGGAATCAGCAGCAGAAACACAGTCTTATTCACAGCCGGGTCCTTTCCTCCTGAGCTCATGTTTACCCGGGGGCCAGGCAAGGCTCTGGCTGGGAGGGCTGAGCACAGCTCCTGTGGGTTCAGAAGCGCCCTAACTGACTCACACACTTGGGCTGGGGGCCTCTGTCTTAAAAACGCCCCAAACCTTCCCCGTTCTTGTCCTCACGGTCTCCTCCCCGCCAGCCTAATGCCATTGAAATAACTAAAACATTGTCCTTTCCCGCCTCTGGGAATCTGAGCGTCCCCCACCCCACCCACCCATGCGGCTCAGGTCTCAGCTTGCTTCTTCAACAATGGGTCCAAGTGCCATGTGGGCAGGGACTGTGGGCTCTTAGTCAACCGTGCATGGGCCCCCGCACCCAGCCAGCACCTGGAGCAGGGCAGGCATTCGGGAAACGTCTGCTGAAGAATGAAAGCGAGGCTGTATGCGTTCCTTTGTGCTTCCTGATCCCTTGCATGCGATTTCAGGCCAAGCAAAGGTAGCCCGACACCCCCATGTGTACGCTTCCAAACGCCTTTGCCACTATTGTTTTCCAATCGACTGTGAAGCAAGAGTAGATTCCCATGACCGCTCAGAAAGGAAGACTGGGCTGGCTCCCCTGGCCCCGGGCTCAGCAAACCCACTGGCGGGAACGGAGCAGCCCGCCAATGCCCATCCCCGGCAGCCTGGTGGGGAGAGATGACTGTCTCCTGACTCATTCTCTTTACTCAAGGTGGTAGTTTTCAGGGGACTGGTTTTGACTCACTGATCTTTCCTCCAGCTCGTTATCTCCTGCTTAAAAATAAAACAGCATTTTCAAGAGAAAGAGGGGGAGCTCTCTTTCTTTGTCAAGACTTTAACTTCCAGCAGAGTTACTGATACAAAATGTTTGCAGGCCTTCTTGAGGTTCTATAATCAAAACTTTTTCAGAGGTTTCTGTATTCGCTGTCTTGGGCTGCTGGGACACAATGCCGCGGCGCGGGTGGCCTCAACAACAGACATTTGTGCCCTCGCAGTTCCGGATGCTCGTACCATGAAATCAAGGTGTGAGCAGGGCACTTTCTCCTGAGGCCTCTCTCCCCGTCTTGCACACAGCCGCCTTCTCTTTGAGTTTCTTCACGTCATCTTCTCTTTACGTGCCTGTCTTGGTGTGCAAATGTCCCCTTTCCATGAGGACACCAGGAATATCACTTCTAGGGCCCACTCTAAAGAGTTACCTCTCTACAAAGACTTCATCTCCAAGTAAGGTTATCGTCAGAAGCTTTGAGGGTAAGGACACCCACATATTTCGGAAGGGGGACACAATCCAACCAGGAGCAGCGTTCTGTACTTTTGGAAGCGCCCACACTGAGGGTAGTTACATGAACAACATAAAAAGGCTGGTTTTATTTTTTTTTTTTATCCTCAAAATGCTGAAAATTAACTCATTGTAGACATCAGCAACTCCTTTTGCTCCTAATGGAAACTAAAATAAATAAATGAACTACATTCCCAAGTGCCTAACTGCTCTCTGAAGCCACCCAAGCCTGCCTGCTGCTCCCTCCCTTGATGGATCAATCCCCCTTTCTCCTTGCTTCTATGTGCTTGGACCGGATTTCTCTAAGGCAGGCCAGTGAGCTTGAAGTAAACCCTTGGCCTTGACTATTATTAGGTAAATCCAACCAAAGAGGCATGATTTCCTGACCAAGCAGGTAAGTGAGGCATGAACAGCTTCACCCTCCACCGGGACATCTAGCCCCATCGTGCTCCAGCGACTTTGAAAGGTCAATAGAATGGGTCTTTCAGTGGATACCAGAGGTCCTCCTCAAGATTCTCTAAGTTCCTAGAAAAATGGAACTGATGCCTTCCTCTTAGACTTGAAAAACTGAAGATGTTTTCCTGGAAATAAAAGACATTGTGCGTTCCTTGCCCTCCATTTTTCTTCTTCCATAAGATCATTTTAAAATATTTTTATAGATGGATCAAAGTGGGGGGAAATATGGGGCATGGAAAGCAGTTAGAAGTAAATGAACCATGTTCATGGGAAGGCATGCTGACCAATTTATGTATTTTTGCCATTTGCATTTTACAGGTGCTAACCACAAAAACATGTGACAAAGCAGGAGACTCAGAACCATAAGAGTTTCACTAGATGCAATAATGTCTTCAGGGAGCCAGTGCTGGGTGCCAGGGAGCAAGGCCACAACACCCTGCGCTCCGGAGCGCCCGGTCTAGTGAGCCAGACGCAGAGCACGCAGCACGTAACAGCAGGATGGGACAGGGACCACGGAGGCCCTCTGACTGTCCAGGTGCAATGTTCCTGCACTGACCAGGAACATTGGGGTGGAGCACTAAGCACCTAGGAGATGAGGACAGGTCATCTGGAACACACAGGACAAGGACAAAAGTCATTCAGGGATTCAATCGGAATTCTTCTGCTAGATACAAAGTTGGCAAACGCTTTCCTTATTTCTTGAGAAATTATGCCATTCCTTCCTTTCCTGGTACAGCCCAAAGAGGCTGGAACGCCAAGCCACTGACTCTCACAAACGTCTGTCAGTGAGGCAGAGTCTTTCTTATTTTTAATTAAAAGTTCAATGAATTTTTTTCATAAATATAAAGCACATAAGCACTACTCAGTTCATGACACAGGACACCCCTATACCCACAAGACCCCTCGTGCCTGACCCAGTGACCACCCCCTCCCCAGAAGTAACCACTATTCTTATTCCTAGCACCGTTGATCAGCTTTGCCTGTTCTTAAATTTCATACAAGTAAAATCACACGGAATATAGTCTTTTGTGTGGCTTCTTTTGCTCCTTTTCATGGCTGTGAGATTCACCTACGGTTCTGCAGACAATAATAGCTTGTGTTTATCTTTGTGAAGGTCTCCATTGTATGCATATACCACAACCTTTGTCCATCCTACCTAACTAATGGATATCTGGGTTGTTTTCAATGGGAGAAACCAGGCATAATGTCAATTTGAACCTCTATGCCTATCACATACGCACCTATTTCTCTTAGGTATATACCTGATAGGAGAATTACCCACCAGAGGGTACAAATACATGCAGTTTTAGGAGCTACCTCCAATCAGTTCTGCAAAGCAGTAGTGCCCACTGACACCCCTATCAGCAGCGTGCGACGGTCCCAAGTTGAGCTATAATCCTGGGTGCAAGGTCCCCTCAGCATCTCAGGGTGCACACTAGTGAGGGCCGGGGGGAGAGTGTCTATCCAAGACGACAGAAAACTTGCCATATGTCCAATATACTCGCATGCAGCTCTTTTCCGACCGGTATGCCATTCCCTCCTGCAGGAAGACTGGGTGGAGCACAGTTAGGTGACAGGCTAATAAGGAGGAAAGCTACCGAGCTAAGAAAACAACAAACAGCATAAAGCTGGACTCTGTGGGACCCCGGCTAGCAGCATGTCTCATGATGGCCCCTCCAGCTAACGGGCTTGAGGACCCCATGGCCCGACCTGGGACCAGCTGGGTGCTGTGCACAAACACGGGTGGCTTGGGAGGCCTTCTCCCAGGGAAGTCCTACAGAGCTGACTGTCACCCAGAAGTCCTTCTACTTTATCACTACGTAGTCATTTAGCAGCTGGCCACAGCATCATTGAAAGAGCACCTGAATCTCTCTGGCAACCAGCGCTACAGCACACACCAGGGGAAAGTGTGCCTTTCACATCCATTACAATATAAAAGGTTAAGGAAAAAAAACAAGACTGAAGCAGCTGGCCTAAATATTCTTGCTGCACCCTTAAACCCTGCTCAGAATGTATCTGACGACATCACAAATAGCTATTCTTCTAAAATCCTCAGGTTTCCTAAAAAACCGGGGAGCAGAACACCATTAACAGTGTGTTCTTTAATGGTGTCCGGTGTCAGAGCAGACGGAAGAACCCAGTGACTACAGCCTAACACTTTTTTTGATGTTATCCTTTGACATTCAGCACGGGGTCCTGAATGAGGCAGGGCTGGTATTATCCTCACCAGGCTGCCTTCCTTCTCCTCAGGGCTCTTTCCTGAGGCTGAAGGAGAATGTGCAGCTTCCGTCACACTGAAATGTGGCGTTATTAAGGAAACACAAGATGCTGATGTTTTACATTTATTTTTAAATCAGAAAGGGAGCTCAAACAAAGGAAGACGAGTACTGGGTATATGCAGGTGCATAGAGGCAGCAAGAAGAATACTTTGAACTTTCACATCATCTTTCCCGAAAGTCAAGGTGTTCACCTTAGACTGAACCAATCAGCATGAATAGAAGTCTAATTTAAGAGTCTTTTAACCTTTTAGAGACAGTAAAATGTCTGAGCGCTATATAAACTTCTAGATGCCTTGGGCAGAGACATTTACTTTGACAAGAGCTGATTTTCCAGAAGAATTCATTAAAAAGAAAAAAAAAAAAAAACAGTCTGGTTTTCAAAAAGCTGCAGTTCTATTTTGAGACTGGGAAAGATGTTTTTACCAAAACTTTCAGCTCTTTCAATGTGGGGTTCAAGTTCAGGTGAAGAATCAGCGTGAGGGATCAGGGACGGTTCTGCTTTCTCTGTGCTGGAAGGAAGCACAGGCAGGTAGTTTCTGAGCATGGATGTGCGTGGGTGTCCTTAGCTGGGCCTCTGCAGCGTAGCTTACATTATGGAAATAGCTAGAGCTCCGGCCTCTGTTGCAGCCCTTTCGCTGGAATTATTTACTGCTGCAAAGTCAACAAAGCTTTTGTGAACCCGGAGCCCAACTCAATCACTGAGTACAGATAAGCGGCCTTCTATCCGAGGGCCGAGGGGAAGCTCTCAGCCCCATTCACAGAGCTGCCACGTCCCAGACAGTCTGAGGTTCTGATGAACAGCTCTCTTGCCTCATAATTCAGGAAGGCGGACTGACCTGGCAATCCTTGTCGCCTTCAGCTGACCACCAGTGGCAAGCGTATCTGGAAGAAAGGACAGTCCTAATGACTGCCTTCCCATATGAAAGGAGAAATAAAAGAAGTTCCTCCTTCTCTGTATGGGTCAACCCATGACCATGTCAGCTATTATTTCCTCATTATTGCCTGTGTCGAAGAGTAACCTTGCAGCTAAACAAAACCAGCAGGGTAATTACATTTCAGACTTCTCTTGGGATCTAGGCTCCATGGTAACCCTACACCTCCTGCCACTGACCTCCTGGGAAGGAAATTGGTGTCCTCTGCTTACAGAGGAAGTGAATTATCCCCAGAGGCCCTAGGTCACAAGCTGACATTCCATTCTGTTTATGGGCAAAATGGTTCCTTTTTTCATGATTTCACTATTAACACCAGTAGGCAGTGATTTCATTGACCTCAAAGTGAAGTCATCAGACCTGTCTCTTTAAGAGGAAAACGATTGTTTAAAATAGGTTTAAATTAGGGTCAGTCAAGAGCTGCCTGGTTTATTGCTGACCGCCTACAACTCTGTTCCAGCATATGGCCTAACTTCCATAAAGATTTCATCAAGATGTTTGCCAGAATATATTCTACATATCTGAAACATATCGCCTTAGATTTTCCTAAAAGTCCCTCAGCTCCCCGGTCTGAGGAAAATGGAATTAAAGGGGTTGTCCCTTTAAGCCACAAACATACATTGACATCGCTCCAGAGGGCTGGCTGTCCCTGCTCCGCTGCTCCCTGGCCCACGGACACATCCACACCCCTTCAACGTGCTAGCCTTCGTCCCGCTTGCAAATGACACCGCCATCCGCCCTGGCGACTCCTCATCCTGAGGCTGCTAGAGCGGCACCGTCAGAATTTCCGAGGCCCGCGTCAGCTGCCTGGTGCCCTGCATCTGAAGCTAGCGCAGGTATGAAGGACTCTAGACAAGACTGTCTCATGCAGGAAGGAATCCCGGAAACACAACGTGATGCCTTTCGGGGAAAGCTAAAGGGGGCGGGTCAGTCCTCGTTCACAGAAGAACAGCAACGGTCACTGCTCAGCTCCTGTGGCATGACACCGGATACAGTGGTTGTGACACCGAAGGCGCGCAGAAGGCCACACCGCAGGTCGCCGGCTTCACAAACAGGGCGGCTGAAAAACCGAATCATCCCAAAAGACGCAGAATGGCCGAGCCTTCAAAACAGTCCCACCAAACAGTCCCCAGGTCCTCAACAACCACCCCTGTCCAGTGCTCACCTACCAACAGGTCCAGCAGACGGCACACGTTCCAGATTGACCGCAGAAAAGGAACCTGAGGCCAGCGACCAGGCCCTGTCCTCGGAGGTTCCAGCACTGAGAGCTGGAGAAGTTACCGCAGAAGAAGTGACTGCGTGTCGCAAAGATGAAGAAGAAGAGAAGCCGTGCGCGACTAGACAGCGAGGGAGGTGATGGAGAAGGTGCCATTCATAACAAATCTGTCTCAATACTGGAGCGACTGGAAAAGAACTAATGATCTGCGTGCACATACGGGCAACCAATGAAACCTTCTTGACACTAAGATGATACTGTTGGAGACCGAGGCTGCCAAGCTCCAAAGAGCAGTTTCTTTTATGCACTTCCGGTCAATGCAAGGAGCCCCTCCAAAGGGCGCCTCCTACCCCAGTGTGGTGACAGATGAAACCAGGCTATAGCCTTACCACCCCAGGGTATGGAGGAAGATTCCTACAAGATCTGGGAAGACTGGTTCACATAACGCATGTGCCGAGCCAGCAATTATGTGCGGCACCTAAATCCCCTGCTACCAAACTCTTCGTGCTTGGAAGGCTCACCCCTATCCCTGACACTGTGCGCCAGAAACAATAATCAACAAAAAATAAAATGTTCCGACCTTTACAAAAGCTCTCAGGCGTTATGTTGCTCCCATCTGGAAGATTAAGAAACTGAGTCGCCAAGAGATGAAATAACTGGCCAAGGGTCATATATTTAAAAGGTAAATGGCCAAGGTTCAATCACAGTCAATTTTGCTACAAAATCCTACCTCTTTCTACTCACATTCAGCACCGCCCTTATAAAGCGCCTGTAGATGCCTGTTTTGGGGAGACACCCACACAGGGTAGTGGGGGAAAGAACGGTGGAGGCTGGGGCCAGGCCCTGGGAGACTGATTCCCAGAGGCGGGTGTGGCCCCAACCGTCAGTGTCTGGACACCCATCACGTAGGCTCCCAGGCCTTTGAACGGTGTGCTTCTGCAAGGGACACGCACACCCTTCCTCAAACGGGGCCAGGCCAGACAGATGGTCCCAGAACTCAGTGCGAGCGAGACCCCGTCAGTACGTCTAAAGCGCCAGCTCGGGCTGTGGCAGCCTTGCCAGACCGATACACAGCTCTGCCTCTGGTTCCTCTTAATTTAGAATTCACTACGTCTCTCTTTCCATGAAAGATACACCAATAGCTGCCCTTGACAGCTGTTTTCTCTGGGGTCATTCCTTCTATCCGCCCAGCTACTCTTTCTTGGGGGATTTGAGCGATGTAATGTTAGTCCTATCAATTTCATGCAATCCTTCCAGTGTAGTCTACAGTGACTGGGGAGACAGCCAAGCCAAGTGCCCTTAACTGTTTGTGCACTGTGCAAGCCAGCAAGGGTGGGAAAGAAGGACGCAGGGAGCAACGTTCAAAAAATAATAATAATTCTACAGTGAACTCTGGAAAGTAGACAAGAATGAGGAAGGTAGCAACTTGGAGGGTTCAGAGCAATTTGGACCAGAGCCTGCTCTGTTGCCGGGTCCAGCGGGCAGCACCCCAGCAGCAAGACTCCAAGTGGCACGCAGCTACGGGGGCGCTGAGACCAGACACACGCAGCAAGGGATGTGCCAGTTGGGGAGGGTGTCCATCCTTTGCCCCTTTACGTAGCTCCCTTTGCCAGTTCCTTTGTGGACAGGTCTCAGAAGAAATCCAGGCCCACGTGACTGGTGGAATGGATTCCTTCACCGTAGGATGTTGGGTTGGTCACGGGGAAAGCAGACTGGGTTTTCTGAGAATTCAGTGAAGGGGTCAGCATCGGACACACATGATCTATCTCACGACAACTCAGAAAGGTAGATCCAATCATCACCAGTTTTCAAGTGAGTTAACTGGGGTTCTTGGGGTTCTGGTAAGTTTCCAAAGCCCCTGCTACTCCGAAGTAAAGAAGCTGGCATTAGAATGTCATTGAGGCTAGTGGTCCTCAATCTGGGGTAACACTGCCCCCAGGGGACCTCTGTCACACCTGGGGAAATTTTTGGTTGTCACAGCTGGGGTGCTACCACTGGTATCTACTCGGTGGAAACCAGAGGTGCTGCTAAATGTCCTACAATGCACACGAGAGCACCCAGGGCAAAGAGTTATCCAGCCCCGCATGTTCGCAGGGTCCTGGCTGAGAAACCTCAGGTCAGAAGGGCTCGGAGCCCACGAGACTACGAGGGTTGGGGATGCAAGCGAGGAGACCAGTAAAGGTACTCAGAATAACTGTTCCAATTACATACGCCTTTTCTAATTTTCAGTTCTGAGACCGTGGTGCCCTGCCCCCTAAACTAAATCAGACACACGGGCAAGAGTGATTTCCGTGCATAGTTACAATGGTTTGTCTGGGGGACAGCACGTGGCCAGACCCCCAGGGACACCCTTGAGATTTCATCCCAAGTTCTACCTGTGCCTGAAGTGAATTCACGCCACATGGAGGCAGCATTTTTTAAATGGCAACCAAAGTGACAAAAAAAAAACAAAAAAAAAAACCCTCCCTGCAACGAAAATGAAACATATTTCGCTCTGTTTCAGGTATAGCAAGGGAGACCTCACCCAGAACTCTTCACGAGCATCTGCCTCCTCAGACCCTGGGGCTGGAGTCAGCCCGACAGTGACCCAGGCCCTTGTGCCCTCGCAGGGGTTCCAGCCTTCTGTCCTTGCGAAAGCAGTCCACCCAAAGACCAAGAAGAAAAGCACCTGGAAACAGACTAGAGTTGGAGATAAGAACTCCTGGAGACACGTGGAAACCAAAGGGCCTATCCAGTGAAGTAAGTTGTAAGATTGATTTCTTACACGCGAGGTGACCTTGGTCGTTTCCCTGCCTAAAGCCCCACTGAGCACTTGTGAAAGTCCCAGGCGCACCCTGGCAAGGGTGGCCCCGTCCTCGTCTGGCTCCATGCAGCCCACCCCAGACCCCACCCTCATGCAGACCCCTGGGCTCCCTGTAGCACCTTGAGTCATGCTGTGCCTTCTCTCTGAAGGGTTTCTTGACACCACCCTGAGCCCCCCTTCCTGGCCACTCGGCACTTCTTCGTGGGTGTTCTTACAGCAGCAGGGGCTTCCCCTGCGGGGCTGGGTCCGCTCCCAGCCTGAAGCTTCCATTCCTGAAGCACAGAGCCCCCCGTTCACACAGCTCCGTCCCCAGCACTGGGGGACAGCAGAGCTTCGTCAGTAAGATACATGAATGAAGAAAAGGCAGAGGTGAGCTGTCCCGAGTGGTGACAGAGAACACATACTAACTGCATGCCAGCTTCATGGTACGTCAAGAGGCCCTGGAGTCAGAAAGCTCAGGAGAGCTCCCACTCAGTTACGCCATCACCTTATGTATGTGACTCGGCCTGTCTAGGCCTCAGTTTACCTATCTGCAAAATGGGGAGATGCACACAAAAACCAATGCCTGTCTGGTAGGATTATTGTGGATCGATGCACACAGAGCATTTAATGAGCACCGGGCCTGGAGAAAAGCACTCCATTAAAAGAAAAAAAAAAGAAAGGCATCTTCTTGGGGGAAAATAACCCAGAGGCCGATAAGAGGCATCCACAGAAATAAGCAGAGTAACAGTCTGATTCATCCAGAACCCCACAACTTTAACTTCTTTGCCACCAAGGGGGAGAAGGTTTGAAATGGGGCTTGACTGTAAGAAGCGCTCGGGAACCAGCTGCTGATTAGAGGAGAGAGAAGGCCCCGCACATTTTCCCGTGACAGCAGACACGACAGGGGCCACCGCTGGTACCCAGGAGCAGATGGCATGCCACAGAACCAGTGCGATCTGTCCTGGAAGACGGGGGGCTTTCTTTTTAAAGGAGGTTGCTCTTTTCCGAGGTCCTGCCAATGTCCCGTAAGGAAAGCGATCAGCGTGTGTCTTTAGGGAATGATTTCAGGCACGGCTACAAAAGGCCTCCACTGGGGTCACACCGCCTGCACCTTCCCCTCCCGTTCCCCGTCCTCCTGCTCCTCTCTGGCTACCCCCTCCCAGCTCACGGGGGACCACCTTCTCCGGTATCCGCTGCTGGCCTCTCGTCAGCGCTCCAGGGAGGCAGGGAGGTGTAACCAGACCGCGCGGGCGATGCTATCAGCTGCCCCCGGTGACTGGCACTTGGACTAAAAGCCTCCCCCTGCTCCTGCACTGTGATTGAGTTTCCCTCTCCCTCCGGAGGCCGTCCCGCTCCGAGGCCGCGTCTGTGCCAGAGGGCTGGGCGCTCGCCCCTCCGCAGGCGGCACCTGCCAACGGGAGCCCGCCTGCGGGTCTGAACTCAAAAGCCGCCCTCCATGGCGCAGACAGCTCGGCGGGCTGGGAGCAGGAGGCCAACAGTTCCGTTTCCTCGGTCCCTGGGATTCTGGGGTTGACACACCGGGAGGAGGAGGAGCAAGGGCTATAACATCCCAAGCCCCGTGACCAACACCTGGGCAGCATCCAAGGAGACCCTCAGCACGGGGGTCTGAAGAAAGCAAGAGGTTGCTCCGACACCGAGCAGATGAGCTGGGGGGGGGGGGGGGGCAGGGCTCTCCGAGGAGTAAGGGCCCTCCATGTGGCCTCACGTAGACCTCCGGAGCCCACGGTGCCGACAACCGACAGGGAAAGGAACTCAAGGAAGAGAGAGGGCAGCCGGGCCAAGCCGCTGCTTCCACCTTTTACCCGAAGGTCAAGAGAAGTCGCAACTCCCACTGCCGTTTGCTTCTCACCGTTGCCCTCTGGTCTCCTTACGCAAATAGGCTTGTCAGCCAGTCCATGTGGTCACTTAAAAAGAACTGGCTTAGCAGAGCTACATCGCTGCTGCCACAACCCTGCTTGGTGGGCTGAATACTGCTGCTCAGATACAACCGAGCCAAATTTCAACACAAATCTCGGCCGCTGCGGAACCCCCAGCGTCATTTTATTTCTAAGCAATGATAAGTTTGGAACTCACGCCGCCAAGGAGAAAGGGAGGGCTGCCATTTATTTGGCTCCTACTGCGTGCCTGGCTGGGGATTCTACCACCCATGTGATTCGTGAACGTTCCCAAGGCAGCAAAGGGCAGCCTCAAGCACACCAATAGAACGGACAGAGGGTTAAATTGTCTTCTACTACTGGGCCAGTAACAGTGTCTGTTAGCAAGCTTTCATGGATTACCCTAGGAAGGCAAGCAACCTGGAGTCTGAGTTTCACGTGACTTGTTCATGGAACGTTAGGTCCCAGTTCTAGATCAAAGTGCTTGATACATACGAGCGTGTCTCGTCTTCCTAACAACCTACGAGCGAGGAGAGAGGCGGCTGCTGTATGGTGCCTTTCACAGCGCGGCGTGCGACACTCAGCCCGGGGCCCAGACCCCTCACAAGGGTAGCTAGGCCTGCTCTGGGAAACCCCAGGCTCGGGATACACAGGCATCACCCATCCCCTCAGAAGCCTTCTTGGCACACCATCTGCCACCCGGTCCTTCCACACGCCCCCCGAGTCCACCCTGTTAGGACTCTCCATGTCCCCCCGTGTTCACAGTCCCTTTTTCCCTCACCCACCTCTCTGTACGACCGTCAGGGGATCCTCCCTCTCGAGTCCCAGCATTCCCCGTGAAAGGGAATCGTCAGCCTTCTAGGAGCCTCTCCTAGTGGGAATAGACGTCCAGTGTCACCATCGAGTGGCCTTCCTTTCAATGGTGTGTTCCTCCCACAACGTCAGATGAGCAGTCTCTCCCACCGAGAACACTCATGACCATTGTCCACCCAATGTCAGGCGTCTCAATGGCTGCCTGGGCCCCCAGGGGATGGCAACCTCACCTGTCACAGAACGCAGTTCTGCGGACCCTGAGGTGAACAGGAAAGTGGCTACAGGACAGACTCTGCCTCGGGGCCCAGGGAGGGAAATTCACTCACAGACAAAATACAGACTCCAGTTTCATTTTTAACTTTTCTCCAGTTCATTTTTTTTTTTAACAGAATGGGTTTTACAGGTGCAGAGAGCTCTGATCCTGCCGCCCCCCCCCCCCCCCCCAAACACACACACGCCCTGGCAATGAAACAAAGAAGCTGTCGCCCTTTGCACGGAGGCAGATTTCCTTCACATCACCTGGAGGCCGATGTGGGTCCCTCGTAAAGACACAGGTATGGCATGCCGGTGACTAGACCTCAGGTTCGTGTGAAAAATGGGACGTTAAGCGGAATGACTTCTCCGATCGCTTCCCCCACCTCTCAGGAGCACCTCCTGTGGCGACCAAAAGTAATGACATTTGCCAGAGACTTCCTTTGCCCTTCCTGCCCCTAATTTTGAGTGCCCCCATGCCCTTCCCAGAGGCCGGGACACTGGTCTCCTGGTCTTCTCCCTCCATCTCACATGCAGAATTCAGGAGATGCATTTTTAAGAAGAAAGCATCCCAAGGCTACAGTGACAGCACCCTGTCCCGGTGTCCTTCTTATTTATCAGGCCAGCCCTCTTCAGTCTCCTTTGAGATCCTCTTCCATTTCCCTGAGGCCCCCTCGATTTCCTAGTCTGTCCCTTGGCAAGCTCTCTCACGCCCGTGGACTAATTACATAAGCAGGTATTGATAATTCACCAATTTCTGGCTACAGGTCAGGTCTCTCCCACGAGCCCCAGGCCCAGCCGCCCCTCAGTTACACATCATGCCCCGAAGCTAACTCGGGGCCCTCAGATGGGCCCTCCTCCAGTGCTGGCCTTCACAGGAAGTGATCCCTGTTCCTCAGCCCACCCCCAGTCTGTCATTGGCCTCCACCGGGGTTGTCAGTCCAGCCATATTCATGCGAGCCGCCCCAGTCTTAGAGACCAGCATGTCCCAGTGGGCCTGCTGACCGATCTGCACCCCTGCCTTCTTCTAACTTGTGTTGTGCACAGCAGCTAGTGTCTTCGTTACAAGAAAAGAGAACACAATTTTAAAAACCCAAGTGTAATCATTTCTCCCTTCTGCTAAAAACCCTTCAATGGCTCTCCAAGGTTTCTAGGATAAGAACTAAGATCCTAAATCTGGTCTGCAAGGTGTCCACAGCATCTTGGCTTCCTTCCCTGGCCCTGGTGTGTGCCATTAGCTCACACACTCCCCTCGGGCCAGGTGCCCCTCACAGCCTGCTCCATTCGCACAGGTGGTCTGTCAGACTGGGAGCCCTGAGGACGAAAGTCTGTTTCCATCAGCCTGACCCTGTGTGTATCTCCAGCACCTCACTAATGCCCGGCACATAGGTGTGTAGTAGGTATTAAATACATAAATGGGTGAGTGAAATATCTGAATGAATCAAGGAAGGAAGGAAGGAAGGGAGAGCCACGCACTGTGCCCTGTCCCAGAAGTACCACGAGTAGCTCGAGTAAGCCCTAGGGCCCCAAAGCTAGCTTTGACTGGAGGGGCCCCCAGCTCCCCATGCAAAGCATCCAGGTTTTGTTAAAGACACAGTTGAATAAAGAAGGAGCCCCAAATTTCCCAGATAAGACAGAAGGCTGGAAGAGGGCTGGCCATGCCTGAGGCCCGGAGGCCTTTGGTGAGGGCAGAAGACACCAGTTCTAGCCTCTGAGAGCTAAAGGCATTTATTTGTGTGACCCCAGTGAAGTCCCTGGAAGCAGCCCCTCTGCACCACCCCTCGGAGCCCGGCGGCCCTCCTCCTCCAGGACCTGGCCCAGCCCTGGGGGCGGGGTGGGGGTGGGGCAGAGGCAGCCACAGTATTAGAACAGGAGCTGCTCTGGGGCAGCTGCAGCCTGGTGGCTGCCGGGGAGGGTCAGAGCTGCCTTGAGGGCTAGGCCGAGCGAGGGGACAGGTCGTCCCTTGGCCCCCGACTTCCTTCAGTGTACCCACAAGAGGGCTCCTCTCAGCTAAGGCAGCAGAAGTCAGTCAGGCTGGCAGAGAGGGGTCGGGCAGGCAGCCAGGGCGGCCTTCATAGGCTGAGCAGCATTTGGTTACAAAGATCACAGCCCCGTGTGCTCACTGACGGCTGAGCCCCCCTGGGAGGAGAGAGCCTGGCCCCTGCGCTCCAGGTCTGGAGGCCCCGTGGCTGCAGCACCAGGGCACCAACGCCTTAGAATGCCAAGGACAGAACATTCTGGTGGCAGTTGAAGGCAGCAGTTGAAGCCAAGGCTTAGAGAAGGCAGAAGTCACAGGCCAGGGTGGGACTCAGACACCCCTAAGAGAAGCTCGCAAAGAAGGCCCAGTCAGACCCTACAGACAGGGCTAGGAAAGGCTGAAAAAGACCGAGAGCACAGGGATGTGGGCGCAAGGGTCTGGGGAGACCTGAAAGGGGACCTGAGGGACTGAGGACCCAAAGAGGCCCGTGGGCCAAAAGGCAGGCTGTCCACTGCGTGACTCTGCTGAGGGTCCTGCCCTAGAGGAGAGAAGCCCAGCCTCTTCCCTGACCCCTAAACTAACAGGCTTGCTCTTTGGGCAGGAGACACGCCTGCCCCTGTCTCCAGAGCTGACCCTGGTGCTTCACAGTAGTCACTGGGAATCCTGACAAGTCCAGATGCACCCTCTCTATAGCCTGCCTCACCCCCCCCCAAAAAAATTCGTGCATTCATTCATTCAACAAATACTTATTGAGCATCGAGTTTATGCTGCACATTTGGAACATAATAGCTGCTGGCTGATGGAGGTTATAAGCAGCTCGATAAAACTTCCCTCATATGAGCTTTAAAAGAGCAGTACATGCCACTGTGAGAGCATAAGGCCCTGCTCTAGCTGCAGGGCTTCTCTAAAAACAAAGGAGCTGAAATGTGAAAGATGAGGATGAATTATTTAGTTGAAATGGGCAAGAGGAGTGGGCCACGGTGTTCTAGGCAGGAGTAACTTCAGGAGCAAGGAGTGACGGGGAGAAATAGGGCATCAGTCACAGAGAAAATCATATCACGCAACACAGGCGCAGAAGCCTACCCAGGGCTGAACTGTGCTTTCGATCGTCACCGGGGAACCTTGGCACAATATTGTTGTGTGTGTATATGTGTGCGTAAGTCCCCAAATTAAATCTGTAAGTGGAGGCAGCAGAGAACGGATCGCTTGTCTCGTTTTAAAAACGATCAACTAAAACTCGTAACAGCAAAACAGCTGGCGAAAAGCCGCAAGGAAAAAAGACAGAATGAAGGTTGGAAACGCCCCTCTAGCTCTTCTCACAACACGCTCTCTAAATAACACAGGCCCGGCAAACACTTGGAACTGCTCTTTGAAAAGAAAGGAAATTAAGATTCGTTTACACAAAAATTGCATTCTTATATGCTTATGAGACAGCTGGATGATACACTGACTGAGTTCCACTCCACATTTGCACCTAAAGATATTAAACACTAGGGAATTTACTCCTGTCCACACTAAAGTGGTTTGCTGAAAGCAAAGAAATTCTCAAAATCATCAAAGGGTTAAGTGAAACCAGGGCTAACGGAGAGCTACTGAAGTGAATAATGATGCTGCAACCCACCCACACTCACTGTTTGCATGCGTGGTACGAAAGGGTACTCGTGCGTTACGGGACCTGGACAGTCCGTGGGGACCTCCCTCTGGACAACAACATGGACACACCTGCCAGAGCGCAGACGCCCGGCCCGCTCCACACAGGAGAGCAGGCAGCGTGACCAGCACCTTCCAGGCCACACGGAAACGTGTGGGAGAGGGAGAGAGGGGACCGCCAATGGTTTGGAAAAGAGAATCTGAGAAACGCGAAGCTGACAGCCCACAGGGGAGAACACAAGGGCTGGACAAGAGCCCTCTTCTCCTGCGCCTGGGCACCCCCACTTGCTCCTACTCACCAGTTAGTCGTTTCCCACCCTGTCACCCCAAGCTGCTCAGGATGAGCTCTTCAGTGGCTGCCACGCATGCCCACAGAGGCCAAGGTTCTGCACATCGCTCCGATTTTGACAACCTGCCATTAACCCCTGAATTCAACCAGCGGCATCTCTCTTCTTTCTCTTCCACTTGCCCTCAAGCACCCAGCTTGCTTCCTCCCATTTACACTTACCAGAAGCTCCACTATCCCAAAACACAGACCCCAAAGGGACAAGACTTCACATATCCTGTGTCCATTCACAGCTAACCTCGGAAGCCCCCTGACGCAACTGGGGCAGGCTCTCTGCAAGGGTTCACAGAGGGGTCTCAGTCCTAGAAAGTCAGAGTGGGAACATGTCAGAACCTGAAAGGGCTTAGCTGCTCTATGAAAGGACAAAGGAGGTCTGTCCCTCTGCCCGCAAACTGAGATGGGCCCCTCCTATGTCTTCCTTCAAAATGAGGGTGATTGAGCTGTGATGCTTTGGGAACTGCAGTGTGTCCTCCAAACTTTTTGTAAGGAAAGTAGAATCCGAACTAATCCAAGAGGCCCACCGCCACCCCGCACGGCCCCCGGGGGAGGCTGTCAGGAGTCTGGCTGCCCTGCGGTGTAGGGAGTGTCTGCTCCCAGCAGAGTCTCACAGAGGCCAGGCTGGGCAAGGGCAGGGCTCACTACATCCACCTGCAGGGGTGTCTCCCCTGAGTTTCCACACCCTCTTCTTCTCTCTTTGGGGCACTTACAAGCTTGTGGGGTGCCCAGCAGCTCTGGTGGGGGGGGGGAGTGGGCACGCAGTGGTGGAGGAAAGGTCAGGTCCTTCCCCGGGGGGGGGGGGTGGGGGGGGTGCGGGCAGGCCCAGGACAACAGCACTGCAGCCGGTGCAGGCTCAGCCTGTGCCCACTTCCCCCTGCTGGGCGGAGGGCTCTCTCTTTCAGATCCCAGCTCCTTTTTCCACCCAGGAAACCACTATCGTAACAGAGACTGTCCCTGACCCAGAGAATCCAGCGGAGGGAGGGCAGGGGGGCGCCTACACGGGGGGTGGGGGGTGGCTTTTGGGCCCCCCTGGAGGCTCACTGACCCTGTGGGCTTCCTTCCCCCAGCCAAGGACTACCCAGAAAGCTCCAGCGCGGCAGCACGTTCCATTCCTCACTTCTTTGCGCTCAGTTTTGGACGGCTCTCCCCTGCCTCCGCGCCTGTCCTCTCCCTCTCCCCTGATTTCTCCCTTCATAAGGCGCTGGGAACCCAAAGGAATAATGCGGGTCCCGCGCACCGCCTGTTTGCTCAGGTTTTCCTTGTCACGCAGCCACACCCCACTCAGGCCACAGGGGCCCAAGCAGCGCTCAGCACTGGGCAGGGGGCTGCTCCCAGGGCTCCGCGCTTCCGGCCAGGGCGAGGGCCCCGGACCAACCCTTCCTTCCAGATGGCTGACGGCCCTTCCTCCTGAGATCTCTTTCTTTCTTCCTTCCTTTTCTTTCAAAACCCTTGTAGGCGCTTGCAACCCAGAGCTCTACAAGAATTTGAGTCATCGGGGCCTCTCCTATCATTACTCGTAGATATCTAAATGTTACTTCCTTCTCTATATCTCAAGTTGAAATAAATCCCCTAGACACTCCAGAAAGTATCTTAATTCTTCACACTATCATCCACAAACATTAACTGAGCACCCGGCTCGGTCGTGAGAATTCACGGAAGGGCCTCGAGGAGAACCCAACTTGCTCACCACACCCCGTAAGAGGGACTGAAATTACTAAGAAGGGAGGGTGAGGGCTGTATTCACATTTTAAGTCCACCTCAGTAGTGAAACCCTTTAACAAACCAAGCACTTGTTTTCCAAACACATGCTGTGGACTAGACAGCATTTTCTGCTGAGAAGCAGGAGGCCTTTAATGGGGCTTTGTGGGCGGCATGGGCGGACGCACGGGCATGTGTGTGGGGACAGTGATCACCACCAAACTGAACACAGCACTATTTCCCCTGCCGTCTAGAAAGGTGCCGGCAGGGGGAGGGGGAGAACGGGCTCTCCTTGATTTGCTCCAGGGCTTGCATCTGTGGTTTATCAGTGCCCCTTTCTGCCTGAAGGGTCATGACAATAAAGAGGAACTGTTCTGTCCTTCCATTTCTCAGGTCCATTGCTTACCTCCCGGAGGTGACCCACTGGTAGGATGGGTTTTAATGCTCACATTGCGGCTCCTCCCAGGAAGGTGGAGGTCCCTGTAGGTCCTCACTCTTCTTGGCTGGTCCTGGCTCTCTGGCCACCCAGCTGTGGATGGGCCCTAGGTCACTGATGGAGGTGCTATTTCGCACTTAAAGGTGGGGCGGGCGTTGGACAGAGGGAGACCAAGGCAGAACGGAGCGGCCTTACTAAGTTTTCTCTTTGGGTTGAATTTCAGCGGTCTCAAGCCGATGCACCCCTACAGCTACCCCTCTGTTTGTGACCATGCTTTCCAGGAAAAAATGTTCCGGTGGTGGGGCCTTCCGTATCTTTTTCTATGAACTTGACTTTGATGACAAGTGTTGGTCCTCTTCTCAAGCCTGGGCCTCTGTGCTCTGATGTTACATCTCTGACCTCTGCCTTCGGTCTCAGAGCTAGAGCTCCCCCAGCATCTTCTGTAAGCTAGAAGCTACTGCCAGCTGGGAGCAGACAGCCAGAGGTCAGCTCAAGGCCTCCGGCACGGAGCCCCCGGGGAAGAGGTCCAGCCTTTGGGCTCTGGAGTCTCTCAAGCGAGGCATCTACAGGGGCATTTCTGGGAGCTCTCTGCCATGCAGTCCCCTAGGATTAGGACAAACGAGGGCGCCATGCCAATCCCAATGATGCCACCTGCTCCAAGGGGCCATGTCCCTCGTCATCCTCTGAGGGAAAGGGATGAAACAGCCTGAGTCCAAAGGAACTCTTCAGCTTACACCCCTCATTTCTGCGATATGTGGCATTTACGGGACAGAACACTCCAGGCTCTAGTGGGAGTCATAGCTTGCCGGAGTATGAGAAAAAAATGAAAATCACAGAAACTTTAGGTCCCTTTCCCTCTGATTTTGGCTTCATGATCTTTGATGCCTTCTGCCACCCGATCCCCAAAGTGTGAGAGCACCTCCCTGTGGGGACTCAGCCTGGCTGTCCCCCGACCCCATGGGGGTTCTCAGAGACACCTCTGGCATTGGAGCATGTCAATGCCATGTGCTGCGGCCAGGGTCCCACGCCGCTCTCCACATCAGTACTTTGTATGGAAAAATGCGTGTGCGCTGAAGCAGGAAGCCGGAGGTTTCAAACCCAAGGCCTGCGGAATTTTCAAGGCATTGTCACTCCACGAGGACTGACGGGCAGTGGCTCTGACAATAAGTAGTCCCTGTCCACAGTCTCCTTGTGAAGAGGCGGGAATAAGAGGGTCTGAGGGAAATCTACCCATCTCGAAAGGGTCTGGCCCAGGCCAGGGAGAAGCAGCCCCCCTTCTAACTCGCAGGTGCCCGAGAGAGGCGGCAAACCCCAAGGCAGTTTTCAGGAACAGGCCGTTCTGTTCACACACCTCTTTGCTGTTTGCTCTGAGTTACATAAAGATGTGTGCTCATGCCTTAAGGTTCTGGCTGATGATATTTTCAGTAGAGAGAGAATCCAGGCTTAAGAGTCAAAGCTATTTGAATAGCTGGAGGCTCACTTCCCTTTTGCTTTTCCTAAAGTACAAAAGTGCCCCATCGGCGATGGTCCCTTTGCACAGGGACAGGGCAAAACGAAGCCTGAGTGCAGCTGGCCTTCCTGGGACCAGCTCACTGAAGCACGGGCATGACCGAGCCCTGCTGGAATGGGGACAAGACTGTTCATGCTCAAACATATAAGGAATGTATCGCCTTAGCTCTGAAAATAGGGTCTAGGAAGTAAATTTCATACGGAACTAAGGAAAAGCTGGCATCTTAAAGGGGCAAAAGCCTTCATTTCTTTCTTTAGATGAAAACCTTGTATTCCAGTCACAAATGATTCTGAGCCGTGGATGGGTTCTGCCCAACATTCAAGGGTGCCTGTCAGGGCAGGAACCGCAGGCTTTAGAGTTAAAAATGCTTTTGCTGCTTTCTTTTTTAATTTTATCCAATGAAAGCGCGCATCACACTTGAGTGTATTTCAGAATCCTGAAGATGAAACTAGAAAGTTCAAAGCCCCGACCCCCGCATCCCTGCACACGTGTTTAGTGTTTGCCTGTCCTCCTCAGTGGGACGCAGGCGTTGGTCTCTAGCCCTTCTCTGGGACATTTTCCACTCAGGACTTTTCCCCAGCTCCCGAGCTGCCGTGTCAGCCTTTCCCGGGGTCTTTCTGCCTCTCCCCTGCCCCCCTCAGGCCGACTTCCTAACCACCGGAGGCCTGGCCTGCTGCTGTTTCTTGTGCCAGCTTGGTTTGCATCTCTGCCCCTCCCACAGCCTGGGTTTCGGGGATCGTCCCTCTTCCGTCAGCAAGAAGCAACTGACGATAGCAGCGCTGCCACGTGGGCTCGGGCCTTTGGGGCTGCCCTGAGCAAGGGACAGAGCCTCGGGGGTTGGTTGTGACGAATGGAAGGCCCCGTCACCTGGAAGCCAGCGCCCTCCTGATCTTCATTTCCAGATGGCACATACGGCCCCCACAGGCCCCTCCTGACCTGTCCTCTCTGCCTGGCCACGCGCGCCACGCCAGCCCGCCCCTGCTCAGCAACACAAACTTTGGGAAAGCATCTCTCTGGCCATCCAAGTGGAAGACCTTCCAAGAGTCGCCACCTATGGGGGCTGGGGGCACGAGCCTCCTCTTTGTAGGACGAAGCAGAAATAAGAAGGCCCGCGCTATGCCACCTCTGCCTTCTCTTGGCGACAGGTAGCCGTCAGGCTGAGTACCCACCGGCTAATGCGGCTTCCTTGGCGAAACTGGGTCTCTCCAGGCAAAGGAGCTCTCCCTCAGGGAGGTCCCCGCAGCACCCAGTCGAACGTCCTGCTGAGGACCTACAAAAGGCTTTGGACTCAGCATGGGCACCCCTGCCGCACAAAGGGGGCATCCGGCGGACCCGTGTGCCGGGACGATCTCGCTGCAAGAGGCACCAGCCGCAGTGATAGCTATGTGCCCGCCGCTGGTCGCCTCGCCCCCGTCTTCTGGAAAGTAAGAGCAGTCCATGTTTCGCATATTTCACCTATGTCCCTTGTCTGGCATACACTGAGTTCGTGGTAAGGACTCCCTAAATGGGACTCAGTAACAGTCCAGAAGCTTTGTATGTGAGGAGCAGGGACGCCTACCCTCCGGGTGCGCGGATTTCCTCAGACCTCACCACCCCCGGCCTCCGGCGTCAGGGTCTTGGCTCTCCCCACGGCCCCCCCGTATAACGCCCGTTCCCCTCACAGCCTGCGCTAGGGGCCTGCCCCACCAGGAGGCGTCATCTAGCTGGGGACCTGCGGGCGCTGCCTTCTGATTCCCAGCTCCATCCCGTCACGGGCCACTTGCAAGGAACGATGGCACATCAGTGGGCCTCACTACTTATCTATAAAGTGGGAGGCGTGGCCTTCGAGTTCTCTGGAGGCCTCTCTTGGAGGGGGAAAAAAAGAGGGCATTTTTGTTGTTTGTTTTTTTTTAAGGACCAGCATCCTGGTCTTCTTCTGGATCTAATAACATAAGACACACGGAAAAGATACGGCCACTAGATGTCTGTTTCAAAGGTGTCATTATGTTGCCAGAAGTGGTAAGTTTGACCAGTCAAGAGTATTTCTATACTTCAAAAAAAAAAAAAAAAAAAAAGAAAAATTATTCTCCTGAAACCAGGGATATATAATAAAAGAGGGAAAATTTAGAAGTGATACTGGCTCTTTCTGGAGAGTCCCCACTCATTCTTCCGCCTGTGTCGTGAGACCCTCTCCCTGAGAGGGTCCATTTCTCAACCCACAGAGCCCGGGTCAGCCCTGAGAGCTGGGCTCCCTCCAGTTCAGCCAGCTTCTATGACATCCTCAGCCCACGCGGAGCACCGCCCCCTCCGCGAAGGGCCCTTGCATGGGCAGAGCGAATACGTGCCCTCCTCGCCCGGCCTTCCACGGCCACACTCGGTCCACTGCACAGGTCCTTCTGTCCCTGTGGGCTGGTGTGTCTGCCGCCACCACTAGCCTGTGGGCTCCCTGAGGTCAGGGACAGCATCTTCCTCTCTCCCCCCACGGAGCATGCCCATTTTCAGAGAGCTGACCTCCAGACAACAAATACTTGAGACACGTCCTAATCTGGTCCCTAGCCGGGGGAAACGGCAGAGAGGGGTGCCCCTCATGAAACTGAAGAACAGAGACCTAAGGTTTGTGGGGTGAAGACCGTGAGTTGACTTGGGGGTGCTGAGTTTGGTGTGCCCATTGAATGGGTCCACCCAGCGAGGTGACATGCCCGGACACACAGCTCGACCTCCGGCAAGCAGCTGGGAGGATGTTCGGGGAAACGGATGGATGCATGGGACAAGCCTAGGACACAGGGACGGCCAGGCTACTGTAATTCCGGAGAGGACGCAAAAGCTCCAAGGTTCCCTTGATTTCTGGGATTATCCAGAGCAGAGCCCGGGGAGACTGAACTCACCCACTGATAGCCTCAAATAAGGAGCATAAACTCCCTGAGTCTGTTTCTCTGCCTGAAAAGGGAAAAAGGAAGAGCTTTCCATGTTCTTATGTGAGGACTGGAGTAATACAGTCAAAGCACTTGGCACAGCGACCAGCAGCTACACTGGGGAGTTGCCACTGTCCCGACAGAGGCAGCGCGTGGGGGTGCAGTTCACACCCCCATCTCGCAAGGCTGGCAGGGGAAACACAAATGGCTTCCGGGAGAGAGTGGGGATTAAAGTTAGCCTCCAAAGACAGACAGCGTTCTGCCTTAATACTGATGCATTCATTCACTCATTTCTTCACTCAACAAACATTTGTGGAGGGGCTGGAATGTGCCTTACGCAGGTGTTAATTCTAAGGCTGGTGTAGTTGTCCAGACAACAGAGCCCCGCATCCACGGTTTCCCAACCAGTCCCTGGAGCATAAGCCACGCTTCCAGCTCAGGACTGTCCTAGCCCTCTTCTTCTGGGGCTTGCATTTACATGAATGCTAGTTTGTGAATATACACAAATTTAAGCGCCAATTCAAATATTAAAATAAGGCCAATTCAAAAGAGTAAGAATACTGAAAAAAAATATCTTACTCATAAAATTTAATCTTTTTTCTGTTAATATTAGGAAAGCTCCAGTAGTTTCCAATAAAATGCTTCTCATGCCACCTGTGTAATGGGCATGAGAGAGGAAGGCAGAAAGCCCAGGTGAGCCAGAATCTTGCTGCACAAAGGCAGCTTTTACAGTCACTCACCTCCGACACAGTGGGAGTGGGGAACGGCATTTTAAGGGGCCCTGGGAAATGCCACGGCGGAGAACGTCTTGAGTTAGAGTGGACAAATCTTTTCCGGGCAACCCTCAGACCACAAGGTCTCAAGCTTCTTTTTCTTCATTTTTTTCCCCCCAAAAGACTAGGAGAACGTCCTGAGTTAGAATGCATATATCTTTTCCAGGCAACCCTCAGACCACAAGGTCTCCAGCTTCTTTTTCTTCATTATTTTCCCCCAAAAAGACTATAAAATCTTTCTCTGTACCACAAGAAGCACCACAATTAGAAGGGACTTGAAGAACAGCTTCCGACTCGGTTGGGGACAGCAAAGTCCCACCTCCCAGTCAAGGAACCAGTATAAAGGACCCAAGGCCATGAACGACAGTGTGGGGGCTGACTGCGGGAGAAGGCGGGGGTGGGCAGGACAAGAGGGCACAACAGGGGGGCAATGGGGCAACTGCAACAGAACAACAATTAAATAAATTTTTTTAATAAATAAATAAATATCCCGACCCCCTCCAAGGGCACCCCTATGAAAACCTGCCTAACCGCAATCAGCATAGAAGTAGCTCTAAAAATAAAAAATACAAACCCTACGTTCTGGGTCTCTAACCTTAGATGTTCCTGTGCATATCAACTTCCGAAAACTTATTTTGAAAGCCTGCAGCGCAGAGGATGACATTCCTGGGAGCCGCCAGCTTATAAACAGAGACCCACTGGTGGGTTAGGAGCCCGGGGCCAGGCTGTCTGGGCTGGAGCCTGAACCCTCCGCTGACCAGCTGGGCTTTTCAGCCAGTGACCCAGCCTCGCTCTGTCTGCTTTCTCCTCTGGAAAATGGGGATGATACAAGGTTGCTTTGAGCACTAAATAGGTTACTAATGAGGAACAAATGAGTCAGGTGCTTAGAAATGCACTTGGCCCGTATTCCACAAAGGCATTAAACAGTGAGCAATGCCCGATGCTGAGAGGACAGCAGGAATCAAAAAGACACAACACAAAGATATGATACTCATACCATCCTCTTTCATAAACTGCCCGAATCTTTTGCCCGCTTCCACTGTGCCATTTGCCTTTTGGTTATTGATTTCTGAGAGTTTGTTCTAAATGCAAATCTTTTTGTCAGATATGAGCATTTCAAATAATCCCATCAGAAGATGCTCACTGCCATCAGTCCCCAGAGAAACGCACATCAGAGGCACCACGATACCTAACACACCCACTCAAGTGGGTAACATTGAAATGACAAACGGCACCAAGTGCCGCGGCACACGGGACGCGCCTGCGCTTTCTGACCATACCACTGACCAGAGGGCGACATGGCAGGACCCTTGTGGACAACTGTCTGGCAGCTTCTCATCCATCAAACGTTCACCCAGCCTATGGCTCGGGCACGTACCGAGAGAAATAAAAACCCATGTTTGTGCAGAGTCTTCTGCAAGGCCGTTCCAAGCTGTGTCGTACACGTAGCCGAGAACTGGAAACCTCCCAAACGTCCCCCAGCAGGAGAACAGAGCACTTGCGGTGCCTTGATACAGGGAACAGACAGGGCACGATGACCGGGAGGAACCTCACCGACACTGTGGAGTAAAAGGTGTTGTGTGTGCACGTCAAGCGCAGGCGTCACTGCCTCTGGGAGGAAAGGGGATTGGCTGAAGAGAGTCAGAAAGGGTCACTGCTTTCTCCTCTGGAAAATGGGGATGATACACGGTTGCTTTGAGAACTCTGAGAACTCAATAGCTTACTATTGAGGAACAAATGAGTCGGGTGCTTAGAAATGCACTTGGCCCGTATTCCACAAAGGCATTAAACAGTGAGCAATGTCCGATGCTGAGGGGACAGCAGTGGTTCTAACTGGGGGGTGATTTAGCAGCACCCAGAGACTTTCTGAGGGTCAGGCCTCTGTCACCCAGTGCACACAGGGGCTGTTAACGAGGCTACCACGCGCCCCCTAGAACCCCCCAACCAAGAATGACCTGGCCCCACATGTCAATGATGCAAGAGTTGAGCGACCCTGGTCTCGGATCAGGGAAATGTTCTCTGTCTTGATGGGTTATATGGGGGTTGAACGCATTAGACAAAACCCATCAAACTGTGTATTTTGCTGTATGTAATTATACCCCAATTTTAAAAGCCATTGAACAAAATAACAAAGAGGAACCAGATCTGGAGGGAGATGTTGCGTGGGGCATGTCTGGCTTCCTTCTGAACCTCCTGGGCATTTTCAGTGTTACTAAACCCATGCCATGCTTACAACGCTATTTTATGTATCTTGCTTTAGCTAAGCATTAGTAAATGTGTGTAATTCAAGAGTGTGAGTTCACTCCTCCCTAATCCTTTTGGTGGACTCTACACTACAGAGTCCTGAGTGCATCACGGTTCCCTCTGGGGTTGAGACCAGATCTCTACCCAGGAAGAGCCCACCAACACCCTCCTGATCAGCAGCCTCCCCGTGGACGAGAAACCGATCAACGGATGGCCCTCGTTCCCTCCAAGAGTTTGGAAGATGCTGGAAGATGCAGTTTTTGGTAGATTTTTAAAAATATTTCAAAAAGAGGTCCACAGAAGTACATAGGAAGCTAGGAAGAGTGTCTTGCTTTTGGAGAGACTACGGGGATGAGCAAGCCCTGCCGCAAGACCTTTCCTTGATTTTCTGGTTCAGTCAATTTTAGTTCCGACTGCATAGTAGTCTTAGGGGAAAGTTTTTAATTTAAAATTTCTTATGCTGCGTTTTCATGCCATTCACCTGAAAGTATTTTCTAATTTCATCTGTGGTATCTTCTTTGACCCACTGGTTAAGAGTATGTTATTTAATTTCCACATTTTTAAAAATTTTCCAGTCTTCATCTTTTATCTCTCGTTTCATTCCATTGTGCTTGGAGGAGATATTTTTATGATTTCGAACTTTTTAAATTTGGTTCCTCAACAATTTCTCTTTCCTCTGTTGATATTTTCTCTTAATGAGACATCATTCTCCTGCTTCCCACTGGCTCTCTGAATACACGTAAGACTGTGGAGTTCAATGAGAAGTACCCAGGCCAAGAGCCGAGTCCAGCATTTGGGTCACGCCTGGAAGATGGGCAAACTTTGGAGAAGGGCGCCCGACGGAGAGAATGTTGCAGAGCAGACCGAGGGGTCACTTTTCCTGTCACTAGAAAAGGCAGAGCCCGGTGGGGTCAGGCCGGCCTCTCAGCGAAGCAGGACTCTGTGCGGCTGGGCTCTGGGGGGCAGAGCGGGGCATGTGCGTGCACAGGCGTTTGGGGTCCTGGTCACGCTACGGAGCTGGTCTTTGCTTTTCGTCTGTCTCCTTACAACATAAAGTTAGAGGCAGGTTCGAAAGGAGTTTTTCTCTGCCTGCTGAGGGCCAGAACTGGATTTAAAAACGCATTGAAGCCATGCTTCACCCTTAGCAATTTTAATTTCTGTAATCTGAAGTTGGCTCAGTGGATTGAGCGTCGGCCTGCGAGCTAAGTGTCGCTGCTTCGATCTTCCAGTCAGGGCACATCAGAGAAGGAAAACTCTGACTCCAAAAAACCTCCGCTGCCTTGCGGCATACCTCTTCAGGGGAAAGGCTAAGGGAGTAAACCCCGACAGAAAATCCGGAGCCGGAGTCCCTAAGGCGGTTTGACGTTGTAGTCAACACCGGCAACTCCTGCGGCGCACCTGAAGCCGAGCTGTATTGACTCCGTCTTTCCCTTGGACCCTTCAGCTGCGAAGAGAGGGGGGGTCTGCTGCATGGGCAACAGCAGACCCTCCACATCACCCTGCCCAGGCTCTGTAGCTTCAGCTCCACTGGAGAGGATACTCCAGCGTCATCGCAAGATGTCGATTCAACACGGGAGGAGACAGATACCGTGTCACTCCCGAGTCGGACTGCACAGCCATTCTCGGCGGTGCAGATAGACTCTTAAGAAGCTACACCATCGTCTCTCGAGACGGACGGCTGCCGAGAGAATCTGAAGTATAGAGCACAGAATGGTAACATCCTGCCTCCTAAGTTACTGATTGAGGAACAGACCTCTGATTATCTCCTCCACTGCCGCCAGCGATATCTATGGGAGAGATTGTTCCAGAAAGTTCCCCTGAACTGGAACATCTGTGGCTCTCAGACATCTTATTCCTGGCTCACCCTTCCTGTCTGTACCAACCACTGGGATTAACAATGCATCCAAAGTAAATCTCAGACAACTGAACCTTCCCCAGCAATGTGGGGGGCACTCGGTATTAGAGGGTGGTCACCCTGAGTCCCTGCAAACGTTGCCCCAGGTGCTCAACAGCTGGCTGGAACGGCTCGTGAAACTCTACCCCTCCGGCCCCCAACACGCTGAGCAGTAACCCAGGGAAGCCAACAGCCCAGTCCCACCTGTGGAAGTTAACGGTGCCAGCTCAGCATATTGGCAAAGAAAAGAAATTTACACAGCAAACAAACTTGCTGAAAAATTGAAAAATATTTCCTGAACAGAAGCACATTGATTAAAGCCACTCCAAGATGAGCTTATTCTCCCCCTGGGGGCCAGCCGACTTGTATGGGCAGAGTATTGATGAGAAGCTCACGCCACGTCCAGATGGACCACATCAGGGGTGTTCATCTCAGAAGTGGCCCATCATTTTTCTCCTACACCCGTGTCTTCGTTGGGAAGAGTTTATTTCCAATATGAACAGTAATCAGGGGATAAAATCATTGATGTACAGGTTTCCAATAAACACCTTTGGTTCGTTTCTATGGTCAGTTAAAGCTCACCTTAAATAAAACCTTGAGCTCATTTCAAAGAGTCGTCCAAGGTTCCTTGGGTTTTTGTTTTTCTTTCATCTGCCACAGTTTCAAAGGGAAATAGAAGGCAGAACCAAAGCCACCTCACCTTCACCACCAAGACAAGCAACTCATCAAATCAATATGTTTAACGTGATACTGACAACAAAGCACAGAAATAAGCTAAGCAATTCCTACGAGGGTCCCTCCCCTGGTACATAAAGGGAAGAGCCTTTGAGGGCCAGGCCGAGGTCAGCCAGCTACTCAGAGAAGCTCTGCAGCTGTTTGCAGCAGCTGGTGCAGCCGCCCCCTCCGCCCGGGTCCCAGCAGCTACACAGCTTAGACACGGGTTTCTCGTGACAACCCTGAAGAGACATCACATCCGAGTTTCAGCAGCATCTTAAACAGCCCAAGCAGCAGCCGCTGATACCTGTGTTCTTCTCGTGATGGTCGGCCAGAAGAAGACCATCACAAACTCTGGCCCTGGTGGGCTTCCCACGGGGCCCTCTCGGGTAGCGGAGGAAGAGCACGCCAGTACAGGCCTCCTTGCCTCATGTATCCCAACACGCAGTAGCTACAAAGCCCAAGGGCCTGAAGGCAACCAGAGAAGGGGGCCAGGCTTGGGGGTGGGGATGCTCCTCGCCTCTGCTGTTCTGCCCCCACCGAAGAGGACGCGGGGCTGCCCACCACTCCTGTGCAGGGCGTCTGGACCACAGCACAAACGCTGAGCTCATGCCTGGACACGCTCTCCCTTTCTCATGCTCTGGGTGAGTCCTCTCAGGCCACAGGCAACTTTTCACCCACCCAGGCCACCCACCTCCCGCTCAGGAGAGCCTGCCTGCACTTGCAGACTAAACACCCAAGTTACAATGACAGTGAATGTCGTGAGTGCTCCAAGATGCCACCCTCACGGGCAAAGGGCAAGCTCCTACACCCTGCACCCTGCCAGAGATCACAGACTGCACGCTTCTCACCCAACCCAGCTGCCTCCCAGGAGGGCAAGACACCCACCCTGCACAGGCGCCTACGCACACGGGAACGACAGGCACTCCGCTGGGGCCTGCAGAGGTTTTTGCTTCGAGGGCCTCATCAAGACCTCAGGGCGGACAAGGAATAATTGAAATGAAGGTACAGGCAATTGTAGGCGTGGGGAGGGGCTGAGACAGAGAGCATCAGAGGCGGCCAGGGGAGGGAAGCCCCCTTGTTGGAGCACCTAGGTTCTGGGTCCTGCTCTGGGTGTGCTTCCCCTTGTTTTTCTCATGTAATCATTTTATGACTCCTCTGTGAGAATCCGGGGTTCGAACTGTGGTCACACATTAGAATTATCTGGGGACCTTTCAAAGAGGACAAGTCCTGAGCTCCAGCTGAGCTCCACTGGCTCAGAACCTTGCGGGGTAGGGCCCAAGCGTCGCAGGCAGGGTTGACGCAAGGAGTTGCTCAGCGCCTCTGACCCCTGTATTGTGAGCCGCGCCCCAGAGAGGCCGAGAGCAGCAGCGGGCACCAGGCACTCGGAGAGGCCTCCCACGGGGCCAGCCTCACCCACCACCCGCCGCCTCTTCCCCCAGCTCCGCCCCTGCCGAGGTCACCAATCAAGTGCCACCCAGAGGAAAGGGGGATTTGTCACTGCGCCTGATTCAGAAAAGGCCGGCCTGGGAGTGAAATGTTGCTTTCTTAAACTCCTTACGCTCCTAAGTCTTGAAAATACAGGCTCACACATCTTAGAAGATTTACAGCTTTTCATACATGGTTTTTGCGATTTCACTGTGCAGGCGGGCACTCATGGTTTGATGTGCCATGAGCAGGCAAATGTCATTTTGAAGTTTTGTTTGTTTTTTTGGCTTAGGAGAAAATGCTCCCTCTAGTTCCTGATAATTGATTGGCACGGTTCCGATTTAAGCAGCAAATTGCTCCCATTGCCCAGGTAGTCCCTATCTTATATGAGCACTTTGATAGAAAACTCAATATTCCTTACACTGACCAGGAAAAGGCAAGAACTGTAGTTTAAATTTGGGGTCATTTCTCTAGCCATTTTATTTTATTTTATTTTATTTTTAGTATCATTCTAAGAGGCCCTGATTACAAACAGATCAAGGCAGCTCAAAAAATAATAACGTGAATAGTGTCCCCTAAGTGGCCTCACACCCTGAGCAAAGACTCGGCACTGTCCCTAGCCGTGCAATCAACCCTGATGACACCTCCACCTGAGCCCAGGAGTGGGCCACGCTCAAGGACTCCGATTTAACCCCAGGAAGTGAGAGCCGGAGGTGCACTTCGCTTTTCAGCGATACCACTTGGGCAAGAAGCCAGGCTCCTCCACACCCACACATGAGGAAAAGCCATGGGCCCAGATCAGGATCCGCAGCCTTCAGATCTCAGCTCTCACGCCTGTTCCAAACTTCAACCCACGTACTTCTCCCTGCAGGCTAAGGTCTTCTCCTTTGTGAGAAGAGCAGGCGGGAAGAGAAACTCTCAAGTGTCCTCTTCAGCTTGAACTCCTTGTGGCCTGGGGACTCCCAGCCCAATGGGTGGTGGAAGCACTGGCCTCAGGGTTGGGCTGGGGTTCTGGTCCCTCTAGGACCCAGACTCTAGGCTGTTGCCAAGAGAAGCTGCTGCCCACAAAGAGGGGAAGGCGGAGATGTCAAGGCAGCACCATGTGCGCTTGGGCAGGTATGGTCTGAGGCAGTTGGAAGGACTCTGTTATAGCGCACTGGGCAACATCCCTTCTGTTACCTGATTGCAGTCTGATGCTATGCACGGGCAGTGCAGACAGAAGAGAAAGGCAGCCACACAGACTCGGGACCCGCAAGAGCGTACGCACACACAGACACAGACATACACACAGAGACAGACAGACAGACAGGCACACACACACCTTTGCTCTACTCAAGGTCTGGCAGAGAGAAGGGAAGACGATGCAGTGAGGGACCTCAGCCCGCTGCTGCGGACAGACCTTGAGGGCATTCCACACATCCCTGCACAGAGGCATCTTTCTGATTTTATAAGTCGGGAACCGGAGGCTCAGAAACGTCAGGTATCACAGGCTCCACGGCTGGACTCTCAGAGCTGAAATTCAAATTCTTCTCAGAGAATTCAGGGGTCAAGGGACGGGCACCCATCCTGTCTGGGGAAGCCTGCTCCTTGCCCCACGGCCTGGCCTTGGAGCAAACTTTCCTTCCCCCAGGTGGCCAAGAAAGCCGGGCTTTTGTTTTGTTTTTCCCTCCAGGGAAAAGCCGGCCAAATGGCTTCCCCTTCAATCTTTGTATCAGATAAAAAAAACTCCTCGGGTGGTTTTTCTTCAGGGACACCTTGGTTGTGCACAGCCCCCTGACCGTCCATAGAAACTTTAGATCCAGTCTGTGACAGTCCAAAGAAAAGTCCAGTTGGGGTTATTCTAGGTCAACTGGGGGAGCATTAACTCCTTCACGATACTCAGTCCTACTAGTTCCAATGGGAACTGTCTTACATTCTGAGTTGACCCTGGTAAACCTTTTCTTCCTAAAGCCTATTTTGCCTGATATTAATATAGCTCCATAAATGAGCACTCAGAGACTATCTGCTAATAAATTTGTTTCTGTCCATGTTTTCAAACTCCCAGTGCCCTCATGTTTCAGGTAAAAAAGCGTTTACCTAGGTTTTATTTCTTTGCAATCCATGTGCTAGGCTCTCAACTGGCAAGTTTAAAATTATTGTATATATGGTTATCGTATATATGTATAGTTAACACTGACATATTTGAATTCATTTTATTCTTTTAACAAGCTGTTTTCTCTTTCTGGTGTGTTTTTTCCCTCCTTGGTGCCTTCTTGAACGTTGATTATAATTTGTCCCATTCCATTTTTCTCTTTACTTGTGTGAAAGTTATATGCACTATTCTCTCGCCTGATTCTTGAGAAACTTAAACTGTGGAAGTTCTTAGAGACCTAAGTCAAGTGTCATTTCTCCAAAGAGTATTTGTGTTTCCTGAAGCCAAGTGGCGGGAGGCACGCCCAAACTTGAAACTCAATTAATTCTCAGCTTGAGGTCTTCTGGAACTTTTGGATGGCGTGAATTTGAGTTCCAAACCATGTGAAGGCCAGACTATGGTTAAGAATTCCCCCCGAGACATTGTGTTTATCTTTGATTTGAGTTTTGTGGTTGTCGCTCTTGTCCTCCTGAGCCTGAGCCAAGCCTGGCTCGGGGACGTTTAGCTTTGGGGACAGTACGCGCACACTCAGTCAGTTCCGTCAGGGTCCCTGTCCTGTTCATTGCTTGCTTGTTGATTTAGGCCCATTTATCTTCATTCACATTCCCACTCCTGCCCCCCACGTAGTCAGCCGTTCTCATCTGTCTGATGCACGCACGTGATTGAACAGTTTCGCCCCCACATTCATGCCTATCCAGAATATGACCTTGTTTAGAAACAGGGAGTTTGCAAACATAACCAAGTTACGATCCGGTGTGATCAGGTCATGCCTGATGAGGAGAGATCCTAAATCCAATCTGACTGGCGTCCTTAAAAGAAGAGAGAAATTTGGACAGAGAGGCACAGGCACACAAAGAAGGAAGATGAAGGCAGAGGCTGACGTGATGGACCCGCAAGCCAAGGAACACAGAGGGATGCCAGCAACCCCCAGAAGCTAGGAGAGAGGCTCGGAGCAGACTCGCCCTGGGAGCCTCCAGAAGGAAGCCACCCCGCCGCAGCTTGGATTGCACGCTCTGGCCTCCGGAACTGCCAAAGGAGACATTTCTTCTGTCTTAAGCCGCCCAGTCGGTGATATTTCCTAGCAGTCTTCTGAAACGAATACAATGGAGAGCCTTCCGTTCATTCTTGCTGAACACCAGCTGCTTCGTACGGCTGTGGTTTCAGTGTCTGTAAATGATATTGGGCCACTGATCCCGGCGCTCCTTTCTCTTTTCCAGCAGCCCTTTGGGGCAGACCCCCAGCACTCACTCCCAGCGATGGGTGCCCAGAAAGCTTCGAGCTACCTGCCACCACAAACACCTGCACACCTGTCACGTGACTTGCGTGACTGTTTTCTTGTTGTTGTTGTTGTTCATATTCCCTCAGGCAGGATGGCCAGGTTGCTCGGACTAGGCTCGTCTCACGGAAGTAACGACTGCTCCCCAGAACGGCCGTGCTTGCCTCACTCCCAGCAAAAGTAAGGCTTTCTCCGTTCTCACAGCTTCTACGACACCTGTCATTATTTGGTTTTCTGCATTTTACCAAAAACATAAAGCACTGTCATGTTTTTATGTGCATTTCTCTGGCTTATAATGAGTTCAAACAGTTCTTCATATGCCTGTTGGCTTTTCCCATAAATTACGTGTGCGCACCCTTTGCCCAATTTTTCTTTGGGGGCCCTATCCTGTTGATTTGTAGGAATTCTTTGTATATCCTAGACCAGCAGTTCACAAATTTCGAGCAGGAGGAGGAAATGAGGGGTAATCCTTACAAAAATAATTTAGAACCCCAAGAGCTTTTGTTTAATGTTACATCTATCAATATTTAACATTATTGAAAATAAAACTGCAAGGTTTTAAAGATTTCTTAATTCATTTAAAAATAAACTCGTATGTAAACACAATAACATTTTAAATAAGAAATAATTATTTTTCCAAAATAAGTAATTCAGTGATGAGAGAAGCAATGTTTTTTTATTTTTCCTAATCTTTTTAATGTCTACCTGCTGTATTATTTTGGTCAGGGTCTGTGAATGTATGTAGTGAGGAAAGGCAAAAATATCTGAAGAACCTTTGCAGATTATTTTACTTTCACAATACACTAGAACTCGATAGATAGTAGTTTCTTAAAAGTTACTTGCAATGTGAAATCCAAAATTATATCAGAGCTTTTTGCACACTGGAAAAGTCCACTGGTCTCTCTTGCACTTCCAATAAAACTTTTGTCTGGGCACGATTTTGTAGTTTCACTCACTGGTCATTTGGGAAACGTCAGCTCACAGAGTGGTGCAGAGCTTCCAAACGCTGGCATTTCGTCACACGGGGTCACACCACTCCCATGTGTTAACACCTCTCCCAGTCTCATCAGGAAAGTCAGCACCGGGAGGCCGTCGAGCCCACAACGCTGGACAAAGTTTTCCAAAACTTGCGTTTTTGCTTGAACACTTGAATCTTGTCACTGCCGGCACATACTGTCGGTCCTTTTCTTTGAAGTGACAAGTTCGCTTTCTTAATTCCTGAGAAAGGAAGGTGGGAGGTGCTGGGACAAGAGGTGGGGGGGGGGGGTTACTTCCAGTCTGTGACTCTCTCCTGAAACACGACGAAGTCCGGCAGAGACAGCCTGGCCGCGGGGCTCGGGGCTAGAGGGTGAGGCCCTGATTCAGCCCCCACGCTCAGCAGCAGAGGGCAAGCTCAGCCTGTCCTGTGACCGCCCGCCCAGCCGGCCAGGGAGGCCAGAGAGGCAACGCAGGGCCTCCGCAGCCTCAGGAGCTGCCTGCGCAGACCACTCCCTAGCTGGGTGAATTTCCCGGGGTCTCAGTGGACTTGTGTGCAAGACAGAAATCGTAACAGCAGCCCTCAGCCGCAATTTATTGAGCACCTGCTGTGTTCCAGGCCCAGGCTCCCAGCACTGAACCGGCCAGACCATCTCAGTCCAGAGGAGCTCAGGTTCTGGGCCCGCGGTAGGGAGAAGGGGCGGTGAGTGGGAGAGCAAATGCCACACCTGCCTCGCGGCCGTGACCTCTTACATGGAGACTTGAGGCTGCATGTGACCTGCAGTGTCCCAGCTACCTGATCATTTTCCACCCCTAGAATCCCAAGCCACCATTACAGGACTATCACACTGGCTTGGCGCTTGGTGTCGCACCTAGCTCTCACGGAATCACTGCAGCTAAAGAAAATATTTAAATGAGTCCCTGCACACTTCACCATGAGTGGCCCTTGAGTCTGAGCATCATGGATGAGTCATAAAATCCTCATCCTTCAATAGGGCAGAGACATTTAGATCAGAGGAATTTTAAACAAGGCCATTTGTCTCTCTCCCTCTCTTTCACACACACACACACACACCCTTTTGATGCCTCCATTAAGGCTTCATTCTTTTAGGGTCTTCAAGGAATTCTGGTCTCCTAGGAGAACGTTATAAAATGCAAATAACCCAGGAGGGGGTCACAGCTCATGCCATCAGAAGTTTACACCTGAGTTAACAATTAACTTAAGGAAAGGTTTACAGCTTTATGGTCTTTGTAGATGTCACACTGGGTTTAGGGTGGTCCCTAACTTAATGAACGGGGTCTTTATGAGAAGAGGGGACTATGGACAGAGACCTGCACAGAAGGGAGACAGTGTGAGCACACGCAGAGGCAGCCGTGTGAAGACAGAGGAAGACATGGGGTTACGCTGTCATAAGCCAAGAAACACCAAGGATTGCCGGCCACCAACAGAAACTAGAAGAGGCCAGGAAGACTTCTTCCCTAGACCCTTCCAAGGGAGCGTGGCCTCGCCAGCACCTTGATTTTTGGATTTGTAGTCTACCAATCTGTGTCAGGTACAGTTTTGATGTTTTACAACAGGACAAGTTAGGGATACTCTTGTTTATTTCCGCCACGACTTGGCTCGCTCTGACCCAAAGGCCAGGTGGTACAAAAATGCATGATCTCCCTTCCCCCCTCCCCAATCCCCCTTCCCCTCCCCCACTCTATTCACCCCAGTTAGCCTTCAGAGGGTTAAATGCTGGGGAAGGGCCTTCAGGAACAGCTGGAAACAAAGTGCGGGCCCCAGGCTGACAGCAACCAATGAGAGGTCAGGAGGTTGAGGGAATCACTTTCCATGGGAATAATTTTCTAAGGGAAATGGTCAAGTTATTTGAGTCACCAGGTGGGACACATAAAAGACAATCTTCCTTAGCTCTCAAGAAGTGCATGCCGCTTGACCTCACAGATTGGCCTGTCTCTGATTTAGATAATGAACTCAAAACCTTGGTAACAGGAAATGACTTTTTTATAATGTTACATATATGCCATTTTTTGTTATTTTGTAAAACAGTGTCACCTCTTTGGGAATAAACATAGAAGAAGGGAGAGAGGGACATAAAAGGTTCATACCCTTTGACCTGGTAATCCCACTTGGGAGCACAGCCCCAAGAAATATATTCAACAAGGGAATTGAAGCTTTATGTGCAAAGATGTTCGCTGCAACGTTATTTATGATGGAAAGAAAACCTAATGGTTCAGCTAAAGAGGGCGAGTTCGAAAATTATCGCACGTCAACATGAGAGAATATCATGGGCCATTAAAACTACAAAGCAGCAACATGGGAAACGTCACCTTAAGAAAGCAGACATAAAACAACATGCAAAGAATGACTGGAACTATGTTACTCTGTCTCTTTAGCACATAAAGATAGCGTGGCAACAATGAAAAAAGTTAAACTGAGGCAGTAAAATCATGAGACATGCTCTTCTTTTTCTCAATTTTGTTTAATGTAAATTTCTTTGATTAAAAATTTAATTTTTGCAACAGTATTGACTTTATTTCCTATGCTCTACTTTGTACGGTGCAAGCTGGACACTGGAAATATCAGCCAGAACCCTTTGTCAAGTATATGATTGCCTAACCACTGTGCTGTACACTTGAAACTAATACGAAATATTAAATGTAAACTGTAATTTAAAAAATATTTAATAAAAATCTTTTTTTTAATGTGATTTTGTTCATAAACTGTAGCAATGGTACTGTCAGCTCTGCAAATAAACTAAAAGCCATTGAATTGTACACCTTGAATGGGAGATTGGTATGGTATGTCAATTATAGCTCAGTCAAGCTGTTATCAAACATCTAATTTTGTTTTTAAAAAGCTGAGCCACTTTCAATGAAGAGAGGGAAGGATCTTTGTTTCCAACTTACAGAGTGCCACTCAACAGCTGTTTTAGACAGGTTTTTACGTAACTTCTCAACAGAACTTGTGCCGTCAGTGGCAAATACGATGTCAGGTCCTCTCTGACCCTCAGCACACCCAGTGTGCTTCAGAGGACAGGAGCTTGGCTGGTCCCTCATGGAATGGGACAGATACCAGGGGGCAGTGGGCAGGGGTCTGAAATCAGACAGGTGGCATTCAAATCTAAAAAGAGAGGAAGAAAAGAGACCCCGCAACCTAAAATCATCGCATCATAGCATTGCTTTGGGCAGCTTACTGACCCTCCCTGAGCCCATTTTTGCCTTCCATAAAACGGAGCCAGGCCCACCTTCCTGATAGGAATGCATCCTACACGTAATGTGTCTGAGACACGGGTATCGGAATATCATACAGAGATGCAACTAAAACAAGGCTTAAAACTACGCTGGGTTTCGTTCAGGGGGCCACCCGTGCCAAGTGGTTCCCCCCATGATGAGTCTGGGGAGTGGTCTGCACACGTCTGTCTGTCTGTCAGAGCTGCATCTGTCTGCCCCCAAGGAAACCTCAGGGGTTTTCTGAGAGACTGGCCCACAGCAACCACAGCGGTTCACACAGCCCAGCCCACGTCCCGGGAGAAGCCTTTATCCACAAGCTTCTCAAACAACTGCTCAGCTGAGTAAAACAAGATCAGGGGAAACATTCCCCACAGCCATCTGAGATTTCCACTCACGGGGACACTGACTTCCTCCCAAAGTGAGTATCCTGCAGCCGAACAATGATCAGGGCCTGGGGGCCATCAAGGCCTGGGGCTGACTGCTGTCTCCAGCCCACTTGCCTTCAGTCAAATCTCAGAGGCTCTAAGACTCAGTTCCCTCCTTCAGAAAATGCACCGGCACCTTCCAATTCATGTTGTACTAAACATAAGCATAATCTGGCGCATGGTAGAAACCCAGTAAATGGTTTCCCCATTAGGCTTTAATTGGTGGGCTTCTCTTCTGCTAAAATAAGCTCCTTCATCCTCTTCCTCAGTCTCTTTCTCCTCTTCCAGTCCCGCTCCCGCCCCTGGATTGCTTCTCCTTCCCAAGCCAACAAGCCACAGACTCTAAGCCTCCAAACGTCCGGCGGCAGCAGCACCTCGGCCCACGGCATACGCCCCGCACAATTTCTCCATGATCTCACGCCACTGGCCTGCTGCTTTTACAGACTGGTATTAAGGAGCACAGCCGGGAACTTTATAGACACTATCACGCTGGGGATTATCAGGCTCGCAGCGCAGATGGAGCGTTCCTAGAATTTTATGGTACCGCACGTGGGTCTCTTCCCTCCTCCTCAGACGCCACGCTCTCCGGGCCCCAGAGGAAAGCAATCAGGGGGCTCTCTGCGCCACTCTGCGCCCCCTCCTCCTCCCGTGCAATCGAGCGTTTCCTGTGCATGTCACAGTCAGCGAGGGCAGCCCTGCACGGGGAGAGGGGGCCGCCCGGGGAAGCAGACCGCCGCAGGGGTCCTGACCATCCCACCACAGACAAGTCATCGGCTGAGCAATCCACCGACGAGGAGGCTGAGCTGCCTGTCCCCGCTCCTCTCTGCCCAGAACCTGTGAGCCTCACGTGCAGGAGGACTGGGAGAGCAAGCGCTCCTACCCGCCACCCCCCCCCGAACTTCCACTGAGGCAAAAATCAAGAACTCCGCAACTACTGGACAGGTAAAAGGATAGTGGGAGGAGCCATAAATCACCTGTGTAAATGGCAAAGCTTAAGCTGTGGGTTTTTTGTTCTGTAATGATGGAATACACACACACACACACACACACACACATATATTTTTTTCCCCCAGAAGTGGAAGAGAAGAGCAAAGAAAAACATAAGAAGCCCTTAGGTCCCACACGAGGGCGGGTGGACAGGTCACCAGCACCCCAGCTATCCCCGCACCCACACTCACTCCCTCCCTCCCTCCCCCTCCCTCTCTCTGACTCTCACTGCTGCTCGCTGCCTATTGCACGCACTTCTGGCTCTCAGACACTGAGTAACTTGCTGTCATCCGCTGTGGTTTCTTTCTTGGTGACTGCAAATTTATTTAAGGACAATGTCAGCATGAAAGTCTTTCTTCCGCCTCCCTGGCAACAACTTTACACGCCCCGTCTTGCTGCCTCTGCGGCCCTGCCCCTTTGCTTCTCTCCCTCCTCCGTCTGCCTCGCCTCCTACCTGGTTGGGAACGTCCCCGGAAAAGAAGGGACAGGGTCACCAGGGTTTGCACCTGAGGAGCAACCACGGCGCCCTCCCCACCACAAAGGCGTTCAAGGTCAAGACCAGCAAGCATGTCACCCACCCCTCTGACTATGGTGACGCCATGTGCTGCCGGGGACGTAGCCCAGCAGGACAGGCCCTAGATGCGAGACTCAGATCCCTGCTCAGCTCTTCGCACTTTCCCTCTCTCAGACCACCTGGCAGAACCGTTTCAAGAAAGAAAGAAAGGAGGGAGAGAGGGAGGGAGTGAGGGAAGGAAGGAAGGGAGGGAGAGGAGGAGGGAGGGAGGGAGCCCGCCCTGCGGTCAGACCAAGCAGAGGGGAGGCAGGTGGACCAGAGGACTGACGCTTCTAGGGCCTCTGCTCCGCACCAGACCCAGCGTTACCCAATGTCATGCCCCTCACTTGTGGCAGGTCGCATTTCCCCCACCTTACAAATGAGGACAAAGGGGATAAAGTATGCGTCTAGGGTCATACAGCCAGGAATGGAGGGGCCGGAAATAAGCATGCGTAGCTAAATCCAGGGAGCATTCTCTGTACCAGCTCACCGTTCCGCTCCAAGAGAAATCATGCTTTTCGTAGGCTAAAAGGACTATTTCTTTGCCTCCTCAGACAGCAAGCCCAGCTCCCTCCCAGCCCGCAGTCACATCGATGCCATCCTCTGTCCCTCCCACCTCTAGGGAGACCACCAGCCCCTCTTTTATGAAATCTCACCCCAGACCCAGCATGGGGGCCCCCAATCTGGAAGAAGAATCCCTGTTAATATAGTATTGTTCACCAGTAATTGCTTTTCTGTGGCCTTCACCTTTTCTAAAGCCATGGGCCGTTTCTCCCAGCTTCTACCTTCTGGAAGCTTTTGTTTAAGTCTTTAAAAGACATGGCTTGTCAAAGAAATAATTAAGGCTTCCAAGCCCCGCACATTTAACACATAGATTGTGACCTCGTTTCATCCCAAAGGGAGCTCTTTTCGGGCACCTTAAAGGGATTTCCATCCAATTATCCCCCCGAATCTTCTTTTCTCCTCTGCTTTCTTTCAGCACAAAAAGCTTCCCATTTGCCTCCAAAGGTGAAATTAGGTGCCTGCCCACTCAGCACCAGACAGAATTTAAATTGGATGAAGTAATCACGCTTCTCTGAGTTTCAGGGCAGCCTTCGCAGAGAGAAATTGGAGTCCACCCTTCGAAGCAGCTCCATCGTTCGCTGCCTCTCTATTCTCTCTGTGCCGGGGGGAGGGGGGCTCAGGGCAAAGGCGAAGGTGGGAGTCCCACAGAACACAAAGAGCCTTTTACACACTTTATTCAGGAGTTAGGATAAAGGCCAGGCTTGCTTCCGCCCTGAGCCCCGCTGGTCTGGACACTTACACGCAGCCTCACCCTCGGCCTGCTGCTCCGCCTGGAGGAAAGCATTGCAGAGTAAGACTCAGGAGCCGTGGACCCTGCCAAGTGATGGTCATTTTCTTTTTAATGGCGCCGAATGAATGAGAAAGGCAGGATGACTACAAACAGAATGCACTAGTGCGGGTGTGTGTGTGTGTGTGAAATAAAATGATAGAGAGTAGCTTAATCTAAGCCTGCATCCTTTAACTTGAAACAGACAACTGCCCCCTCAAATGTCACACCCAAAGAGCGACCCTCCCTGTAGATAGTTCATAGAGTATCTAGATGCCTGCCCACCATCACGGGCCCACACTGCGTGTGCACACATGGGCACGCGCGCGCACACACACACACACACACAATCTCTTTCAAATCCTACACATAGGAAAGAACTATTAATACGCGAATCCTGACCAGTTGGCACCGTCTACTTTAGATAATCAGATGGGAAGAACGTCACCCACAGGCCTCCTACGGCGTGCCTGCGGTCCCCACACCGACGGACACGCAGGGCCTGTATAAGAGTGAGCACACGTCTCCCCAAAAACCTGCCCGGCTCGTAACGAAACTGAGGGATCTCAGCGGCCTGGCAGAGGAAAGGGCCTGACGGACTTGCACAGAGGAGACGAAGATCTGGAAAAGCTGACTCAAGGCAGGGGAGGCAGCGGGGGGCAGACAGCTCACGGGGGCCCCGCAAGGGGTCAGGGACAGGAGAGAACCTCACATCAGAGGCAAGCCCTCAAAAGCAGCTCTTCCCACTTCCCACCTGTGTCCGAGGCCAGAAGGGGTCTCAATGTACTCTATTTCCTAAACCTGGTGCATCGAATGCACTAAAACCATCAACAGAAGAGCCGTTTAGGTTTTATGAGCACATCCGTTCAGATGCGGAGCATCCAGGGATCTGAATGGGCCTCTCCATTGAGACGCTCTTCCTGTACCAGACACAACATCCCCGCAGTGCCTCTGAAGTTGCATTGATCGTCCTGCGTTGTCTAAATGGGGAAACGGAGACACTGAAAACACAGGCCAGTCCAAAATGTACTAGAATATCTGGATTCACCCGACATTCTCGGCCAAAAGGCAAAGCAAAAAAAAAAAAAAAAGCAAAAGAAAATAACATGGCATTCAGACCACTGCCCACACAGCCCAAAGGCAACAGGGCTTCCTGTGACCAGTCACGCCGACCCAACCTCCTTTTTGGTAAAAACATGAAGTCGCTCAATTCCTGCCCTAACTAGTTTTTCTTGGAAAGTTACGGCACAGATTGCTGTTGTCAAACCCCAGAGTTTCTGAATCAACAGGTCTGGGATGGACTCGGAAGTTCACCAGTTCCCAGGTGATCCCAATCCTGCTGGTCCAACGACTCTCTGCAAGAACCGAGATCCATTTCTTTACCAGGGAAACATCAGTCCCAGGGGCCAGGGACGCCGCTGAATACCCTGTAATGCCCAGGAGAGGCTGCACCACAAAGAATCACCCAGCCTTAAACATCGACAGCTCTGACGCTGAGAAATCTTGCTGCAGCACTATTGGCCCCTTTTTAAGGCCAGTTCTCCTCATGGTGCAAACAGGGCTGCTGGTCACCATCTCTCTTTTCTAGGGAGACAAAGACCAGCGACCCTTTGCTGCCTCTTAAGGTCAAAGGAGAACATTCTCTCCCCTTGACAAGTCAAAATTCCAGGGATTTAGTTCTGTGATCAACAGGTAAAATACTATTTTAATTAACAAATTCATTACATGAAAGGAAATAGACTTGTACTATGCGATTTGCCCATTAGTATCTCTGAAACAGACCTGGTACTGAATTGTTACAAGAGTAATGGCTGCCCACAAGGCACATGCGGATGCCAGGCAGTAATTCTCAGAATTTTCCACTATCAAATCAAGACCTGTTCTTTCCCATCACTGCCCTGCCAAAACAGAATGTTCTCATCAAGGGAGGTTTAAACAGTTAGTTTTATGTCTCCCATGCTGAACATCCAAATATGTATTTGCTTGATTATAGGACCAAACAATTTTTCTTGTTACTTATTATTTTTCAGATGAGAGTCAATAAACCATGCGTGGCATTTTCAATTCAACTGATTTTGAGAAAATGTAAAAAAAAAAGAAATTTTAAACGTGGCGAACCAAAGGGGAGATGAACTGCAATGTTTAAGCAGAGAAAGAGGTTCTTCATTTTCAACCGAATCACGGAGAAGCACATCCTCAGAAATAAGGGACGTGACTCGAGGTTTATGTTAGAGAGAGGAAATGCACCTTTAACCCTTCTCTTGGCAGAAGAGGGTCCAGGATTTTTGAAAACCAGAGGCAAATGCCCCTGGTTTAGTCAAGAGTGCCTGGACGTCAGGGTCACGCCTCTCAAAGGCACTCATTCAGGGCCCCTCTGCTTCCTTATTTTAGAGATAATCCATTTTCGTTCGGTCTTCCCTTGATCTGAAGTCACCTACTCCCTGTCTCCTCCGACTCACACTGAAAATGTACTGAACAGACTACAGAGAACAAGAGAAGAATCTGGGAGAAAGGTCACACCTTCACGGAACCACTTCAAACACTGCCTGTCCCCTCCTCAGATCCCAGGGCGGGGGGTGGGGGGTGGCATGTGGCAGGGGTCAGCTGTTTACGTCCGGGGTACTGAGAGTACTCCTGGGGAAACTTGAGGAAGCCCGCACACGGACCTGGACTTCTGCGTGCCCACCCGGCTGACCACGGCCGGGAAGGAAGAGGCGCGGGAAGGAGCCTTACTGTCCTCAGGGCAGTTACAGGTCCAACCCAGGAAGAGTGTTCCCAGGCTCCTCCCGGCCCGCTGAAGGCTGGCCCCCTTCTCCCCAGATCTGAAGCCCTCAAAGGAAAGATGTAAGAGGGGAAAGGAGGCGTCAAGGCGGAAAGAGCAGAAGAGCAAATCGGAACGTAAGGCCCTTCCGTTCTTCCCAGACGAGCCTCTGGTAACAATGGACAGCGGACGCCGCCTCCGCTGTCTGCCCTCGACCGACCGAGGGGGAGGATCTGGCCGGAACGACTTCCCGTTGGAGATCCTCACTTGGGTTTTATTTCACGTCTGCAAGGGTGTTGTGTTTTTGGAGGGGGAGGGGTGAGGGGGGTGGCAGATGGAGAATCCTAGAGAGGACAATTCACAGGTTTTTGGTTTCTTTTTTGTTTCTTTTTTTAATGTTGTCTTGATAAGAGATACAGGTGTTCCCATTTGGAACATAAACTATATACTTTTTAAAAATTAAAAATTCCTGAATTTTCCCTTTGCCCCCCCCAAAATGGGGGAAACGCAGACGGACAATGTTTGAGGAGAAGATAGCTTTCTGGCAGGGATCGAACTGTCTGGGGAAACACGGTGCAGATTCCATCAGGGAAATGTGCAGCGTGGGGCCCACAGGGTCTGGGAGTCATTACCTGCAAGGCCCTTCTCTGTGCTCTTCCGTGCTGCTGGCAGCTGGGAGGGAGAGTTCTGTCGGCGGACTGCAAGGTGCCATTGTGAGCAGAGGCCGCCTCTGCAGGGAACTGCGTGCATCCCGTGGCCCCCCTCCAGCCCCCACCAGCCCGGTGCAGGTGGGGTTTAAGGGAACGCAGGCAACAGTTCCTAAAGTGATGAAAGACAAACGCCCCCCCTGACGTGAAGCTGATCGCAATGACAAGAGCTAATTACCAAACCTTCGCTATATTTATCGCCACAAACAAAAACACAGAAGAACAACTAGCAAGCAAAGGCAGGCACTCACAACTGATTCCAGAAATAAAAGAAAAAATAAAATAGAAGAAAGGAAGGATGCAAGGGAGAGGGGGACTAAGTCCTCTACAATTTGTCACAAGCATGTATATGCTAATTCTGAGTCATCTCTGTGCTTCTCCGTCACCCCATGAACGCTCACTTGTGAGATCTCGGGGCACGAAGTCTGCCAAAAGCATCATCGGTGCAGGCAGGCAGGGAGCGCAGACGGCCAGCGAAAGAAGAACCAAGGCCCGTTACTTCCGTCTCGTTCTCCTGAGTTTGCAAGCTTTCTCTCCGCTTGTGTGCGTCTCCAGTTGGCCAGAGACGTCTGTCTTTTCCCGTTTGTCCATATCCCCAGAGTTCCCTTGCATACGTGCTGGTTTTGCCCAAAGCTGAGAGACCAGTGTGTGCAGAGCACAGCAAACATGTGCTTTATTTCTAAAGCCAGCTTTGCCAAGAAGGCACTGCTGATACCAAGTGACAACGGGATGATCACCTTCAGCACCCAGGGACCATGCAGGAGTGATGAGTGGCTGGGCGACTGCTGGGAGCACTCGGAGCCAGCCCGCATCTCTCCCTGAAGCCCCGGGAGACAGAGCTGGTCACGGTCCCCGCGCCCAGGACCTAGCGCCCAAGGACTACCTCAGGGAGGTGAAGGGAAACGTGACAAAGCACAAGGGGACAGCTGGCTCCTTCCCCAGCTCTGGCTGCCCGACTGCACCTGGACCACAGCCTGCAGGCTGGGGAGGGAGGGACGGCGCAAGGACAGCCAATGTTGACTCCCAAGCGGCATCTCCACCCTGAATGCCCCTGCCTGCTCCAGCCTCTGGGCAAGCCCCACAGGAACTTGAGTTAAACACTAGCAGGACTGCTTCTCGCATGTCTCATAGCTTTCTGTGAGCTGCATAATCTCTTTCTTCTTTCTTTTTCTTTTTTTTTTTTCAGGAAAACAGATTTTCCATCGTTTACCCCACTGAAGAAAATCAAAGCATTAAGAAGCATTTGGGGAAGCTGGGCCGACAGAGGTCACAGCTCAGGCAGCTGTGCTTTATTTCTGTTCCACGTTTATCGACCATCTACTACGGGCAGGTACTACGCTGCACGTCCTGTGGCCCAGCAGCTTGGGTGCCCCTGTTCTCAGGGGCCGCTCAGGACCTGCATGGGAACCGAAAGGAACTAAGTACAGTGTTTCAGTGCCGGGAGCCAGGCTGCCCGGGCTCCATCTGGTTCCACGGGACTCGGTTTCCTTATCCATCAAATGGGGGACAGCAACACCTCAATGAACCAGAGGGGATTCTTTGTGCAACTATCCAGTTGTTTCCTTAGGACAAATTATTGAAAGAAACTGATTACTCCGAGATTTTGCAGGTCCGCCTAATTGCAGAGAATTTTTTTCAAGTGAAAAAAATATTAACCAGAAACATATGCAAGAGAGGGAGAGAAAGAAGAAGGGAGGGAGAGAAGAGAGAGAGGAGAGAGGGAGGGAGAGAGGGAAGAAGGACGGACGGAAGGAAGGAAAGAAGGAAGGAAGGAAGGGAAAAGAAAAGAAAAGAGGGAAGGATGAGGAAAGGGAAGGAAAGCAGAACAGGAGAGAGAAGGGAAAGAGAAAAGCCACGACCTAAGTCTCAGGAAGCTTCGTCTCCCAGAGTGCCGTCTGCTGAGTCTGCCGTCCAGCCAGTCCCCTGACCCACCGCGCGTCTGTGCCAAACCATCCCTGGGAAAGGCAGAGCCAGACGCTCCCAGATCCCTAGGTTGAAGATGATAAAGACCCTTAGAGGCAGGGGTGAAGCCGCTCAGGGCTTTTTGTTCTGCTGCCCCTTTGTTCCAGCGACTTCTCCCCTCTCAGAGGATTTCAGCAGCCCCGAGAGCCCGACACTGTGCCATCCCGGTTCTCACAGACTTCGGCAAGGGAAGACAAAGCAGCGCTGGCACTGAGGAGGGCCCGCCATGAAGGGGGACGGAGAGAGAAGAAAGCGCCCGGCGCGGCTGGCAGGCCCAGCACACTCAGTTGCTGTAGCAACGGGAAGTTAAACAATGAGGAGGAGAGGGGACGGCCATTTTCCACACTTGGTCCAGTTGTCATGGATACTGGGATTTCAGAAGGAAAGGGGTGAACGGTTTTCTTTACACTTGACAACTGGTGCGTTTTTTCACTTTCTTGGCCTGTGTGCTTGCCCTGGGTTGGGGCCCGTCCACCCGGAGTCTCACTGTAGGAGGCCAGGGAAGGGGACTAACCTTGGCCACTCTGTCAAGGGGCCCTCCGGCCAGCAGCTCTGAAGCCGGTTCCCACCCCACGCCCGGCAGACAGACCTAAACGTTAACGGAGATTTTCGTCCACCAAACACCTGCCCCCAACGTGTGACTCCCAGGAGCGCTCCCACACAGGCTGTCACCTTTCAGCTCCCAGAGACCCCGAGCAGCTTCCTTCCCTGCTTCCTCCTCCAGGACTTTGCAGAAGGAACACAGCTCTGCCCCCTCCTCTGACGTTGCCTCCCAGGTTCGTGACCCCGAAAGGATGTCAGCGCCCCAGCAGGGCCTTGCTGAGCAGGGCAGCACGAGGTGGCGAGAAGGTCGCCCACTTTCCTGACCTAGAGTCAAGGCTCAGCTTCGCCACTCACCAGAGCGGGCAGAGAGAGTCCTTAGTTGCTCTGAACCTCATTTCTGCATCCGGTACAGCACAGGTTATGATGTGCTCCTCGGGGCACTGCCGAGAGTATTCACCGAGGAAACCTGGGCCACCCTGGAGCTACTCGCAGGCGCCGGAACAGTGAGAGTCTCCCCGCCCCCCGCTTCATCACCTAGTCCCCCCACCTCTGCACACACACTCCCACTCCCTCACACGGACACACAGTCACAGCTGGAGGTGGAACCGCAGGGGAAGAAGTGAAACTTTTTTTCAGTCTTGAAGGGTGAGTGTGGAGACCCCTCAGGTATTCACCTCTAACTGCTGGCCTGTGCAGGTGTTCTGTGCCCTCAGCCTTGGAGAAGACCCCAAATAAACACGGGTGGGATGAACTGAGCTGACAAATTACTTCCCCAGGATTGCGGAATGAAATAGATATGCCCAGCCATTGTCTGTCTGTGGCCATTTAGAGAAAACTTCTTTGCATTTGTTAGCAAGTAAAGGCAGAAGTCAGGGGTACATCTTCCTCTTAAAAGTTGTTTGCAAAGATCTCACACATCACAGTGAACACCTTATGGGGCCTTTACCACGGGCCAGACACTGTTCTGAGCGCCTACCATGGATTCACACACCTAGTCCCCACTTTCACTCTGCTGCGCAGAGGAGGAAACGCAGATGCAGAGCCATGAGAAAGAAGACGCTAGGTGTCATTACGACGGCAACGGTCAGCATTAGTCTTGCCCAACAGGGCGATTCCATGGCCAGGGACTCTGGCCCAAGCCGGGAGAACCCTGGTTAGGGGTCACAGGAGTTTGATATTCTGTTGGGTGTAATCGAGGTGCCAGAGGAGGTGAGCCAAGCAATATGCTAAGTTTTTCAGATTTTAAAACACGGAGCAGAACTGGGAGTGGAGGAAGTAGCGCTCCCTGAGGACACTGAGGAAGGAGCTGGCAGCCCCGCCACCGCCTTCGCTGCACCAGACCCCCTGCCCTTGACCCTCACGATGTCCCCACATCGCAGAGAAGAGCATCTCCCCAGCCCCCTGGCAGAAGTGCCGACCCTGGCAGTCACCACAGTCCCTCTGTATGTACCTCTGGGCTGGTGCTGAGGCCCTGCGAGGCACGCGATTGAGCCGAAGGTATAGACAGAGACACTGGCACTGGGAGATGTTAAATGTTCTCACCGACACCCCAACTTTCTTAAGTCCCCCAGCTCAGCTACAGCCCTGCTTTGGCATGGCGGTGCCTCTCACCAGCCTGGCTGACGGCTTGACGCAAGCCTGCTGCTCTGAGCAGGTGACTGCAGGCTCAGCCTCCTGGAGACGGGCCTCAGGTTAGCAGGGGACAACTGGCCAGGCGTGTGGGGCTCGGTCCCCGCGGCTGTCCCTCGGCACGCCAGAGACTCCTACTACCGCCGTCAGCAACAGCGTGCCGGCTGCCGTGCCCCGTAATCCAAATTGGGGTCACGCCCCCCGCCTCCGCACTCCATGGTGACGCTGTATGTCGTATTCAGCACAAGATGAGAGATCTGCTAAGACTTCATGTTGCCGACATAATAGAAGAAGAAAGATTTTGTTAATCCCAAAGAAAATTAATTCCTCTTCTATGTTCCCAGAAGAAAAGAAAGCATGAGGGTATTACACTGGCTTCGGAAGAAAAAAAAGAAAACAGAAAAATCCCTGCCACCACGAGATGGTTAAAACATGCGGCTTTAAGAGTGGACGTTAGGAAGAGCAATTACACACCCCTTTGCCTCTTGCCGGCTTGTTTTATTTTCCTGGATATTCCAGCTGCTTATTTCCTGGGATGCTTTGGACAGGATAATCCCTGTGGCCTTGAAAGAGAGCATCAGAGAGGAAGCCGGGTCAGAGGGGGAAGATGTTCACAGGGTCTGAGTGCAGGGAAGGAGGCAAAGAGAAAGGGAGCAGGCAAGGGAAGACGCGCGCCCTGAAAACTGGTGTGTTTTTATGAAATCAGAGTGTGCCGGAGCCAGAGGGGCCTTGAAGATACCTAGTGAGCTCTTCTCATTAAACACACATGCACACAGTAGGTAAGGTGGAGCTAGAGTATGATTAGCCCAAGGAAGCGGAGGCTTCGTTCAGGCCTATTCTAGAACAGGCTTCCCGGGCATCTCCCTGGACAGACCACGTCACTGGGGCACCGACCCTGGCCAGCCTCTCCCCGTTAAGAGTCCAAAGGGCGCCCTTCCGCGCCTCTCAGCGTCCTCGAGGGCTTTCCTGCCTGAGCTGCCCACTCCCTCGGCTAGGTGCACGGCCTCAGACATGGAGTATCTCTCACATGAATTGGGGTTTTGTTCCTTCCAACCTGTGCTGAAATTTACAAGATGAAAACAAAGGCGCTCACTGTGCCCGGGCCTTGGCTTGGCCGGGACGCTAATTACGCGACAACAGCGCGCGCGCACAGGGGAGAGAGGGGCCAGCTCTGATGAAGGGGCCCCGTGGGACGGTGCTGAGAACAAGCTCCTCTTTTTTTTTTTTCTCAAGTTGCCTTTGTCTCTGTCACCAGTGGCCACTCTGCCTCCGCGCTGCTGGGCACCTGTGGGCACGAACCAGTCACCGGACAAACAGCCCGCCAGCGCGGGAGACCGCGGCGCAAGGGCCCCTGCCGTGTGCGGAGGCGGTGCAGGACGCGTGTGCTCCGGCACGCCCCTCTGACAGCTCTGCTGAGGGGGCACCATCACCCCCACTTGAAAGATGAAGGAGCAAGAGTCCGGAGCCACCAAGTCAGAGAGAGACTCGGCTGGATTAGGACCCCGTTCTGGCTCAAATGCCAGGGACCATGCTTCCACAATAAACCAGGAAGTGTGGCTTTTCCCAGATCCTAGAATCACAACATTCTACAGCTGGGAAGGCCGTTTCCTTTTACATCTGGAAAGGATCATGTTCACCCAAGAGCCCAGCAGTGGAGGGACTTGATCAAGGACGCATGCCTGACGGGCTGATGGGCACCTAGAACCCAGCACTTTGAGGCCAGCGCTCTTGGCTTTTTCCCGTCGGCTTGCTCACCCACTGTTGTCCTGCCATTCTTGGGCCTCTCGTCCCTGACTGCTGACCACGCTGCTGTATGCTGAACCAGCACACTTCATCAGTTCTGGGGTGCCTAGCATCTCTGTCAATGCAGCCAAAAACAAATATTAATTTTCCAGCTGCAGAAGGAAGACTATAAATAAGTTTCAACTGGAAACATTTGCAAAATCCTATGTGTGGAGAAAAAATAGCCATCACTTGAGCTGCCGGATAGAGTAGTCCCTGGAGATCCTACCATACTCCCATATGCTAAAATAAAAGGCACACAGCAATGGAGGCAAGAAGGCTTGCGTGTCCAAGAACACGTGGCTGCAGAGTGAGGGGCCTCCCTAGGTGCATACCTCCAGCCCCACGGGGGGATGAGCCGGGATCTGATGCAGGGAGCTCAGGTACATAGAAACACAACCAAATGCCCTGTTACTAGAGAGGAAAGCCCTGGAGGGAAGGCCAAGCCCACAATAAAATGAGCAAGGACCAGCCCTCTTCCCCAGGCCTGAGGAAATCAGGCTGAACCAGATGAAAATCAGGCAGCAAGCCAAACCAACACTACCTGGCCTGCGTAACGCTCCCTGCCGCGCTTTCATGGGAATGGATATCCCAGGTACCAAGCAAGCAGACCCGCCCCTGCAGACATTTCTCCTCTGAAAGCGATGAGCCGTGGGGAGGTTGACGAGGTGGCAGCGAGGGAAGAAGGCTTACCATATTCAAAACTGGTGGCAGGAATTAAAACCCTCTGTACCAGAAGTAGAAAATGTTGAGGTCAAACGTTATTAACCTCTCCAAGAGAATAAAATATGGGCTAAGTAATTCTAAACAGGCTTCTCCTTTGAATCCACTAAACGCAAGATAAGTGACAAAGGTCTTCAGTTGTGGTTAAGAAACACTGCGTTTAAACATCAATCATAATAGAAAGAGTGACATTTAAATCAGTTCGCTTTGGTTAAGCTGCAGAGCACAGGCACACAGCGTCAGACCGCCGGGACCTAAACGAGACGCCTGACTGCAGGCCCGGAACGCACCCACACCTCGGCGCCATGCACCCCGTGGGAGTCACAGCCCGGTGCTCGCTGGCTCACGTCGTCGCTGAGATGAGGCATGAGATCATTTAGTGTTTGTGACGCTGGGATCCCTTTTCTGAGCATTCCACTTGTTTATCTTTATTTAAGTCTCAGGACAGCCCTCTGAGGTGGCTGCTCCCACCCACACGCGTGCGCGTGCACTGCACCGCAAAGGGAACAGCGGCACGTCAAGGGCAGGGGACATGCCTGCTCTCTCCCGACGGCAGACAGCAGAGCCAGGGTTGGAACCCACGCAGCCTGCGTCTCATCCCCACACCGCCTGTCATTTCTGAAAGGCTCCCCTGGAGCCTGGCCCTAAACAAGCCCCCAGGAGCCGGCCGCCCCAGTGCTGTTCTGATGCGCCCTGAGCTGTCAGCGGTCATGGCCAAGCACAGCCTCGCGCCACGTTCGGCCGGGACACCGAGCGCAGGGCTGCCCAGAGGCCGGCAGATGCCCTGGACGGCCGTCCCAGGCGTTACCCCGACATCCGTGTAGAGCCATTGCTCTTTAAACCAAGGCTCCAAAGCAGGGCAGACACAACCCGAAACACGGGGGGCCAACCAAAGCTACAAAGATGAGTCTTTGTTTTGCTTTGGAGTCTGAGCTTGGTCTTGCCATCTTCATCTTAAAAATCAAGTTACATTCCACCCAAAGTGCTGACCGCATGTGCTCCTAGGAAAGTGACATGTGTTGTAATGCTCAAACCGACAGGCGACCTCCTGGTGGCACCAGCTGGCCCTCCCACAGACTCTCGCTGCTTCACGATTCATGCTGTCTCAGCTGGCGGCCATGGCCTGGGCGGCATGTGCCGTGGTCTGTGCCTTGTGTACCCCTGGGTAGCCTTGCATGCTTGAAGCGGTGACTCAGAGCTGGCAAGGAAGAGCATGCCATGCATGCACATGGCAGCTGCTGCTGCCCGCCCCCGCTGCCGCCCACTCCGGCTCACACAATAAGCGTGCTTCACCAGCGGCCAGGTGCCCGCCAGCATTGTTTACCGGCCGTGTCAACAGCCCGTGGGAACCTGGCTTCCCCTCAGCCAGCCAGGCCTGGTTCCTGCTCTTCTTCACTTTCTCAATGAAGAGCAGAGCAGGGCTTTACAGGCAGGGTTCCCAAACCCACAAGGCTGCAGAGGCAGACAAGGGGGGCAACACTCCCCTACTTGTCTCATCCCCTGCCTGCAGCGCTCCGTATTCAGGAGGTGTCAGTAACAGAGAATAGTACCAAGACCCCGGGTAAAAACTCATTATCGTTTCTGTCAGACTTACGTTCCCTGCCCCTGAGGGTTGCGATCCTTTGCTCAGGAAGAAAACAAACTTAGCTGTGAGGGTCTGAGAAGTAGTCCAAGGCCCAGGACTGAGGCCAGAGGGACATGTGTCACAAGACCACCCAGGGCCTTGCACATACACAGACCCCTCACGATAGAAAGAACTGCCTCAGTCTCAGAGAACCCACGACGCTCCCCAAGGCGATGGAGCAAGCATCCTGCCTTAGTCTCCACTGGAAGTCTCCGCCACAAGGAGAAACCAAAAGATGTGGCCAAACCCAGGGTGGACATCCACACAGTGGCGACATTTTAGGTTCCTGCCGAGGAAAAACCCGGTTAGGCTTTAGCCCTAGGTCCCCTCTCTAAAAACTCTGGAACCCAGTTTTTAAATAAATGGGGTACTTGGAAGCCTAGTGACGGGAATGTGGGAAAGAGGTGAGGGGTGAGGAAGTGAAGAGAGGCAGGATGGGGGGGTCTGTCTGGGGCTTCCTCTGCATGCTGAGCCCCCACGTAAACCCCGCGGAACCTCTAGGACTCCAGAAAGCCCGGTTGTAAAGCACCGAACTTTAGACCCCTGGTGAAGACTTGGCAACCCTTGTGTGATCTCCGCTGGTACAGCCCTCTGTAAGGCTGCTGCCAGTCCATCCCCAAGACGGCCGTCCATGACCCCGGAGGGGCCATTCCTACGAAAGGCACGGTCAGCGGACGGCTTTGTACGCGCTCGAGTCTCTGTTCCTAACCGCTTCCACAAGGTAATGTTCGCAGAGAACACCATGAAAGGAGAAATTCAGAATAATGTCAAATCTACCTACCTAGAGATGGCCACGGAGAGCCTACGTGGTGTGTTTTTTCCCGTCCATTTTACAATTCCTTTAATAAAACGGAGCACCTAGCGTGTTGATCTTGTTCTCACTTAATATGTTGTGAACATTTTTCCTGTCTGTAAATATTTTTTGAAGGTATACATCTTCCATTTAGTTTTAATATATATTTCTTAGATTTCTAGGGAGGTTTTTTCCCTTACATTTATTAAACATTTCGATTTTTCTACTATTAAATTGTCTGTTAATATAATTTGACTGTTTTATATTTAAAGGTGAGTTGGGTTTCTTTTTCTTATTCATCATGATCTTGTCAATTCTACTGCAACTGCTTTTTCAGCTCAATGAGAGCTTTTTAAATTGGTTTCGATTTTTAGACAATTAGCTTCTAATGTATGAGCATCACCTCTATGTACAATTGCAGTCATGATTTTTCCATTTCTTTCACGCCTTCAAGGTCCTTCCACATTGCCTAACGAGTTAAAACATTCATTTCTCCTTCTACTTAATTTTTTTACCTTCAGCTTTTTTTTTGAAGTGTTTCATTTGCTACCTGGATTGCTTTCACTGTGACACCCCATTTGAATATTTAGCCCAAATGGTTCACGCTGCCACGGAATAGATTCATTTTCTTCTAGTGCCGTTTCGGAACTTAGCCTGTATTTTAAAATGTCTTGTAGTTACAATAGCCACCAAAACTTGGCTTGCAGGCGGCAAGTGCAGTTTCAGAAAGGCTGGAATTGTCTTTCATGTCACTCAACAAAGGAAGATGACACCCACATATCACCAAGGTAAACACCCCTCACAGGAGCCTCCCAAGCCCCAAACCTATATCCAGCCACCCTGTTTGTTTAAATCAATGAATCACTTTGCGAAAGATTAACAGACATGTGTACACATATACAAACATAGATATTTCATGCAAACATACACCATGTGGTACCCAGGCTCAGATCCTGTGGGTAATTAAAAATGACCCATGTCACCCCAATAAATTCAATTAAAAATAATTTTAAAGTACACCAGTGCACTGCACTGAACCTGTAGTCAGTAATTTTCAGGGGGGGAAATAATTATCCTGACAACTAGCCCCAGAGCAACGTGCTCCTTGTCGAAAAAGCCAAAGATGCCTGTGCATATTTCTTCATCACTTTTTAACAGCTTAATTAATCTGCACACTGATGAGATCTCAAATCAGGCTAGGAACCCACCTGTTAACAACACAATGAATGAGATGCATGTGGGTTTTTTACCCAAATGCCCAGTTCATTTGCATATTAGAAGCCCCTCACGTCTCTTCCCCAGAAGCGGCTGGCTTCCAAGTGCCAGCTTTGCGGCGCACGGCCATCGCTATAAATTCAGTTCCTCTCATTACTGTAAACCCAGGGTATTCTACCCGGCAGGTGGGTTGTCATTTTTATACAGATTGCTCTCCGCCCTGGAGTGACCCGTCTTGAGGAGGGCCTCAGATATGTTTTGATTCCATATTCAAGAAGCACTCCTTTGCACTAGGGATGAAATCGACCTGAAAGCTACCAGGGCCTCTCAGAACTGACACACAAGAACCTGCCTCCCACTGCCAGGCTCCTTCGCATGGTGCCGACCTCCCAGCTCCCTGCTAGACTCTGTCCTGCTGCCAGTCGGGGCTGCTTACAGCTGTCAGGCAGCCAGATGAAGCGCTCCACTTTGGGGGGGGTCCTTGAACCCCACACCCCACAGCCCAGCTGAGCAAAACAACAGCCTAGTAGCAGTCGCCCAACAATGTATGCAAAGTCTAAACATGCTTGGGGGGTGGGGGAGGTGAAGGAGGGGGAGTTACTCTCTCCCTCCTTGTTTTCTTCCTTCATTTTCCTGCTTCCACGAGCATTTCAAACATCGTGTTTAAATGACATTAACCACGAAATGTACCCCCAGGGAAAGAGGGAAGGGCAGTGCAGGCAGGGAACGCGATGGAAAGGGCTCCGGCGGGGCCCCCAGCACACAACCCCATGAGATGGGTCTGGTCAGTCGCTCTGGATACATCAAGAACCAGAAGCTGGGAACTTGCAAAAAGCCATCCGTCCCGCGACAAGACCAGGACCAGGGGCCACCACGAAGACTCCAGAACCAGGGAGTCTCCCTGCTCCGCTGGGGACCTTTCCCTTCCTTCCTCCTCCCTGACTTCCAGGATCGACAGGCAGACCCGGGCAAGCAAAGGTTGCAGGCAGGCGGCCCCGAAGCTCGGCGGAGGCGCCAGTGGGAACAAAAGACACAGAGCAGGCCGGGGCCCTTTGTGACCACCGGTCCTGCTAGGAAACCACTTGCTGCCGCTCTAGCATTTCTCTGAGGCTGATTGATCCTCTGGAGCGGGAAGCCCATGAGAAAGTCCCTTTCCCCCTCAAAATTGAGGGCTTCCAGTAGACTCGGCAAACGTGCCAAGCCCCGCGCCCCCCAGCTCTCCATGGTGAATGCCAGCATGGGGCAGGAAGTGAGCCTGCCAAGCTCCGCTCCCGGCTAAATGCTCCAGAGCAGATACCCGGTTCCCATGCCAATGTGGAGCCCCTCGGTGCTTTCTGAGGGCTGTGAGGAGCACAGGAGAAAGACAGACATTTGTCCCAGGGCTGGGAAAGAAAGGGGGGGAAGCTCAGAGCGAGGCTCCCCCGGGCAGGCCCGGGAAACCCCAGGGGCCTAATTGAAAGGGTTTAAAACAGGAAATATGAAACTAAACCCAGACGGTACTTTTGCAAAGGAAGCAAACCACTTATTAGGCTGATTCCTTTGCATGAGACCACCTCCAACACAACGACAAGAAGCCAATGTCCCCCCCAACCACTGACTTGCTTCCAACTCCCATTGCGCTCGCCCAGCTGAGCGGACAGGGGCCATGAGCAAAGTCAGGGGGTCACAGAGAGGAAGGGGTGACTTCCTTCCTGAGTCGCTACTTTGGGTCAAGCAGTGTTACAGATATTGTTGGCTCCTTCTGCGCCCTGGGTGCGGTTCTCAAAATCCTTCCACAAGAAAGGATCTAAAGGTGGAAAAACGGAGAGCTGTTGATGCCAGTGAGGCCGAGAGAAACCCAGGGAGGATTCAGAGGCCAGAACGAGGCAAGCGATGCCCTCACCCCACCAGCCGCACCCAGGGGCTTGCAGGCTCCCGACGGGCACCACGAGCGGGGCCCAAAATAGGCAGACTGAGCAAGGCCACTGAAATCATGGGGACCGCCCCCCAGAGCCGCAAAGCCCCCACCCTTGTTCATTCAGCTTTCCTTTGACCTGCTCCCATATGTACAGGAACACAGCTTAGACAGACCTGCGCACCCCCAAATTCCAGCACCTCTCCGGACACCTCATCATCAATGCTGCTCCCAGGAACCCTCACATAGACTGTGTTTCAGCCCCTTGAAGGCACCATCTATTATAAGATGCCCCATTGCTTCAGAGACCACCACTGAGACCATGACATGCCATCAATTTTAAGAAGCAGATTGATTTAAAAAATGTTAATACGCAAAAAAAAAAAAAAAAAAAAAAAAAAAAAGAGCATCGAGAATCAATGAAATACATTAATAGCTGACACTTACTGGGAACACAGCCGGTGTCAGGCCCGGTGCCAAATACTTCCCACGGATTATCTCACTTGCTCCTCACAACTATAATTATCTCCATTTTTCAAATGAGGAGAGCAGGTCTTCAAGAGCCGAGTTAGCTGGCCCAACGTCACACAGCGCAGCCAGGACGCATGCTCCGGCCTCTGAGTCCAGAGCCCGAGCGTCTATACCTGTGAGGTCCTCAAAATCACCTCAGAGGGATCTTGGAAATACACAGGTTCGGCCCTCACCCTGCTGAGTTTCTGATGCATCGAGTCTCAAGTGCTGTTGGCAGAACGGGATTTTAGACAAGCATCCAGGCCGTTACGATCAAGGTGGGCCAGGTGCCATGCGTGGAGGACCTGAGGAAGTCACCGTGTGCGGGTCAGCCCGTGCCAGGCCCGGCGTATCCCCGTGGCACAGTGAGAGCTGGAAAACTCCACGTCATTTGTTTGGGGTAACGGCTTCTAGCTGAGGAGGTGCAGTCAGTTCAGTGGCCTGTGGCATGTTAAAAACTCCCTTCTTTGAGCGTATTGCTCTGTCCTGGTACCCCAGCCGGGGTACAGCTGAAAAAGCGCGCTGCCATTCCAAAGCCAAGCCCCGCTCAGTACCTGAGAACGGGCACCAGTCAAGGGCTGGGCGGAAAACATGTGTCCACTTGGGGCCATTCCATGCAGATACGTTTGAGTCCACTGAGCACAGGGAGGGAAAAATATGTGTCTTTGCAATGCTGTCTCCTTCGGAACCAACCCCAGACCTCAAACAAGTTAGCATCCCCACAGCAGATGAGAGAGCCTCTAAAAAGCGGGGACGAGGCAAATTCTTCGTCAGAATGGTCTGCTGAAACAGAGACAGACTCAGCAGCCAGAAGAGTGGGCGCCTTGGCCAGAAGGGATGTGGGTGTGAATCACACCCCACGACAGGAGCCTCGCGACTCTGAGTGTCTAACTCCGGTGCTTTTCTGTAAGACGAGGGTTACTAATACCTCCCTATGTGGCTGCTGTTACCACAGAATGAAAACTTGTTCTCTAAGCTCTTCATAACCCAACCAATGAGAATGTCTTTCATGTGCTACAACTTAAATATATGCAGTGCAGGGTTTTCCATGGGCCAAAAAAGAAATGCATCCATAGAGAAATCAAATAGCAGAATAGCAACTATTTCATTTGTTGGTTCTTAAACTTTTCTAGGGACTCGGTCATTGTTACAGACGCCAGCTCTGGATTTCTGGGGTCTGCATCCCGGCTATGCAACCTTAAACTAATCTCTTACCTTTTCTAGAGACATGGAAACCTGGGAAGACATGGAAATTGGAAGGAAAAAAAAAAGATACATGGGTGCTTTGGGGAGTACCATCCTCCGGGTTGCCACCATCGTGCACGGACTCAGAGCTATTTTACAGTTCTGTCATGTACTAGGAACGCAGAGCAAGGCAGGTCACTCCTGTCCACAGAAAGGCGACGGCTCCTGTTGAAAGCCACTTGATCACTCCCTACGGATGCTGACCGGTTCACATCTGTTCCCGCGTTCCTGACTGCAGTACATGCTCTGGTCTTTGAAATCACCTCTGAACTGCTTATAACATCTGACTGGTTCTCTCGCTAATTAATTAGCTAAATAAAATCCTGGACGTGCATTCATTTTATATTTATATGAAAGTCATGATTTTACTTCTTAAAATTACTGATGCTTTAACAGGAAGCCTCTGTTGCCTCGTTAGTATTAGGAAAATAATAAAAATGTCCCCTTCCTGAGGTGAGAATAAATAAAATAATCCACACACAACCCTCAGCACTATGTCTGGTGCATCATACGTACACAATTAACATTAGTAAGCATGACTATTAAGCTGTCAGAATGGACTGATGATTAATGGATAGAATGTCCTCCATTTTAAGTTGTTCTCCAAAAATTTTTTCTCAAATATTTATCACCTACTATTGCTTTATTAGTGAGCACTCACAGATCAAGTAAATAAATAAATAAGCAGCAAATAAATAGTAATAAAAACTTGGAGGGATACAATTACGACTTGGTTGAGGACTTGGATTTTGGATGGTTTGTTCTGGACTTATGCCCTTGGTTGCAATGTTATAATATTGCTTACATTCATCATATATGTCAATAGTAAGTTAGTCTGAATGCATATGATGGACGATTGTATTATTTCATAGTGTCCCTTAAAGAATACAATGAATTCCAATTGTTCTTGAACAACCACTCTTCAGCTGACCACTGATCTGGGAGCTTGTTTCACACTAGGAGACAGGGAGTCAGAGCACCTACTCCTGATACAATTTATTTTCCAAGAATGTGATCAAGTCATTTAAGAGCATCTGGGATTAAGAACTCTTTAGAAGGGGGGCTACTTAGAGAAAAGCAGAAAAACGGAACAGCACCTACCGTTCAACCAGCACTTAAATAACCTGTTTATTCATTCAGCAACAACTATTCCACATCCTCAAGAAGCTCGGAGTCTAGTGGGGAAGAAGGAGGACAATTTCCAGGAAAGCTTTCCAAAACACAGAGGGTGTGATGAGCTCCAGCAGGGGTGAGCAGAGGTGGAGAGGAAGTCACAGGAAGGATCTCAGTCACGCTTTGTGGTGACTGGAAGGATGAACTGAGTCTGAGAGGTAAAAAGCTGGGGAAGGGGTGCTGCGGGCCAAGGACAGTCCAAAGGCAGGCAGGTGTTAAAGGGCCTGCTGGCTGACGTGGAGAAGGGCCAGGAGGACATCCATGTGGCTTAAGATGTTGTAAAAATGACACAGGCCTAGGAAGGTCGCCCAGGACCACGTCAATCAAACCAGCCACTGGAGCCCCATGACCCCGTGAGGAAGGTATTACAGCCCCCATGTCACAAATGAAGAAAAGTTAAAACCAGGGAAGTTCAAGAGTATCTAAGACTATGTATTTTGTTACCACTAGAGCTGGGTTTTTTAAAACCATATTATATGCAGCATCGTAAAGACCTAAGAACCATAAAGAATCAGAGAAGATTATTAAAAGCCCCAACTAAAGACAAATCTCAAGAATACTCCTCAGTCCTGGAGAAAGTGTCGGATACGACGCCCAAGCCTCCTCCCAGCTACTGCTTAGTGTGGTTGGTGCTAACAAACGAAATCAGCCATGGAAGTGCCCTGCTGTTTCCTACCCGGCTGCCTTTTATTCTCCCAAAGCTGTTCGCTGCCAGCGAGGCAGCAGCCGGCCAGGCCTCGCTCCTGCTCTGGCTCCCCACAGTGAACCGTACCGCTTCACCACGCGGACGCCGGGGCTGGTACAAGAAGAGACCCTCTGGAGGCTGGCTCATCCTGGGTCTTCCTGAGCCCTGAGCCGATCACAGCCACAGGCAACTTCGCAAGGAATTAACAGGGTTTCCTTGGTTAATTTTTCCATCCCATCAGCCCTGGTGCATATCCCCCCAGCAAGGAGACGGCCTAGCGCGGGCCACGTGTGCACACTCTGCTCTGTGCAAGTGACGGCCAGCACCTGGGCAGGGCGGAACGACAACAGCAGCCTCAACCGCATTCACCCCAGCTCAAGAACAGGCACGAATAAAAGCTGCCTTTTCCCCACTTTCTCCCCCTCCCCCATTATCATCTGCGACAGGTCCGTCTTCGGATGGCCAGGCTGGAAAGACTGACAGAGTCTCTCTGGGACCAAATCCTCGTCGGGCTCCTCTGAAACTGCTTCCCAGCTGGACCTCCGCTTCAGACTCCGTGCCTGCCTTTGCACTGCCTGGTTTGAACAAGAATTCCACAGGATCACCTTAGCCACATCCCCCCACCCTCCCTTTGTGATCACTCTCGAGATCTGATCAAATTCCGTATTCCCCATCGTTCCAACGGATGTCTGATCATCCCGGCCCGCCCTCGGTGAGCCTGCTGTTCGGTCAGTTTAGCAAGAGTTCCCCCCGGCCCCTGACGCTCCCTCTTAGTGACTGTTCACCCTGGACCCCTGCCTGCTTTACTGACTATAAATCCCCACTTGTCCATGCTGTAGACAAGAGCTGAGCCCAGTTCCATCTGAAGTCTCCGTCCCCTTATTGCAATAGTTCCTGAATCGGTGCTGTATACTGTGACTACTGTCCGACTGTGGTCACTCCGTGGCAAAGTTGGCAGAAACGTAAGCTGTAAGAGTCGACCTCACTCACTCACACCACGCTTCCACTTTCCAATATGGCAGCTAATACTCCAAGAGCAAACACTGAGTCCCTTCCCTTGATTTCCCACGGCCACTGTGCTGCCATTTGGGCACACACTGGAAATGCAGGTCAATCCTGCGGCGTGTTTCCTAAGAATCCCAGTTTATATTTGGAAAACAAGAGTCAGGACGTTGACCTTCCTGACACAGTATATCCAAAGCGAAGACCTTACTTACCACGGGACATGTAAGGACAGGGACGCAGTTCTGACTCTAAGGGCAGAATCACATACGATTCAAATGATGGCTCTAATGCATTTGGGAGGTGAGGCTGGGAACGAGGAGATGGGAGGCTCAGAGAAATCTCTCAATATTAAAGGAGGGTACGTTTTACAGTGATGGCCACTGGTCCTGGGTTGCCCAGAACAGTCTCCTTTTAAATAGGTTGGTGGCTATACCTTGATGTGGGGGCTGCAGGGAGCTGAGCAAGCAAATCAGCAGACAGGCCCACTGCAGGCCGGGAGAAGTGGGGTAAGGCTGAGGAATAGCTCAGAGCACAGGAGAGATGATAAGCACTCTTTACTAAAAGAGTCATCAAGTCTAAACAACATGTGATCAGAAAAAAAATTATAAAACTTCATTGTCTGTTTTGGAACCTATTAGTTATTAGCTGCTTTGCTTCTGATATGCCAAAAACAACACACTTCTGCATTTATACTATAATGGGAGCATTTTAATTACTAGGGATACAGTACCTAAGGGGCAAGAGTTAGTTTACACTCTTCTTAAAATCTAACTTTGCTGATTTTTTTTTCTGATTGTAACAGGAATACTTGTAAATGTCAAAAACTTAGAAATTGCCATAAATTATAAAGATGATAAATATTCTACCACATACACATAAACACTTTGATGTCTACCCTTCCAGACATATTTCTACACCTATAACAGGGTTAAAAAAAAAAAAATCAAAACCAAAAACAAGAAAGAGCTAGTCATGTAGTATCTTACAACCTGCTACTTCTGTCAGTTTTTTGTGAGTCTCTTTCCACATCAGCAAATATAAAGTTACGTGATCACTTTTAATGACTCTGTACTATTCCGGTGTGCCAATGCATTTTTAATCCTCTACTGAGAAAACAACATAGGATGCTTCAATTGCACTGTATTAAAATCATTTCTGGGGTAAACATCCTTGTGCATAACTGTGCTCACTGTCCTCGTTATTTCCTCAGGAATCCCTAGAAGTGGAATTGCGGGATCAATCGTTTGCACTTTCCCTAAGGTTGTTTATCCACAACGCCAGAAAGCCATCTGGAATGGTTGGACCCACTCGCCTTCCCCTGGCCAGCTAGGAAAACACCGTCTCCCACGTCCTCCCCAACTCTGCGCGTGTGAAACGATTCGACCCGAGTTTACACGTTGGCAACACAGCACATGACTGTTCCGCTGCGTGCTAACCTCCAGAGGGCTGGGACGGAAGCCCCGGGGGAGGGGAGAGAAGGGCCGAGCACAGCAGGAGCTCAGGGCACAGGGAGCCTTGCTCTGCCTTCGTCTTTGGGGGCAGAAAATGAAAAGGCCGGGGAGGCACTACCTGGTTATGTGCCAACTGGAAGTGAAGAGGAATCCGAGGAGGAGAAGGGGCCCTGGCTGTCCCAGCGCACCTCCCGCACATTCCCAGGTGGAAAGCATTGCACCATCCCCCCCCCGCCCCCCCAGCCTCCTCCATCCCAAACAACATCTGCTGGTGAGAGCCGAGGAAGAAAGGGGAAAAGCAAACACGAGGGCCAGAAGGGAACAGCCCGGTCCTGCAGGTTAGAAGGGCAATCCGTTCCCACCAGGGACCCCCGTTCAGCTGCACACTGCTGCATGACATTTCAGTGCAGCCACGGAGGGAAGGGGGAGGGAGAGGAGGGAGCCAAGGGGCTGAGTGGGAGACCTGAATAGGCAACAGGAGACAAAAAAAATCTGCATCTCTTTAATTCTGCCACTGGTTCTTTCTGCCCCGTTTCCCTCACCAGAATGTGACATTCAGGAGCCAAAGCAGCTTCTCTCACTCTCCCTTTTCTTTTCCTTCTTCCTTTGACATTTAAAAACAATATACACTTGGGTGCATTGAAGGTCGGGGGTGGGGAGAGGGTTGGGGGGAAGGCGGGAAGAGGAAGATTGTTTCTGGGAGAATTGAACCTCAGGAAAGCTGCTTTCATCTTCCCTGGGACTTGTCCCGGCAGCCAGACTCCTTTTCATCGCTTTGGAGGGGAAAAGTGAAAGGACTTGGGCTTCTGCAAACAAAAAACGTGAAGTCTAAGCCTGGGCGGTTAAATGTGCTCTCTGGTGGGGGAGGGGGCTGCTTGCTCCTCGGAAAGGCTCTCAGCCTTCGGGGACAGTGCTCTCCTGAAGCAACGGTGCCTCGGCCCGGGCTCGGGCGCCGGGTGAAGGTGGGGTCAGAGCCATGCCCACTCCTGAGGCTGAGTCGGCACCCACGCCTGCGAGGCACTCAGTGGGCCCTTGAGCAGCATGGGTGTCCACGGCACGGGTCCACTTAGACGTCGCTGTTTGTTGGCTTTTTCCAATAAATGGTGCAGATGTGTTCTCTCCTCCTTACAGTTTTCTTAATATTTTCTTGGCTCCTGTTTACTTTACTGTCATACGGTATGTATTACATACAACATACAAGAGACCTGCTGGCCGACTGTTATCGGTAAAGCTTCAACGGTGCCGTCCTGCAGCGGCCGGCCGCTGGGAGCACCACTGCATGGAACAGAGGGCACATGGAACGATCAGGGTCATCGGTGCCCACCCCCCGTCTCTCCTTAGTTTGCAGATGAGAACACTGAAGCCCAGGAAAATTAAAGACGATACTGAAAGCCCCAAAGCGAGGCAAAGCAGCCCCGGAACCCAAGGCCTTCCTCCTCTGGGAACACCCTGTCTCCCTGGGGCCTCCCGGGTCTGTTAAAAGACACTAATCACCCCTCTCCCTCAAAGCCACACTGGCTTTCTCCACCCACGACAGAGCGAAAATAGCAGGAAAATCAAGAGAAGCGATCCCCTGAGGGAAAAAGGGGCAGGAATATCACTCACGCTGGAGCAGGAAATGGGCAGGCTTGCAATTGAGGGGAAAGGACAAGGTTTTTATTTCATGTGTTCATTCTGTCGTCACTCACATGGCCCTCTTCCGAGCCCCCTAGAGAGAGGCGAGAATAGCTGCTCAGGATCGTTGACTTACGCTGGGCCAGGCCCGGCCCGGAAGTATGTGACCCACACTGCCTGGTCCAGGGACTGCAGGTGGCTGAGTCGGGAGAGGTTTCCTGACTTGGCCACCAGGACCCCTGAGGACACCCGGGAATGGCCGTGTGTTCAGGGGAGTGCTGGGGAACTGAAGGAGCCCAGGCCTGAAGCCAAGATGCACAGGCCTCGCCCCACCTTGCCCAGATGGCCACGGGTCACCTCCCTCGTGTAGACAGCACCAAGCTGCCCATGTCTATTTACCACGGTGTGACCTTGCTCTGTACCCCAAGCCAGTAAAGTAAGACGTGTGGATTAGACAAGTGAATGCCCGGACCTTCGTCACAGTGTTTTAAATCCCTTTAGCCTCCGTGTATGACGAGAAAGAACTCAACTGAATTAAAAATACCCCTTTCCTTCAGTAGAAAATATTACGTAATGGAATAGAACTTTTTTGAAAAACAAACTTTTAGTTCTAGAGTGGATTTTTTAAAAATCAGCACCAGTACACAGAGGCCCCATGTATCCTGCGCCACCTTACATTAATGTGGTACCCTTGTTACAATTAAAGAATTGAAACCAATGCATTGTTAACTGCAGTCTATAACTTGACTCACAGGTCATTGGTTTAGAAGCAGTCTCTTTTTTCTGTCCCAGGAGCCCTTCTGGGATCGCACGCTGCCTCGGCTCTGACAGTTTCTCAGACTGTCATTGCGTCTGGTGACCTTGGCAGATTTGAGAGAAGCTCTGATCAGTTATTCTGTGAGATGTCCCTCAGCTGGGATTGCTCTACATTTCTTCCTGCTATGGCTGTGGTTATGCAGGTTTGAGAAGAAGGCCACAGGGGTAAAATGCCATTCTCACCACGTCGTGTCAAGGGTACATCCTATCAGCCTGACTCACCACCCTTGACCTCCGGGCAGAGGACGTGTCTGCCAGGCTTCTCTACGGCCAAAAGGCTCTGCTTTCCTGCCCTTCCACACTGGGGAAGAAGTCACTGTGCGTAGCCTGTACTCACGCAGCGGACGATATGTTCTAACTGGTGAAGAGCCAAGTATTTTTATACGTCATTTAGAATTCTTCTGGATGGAAGATCTGTAATAAACTAGTTTGTTAAATAGACTGCGGTCAGGTCCCCAGTTGGGGGCACAAGTGAGAGGCAACCACACAGTGATGTTTCTCTCCCTCTCTTTCTCCTTTCCCCTCTAAATAAATAAATAAATAAACAAATTAATTAATTAAAAAAAAATAGACTGCGATTGCTAGTATTTTTAAGAAATAGGTCGAAGAATGTATCAGAGGTTCTCAAACCGTGTTCCAGCAAGCTGTGGGAACCCAGGGTGGGGCCGTAAGGGCTTCGGGAGAAGAGTGAGCAGGCTGCGTGGTCTGGCCGGGATGATGCCCCCTACCCACACCCAGGACCCCCACCCCAGGGTCACCATGCTTTGTGCAATCCTTGATTCGCCTGTCTCGTTCTCCCACTGAAGTCCCGTGTCCGGTCGTATTCAGGTCTCTATCCCGGAAGCTTGTTCTGTGCCTGGGCCAAAGCAAGTGGTCTGTAAATGCTTCACTGAGGGAGCGGGTCCTCACGCCACTGCTCATTGGCTAGCAGACCCTGGGCAAAGTATTTACCCTCTCAAGTCCCAAATGTCTCACTTTTAATCTGGAGATGCTACCGACTTGTCGTCAGACTGCTGAGGTGAGGGCAGGACCAGGCAGTGTGGGCAGATACTTCCGGGCCCAGTCCCGCCTCGCCCAGTGTAGGTCGGTGACTCTGAGCGGCGACTCTCGCCTCTCTCGAGGGGCTCGGAAGAGGGCCGTGTGCGTGACGACAGAATGAACACAAAGGCCCCGGTGACGAATGCGGAGGGCGGGAACGTGACGCCGCAGCATCTAGGGAAGAGCAGGTCAGAACGGCTGGCTGAGGACCCCGAGACGCAGCCGGGAGAAGGGGCCGGGCTGCTCCCAGGGCGCCTCCGCTTCGGCTCACGGCTCACGGCTCACGGCTCACGGTGGGTGCTGCTCCGGCCACCGCTGCGCCCAGGGCAGCACAGGACCCGCAGGGCGTGCACACGCTCCCTGCCCTGCGCTGCCGGCCCCGCCGCGGCCGTCATGTTCTCGGGTCAAAGACAGAAGCCACGGGAGGCAGGATGGCTGCCACCCCAGGAGGAGGTGTGGCGGGGAGGAAGGGGAAGCAGCTGGGCTTAGTTATGTCCCGGGCGAAGGACACGCTCACCTATTCCAGAAGCTTCTCAGATTATACATCTGAGAATAAACAAGAACACATCTGGACCTGGTGACCCCAGAATAGCTTAGTTTCACCAACCAGTTGGAGGCTACTCGGTTGTCATCTCCGTGGCACAGAGGCAAAATCCCAACTACTTACGTCACTCAGTTGGGCCAAAGAAGTGCCCCCTGAAATCCTCTTAAAGTTAATACGGCTCTGAAAGGTGGTATACTGACCCAGAACTGCTCATCAAAGTCGTTTACGAGTTCTGAATTTGTACAAGCAGATTTCTTTTTTAAAAGAGAGTAGCTGTAGGAAGAAAGGACCAGTTGCGGAATTCAAAAGAGAAGAAAACGGCCCAGTCCGGGTGCCTTTAGGCAAAGTCGCCCTCCTGGCTCTGAGTGAACAGCTGAGCCAGGAAATGCTGGCGAAGTGTGCCGTCCACGAAGCCCTAGATGTTCAGCGCCAAGGACTGGAATAAAACCCAGAACGAAACCCATCGAGCGCGTTTCCTCCCCAAACAACGTACCCGTGTCTGGACGTGCCCAGCCACCTGCCACGGCCGCCCTGGGAAACTGACACGCTCAGATGTCATGCTAACAGAAGGCTTTAACTGAGGCTGAGTGAGATTCATGACATCACTCTGCTGTCCGAGCTTCATTCCCCTGAAGTTACATCATGAAACCAGGGCATTACAAAGGATTAGGGACCAAAGGGAGGTGGATGTGAATAAGGCTTCCATATGGCCATGACTCACGTCTACCGGTCAAGTCCCAAAGGCAGGCCCTCATGAGTCACCGCCGATAAGCTCCGGTTCCACGCGGCCCCCGCACGCGTGGATCTCAGACCTCACCCCCTGCCGCTGAGAACACCGAGGGGCCCCGGACCTAGTCAGAAGCAAGGGGAGCCACACACAGGAACTCCCCTCCCCAATGGAGCCTCTCCAGATAGTTGTGCTTGTTCAGGAAGACCTCAGACCATCCTAGTTCAGTGTTGCCCCCCAGACGGCGCTGCCTGCGATGCGAGGAGGTGCGCTGGGGCTCGCAGTGTCCCGGGGTCGAATATGTCTGGGGAAAGGATTCGATGAATGGGCTTCCTCACTGCCATCCTCCCCGGGGCCCGCAGCCGACTACTGCTCACTGTGAATGTCCACAGAAGCATGTCCCGAAGTTGGTTCATGGGGAACCGCCTGGGGGCAGAGTCCGTGGGGTTGCCCTAAAAAACACACTTTGGAAAAGCCTTCTTAGTTGTAACTTCTCCTTTCACTGCTCTCCCTTGCCCCGAAGACAGAGAGGCCTCCAGACCGTGTTTCTGAGACCTCTCCTCCTCCTGACCTGTTCAAATACGGTAGACTCTGCAAGAGAGAGGCTGCGTGAGATGGAAGAAGGGAGAGAGAGCCAAGTGGAGAATGGGGGAGAGTGGGAGGGAGGGAAGGAGGCCGCTAGGAGCCCCCAGCGCCGCGGACTCTGCCAGGCAGGTTCCCCCTGAAGGCTCAGTCCGAGCACCAGCACTTCCCTACCTTTCCCTTCCCGCGTCAGGCATGAGAATTGCCCGGTGCCGCACCGCCCACCACCGGTGCCCTGAACCGTGGCTCCCTGGCACGCCAGCGCCATGTTTCTCCTGCCTCGTGCCCTCTGGCACCTTAGGCTCCGGCAATACCAAGAACCACGAACCTGACGTTCCTCCAAGCGCACCGTGGCAGCCTACCCAGTACCCACTCTCTGCTTCCTCCTCAATAACAGGCCTTGACTATGCAGGGCTGCAACACACTCGGCTAAAAGACTGTATTTTCCTGCCTCCCCTGAATCCAGGCGGAGCCTGAGAAGTGTCTTTCTAGGGAGGTGATTTACTCGGAAGGTATAACCTTTTGTCCCTTTCCCCCCTCCCTTCTCTCTGCTGGGAGTACAAACATCCCGGCTAGAGCTCCAGCAGATCTGGTGACCTTGAAGATAGAAGCCGCATGCTAAGGATGGCCCGCGCAGAGAGCAAGAGGTTGCCTCCATACCAGCTCTGAATGGCTTGCTTTTGGACTTCCTTATGAAAGCAAAGTAAGCCTCATTTAAGCCATTTATTTGGTTTTCTCCTTTAGGCAGCGAAGCCTGACTCTCACACAACAGCCAGGCGGTTTCATGCCTCTGAGCCTTTGCAGAGCTGTTCTTAGCTGCTCTCTCCGCCAGGAAGAGAGCCCACGAGCAAGGAAACCAAGGGCCAGAAAGCTAAGTAGCTTCAGGGCCACACAGGGGTGTGCTCTGCTCTTGCCCCTCACTTCTCAAAGTGTGAGCTTGTCAGAAATGGATCACAGATTTCTTTAATAACGTTATTTGGCCCTCCCCATCACCCACAGAAATGTCACTCTCCAGGGGACTGGCCTCGTTTCCTCGGCTGCCCAACCTGCTCAGTGACATCAGAGAGTGTCTCTGAATAGAAGCAGGACTCTGGGGCTTGATGCCCTGGGTGGGAACACAGGGCTGTGTGACAGTCACTTCAGCGTTCTAACCTGGGTTCCCAGTTTGTTTTGAGTTGACAATAACAGCACCTCGGCCTCCTCGGGTGCCCACAGGCATGTGACGGTATGAGGAGCAGAAACGCACGCACAGCAGACGTCCACGAACAGCAGCCACTGACCCAACGGCCATGAAAAGCACTCCGGCCACAAAGTCTCAAGGCCAACGAGTGACGGAGTATTTCCCCCAGCTCCCCTGGCAAAGAGCTGTTCCCACGTTTCTTGTGGCAGATGTGCCGCTCACTTTCCCCCCTCCCCCCGAAAAGGGCTGCGGACCTCTGCGAGCCCTTTGTTCCCAGAGCAGCTTAGCAAGGAATCCATGCTGCTGTGGGAAGCAGCTGGCCCTCCAGCTGGGCCCAGGTGGTGAGCACACGGCCGCCGGCCGAGGTGGGCTGGGGGAGCCCTGCAGCGGCGGGGAGAGGGGCGCTCAGCTCAGCAGCAGCAGCCTCTCCTCTCCCAGCCCCAAGGAGAAAGGTCAAAGCTTCCCCTCCTCTGCCCAGGGTGTCCCGGCCCCTCAATCAGCTCACCTCAGGCACAGGACCAGACTTTCTGCTTTTCCATAACACAGGCCAGCTGGGGACACAGCATGTGAGTGGCCCCATCTGCAGGGCCACCCTAGAGAGTGCAGTGTTTCAAATGATCATGGTGACCCAGCAGGAATGAGGGGTCTCGATTCTAATGCAGAGTTGGGGGACTGTGGTTCTGGGAGGGGCTGCGATTCTGCATTTCTAACAAGCCCCCAAATGGTGTCTAAGCTGCTGGACCACAGACCACACTCTGAAGAGCAAGGACGCAGCACACCCAGGTTTGAACACCTCCCCGCTGCACTCCACCACCACCCCGTGCCCCGACTGCATGGCACTGAGAAAGGCCTGTCATTCTCTGAGCCTGCGTCCTCATCTGCACGACAGAGTGACCATCAGCACCTGGTCCATGGGGCGGCAGGGCTCCCAGCACCTGAGCTCCGACGGGAGGACCTGGAGCTCCCCTGCAGGCTGGGCGTCCTGCACAGCAAGAGAAAGCCCCGTAAGATGTTCACGCAGGGTTCAGGGCCCAGGGACATTGTCACCACCAAGAGGCCATGTGAATGCCTGAGTTTTAAAACCAAACAGACTGAATGGCACACTGAGTCTCAGAAATGCCTCTGTCACTTATAGGCAACAAGCCTTACAGAAAGATTTTATTGTCAGGAAGTTAAAAAAGAGAAAAGAAAGAACTCTTTAAAGTGCTTATTAGCACAGGGCTGAGCATGTAGGAGGCAGTCAGAAAATGTTGCTTTTCTTTTTCCTATGTTCTTTTTTTTTTTCCATGTTAGTTTTCCACTCTCTTATCTTTCCAAAGAAAATGCAATGACAAAGCTAACAGGGTCCACTGGGGGCTTCTGGGGAAAAACCATTCCATGGCCATGAGCATGCATGCTTATCTCTAAGCCACACTTATTTCTCAGGACCCTTTGGTTACAAGTGACAAGAACCCAACTGAAACTGGCTTAAAAGGGTATTATGGCTCCCTTCACTGAACAAGCCAGTGGGGATCAGGCATAGCTGGATCTAGGTGCTCAAGTAATACTGTCAGGAACCTGTCTTTCCGAGTTCTGCTTTCCTCAGCATTGGCTTCGGTCTGCGTCAGGCTCTGAATGTGATGGCAAAAATTTCCTCCAGCAGCTCCAGGTTGACAGTTTTGACAAAAATTTAAAAAAGATTCTCTGTCATGAACAAACCAGAAATAGCCTCAGCGCTGATTCTTACTGGCCCAGAGTGGGTGATGTGCCTGTCCCTGAGTGACCTGCTATGCCTTCTGCCACCCTGGGTGACATGTCACCCAGGGGGGCAGAGGTGAAGCCCAGCCACCCAATCACTGTGACCAAGTGGAAGAGCGGTGTATTCGTGTCCTAGCACTGTCATAGCAACGGATCTCAAACTGGGTGGCTTAGGCAACAGAAATTGATCATATCACGGTCCTGAGGCTGGAAGTCCAAAGTCAAGGTGTCGGCGGAGTTGGTTCCTCCTGGAGGCTCCGAGGGAAAATCTGTTCCCTGCCTGTCTCCTAGCTCCTGGTGGTCACCAGCAATCCCTGGTGTTCTTTCCCCTGTAACTGTTATCACTCCATTCTCGGCCTCCGTTTTCTTCTACTTGTTCCTCTGTGTCTTCACATGGCCTTCTGATAATGACACCCATCGTCAGATTTAGGGCCCACCCTAACCCAGTATGAGCTCGTCTTTACTAATTACATCTGCAAAGACCCTATTTCCAAATAAAGTCACATTCTGAGTTTCCAAGTAAACGTGAATTTGCAGGGGAGGGACACCATGCAACCCAGCTCAGGTGGTAAACCAGAAGAAAAATGGAGTATAGATACCAGAAAAAAACAGGATATGGATGTCTGAGAGGCAAACTCCAAAACCAGCAGATGTTCATAATACCACCTAAGTCCCCAGTCATCAAACTGTCCAAAGAGGGGCGATCTTAAGACAAACCAGTCCCCCCAGTGCCTAGAAAGGACTGTGGCCTAGTTCCACATGGGAAATCCCACAGGGAACCCCGTTCCACAGCAACCAGAAATCTCTTTTTTGATGGGAATGGTTCTTAGAAGCTGAGCTAAATTTATAACAAGTCAGGAGACTGCAATTCTCTTTCAGGCAAACTCACAGCACCCCACCCCACCCCCTGACTGTTCTGACTTCACATGTGTCTGAGCTTTTGAGAGCCCTGCCCTCCAGGGAATTCAGCTTCCGGTGCACAGGGCCCAGCTGTGTCTAAAAACGTAAAGTTGCCTTGTGAAGGTAACGTCAGCTATTTCTGAATCTCCCGCCTCAGGAGGCTACCCTCCAAGTTAGCTAAACTGGCCCATCTTCTCAGAATTACCATTGCCAATACGCTCACCCAATTTTACTTCCTTTCCTCCCTCCAGGAAAAAAGTAAAACAAAAGCTTTCAATTTCTTGGGTAAAAGTGTTCTAGGAGAATTTAAGTCAAACTCTGAGCAGTGGTAATCTTTGGATGGTAGGACAAAGGAGGGTTCCAAGAGCATAAATTATTTCTGAAGAAAATTATAAAGCTATTTCTAAATTAAAAATATCTCCAAGTGGTTCTGTAAAGGCTCCTCTATCACGCTGGTGAGCTAACAACCTTTGGTTTAGGATGTCTAATGAATAAGAAGATGTCTCCCTCAATAATAAGGAAAAGAAAAAAAAACCTAAATGAAATGAAAGCAGTGGAAACAGAAAAGTACATGTAAAAAATAAAAGTCCCAGCCAAGTGCCATTTTACATTCTGATTTCCTCCAAGAAGCGAAGATTTCCTATTTGGTGCAGTGATGCTCCCTGGGGACCTGAGACTCTGGATAAGGGTCAAGATTCCCAGGTCTGACTCACAACGCTGTCACTTCCCAGATGTGTGACTCCAGGCAAGTCACTTAACCCATCTGAGGCTCAATCTCCTCACTTTCTAAAAATATCTCCGCTATCCAACTCTATTTATATAGTTGTCATAACACTCCAATGGGTCCACTGACGGCCCAGAGCTCTGAAAACACCACAAACATGATAGGGGGTTTTCAGGAAAATTCTTTATTATTTAAGTACGTGTGGCATCCTACCAGGCCCCAATAAAGCCCAGAACAAACAAAAGGTAATCCTTTTCCTCAAAATAAAGGCCTTGTTTGCTTATTGTACCCTCAGGTAGACTGAAATCGTCACACTTGGCCCATGAAATATGATCACACGGGCCCACAGGCGCTTCCACTCACTACTGATTCCCTTTCTGCTCCATTCCTCACTCCCATCTGCCTCCTCCCTGCCTACAGGCAACTATGTTATTCTGGTTAATATGTAGTCCTTTGTACATAGTCCTGAAGAGCTGTGTGGACCTGCACACTGTTTAAGGTTTCATTTTGCTTCTGTGCATTCTCCTTAAGCTCTGTGGACCCAGCTGTGTTTGTGTAAATGTGATCTGCGTTTCCCCGACCGTGGCATGGTACGTCACGTGCACCCACAGAGCTTCGCCAACCTGGTCCTCAAGCCCGAAGGAGGACTCCACCCCTAAAAAAGGCCCTGCAATGACATCTCTGCTCAGACCACAGCTACAGCCTGGCTCCCAAGGCACATGCACACTGCACTCGCTGCCTCCAGTCTAAGCCCCTGCTGCCCAGTCTAACACACCGTGCACGATCCAGCTCCCCAACAGACACAAAGATACAGACACACGGGGAAATCTCATTGTTTCATTTCCATCTGATTGGTTACTGATGATATCACACATCTGTGCGCGGGTTTATTACGTCCGGTGTGAGGAAGGGGTCTTTTCTAAAAATTGCCTGTGCACATCCTTCCCCCATTTCGTGAGGAGTTGCTATCTTTCTCCTGCTCATTTGAGGGTTTTCTTGCACAGCCTAGGTATATGTCCTTCCGTTCTGTCATCTGGCCAGTTGGCCACGCCGAGAGCCTTAGTTCTGAGGTAATCAAACCCGTCTCTTTTCTGGGTCGTGGTCTGCACTTTCTGCTAGACACTTCCTATCAGCACCCCCGCGAGCTCCCCCCACACTAGCCAGCCCCTGACCAGTGTGAGTGCCCATGCTAACCACCGCAGCTCACCTGTGGCTTCAGCTCTTCCGCTGGCTCCAGGATGAAATCAAAGCACCTCTGGTATACAGGGTCCTCGTAAACCCAACCCCACCTTCCCTGGTTCTTTTCTGCTGTATAAGGCCCCACTTCCGTCCCGGCCCCCTCTACCCCCTCCCACGACTCTGTCCTGCATACACTGCTCACATTTTTAAAATACCCCCGTCCCTCTTCTTGGCAGGTGAATGCCAAGACTCTTTGAACTGTTGCTCCTGCTCTTTTGCACTTGGGATTTTTCCCCTACTCAGCACACTGCTGATATCTGCACAAGTAACAACACGCTTTCACGTCCGAGGACAGTCCTAGCGGCCCATAGCATGTTACGTCAGCACAGGCACAGTCCTGGAGCAGTGCAGAGGGGAAAGACCACAGTCACATCCCCATTCTGCAGGTCAGAAAGTGGAGACCTGTCCAAGAAACACAGTGCTGGACACGTGCTCCAGGCAGATTTCATGCCACGACCGCCACGGAGGACAGAGGCTCCAGTGTAAACTGAGCTCAACGCCGGCTGAGACAACGGTCACTGGGGTTTTCAAAGGAGAACACAGAGGAAACAAACAAACAAAAAGGCCGACGGGGAAGTGAAGAAGGTAGGAGACTAGGCGGACTAGAAGGAAATGGGCGTTACAGACGGGCCGGGAGGGGGGATGGCTGCAAACAGTTTGACAACAGGAGCAGAGGCCACCTCGTTCTCAGATTTGACATGGTTGCGCTTTCTAGAGCAAAAACTGGTCCTGGGGGCTGAGGTCCCTTTGAGGGGCACCGCCTGGGGCAGGTGAGAGCCAGGCTGAGGCTGTGGGCACAGGGTGGGGCCCAGGCCTCTGTGCCCCCGGGGAGCTCACCGGTCACTCGGGGTGGTTAGGTACCCAGCACATGGCTATACAGGCCACAGAGCAAAGCCCAAGGTTAACTACAAGCCTGCCTGACCCTGAAGCCCAGAGTCCCCCTCTGGTTGCTGTTTGTCATTCCAATGAGGTGCCTCTTCGGAAGGAGCCCTGCGGGAGGCTTGTGAGCAGCAGGGAGGTGCTGATCTGATAAGGCTGCCCCGATACCCTCAGGGCTGTTGGGGGGGGGTCTTCTCTGGCCCTGAGGTAGCAGGAACTCAGGAAGGACCACATAAACCACTTTTTTTTAAATCACTTTGTAAAAATTTGCCACCATGTGAGAAAAATTAAAAACCTCATGAGCAAGTTGATGAATGATAAAATACGCAAGAACTATTTGCTCCTTGAAGGGAAAGCAACTTAGGAGAACGCCTAAACATTTCCTTCCCAGACACGGGAAGAAACTCCCAGAAGTTTCTAGAAGAAGCCCTCTCGAGTGTCACCATCTGAGACAATGAACTCCCTCAGTGGGTTCTGGCAGAGCCCAGTTTCAGGAATCAGCTGGAAAAGGGCCAGGAGGCCCCTGCGGGCAGGCCACACCCTCAGCAAACAGAGACATCAGCAACACAGCCTTCTGTGGCAGAGCATCAGGCTGTAAAACTCAAATCCCTCTCCGAGTCCAATTTAGATAATTATAGTTTGCCTCCTAGGACTCTCCCTGCGGATCCAACTGGCTTTGGTTGTCATCATTCCTGCTATTCTTCTAAATTACTGGGTAGGGCAGGATTAAAAGGCCGAGCCCCCGACAGGGAGAACGGAGCGGGGAAGGTGCTTTCCTCCATCAGCTAACTAGTCCCTGTTGGTCAGGAACAATTACATGGCACAGTGCACAGAGCGCCCACATTGGGATAATGTCATCAGAAGAGTGAGTCTCATGTGGTTTTTCCTGTCCGTGCACCGTCCTGGGGCCCGAAACTGTTCTCCACCACGGACCAGGTTCTAGCACAGCGGCTGGCCTGACTCAGAGGCAGCGTCGCGTAGAAGTTAAGAGCATCTTGTCAGAGCCGGGCTGTTTCTGAAACATTGGGGTAATACAGACACCTCCCTCCCCGGGAGTCAGAAGAAGGAACTGATTCATCGTATGCATCAGGCACAGAAAGCGCCGCAGGACATGCACAGGAGCGTCGGCTCCTACCTGTCCTCCTGGATCAGGCCACCGGCCTCTCTGAGCTGGGCCATGGCCAGCGGCATGCAGTTATCACAGATGAGGAGCGTGGTTAGTGCCGTGCGTATATACACTAGACCCTTGAACAACATGGGTTGGGACTGTGTGGGTCCGTCTATATGCGGATTTCTTTTCTCAACGGAGCCACACAGTTCAAACCTGAGTTCAAGGTAACTGCACGGGTTGTTGTGAAGAGGTGAGATGTTTTGGCAAATGGCAGGCCCTTGGCATGTGGGGAATGGGCCACGGGGTCCAGGATGGCTCCATCACTTACTGGCCGTGGGGTCTGGGGTCACACATGTCCCTCCCTGCGCCTCTATCCCCCCATCTGAGAAACACTCCAGTTCTTATTTCTCACCTTCTATTCTAAGGCTTCCAGCGTCTCTGCCTGGGCCTAGCTGAGGCGTTCTTGCAAGGTCAGATTTTAAAGTCATCTCACCTTATAGTATTTATACCTGTATTAAAAATAAATCCCCTGGAATGAAGACAAAAATGTGAAATCTGGGGGGGAAAGGGTACTGGGAGACCCCTTACACAGACCTCCGAGGGTAATACAGAGATTGGGGTCCGGGGGGCGGGCAGGCGGGGGGAAAGAGTGAATTCCTCATGTCCACTGACTAAAGATGGAGAGAAAAAAGCACTGGCCAGGAGGCGTTTCAGAAATCAAGACTGTAAGTGCTGTCACCAAGCAGGGGAGAAAGCAGGAACGAGGGCAAAGGCCTAAACCTGCAGACAGAGAAGCCATTGTGCAGGACGGGGCCGGCGACCAGGGCGACCAGGCCTCGTGCCCACACGGGCTGGCCTCAGGCTGCAGCGCCGGCCCCAGGTTCGGCGCCCACCTGCTCGTCAGGACAGGGACCCGGTGAGCTACGGGCGGCCTCCGCTTTGTCTCAGCCCAGGAAGTGTCCGACGCGTCAACTTGACATTCTCAGGGCCTTAAGCCTGCCGAATCTGGGGACAGCGTCATGACAGCCAGAGAAATTCCTCTGTAATTTTCAAGGCCCGTTTCGGGTTTGGTGCTTACAAAGCAAACTCTTTACTTGTTCAAATCTAAAGTGTTAAAAGCCCCCGTGGACAAGAGCGCTGTTTATGAGCCTGGCTCCCACTCGCTGAGCGCGGGGCAGCCCAGCGTGTGCACTGTTTCTGTCTGTCTGTGTTTTGTTCTCATTCTTCAGGCTGCTTCTGTGCTCCAAGAAAAAGACAAGGCTGACAAGCTGAAGAGAGAGCAGCCCTCTCCTCTCTGGTCTGGAAGGGCCAACATCTCCTTGGCAATCAGCCAGCCTAATTCAACGTCTTTCCTAATGATGGGAAAGGGCTGCTGATTAAAACCCTGCAGACAAGGCCCTGTCGGGAGGCGTGGCAGACCCAAGGGGACCCCAGTGGCCGCACAAACGGGGCTACCAGTAACTTACGCTGCAAGGGGCTCACATCAACAAGGTCGAAGCTGCCACCAAACCGCACGGCCCTCACCCACACCAGATGCCAGGGCGTGGGCCTGGGGAGGCGTCTGTAGTAAACCTGGCTTTACCTGGAGGTAGTGCCAACAGCAGAGAACCAGACGGAGCCCCAGCAAAGAACTTAGGGGCAGAGGGGTTGCCAGAGAGTCACGTTCCTTACTGAGCAGACAGAGAGACTCCAGGTAAGGGGCAGGCAGGCCAGGGAGTTAGAGCCTCAAGAGCCGGAGGGTCTAGTCTAACTTGACTGCAAAGATCCCAGTCCTATTCCTAGAACCACGGCCGTGCAATGTTTTACCCCTCGCCTGCCCCTGGGCTGCAGAGGCATGTACACTCAGCGGCCCACCCAGCACCTCTTCCTGGCTGGAAGCGGCATGTTAGGTGTACTCACTGTGGGGTTACCCACTCCTCTTTGCCCCAGTGAGGAGAAACGTGGTTTTGTCTGGGGTGCAGTGTGCTCCCCACGTTGTCTTCCCAGCATGTGTGGCTATGAACACAGCTGTGGGCAACAAGGCACAAAGGGAGGGTCTGGGAGACACCTGGGCTTCCCTGATACGGTTTCCTGTTTCCAACCCCCTCCCCCTACTCCTACCTTCCTGCTTCTTCCTGAATGAGGATGCGGAGCTGGGGGTCGGGGCAGTGACCACCCATGACTGAAAAGCCACAAACGTAAGCCCAAAGGTGGCAGAGCGGAAAGGCGCAGAGAGTTTAACTGTTACAGGCATTCTGGAGCCGCCATTCGGGCCCTAGAGCCACGCCCTCCGCCCTCCCGCTGCACGAGACACACAGCCCTCTGTTCGCTGCACGTTTCTGCCACTGGCATTGAGCTCAGGGCATCCAGAGCCAAGCGCGGGGCTCCTCCCAGACCTGGCTCTCTGCCAGTCGTTGCACATCTGCAAGTCAGAAATCAAGGCTCGTCACGAATTCCTCCTCCCCCTCCAACTGCCCGCAACACCCCTCCCCCAAGTCATCTTCTACGCGCACCAAAGCGATCCTCTCCAAGTATCCACCTTCTTGGGTCACCCCCTGCGTACAGCCCTGCAAGGGCACTTAGGAGACGGACCTGCACCTGACCCCCAACCTGGGGGCCCCACACCTCCTACCCTGGCCTGGCCTCCTCCCCTTCTGGGCTCCATGCACTCTGGCCTTCTTCTAGTTCACTGATGCCAAAGCTTGTCCCACATTAGAATCCCCCGGGGTTTTCAGCAAATTTAACTCAACCACGATCTGTAGGGGTGTGGCTGAGGCATTGGTATGTTTTGAGGTGATTCCAGGGTGCAGACAAGTGTGGGAACCATTGTTTCCTTAGCCAGTGGGTGCTCCTGCCATCCACTCATGGGCCTTGCAGGTGACCTTCCTCTGGTCTGGACTGCTTAGCCCTCCCACCCCGTTTCCTCATCCCCTGCTCCTCCTCCTCCTCCTCCAAGCCCCCAAACTAGGTGGGGTGGCCCTGTTCTGAATGCCATGTCTGTTTCCCCCACCAGACTTTAACCTCTCTGAGCTCAGGTCCCTCCGATTTCCCTTGCATTGTGCCTCCAGGTCAAGTGCACTATCTGGACTCAGCAGGTGAGGGAAACATACAAGGGGGGACCCCCCCAAAAAAACCAGAATTGCCCTTGGAGGGCGGGCCCCTTACAGTACAGGCTTCCCCCACTGGGTGATTCTGGGAACCCATCTGTATCTGTGTATCTACTAGTGCTGTTGTGAGAGGCTGCACTCAGCTTCAGGGAACTTTATTTTCTTTTTGAAGACTTTTTTGAAGCGTCTGCCCATTTCATGATGGGTGATTTACAAGCACACCTGCCCACACTGCACTAAGTAGTCAGCAGTTTTTGAGCAAAAACGGAATGACCCCCGTGTCCCATCCTCCCTGTTCACCTGATCTCGCCCCAGCTGACTGTCTTTGTTTCCCCAATGAAAAAGCCCTCAAAGGAAAACATTTTGCCAATGTGGAAGCAGTGAAACAAAAAATGGCAGACGCACTAAAAGGCATCAAAATCGACGAGTTCAAAACCCGTTTTGAGCAGTGGAAAAAACGTCTCAATAGGAGTATTGCATCAAATGCAGAGTACTTTGAAAAGTGTCTGAAGTTTAAGTATATAACAATGAATAGACAACTTTTAATAAATAAATTCTGGGTTTTGGGCGGTCCCCCCTCATATTGTTGAATGAAGAAATGGTCAGTAGCATCTTCCCCTCACAGGTGAGGACCTGAGGCTCTGAAGTTAAGACCGCCTGGCTTGGTGTAACAAAAGGGGACTCAAACCCAGGTGTGTCACTGCCCCTGTAATCCAGAGGTTTGCAAGTTTCCCGTTCGTCAGCATCACCGTGAGGGCCTCAGGACCAGAGAGCCTGATGGGGTGAGAATTTGCGTTCCTGCCGAGTTCCCAGATGACGCTGCTGCTGCAGGTCTGGGGGACCACACTTAAGGGCCACTGCCCAGGCTCCCCCTGCAGCGCCTTCCAGCCTCTGGGTGCACGGAGTGCCAGGGAAAAGTCAAGGTCAACTCAAGTCCACTTCAACTCTAACAAGTATCTTGTTCTTTTTCCTTTTTTTTTTTTTAATTGCTTTATACAAGAGTTATATTCATGTCATTAGAATCTGGTGTGCGTCCTGGGCTCTAAGAAGGGTCTCTTTGGTTCGCATCGCCCTGCTGACAGAGCGAGTCAAGCTGGGGCAAAGCTCCATCTCCCCAGGGGCTGGCAAAGGCCCTGAACAGAACAGCAGCCAAGTGGCAGAGTGGTCCGGCAGGCCAAGCCAACCCCAGCACACCTGACTCGTGTCCAGAAAAGAGACCAGCATGAAATTCTGCCTGCAGGGAAGCGGGCCAGCCCCAGCTCCGCCCCCCTTCTATATTCCTGAAGCCCTGGAGGTTTCCAGAAGATTCCCAGAGCCACACTTTCAGACAACCCACGGTTCGTTTCTAATCCCCTTTTCTCTACTCTTTCCTCTTCCGTGTATTTCAACAAACCGTTGTGGACGAACCTGTGCATGTTTTTAAGACACAGCTGTGTACAGATGTGGCGTCGTGTACAGCAGGCTCCACCCAGAGAGGTAATGTTTTCAGCCTGGGAGATTTGTTTCCATTTTGACGTTCCAACCCACCGACCCGATGCTCACACTGACTTCCTTGTCAGGAACAGTGGTGGAAAAAAAAAAGTATTTAATTGCTTTACTTTAATTAAATCATAGCCCCTCAGTTAATGGTGCATTTCAGGATGGAGGCTGCCGCCTCAGAGAGCTTACAAGAAAAGCAGCCCCGTGGGGGCAAAAATGGAGACATCGGAAACATTTTTAACAAAAACCACTGGGCAGAGGGCTGGGGAGATGCCTGGAGGAAAAGGTGTTTTTAGCTCATTACTAGCCAGAGCTAAGGCCGCTACAACACTTGATTCCTCTGTTATCTCACACGCTGGAATTTGGGAAATAATGGTGCTAGGAGTGAGGTTTCCCCCAACGCAATGGGGAGGAAAGCCTTTATCTCTATTGTTCTAACTGGTAATTAACTGTGTCAACAAGATTGTAGCAAAAATACTTTTAAAGCCTCTTAAGAGGGCAAACACACTTTAAGCACCTCTAAGCACTTTAGGAACACCCCGGGATTTAAATTGACAATGATAAACAATCCCTAATTACAGTCATTCTTAACTGGTTCTCACCAAGGATCTCTTTATCAGATAACACTTGTTAACCTAGTTTCAACGACAGTGTGTACTTAAGGAAGATTAAGTTCAATTTAATTCAAGTCTGCGTTTATCGCGTTTCCTATAATGTGTCAAGTAATGAGACTGCTTATTCTAAAATATGCTGTCATTCAGACTGGCCCTTCCCCAGTTAGCCAAAAAGGGTAAGATTTAACTCTGCGTCCAAAACCTGTGAGCACAGAAATATAACTTTATTACGCGTTGTATTAAAATTGCTAAGATGTCCCATGACGAGGATCAAAGTACCATGTCATCTTTGGGGCCCGGGCACCTGGCACAATGCTCATCACAAAGGAGACCCTAAAAGCTGTCTACGGAACAGAAGAGTCACAGAAACAACACGACCTCCGTGATGGATTGTTCCAGAAGATAAAAGGAGAGGAATGAGCGTCACCGGTTTTTAAAACAGAACTCGCTCTCTTCGGTGGCACATTTCCGAAGCGCCAACACTGAGGTAAGCTTTCTAAGTGCTTTACCTCACTCGAGCCTCAGGACCACCTCTGAGCAACGGTCTCTCAATGAACCCATTTTACACAGAGACAACAGGACCGCAAAGGACGGGAGGAGAAAGAAAACCCAGACCCCGAGGGGGCTCCAGGCCAGACCCCGCAACTGCTGGGTGCCGTGCCTCCTATTCAAGTCCAGCCTGGGGCCACCCCCAGGGGCCCTGGGTCTTGCCACCTCAGACAAGTCTAGGAAGTAAAAGACTCCAGATGAATCTCCAGATAATGTGCCAACCAGCGATAAGGGTTATATAAGGAATAAAGTATAGACAGAAGAATGAGGGGCAGTAAGTATCGTGGGAAGCTTTTCTAAGAGAGAAACAAAGCACATTTCTACATATATTTCCAGGGAAAATGTATTCCAGACAGAGGGGACACCAGATGCAAAGACACTCAAAATTCTGGTGCTGAATTAAAGACCACTCGCTGGATGCTGGATGCTGTACAGCAATGGTCTTATTTCAACGGTGCGGCAGCTCTGCATTGCTGGTTGTTATGTCTCCCTTCTTACCTCATGACCAGATGGGGCATCTGGCCACAGATCTAGCCAAGGGTGGAGCTCAAGTATGACCCAGATGTCCAATGGAATTTCCCCAGGCGCAATGCTCTGCGGGCGTCCGCTGTGAGGAACGTGTCCCTCCTGGTAAGCAGTGACTATGCAGAGGGGTAAAGAAGCCAGGATTGAACTCTATGATAGTTCATTAATGCAGCCGCCTAAATTAATATTTAAGAAGAGTTTAATAACTTGGGTAAGTATAGTGGCACCAGAAGCAAAATAGTGTATAGAGTTATATAGATAGAAAGGACTTAACTATATAAAAAAAAAAAAAGTGCACAAGAATATAAAATGAGAGGACAATATGCCAGAAGGCGAGCTTTGTGGTTGCCTCTAAATGTACACTTCTTGAACTCTTTACTTTTCAGTACTTCCCAAGTGTGTCTGTCTGTTGTAATAAGCAGCTATTTCTTTGATCAGGGAGGAAAATGGAAAACACTGTGAAGACAGGCACTGCTCCTGCTTGGAATTTTGACTACGCTCCCACCTGCAGGTATGAGTGACGGCCCCACTCCCAGCAAGACGTCCATGTCACACTCCATTCCCACACATGTCCCTTCAGGGCGGCCCCAAGCCAGACTTAGCCAGCAGCCCCCAGCGCCAGGGTCTGGGCGATGCTCACCTGGCTGCTGATGGGAGGGAGCGTGGGTGGTCTTTCTCCATCGCGTGGGCCAGCCAGAGGCCCCCTTTTACAGGAGAGATGAGCGCTCCGCTGGCAAACCTATCAGCGTCTCACCGCTATAAATTCTCCTGGCTCTTATTAATAAAACATAATGGTAATTCCTAGAATAATAGCCTATTACCCAAAGTCACCGAATGACAGAGCTATCAACCTCAGAATGAATTATAGGCCCGGAGACATGGTGGAGAGGTGGGGTACACTCTTAACTGGCTTCCAGAGGAGCAGCATCAGGCCCACACAGATCAAAGTAATAATAGTCAAGACACTTAAGTGGCTAGAAGAAGAAGAATGGTAAGTGTATGAAGCAAATACCGCCCAGAAATGGATGCAGCACCAGAAAGGCTCGGTGGACACCTGATGGGCTACACGCAGACTCCCAGCCGTCCACGCTGGTTCGGTTTCTGCACTGTCTTTACTTCCTTCTCCTCCCAACGTGTTTTTATTTTAATTTTGCTTTGTGTCTGCGTTCTAGGTTGACAGTCCCACATATGATTTCTTCTTTCATGGGGTAAAAACTATTCAACACATTTGACCAAGGCATGGCTGAGCCATTTTGGAGATAAAAGAGAAGTCTCTAAAGCCCAGAGTACAAACCCCATGGAGTCATCTCTAACAGAGAACCAGAGGAACTAGGAGGACCCAGAGTGAGGGGAGCTTTGTGACCTGGTCTCCCACCACTAAAAGACTTGGTGACTCCGGAAGTCCCTGACAAGCACTTAGCAGAGAGGACTCGGAACCCACACAGTGAATCTCTTCCCCCAGAGAGGCCGCTGCTATCTGCTGTGATGAATTATCTGTGACTCCCCCAAGCAAGCTTAGAGGTTCATCTAATTCCACACAGGGGGTGACGCCTATCAAACCATCTGCTATTTTCTTGCAGCGGGGACAGCTTGCATCATAGTGGTCCCCCAATTCCTGCAAGCCATCTTTTATCAGGCTCTAAGGCAGTGGGTCTTCACCCTAAAAATATGGGGAGTTTTCATTTTTTTTAAAATCCATGGCTGCGATCCACCTCCAAGATTTAATTGCCCCGGGCCCTTGCGACTTGGAGTACTGTCCCCAAGCCAGCAGCTACTGCGTCAGTGGAGAGCTTGTCACACATACGGAATTTCAGACCCCACGGAGGACCTAATTCATCGGTTTTTCAACCAGAGTCCCAGATAATTCTAATGCACAGTAGAGTTCAAGAAGCACTGCTCTAGGGTACAGGCAGGAAATTTTTTTTTTTTTTTATTTCCCCAAGTTATTCTAATGTTCAGCCAAGACTAAGAGCTCCCCACTTAAATTCTATCCTTGGTCTTTTCTTTTTCTTGCTGACCAGAGCCAAGCCCAGAGTCCTAGGCATCAGACCAGCTAATCCCAGCTTCACCCCTCACAAGAGGGACTGTTGTGAACTGTGGAAAATTCCCTCCACCCCACTCTGGCTTCCCTGAGGCTTAGCCCAGACAGCCACATGGAGCGGCCTCCCCCGACCCAACCCTCGGCATTTTTAATCCCTTTCCTTGTCCCGCTGCTGCTCCTCTTCCTACCGTGCTGCTGCCTTGCCCGTGGGCCCGCCCCCGCCCCCACCACCTTTGTATCTTGGCAGCTTTCGGTCCAAGTGTTTCCACTATAAGAAGTACTGACTGGAACAAGGGAAGGCTTTCCTTCCTCTTGTCTTCAAGCACCCGCTCCTCATTTGCATGCGGCTCTCTACATGACACATGTGTAAGTCATGCGAATGGCGTGATGCAGAGAAAGGGACGGCACAGCTAGGGGAGAGCTATGGGAGAGGCGTGACTTGATGCATGAAGCTAAGAGCAGCAGCGCAGCCTTTGGGCAATAACACATCCGCGGGAGGCAGGCAGCAGACAGAAACTTGGGACAAATACTGCATCTAACTTTAGGAGACTCCATAAGTGACTCAAATGATGAAAGGCAGCGAAATGCTCAACCCCCAATATTATCCCATTTCAAATTGCAGCCCCCTGTAAGAGAAAACAGCCAGACCCCCAAAATGGTCACTGTAATTCAGAAGCTGAGACGGAGCCTGAGCACAGGTCCAAATATGTCTTCGCTTCACCCCATGTCTTCAAAATCTCTCAATAATATTAGCACAAAAACTAGAAATGTTTATACCCCTGAGAAACTTACTCTGCTTCGAGGTACACTGGGGCTGGTTACGAAGGTCACCTGGCAGTTCACTCTTTCTGGTGGCCGGTCACAAACATGCTCAGAGGCTGGGGGTCAGTGCAAAATGCTTCTCTGTTTTGTTTTTGACGTGGCCCCTGGAGAGTGAATGGCAGTCCCTCTCAGGCATCTGCTGGCCTCATGGTCCCTGTCTCCTTCGCTCTTTCCGTTCCTCTCCCTCCGCCCTCACCAGGTCCCAGCATCATCTTACCAGTTGCAGAGGGACCACAGCTGCACAGACCACCGTTCCTGCTTTCGCCCTGCGAGGGTACCTCTCAGCCCTCGGCATCTTCCATCTCTTGCCTGACCTCCAACAAGAAGCACCTATAAAACAAATGTTTCCTAAGAAATGGCATCTCAAGACATAACCTGAACGCGTTATCATGGCGAAAGACCTTCTTCATACATTTCCTCGTTAAAAAAGAACTCTCTTTGATCACTCTGCCTTTTCTTACCTGTATTCTCACTCTCTCCCTGTGTATCAATTAGTATAAACCAGGCTTTGCTGCAGTAACACACAATCCCATCTCAGTGGCTTTAAAACAGCATGGTTTTATGTCTCCCTTCTTTCGTAGTCCATGGTATGTTGGTAGGGGCTCTGCTCACCGTAGCTACTGTGGGGCCCCAGCAGGCTGCCATACCAAGAAAAAAAAGATTTCTGGGGGTCTCGTGTGTCCTTCAAATAAGCCATGTCACCCCTGCTCGTCATTCCTTGCTCTGAACTACTCAAAGGCTCTATCCAACCCCAGTGGAGCCCAGAGTGCAGTCCCACCACGAGTCCAGAAGGAGACCCAGGAACATTTTGTTGAAAGGCCTTACTCATCACCACTCCATCCTAACTTCAAACTCCCAGGAGAAAGAATACAAGTGGCTGCATCGGACCACACTGTCCTAGCTTCCCAGCCGGGGGGAAAGAGGGAACTGCACACTTCATGTGTATCAGGAACAGGGGAGCAACGGATGAGGATGAAGGTGGCGATTCGAGGGTCACGAGCCAACGAAATAAACCGTCAGATATAACAATAGAACCCCTGGGTGTGGAGGAGTAGGAGACAGGACTGATGGGTTGATAAGCACAAAACAAAGCAGGAGAACTTGCAGGGATGAAAATGGCAATAACCAAAGCAACTCATACCCATCACTGAAACTCAGGTTCCCAACGTTCACAGAAACTTTTCAACCATGTAGCTGCTGACGCAACTGCGAGGTAGAAAAGCTTCTCAATCAGAGGTAAACCATTACAGGGGCTGAGCTAATAAAAAGCACGCTCGGATTCTTCTGCGGCTCCCCTTATAATTTATGTACTAGTCAGGCACAATTTTCATTTAATCAAGAGCTATCTTGTCCAACCTTTCAGCTGTGAGCAACTTTGTACAAGATGAAAATAACCTAATCCATCATGATGATAGAAATTTTTCTATCTCTTCCAGGCCCTGACTGCCAACAAAATGCCAGGAATCATACTTCTCTGGATGGTTTATTAAAATGCAGCAGACCCAAACTGCATTAGGGCTGTGTAATAGCACGCCCTGCCCACCAGCTAATGCTTGCCAGATGTGCAGGCTCAACCCCATCTGTAAGCACCTGCTCAGAGGCGTGGGCCTCCAGAGCCAATCCCGGGGGAGCGCAGCTATTGGCTTTATTTGCCCTCTGGCTGCTGTGCCCTGGGGCAAAAAAATTAAATTAAAATGCGGAAGGGGGGTTGCCAGGATGAGCTGGCAATTGTTTCAATGAGGTTGCTTCCTACTAGATGTTTGCAAACATATTCTCTGGACTTCTGCACCCATGTTTTTGAGGCTGAACACTAAAGTTCTAATCCCCACCACAGTGATGTGGGGGAACTGCCTTCACTTCCTAGAGCCTTGCATTTCTAAGTTGTAAAATGGGGATAACTACATGCACTTGCAGGGCTGCTGTGAGGATGAGCTGAGATGAAGTAGGAGGAAGTGCTTTGCACAGTAAGAGGGACATAGTAATTGCTCAATAAATGCCCTGTCCACACATGCATTTTTTAACATGTAGGTAGGGTGAGAAAACCTGGGTCTCTCTTCCAGTCTCAAACCGTATCACCCTCCACACATGCACCCCTCCCTCCCCCCACCTTCTCTCCGCACCCCCCCCCCATCTCCCTTTCCCTTCCTCCCTCTTTCCCTCCCATCTTTGTCCGGGACTGTATGATAATGCAGTGTTGGCATATGGGGCAGGAGGAGCACTCCAGCCAAGGCAGTTAATTTTTCTGAAGGACAAAGTTCAGAAACAGACGCAGAGACAGAGTAACGGAAGCCCCGTCTCTCCATGGCTCTCCCTGGCCCCCTAAAGCACAAGGAGGTGCTGACATCAGTCACTAGCTCTGCCCACAAATCCTTAAGCAGCATATTATTTAGTTTCATATGTTTTTAAGCTTTATATAAAAACTTGTATATTGCCGTAGTACTCCCATTTTATGCGAGGCTATAATCCACTCATGTTCGCTACTGTATAATATTCTATCGTGTGGCCGTACCATCGCTTGCACTACCACTGACGGACATTCGTGCTATTGCCAGTTTGTTCACTGTTGCAGACGGCACCGCCACGACGTTCTTTTGCTGGTGTGCATGATCAACAGATTTCCCAAGGCATGCGGCTAGAACACTGCTGGGCCCCCCGTTATTTTTCCAAAGGGCTTGCTCCAGTTTACATTCTGATGCCCCCATTTCTGGCAAAAACACTGAAAACTACCTTGGAACATGTTATTCCTGCAAGCATTGGCTGCTGGAGTTTCAGAACACTGGCCGCATCAGTTCCCACACACGCCACCTGGAAGGTCACCGTCACAAACATCCCTCCAGGGCAGGGAGAGGTTTTGTCGTGTACATAGTTTTTAACAAAGAGAGTCTTGAAGTGAGTGGTTTTGCGGCCCTCTGGCTCAAGGGATAGGACCTCCCCAGGCCTGTTCAGCCCAAGAACAGAACACTCTGTAGCTGCTACTGGTTTTCACATGGGGGTGGTGGAAACCGGCCTAAAGCTGCACTTCCAAACCAGCCTTCATCAGCAGACTCCAAGAGCAGGACTGATGTCTCTGAGGACAGGAAGCTTACTTTTCTACCTCGTTGGTATCTATAATGCTTAGTATGGTGCCTGCACCTCATAGGGGCTTCATTCAACGTCACGGAATGGAATGAAGAGTGAGCCGCTTTGGCAGATGCTGCTACACATTACTGAAATCTGTCTCCTCCACCTCCTGGGCGCAACGCTACACTATGTCTCCCAGCTCTCCTCGCGGTGCGTTGTGGCCATGGGACTGATTCTGACCAAGCAAATGTGGGCAGAGGGGCTCTCCCCCGCCTCCTGTCCTGTTCCATCAAAACCAGCCACGCCCTCTCTTTTTCTGGCTGGCAGCTGGATATGCCTTTTCCCCCTCTGTCAGCATCTGGGCTCACGTCATGAAAGGTAGCTATGGCATCTTTTTTAAATCAAGCAAGGAAATACGCATGTTTTCTCTTTAAAAAAAAAAAAATGCTGTGTGAGAGCCTCTTTGTGTGTTTTTCACATGATGGAGGGAGCAGATGAGCACATTCATGATTCAGAGCCTCAGGTGATTTGCTATGCAGCTGCCCAGGCTAGCTGCCAGGCTGGCTCTGAAGAAAGTGGTATTTCTGATGTTATGCCATTTATACCCAGATTCCTCTTAATGCCCCCCAATAGGGTGCATGATGCATGTTGTGCTGGAAGTCAGCAAGGAAGGAACGCGGTATAATAATTATCTATTGCAGCCTAACAAATTACCCCCAAACTTTAGTAGATTAAAACAAAAAACACTCATTATCTCACGCTGTTTCTGTGAGTCAGGAATCTGGGCACAGCTCAGCTGAGTCCTGTGGCTCAGGATGTCTCGCAGGCTGCAATCGAGCTGGGGACTGGGGCTGCGGTCATTTTGAGGCTCCACTGGGTTGAGAAACCCACTCCTCAGCTCACTCTGTGGTCATTGACAGGGTCCGGCTTTTCCGGGCTCTTGGAGGGAGGGCCTCACTCAGCTTCTCAACAGCTGCTGGGGGCGGGCTGCCCTGGAGGGAGAGTGTGGGGGCTTCCTCAAGGCATGGTGGTGGCTTCATCAGAGTGAACAGGTGAGAAAATAAAAAGGGGTGAGGGGGAGAGGGGGAGAGAGAGAGAGAAAGAGATCACAAGCCAATCTCAGAGGTGACATCTCATTCCCTTTTTCATTAGAAGTGAGTCACAAGGTCACACCTTAGAAGCTGCCTTCCACACAAAGCAACCAGAAATCACAACTTTGCCATATCGCTCCTTGATTTTTCGGAACCTAACCTCTAAATTTCATTTATCTCGTCAAAAGTCTTACTAGTCCTTCAAACTATCTTCAACATTTCTGAAGCCAATGTTCAAGTGAGAAAACTATAATGAAAATTATATCCAGTTTGCTTCTTCCCATACGGGGAACAAAGCTCTCCACCTCTGCAATGGGATACTTTAGAAAAATAATGGCAAGAGGCCTATTTTCCTCTTTTATGTCAACACTTAGAAAGAAAACTCAAAATTTACACCAATCAACTAGCTGATTTTTAAAGTCAAAATGCAGAAATCCCAAACACAAAAGCAGTCCTGCCTATTTTCAATGCTGATAAAGAATTAATTTTCCATCGGCATTTTAAAATTGAGTCTCTCAACCAAGTCTGATAAACTATGTCATTTGTGTTGGTGAGTCTAGACAAACCCTGCTTTTCTAAACATAATTAGTTTAATGTAACTCAAACGGCATGCATCACTTACTGGATAGAAAAAAATGTAAATTCTTACATTTAATTTTTGTAACAAGTAAAAATGGCAAAACGGGTTTCTCCTTTTAATTCCTACAAGATGAGGAGAGGGAAGAGGTGATATGCTCCCAGGAGAAGGATGCAGGTACAAGCTCTTGAGAAGCACCTCTCGGCCTTATAAGCCACACGCTCCTGTCCCTCCCAACTCATGGGACTACGGGCAAGCCCGACCTCTTGGAAAAGACCCGCCATAAACTGTTTCCACGGTCCTGTGAGAGGCACAGATTGGGGAATATCAGTCCCCGGCAAGCCCACACATTTTAATGAGCCGTGGCCAACGGCGATGACGGAATCCTCCAGCCACGTCCAGTGTGCAGCCGCGGCTGGCCCAGGGCACCCGACACGGCCCCCTCCCCGGGACGCCACCCCGCGTCTGGTCACAACCGCCCTGGCCCTGCGTGCACAGCACACGCTCCCGGCTGCTCTGGGCGCCCAGGAGGAACGGGGCCCGGCGGAAGCTGCCGCGTGCTGGAGGAGCCCCGGCTGAAAGCAGGAGCCGGCAGGGGCTGGGCTCGCAGGCCAGGCGCAGGGAGCCGAGCAAGGTCAGGCCAGCAACCTTGCAGCGACGTCGTAAAGTGTGAAGTCGTTCTGAGTTCCAGCGCCGGGAACGTCTCCAGATGTTGGAATGGCTTTTGCCAAATGCTGACTTGGAAAATTTGTTTTTCCTTTGGTTCATTAAGAGAGAATAACCATTTATGCATTTGTTAAGAGAAATATGACCCCCGAGGGGCTGCAAGCATCTACCCAGGGGCTGGCCTGATCTCTCCTTGTGAGCCAATTCTGCTCTTTCTATCAGCAAATATTAATTCACCAAGGGGCTTCCAGGTCCCCAAGAAACAGTCCCTGCCCTCAGAGAGCTTTCAGTCCGGTGCAGGGACAGACTGGGATGCAGATGATTATGACACACTGTGGACTGCGGCCCTGTCTCCAGCAGCAGTGAACCCCAGGCTATAAAAGCGGATGGACGGGAACCCTGGCCCAGGCGAGGGTGGGGGTTGCAGGGTGTAATCAGCTACCATGGAACTGACAGTTCAGCTGAGGTCTCACGGGTCTCAGGCCTCACGGGAGCAAACCAGAGAAAATGAGAGGAAGTTCAAGGTGCCAGTTCTCTCCGTGTGAATGGGCAAGTGTAGGTGGCTGGCTCAGATCAGAGCCCGGCAGCTCTGCTAATTTACTGTCTTCTCAACGATCCCATCCACGGGCTGCTACTGAGGAAACTGAGGCACCAGGAGGTTAACTGACCCGCCTAGTGAGTGGGTGAAAGTAGATCTAAATGGGCGTAGCATACTGGGGAGGCGGGAGAGACAGGGGCTGTCCAGGGCTATGAAAGGCAGAGGCCACAGGAACCTGCAGCCATCTGAGCAACCCCGAAGGAGGCCCGACTCGGAGACGCGAGGAGCTGATGCGCACTCTGCCAAGTTCACAGCGTGTGCCTTCTGGAAAATGCACTGGACACAAGGGAGGCTGGTGCTGGGAGACCAGCGACCCGGCAGGAGATGGCAGTGACCTGAGCGAGAGGAGCGGCAGCGGGGATGCCAGGGACGAGGATTCCCGGGACCTTTGGGGAGTACGATCAGGTGAACAACAGCTGCTGGGATGGGGCACGGGGAGGAGAGCGAGGTCCGGAGGCCGGCTGCCGGGCGTCCCACACAGTGCGTGGGGCCACCAGAAGAATTCTCTGAGAATCTAGGATAATGACAAAGGGACGGGCTATGATCCTCGGCTATTTCATGGCACCAGGCTGGACACGTGGAAGATACAACTGCCCTAGATGCCGTCCTGCCAGTGTGAGCAGCATGTTCCCTGACACGGGGTTGGGAGAACGGGCCCGCCTTGGTGTCTCCATACCTCCTGCCTGTGTCCCCAGACAACTCCTTCCAACAGGGCCCGGCTCTGCTCGCCCCAGGGAACACGTGCGCCCAGGACTCCCGGTGGAGAGTGAGCCAGCACCCCAGGCGCCTCTGGACTTCGCCATCTTCACCCAACAGGCTGGATTCCTTTTTGAACCCGTACCAGGCTTGGCCAAGGCATAGCTTCCCGACATACGCAGGTTTTCGGTGGAAGCTAATCTGTCCGTCCGACTCTTGTCCACTCAACGCATTCGCAGGGAGTGAGGAAAACTGCCTGAATAGTTTATGACACTTTAAAGCCTCGTTCTCTTTTGTCTTAGACGTAGGAAGCAACACGTTGCCAAGTACAAACAAGCTTTTCTCCAGGGAGTTGGAGTCTGATTTTAAATGTCTTCTCAGACGGAAGCTAAGAGAACAGACAACAAGGGAGGAAGAAGGAGCAGAAAGCTCCTTCACAGTTTGCGCTTCTGCGTAAAACCAAAGGCTATAAAATTGAAGTAAATTAAATACAGGGACCACTGACGCGGTAAGTACCGGAGTCACCACTGGCTGGCCGAATTCCTACCCCGTTGGCCCTACCTGAGTCCTCCCACAGAAGGCACTGGAAGACGCTGAGAGAACCGATACACTGAGCCAAGGACTTTCACTCTGTGGCTACTTCCAACTGTCCTCACACCCACAGGTCCCCTAAGTGTCCTAAGTGTGGACATTCTCATGTGCGGGCCCTATCGGCTACCAGAAGAAAGAGGTCACTAGACACATAAACCATTTAAGATTGAACTTCTTTTTTTTTTTTCATTTTGGAGACTCTCTCCTGCTTCTTGGGAAAGAAACCCTGAAGTCACCCAGAACCGATCATTTCTTATGACCACTGACACATGGGGTTGTAAGAGAGAAGTGTGCGCTCCTTCCCTCCATTCAGAGAGCTTAATTGTGGGTTTCTGCACTGTGCCCTCTCTTCTTTCCAAGCCAATGTACGTGCATCTGTCTTCTTCTGCCAAGCCGTTGCCCGGGGCCCACCTCTGAGGCAGTTACAGCGGGCAATAGCTTATCCAGGGAGGCATGTGCATGAAACTCAGGCAAACCGTACACCCCAAAGGGGGCAGCCCTGTGGTGCACGATGCAGCTGAACCCCAGTGGTCAGGATCTGGGGTGGGCCCCCAATGAGGGAAGAGGTTGATGACGAATTCGTGAGGGCTGATTTGCAGAGAAGGACACTCATTACTCTGGGCTTGTTAGAGTGTCCTCTAGACAAAATGTAATCTGAAAGATAACACGGTGAACCAGTTGGCACCACTGTCACTGAGGGCTCTGTCGCACACGAGAACGCGGCAGCAAGGCAGGAGGCAACCTTGTTTCCTGTCTCATCTCACTGGCCCTGATTCACAGCGGGACACCGAGGAGGGGCTGGCTCAGAGACTGTGACCCACTGCTGGCATCAGTGCTGGCAAAAAATTCCCCCTTCTCCTCCTCCCCTGCCCCCAACCCCCAGCTGGAAAAGGAGCACTGATGTGGCCGGCAGTTTTTTCAGCCTAAGGAACCGTTGTCACCACTTTTACGTTTGTTTGTTTGTTTGGGGTATTTATCAGTTTGTGCCCAGCCCTTCCCACACAGAAACTGAAGTGGCAACAAGGGAACCATGAAACAAGGACCGTAAATTTTATTTTTAAATATATCAACACCAAGGGAATATGAATTGGATTGGGAGGGACAGCCTTCTAGTTCAACATGGCAGCCCAAGATCCACCCCTCCATCACCTCTTGTCCCTCTGAGAACCTCTGCAATAGACACGCAGAAGGACAGATGTGAACACACCTGCACGCAGCTGTGTCACATGAGGCTCTAAGGAGCTAGAACGGAGCTCATGTCAGTGGAGCTCCAAAGCCTCTGCGCCCTCCCCCATGCGAGGGGCTCAGTGTCAGGAAGGGAAAGCTAACTGGCTCAGATAAAGGTCGAGCTTATACACGTAGCCACAGGGAATGGTGCCCTCTGACGCTGACCCGGTCCACAAGAAACACAGCTAACACTTGCCTCCTCCTTTCTGGCCCAATCGAAATAGGCCTCATTAAACCAAACCACTGTGCTCAACTGCACGTGCAGCATAGATGCCGCAAAGAGACTCAAAGTCAAGTCACCCCCCGAGAGTTTTCCCTGAGAGACCCAACAACCGTGACTTTCCCTGGAGATGCTGGAAGGGAGAAGCTTATGAGCTGCTGGATAACACCATTAAAGAACCCGCAGCTGCCACAGGAAAGGGATGACAATCAAAGGCCAATTCCAGACCACTCCACATATTAGACGGCCTTCATGCTAACTAGAGTGACCCATCCCTCACCTCTAAGACCCAGTGTCCTCAGCTATAAGTGGTCACAACAGTACCCACTCCACGGAGATAGTGCAGGGCTCAAGCTAATAATGTACGGAATGGCTTCGAAAAGCATCCGCCATACTGGAAGCATTCTATAGGCAACTTTTATCGTTATTCTTATTACATGATATTTTAAAGTTTTACTTTTAATTCTAGTAATTTATACTTAAAGAGCCATAGATACAGAAAAGTGTTTGTGTGTATGCTTGTTTTTTTGTTTGCTTGCTTATTTGTTTGATACACAAGATAACACCTAATTGCCAATCAAAGCTAGCATACTGGCTGGTGTTGGAGAGTTGCACCATAAACTTTTGTTGATTGAAGAAGTAAAATGAAAAAGTATTATTGGGGAAGGAGACGTAACTTGGGGTGGTGATCACACGATACAATATACAGATGACGTATAACAGAATTGTACACCGAAAACCTATAATTTTATTCACTGATGTCATCACCCCCAATAGATTCAACTAAAAAGGGGGAAGAAAAAAGAAAAAGAAAATATATTATCAGGTTTCTGGAAATAAGAAGAGTAAATTAATAAAGCAAGACAAATGACCGATGCTGAAAGCGAGGACAGGTATATAAACAAATTCAGACACGAACCAAAAGATCTTGATGAAATTCACCCGCACGAGCTCAGCCACGGTGATGTCACTGAAGTCAGATCACACGTGCAGCTAAAACCAAGCAGGCTGATAGTTATGAGTAAGTACCTATCAGTAAATGCATGAACACAGTGTCAAAAGCTTCCCTAAACATTTTTTTAAATGCAATGGCAACAGCAGGCACCTTGGAAGAGCCTTAAGAACATATCAACTGATGTTTACTAAAAGGCTAAAATATTTTGTATTTCTAAGTAATAAAGCAACTGAAAACTTATTCATCTATTTCTAACACTTGGTAAGAATACTAACAAAATCTGTTTTCAAAATGTATAGTTCTGAGAGGAGTTTAAAAAACGAAAACAAAATAAAACACGGTACTAGGAGCCTTCTATCCCAATGTATTCCTGCCCATGTTTCCACAGGTTGCTCGGCGAATAGGAAGCATCATATTGCAATGACTCAGCCCCAGATTCATCTCCCAGACCATCCAGTTGGGAGTTATTAGAATCATCTAGAAGGTTTGTTTTTTTTTAATAGCCATGTCCAGATCCCAACTGCAGAAATTCATTTCCACTAATCCAAGAGGACCCAGACATGAGATTTTTAACACCCCCAGATCTGAGAACCACCGCTTTAATCTGTACACGAACACCTCATATTGGAGCTACAGACGAGGCCCGTGGAAGAATGTCTAAACTGGCATGTGAAACGCAAATTCTACTCGTTCTAAGGCTACCCTGTCCCATACAGTAGCCACGAGCCATATATAACATTTAAGCACCTGAAATAGAGCCAGTGCTACTGAGGAACTCAACTTTTAATCTTATTTTACTAAATGTAAATTTCAAGACTGATACACAATTTAATAATTGAAAAACATTTAAGTACCTTGAAAACAGCTTGGGTGTATGAATCTACTCTCTCAACCATAAATTTTGTGACCTCTAATACAGATCAAGTGTTTCTTGTAAACTTAATCTCTAAATTGAGAAATGCATACTGGATTTCACAGACTTCATAAAAAATAATGCAAATATCTCATTAATAATTTTTATATCGACTACATGTTAAAATAATATTTTTGATATGTTGGGTTAAGTAAAATATATTACCAATATCAATTTCACTTGTTTCTTTTTACTTTTTTAATATGACTACCAGAAAGTTTTAAATTATAAACATACATTCTAAGGAAAATGAGCAATTTGCAGCCAAACAAAACAAAAGATACACAGAGACTTAAGCATCATGTGACCATCAGCAAACACAGTAATAGCTGAATCAGCCTCAGGGACATTTTAGACATTGGAATTATCAGACACAGAATATAACTTTTATATTTAGAGACATTGAAATATAAACAATAAAAGACTTTTAAAATGAGTAAGCATAATTGGAAAAGAGCCAAACAGAACTTCTAGAAATTAAAATCATGGCAACTGAAATTAAAACCTCAACAGACAATGAGACAGAGCCAAATGGAAAATTAGTGAATGGAAAGACACAAATAAATTATCCCAAATGCAACAGTGAGAAACGTGTTTGAGAAATGTGAACCTAACATTAAGAGACATGGCAGATACAGTAAGAAGTTTAACAATATTTAAATCAGACTACCAGAAAGAAATGTGGAGAGAAAATGGGGAAAAGGTAATATTCCATGAGAAAAGAATGGGCTAGAATTTTCCAGATTTGTTTAAAGCCATTAAGCTTCAGACCCCAGAACTGCAGCCAATCTCAAGCAGGATAACCTTTCACAAAACATGACAAACAGAAAAGCACAAGGAAAAGAGGACCTGTTAAAAGCAGCCATCAAATAAACATAAAAATATAGCTTACCAACATGTGTGGAATGCAGCGAAAGCAATACTTAGAGGAAATTTATAGCATTTAATGGACATGTTAGAAAAAAAGACATTTCCAATTATGAATAGTGAAGTAAAAGAAATTTTTCTAAACTATCAACGATGCAACCACGCTAAAAGACCGAATCCTATTTTCCACTTCCTCTATAGAATATTGACATGGTTGTCATATTGACAGGTGATCAGAGACGACACTGCCACAAGTGTAGGAGAAATTATTACAGGGATGTAGCAGACAGTTGTACGCGGCTCTCGCTTAACTACAAGGCTCTTTTCGGAACAGACCACAATTCTGCCGAGCCAGGCAGCTGAGAGTCTCGGAAACTGAGCAGAGCTCTGCTCTGCACCTCTGGAAGCACAGCCCTTGGCCAAGAGCCTGGCGGTGACGAGGCCCCAGGGAAACGTGCATAGAGAGGGGGCGGGCCTCCTCGCTGCTAGGTTTGCCTTGGGCTCCGTGGCCTGTAAGAACTGCTCAGGGAGCTGCCTTCCTAGCTGCTGGGGACCAAACAGCATCATTGTCTGATTCCTGGAGGCCCATAAAAATGAGGTCAGAGAAAGGGGCTCTGGACATCCCTAACGAAGCTGTTTCAAACCACAAAACTGAATGGGACTGGCTGTTGAAGCGCACTCGTCAGCAGGTTCTCAGTGAGCGTCCTCGGGGAACCCAGGTCTGGGTTAAGCCTTGGGGGCCGTCGGTAATGAAACATTCCGGTTTTCAAACCCCAAGGACCGTCTCAGAGGTTTCCAGCCGAGCTGAACAAGGTCAAACGCAGCTTTCAGGCACTGTTTATGGTACAGCTGATGGGAATTCAGGTCCTAGAGCCTCCCAGCATGTTTTAGGGCGTCAGCCGGGGTTCTGAGTTCAACCTGGAAGCCGCAGGCTCCCGTCCTCACGGCTTCAAGTGCAGCGGGAAAAAAACCAATGCTCGTTTATATGCTGCCCAACCAAACTCCTGAGGCGAACTCTTTCGGGACCTGATTGGTTTACGGGTCAACTAGCCGTTCCTGAGACATTCACTGTGACCTTTAAAAGGGTGCCACATTCTGACCATTCCTGGCTCCTTCGCAGGGAGAAAGATGAAACTGGGGATTAGAAACAGCCTCATTCTAAGTCATATATGTAACGTTTTCCTCTAGGTAGAAATGTGACTCAACCCTGTTTCATCTTTTCAATGTTTTTTGGCCAACGAAATTGAAAGCCAAGCTCATCTATCCAGAATGATGCGAAGGGGTGGGCTCCTGCGGAAGAGCTCCCAGGGGGTTGATCAAGGACAAAAGGGAGAAGCTTCAGGATGCCCCCCACCCCGTGTTGAGTGCCAAATGGAACCCTGTATTTCCCCAACCCACAGACCAGCCTTCCTGAAGTGTGATTCACTATTACTGGGTGAATCAAAAAAAGATGACTGATTCACCAAAAAAAAAAAAAAAAAAAAAAGACAATCTCCTGGTTAATTAAGTTTGAGATATATGGGACTAAGTAAAATCAAAGAATATTTTTAAGTACAGGACCTTTCAGAACCTTTAGGATTCCAGGGTACGTCTGGCATCTCCAGAGGCAAACACAGCATGCAGAATTGCCCAAACCTATCTGACCGTGAACCTCTTGGAGCGTCCCTTGGGACTGATACTCCCGGAACAGACTCAGGGACAGGCTGCTTTGCAGGAAACAGCTCATTTGCTGACCCAGCCCCGCCCCGCCCCGCCCCGCCCGTCATTTTAACTGAGATCACGAAGCAGTAAAAGGTCACTGAGGAAGCCTGGTTTTGTCCCTCCGTCACCTCTCTCTGGGATGTCCAGAGATGAATGTAATAGCACACACATAAAACCCACCAGCTCCCCGGCTTCTCCAAAGAAACCCTTACTCCATCCAACCTGTCATATAGCCACTGGAATCGAACTGCAGACACCCTGCACCAACCCCAGCTCTGGTGGGAGGAAAGACCACTGGGGGGCTACGCGGAGAGGGCTTCTGGCCTCTGCGGGAACTGGCGTTCACCTCTGGCAAACCTCTATCTGCAGCTGCAGAAGATCAAGTCGGGTTCACATCTGTTCCCCAGACACCCGACACCCCACCCCGGCTTCCCCGTCCAGCAAAGCCTGGCCAGGTTTTCACAGTTAATTCCTCTGGGGGCCCTGGCGCATCTCCTCCCTTCTTGCTTCTATGAGTTCTCGGAGATCAAAGCGGCAAGTTAGCCGAAGCTTTGTTTGCTCAGAGTTCAGCAGAACACCTTAAATTCCCAGCTTGAAAGGAGGCTGAAATAAGGTCAAACATACTCTACTGTGGAAAAACTTTAAAACAGCAAGACATGACCAAAGCATTAGCAGAGGAGCCTCCGTGATGTCTCTTGTCTCGGGGTCCTGTGAAGTAAGGGACGGACCCTGCAAATGTAACGCACGAAGCGGACGGGAAGGCAGCCGGGCTTTCCCTGGGAGGCCACGCTGCGCTGACGCAGGCAGTGCCCTGACTCTGAGACGGAAGCCAGGCCCTAAAATGTCCGTTCTGGCCTCTTCCTCCTCACCCTGGCCTCAGTTCACAAAATTTGATGGCCTTTAGAATTAAAAGGTCATCCAGGCTGGAGATTTTCAAACTGTTTGGCAGCAGCAAATATTTTCCCAACAAAATCTTAAACACAACGCCAATACAAAGCAGACAGGGTTGGGGGCGCCGGGGGATGGGGAGGAGGGACAAAAGCTGAACTTCCATCTACTCGGCCACCCCCTCTATTGTTGTGGCTTCGAGCTCCCACAGTCTGAAAAAGTCCCTGATGACTCCAGCTGTTTCGGTTTTCCCAAAACGCCAGGGACCAGATGCGCCAAGGGAGCTGCCCAAGCCTCACGTGCCCCAAGTCTTCAGTCCTCACTGAGAGCTTGCACTTTTGCTCTTCATGTTTAAAGGAAAGAAAAAAAAAAAAAAAAAAAAGACTTCAAAGTGGTTGGTCCTCTTTCTGTTCTCATGATCACTGCCTCCCCACTCCTGGGAAACACCTGGCACCCCAGCATCTGCCACCAATTCCCCCAGGCTCTTCAGTTGCTGGATGGTTTCTTCAGCTCAGTTAATCATTAGGATCACCTTGAACCTGGTTAAAAATATAGCTTCGCTGGGCCAGCCCTGGACCTAGTGAATCAAACATTGCAGGGCTGGCTGCAAGAATCTTGGATTTAAATACGCACCCCAGATGATTCTGAGGACCGGCCAGCTCTGGAAAGCACTGTGTTGAATTTAAGTTGTGTTTCTTCTTCAAATCCACCACCAAAGTTAAGGGATTCTGACATTAGACCACAGCCCCTGTTGCTGGTAGGATCACAACTTCATATGACTTTCTCTGGACATCCTCTTGGAATTACGGGAGGTGAATAGTTTCTGCAAGACCTTTCACTCATGTATTCTAAAAAAAATAACCCATGGACTTGTACAAATATTTATCTAAAAGGATGTGCATTGCTAAACTTAAAAAAAAAACACACAAATCTTCAACAATGAGGTGACTGAGCCAATAAATGTTGGTGTATACACATAACGGTAATTTCTTAGTAACTTACTGAGAAGTGTTTAGAAGATCAATGATGCAAATATGTTTACAATATATGTAAAACAAAAAACAAATTATAGTAGGATTCCACGTCTTCATATACAGAAGAAAACCGAAAATATAAATAAGAAAACGTTAGTACTATCTCTGGAATGGTGGTGGAACTAATCGCAATGTTTATTTTCTTACATTGCTTCTAACCCTCCAAAATTTATATAGAGAACATGAATTTTGAAATCTATAAAAAATGCACAAGTTATCTTAAAAGCAGCTTTGGGGTGGGGATCAATAAATGGGATCGAAAGGATGATTTAAGATATTAACTACTTACACTCTTGCCCATATCTCTTAAGATGATAAAGAATAGTTTTGTTTTTGTTATTGTTTTTAGAATAAATTCATAAAATCTCTAGAAAACGAGCAAGCTCGGTATCCATAGGCTAGATACAGTAAGAAATTTCTGGAACATAGAAAACAAGTGAGATCCCTAGATACTTAAGGAAAAGCAACCATGTGAAGGATGAAAATCAAAATAAAATCTCCTAGTACCTATAAAGAAAGATGTTTAAATATGAGAGAAAAGTTAACATGTTTGAAGAATCTACCCAAGAACTCCAACTTTGGTTCACTGGGAGGAGAAAGGAGAAAAAATGGGGAAGAGGAGGAACTCAGAAGACCAACAGAGACAACATGCTCAGTGGGAGAAAGGCATGAGCATTAAGATTAGAATAGCCTGCTGAGTTCAACAAAGCAAATCACATAATAACAAAAATACTGATCTCTTTCAGAGCAGGGCACTAGGCTGAGGGGTATATGTGCAGCAGGTATTTTAATCCTCATAGCAAACCTGAATTTGGAATCATCCTTTCCCTGTGTTATAAATGAGGCGACATTTTTTCAGATTTTTAAAATATATTTAATGAAATCGTTCTTTTAATTTCTTTTTTTTTTCTTGCTCTATTACAGTTGTCCTAGTCCCCCCCCCCACCCCCCCACCCCCCGCTGCTCTCCACAGCCCCGCCCCCAACTCCCAACGTTAACCCCCGCTGCGGTCCCAGGCCCGCGGGGCATTTGTACTGGCTCCTTGGCGGCGACTGTTCACGGGATGGTAAGACCTCTCGCCCAAGTACGCCTGGCACACACAATAGCCTTCCTCACTTAGTTAATAATCCCGATATCAAGATGGCGTTTCCTTTGTCAAGAGTGTTCCTATGACACATGGATTGGTATAAAAATAATGAAATATTTCTCTTCTGATGCAGGATATTCTTTCCTTAATTTATGGGCTGGTTGAGTCTTAAGAGCTGTAGCAAATCAACAGACAGTCACAGCTGCGTCCTCACGGAGGGACTTCAGGAGAAAGGCCTGGGGCTTGATCTACATTACAATGCCTGGAGGCCATTTGTGCGATGCCAGCTCTTGCCCTGACCGCAGATGGCAGGAACTAATACATGATGACCTTGATTGGATCACTTAAGCTTTCTGAGATTAAGTAGAAAATACAGTGAAATCAAATAGCATAGGAAAAATACTCAAGCCTCGTGCCTAGTATATAGAAGGTGCTGAGGGAAATAAATAAGTATTCATTTAGCAAATAAATAAGAAATGTGCTAAATTAATGCACCTTAGTAAGTAAGATGTGTGAAGAAGCAACCTGTTACTGTCTCAGCCCCAATATCAAAATGTAAGGTCTTCTGGAAGAAAAAAAAAGTCTCAGAGAAAGATTCAGTTTTCCTTCAGAATGAAGGGATTACTCCTCTGATTATGGGACCTACATTGTGGGATGGAGGAGAGGGGCAGAGCTTCAGAATGGGGAGAAAAAGAGGGCACTATATGGGAGCCAGGGGAGAAGACAAGAACTAGAAGCCAAGGAATAATAATACACCCAACGTCTCCACGCACCTCCTAGGAGCCAGGCTCGGCTCTGAGTGCCTCGTGGGTAGTTACCCCATTTCATCCTCACAATAACCCCCAAGTCAGGGACTCGCACCACATCCATTTCACAGACTGGTAAACTGAGGTGCACACGGAGCTAGAACTGAAACCCTTGCCCTCGGGCTCCTGAGCCCAGGCCCTTTGCTCCTACGCCACTGTCCCTCAGAAAAGTGACAGGAAAAAAAACATCCCAATGCTTCCCCTGTTGTCCTAGAAGATGGACTGAGTGACCAAATGTGTCTGTATCTGCTTGCTGTTGGACATCTCAGCTCCCAATCCCACCTCCGGCGAAACTAGCTCCGGGAAGGCTGAAAGGCATCTTCCGGCTATGAGTCTGTATTTGCCACGTCCTAGCACCTGCCATTCGTCAGACACTGAATCCAGAGGAGCTGCCGTGGGTCTGGAGGGGTCAGATGGCCAGCACTGCGTTTCTGGGAATCTGGGGTGCTTGGACTTGTCTTACAATTCTGATGCAACCTCCCAGCTTTTCCAGTTGCTCTGGGGAGTCTCCACTCAACAATGCAACAGGCCTGCTACCCAGCACTGGTACAAACTCTGTGATTCTGCAGGACAGCCCTGAGTTTACGAGGCTGACGTTTTCTCAATCAAAGCAATTTACTATGTGTTCAAGAGTTGTAGCTGTTCTTTCTTAAATCACTGTAAGAATTTATATAGATACACTCACAAACCAGAGAAAATCCTTTGATGGCCCACAGATCTCTGCTTAGCCAGTTTGCTAACAACCTCAAGGAAACATGACATTAAACGTCAGTAAAAACAAACATACATATACACGATATATATGACATGTAAATATGCATATAAAAAAAACAGGGTGGGGCAAAAGTAGGTTTACAGTTGTTCATATGGAAAATAAAACAATAATAAATAGTACTACAAGAATAAACTCTGTTTTGCATATTCACAACTGTAGACCTACTTTTCTCCCATCCTATATTTTATGTGTATATATATATATTCTATATATATATACACACACACACCACATGTGCATAATTTATATATGTACATGTGCATTTTGTGTGTGTGTGTGTGTGTATATAATTAGAGAGAGGGGAGAGAAACACACTTTAAAAGTTTCTATTTTTAAAAGGTATTATAAGTAGAAAATGCCAATAAGCAAAAAGGCGAGAAAAAACACTTACCCTGCCCGAAGTAATCACCGTTGGTTTTAAGGTCTACTCTTCCAGGCACTTCCCTATGCATACGCACTTATACAAAAACGTGATTATACTTCAGTAGTGTTTTCAACCTGCCTTTTTCCCCCTTAACGTTGTGAATAACATCGTCCTTGTTTTTCATGCTTTTTATCGTTGCCCTGACTGCCCTTTATTGGAACTTCCCATCATGTTCTATGGATCCAAAGGATTCTATAACATGAATATATCCGTCCTCCTGGACATTAGACTGATTCCAATTCTTTGCTCTTATAAACAACTGCTTAATTCTCTCAACACTTTGAGCAAATGCTACTCATCTGAAAGAATGGAAACTCAAAAAATACACTCTCGGCAAGTGGTCTGAAATCACGGGGAGTCCGCTCTGGCCCTAAACGTCCTTCTCTCTTTGGATCTTTCATTTTTCGATTGCACCTTTCCTGTCACCCAGTCATCACCCATCCAAACACTCCCTCTCCTGATCCCTCAGCCCCTCCCTGGCTCCTCACCTACCAGGTTTTCAGAAACAACTTTTCCTTTCCCTTGGGTTAAGTCTAGTTCCGCCGTCTCCTCTCCTTTGCTTTCATCCACGGGCCCTTCATCCTGTGGACTCACCCCGTCCTTTGAAGCCTGCTGTACAAAGACCCACGCGGGCCCCACGGGGACTGGAGGGGCCGCAGCACGTCCGGAGCCCTCCTGGAACGCACAGTGTAATTGGAGGTACAAGGTACAGGCACAGCGGCAAGCCGGTAAATTGGTTCTCTGAAGGGGGCAGGGGGCAACCTGAATTTTTTTTTTTTTTTTTTTTTTTTTTTTGCCTATTTCCACACTGTAGAATTATTCCCATTATGGCCAAGCTATCAACATGATGTCACTGAGCCCAGAGGTGGGGGAGATGCACATAAGCCATCTCCAGGACATAACTGCATGTCATGAAAAGTTAAATACTATGTGCATTCATGTGTGTGTGTGTACATATACCTCTGTGTGTGTGTACATATACCTGTGTGTGTGTGTGTGTGTGTGTGTGTGTACACACACATATATGGGTGCCCTTTAGCTTTGCATGGACATGCAGTCCTGCATGTGCACACCTGTAAGCAGACAACCAGAGCGGATATTCCTAAGTGGGCAATGCTGTCATCATCACCACCTCCTTCATCAATAACAGTTACTGAGCATTTATGATGTGTCCAGCCCTGCATTTTATATGGACTGCTTTACAACACACTCCTAGGGAGAGGTATCCCCATCACTGCCCTTTCACCCTTGCAAAACTGAGGGAGATCATTTCCCCGTGGTCATTTAATGCAGCCAGTGTGCAGCCAGGATCAAACCAAGGTCTATCTGCTTTGAGAGCCCAGGCCCGACCGACTGCCCGCTTCTGGGCTTCTTACCAGGAAGCTCGGCCTCCCGGCTCCACGCTGTGGACCCCCAAAGGCAGGCCGGCCATGAGTCCAAATGCGAGGACTGGTCTCTTGCTTCCCCACTATATCGCTTGGCCAGTGCACCACTGAGGCTGGTTAGTTACACCCAAAGTGGCCCTTTAACTTTCAATACAATTTTCTCTTCATTAATTTACCTTCTCTTTCCTTGGTATTCTTTCAAACTGTAGCTTTCTCGTGCCAGCTTATATTTACTTCCTGATCTTTATAAAAAATTTCGATCTCCTTATCAATTGTCATTGACAAGTCTTCATCATGAAAACCTGGGAGACAAGAGAACTTGTACAACTAGAATGAATGCATATCATCTAAAGAGGCAGATGAACGGCCCAAGAGGCTGGCCGGCTCACAAGGCGTCAGCAGATTAGGCTGTCATTCAGAAGGCTCACAGGTGTGTATAAACAGTAGTGTTGGTGTAGGAATTTTTGCAATAATTCTCCCCCTTGGCCCTGGGGAGTCTGAGTCTCGTTCCACAACAGAAAGACTTGAGAAAATTGGACAGAATTCAGCAGAACACCACAAAAAAATGATTCAGGCACTGAAAAACGAGATGAACAATGGCAGGATATGCACACCAGGAATCTTCCCGCTGACGGAGAAAGCCGAAGGGAGAATGAAAAACCGTCTTCAGTTGAAGGCAAGAATGAGGAATTAATATTTCTTGACTATTTACCATGTGCTGGGCACTGGGTTTGGCATTTTACGTGCATTACCTCCAATAACTTACAACTACCCTTCAAAGTAGGCTTTGTTAATGCCCGGGCTTTCAGGCGCATCAGGGGGTGTCCACAGGGGTTTGGGAACCCCTTCCAGGCCACACGGCAAACGCGCGTAGAGGCAGAGGCCAACCTGTGTCTCCCAGGCTCTAACGCTCATCCACATCTTTCCCGCTTTAAACACTGCTGCCTCTTCGGGGGCAATTCTCAACGGCAGCACAGCTGACAGTCGGGATCAGACAATCCTTTGCTGGGAGGGGGGGGCGCCCTGTGCACATTAGGGTGCTGAGCAGCATCCTTGGGCACTACCCACTTACATGGCAACCGCATCCTCAGTCACTCGGGTCAGGGTTAGGGAAGAATGTACTGACCGTGTAAGCTACGAACTTAGGTAATTTAAAGAGTTATAACTCTTGTTGAGCTATTGGGTCAGGCTGGGTACAGTTCTAAGTGCTTAATGTGTATTAACCCACCTCATTCACAACGGCATTCGTATTTTAGAAGTGGGGAGACTGAGGCAAGGGAAGGAAGGGAGCTGCCCAAGGTTTCACCACAAGTGCGCGGACAGAAGGCAGCCAGAGCCTAGCCCTTGAGGCCCACCTGAATTTGCCCCTACGCCCACTGCCTACCAAGAGCCAACAATGTATTAGATAAGGATGAGCAGCAAGAGTGAAACCTTTTACCTAAAAATAACTGTCTCTGCCAAAATTAATCCTGCACAGAGAGCCTCAAGAAGACTTTCTGATAGGACACAACACCCTCCCTTCAGCACGGAGCCAGAAAAAAGAAAGAAAAAACGATTAGTGGGGGACTCTGGTCCCCAGGAAAGTGAGAATAGTATCTATAGAAAATTCTGAGGCCCCATCCCCAAAGATTCTGATTCCATAACCATGGGTGAAGCCCAGAAACTCACTTTTTAAACAAGCTGCCTTGGCTCAAGCATCACCTACTGAGAAGCATCACCTGGGACCTCGGGCCTAGCTCAGCCTAGCTACACTCCTTCTATTAGACGTGACTGTTAGCAGGCGCCCTGCACCTTTTGTGATGGCACCATTCAGATTAAAGCAGGATTAAAACCCCGGGTGTTATCAGTGGCCACCATCGCAGCCCTGCCTTCCCGTGTACGTGGCCCGCCTCACAAGTGCGCACAGCGAGCCGCGATCTCCTGCTGAGCTCACTCGGGAGCCCAGCCCTGGGGCCTGGGATGCCCTTCCTGGCCCTCTCCCCCTCCCCAGGAGCTAGCCCGGAGAGAGCACATGGACAGGAGTCAGGCAGCCCTCTGCAGACTGAGGACAGCGCCGCATGAATCAAGGAGCTGACCCAGCCTGTGTGCCACCGTGCGCCCACCAGCCAGCACGCTCCAAGGCCCAGAGCATGTGAGGTGCTGACACATGTCTGTGGGCTGAATGGATGAGGGAGGGAACTGCTACTGACGAGGCCAACCAAACGACGAGTAACAAACAGGGGTCGTGACAAACCCGGCCCCTGGCCCTGTGTACACCGGCTGACCCACCCCAGGGGAGGGCTGTCATGGGCAACGGCTGGTACGCAGAGATGTTGAAGACCTGCCCCTTGTACAGCCAGGCTAAGGGATGGGCCTGGCTTTACTCTCTCATTGCTTTTTTGAACAGAGCAGGCGCTAGCTGGCTGGCGGGCAACTGGCCAGTCCCCAAACTGTGGGACGAGCCACTGGAAGCATCTCCACACCCAGACAGCCAACGCAAAGCATCAGCAGGCCCACGGCATTGTTTTTAACTAGGAAAAGCAGAAAGGAGAAAGACCATCCCAGGCACTCACTCTGCTGCATCTGTCAGGACCCCCGTGAGTCTCTTCCTTGGGTCCCTCCTGACAACGTGACACCCGCGGGAGGCCTGGGCAGGGAGAGGCTGGAGGCCCTGCCCTCTGTGAAGGCGCAATGCCCTTTTTCCTTCGGCCCGGAATCCCGGGCTCCCTCTGCCACCACAGCGCACAGAGCGAACTTCCCCCCACCCAGTCCGCTGTGGTTTCCTCCCAGCAAACCAGGCCTTGGGGCCTGTGTGTGTGTGCACCCTGGCCCGCGGCTGAGGCCGACTTTCTCTCCTCGGGCAGTGACCCTACCTCCCAGGATGCCGACCACGGGTCTGTTGACTTTCCCCCTTCCTGTCTTCTCCCATTTGCTCCGTCTCCCCATCTGTAAATGGCCTTGCTTTGGGTGTGAGGGAGGCCGCGGACCGCAGGCATGTGTTCTGTCTGCTCCAGCCGTGGCCCATCCCAGTCAAAGGCAGATGCCTGTGGTGCCCCGTCCTCGCGGGCAGGGGCAGCATGGCCCGGAGCGTGGTCAAAGGGAACCCTGTGTGTCTTCGTGGCTGCGTGTTTGGGCGGCAGCTCTCCCCTCATGTCTCGCTATTTTTACTGTAAAAAAACATTCTCTCCTGTCCGGGCTCCTGCCCTGCCAGGGAAAACGAGCTGGTAGGAAACCATCATGCAATCCTGAGCCCAGAGAGCCCTGGGTTCGAATTCTGTTCCGTCACTTTTTTTAGCTGCCCCTACTTCCTCTGGAAAGGGAACACTGCCCAAGGGACGTGGGGATAAGAGGGCCCCCCACATTGGCTCTTGTTAGGATGAGGAGTCAGAGAGAGTAGAAGGGTCCAGTGTCTGCTGGGCACTCCCCTTCCCACCCACCCCTTCGGGCTGAAACATAAGAAAAGGCACCAGGGACCCCCATCCGTCGCTCATGCTCACATGTAACCTGCCACTCTCAGTGCGTAGGAAAGAAGGCCCCCCGTCATTCCACGTTGACCTCTAGGTCCTTGATTTGTTATACATTTTTGTTTTTGTTTTTAATAAAACCACATTGCTACATTTTGTATTGAACAGTAAGATCCTCTTTTTAACAAGAAACAGAACAGAGATCAATTTGTACATCAGAGTGAGGAATTGTAAGAACCAGTGACCAGGGAAGAGATGCTTTTGTCCACGGAAAGAATAGCTACACTCTCAGCACTTAGTAGATGCCAGATGCTCGGCTAAGTGGTTTACATATTTTCATCCTATTCTTCCAGCTGCAAGGAACTGAGACCATCGATAATTCATCGACTCATGTCACCCAAAGGCCCAGGCACAACCGGACCCAAAAGTATAAACTTTGAATGGCGTCATCTGATGCGCTGTCTTCCCGTCTCTGTTGCTGCCTCTGAGGGTACCTGTCTCATTCTATGTTCGTCTTTCTGTCCCTGTCTCCCTCTGCGTCTCTGTCTCTGTATCTGTTTCTACTTCTCTGTGTCCCTCTGTCCAATTCCCTCCCTCTTTCTCTCTCTCTCTCTTTTCTCTCTCCCTCTCTCTCATATGCTCAGAGGTGTCTATGCTATGTGGGTGTTTTCCTAGAGCTTTAGAGTCTGAGTTATCATCTGGTATTTCTATCAGTCTCCATCTGCTTCTAGCACTGTGTGCAAACAGTAACATCCTCAGCTCAGAAAAAAGGGGACATAAAACATTTTTATTTGTCTGACCTGAGAAGCCATATGCACCGGAACGTGCGAAAGAAGTCAGAAAAAGGAAGAACAAGTTGTCAGGCCTGGTCACAGCCACAAGCGGAGTCTCAGGCCAGTTTTAGGAAAACCAGCCCCACAAGCGCCTTGTGGCCACAGGGCAGCTTTCCAAGCACTCGTGGCTTGTCTCAGAGGAGAGCATGTGGGCCTGGGTTCAAATTCTGCCTCTACAGCCTTCTGCTGTGTGATCTTGAGGACACTGCTTACTTCTCTGTGCCTCAGCTCGCCCCACTGTAGAACACGACCACTGATTCCCACTGTGGGAGGCTGCTCTGCGGAGCAGACCTGTGGGAAGCCTTTAGCCTGGGGCCCGGCCGGCGGTGGTGGTGGCGGTGATGTGGACCACGATGCTGCCAGCGAAGGGGGCAGAAAGAACGGTTCAGATGGTGCTGGTGAAGGGGGTGGGAGAATCTTTCTGTTCGCCCCTCTCCTTTCTATAACCCACGTGCACTTTGGAAAGACAGCGCATCAGCGACAAAGTGCCGCTGCCCTTCAGACACACTCCTCCCTGAGGGGCTTCCAGACTCACCGCTGAGCATGCCAGTTCCTTCAGCCCAGTTCCCACAGGAGCTGAGCATGAGCCACCTCATCTCAGGAAGGACTGAGCCAGACCCTGGGCTCCGTCCTGCAAGCGCCACCGTGAACAGACACACGCCTGTCCTTGCCGTTTCCTGCCCCCAGAGCGCTGAGCTTTCCGCGCACAGTGTGGCTTCCTTCCCAGCTCCCCCACTGTGCCCCCCTCCCCAGCTCTGCTCTGAAGGCCTGATGTCCTGGTTCCTATTGTACCTGAGGTCTCATTCAAGGGTAAGCCAAGTAATCAACAAAAATACAGATATTTTTTCCTTCTTAATCCAAACCAGGAACTCCCTCCTGCCTTGCTCCAACGTTACCAGGAGGAAACTCCTCAACCTGTAGAGAACAAGCTGCAAAAACTGAGGTGGGCCTTGTCGCTGCCAAACCGAATCAGACGTAGAGCCAAAGCACCAAGCAGGGAGCGGCAAATTTTAAAAGACGATATTGACTCAGAACTCATTTCACCCTTAAATGAGGGGCAGGTTCTTTTTGTTTGTTTGTTTGGTTTGTTTTTGTGGGGTTTTTTTGTTGTTAATGTTTTCTAGAGGTGAAGGTTCTTAAGAGAAGAAAGATACTAGCCCATCACGTTTTACAGAAACACGCTGTCTATGGAGATTTCAAAAAGTGTAATTAATATAAGGGGAGGAAGCGTAAGATCGGGAGCCAGAGGCCTGGGTTCAGGTCCTGACCCTTTGGTAGCTCGGCCTGCCTGAGCCTCAATTTCTACATCTGCAAATTGGGGATAAGCATGAAACGGGCCTCTCCATGCAGGTAGGGGTTGGCTTTGAAACAGTGAGGGGCTCTACAAAGATAAGAACTTTTTATTTTTTTTGGAATCACTGGAACATCATTCTAGAACAGTCCCCCACACAGCCTCCAGGGCAGGGACGAGACTCTCAGCTGTCCCAGTACAACGCCCCTGAGCCCGTCTCATTGTTCTCAAGGCCCCTCCCGAAAACCTAAGTTGTAATGAGGGCAGTGATCACTCCCCTGATAGAGGGCCAGAACAGGCCCGCACACGGCGCCAGACGGCGGTCTGCGATGAGCGTTAACAGGAGCCTCTGGTGCATTGAGGTGACGGAGGCGGCGGGCCTCTGGCCGGGTAACCTGCATATGTGCACAGGTTCCTGGGCTGGGCAGTCTGTTCCCGGGGAACTTTCCCAGAAAGCAGGGCCTGGAGGAATCTATCTCTGAGACCCAAATCCTCTCAAACAGAAGCACACGGGAAGTCAGGAAAAGACGATGACACTCATGGCAGCTGCAGCAGCTGGGCTCAGTGCCCAGCGGAGCCCGGCACAGGGTGAAGGGGTGACAACAGGCAGAGCAAAGATGCTCCTGCCAGGCCTCCCCTTTCATCAGTGCGCGTGTTCCCGAGCCACACGCACAAAGCCTACACTGCCGAGATGATGCCATTTTGCAGATTAAATAAGAGGAGGCACGATCCCTGAGCACAGGCAGCGCCTGGCAAACGCTGGCTGCTGACTTTGGTCAGAGTGGATTTTGCTCCCCTACTTGGTCCTCGGGTTTGCTTCCTGGGACAGGAGGGGAAACACTCGGCTGGTGTTTTAGGAGCGCTGATGTGGCCAAACATCCTGCCACAGTCTGCAGAGGGCACCGGGTCCTCCCCTCCAGCCCTGCCCCTCAGAGACCCAAGAGACCCAAGGAGGCAGGGGAAGCCAGAACCGCTGAGGAGAAAAGTCTGCAGTGGAAGCTCAGTTCTGCGCAGAACCGGACCCGCTGCTCCCGGGGAAAGGGTGAGGACGGCGTTCACCCAAGTCCCCCGTGAGCTGGGCAGCCGGTTTGGGGCACATCTGGCGGAGAATGAACGTGTTTGTGAATGAATGAGTCTCCCTGCAGGCATGTCACCTGTGCGTGTCAGACCAAATGCTGCTGAGCAGGCTCAGTGAATAAAGCACAGAAAGCGGGTGCCACACAGGGCTGCGGCCTCCTGGCCAAGTGGACCTGGACAGGCCGTTTAATCTCTCATCGCTCAGTGATGTCCTCAGTACAATAGCGGGCCCTCGGATATCTCCCTCACAGGGCTCCTGTGGGGACTAAAGGAGGTAATTCACCGGAAGCACTTAGGACGGGCCAGGAACAAAGAATCAACGAATGGCGGCTCTCATTACCATAATCATTAGCACTCTTCAGCTATCTCAAAAGAGTGAAGCCACCCAAGTTGAAGCAGTGATGCTGGGGACAGATAATAAGAGGGGCCCAATTAGCAGGTCCCCTCATAGTGCTTCTGTCACTGTTATAACAAGAAGGTGCTTGGACAGATTTGTAACGGTCCTTATTTCTCTCCCAGGCCTCCAGGAATGGAAGCCAATGATCAAACAGCTCCTGATAGCAACAGCTTATGCACATATGATACATATATATATCGTGTGTGTGTGTGTGTGTGTGTATTGTCCCCAGTGTCCTCTGCCTGTCGTTGCTGGTTGTGTTCCGTTTGCATGTTTTTCCATCGCGCTGCCTGGGCAAATTTGATACCCTCATTAGCCGGAAAACAACCGGCTGTGATCTCAAGCCTTTGGAAGGTCAGCTCAAGAAGCAGCATCTTCCTAGCAACAGTCGCTAGGGAAGATTACGAGGGCGGCCCCAGCTCTCAGTGGAGAGGCAGACACGGAGGGCTAGATAATTGGCATTTGTGGGAAGCGGGCAGGTGCGGGACTTGCCACTATCAAGGGCATACGTAATCTCTTTGGTCAGGAGTTCTGGCCAGACTTTTTGTTTTATCCGATGTCATTTCATTTTCCTAAAATATGAAAACACAGAAGTATCCAGTCCAAAGGCTTCTACTCCTGGTGGACACAACACCCTGTTTTTATACCAAATATTTTGCAATATTCCTTTTGCTATCCTTAAATGAAAGTGTAGGTGTATAACCTACGAAAGTGCCTAATCTTAAAGACAAGTATAATGTCCTGTAACACATATGATAAAAGTAATTGATGAGATAAATGTCGATAGGCAAATGTGTAGGCACAAATATGCTTAGAAGACCTAATAAACCTATCAGACGCTTTTATCTGGTCTTGATATATTATCCAAGTTTACCTTTCTAGATGACCTTTTTCGATAAGAATAAGTACATGAACAACAGGCACGGAACAACCAGGAACTGAATGCCTCCAGGTACAGGTTAGAGTGTGCTGCACCGGCATCTCACACGCTAGGGGCCATGTCATGCGCAATGGGATTTTTCGTAGTGGTGAACCACTCAGCAAAGCTATTTATAAACAAGACAAAGTGCATGTTTTCCATTTATGTCGTCGTCGTCGTCGGCAGCCATCCGTCTCGAGAGACGATGGTGTAGCTTCTTAAGTGTCTATCTGCACCACCGAGAATGGCTGTGCAGTCCGACTCGGGAGTGACACGGTATCTGTCTCCTCCCGTGTTGAATCGACATCTTGCGATGACGCTGAAGCTACAGAGCCTGAGCAGGGTGATATGGAGGGTCTGCTGTTGCCCAAGCAGCAGACCCTCCATTTATGTACCACTGGCCTTTCCAGAAAATTGAGTGTGTACTAAAACCAAAAAACAATAGTTTGATTTTGCGTGTAAAACAGACTTGGGCTCAAACCCCAGGTAACTAAAAACAACATGTTTCAAGGAGAGAAAAGGTGGGGGGAGGTGACCCCAGGTCACAGATGCCTTCGCTCCCTGGTTCGGTGGGAACCACCAAATGCCAGTACAACCCTGTCCCACCACTGTGACAATCAAAAATGTCTCCACAAACTTCCAGAATGTTCCCCAGGAGCATCAATGAGCCAGAGCAACGCCCCTCATTACAAAGGTGGGCTGGGTCGGCCCTCCATCGGCACACGGCTTCCCCTCATGCCACCCCCAGCACACGCGTGAAGATGGAAAATTCCTCATAATGGATTACATTGTCATCTCAATAAAGCAAAGATTAATCCCCAGAACCAATCTTCCCAGACAACTGAGTAAATGGATGAACAGAAAAAAACATGGGTCCAGTCTATTATATAAAGCCAATGAATTTGCTATTAAAGTGTGAAAGTAGAATTGATTATAACAGGGACACTGGCAATTTCCTGCTCCTATCCTTAGCAGCCTGGTCATCGCCATGAAACAGCAATGCCTACCCTCTTAGGAAGAGTTTTCTGACACATAATCAGAGCAAGAGCTCCAACCCCACCCCATAAAAGAAAACCAAACTTGGAACAATTGGCCTGAGCCATCCTGCCTCAGTGGTCCAAGCCAGCCCCCAAGAATGGTACCCTGCCATATTGAATGAAACTCTCCCTGGAGGAAAGAGATGAAATTCACTATTTGTCCTAAACTGGGAATGATACTTGACTTTGCCAACCTCCTCCGACAGAGCTGGGAGAGGCCCAGGAATGCGCATTTTTAGCTACCACCCCGGGTACTTTCTAAGCAGGTGACCCTTAGAAGGGACCCTGGGAAACACGCCTAAGCAGGCAAACTGGACTCCAGGGAGGAAGGAGGCAGATGTAGGAAATGAGAACAGAGAGAAACAAGACCTTTTCTTCCTGGAGCTAAGAGGTCAGGGGTGAAAGGATCCAAAGAGCCAGGGGTTTCATTGCTTCTTAGCAAGAGCACGTCGAGCAATAGCTGCCGCTCCCACCAGAGGTGTCTGTTTGCTTCCACGGTGTTACTATTTGAGTGCTTAGCACATCATAGGTGCAGAGTACGTATTTTTCAAGTGGATGAATGAATGAATGAATGAATGATGAATGAATGAATGAATGAATGAAGAGCAGACTGTAGACAATGATTTGGAAGCAGACCGGGTGTCTGGCAGTCTCTTGCTGTGGCTCCAGCATGGATAAGCACTTGTCTGTAGCAAGGAAGAGGGATGGGCAGGCACGGAACTAACCATCCTTCTGGCATATTCGAGGCCACAGAGAAGTGCCGTCTTGGAGCATTTCTATATTTCTAGCATATCTGAGAAGGTCTGTGAAACTACAACAGTTAAGAGACGTCATCAGGACGGAGCTGTATGGCAAGGCCTATCCCCCACCCCACCCCAGCCCTGGGAAATGCATTTTTGAAGCACAGAGAGCCGGGCAGTGGGACGGAACTCCTACTTTACCCAGACCAGGCAGACACGTTCCTAGCTCATTCCAGCTAGAGGTTTCATTCTGGGTTTGGCAGTTGTTTTGGGGTTTTTGTGTCCTAGAGATATTTCACTCTGAACTTAATTTAGGTTTAATAGGCAGCTATTATGTTAAATAGAGACCAGCTGAACTGATTATTTAAGACATAGTTATGGTTGGTTAACAACCGTGTGGTTTGACTGCTACATCTCAATGAAGGTTTCCCAGAGCTCGGCTAGTATTACGATTTTGTACGTGGGAACTACCCTCACCTAGCTCCTGCCCTCTCTCTAACAACTGCCTGAGAGCCTGGGCGCTCCCCGCTCTGCTACACCCCCGGTCCCCAGACTGCTGAGTGTATGAGAAGTCCTAAGCATCCGCAGAGACCAGGACACTGGAGCGGAGGTCACATGTGGCCGTGCAGGAGGACCCGGCCCTGCCGACAGGGAGCAGGCTCACGGCGACACGCCAGCCCCAGCCCTAAGCCACCTGTCAGCAGGATTCAGGACTTGCCTTCCAAGGGCAACGTGGCTTTGCTGGGAAACTCAGAAGCCGCAGCTGAGCCCGGGAGGTAACACAAGCACTTGGGACTCGGCTGGGAGAAAAGAATCTGTGTGTCACAAAGAGAACTAAGAAGAAAACTATAAGGGCACTGACTGTCTAGAAGTTTCCTCTAGCTCAGGATTGCTTAAGGTATGATTCGTGGACCAGTGTGGGTGGGTCAGAGACCTGTTCTTACTGGGTCCACAAACTGAGAGTGAGCCCTTAGAACCCTGTGCTGCAATCTGAAGTTGTCACAACACCCAAGCATGAGATCAGATAAGATGCACCTAGCGGTCAACCAGGGTGTAGGCCAGTTGGGGCGTCGCTGGGCTCATGGGCAGAGGTGCATGTGGCCCAGGCTGCGACTAGTCATGTGCACTTGGAACACGTATCTGCCTGCCAAGCATTAAAAATGTGAAGGCTGGTCTTCCAACTCAGACGCTGTCCTCAGCCTGCCTGCACGCTTTGGGGTGCATAACAAGACTTAAAATCTTCCCTGTGTGCACTTAAAACTGGCTGAAATGGTAAGTGTTATGTATATTTTACCACACTTTTAAAAAAATCTTTCTTAAACTGAATGCTTCTATTTCCAGAATTAAATTGAACCCGTTTGTTTTTTAAAGCCAAGAATGTTAATATAATAAAAATTACCGGACTGCACACATTATAGGGGAAAATGTTATGATATAAAAAGGATACCTGCATGATAAATTTATGAAAATTATATTTCAATAAAGCTGTTATTTTTTTTTAAAAAAAGAGAGCTAGGTGGATGGGTGGATGAACAGATACACAGGTGGATAAATACAAGGACACATAGATTTTATAGGAATTGGCTCACATCATTATAGAGGCTGAGAAGTCCCATGCGCTGCTGTCTGTAAGCTGGAGAACCAGGCCAGCCAGTGGGGTAATTCAGTCAGAGTTCAAAGGTGGAAGACTCGGGGGTCAGTGGTATAAGTCCCGGTCCAAGTCAGGCCAGAAAACCAGGAATGCCAATGTCTATGGGCAGGAGAAGACGGATAGCCCAGAGAGAGCAAATTCACGCTTTCTCCACCTTTTGGTTCTCTGTAATCAGACGCTCAATGATTGGATAACGCCCACCGGCGTGGGTGAGAGCGATCTTCTTTGCTCAGCCTACCGATTCTAACGTTAGTCTTTTTGGGAAACACCCTGACTGACATACCCAGCAATGATGACTTACGAGCTATCTAGGCATCTCTTAGCCTGGTCGAGGGAATGAAATCAACCATCGTACACTCATTCATTCAACAACCACGTGCCAACGCCAACAGTGCCTCGCTCATCAGCCCGAAGACGGGGACCTGACCTAAAACCCAGACCCTGCCCTCTGAGGCAAAGAAGCCAGCAGAGAAACAAGGACCCGACTCATGGCTGAAAACGTAACGCGCGATGTGAACAAAGAGCACTGGAGAGGGAGCGACAAAGGCTTGTCTTGTTCACATCAGGGGCTCAACAAGATCGCTGACAAAACTTTATCACTTCTCCCCTTCCCGTTCACAGAGACACTTTGTCGTGGCTGCTGGATACTACACTTCGACTCCAGGCACTGTGCCTGGGTCCCTCCGTGGCCTGGACTGCTCTGCACACGAGCCCAGCAGGCAAATGAGTCAACACCCCCCCCACTGCACCCCCAGACTGAAGGTCTGGGATCTGCTGACTTTGACTGAAACCAGCTTTGACATGCTAAAGCCGGAGACAAATTTAGGAGAGGAGGGCCTCCCTGCGGGCTCATCCCGGGCCAAGATCCTAAGCATCAGAAACACATTTTTTAATCTGAACCTCCATGAAGTAAAAAAAAAAAAAAAAATGGAATCGGCCTAAGTCCCAGGAGCAGGGAAAAGAAGGAAGGGCAGGCAACACGGGGATGACAAAGACGCAGCAGGATCTTTGCACTCGTGGGCCGAAGAGAATCAGGAGCCAAACTGAACTGCTGGACCAAACAGCAAATAAAGTCATTAGAGGGAAGGACTTCACCAGCAGCTTTTCCGAGGAGGAAAGTCAGACTTTGGGAGGCAGTTTCTCAGATGGGGCTTATTTCAGGCCTTGACAAGGAGAAGGAAAAGCCTTGGGGAAGCGTAGCTTTCAGAAGGCCTGGGAACAATGTGGAGGTCAAGCTGGAATTATTTACACTTCTCAGGGTGGGCCAGCGTGGATGACTGAAACCTTAGCCAGCCCAGTGCATCCATCAGCCTCCACGTCCGCTACCCTCTGGCGCATTGCTCAGCATCAGTTGTATCTTCTGTCCAGAAAACCCCCTCTGCCCAAAACCCTTATGTAAATTATGTCCCAAATAGCTCACTCCGTGTGTGAGTGTGTGTGTGTGTGTGTGTGTTTGTGTGCGTGTAAGTTACTTTCGCCAAGGCAACTTGTAACTGAAACCGCTATTTCTAATTTTTGCTAGAAAGTTATTGACTGATGTGTGAGTCACAAAGCCGGTTTGAGCCAACTCCGGCCTGAGTGGAACGCGCCTTCCCCGCCCCCTGCGCTACAAACACAGCGCTGTGGTGCAGCACAGACCCCCAGCTCTTGAAATCCAAGGGGTCGCCATCAATTCTGAGAGCAAGGGCTGGCCTGAGTGCCTGCATCACCCCAGCCCGAGTTCTCAGACCGCTCACGGCATCCTGATCTCCCTGTGTCTCCCCAAAGGCCTGCGGGGCAGACCCGCCAACAGCTGAAAGCTATAAATAGGACAGCGGGGGAGGGCAGGGGTTTGAGCAGTGAAATCTAACAAGGCTTCAGATGCAATGGGCCAAGAAAGCTCTTGGGAGGGACAAAGAAGGAAAATATCTGTGGTGTGCTTCCAAAGCCAAACAGAACGTTCACACCAACTCCACTGACTGGCTGTCAAAGAGAACCTGAGGGGTTCTTCTGACCCACTGACATTACCTGGGGAATCTCACTTCTTCATATAATATCCGATGCAGGTCAGTGGCCAGGCAGCACTCACTCGTAGGTGCCTGCAGAACGGGAACTCCACAGGACACCTGAACTTGGCACAGGGGCACACGCTAACCATGAAGCATGATATTGCGGCCAGGGGTGCCCCTGGCAAGGGCAGTTTCTGTTTGCTGGGCTGAATGATAAACGTCCGTCTCCCCACATGGATCCTAAGCTCCCTCTCTGTCCTGCTTGCTAGTGAATGCCCAGTGCCTGCTACAGTGCCTGGTGCGCGGAAGGTGCTCACCATCTCCTACCCTCTCCCTCCGGCCTGGCCGGCCTCTGCACCACAGCACGAGCCTCACTCCTCGGACCTCTCGCTTCACGGTGCTGTGATTCCGTTTCCCTACCCGCCTCCCCTGGGCCGCTTCACGGCCCCAGCGCCTCATACGCTGCCTGGCTCGCCAACGCTTGTAGAACGAATGAATTGCTCCCTAAGGTCGTCGTCGGCAGCCGTCCGTCTCGAGAGACGATGGCGTAGCTTCCTGAGAGTCTATCTGCACCGCCGAGAATGGCTGTGCAGTCCGATTCGGGAGTGACAATCCCTGCCGCACTTGGTACAGGTGAAGGCAGATGGCTGTTGTTGCTGCTGCTGACGCTGCTTCCGCCTCGATCTTTTCTGGACCGCCTCCTCGTTGCGCGCAGCCTCCGCGCGTGACGTACCTTGCCTGACCGCGAGCCTCCAGGCTAGGCGGTCGTCTGCTTGAACTTCCCATGTGTTGAGATTGATGGAGCATTGTGTCATGTCCTTTTTGCAGATGTCTTTGAACCGCAGTTTTGGGCGCCCTATCATCCTCTTGCCTTCTGCTAGCTCGCCGTAGAGGAGGTCTTTGGGGATACGGCCTGCATCCATTCTTTTGACATGGCCAAGCCACCTGAGGCGTCTCTCGCTAAGAACTGCATGCAAACTGCTCATATTGGCTCGCTTCAGCACCTCGGTGTTGGGGACCTTATCCTGCCAGGCGACATGCAGGACGCGTCGCAGGCACCTCATGTGGAAGCTGTTGAGTTTCCTTTCGTGCCTTGCGTAGGTGGTCCACGTCTCGCTGCCATAGAGGAGAGTGCTGAGTACGCAGGCTTGGTAGATGCGCAGTCTGGTTTTCTCAGTGAGGCTGGAATTGTTCCACGCTCGCCGGTTCAGTCTGGCCATAACTGTGGCTGCCCTGGCGATTCTCCGGTTGACCTCCAAGTCGACTGACAGATAGCTCGAGATGGTGGACCCGAGGTAAGTGAAGTCGTTGACAACCTCCAGGGTGTACCCGTCGATGGTGATGCATGGGGGAGTCCCCGTGCCTTGAGCCATAACATTCGTCTTCGTCAGGCTGATGGCTAGTCCGAACTCCTTGCATGCGTGGGAAAGGCAAGTGACTAGCTGCTGGAGTCCCTCTTCGGAGTGTGATGTCAAAGCTGCGTCGTCGGCGAAGAGCATCTCACGGATGAGCACCTCTTTGACTTTGGTCTTGGCTCGTAGACGGGCCAGGTTGTAGAGCTTGCCATCGGATCTGGTGTGAATGAAGACACCCTCGCTGCAGTCCTTAAAGGCGTATTGGAGGAGCATGGAGAAGAAGATTCCGAACAGCGTAGGCGCGAGGACGCAGCCCTGCTTTACTCCGCTGCTGACTGGGAAGGCCTCAGAGGTTGCGCCGTTGTAGGACACCATGCTGTGCATGTTGTCGTGAAAGGACATGACCACAGCAAGCAGATGTGGTGGACAGTCAATCTTCCGTAGCAAGTTGAAGAGTCCGCTTCGACTGACCAGATCAAACGCCTTCGTGAGGTCAATAAAGGCGAGGTAGAGTGGTTTATGCTGCTCGTGACACTTCTCCTGCAGCTGGCGTAGGGAGAAGATCATGTCCACTGTTGAGCGGCCAGCTCTGAAGCCACACTGGGACTCTGGGTAGACGCGGGAAGCAAGGGTCTGCAGGCGGGCAAGAGCGACCCGGGCGAATACTTTGCCGACGACGCTGAGGAGAGAGATGCCCCGGTAGTTGTTGCAGTCGCTGCGGTCTCCTTTGTTCTTGTACATGGTGATAATGTTGGCGTCTCTCATATCCTGGGGGATGTAACCCTCCTTCCAGCAGAGACAGAGTAGACGGTGGAGCGGCTGTAGCAGGACTGGTTTCCCGCTCTTTAGGATTTCTGGAGGGATTCCGTCGCTTCCTGGTGCTTTCCCGCAAGCGAGGCGGTCGATGGCTTTGCCGAGCTCTGCCGCAGTAGGTGGGGTGTCTAGCTCCTCCATGACTGGTAGGTCTGGGATGGCGTTAAGAGCAGTGTCTGTTACGGTGTTCTTCGTTGCGTATAGCTTGAGGTAGTGCTCAGTCCACCGCCGCATTTGCTGTTCCTGGTCAGTGATGACCTCACCTGTCTTGGACTTAAGGGGGGCGATCTTGGAGGGGATTGGGCCTGTTGCCTTCTTGATACCCTCATACATTCCTCGTGCGTTGCCTATATCGGCGGCTTCCTGAATGCTTCTGCACAGGTTTAGCCAATAGGTGTTGGCACAGTGGCGGGCGGTCTTCTGGACTTTGTTCCTGGCAGCCCGTAGAGCTTGAAGTGTACTGGGAGTGGGCGTGACCTTGTAAGCCAGTAGGGCCTTCCTCTTAGCCTCGATCACGGGTTCCATTTCTTCCCAGTGAGCCTCGTACCAGTCAGCGTTCTTCCGCTCTTTCTTCCCGTAAGCAATAATGGCGGAGTTGTATATGGCGTCGCGGAGACGTGGCCAATTGGATTCGATAATGTCATCTGCCGCCACTCCCTCGCCGAGTGCATCTTCCATCTTGTTGATGAATTGCTGGGTCTTAACTGGGTTGCTGGCACAACTGGTGTTGATGCGTGGGCGACCCTTCATCTTGGAGTGGTGCAACCTCTTCGGCATTATGCGCACCTTGCTTACCACGAGGGCATGGTCCGTGTCGCAGTCTGCACTGTGGTAGCTGCGGGTGAGGAGGGTGCTGCCAATATCCGTTCTTCTGGTGATGACGAGGTCAAGCTGGTGCCAATGACGGGAGCGGGGGTGCCTCCATGACACCTGGTGGATCTCTTTGCACTTGAAGAATGTGTTTGTCCCGCACAGGCCGTGGTGACACAAAAGCTCAAGCAGTCGCTGACCATTCTCATTGATCTTTCCTCTCCCAAAGTTTCCAAGGCAGGTGGGCCAGGCCATGTGGTCGGCTCCTACTCTTGCGTTGAAGTCTCCAAGGAGATAAAGAGCGTTACTTCTGGGAATCTTGGATAACGCTTCGTCCAGTGCATGGCAGAACTGTTCTTTCTCTTCGGTGGTGGCGCAGAGGGTTGGGGCATACGCGCTAAGAATGCTGACTGGGCCGAAAGTTGTTGACAATCGGAGGGTAAGTAATCTCTCTGTGCCTCCTGTGGGAGGCTCTATGGAGTTAAGCTCCCTAAGGAAGGCACACAATTTAAAGAAGCTCCCACCCTTGACTATCTCCTATTAGGTACGTTAACAACTTCGGACTTCTCGGTTTATTCGTAATGTCATATATTCATTCCTTACATGTATTTTCAGCTTGGGAATCATGAATAACACGCTCCTTTATACACACAACTCAGGAAAGCTGACCTGCAGCAGACTGCAGAAGGAGAAGAAATAATCTGTCTCCTAGAAGTTCTTTTTTCTTTCAAAACACAATTACTCAGATGGAGCCCATGCTAAGCTAAAACCCTCAGACTTCTTTTCCTGTTTCTGTTCTTAGGACCATCATCCACCATTCTGGGTGTGTGCAGTTGATTTAGTGTACCAGCAGGTGAGGTCCTTTTGCGTGACTGTCCCTACGGGAAGCCTGCCACCAAAAGCCGCACTGTTCCCACTGCCAAAGCCATGCCCATGGCTCCGTGAGGCTGTGTCCACCTGGGTTCCTGCCAAGGGTTTTCTTGGCTTGTTCTCTGTTCCCGAGAAGGAACAGCCTGATCCCTCTGGGCCGTGGGCTCCAGACGCGCCCGCCAGCGCACCTACCTCTCCGTCTCTCAGGTGACCCCGGGGCTACTGGCTCGGCAACACCCCTCTCCCCTGGGGGCGGCATCCACATGTCCCCAGAGGCTGCTGTGCAGAGCCTTGCTCCTGTTATGTGGGCAGAACCATTCCGTACAGTCTGGGTGCATTTTCCTTTATGAATCCCTCCAGAAAGGTAGTTTTTTCTAATACCCAGACCTCCCGAGGAGGGGAGTGGATTCCACGATCATTGTGCAGTTTTTTAGACTCTAACTTACGACTCTGCAATAGGATATGAAATTGATTTTGAGGGCTGGGCCAGCACTGAGTGTACAGAAGTTCTTTACGACAGGAGAAGGAAGGACTGAGCACTGTCTGTTTCAGTTAAAGGTGAGAGAAGTTTCCCGTGAGGAACTGGCTAATGCGAAGGTGGGGGCTGCCCAGGACAGGCCTTCGGAGCGTCAGGCTGACCTTGCAGGTTGAAGCTACCATCACAGGTGGGATTTCTTCTACCTCACGGAAGCCTCAGCTCTGGTCTTACTGACGGCCTTTCAACTGATCACACCAGGTCCACCCAGATAATCAAGGATTCTGTTCCTTATTTAAAGTAAACTGCAGACTTTAATCATCTCCGGAATACCTTCACAGTGACACCTAGCTTCATGTTTGAATTGCTGGGAACTGTAGCCTAGTGATACAAAAGAACAGATGTAGAGGGGGTTTTTTTGTTTTTTTTTTCACTGTGAAATATTATGGTGGTACAACCTTAAGACTAATATAGTTGAAAAAACAAATTAGTAAGTTTGTCTCAAGAAGAAGTAAAAGAAATGCAAGGACCGACAGTCATGGAAGAAAGCAAACCAGTTTCAAAGAACCGCCTCCTCCCAAAAAGGCTTTGGGGTCAGACTGTCGTCACAGCATGTTCTTTCAAATGCTCATGGAACAGATAATTCTCACATTATGTAAACTGTTCCAAAGTGCAGAAAAAGATGCAATCCAATCCAATTTATTTGATAAATCTAGCAGAGCATTAAGAACAAAACCTAAAAAGGGATATGGTACGAAAGTGAATAAATTAATTTCATAATAAAGAAAAGTACAAATTTAAATCCTAATTAAATATCAGCACATTGAATTCGGGAGCACAGCAGAAGAAAACGACAGCTTCTGGGGTGACATGGTAGACTGCACCCGCTCCTGCCATCTGCCACAGCGAGGACACACGCACTTCCTGAGGGGTGAGTGGCACAAGCGGGGGGGGGGGGCTGGTGCCTCACACAAGGGCTGGTGCCTCACACAAGAAGGAAGCCCGCTGAACAGGGAACACCCCCTGACTTACCCCCGCCGCCCCCAGCAAGAGGACAGACCTGTTTGTAGGAGCACTGACCTAAGCAGCAAAAAGAACTTTATCTCCTACATCTGGGAACAGTGCCGCCGGAAGCTCCACAGTCCCCCAAATACCTCCTCGCTGTGCCCCACGAGATGACCACCATCCCTGTGCCCACCACACAGGGAGCACAGATGGCCAGTTAGGAAGGGAGGCAACAGCAGCCGGCAGGGGGTGGGGGGGTGAGCCCATCCCCATGTACGGCAGAGGGAGGGAGGGCAGGCGGGAGGGAGAGCCCAGCTTGAGCCCGTGTGGAAGAGGGCAAGGAGCAGGACAGGAGTTGAGCCGGGGACTGCGGCGTCCAACCGGGCTGAACGCTGGTACCTCAGGGGGCCCCGCGCGTGCAGGGCCGGCGTGCCTGCAGGTCTAGCCCGGGAGGCAGCATGGAGGGCGTGTGACTGAAATAAGCACCCGAGGAACGGCCTGTGTTTTTCTCCTATAATTGTATTTTTTTTTAATTGTCTACAACAAGCAGATAATACTTTTATAAACATAAATTATTACGACTGAAACTGACGCTGTGGATTGTGTGGAAAGGCAAAGTCTGCCATTTAAGGAGTATTTAAAGGAGGCTGCGATGGGTCAGGATTTGGGGTGCACTTGCCATCACATATCTAAAGGGGAGCCCTTTGTAACCATGAACTCCATAAAGAAAACGTACGTTCCAGGTACTAATGCTTGAAGAAAGGATAGGCTTATGCTGGGATCGCGCAGGTTCCAGAACAAGTTCATGATTTCCAACCTCGGGGAGACAGACTTCAGTTCTATGTGAGGATAACCTCTTTCCACTGGGCAGCCCAGCGTGGCTCACGTGTGTGTGTCCAGGTTCTCCATCAAGCTGCCTTATCAGCTCCTGAACAGCCTCAGTAGCCTGGCCCATGCCCCAGTTCCAGGGCTCCCAGCCCGGAGCTAGCTGCCTCGTGCTAACCCCCGCCACACGGGCTGGGCCCTCGCAGGTCTCACCGATCCATCCTGCGGAGCTGTGCGAACTCACGCACAAGAATGCCACCCACCCCCAAGCACTGTCTCCTCAACGTCCCTGAGGAGGACCCTCCGCAGGGGTCACACGCCACTGCCAAGGATGTGAGAAGTGGCCCAGTTTTCCCCACTCTGTTCTTTACGACGGAACAGTGAGATCATTCTCGAGGCAGCTTCAGGGGGCAGGGGGAGAGATAAAACTTCACAACGCCATAGGAACGGCGGTCTGGTTAGCAACGACGGAGCCTGACTTTGCTAGAACACCTGGCGCACTGGGCGCATTCCCTCCGTGTGTTTGCAGCAGCTCCAACTCTCCGGCGTAATGAAAATATCCTGTACAGCATTACGAAGAATCGAACCACCAGAGTCTCCAAATCAGAGTTACAACTAGGTTTTCCGGTGAAGTAAGGAGCCGTGGAGGCTCCCTGACAGGCGCAGAAACCCGCTCTAGCCTCTGGAGACCTGGGCAGCCTCAGCCCGTCCGCAGCCCCGACGCTCCCAGTCCTCCACCAAGTCCACGCCTCTGCTCGGGCCTGAGGCCCCTTGCCCTGCTTTCTGCCTCACCCCTGAAGAATCCCCTCGGTTTTCCTGAACGTCTACTTGTCCACGCAACCCCCAGTTTTCTGCTCCCTCCCCGTCCTCTCCTGGCAACCTGGCCACATCTCTCGCGGCCGGCCTGATGACACTTCTTGTCACTGTCTGCCTCTCTCTAGGCTGGGAGGCCCCGGGGGTAGGATCCCTGTCTTCTCAACTCAGCTCCCCTTCTGCCGTGCCTGGCGCACTGTGGGCGCCCAGCAAGCTCTGGCTGACTGACTGAGGCAGCCACACCACCCCAGAGGGGCTCCCCCTTTGCAGTCCATGCAGCAGTGTTCTGAAACCAACGGGACTGGGGCTGGGACACTGTAGGCCCCACAAATCAATCGGGTTCATGTGATGATTGTGCGCTTTGGTTAACTGCCAACCCAATCAGTTCCCAGAGAAAGCTGGCATCTTACACAAAGTTGAAACAAGGCCGCTGGTTCTGAAAGTGCATGTGATGTGCTTTCCCGGTGGGCGAGGGAACTTAAGAGGAATATTTACGATGCGCATGGATGACATCCTAGCCATTGTCCACACTCCTTTTTATGGCATCATAAAGATTACTTTCGACGGTCAGGCTGGCTGCTATCTTCACCGAATCCCCTAACGCGCACCCTCGCCAAGGGAGCATTTGTGCGAAGGAGCAGCATGTCAGCAACACGCAACAAAGGGTTATTGACTGCCTGCTCTGAGCGGGGCATTGAGCAATGCGATTTGCCTCCAAAGCTTTCAAACCTGCTAAAAATATTCTCGATCCCACAAACAGTCAGGACAAAAAAAAAAGTTTGCTCCCGTCTCCCCCCTGGGGCCCGCTGGGTGAAAACACACCTAGGGCCGCCCCGAGAAATAAAACCGCCCTTCATGGACCTTCGGGACCCTTTGAAAGGTTCGGTCTGCAGCTGGCTCTGAAGAGCATGCTCATTCCCTTCTGCACACAGGCCCCGTTTCCAAGCAGCTGAGCTCTGGGGCTCCCTGCGCTCCCTCAGCCCTGAGAGCTTGTCTCACCGAGTCCCAGAAACTGGGCGGAACTCAGATGGCCCCACCCTCTTCTCTCCCCTGCCTCGGAATAATTGAAAGGCACCTTCAAAGCAGAGGGGACAACGCTGATACTGACTCCTTTCAGCCCCAGTTTCTTCATCTGAAAATGGGAGTAATGCTGCCTTACCTCCCACCCCGCCAACCCCGACCCGGGCTCTCGTGCAGAAGTGGCTGCAAAGAGGGAGAAAGGGGACTAACTGGGGAGGAGCATGTCAGGAGACTCAACCAGCCTCAGTGAGGAGCCAGGACTGCAGGGGAAGGAGGAGGACGGGGCAAGGTCATGCCAAGGCTTCTAGCCCAGTTGCCATGGCAACTCCATGGACCACAGCAGAGGAGCCACCCTGGCTTTGACAGCTAGTGGCTCCAACTTCTGCTGTCCCACCGCATAGCCCGTCTTCACTACCCAAACCCTGTCCCCCCTTAAGCCACAGTGTTTCCTCTACCAGGAAGCCTTCCTGGCCATTAGACGGGAAAACAATCTCTTCCTTTAGTGTGTGTGTGTGTGTCATAGCATTTTGGAATCACTGATTTTGATCCCTCTCCATGAGGTAGGAATGATGTGCCTGGGTGCCTCGGACAAGCAGGCGGAAATCAGATGGGGCTGAAAAAATCCAGGTGGTATACCTGGAGGCAGAGGCCTGGGCTGGGAGACGATCCTAGAGGCATCAGAGGTAAGAAGTGGACGGGACAATCCAGAGAAAGTACAAGCTGGAAAGAAAGGAGCCTCCATGAGGTCTAAGCGGAATGTAGGGTGTGGGGCAGGCACCTGGCGGTCCTCACCCAGGCAGCTTTAGCGCTCCCTCTCCCCAGCACCCAGCCTCCTGGGCCAGTCCCCATTCGGACGTCCTCTTTCATCCCCAAAGGGCCATTGTCAAAGGTCGCTGAAGCCTTCTTCTGCCCAGGATCCCCTTGCCATGAACAAGGCCACCTCTTCTAGCCCCGAACCCAGGATTATTTTCCTTTGATGACTGAAAGGGAAACACTCCACTCAAAAGCAAACACCAACAGTCTTTAGAAGTGTTTCTTTTCAGCGCCTGGTGCACAGCCCTGTTTGGAGGCTACCCCTGTCATTACCTAATAAAAGTTTCTGAGGCAGAGCTGAGGGGGCCATTTAAGCTGGTGAGAAAAGCTATTGATTGCTGACATGCTGCTGGCTCCTTGGGTTTCAGATATCAATAGCTCATCAATGCCTCCTTCTGAGTGGTTCACAACTTGCCTTCTCTCCCCCTCCAGACAGAACAAGGGCAGTTCCCACCTTGGGAAAGAAAGAAGAGCTCGCCTTCACGTCACAGGCCAACAGATTTTCTTTGTTTCAAATAACCCAGTTTTCACTGGCCCAATATTTATTACATATGCATTCACCTCCCAAACACCCTCTGTGATACATGATACACTGAACTTGAACCTCCTTCCCTTGACCGAGACACAGGGGCCCCAGAGCATCACAACAAGGCCGCACGCAGGTCCAGGGCTGACCCAGAGTCAGCAGTGTCCCACCGGGTAACAAGGGTGTCAGCTGCCTGTCTGTGTCTTCAGGACAGCGGGCAGGAGAAATTTTAAACGCAAGCGCTGCTGGCTAATGAAGCACAGTCTCCATCATCTCCCCGCGCAGTCTCGACCCTGCAGAATCAATTTCTGCTCAGAGGCTGATGCTCCCCAGGTCTGGACCTACTTCTGACGTGACAATGTCTTTGAGCCCCAGACGGGAGCTCCCCACCTTCAGGGCATCCTCAGAGGACCTGCAGACACCTCGATCTCAATACGTACAGAACTGAACGCAGTATCCTCCCCCCAAATCGGACTGCAGAACCGCATCTTCTCAAGACTACTGAACCGCCCACATCCTCAAGTCGTATCTATGAAAATTTTCTCAACTCCTCCATAACCAACTGCCACCGCCAAAGCCTGTTGACATTAAATGCTTGAGACGTCCACCTCTCGCTCCTCTTAGAATTGATCCCTCGTTTCCCCTCCAATCTGCTTTTCACTCTGGAGTCAGAGGGAGTGTCTCTAAAACGTGGACCCAAGCCTGATCTGCCCAGCACTGACCTCTGGGTGCTTTCTGCTCCCAAACCCAAGGCTCCAGCCAGAGAGATCTCCCTGCGGTTCCCCCAGATGCCCCTACCTCCAGCCTTGTTCAGGCTGCCTGTTCCCCAGAAAGCCCACTACAGGGCTGCCCTGCCTGACCCCTTTTCCTACCCTCGGTGCAGCTCATTCAACCGTCTTGCTTATCCCTCGAAATCTGTACTCGTCCGACGCCTTGCAGTCCTTCTCTTCCAGGTCAGTCTCTCTTATTAAAAAAGTGGGCTCTGGAATGGACCCCCGCTGAATCCCAGCACCTAAGCAGCACTCAGAAAAGCCCATCTGCCTAAGGAGCAAAAGAAGCGTTTCTGCCTCCTCAACCACGGCCCTTTTTCCTAGGATGGCCCACATACGGACCTAAGAAAGTAACCGGTGTTGGGGTCCAGACCCCATGGACGAGAACCCATGGGGTGATTCAGATTGATGTGCTAAAGGAAGGTCCCCCAAAAGTTTGCAGCAGGGACCCCTACCCTTTAAGGGGGAGAGAAAGTGGTGCAAGCCCCTCCCCCATGCCCTGCAAGCCCAGTGTTCCCCCAGAAAACTCCTTCTGTCCCCCATGTATTTTCTCCAGTCACCGAGGAGGGGAAGGAATGCCGGCCGCAGGGGCCTTATTTCTTCAGTTTCTTTAGCCAGGAACATTTTATGGTTTAATGCCTGCTCCTCTCCTCCCAGGCAGAAGTGTGAGCGGCTCCCTACTGTGAAGAGTGGCTCCATTCCCAGAGGGTCTTTTCACCGGGAAATTAATCTGCCGCCTGAAAGTAATCTACAGCCTGGAAGTAATCCTCAGCCTGAAAAAATACCATGACGTGGCCCTCGGACCCCAGGGGCCCCAGCTCAGAAGACAGCTCAGCACTGGGGGGCAAGGCACCCACCACACAGGCTGCCCCTTCCCCTGGGGCTGTCAAGGGGCCCTGTGGCCTCAGACTTGGCACTGCACCTGTTTCACCATTAGAGTCCCCATTTGTGACATGGACAAATCTGACTTCATGCTGTGGCTGTTGTCTCTTCAGTGTTTCACAGCTCGGAGCCAGCCCTTTGGGCTTGGGGCAACGGTCACAAGTGCTGAAATGGTCCCTGCCTCAGGCAAGTCTCCCATAAAGCGAGAGAAGCCAGCCATGAGTGAGGAACACCCGTGCAAGGTATGGCGGATGTCTCCCAAGGTCAATTCATTGAATGAAACGCTGATTTGCTTAGGAGGAGGCCATATCCTTCTCAACCCCTGCCTGTGGTGGAAGCTGTAGACCTACCTGGTTCCAATGATGGGCGACCTCTCCTCTCTTTGGGATGGAGGCAGCTGAGAGCCACCAACCACTGTGTGTTGTGGGCCAGGCCACGGCAGCGTCTAAGGGAGGAGGATTTAAGAAAATTGCTTGATAAATCCTTGTTCCTTAAGCTCAGAGCCTGGCGGTAAGACTCAAACCGCTCAACACCCACCCAGTGTAAGAATCTGGTTCCCATCACGGGGGATGGGGGGGGGAGGAAAGAGAAGGGGAGGGGAAGGGGAGAAGCTAAAGTGACTGCACCTGATGGTCAATAACTATTGCTAGTTATTGAAAAATAAACATCCATAGTCTAGAACTGAACTCCAACGTAAGGAGTGACAGATGAGGCCAGAAGAACGAATGAAATACGGATTCATGCTACAACATGCATGGACACCCGCTAAGCCAGTTACAGAAGACCCCACCCCATGGAAGTCCATTTACAGGAAATAACTGAAATGTCTAGAATAGATGAATCCATAGACTAAAAGTAGATTCACAGTGACCTCGGCTATGGGGGAAGGAGGGATTGGGGGTGATGGCGAAAGGGTTCAGGGCTTGTTTTGGGGGACTGATGAAAATGTACTAATATCCATGGTGACTACACAAAATCACTACTTTGGGAATATACAAAACATCACTGAACTGCATACTTTAAGGGGGTAAACTGTATCATATGGGAATTGCATCTCGCATCTATATATATACATATATACAGAGAGAGAGAGAACTTTTTAAATTGCACCAGGGCTCTTGTGCTTGCTGTACGGGGGAGAGATGGTTATAAACACTGATTAGTTCTAAATGCTGGCAGAGGAAATGCTGACTATTAATTCAATTATCAAAGTAAGAGCCACTCCTCTGTCACAAGAGAGCAGACGAATCAAGAAATGTCACCCTCAAACACTACTTGCTAAACTCATTCTATTCCTAGATTCGTTTGGGGGTTGGAAGGAATGTCATACTGGTTGTTTGGCGGATGTGATAAAATGAAATATATGCTTTATAATAAATGTCAGCGCTGGCAGCTGCGATACGTGTGAAAACAGAACTCTCCCCGTAGGGTGTGAAGTGAGCGCTCTGCTTGGAGAGGCTGTGGGGCAGAGCCAGAGGGATGGGGCTGAGGCGGAGAAGATGCTAGAAGGAACACGGGGCGGGGAGCTGGGTGTGAGGATGGAGAAGACGTAACATGCAACTCCTAATCCTCATGGACCACAATGAAGGAGGCCTGGTCGATAGTAGCACTGGACTCTGCTTGCTCTCGCTCACGATCTTAACACTCGGTCTTGCCCGAGCCTGTGGTTCACAAACTTGCATGTGCACCAGAATTACCCAGAGGGCTTGTTAGAACGCAGCTTACTGGGCCCATCTCGGAGTTTCTGACTCCGTAGGTCTGGGGTGGGGCTCACAGAGTTTTTATTTCTAATCAGGGCCCGATGCTGCTGCTGCTGAAACCAAAGCCATTCTGCGGACCGCCCTCTGAGCCACAAGAGCAAAGGGAACCTGCCAAATGCACTTCAGATCGCAGAGGGCTCTTCAGCAGGCATTTCCTTAGTCTGTTCTGGAGACGTTCCAGGGGCAGAAAGACGTCAGACAGAGGAGCTGCTCTGCCCCTGGAAGACCGGCTGGGCCCTCCTGCAGTTTAGGTTGGATTCTGGCTTCTTGCTTATTGACTGCATCGGTCAAGCCACCCCGTAACAAATCCTCTGAAGTTACTGCAAGAGTACTGGGCACAGCCGTGTGGCGCAAGTCTGTGCTCATTAGGAGGTCGTCCACACTGCGTGTCTCCCCCTGGGTCGGACTCAGAATGGTTTGCTTCAACCAACCTGGTATTTCTCGGCGCTTGCCCATCTGCAAAGTCTGCACCTGAAGACACCAAAATCCCACGAGCGTTTCTTACAGGTCTCCGAGCGTAGTCTTCAAGGTTTCGATGCACAAATCCATGGAGTGGCCACACACGCGTGTGCACACACACACGTCCCAAGCGTCTTGAAGCTTCTTTCAGCATGAATGCTGAGTGCTTACTATCTGCTGATAATAATACAACTTGTGATTAGAAACAAGTTACTCTAAATTATAACCTGCTTTGCAGGCAAATTAATGAATTTGAACCCAAGAAACCTCTGTCTCCAAAATGCATTTTTTTCCTCAGCCTTATGGAAATACAACTGATGAATAAAACTGTATAAACTTGAAGTGCACAATGTGATGATTTGATATACGAATGTATTGTGAAAAGATTACCACAATAACATCAGTTAACACATCCTTCACCTTGCACCGTTACCGCTCTGTGTGTGTGCGTGTGTGAGTTTCGAGAACACGCAGATCTATTCTCTGCAAATTTCAGGTAGACAGTACGATATCGCTAACTAGTCACCAGGCTATACATCGGGGTTTTTACCCCACTGAACGAAGCATTAGGAAATACAACATTTTCTTAAGGCAACTTTCCCTGTAATGAGATATGGCAGAGACTAGCTGTGGTAGGGCTGATGGAGATTAAGATAGGCTCCTCAGAAAGCATCTTGAGACAGAACATGCAAATCACCATGGCGACCAAGCCATCTTTTTACTGTATAATAGGTTTGTTAATTATACTAAAAAGGTAAGAAAGGCCACCGCCTAAGGGGAGATCAGGGTGGGTATTAATGAGTAATACAGCAAGAAAATGGAGAAATGGGGCAGCGAGGCATGTCCATCACTCCCTGACCCGCCAGGCAGCTGGGATGCCTCCCCCACCTCTGGGCTGCCTCTCTGATGGTTCCAGTACCCATGGAGCCTCCCAGATCATGGGGGAGCAGACCAGGGGGAGTAGGCTGTGCTGCTGCCATCCCAGTCCCCCAAGACAGCCTTGTCCTGTGGTCACCTCACAGCTAACAGGCCGGGCCGGAGCACGCAGCCAGGGAAGGAGGATGTAAGCCCGTCCTGCGCACCTGCCTGGTGAAATTCTGCCCACATCAGCTCACTGAATGCTCTATCAGGAACCCTCTCCAGACAAAGCTTAACATTTGCTGAACACCACTAATGTCTGAACACTGCACCCTTTTTTAAAAAAAATTCTAATAATCTCCAGCATTAAGGAATATGAAGGAAGGGATGGGACACTCCTCTAAGGAAACGCAGACTAGATTTAACACAGACTTGCAACATTTATTTCAGACCTTTTTATTTTTAAATGCAACATTTCTGACATAATTTAAGTAACTTCTGAAACACTCGCCCCTAGTTGGGCAAGTCCTTCCTTCCCCGGTTCACGCTTTGACTAATCTAAGTATCTATCCATAGAAAAGTGATAATACTGTATTTTAAATGTTACATAGTTGGTATCACATTACACTTAGGTTGTGCTGGGTAACGTTTTCATTTGATGTTAACTTTTCATGAACTGTGGATATTGTGCATACAGAATAATAACGGAGCTCAGCAATGTAGCGGGGCTTATCCCATGAATGCTGGGCAGTTGCAAGGAATGACGTCTGCATGATCTATATGGTTAGGACTTGAGACTTTCTATGGCCTAGAATGTGGTCAGTTTAAGGAATGTTCCATGTGGGCCTGAAACCTGTACCCTGTCCCTGTTTATGGGGTTCTTCTATGTCTATTAGATCAAACATGTAAATAGTACATACTTACTAATTAGTGTCTATGCAATCTCACTTCTGAAGAATTATGTCTAAAATTATAGTAATAAAACGTTCACTCTAACGGTGACTTTGACCATCACAACTTTTCAGAAATGTGCACCATCTGAGTCCTGCAGATGAGGAAACGTGAGGCTCAGAGCCAGGAAGAGGCAGACTCAGGGCGGGAAACCGCTTCCAGAAGTCAGGAGCTGCAGCTGAAGAAATGATCTAGCCACTGGGGCAAAACAGAGGCAGTGCAGCCTATGTTTAGATCCAGACCTGTGAGACTCTGAAATGCTCGCTCTCCCTCCTAAATAACTGAAACTGAACCTCTGAATCACGCCCTGCCAGTCCTCACTTGGCACTCTGGTGGACCTTGTCTGCTGACTTTGGACGGATCCCGCGCCCCCCCCTCAAATTTCCCCAGGGTGTGTGCTACCTCCCACAGGGGCACCTCCAGGTGCCACGCCCTCCAGGCCTCACAGTCACCCTCTCCCACTTGTCAAGGCTCCCCTGTCTAGGGGCTCAGTGATGGCAGGTTCATAAATTAATAACCAAAGCCCGACCCCAAGTGTTTTCCTGGCTTTCATGTCTGCATTTCATCCCTGTTGGAACAGAATCTGAAATGGCAGATTCACCATAACAATGAATGTAGCTGAGGTACCAAGACCCCTCTTTTGCAAGGACCCCTCCTGAGGTCCGGTACTTATTTCTGTATTTAGAATTTTGTTTTCTCAAAGAGGACCCCCAAAAATCATATGAACTTCTGGCCACCCGAAACCTGGATCCAGCCCTGCAGAAATGACACTTTTACCTAAGAGACCCTCCAGTCAAGTAGTCAGGTGCCATGGGGGAGTCCCCAGGCCCTAATCTCAGGATTTCAGCATAGATGAGAGACACAGACCTCTTTCCACTCACGCGTCAGACTCCCCGTACCCCACGGGACACACTGGCCTTGGTCAGCCCTGCTCCACCGTGGCCTTCAAGCCAAGGGAAGGCTAGAGCTCCCAGCTCAGCAATTCGCCTGGGCCCCACCCTGCCCCAGCTGCGTCCACAGGGCTCTTGGGGAAGGACCAGCCCAGGCCAGATGATCTGACATGATGAAAAGGGAAATTCTCAGCATTCCTTCAGCAGAAGACATTTGCCAAATGCAATGCCGAGAGGAGAGGCAGGCTGGGGTTTTCTTGAGCAGCCAAATGCACCTTCAGCCCTAATACAGTTCTAAGGGGGAAAATACCAGATTGCATCTCAATAGGTCGAATTGCAGGGGGAGCTGGTGTCTGCTGTGGACAGAGCAGTGGGCCAGGGAAGGGACGTCAAGGAAGGGTGCAGGACGAAGCATTGAGATACTCTCCCCCCAGTGCACAAGCTTCCAGTATTGGAAAAATGTCTTCGTATTCCCAGAAATGACCCAATGGAACAATCAGATTACATTATTTTCTCCAGTCGTCAATGCACAGTGATGGCTCCAGAGGGAAAGGGCCAAAATCCTGTTTTTAACTGTTTTGACTCTCACACATTAACCAATTACCCAAAGATTCTCATAAAGGTCCTCTTTCCCAAGTGTTCATCTCCCTCTCTCACTAACAACTAAGGAGGTTTGGTGGGGAACATGTGTATCTGTCAGCTTGGACTTCCCAAGCCAGCTTCACTGATCAGCTTCCACCAAGACACTTGAGGGGTGTCCAGACGGCTGGCCAGAGTCTTCTTTCCCCACAGCTGGTGAGCAATCTATGGCTCTAGAATCACTCCCTAACACACCCTCCCAGGAAGCCTGTGCATTTTACTTACTAGAGGCATTAGATTACCTAGTCACGCTGACTCAGCTGGTCCCCTCCTCCATGAAGCCTGTCTGATTGCCCCTCACCTTGAGACTGAATCAAGCATCGGCCTCCCAAACATCTCTGTAGAATACATGATTTTATATCATGGTCTATATCAATTCTATCTCCCTCGCCAGCCTGGAGGCATAACATTTCCATCCTCCCTTCCTGTGATGCCCTATATCTCTACCACCCTTTTGAGTTCAAAAAGACCTCTGACTTACTTCCCATTTCATTGTGCTGATGATGAGTTGCCATTTTATAAATAAAGGAGCTGGGGCTTAGAAAGACTGTCAACACCTAGACCTACACCCAGATCTTCCGATTTCGAGTCTGGTGTCACTTTCACTGCTCAGGGACTACTGGTAACAAGGCTTTAAAGGAATAAAGACGCTGAAAGGGTAAAAAGCCAGAACATAGCTGCCCTGCCCTCAAACATAAGGTTGGATGATCAATCATAGTCAGAGGTGCCAAAAATGCAACACAGTCACCAATTAAAATGCCTACAGAGGCCAAGCAGGGACTGTGAATGGCTGAAGCAGCCTGGGTGGGGCCTCTGACCCACCTGTGAGGTCCACCTCACAGGCCCATCTTTTATTCAGAGCCATCAGGTTGCTACCACACAGGAACACAGGCCTAGAATGACTAATGTTATTTTGGTAGTTAACACAAAATCTACAATATTTATAATGTTGGCAGCTAATCCAAAGCTTCAAGAAAATACTTAGGGCCAAATGAATACGCTGGCAAGCTGAACATGGCCTACATGGAGGCCACCAGTCTGCAAACTCTGGTGCAGGCCCGCTCCCGGGACAGTGACCAACCCATGCAAATCAATCTATCTCGGCTCCTATGCCCCTGCCCACTGACATGGCACCGTCTTGCCACGTGGAAAACGGGGTGGGGCATCACCTTTCCTAGTTGGACGGCCTGCACTGCTTTGATTGCGACCTCTCTCGGAGAACTGGCATTTCTGAGGACTGAAACGCGGAAACGGTGGCCTTCGCAATAAGGCTGCCACTCTGACTTAACTTTTTGCTTCTCCATAATACCTTTATCCTCACAATCCACAGCAGAGGAACCTCATGATGCTGATTAACCAATAGGCCTTTCAGATCAGTCAGCTTCCCAGAAGGAGACCATTTTTTTTTTAAATTTATATCTCATTTGGCCTTTATTTTGTTTCCATCAGACTTTCAACTACTTTCATATATGATCCCTTTCAGGTTGCTGTTCAAATGTCCCATGGAGCTTCACATGATATTTGTACAATAGCAAACATTTCACAAAGGTGAAATAGAAGAACAGTGGTCTCCGCACCTTCGACCCGCCCTCTCCTCCCTGCCCCTTTGCAGGTATTTTCATGTTAAGAGGAGCTGAAAGGGTGACTTTCCACAGGCTGATGTACCTCTTCCGTTCCTGCCATGCACCAGGCCTCACTGAATCCCCCCAACAGTCCTCTAAGACAGGCCCTCGTCTCATCTTATACCACGGATGAGGAGAACAAGGCCCAGAGAAGGTAAAAAACACTCAAGGAGCAAAGTGGGGATGTGAACCCAAACCAAAGCAATTCCAGGGTCCATTCCCAATGATATCAGCTGTACAACCTTCACGGGCCCTATTATAATCCCAATTGTCCAGATGGAGAAAGAGGTCACAGAGATCATAAAACACCCTAAAAGCTACATCCACTTGGTAAAAAAGCAGATTCCCAATTACAATAGACTCAATTATAAATCCACTCCTAAATTTTAACACAGGCTTAGCTGAAATGAAAAAAATGATTATAATAAGCATAAGGAAAAAGTTTAACCCTGGCTTTGCCCTAATCCCTGCTAATCGCACCTTTAATTAAAAAGCTAAAAAAAATAAATAAAAAAGGTACACACGAGCTTACCATGTTGGATCGTCCCCTTCATTTGTAAGTCTGATTTCTTCCCTATTTACAAGTTTGCTCTTGTCTCCCAGCCTCTCATTACTCCATGTGTGGTCCACGGATCAGCAGCATCGGCCACATCTGGGAGTTTCCCAGGAATGTGGGATCGCAGGCTTCCCGAATCAGAATCTGCATGTTAACAAACCACCAGGTGATTTGTGTAGACAGGCGACTTTGAGATGCACTGACATGACCCCAAGAAACCTCAAACAGGAGCCATTTTATGAATAATTCTCTTCCGTGTATCTGAAGACAACATTGGCTAGTGAGTGCTGGTTTTTAAATACAAAAACTCTACCCAGAGACACTGCTCCCAACAAGAACAGCCTGAGGGGACCACATTGAAATGTCTCAGAAACCTCAGTTTACAGGTCAGTGAGTCCACTTTGGGGGACCCCAAATGACACCTGAGTCCTCAGCTCCCCCTGTACCCAGTCATCCGTATCACCTGCCACAGTGACTTTGCCTCTTCACCCCAGAGGCCCACCCACCCTTCCGCATGTGCTCCGAGTCTGTTTTTCAGAGATGCAGGGAGGGTACAGTGCCTTTCACAGAATGCCTTGCTGAATGGCTGGAGAAAAACGGATCTTTTGCTACACGGAAAAAAATGCGCCCAAAAATGAAGTAATAAGGGAATAACAATGAACCTCAGGGGCCGTCCATAAGGCGAGCCTAGGATGGGATTGAGAACTTCCTTATAAAGCCATATGGCGGTTCCTCAGTGGCTGAGCTGGGGGCTGGTATGGGGTCGAGACCAGAACCGTGGAATCCTGGGTTCCAGAAGGTCGGACCAGCGTCTGTCCCTGGTCAAACCTTCCGTGAATCCTTGGGGGAGATGCACGGGAGAGGACCCTTGGCTAGAAGGACCCAAGGCTGGAAAAACCAGGAGCCTTCTTCAAAAGACGAGGCTTGGCTTTTCTTGGGGCTTGCTGGAATGTCATTATCCTGTGCACACTCTACAGATGGGAATTTAATAATTAATTAGGGAGGAGCTCGTGCAGGGGGATTATGCAAAGCAGCCGAGATGTGGCAAGGGGCTGAATATTTTATAGCGTGTTTAATTCGCAAATACTACCTACTCAGAAGGCTTAGGCAGGAAACCTATCATCATCATAATTATTATTACTCATGCAAAACTACTTGAATTTCCATCAGACGGCCTTCCTTTCAACTGCTTTTACCAAACACTCCTCCCCCAAAAAATGGGATTTTTTTTTTTTTATGAAGTTAAAGAGTAACAAATGCAAAAGAATATTAGCAATGAGAGGAACCTGTTAGGATTTTTAAAAAAACCAAAAAACTAATCTGGACTCTACCTTTGTGGAGCCTACAATTCTTTTTAATACTCAAATAGCTTCCATCCTGGTCATTTTCTCTCGCATGCACGGTGACTAGCAATTCAGCTCAGAAGCTGAACCCCAAAAGACAGAAGCCAATGCGTTATGTCTTGGGCACCCCACTCACACTCGGTGCGTTAACGAAGCCCCCCACTGATGCCGAGAACCCTGACCTTCTGTCTATAAATTCTCCCCTGCTTAAACAAGGCAGGGCAGTTGCCTGCTGCCTTCCAAGAAAAAACCCTAACTACACACCCAAGGCTTTCCAGCTCATTCTACCTGAGGCTGGAAACGCGGTCGCCCCCGGCAGGGACAGCTCCCTTTTTCTGGAAGACGCCAGCACGTGTCTTAGGCTCTGCAGGCCATGCCCTCTCGTCTCCGCCGCAGCTTCTCAACCCCGCAGACAATAGTAAACGAATGCACGCCCAGGTGTGCGCCCCTAAACGCCGTTTACAAAAGCAGACGGCGGCCCTTGATTTCCCTGCTGTGGCCTTTTTTTAAGACTTCACGCAATTTTAGTCTTTAGAAAATGGGGCGGTGGGGGGCTCTCTGACTCTGAGCATGGGCCCATGCAGAGCTACACAGATGCCAGTAAACAAACCAGGGGGTCTCACATCCGGCGACGTCTGGAGGCCAGGGTCTGTTTCGCGGGCGTGTAAGTTGCGCGGCGGAACGGGGTACCTACCTCAGGTAGGAGGGTCCCGGCCTTGCACCTGTTGAGTCCGCTCCCGTTCACTGTGTGACATTCTTAATAATCTTTGTGCACCGGCCCTCAAAAAGCATGATGGCCGGTGCACCGGAGCCGGAGAAAACAACAAAGTTGGTGACGCCTGGGCGACGCTGCTCGGGCTCGGGCTCAGGTGGGCAGCGCCCGGCGCCGTTCAATGTCCCACAGCTCCCAGGGCGGCCCCCGCGAGACCACAAACAACGGTCAGGGCGTCGGCACAGGGGCGCCCCGCTTCTCCGCACTGTCGCTCGCCGGCTGTCGGCTGCGGTCGGGAAGCAGTCACTTAAAACGTCCCGAGGCAAGCAGGCCGCGCTGCCGAGGGCGCCATATTGCACGCTGCGGCGCCTCGCACGGGCGTCCTCACGCTCCCTCGCGCCGCGGCGCACGCTGCGCACGCTGCCCACGCTGCCCACGTTTCCCGCCCGGCGGCACGTCTGCGCGTCCGGGTTTTATGAGAGCGGCTGCCCAGGTGTTCCCGCGCTCGTGTGCGCGGAGCCCTTATTTCCCGTCTTCACGGCCTCGAAGGGCGAAAGCGGGGCAGCGGGCCACGCGGGAAAGGCGAAGCTTAGCCAGACACGCTTCCTTGGCGGGGAAGGTACGTATAGAAAACACACTGGCCCTGGCTGCTGTGGCGCAGTGGATGGAGCGTCGGCCTGCGAGCAAGGGTCGCCGGTTCCATTCCCAGTCAGGGCTCATGACTAGGTTGCAGGCCAGGTCCCCAGTTGGGGGTGTGAGTGAGAGGCAACCACACAGCGATGTAAAAAAAAAAAAAAAAAAAGTATTTACGAAGCAGGAAAAAAGCCCTCCATCAGTCTCTGCGTTTCTGATTTTTTTCATTAACCTCAAAGAAGCCTCTTGAAATCTACCCCCACTTTGTGTACCCATGTATTTACGTTTCCTGTTTTGTTTTGTTTTTTTCCTTAAAAAGTAATACATGCCAACGGCAGGCATTTTTAAGACTGAAACGCACTCAGGAAAAGGGAGTCTCCCACCTCCCCCGTCCCTCATCCCCGTGGCGCTCGCTTCTCAGAACAATCGCACTGATCACGGCCCCGCTCAGACGTTTTGCAAAAGGGAGCATGTTGGACATGCGATGACCCTTATTTTCTCCAGGATGCCCTTTATCTGCCTGCCTGAAACACTCGCCAGTGACCCCCCGCCCCCACGGCCGCTCTAGCCCTTGCTTTGCTTCCCATTTCCCCTCGGTGGGCTCCTTTTCTAAGAAGGACTCTAAATATGTCAGGGCCTTCTGCCCCACCACCTCTGCCTCGTGTCCCCTCTTTTGGAAGTCTCGCCTGAATCAAAAGTCGCATTCCGTTTTCCATTTCCTCATCCCTCCCCGCTCCGTGGTCTTTGTCACAGAACGTCTTACTGCTTTATTTAAACTCTGCTGGGACCCAGTGCGCCTGTCAAGAGTTGTTGAACGGAATCAAAAGCACTTGAGCTTGATTCAGGCCAAACCTCTACACGTAGATTTGGCCCTCATTCCGTTTCCAAAGAGAGCAGGGAAGACACAGGCTGATATTGGAAGCTCTGACTTGCCTGGTATTGATTTTGACTTGAAGAGCGAAGGAGGGGCCGCCTGTCCCTGTGTGTGTGTGTGTGTGTGTGTGGGCGTATAGGGCCATGGAGGTGCTCATAAATTATGAATACCACTTGTGAGTTAAAAAGAGAAAAAGATGAGCAAAAGCAACCAGAAAAGCATAAGCAGGCCAAGAGCACCAATTCAAAAGCATGATTAATTATTTAGAAGTATTTAACGACTATCTTAATTCAAAGGCAACGTTTCTAGTTGGGAGAAAGGAGAAGCCTGCGGGGAAAGTGTGGCTCTGACCCCAGGCGGCAGCAGATGGCAGTAGGACAGCCCCAGGTCCCTGAGACCCTGCCCTTTATTCCTTCCTGACCTTTGAACTCCTGGGCCACCGTCCTTGGTCTCCCAGGAGGAAGGCGACAGGCTCCAGTTTCCTCTAACCCTCCAAGGAGGGGAGAATAAGAGGCCCTGGAGGGCTGGTTGTCCTGGCAGCTTGATGTCAGAGGTGGCAACTCTGATGGAGAGAAGGCTGGGTCGCATCACTATGGATGGGGTCTCTTCCCCCAGAGCGCAACTGTCCTTACACTCCGAGGTGACCCTGACAGGTGCAGAGGAGGGGTGGGCAGGAAGAAGGGGTCTTGTGGTTGGGAGGAAGTCCCTCCACCTGCTCTTCTAGCTGAACCCTTCTGCCTCCCAGTCCTTCAGGGTATGTTGGGTCCTTCCCAGTTCTTGCCATATCCCTTGAGAAGGTGGAAAAGGGTGCAGGATAAGCTACAGGTAAAAGAATGGAAAAGAAGCATTTGGAATGGTGAAATAGTCTCAATTTTAAGTTCCCAGACTCTCTGTGATGGAAAAGCGTGTGGAGATTTTTTTGCATGCGGTAAAATACACATAAGTGTAAAATGTACCGTTTTAATCATTTTAAGGTGTACAGTTCAGTGGCATTAAATGCAGTCACACTTTTGGGCAACCATCACCATCATCGATCTCTAGAACTTTTTCTTCCTGTAAACTGAAAGTCTTTTCCCATTAAACACTAAGGCCCCATTCTCCCCTCCCCCATCCCGTGACAGCCGCCACCCTACTTTCTGTCTCTATGGATTTGACAGGTCTAGGTAACTCCTATAAGAGGAATCATACAGTATGGGTCCTTTTGTGACTGGCTTATTTCACTGAACATAATGACCTCAAAGTCCATCTATGTTGTACCGTGTGCCCGAATCTTCTCCCTTTTCAAGGCTGAATAATATTCCATTCTGTGTATATACCACAATTGGCTTATCCATCCATTTGTGAATGCTTGGGTGACTTTCACCTTTTGGCTATTGTCAATAGTGCTGCTATGAACATGGGTGTACACGTATCTGTTCAAACTACGTAGTTTAAAAAAAAAAACACAACATATCCCTAAGTCTTACCTTGTGAGATTTTATTTCACTAGCTCTGGAGTAAGTGCTGGGAAGCTGCACATTTAACAAGAAGCCCCCTAATTCTAAAGCCAGACCAAGTTTGGGGAACAAGAAACTAAGTGCCTGAACAAACTCTGCTAATCCTAGAGAGTCCTCTTTTTAGTTCCTTTGCAATCAGATGAGTTCCTTGGTAATCCCTGATGAGGAAAGTAAAACCAGCTTTCATTTTGTAAATGTCAGCTCCGGCAGTCTGAACGACGTCTGATTTTTTTTTCTTTCTTTCTTTCTTTTTAACAATAGTGACACTGAGACCGAGACAACTCGGGCACCAGGATTCAAGCTCTTTTCTGACCCCAGAGACCTTGCTCTTTGACTCATGGACTGTGCTGCTCTGACTGCCCTGAGTCCGTGGCAGCTCTCCTGGGTGACACAGGGTGACATCAATGCCATGGGACATAAGCGAAAGGAGAGAAAAGGTCTGCACCACACGGGGGCCGCTGCAGGGTGTGTCCGTGGGAGCTGTTCCTCCATTTCTGGAAGGGTGTCCTCCACAGCTTGGAAACGGTGAGTATGGCTTGTGTTCGGCTTTAAGACAATAGGTCAGCTTCTTACTGTCTTGAATGCAGAGATGCAGAGGAGAGGAAAGGAGACCCTTCGCTGCACTCCCTCTGATCAATTCAGGAGTCTGTTCTTGGTATTTTATATGATTTCGCTTATTGAGTCCTCATCAACCCTTCAGGGGAAGATCCTTCCACTTCACAAAGAGGGAAGCGTGTGATTTGCCCACGGTCGCTCAGCAAACACCAGAGCCAAGGTTTAAAACCAGATCCTTCTGACCTGGCTGTGGGTGTCTTCTCCCCCTCATTCTGCTTGCTCCCGCCTCCTTCCCCACCGTCCAGCTCCAGAGCAGCCCCAAGGTCATTTTGCCCCATCCATACATTTCACAGATTAATAAGTATTTTAAATGACAGTCGCTCGAAGATTGGTGGTCAGGAGAAAAAGAAGGTTCTCGTTTTTTTTTTTTTGGCACACTCTGCTAAACTTCTCATCCTCTAGCCATTTCGTTTAAGATTCTGAAGTTCTCAGAAAAGGGGCCACTGTCTAACCAGAGCTCCTGTGTGTCTCCGAGCTCCTTCAGTGCTTACTACCTGGTTGCTTCATGAGATTCTATGGGGCATTTACAGGGAACCACAATATGTACCCATCGCACTTAGATATTTTACAAGCCAGTGCCCTCCGCAGGGCTATACACATGTTTATCTCAATAAATTATTACTGACTAGAGGAAGGAGGGAACGAATGAATGCGTACTTCTCATATGTCCTGAGTGGACCTGTCTGAATGCTGTTTTAGTCAGGGTTCTCCAGAGAAGGAAAACTGGTATAGAGCAAGAGATTTATTTTAAGAAATTGGCTCACATGATTGTGGAGACTGACAAAGAAAAAAATTGCTGAGCGGGACTACAGGCTGGCAAGTCAGACAGGGTTTCTGTGTTTTAATGTCGAGGCCAAATTCCGTCTTCAAAAGCCTCAGTCTTTGCTCTTAAGGCCTTCAGCTGATGAGAAGTGACCCACCACATGATGAAAGATGATCTACTTTCCTGAAAGTCAGCTGATTTTAAATGTTAATCATATCTAAAACATACCTTCACAGCAGCATCTAGACAAATATTTGACCAAACCAGGCACCGTAACCTAACCAAATTGACAAATGAAATTTAACCATCACAAGTACACACCTCTCAAATTCAGAGATTTATAAGAATTCAAGATACTATGAATATTACCAACGGAGAAAAAATAAGGATGTTACAGATTGACAACTGTTAATAATAAGTGACTATGAATTTATAATCCCAACATCTAGAGTGGGGATGCTGTTACTATTTATATCCTGTTTGCTTACAGAAAATATTTGAGGAATCAGAGTCAAGAGAAAACAATCCAAAAAATTGTCAAGAGAATTGGAGTTATTGAGCTTCGCTCTGGTGAATAATCAAATTATATATATATTTTATCTCTGCTAAATCATAGGATCTTAGAACTACACAAGATCTCAGTCTGGAGACCACTGTTTTATGTAAAATAAATTCAAGACCAGAGAGAAAAATTTACTGAAGGGCTTATCCCATAAAGCCCTGTGCCCCAGCCACTCTTGAAAACCAGGTCACACACTCAAATTAACCCAACCTAGAAAAGGAAAGAAAGAAAAAATGGTAATTGAATTGGGTTTATTCCAGAGGCCTGCTTCTAGGGATGATGGGATCTGGCCTTTGTATGTTAATGAATCATTTTAGTTTTCAAAGGTATTGGGGGTTACTTGGGGAGCATGGTGAGTGGAAGGGGGCACCATAGTTAATAAATGAGAATGGACATCAGCCAGTGAGCTCCTTACCAAGATGTCCAAGTTTGAATACCAAGGTAAGAGCTTCAGAAACAGGTGTCCCTCAGTCACTTCCTGGGAAGCTCACTTGACCACTTAAAGGAACCCAGTGTCTCTCTAACCTGCCCCACAGTTCACAGACTGACAAAACCCTCCAAAGCTCACTAAGAAAACAACCCGCCAGCTAGAGCTTGCTCTGAGGACATTGCGCACACGTGGTCAGAGGTGACAGCACTCCATTCTTACTCCACTGGCTTGGCCAGCGCTGCAGAAAGTGGCAGGTGTAGGTGTTTCCGGCCTAGGTCCCCGCAGGAGAGGTGGGGAAAGGATGGTCAGGAAAACAGGCCATATGATTGGTGGAAAGTGCACTGGTTTGGGACTCAGGTGCATGTGGATTTGAGTCCCGACTCTGCTACTTGGTCATCGACTCACTTAACACATGGAACCTCAGTTCCCATGAAAACGGGAATAGGCACCACCTCATATAGAGTTCGTGAGGGTTGAGGAAACATCTATGATGTTTACAGAATGTCCTGGCAGGGCTGGTGCTCAGGAAATGATAACAAAACAAAAGCCAAACCAATCCTGCCTCCGTGGTCCCAGCTCTCCCTGTGCCGGATATGTATGGCACCTCCTTCAGCCTGCTCCAGCCCCACCAGGCCCCACCAACACAGCGCCCTTCTCTGCGGGCCAGAGGGTGTGGAGAGGGGTCCCTCACAAAAAGAGAAAAGAAAAGAATGACCAGGAAGGGGTGGAAACCCCAGCTCTCCTCCTGTTTTTCCCTACAAATGCGAGGCCAGATGTTCCCCTCTCCCTCGGCAACAGTGCACATTGGACAATAGAAAGGCTAACAGAGATATTAGCATTGTATGCATTAGACATCCACCCCCCTACCCCCACCACTGGTTTCTTAATGACCTTACTTTTTTAACTCTTGAATCCAGGGTAGCTTATTTCCTGTTCATATTTTTAAGGAATTCAAGCCCTTTGCAGTAAAGAGGACATGCATTCCCTGACGCTTTCTATTAGGGATGTTCCTTGATTGTCAGGAAAAAGCACGTCCATTTGTTAATTTGCACCCTAAACACACTCCCTGGCCTCTTTTAACTCTGAGTGCTCATCTGTGTATTGCAACTCCTATGCCTGGTTCCAACTTAATCAAGTACTTAATGAGCAGCATTAATATTCATTGTCTTCTCCACAGGAGCTTATGCTCATCAAGGTAAATAGCTGCTGGCCTGCCTGCCGCTGGTGCAGCCTGTGATGGGGCTGAGAATTGTCTGTTTTCATCTAGACCGTGGACTGTTTGTCCCCCCAAGAGGGGGAAGCCCTCCTGGGCACTTTCCAAAGGCTTCATTTTAAAACGAGATGTTTTCACTTACAGATATTTTAGAAATGCCAAGCAAGTTGGAAAAGCAGTAAGAAATCTATTATCTGTGTGATAGTCATTCCAGAATTCTGGTCGCATGCCTGTTATGTGTCAGCAGGCACTGTTTTAAGGACTGGGGAGGCAGTGATGAACCCAGGCAGTGGTCCTGCCCACCTGGCTGCTCACAGTCTAGTGCAAGAGGCCCACACTTACGGAAGGGTTACGCTCGTGAGTGCATAATTGCAACGTGAGATCGGTGTTAGGAAGGAAGAGCGTGGGGTGTTAGGAGACCTATTCCCCAAAGAGGAGATAGTGGGGCTGAGCTGAAAGGTGCATCAGAAAAGAAATCAGTTATTCACCACCAATCGGGACTGTCACACACACTCACCCGAGGAACCTGAGGCCCAGCAGTGTCTCAGTTTGCCCAATGTCTTAACCAAGGTCAGAACTAATTACGGAAACCAGCCATCCCAATACTTAGGCTCTTCCTGCTAAATCCCATGATTTTACTTTTATCCCAGCTATAGATTCTCTCAATACCCTTGGCCAATAAGACGCAGGCTGTTGTGTTAAACCCACACCCCTCGAGACCACAAGCATCGATAACGATCGTGCCTTATTTAATGCAGATGAAGCCTTTTCATTTTGCACATCCAGTGAATTCCCATCATATCAAAATCCAAGACAGTTTGCTTTGTGTAACAACTGGAAGGTCATGAGACTGCCTGAAAAGTACTGGTAAATCTCTCTACCCGTGCGACGTGATGCTGATTTGGGAGTGAGCTGTGTTGAAGCTGACTTCACGCCCCAGCTGGGGTTTCACATTTGCAAGCGGCGTTTGGGTGGCTCTTGGCTGTTTTCCCGCTGGGGGTCTTTCTTTGGCCTGTGAAAGCGTCTGGGGATTTAGCACTGCCGAGGTGGCGTGGTGGGGTTCTCGCCAGTGTGTGCATGCATGCGCTGCATGGTTAAGCATTCTTTTGAAAAGCCCGTGAGAATCCGCTTGCAATCTGTGCGTGTGCGTGCCAAAGTGCAGAGCAAGGACTGGAAAGAACCGCAGCGGAGCACACCCTAACCCGAGGTTACCTCTGGGGAGCGGCTGCAGTGGGGAGGGGACGTGATGTGGTCTCCTTTCTACTCTAGTTACGCCTCGGTTGTGTGAAGCCGTGCGCAAGAACGGATTCGTGTGTTACACATTTCATACAATGCATGCATTTTTCAAAATAAGATTCGTAAACAGACATAATATGTCAACAGAACAAAGGTGCGTCTTGGCAGAGCGGCAGCGCTTCTCAGCCTGTCTCCCGCCGACTTCACAGTGACTCCCCCTTTCCCAGCGTGGAATTGAGGGTGGAGGACGTGCTCTCCAAGGCATCCCAGCGGGAGATTTGGGGAGTTGGGGGCGTCTCGGGGATCGCCGCGCCGGCCCACGCCCCTAGCCCGTGCATTTAGCGACATCCTGACTTTCCTACCGGCGCACCGTCCCCCGACCCAGCCACCCCGCGGGGGCTGATGCCGGAGGGTGCGACCGCGACGGGGGCGGGGTAATCCGAACTCAAACCCCCACCTACTCCCCCGCCCGCGCTCGCCCCCCGCCCGCGCCCGGGGCGCCGGCCTGCCCCCTCCCCTTCGCGCGCGCAAACGAACCTAGCGACGCCGTGCTCCGCGGCGGCAGAGGCAGCGGCGGGCGGGGGCCAGGCGAAGGAGGGGGCGGCCCGAGCCACCCGACTCTGCAGTTGTCTCCCGGACGCGGGCTGCGCCGCCCGAGCCGCGGGGCTGGGGGCGCAATAGCTACTCCTCGCTGCCGGGCCGGCTCCTCCAGGCGCTCGCAGGCATGCAGCCCGGGAGCAGGCGGCGCTCTCCGGGCCGCTGCTGATCCGGCCGGGGCGGCGGGAGCCAACGCCTGCCGAGCCCCTCCCTCCTTGCCCCGGGGCCCACGAGCGGCTCCCCGGCACCCCGTCTTCGCCTGCAGCCCTGCCACACCACCCCCGCGGGCCGCAGGGGCTCATGCAGCCGCCAAGGTAAGCGCGGGCCCGGGGCGGGGTGGATCCGACTCCGACCCCCCTTGCCCCCCTCTGACACTTGCCGGGGTCACTGCCCTGGTTGGGTGAGTCCTCCCTAACCCCACGTCCCTTCTTGCTCCCATCTTGCCCAGATTTGGAGCTTCGCTGCGCCTCGATAGCTTTAGCTCTTGGCAGAAGTAAAGTTTTGGTGGTTTGGTATTTGCCCCCCCCCCTTTTTTTTTTCCTGCAAGGCTCTCCCCCGGCTGCCGGCAGCGCGCGTGGTTGGACAGTCCTGGCGAAGGTCTCCACTGTGTGCAGGCTGGGAGCTCCCTTTCTTGTGCTTGACCCGCTCCTCCCGGCAGCCTGGGACGGAGCCGTCCGCTGGCTGTCCCGCCGAGAACCGCCAACTGGCCCGGCTCGCCCGGCTCCCTCCTCCTGCCCCGCGCCGGGCTTTCTAAACCAGCTGCGGAGCCGCAGGACAAGCGCCTGCGCCCGGGGGCGTCCGCGCAGCGCTCGGTCAGGGCTCGAGTCCCAGGGATCCTTTGCCTGGGAGGGCAGGTGCGCTGGAGAACGCGAGACTCGGCTGGAGCTCTAAGGGACAGGAGTCCCAAGTGGCCCTGGCGTCCCTAAGCAGGTGGTGGGGGCCTGCAGGCCAGGCACGGCGGTGACTACCCGCCCAGCTCTCGCCTTGGCTCGTCCCAGGGAACCAGCTGGGTCCGAGGGGACAGGTGTATTTAGCGGGGGTAGGGCCAGGTGGAGACGCTGGGATGCAATTCTTGATTGCATCCTGTTAATGTAATTGCATTGGACTTGCTCGGAGGTAGAATCAATTCCCCCAAATTGAGAATTTAATGGGGGCCATCGAGCTGCTATTATGTAGTGTGGTATCTGAAGGCGTTGGATTTTATTTATTTTATAAATAGGGTGTCTTGCTGACGAATTAGGGGAAATCGCGCCATCTAGAGGAAATGGTGAGCTGTGAGTTCCTTTTCGGGCTGCAGAGTGAGGTGTTCTCTACAATAGGTGTCTCCTGCGCCAGGTGGAGAGGCAGGAACTAGACTTCGAGGAAGACTAATTGCCTGTGTATTACAGTCTCGCTGAGCCAGAGAGTCCGACCTGGAGGGACGGAATGGCAGGTCATGCTGAGTAGCGCGGTTGCGCTGTCACCCCAAGGAGATTCTTCGCCTTCTCTGCCTGGCTTTAGGATCCTCCAGCAGAAATATAAAACATTACCTGATGGTAAGAGGGTGCCTGTCCTTCAGGCGCCTGTGGCAGAAATCTAGAAAACCTATGCACAAACCTCGCTCTTTTCCAGTGCATCACAGACAAGTGATTTTTCAGGTGAATCTTGAGCCGTGATATCTGGAACCAAAATTAGCCGGGCTCTGAAGGGCAACTGAAGGAGAACTTGGGAAGGGTCTCTTACCAATCTATAGGAAGTGCGTGGTGTAACAAAAATGATATTTTTTCATCTACAAAGAAGAGGTTTCCCACTGTTCCACCACCACAGCAGGTGACAGGCAAGTCCCCCTTTATAAGGGGCATGGTCTCCAATGAACAACGGGAACAGATTTTGCTCGGTGACTAGCAGAGCAGAGGGAGGCTCTGGGTGGGTTCTCTGTGGCTGAGTGTTGGCGCCACCTTCCAGGCCGGGTGGCGTTAGCAGTGAGCTGAGTTCTCTCTGTTCAGAAAGGGACGTTCGGTCCTTGTAGGTTAGCGTCATGTTCTGCTTGTGGGGAAGACCCTGCCCCGTGGGATCCTCTGAGCTTCCGTGGTGGTAAGGGGGAGGTTCCAGCCTCCTTTCTCACTAGCCCTGCTCCTCGCGTTCCTTCCCAGCTGACAGACGGGTGCTTAGGAGAATGGTAGATGGCTTGTCTCCTATTCCTCACCCCCCAAGCCAGCTCAGACTCTTTTTCAACTTCAGGTACTTATTTAGTCACCAGATTTGTGACCCAAAAAGGGTCTTGCAGTAACCTGCCAGATTTTCAAGGAGGGCTTCTCTGATTTTTTGCTGAGAAACCTCTGTCTCCTTTCTGTCCTTCCAAGCCTCCTCAAGGCACAACTCACTGCCCCCCCCCAAGTGTGTGTAATGATATGAAAGGGAGGCGTGAGAAGCTCCTAGTTAATACCCTTGAGGATGGCTCAGTGTGGGGTCAAACACAGAAATTATTAGAGGAGGAAACGCAAAATAAAGTGAAGAGGTACTGAGCATCCCTAACAATGGGACAGGGTGCTTTTTGAGTGACACTCCCAGAGTTCCTGCATGTCCTGCTACTTCCATTTCACGGAAGTAGACACTAATTCCAGAGAGGGGAAGGAGCACAGCTCTGGGTCTGTGGAATCCAAGAGCCATCTTCCCCGCAGCCTGATTGCCAAATGAACTGAACTCAAGCACTTGCTTTTACCGTGTGTGGTCCCCGAATGTGGTCACGCCTTAGGAGGTATGAGCACCAGTCTCTCCAGAAGTCCGCCATCCAGAGAAAGGGCAGGGATATTCCCAAGTGAAGCTGAGCCTAAACCAGTGTATTCTCAGAAACCCGCGCAGGCTCATTGGAATCCGTGATGTCTGGGAAATGAAAAGGGACCACTCCTTAAAGATCTTTGTTCTAGAACTTGACTTATAATCCCAAAGGGAAGTTCAAATAACTTATAAGCGTCTGGCATTTCTGTGGCTCTTAAGGAGATGGCTTCACTCTTCAAACAACGTCATTGTGTATTCATTCAACAAACTGAACATAAGTTTAACCTGATGAAGGGAGGTCCAGGTTTTCCCACCTGTCTGGGATCCAATCCTATTCCAATGACAGGCACTTCTTTTTTCTTATTTTGACCGAATGGCACCTCAGGGCTGACCTCCCTTCCTTAGCTACAGAGCAATGAACAGGGCAGTGGAAAAAACCAAGGACTGCCTCACCCGAGTCTGCCTACAAGGTAAGGCTCACCTGCAGACATTGTGAGGTTCCTGATGGCATGTTCTCAAGTCCAGCGCTGCTCAGCATCCCTCACTGCTAAGTTTGGCAGGTCATTTTGCCCTAAAACAGGCGATTCATGGGAGTTAATATTGTTTTACGTTGGTCAGCGCAGCTAGAATAGTCTGATACTTAGATTTCAGCATACTGATTTCAAAATGCTTCCCTTACTATCCTGAAGTGCACCTGGTTTTGTATCTTGGGTATCTCAAGGTCATATGGTAAGAAAACCCCAGATGCCAGTCCTTTCCATGCTGCGAGGGTTTTATGTTGCTTTCGTGGTTCTCTGTTGAGAGCATCTTGAGAAAGGGTATCCCTGCACTCCAAGCGCCTGATTTCTTTGTGAGTATATGGATTCTGTTGGCAGTCTGACTTTGGACGTGACAGGGAGTAGATGGCCCCTCTGAGCCTGGGCCAAGTGTTAGTGAGGGCAAAGCCAAGCCGAGATGGGTTTCAGGCTCAATAACCAACCCCTAGGGCTAGAAGCCCATCTAGCTTTGAATTTGAGGCGTGCTCTGAATAGCTTGTAGTCTAAAGGAACAGCAAGGAAGTGATGCTGTAGATAGGTTTGCCTAAATGTCTTGTTGCGTCGGACTTACCTGTCATTCAGAGTCTGCTGAGTCCAGGTAGGTGCTATATGAAAACTTGACCGGAATATACTACTTAATATCTAAAAGAAAGAAAAAGAATTCTATCACTATTTTAACTTACTAACTTTTCAGAGGGATGAGGGAGACTATCCAGGGAAACTTATCTTAAAATTTGTTTTTGTTTATTTCTGGACAATGGTATAGCTCTAAACCCATTCCCACTTCTAAGGCATGAGCCATCATTATACAGACAAGGCATATTATTTGAATTAACAAGAACACCAGCGAAGCCCTAGGTGAAGAGGGGAGGCAGCTGTGCGTTGGCGGGAAAACCACTGAACTTGGGCCTCACAAGGCCTGCTTTTGAGCTTCTCCCCGCCATTTATACTCTTGGTGACTTTGGAAAAGTCACTTAACGTCCCTGAGTCTCGGTTCCCTCATTTATGAAATGGGGATGTGTGTGCCCATCACATAGTTGAGATGACTCTACAGTTAGGTGGGAGACGTTTTCTCATATCAGGAGCTCACCAGAACTTGAGTGTAACTGCTCATGCACTTAGAGCCCACCAGAAGTCAGGTTTATCTAGGCGTCCTTGAGGAATTCGGCTTATTTCCCCCCTGGTAGACACCCTCTTATAATGCAAACAAGGGCTCTTATCCATGATATAAAACTAATATTGGCAGCTACTCATCAGCACTTTCTCTATTCTGCACAAAGTGGTCTATTATTATATTAACTCATTTAAACCATACAGGAGCCCTCTGATGGGCCCAAGGATGTCCCTGTTTTTCAGGCCCAGAGTCTCTGTTCAGGCCGCACGTTGTCAGCCAGCATGCTATACTGTCTCTCAATGTAAAAGCGAAGCAACCCCCTCAGCCCCCGACAAATTTTAAAGCGAAAACCATGGAGATAAGAAGGAAAAGTCACATAAATCTGACACATTTGTTCTTTCTGGATTGGCATTCTTTCCCCCTGCCCCCCACTTCCATCAGCTGGGGATCTTCTTTACTTCAACTTTGCATAAGCCAGTCTAAACAACTTTGAACTTGATACATAACTTGGTTGTCTGTTCCTATTGCTATGTGTCTGTGGTATTTGTGCTTGGCACCAAATGGTTCATTAATCCCAATACTCCAGCCTTCTGCTGGTTGAGAAAGACACAGAGACGCACTGCCGTTCAAACACTTGCCTTCTGGTGCGTAAATGGTTCTGAGCTGGTTCTTCTCCCAAGAACTTACTGGAATGGGGAGAGGTAAACAATAGATTATCTGTTCTCCATGACAGGAGCCTAGTGCATCTTGATATGGGTACCCAAAAGCTGCTTTAGAACAAAGGTTGCTAAATATTTTTTAAGATGTGGTTTCAGAGATATAGAAGTATTGCTGGGGATTGTTACTGAAGAATCCATGCTGACACTGAAGCACAAAATGTCACTCCTCAAATAATATTTCCCACTTGTTCAGCAACATGTTCACTTGGCGAATTCAGAAATATTACAGATGAAGCTCCTCAGAGTCAGATGTGGGCAAGGCCAGTTAGTTAAACAGCCAATACCAGTTCACTGGATCCCTAGACATGTGGGGTCTCTTGAGCTAGAAGCATCCTCCTCTCCCCCCACTGCAGGCACCCAGGCAACAATTCTGAAGATTGAGAATCTGAGGGTCTGGAGATAGGACAGGACACCCAGGGGGTCACAGAGCTGGGGGTAAATTCACCCCATAGCCCACATCTCTCTATATATATCTACTGCCATGTCTAGAAGTCTCAATCTCAACTCTGACAATTAATTCAAAATGCTATTGCTTTCGTGCATGGCTTTGGAGGCAGAAGGATTTGCAAGCTTGTACACCAGATGATAGAGGCGCTCCGGAGTCCCAGACAAGAGGCTCAAGAGGGAAGTCAGAGGAGATGTTTGTGTATGAAGCTCAAGTTAAACACGAGTTTACTATCCTGGTAGGGAGAGATGGGAGAAGTATCAAAAGAGAAAAATGTGGCTGCTCCAGGAGTTTGCTGAGAAACTCCAAGGTCAAGGAGGATAGGTGTGAAAAGATAGAAGGGAAGGGGAAGCTTAAATGCAGCCCCAGAAACTATTTCAGGTCACCAGGAGGGCTCCAGCCCAGTCCTCGCTTCCGTTCAGAGCAAGAGGGTGAGCACATGAATCGCGTAGGGCTGACAGAAGCAGAGAGAAAACCAAACATTCCCGTGCCTGGGAAGGAGACGGTGAGCTCGTTAGAGGTGGTATGACAGCCGAAAGTCACCGAGACCTCACTACCAAGTCAGCTGGCTGACGTCTGGCAGGTTACCTCCCTCCTGCCGTGGCATTTGGGATGAGTATGAGTTTTCTGGCTTCCAAATGAGAAGGGATAGAATCCATGTCTTTTAAATGGGAATTGAAGTCCTAGAGAGGATGTAACTGTTGAAAGGCATTTGACATCCCTCATACTGACTACTTTTTTCTATAATTCTGTCTGTGCTTCCCCTTTGGCTGGTGAACTGTTCTTCTCTGAGTGCTTAGCTCCTGCCATGATGGAAGGGTTCATAGGATTGTTTAGCTGAGAAAGAAAATAAAGTAGGAAATACCCACTGGGGCGGGAGCAGGCAGGAGGTTGCTAATAATTTTTGGTGAAACTAGGGAGCTAGCTAGCTTGATGGATTGATTGATTTTATATGTACTTCTGTCTGTCTATCCTGGGACCATCTGGAGGGAAGGGACCAGTGGTAATGAAAGGTGGGAGTGATACCTAGTGGCCAAAGTGAGCATCTGTCCCTCCACACCAGCCCTGTGCCCAAGGGCGGACACACTGGGCCCGTAGCCCACACAGGGAGCTCACCCATGTCGGAAGGGTCATTTTTAATAGTCACTTTGGTGGAATATATACTAAAAAGTACTATCACCAAACACTTTTAAAAGTCCCAGTGAACTGGACAAAGCACAACACACTTTCTGGAAAAAGACCATGACACCAGACCGATCTGTGAGCATTCTTTAAGGAGGTAGAAGCGGGCCTGGAGACCAGGGAGAAACCCAAAGATGAATTATGTTTAGACTTCCCAAATTCCTTCTGACAAAGATCCATCCCCAGGGTCATTTATGATAGTAAGTTGTTCCAGAGTGTGGGGGAAATCACCACGGATGGGAATTGTCCTGAGAGACAGGAAACCAAAAAAAAAAAAAAAAAAGAAGGATAAACAGGTACTTTTCTGGATGAATAATTATAAACAGTGGGGATCCCCAGAGATCACTCATGCTCCCAGACTTAGCTTAAATGTTCATATTTCATCTGAAGGAGAGAACGCTCAGCTGGTCTCAGGCCTGTGGTTGAAATGGAGGCTCTGCAGAGAGAAGGCAAACAAATGGTGATTAACAGCAGGACAAGCTTAGGCGTTTGCAGGAAAATGCATATTAAGCTTTTGCAGGGGCCAGCCTCAGTTAATGCATTTAGGAGAACATAATCCAAAATCACAAGAACACAGACTCTGTCCATTCTGTTTACAGCTACACAAGGAATCCTGGGGAAGTCTTTGCAAAATATTTGTTTGCTAAAGGCCATGCAGGACCCAGTGTTCCAAAGGTCCGCACCACGAGGCCCAGGCTGTAACCTAGGGGACAGAGCGTAAGTGGTCAGACTATGACAGGAGCTGTTTGTCCGTAGTCAACGGAACTTTGAGTTACACGAGTTTCTTTGGCAAATGAAATGCTGAGGTCCAGAACACGTGTCAAGAATGTCTTATTCTTGCAAAGAGTTCGGGAGTTGTCAACAGGCTGGTCGGCTTGGCCAGCAGAGCCAGGTTCCTCCGGGTCAGCGCAACCCTGTACTGCACGAACGCGGCTGGATTTCTCTTGATAAAATCTAGGCTGTGCAAAAGACAAGTCTCCACTTCTGTGATGTCCAGATTCGGCCTCGCACAGTTTTCCTCATGAGGAAAAAGCCCTTGCATTGCCTTTCCCAAATTACTTGCTTCTGCCATGGGAATTGTTTCTCCTTCCCAAAGGACAGCCAGCGAATCCCCTCACAGGAACACCGGGGAGCTCCCGTGACAGGGGCTCCTCCCAAATTGGATTATCAGTCTGCCCCTTACAGATGAAGACGCTGGGGTGTAGAGACCAGAAGTCTTGCTGTCAGAGGTCCACCCTTGGGCCAGGGCAGGGCTGGAAGGGGCTGCTTTCAGGTCTTTGGAAGTCACACAGCCTCTCTGCCATGTCCGCAGCCTGGAGATGCGGCCGCAGGGGTGGCAGTGTGTTTACTGGTGGGAATACCAGTGGGTCTCGCTCATTAGCAGGGGGCTTTCCCTTAACTTGTGAAAGGCAGACTCCAGCCCACGGTGTTAACTGGTGGGCCTGGAAGATGCCTCTGCACCTGCCTCAGTGTGCCAGGCCTGCCCCGCGGCCCTGAAGAATAATACACCATTGGGTCTGGCCCAAGGATGGGCCGACCTGGAGAGGAATGCTCGTTTGAGACCTGGATTTTGGTGGGCAAACCTATAGCACTTTGCAAACCGGGGCTTCAGATGAAACTCAGTTTAGGGGTGTGATAATCAGACAGAGACCTAAACATGAGAGGGAAATACGGTGGAACCCCAACTGTAAGGGCAGGTGAGCAGGTGCTGGCATAGCCTTTGGACCCAAGGGAACAACAGCTTCCTTCTGTCCTGTGGCACAGCTGGCTGGGGCCGTGGGGCCCTTTCCCTTTCTTACCTGTTTGGGAGAAGCCAGATGCAGAAGGGTTGCTGCTCTGCCCCGTGTCTTCACAGACTTAGGGCTTTCTTCCCTTGGCCCAAAGTTGGCTCCTCCAGAGCAGACACCCCTCCTGGCAGGAAGAGAGCCCTGCAGCCTGTGTGGCCTCCAGCAAGTGAGGACTGTGATAGTGCTTAAGAGAAACATCAAAGTTGGATAAAAACTCGGAATTCTTTTCCAAAGAACCAGATGAGTAGGCTTGGAAGCGAGGTGAGGGGGCCAAAGGAGGAATTGGTTTGACTAAAAACACTTGCTCTGGCTTATTTGTATTCCATCCAGAAGATGTTTCTCAGGGGAAGCTGCCAGTCTCTTAAATGTCCCAAGAGCAGCAGCAGAGGAGCTGTGGGGCCTAGGGGGGAACCTTGGGGAGGAGACGCTTTTCTCCTAGAAGCAGCAGCGACTAAGGGAAGGGAAGTCATCACCCTGATGCCCTCCCAAGAGCTGCCTTGGTGCCAGGGTCCTGAGCCCGGCAGGGACCTATGTAACCACTCCCACCCCTCCTCGGGGGCGGCAGAGGTCCTGCCTCCGACAGGCTCGAGGGCCCTCCGCTCGGGAGCGCAGCCAGGGCAAGTCTCCGGGACGCAGCTTGGAGGGGATGCTGGAGGCAGCCGAGCCCAGGCAGGGTGGGTGGCCCTGGACATCGGCGGGCGGGCGGGCCTCGAGGTGCGCTCCTGGCTGAGGTCCGACAGGCCATCCCGCCTAACCCCGGACAACAGAGAAGCGGATTGGAAGCCTCTTACACAGGGGGGGCACGTCTGAGTGAGAGAAACGAGCAGCTTTGGGACGACAGTCTAGTTGGAAAAGGGACTTGGGGTTTGTCTCCGAGCGCAGTTTGTACTTGGATGGGATGTTTCTGGGGAAGATCGGGGGCGCGCCGCCGCCCTTGCGCTCTGCTGGGCCTGGCGGGCCGGGGGAATGGGCCCTTCCTGCGCGGGGAGCCTCGGCGCGCCCTGCGTCCTGGGGTCCGGGCTGCAGCCGGACCGTCTCGATCCGCTCCCAGCTTCCCCACCCCTCGCGGGCGGGCGCTGAAACCGGAGCGCCGGGAGGCGGGCAGCCGGGCCGCGGGGGCGGCTCGGCCGCGCAGACATTGGAGGGGACCGGGTGATGGATGGCGGGGGCGGGGCGCGCGGGGAGGGGGCGCGCCGGGCGCCCGCGGCCGAGGGGGACCGAGCCGCCCGGCTCGCTGCTCCCGCCGGCGGAGCGAGGCTGCCCTTTCTCCGCAGCGTGATTGATTTTCTGCTTTTCTTCTAAACTCTTCTTCTAGGGAGAGGCTAGTGGTCACAGGCCGAGCTGGATGGATGGGTATGGGGAGAGGGGCAGCACGATCAGCCCTGGGATTCTGGACGACCCTCGCCTTCCTTCTCTGCAGCTTCCCCGCAGGTAAGGCATTGCCTCGGGCGCGCCACCCCCTGGGCGACCCCGCCTCCCATTTCCACGGCTCTTTGTTTCTCCCCAGCCCCGCAAAGGCGTGATGGATGCCGTGGGGACCCGGGGGGGGGGGGGGGCCCTACTCAGGCCGCATTGAAAAGGGGCCGGACGGGGAGGTCACTTGGGCCGGAGGTACCTCCTTTCTTCCGAGGAAGTGGGGGGGGGGGGGGACCAGGGATGCGTACCTTCGGGGCTCTGGAGGAGGTGGCACGGTCTCGGGACCGGGGGCGCTTTGCCGGGCTCCTCACCGGCCGGGTGCCCAGGGGTGAACCCGGAGCCGCCCCTGAGGTCCTAGCCAAGGTCTCCGACGCCCCCTCCTGTGGGACCCCGGCCCGGCCCCACGCGGGGAGCCCAAGGACTGGGCTCAAACCAGCCCCTGTTCCTGTTTGATAACATCCCGCGTCGCCCCTTGTTTGTTTTTATTGTGTCAGAAAGGGAGAGAATTTCAGAATTAAAGCTGAAAAAGCCCATCTGTTTCCAATGAATCCCCCATAGTTTTTCACAATGTTTTTGGCAGATCGCTGCTTTCAAATTCCTCCGAGCCTGGACCTCTTGTTTTTGTTGGGGGAAGGGAGGCCAACTCCACAGAGAAGCATTTGTTCGTTCCCAAACGCTCCAGTTTCTTGACTTTTTTTTTTTCCTTTGGTGGGGGGGAAGGGGGGAGGCACGAAACTTAAATCCCTGCTCTGTTTTCTTTATAATGTTTCATAAAACTTTATTTCATTTTTGCCATATGCTACTCACAGCTGGGAAACGCCAGTTAAACCCTTTATACCCATTTTTCTCTTGCTAAAAATACAAATAAACCCAGTGTCACGGGCCAGAGGGCCCCCGTTGCCAGGCGCAATCTCCAGGCCGGTGCCATTGTGTTGCGGGGCTCCGAGGCGTCTTGCAAAAGTGCAAGTTTGTTTCGCTCGGCAGCGCAAGGCGGATGCGCAGTGCCCCCAACCCCATGCACCACGGAGCTTTGCAAGAAAGGACTTGAGTTCGGCTGGGATGGGGTGGCTTTGTTTGCTCCTCAGCCAACTAACTGGGTTTCAGGAAACTGGCAGAACTGGGCCATCCAGGCTGCAAGTTGCGGCTCCCCGGCTCCCCGCAGGCGGACCTTGCAGGCAGTTAAGGGGCCAGAGATCAGTTTCCCTTCCGCCCCAGCCCCTGCCTCAGTGCCCCAGTGCACCCGGATCACACTCAGCAGCTGCATCCCCAAGGGCGCCCCGGAGACCCCTAAGCTGCTCCCAGCCCTGGGTTTCTTCCAGGAGGCCCAGGCCAAGGACCAGGGGAGTGGGGAGGTGTCAGTGCCCCAAAGAGCCCTTGGACCTCCTGTGTCCTCCACCGCCTGGGAATATTAAAACCTCCACAGGGGGTCCAGCAGCAGGGTATGCTACCCCCCCACCCCCTCCCTTTTAAGGCAGTTTCTCCACCTAGTGAGAGGTCTGGCTGAAAGGCTGGTTTGGTTCTCTCCCAAGAACTGAAAAAATAAAATTAAAAATGACCCTCGTCTTTAAAAGGAAGTTCCCCTCCTGGAGAGCGGGAGTTTGCAATGTGTGTGCATCTCAGTTTGGTCTAGATACAGATCCAGCCCATTGGAACTTTTATCAGATGGGTTGATAAATGGCTTTTGTCCCTTGGCTGCTGTGGGGGATGTGATCTCGGCTCCAAGCTGAAATGGAGAAGGGGGCTTAGCGGCCCTTAAAACAGCACCTTCCTGCTCTTAAAGTGGCAGCGCCAGTTAGCGTCTCAGGGAGAGAGGGAGGGAAGGGCTTGACAGAGGACTCGGGGGCAGGAGGGGCTGCAAAGGCTACCGGGTGGTGTTTTTGTTGGTGTCTTTATTTCGTTTCTCCACCTTTAAAACTTGAGAGAGTATCCCCCATCGTCTGGGGAACGCTGGTGGGTTATGTAATTCACAACCCAAATTCCATGACTTTTCTTTCCAAGAAGCCCATTTCTTTTTGGCTTCAAGGCGGGTAACTCAAACCTGGCAGATAGAACAGATAACTGCAGTACTGTCATGCCAACTGGCTCATGTTTCTTCTAATTTGAGGCCTTAACAGCTGCATTTAGTCAAAATTGCCCACCTTACTGAAAGCTGAGCTCTCAAGATCCTTCCACGCGATCCACCAGGGGCTCCGAAAAGTTGCGTGCTCCAGAAACCTGGGTCAAAAGACAGGTTCTTACGGCAGAGACGAAATGGGTCGTTGCCCCCACAAAGAGATGGACTGTGATATTCTTTGATGTATGGGCGGAGGGGCTACCTTGGGGTTCAGTCGGAGAACCTGTGGGTCTGGGAGAGAGCAGGGTGGGCGTTAGGAGAAAAAAGAAACCTCAGGCAGGCAAAGGCGATGCACAGGCACGTGCTGGGAGGCCTTGCGCCCTGGCCTCGCCTGCTGAAAACAGGTGGACTGTGGCTTCAGCAGCCGCGTGAAAGCCTAGGTTTGTTCGACGCTCAGTCCGCTTGAATGGCCGCCAGGAGAACACCCCGGGGAGGGCAAATTAAATTGGACGGAGTTATGTGGAGAAAGATGCCTTAATTTCTGCTAGACTGAGAGGGTTTGTGTCCTTCAAGAGTGCTGACGTGGGCTCGTTCCGTTGACGGCACACCTACTGTGTTCCTGACTCCAGGGACATTGGGGGCCCTCTGCGCAAGGCTGGCATCTGCCGTCAGGGAAAGGGACGGGGACTGTGCGGTGTCCCACGGGCTGTGAGCGTGTCTGCCTGGCCAGTGCTGTGTCTTCCGTGGATGGAGAGAGGAGCCACATGTAACTGGGGGTGGGGTGGGCGGGCAGGAAAGGCTTCTTAGAACAGCCCTCCCTGAAGAGTAAGTACCCTCTTCAAAATACAACGAATAGATACGCTGACAACATTGAAACCATGGGGACTTCTTCAAAAAGATTTCTAAGAGAAACCCACCCCGGGCACATGTTGTTGACATGTTGGCGCGCTTCCTGTGACTACATATGGACGCTGTGCTCGGGCCTGCTGGTTCTCAAAGCGTGGTCCCTAGAAGAGCCCCGTCTGTCTGCCCGGGGCACTTGTTAGAAATCCAAGTTCTGGGCCCACCCCAGACCTGCCACAGCAGATCTCCAGGGTGGGACCCTGCAGTCTGTGCTTTATTGCAGGCCCTCCAGGGCGTTCTGACGAACCCAAGTGTGAGGCCACCCGCTCTGAGAATTACTGCCCTGCAGCCTTTCTTTCGTCTTCATTTTCCCCCCTGTCCTTTGACACTACAGCTGGTTTTAAAATGTTAGCCCTCTGCGGACCTGAGGCATGGGGATACTGAGACCCTCTGTACGTAGCGTGCAGGCACATCTGCGTCATTACAGAGACGAGAATATGTCTCTCGGGCCTGTTCTTCAGAAATGTGCAGGCAAGTCAACCTGCCGACCACGTTATTGCCCTCCCGGGAGGACTTGGTGTCCCAAAGCGGGAGAATGAAGTAATGTCCCGTTGCGAGAGCCCAGTGGCAGCAGTGCCAGCTAGCAGGCTGGTGTGTGACACCCCCGAGGGTCTGCAGGGAGAGTGGGAGGTAAAATCCTACAGACAGCTGGCCCCTTAGGTCCTCAGGACAAATAGGGGAATAACCAGACGTCCGTCTGCTCTTCTGGGAAACCTCTCTGTGAGGCTGAAGAAATTGCTAGCAATCACCCCAAACCTCAAAGGGGGGGGGGGTCCATGAACATTCCATGAGATGGGGAGAAGGTCCCAGGACCCCCAAAAGGTGAGAGGGTGGGCATGTTGAGGGGGGGATTGGTCCCTGCTAAAAATCTTTTCTTTGGTGAAAAGGGCAAGCCCCCCCGTCCAACAGAAGCGGGCAGAGGACCCCAACTTCAGGCTGGTCGAATGGTGAGGAACCATACTGTTCCACTCCGTGGCCAAATTCAACCTGACTACAGTTGAAGACACTGTTTCTTCTAGGGTGACCAACTCACCTTGAATTTACCTGGGCTTTTTCTAGTTTTAAAACTGAAAGCCCCATGTCTTAGAAAGTTCTCTGTGTCCTGGGTTGTTCGCCCAAGACTCTTCCCCTCCTGCCCCCTGGACAAGTACTGGCCTGTGTCTGTTAGAGCCCCCAGCTGCTCAGAACCATGGCGGCCACTCGCCTGGGGCTGGCTGTCCTTCCTCCGCCCTTTCCTGCCGGTTCTCCTTGCCCTGCTTCCCTGTGCCCCTGCCCCCCCCCCAAGCTGCCAAATAAATTGCCATCTTTTTCCAAAGTAATGTTTTCTGGGTATACAAAACAACACTAATTTTTAAACCCACAGGCTGACAATGATACAAAAATGTAAACAAGCCATATCCCACTCTCTCGCAGACAGCTCTCGCTAATGCACGTTCAGGAACGTCCTTTGAGACTTAGTATCTCCATATTGTTCTCTCTTCCAAGTATGGCCATTTGAAGGAGAACAATACTTTTTAATTTTTAAAGCTCTTCCATTTACTCAGTGGCCACAGTGCACCAGGCACTCTGCTAAAGGCACACGTGACCGCGTCAGCTCATCACGCCTTCCTCATGAGCATCATCTTTCCCACAAATACAGAAGGAGGAACAGAGGGCCTGAGAGGCTGCCTGATGGTACCCAGCTTGTCAGCAGCAGAGCCAGAGGTAGAAAGAATGCAGACCCCTGCCCTTTTCCCTGCAGCTGATTTTGCATAAAGACACTCCTTGAACTTGCTTTGCGCATGTTAGACTCGGTGCTGTGAGCACATATGGCCTTAAGGTGGGGGGAAAATAAGAAACAGACTTTGGAGATAGGTGGTAGCGGAAGGAGGAATGAGCACATTTTCCATGGGTTTAGCCTTCTTGCCTCCGCCCGAGGCTCCTCTCTGCCCCCTTTCCATCCCTGGCTTAGCATTCCGGAGAAGATGCCCCCCAGCCAGAGGCTGGGAAAACCAGCTGGCAAGGGCGGTCACTGCAGATTTTCCTGAGTCAGATTATGTCTTTGGGGCTTTGCTTATTTATTCATTTCATGCACCATTTCCCCCGAGCAGTCGGAATACCCAGACGCCTGTTAAAAGTCATCCGTCCCTCTGCGCCCAAGTCCCTGCAAAGGAGCCCATTATTGCTCCCCCCGCTACGGAATGTCCCGTGATCACAGGCTTGCCCTCGTGTGTGTGTGTGTGTGTGTGTGTGTGTGTGTGTGTGTATGCGCGCGCCCTGGGCACGTGCCCAGCTGGCCTGCCTCTGCCCTCCCACTGCGGGAGGAAGGTGGAGGAGGAAGGGCTGCCTGCGGGTAGCGGTGAGGGAGAAAAGCCACTTCAAATGCATGTTGACCTGGAGTGGCCAAGCAGATGAGCCAGGGTTGGTTGCTGGAGGCAGAGCCAGGATGGAAAATTAGCATCTCTAGAGCTTGCCCCAGACTCGGGAGACAGGGTTATATGCCTGGCCTCAAAGCAGAAAGACTGCCTTGCTCACCTGCAAGCTTCAATTATCTGTGAAGAGGGATGTCTTTCTTTGCTCATACCCAGCCTCCTTGTGGGACCCCATGAGCTTAGGCCTAAGCCAGGACGGTGTGGACATGGAATCCCCTGCTGGGCCTCGGCCCACCACGGGGCCCTCCTACCCAGAGAAGCCCGCGGCGGCTTGACTGGCTGTTCTGTTTGCCGTGGATCTGGCTCTGTGTGGCCCCAGGGGGAGCTGGGGAGGGTGTCCCGTTTGCAAGCTGAGGTGTGCCCTCTTCCTTGGCACTCAGTATGCTTTCTTGCAACAACTTGGCATGTGTGGAGGCTGGGCAGAGCAGCCCTGGCTGGGTGTGACCGGGGGGCAGTGCCTACTGCCTCAGCCACCTCTGCCCACACTTGGCAGGGAGCGAACCCCTGGCTCCCCACCCCGCCCCCCGCCCTGTCCCAGCTCACTTGACATTCTCTGGGAAAATTCCTCTTACCGTGCTCTTTCTCCTGTAAGCCAGTAAAATTCCCAGTGCCTTCAACGGGTCGGAGACACATTGGAGTCACGGGCTAGGTCGGTTCCCTGGTCCGGTCTTCGTCTGGACTGGGGAGGAATGCGTTTCAGAAAGGTGATCGATTCTGCCTGCTTGCAGGTTAAGGAAGTTGGTGTCTGCCGTGCCTGGCGAAAAATCCAGCCTGTCACCTGGGTGTGTTCCTTTCGGCGTCTGATGCCAAACACCTGCATGTTTATGCCGGAAAGATGGGGTGAAATTCCTACAGGAGGTGACAGACAGGCAGCCTTAGGCATCTAGCAAGCAAGGAGACTCCAGAATACTGCCCAGGCCAGAGTTCACCAAATCCTGGCCCCAGATCAGTTTGCTGCCTCCTTCTAGACTCAACACTGAGGGGCAGGAGAGGGCGGAGGATGGCCCTGTCGCTCCAGCTGCTTGCTGCTGGGTCTCACCAGGTGAGGCAGTCAGCCCTCCTGGCCGCTGCTCCTTTCTCACCTCCTTCACGACCGGCCCTGCGCCAAGGCTTGTGCCTGAGGGAGGAGCCTCAGCGTCCATGCTGCGCAGGGTGGGCGGCCGGTGAGGACAGGGGACATGGAGGACTCAGGCTTCCGCGTGGCCTTTCCAGAGGCTGTGCAGCGCATTCTCTTTCAACCTCTGCCTGCTCCTATCCCAGTTGGAGGTATCGCCTTGTAAGTTACACGGCGTCCCAACACAGTGTCCTGATGGTGCATGTACTTACTGAAAATTTTCCGGGAGCCCCCTGGTCAGATGGATCTAGGCTGACGCCCTCAGGCTGGTGAACAGAAACCACACTGGATAGGTTCACAGAGGGCTCCTACCAGCGGGCATGGTGAATGCGCGTGGAGGGAGTGCAAAACCGCGCGGGGACCACAGAGGCACCCAAGGTTGCAGGAAGTGGCTTCCACCCCTGGGGCTGGGGGCGACAGGTCGCTGAAGAGGGTCCCCTGCTTGGCTGGTCTCAGCCTGGGGACAGGTGTGCGCCTTCAGCCTTCCCGCCTCCATCTCGTGCCCCCTTGTGGTGGAAGGGACAGGGAGCCTGGCAGGGTCCCAGCTCCACACGACTGAGGAGAGCATGGTGAAGCTGGGGACAGTCTCTTCCTAACGGGCACAGGCTCTTGTGTCTGGTCCCAGACCCCTGGCTCCATGCTCACCAGCCAGCACTTAGCCCCTGGCTAGCCTCAGCTGTGCAGGGGGGCCCTGCTGTTTCTGGGACCTTGTCTGGGCGTCACCCGGCAAATCCCACTCCCCTTCCAGACACGATTGAAATGTTCCTTCCCTGATACGGTCTCCAGCCTCCATTCTTCCACCTTTGTAGCGCTTTAGGTCTCAGATGAGACTTGTTTGCTCTGCCTTCTGGAAGTTTCCATGGCTCACTCTACCTGAGCACAGGAGCTCCCTGGGGCTTGTTCCAGGAGCAGCGTGAAGCATAGTGCCAGGCACAGAGCTGCGTCCAGAACTTCCAGCAAGTTGTGCGCGTTACCATGCCAGGGCCATGGAGGGGCACGCCACCAGCCTGGCCATGGGGCTTGTGTTCCAACCGAGCTTTACGCCTTTAAGAAGAGGCAGGTTTTTCTGTTTCCCGGTTCACCCCACCCCTCCTGCCCGGCATCTGAAACCTGATCTAATCCCCTTGCACGCGGGTAATTTATTGGTCTATTGGGCTTTTCTTGGTGGCAAATTGCATTGTCTCTATTCCTGGGTTCAGGCTGTGGAGCGGCTCACCGCATTCCTAAGACTCCTTTCTCAGGGCCGGTTCCTCGCACCCCCTCTGCGTGCGGCCAAATAAGTTTTATTGGGCTGCTTTGTCATGCAAACAAGGCGGTAATAATCAGGCTATTATTCTCAAAGATGGGGCTTGATTAACAGTTCAAAGGAGGTCTCTGAAAGCGGCTAAGGCCGTTCTGGTGCACTCTGGAGGGTAAATATTTTCATCCTGCCTGGGATGGTGCAGCTGGTACCCCAAGCTTCCTGCCTCCCTGTTTCTCAGAGCTGCTGGGCTGCCATAAAGGACAATAGTGAGGCCAGGAATGCGGTGTGGCTGTGCTTTCTCTCTCTGCTGTGTCTCCGGCCACGAGGGGGTTAGTGTGGAGCCCACCTCCGCCCGCTCGATGGGAAATGGTCCATAGGTAGGGTGCCATTGAGGGAGGAGTGTGGGAGCCAAGGGTTCCAAGACAGAAATGAGGGCCCCCTGCCCCCAGGGAACTCGAGGGCAGGAGGTGATACTCAAGCTGGGGTATCCTGGATGACACAATTCAGCCAGGTCCACAGAGCGGCCAGAGAGGGTGACGCAGAAGGTGACACAGGGAAGCTAAGGGACCATCTTCGATCAACAGGGTGGCAGCATTCGAGCCTTTTCTACGTGGCTCTACAAGAAGGACCGAGTCCCTGGGAAAGTCCCCAGGAGGCAGGCAGGGGTCCACAGCTGGAGCATCCCAGAGCAGGACGGACCGGCGCTGCCTCAGCAGCGTTCAGCAGGGCAGTGGAAGCTGGACGTCCGCCAGGCGATGCTACAGGGAGATTTCCTGCCTTGGGGGCTGGCTGGAGGTAGAAACCAGAGCCTCCTGCGTCCCTCTAGCCCCAGGTTTTAAAAAACTCCGTGGCACATCTTAAGGCAAGGAAGAGGTGGGTCCAAAGGGATCCATAGGGCTCTTGATAAAGGCAATTGCACAGAGCGGCAGGGGGCTCTGGCCCTCACTGCGCAAGTCGGGAGTGAATAGGTCTGAGGGTTGCTCGGGGTTGAGACTACCCCCAGTAAGTCTGGGAGACCGGGCACAGGCCTTTCCTGAGCTCCACCCTTTCCCCAGGCCGGCCACTGTCTTTGCAGCCTCTGGACTCTCCTGTTCGTCCCCCGTAGCTAACTCTGATCGTGCTCTCTCAGGAGGCCCCAGGTCAGAACAAAACATGAACCTTCAAAGAAGCCTAAGCTGCTGTGCGGGGCCTTTGCGTTTTCCTGGGCCTCTGGGGCGCGGCCGTGGTATGAGTTAGCAGAAGCCCGGGGAGCCGTCCCTGCCAGAGGACACCGTGGCCGAGATAGAACTGGGGCCTCAGGAGAACGTCTTACTTCCAGTCAGTGTTTTTAATTCCCTGGCTCTGACCTTACTGGCTGTCTCGGATCCATTGAGAGGTGACCGAAGGGCCAGAAGGGGCTGCTTTGCTGTCTGCAGGAGCCACGCAGGAATGAGACAGCTGTCTGCCTTCTGTCACGCCGAAAGCACCAGGGTGGCTCCCTCTGCAAAGCAGGTTTCCTCTTCCTGCTTGCACCAGTCCCAATTAGATCTGTTTCCAGCTCTCAGACTTTGCTTGCTTCATGGGCACTCACGTCCGAAAAAGCCAAGGTTTACTGCCTGGAATTCGGGTCTCATGCTTTTTTATTAAAGATACTGACCATAAAAATCAGTGCCCCCGGGGTCTCTTTGGCAGCTGATGCCGCAGCGGAGAGCTCTTCCTTTTGATGCTGGGCCAGGTTACATTCCGGTCCCTGACCCGGGAGGCTTTGGCCGTGATTAAATGGGGTGGACATGGGGCGGCAGGATGACTCCCTGGGGGTCAGCAGGCCCCTCATCTCACCACCACGGGGACCATCTAGCCCTGGCTTCCCTAACACCCTTCCAGAAGGCCACAGGGAATGTCCACTTTAGGCAGATGGGCCCTGAGGAGCTGTGTCAGTGCCTGGAGAGGTGACAGAGAGGAACAGGAGCCATCAATCCCACACTCTCAGTGGCCTGCAGTTTCTCCATCTAGAATGGTGCTTGGGCTTCCTCTTCAACTGCTAGGAAGATGTGCAAGGGCTGAAGGTTGTGAGCAGCTGGGGACACCCAGGAAATAAGATGTGTTAAAGCCATGGTTCCCAGGCGTGGTCGTTTGTAGCAATCATTCAAGGTCTCAGAGCTGGTGAGGGACCTTGTTTTTTCTTTTCTTTTTTTTTAACCTTGCATTGATGCAAATCCAAAGGTGTCACTCTCAGTTGCTTCCTCGCGTGCTCTCCTGAGGGGGATAGAGAGAGATGGAGCTAAGGTGGTGCGGTGAGCCGGACCAGGCCCTCTGTGACGAGGGTGGATACAGTAATCACACTAGCCAGCACTCCCCGAGCTTCAGCTAGATGCTGGTGGTGCCTTTCTAAGTCCTCTATCACCTTTAGCAACTCCACACGATAGATACTGCCACCCATTTTCTCGATGAGTATAATGAGGCACAGAGAAGTTAAGTCATTTGCACAAGGTCACACAGCGGCACAGCTTGGAACACACATTGAACAGTGGGGCTTAATTCCCTGTCAAATTTTTGCCGCTTTTGTCAAATTCTTGGGGGATGGCTATGTTATGTGTCGTTAACAGATGTCAAAGGCCCGCTCCTGCAGTCCCGCGGCCCCGAAACGCTGACCACTGCTCCCCACAGGCTGGGAGCTGTGGGAGGGGCTGCCACCAGCCCTCACTGCTTGTGGAAATGCGTGCCTAGTCACGTGGGGTTGTTCGGGGCTGCGCGGAAGAATCTGGACGACCGAGACCCTGCGCGTCACTATGACCTTCGGGTTTTTGTTTTTCCTTTTGCCATCAACTGTGTGTACGTGGGAAATTCGGGCGCTGCCGCCTGAGATTGGGCGTCCGTGGGCGTGCGCCCACCTGACGTTGTGACCCCTCCTTTCTCCACAGCCACCTCCGCGTGCAAGATCCTCAAGTGCAACTCTGAGTTCTGGAGCGCCACGGCGGGCGGCCACCCCCCGGCCTCGGACGACGCCCCCGAGTTCTGCGCCGCCCTGCGCACCTACGCGCTGTGCACGCGGCGCACGGCGCGCACCTGCCGCGGCGACCTGGCCTACCACTCGGCGGTGCATGGCATCGAGGACCTCATGGCGCAGCACAACTGCTCCAAGGACGGCCCCACGGCCCCGCCGCGCCCGCGCACGCCGCCGCCTCCGCCGGGGGACAGCCAGGAGCGCTCGGACAGCCCCGAGGTCTGCCACTATGAGAAGAGTTTCCACCGGCACTCGGCCGCGCCCAACTACACGCACTGCGGCCTCTTCGGGGACCCGCACCTCAGGACGTTCACAGACCGCTTCCAGACCTGCAAGGTGCAGGGCGCCTGGCCGCTCATCGACAACAATTACCTGAACGTCCAAGTCACCAACACGCCTGTGCTGCCCGGCTCGGCCGCCACGGCCACCAGCAAGGTAAGGGGGGACCGAGGCCTCGGCGGCCCTGCAGGTTCCCGCCGCCCAGCGCCCAGGCTCAGCCTTCTACCTACCCAGGTGCCTCCTGCACCCACCCGCGTTCCTTGTTTTTTTTTTTAGATTTTATTTATTCATTTTTAGAGAGAGAGGAGGGGAGAGAGAACGAGAGGGAGAGAAACATCACTGTGTGGTTGCCTCTCATGGGCCCCCATCTGGGGACCTGGCCCACATCCCAGGCACGTGCCCTGACTGGGAATCAAACCGGCGACACTTTGGTTCGCAGGCTGGTGGTCAATCCACTGAGCCACACCAGCCAGGGTCCACCCACGTTCTTTTTGTCACCAAATGAACAGATTACTTAGAAAGGAATAAGATTTTTAATGTGGCGTAGAGGGTGGTGTTTCTCAAACGGCTGCACACCAGCGCTATGAATTTGTGAAATCAGCTTTTGGGGGGCAGGGGTTGGGTATGGGGTATCAGAAACAATCATATATATAACCTGGCATGCGTGAAAGGCAGCATACAAATGCACTGTACACGGGAAGGGTAAATATTTGAGGAATCCTGGTTGCTGTTGTGTGCGTGTGTGCACAAGCATGTGTATGTATGCACAGGTGTGCATGCCTGTGGCCCAGATAGTGGGACAGCCCTGTCCACCCCAGCTTTATCTCCTGTACTCACTCCCGGAGGGTTTCCCGTGACCTCACATTCAGGCTCGGCCAGAAGTCGGCTGGTGGCCTCTCCAAGTCCAGGCTCCGGGGCCCCTCTGCCTCCTCAGGGCTGGGGTTTCCAGGCTGGCAGTGAGTCTGTCTTCCTAGGAACAGCATGTTGCAACGGCGCTGGGCCGGACCGCAGGGCGTTTCTGTTCCTTCCCATCCCTCAGTGCCCCAGACGACAGGGAGGCGACCTGGCAGCCAGGAAAATCCCTGCTGCTTCCCTCTGTGCCGGTGGCCCTTGCGTGCCTGCAGAGGGTCTCTTTCTGAGGCCAGCTGCTGGGTAGGAAATGAGCAGGTCTGCGCTTCATGGGTGTGCTCACAGGCCCTTAGCGCCAGGCCTGGAAGCCTAGTGGTGGCAGGATTGTGGCCTGCGCGCGATCTGCCCTGCCCCGCTCCCAGCCCTCCACAGACTGAGGGGGCCCCTTCACCTACCCACCTCCCACCCTAGATCCAAGACAAATGAATCCTGGGGCCCTGGTGCTGCAGCTTCCAGATCCAGCCGCAGACACACTCTGGATGGGGATCCCGCCTCCATGTCCCATCCTGGCAGGGGCACGTGGGAAGGGACCTGCCCCTCCTAACCCAGGGTGGTAACAGAGCCAAGGGAGGAATTGTGATTAGTGACCAGGCAGTGACGGGGCGGTGGGGGGGGGGGGGGTGACACGGTGGAGCAGGAGCCATTCAGCCCCATGCGACTGGAGCCTGCAGACCAGGGCAGTGTGCCTGGGCTTAGAACCCCGGGTACGTTGACACACGCCAGGGCGCTGAGCCCGGTGGTGCTCTCCACAAGCCAGATGGATTCGCCATTCACTCTCAGGCTCCGTTCGTTCACGTGGCTGCGTTTTCCGGTGCCCGCTCTGGTGCTGGCTCCCTGCTGGGCACCGCAGCTGCAGACCTGCCCCTGCACCCCAGTCTCCAGAAGGATACGGGGCCGCGGAGCAGAGCTGGCCCCACTCAGCCCCCTTGGTTTTGCAGCCGGCTGAGAGCTCAGCGCCTGGGCCACGCCGCTCTCAGGTGTCAGTCAGTGCAGACCGGACCCTTACGGTGCCCGGGTGAGAGGCGTGGCATCATGGCCGGTTGCCAGCACCCGTGGCCTGCCCCTGCCTGTTCTCCGAGGCCCCCGTCGCTGGGGCGCGTGTACTGGTCCATCCATCGATCAGCAAACATCTATTGAACACCTCTGGGCTGGCGGTGGCCTCCCTCCCACAGCTTCCAGGCTAATCATGGAGAACAGAGACCAGCGGAAGGTGCCAGGGCTGAGGATGCTGAGGGCTCCACCCCGAGCACTGGGGAAGCCCACTGAGCCTGCCCATGAGGACAGGAGTGGCAGCAGCCGAGCTGGGCAGGGTACACCTGCAGCCTGGACCCTCCGGGGCAGGAAGAGATGACAGGGGCTGTTATCTCCAAGCTGATGGCGCTCAGGGCTTTTTCAACCCTGGCAGGAGCCCTCCGCTCCCCTGACCTCTCTCTCCTCCAGCCCTCCGTGTGGTGCCTCGCCCAGGGGCCCTTGCTCATCTCCCAGGATAAATCTCCAGCCCAGTCCATCCTTCTGCTCTTGAGGATGATCCAGACCCGGTCTGACTTTGTAGCCAAGTTCCTGCCCCCGTGAGAGCGCTTTCACGCCTGTCTCCTTCCAGCTGTGCGCCCCATTTTTCAGGTGAGGGAGCAGAGGTGCTCTGGCCTCTTGTCTCCCATCCCCTGCACCGGTCCCGCATCGCACTTACCACTCTCGTGCCGCTGCATAGTTCATCTGCTTGGCCTGGGGGCCTTGGACTGTTAAGTACCCTGTGCAGATGCAGGCCCCCAGCCCCGGGCCCGGCATCTTGTTGGTGCTCCAGGGACAGCTGCTGAGGAAGCCTGGGCTCTGCCCCGTGCCCAGCAGGGTGGGGAGGGCCCGGCCCCCCTGGGCAGGGAAGGGGGCAGCAAAGACAGGAGCGGCGGCCCCGCCCGTGGCCCTGTTGGCAGCGAGCCGCCTGGCTTTCGACAGGCCCCCTTCATGCTGTTACTTGTGGTTGAGTCCCTGGCACTGGTGCCAAGAAGAGTCAAGCCGCCTGTCAGCCTTCCAGGAGACTGTCTCCACGAGAGATGGCAGTTAGAGCAAAACCAGCCTTTCCTGTTCCAGGGGGACGGATGGCACTTGGAAAGCAGCCCCTCCCCCCAACACACACACACACACACACACACACACAGTGTCTTGGAAAGCAGCCCCTCCCCCCAACACACACACACACACACACACACACACACACACACACACACACACACACACACACACACACACACACACACACACACACACACACACACACACACACAGTCTGTGTGGCCTCTACACCAGTCTGGGACACCAGGTCCCTCATCCCCTGCCCCCTCCTCCAGTGACAGGACCACCCACTGCCCAGACCACCCTGGCTGGCCCACCTCCCGGCCCCCTGCAGGCGGCCTCCTCATCAGGGCAGGAGCCTTGGATGGAGAGAAGGAAGCAGCAGGAGGTAGAACCATATGAAGTCGCCATTTTTCTAGGCCAGGGATGCTAGAGTAGCGGCAGTTTCATACGGTTCGATGCAGAGGGCTCGAAGCAGGATGGAGAGGCTGCGACCACCTGCAATGGACTTCCCACAGCACCCCACAGGGCGCCCGCTTGTCCTCGCGCCCCGTGTAGGCAGCGGGATTCCAGGAGCCCTTGGGCCAGAGGGCAGTGGCCTGGGAGGCCCCAGCTGTCCCTGGGCACAGGAACGGGAGAGGCTGTGGCTGTTTCTCTCCCAGTTTTGCTTGTCTCCAGCCATACAATCCTTCTATTTAGGATTATAGAGGAAAGAGGAGGCAGACGTCTCTGCTGGGGTGAGGGGTGTGTTGGGGGTCACACTCACTCCCTGGGCTCTTGGTCTCCCATCCTCCTCCCAGGCCTCCCACGCTGTGGGCTGGAAACCAAGAGGCTGAGGCTGTGTGTCCTTGGGCAAGTTGCTTTACCTCTCTGAGCCGGAGTGTGCCTGTGTCCTTGGTGTTTGAGAGGACAGTGACTCACACAGCCAGTCAGGGGCTCAGCACAGCCCTGCCCCCGGCTGCAGCCCTAGTGGGAACGGGTCTCCCTGCCTCGGCCCTGGCCAGGGTTTCACGTTCAGCCTGGAGACCCCATCTTCTGTTTGCCAGTCTGCACCTTCCACCCCTCCCTCTGCCTGCCTGCGTGAGTGTTGCCCCTCCCTCATTCTTTCTGGGAGCATCAGTGTCTCCAAGGCCACCTGCTGTTACAGTCAGACCGCGGCTTGCAGCCCTTTTCCGGCACATGCCGGAGGCCTGCTGCAGCGTGAGAGAGGGTGTGAGGCCGTTGTGGGCCCTGTTAGCTTCCTGTCGCTGCTGTAACAAGTACCACAGACCCAGTGGCTCAGACAGACAGACCTTTGTTCTCTCACGGTCTGGAGGCGGGAAGTCCGGTACAAGTCTTACAGGGCTGAGAGCAAGCTCTCAGCAGGGCCGGTCCTTCTGCAGGGCGGGTCCTTCTGGAGGCTCCAGGGGACAATTCGTTCGAGGTCTCTTCCAGCCACTGGTGGCTGCCAGCATCCCTCGGCTTGTGGCCACATCACTTGAGCCTCTATGGAAGCATAACGTTTTCTATGGTCCAATCTCTTCTGTTGCCATTTTACTAGGATACGTGTGATAGGGCCCACCCAGGCCATCCAGGGTAACTTCTGCATCTCGGAGTCCTGAATCTAATGCCCTCTGCAACGCTATTTGCCCTACCCGGTCACCTTCAGAGGTTACAGGGAGGAAGGCCCTTATCTTGGGGGCCCATTATTCAGCCTATTCCAGTGAATAATGACTTTTTATTTTTAATTAACAGTGCTTTGATTTTTATGGTTCACCTTTCCGTATAGTAAGTGAGCAGGTTTTCTATTTAGGGTAGTGATCTAAAGTTCCCATTCTAAATCTTTTTTTTTTAATGAAAACAAGTTGTTTTAAAGAAACATATTAAGTGCCTAATAGTGTAGGTGGCATTGGGACCAAAATGGGGAAGGAGTGGTCTGGGGCTTCCTGGGGCATGGGGCGGGGCCTTCCGCCCCCCACCCCCACCCCCAGTTGTCAGCACCATCTAACCCCACTCTGCCTGCTTCCCTGCAGCTCACCATCATCTTCAAAAACTTCCAGGAGTGCGTGGACCAGAAGGTGTACCAGGCCGAGATGGACGAGCTCCCGGCCGCCTTTGCCGATGGCTCCAAGAACGGTGGAGACAAACATGGAGCCAACAGCCTGAAGATCACAGAGAAGGTGTCGGGCCAGCACGTGGAGATCCAGGCCAAGTACATCGGCACCACCATCGTGGTTCGCCAGGTGGGCCGCTACCTGACTTTCGCGGTGCGCATGCCGGAGGAGGTGGTCAATGCGGTGGAGGACCGGGACAGCCAGGGCCTCTACCTCTGCCTGCGGGGCTGCCCCCTCAACCAGCAGATCGACTTCCAGGCCTTCCACGCGCACGAGGGCCCGGGCGCCCATAGGCCCCTGGCCGCCAGCCCCGCCCCCGCGGCCCCGGACACCTTCCCGTATGAGACGGCCGTGGCCAAGTGCAAGGAGAGGCTGCCCGTGGAGGACCTCTACTACCAGGCCTGCGTCTTCGACCTGCTCACCACGGGGGACGTGAACTTCACGCTGGCTGCCTACTACGCCTTGGAGGACGTCAAGATGCTCCACTCCAACAAGGACAAGCTGCACCTGTACGAGAGGACGGGGGAGCCGCCCAGCCTGGCGGCCGCGGCGAAACCTCCTACCGCCCCGCAGCTCCTCCTGGGCAGCCTCCTGCTCCTCACCCTGCTCCCCGCGTTCCTGCAGGCCCTGGCTGCGTAGGACAGAGAGCGAGGGTGCTGTGCGGTGACCTGTGGGACAGTTACCTCAGAGCTGCCTCGGGCTGGCCGCTGGCCGGGGCTGGGGACACGGGGCGGCCCCTCCCCCTCCCCCTCCCAAGGGCCCTGGACACGGTGTGGGGACCGACTGGTGCTGTGACGTCCGTGACAGTAGAACTGTGTGAGGGGCAGGGCTGCCCCCTCCGCCCGCCCTGCCGTGTGAATGTGCAAAACCGAGCCCCCCGGGCTGGAGCCCCCGCCCCGCTGGAGACCCCGGGAAAGGTCAGAGCCTGCGCCTCCGCCCCCTTGCAGTGCACTGAACGGCCGCACGCGTACGCGCACACTTACACGAGCACACTCGCACACGCCGGCCGGACCCTCAAGGCTGGACCCCCGGGCAGGGCCTCCTTCCCCCTGGGGCCTCAGGGCACCGGGACCCCTGCCTCCAGAGCCCCCAGCTGGGGACAGTGCGCGTGCGTGGGCGACGCCACTTGCGGGCTCAGATACCCTCCTCTGGCCCTTGTCCCACTGTCCCCGGTCCCCATTGTGCTTAGGAAGTCCAGGTGAGTTTCTAAATGTCTACACAGAGGACTGGCCTTTGATTTCTGTTCCTTCCTCTCCAGCAGATGGCAAGGGCCCCTGGGCAGGGGGTTTGGGCCACAGGGCGTGGGCAGGAGACCGGCGGATAGGGCCAGCTGGCCTGCCCTGATCCTCTGCGCTCTCCCCAGCCGTGCCCCAGAGCCTTGCCTCCCACCCTGTCCACCAGGGCTGCCTCTGGGGAGAGGAGCACCCTCAGCAGGGTACCCCCCTGGGGCCACACAGCCAGGAGACACCTTCCCCTGGGAATCCAAGCTGCCCATCCAAGGAGCCCCGGACCAGTCCCGTCTCTGCTGCTGCCAGAGAACCCCAGGGACCAACACCAGGCTGCGTCCTGCTCCCAGAGGTGCTGCCAGGCCCCTGAGGGCCCCCCTCCCAGAAGCCCCGCAGCCTCTCACTGTCCCCGCCTGCCCACCGGCATCCACTCAGCCCCTCTGCTGTTCCCCAGGGACCTCTCATACACTGGCCTCCCCCTCCAAGAGGTCCCCTCCCTGCCAGACCGGGGCGGGTGGGTGGGAGGGGCGAGCCCCCGCTGGGTTTTAGACAGCCCCTACGTTGGAAGGAAGAAGTGAAGCACTTTATTTTGGTTGCGTTTGCTCGCGTTCTGCTTGGAAGTGGGGACCCCTCACTGCGTCCTTGTGTCTCTGCGACCTGTGTGGCGTGTCACCGCGTGTACATACTGTAAATTATTTATTAACGGCTAAACGCAAGTAAAGTTTGGGGTTTTGTTTTGTTATTTTCCTTTGGACGACGTGTTGGAGTTTGTTTTCAGAGCAGACTGGTTCCTTTGAGGGGTGGAGAGTTGGCTTTGGTGGTGCGCGTCCCGACAGCGTGTGCTCGGGGAGGCAGCTGGTGTGTGTGTGTGCGCGCACACACGTGCTGTAAGTGTGTGTGCAGAGGATGCCGGAACTTAACCACCAAAGCCCCTGCTTTGCTAAGGTTACCTTCTATCCTTACAGTGAGCTGTCTTCGGGGCTGGAGGGGTCCCAGTCCCCTGGCTCTGGTGGAGGTGGAACAGAGTTTCAAGGACATACAGACAGCATGTTGCAGAAGGACGTGAGATGCCCTTGGGGGCGAGGTTGCATGTACTGGCCTGAGACCCAGGATGACTCCATCTGAGCGGTCAGCCTAGTGGAAGAGCAACGGCCCCAAAGCAGTGGGGGGGTGGGGGGGGCTCCACATCAGTGCGAGAAGGACCAAGGCTTACTCAGGGTCAGGTTCACCGCTGGCCGTCAACATTTCATCCTGTAAAACTACTCAATGACATTTCATGCTGTAAAACTACTCCGTGAGATCCAGCAAGAAAGCCATGCCCATTTTACAGACAAAGAAATGGAGACTCAATGTGAATTGACTTGCCAGGGATTCCTTAGCAAGGGGCAGGGCCAACTAGGTCTGTTCCTGCTCTTAGCACTAAATGCCGTGAGGCAGGGTAGGAGCAGAGTTAAGCCAGGTTACATTCTGGCACCTTCACTTTTCTAGCTGTGACCTTGGGCAAGTCACTTAACCTCTCTGAGTCTCCATTCCCACCTCTGAAAAATGAGGAGTGCCTATCACATAGGGCTGTTGGAGGTGGAGTTAATTCTTGTACAGTACTTAGGCCAAGGCTTGGCATACAGTGCACATACTGTGTTGGTGTTCTTCCAAAGCAAGAGGGGTTGAGTGAAACATTAGTGGGGGGAGAGGGGAGAGGGCCGCCCAGAACCTAGAAGCCTGGAGGGATGCGCACAGAAAGGCTAGCAAGGGGAGGAGTCCAGAGTGAGCATGTACACCAGTCCCAACCTGAAGAGAAAGGTTAAAAGTAGGGACAACTTTCTAGAACACAACTCCTGCACTTCCAGAGAGAACTTGGGAATCTGGGCTTTGAAAGGGACAGTACAAGGCTGGAGCATGCCCTCGCGTCTTACCCGGTCACCCAAACTGTCAGTACCAAGGGGCCTTCTCCCCCAGTAGTAACTGGGATGAAGTAATTCACAGGAGGCACCGCCGAGGTGGCAGAGTGTGGGCACTTGGCCAGCACAGAACAGATCATTGAGAAACCAGGGCGCACAGGATTTTTTTTTTTTTTTAAAAAAAACCTTGTTCACTATCAGATGAAAATGCTGTTCCTTGCCAGAAATATTCTTGGTTTGGAATTCATTCAGGACCCTCCATTTAAGCTGGAATCCTTTCCCAAGTACCTTGCTACCAGTTGCCCTTCTGAACATGGAAATTTGCGTGTCATGTGACTATGGAACACAGAGTCTTTAGCTAAATGGTTCCCAAGCAGCCGCCGTGTCTCACCCCGCGGGCTGGGTGGCAGCAGGTCTCCCGTGCCAGCTCACTTGCCGCCCGTCAGCCCGTGGTAAGCGCATTTGCAGATGGAGGGGCAGCCCCTCTCTCTCCCCCTCTCCCTGGTGTGTGGCAGGAATCTTGCCTCTTGGTTGGTGAGCCAGAATTTAGCAGAAGACAGGAGAGAGAGAGCTATTAAAAACGAAAGAGGGTCGTTTCTAAGAAAGGGGGCAAACTCTGGGATGAAGAGAATCAGCAGAACGCGGGGCAGGACTCGGTCTCCCCTGAGAGACGGCAGGGAGCGGCGTGGAGCAAGGGTGGTCTTAGGCGGCAGGCAGACTTGGCATCCAAACTGGTCCTGCCCGTTGCTAGCTGTGTGGTCTGCCTGGGATTTTTTTTTTTTTTTTTTTTTTTTTGAGCCTTAGATTCCTTATTTGTAAGATGGAATTATGAGTACCTCCCTCCCAAGGTCATTCTAGAAATCCAATGAGCTAACGCTCATAAACTGCCTGGCACCTGGGCGCTGGCGCAGGGCAGAGGCCATGAAATATGGCGGTGCTCTCCCTCCCCACTTGTGTGTGCGCATGTATTCAAGCGACAGCGTTTACGGTGTGCTGGGAGTGGGGGGACACAGCAGAGACCCACGCAGGCTACCTGACATTCTCTTGGTGAAGATAAGTCAACCAGCAAATGGTCATACCATCAAGTAGCCCATAGTGGCCAGGAAAGGCAAGCGAGTCAGAGGTTCTGAGAGAGAGGCACCCTGGACTGGGGGGAGGGTGGGAGAAGCCCTCATCTCTGGTGGGGTCAGGGGTCAGGACCTCTCACCAACTCACCTGCATGAATTTGGGGAGCCAGACATGCAAAGATCTCGGGGGAGCATCCTACACAGAGAAAAGGGTGCGTTCCAAGGACCTGGCAGAGCGGAGCGACAGCAGAACGCGATGGCAGTAAGTGGACGCGCCAGGGTCCTCGGTGATGCCACAGAGAGGCCAGAGCCCAGCAGGTCTCCCCGCTGGCGCACAACTTAGCGTTTTCTTCCAGTTTCCGTAAGAAGCCACTCAGTGAGATCCGGGCGAGGGAGGGATGCTCCTGACGTGGGTTTTACGCACTTGGCCCAGCTGCTGCGAAAGCGGAGGGCAGGACGTCAGAAGAGAAAGAGCCAGTCAGAAGTGGGGTGGTGGTGACTGCGCTGGGGGTGACATGGGAGACGGTGGGCTTTGGGTTTCAGAGGAAGGGGAGCAGACAGGGTTTGGGGGGCGAGAGAACTGGAGAAGGGACTGAGGTGGCGGCCCCGCTGCAGGGACGCTCGGGAAGACAGATGCAGGAAGTGACCATGAGAGGGCGCCCCTGTCTGCTGGGGAGACGGCTGTGCCAATGGGGGCGCCAGAGTTGTTCCGGGGGCTCTGATGGCCTCTGTGGTCCCAGGGGTCAGTCGGGACTGGGAGCCGGACAGCAGAGGAAAGGAAGTCTGGATGGAATTGTGACGGCGCACGGGGCTAAGCAGGCAGCTGGGGGGGGGGGGGGGGACGGCAGCCCAGGGGCAGCTCTGGCTCACGGAGCTGAGGCTGCTCAGGATGGTCCGTCCCTCCCACGGCCACTCGAGTGGGAGGCAGGAGCGGCTGGGCCCAGGAGGAGCGGCATCCCTGCCTGGAGGGGATGGAAGGGCAGGGGCTGCCCTTCAGCCCCGGGAGGCACAGAACCCAGCTCCCTCTGCCCTTCCCTCCGTGCCCCGCTTTCCGCAGGGACAAGCTTCGTTTGCAGGCTCTGCAGCCAAGGGGAGCGGCCGCTGAGCGCTAAGGAATGAGGGCTGAGCCCTCCCCTGGGTTGGGGGGAAGCGCTGGTGGCCAGGCCGGCCGTTTGTGGGCATCTGCTACCCTCTGCCGGACCGTTCTGGAAGCACAGCCACACAGGGCCCAGCTGGGGGATCTTCAGCCAGCGTCAGGATGTCCCCACTGTCCTCTGACAATGGTGGGCACCGATCCCACCACGTGTCACCTCGGTGACCTCGCCCCGTCCCAGCCTGGCGAGGGCCTCTCTGACCAGAGCTCCAGAGGGACAAGAGGCCCGCAGGTTCTGACCCCCGTCTGCGCCCCTCCCTCACCGACCAGGCCCTCTCTGGGTCCCTCCCTCCATCTCCTGGATCCCTTTTCCACGGCACTTTGCTCACCTGACATCATGCCCTCTTGTTTGCTCCTCTTGGGTCTGTGTCCACAGCCCTCAGCTAAGAAGATGGGGGAGGGGCTCCTCCTGGTTCTGCGTGCGCCCCCAGTTCCTAGAACAGGGCCCGGCCCACAGGAGAGACTGAAGATCTTGGGCAAGGGACAAACTTCCTCTGCTGTAACGGGGCCCAGCTGCACCTCCCCCATCCTGTGAGCTCTCTGGAGGTTCAGGAGGGGCCCTCCTCCTGGGGTTCAGTGCCCCCCTAGAGCAAGCCTCTTCCTGGGTCCCTCAGCCAGTCGGCCTTGAGTGGCAGCTCCGATGGTGGCTCTGGCTCTGGGGCACGACGCTGAGCAGGCCGGCCTTCCAGGCCACCACGGCCCGTCCCCGATTCCCAAACCTGCCCTCCTCAACCCCACCCCACCTCAGGCCCGGACTGAGGAGCACGTCACTCTCCGGGTAGCCCTTGGGGTTGAGAAACCTTTTCCTTTGCTCTCCCACTTAACACTAGAAGCCGCCTCCTTTGTTTGCAAAAGGATGACAAGGCCACCGGCCTAACCACACACAGGGAAGGACCACATGGGGCTTTCCTGCCCAGTCCCTTCTGACCCTTCTGCCTCCTGAAGGTCACCTCAGTGCCTGTGGCCGTGGCTGTCAAGAGCTGAGCTTTGTTAATAATCGATCCCTCTTCGGTCAGGAAAGAAAGAGCGCAATCCTATGTGCAAACCCTTCACAGACAGCTGGCCCTGAGTAGTTATTATTCTGTCTTCGAGGGGAGAAGCCCACAGATCCCGGACTTGTCCCTGGGCCCACACCATGCCAGGCCCCACGGCCACAGAGCTGTGCAGGAAATCCTGGTGTCCAGCCTGGAGGAGGGTCCACCAGCTGCCCAGGACCCTACAGGATGAAGGCTGGTCATCCAGGGCCAAGGGAGCACAAACCCGGCGCTGCTCCTTTAAGCACCACAGGTCGGCGTCCGAAGCCCAGACTGGTCTGGCACACGGCAGCGCCTGGTGTTTCTAAGTGACCTTTATGTTGGCACTAATTGAGGACTTGCCTTGATGACAGACGTGCGAGGCCCCACCAGGCAGGAGGGAGGGGGGCCTGGGCCTGCTGCTTCCAGTAAAAGGCAGGCGTTTTGGCAGGAGTCGGCTGAGCAGCTCTGCGGCCATTATAAATCGTAATGTAAGCTGATTATTGCGGCACTTGTTCTGAAAGTTTCCCAAGGCCGTTCCAGCGGAGCTGCGCACCCCACGACGACTCGGTTTATCCGCAGGACTCCTCCGCTCTTCTTTCCGTCTCTGACTGAAAGAACCACGTGCAGTGAAAACCCCAGCCCCCCCGCCCTGCTCCCCCCAGCCTCCGCGCACCGGCCAGGCTGATTGAGCGAGGCCCCTGCAGCCAGCTCAGACCCAGAATGCAGAGCTTCACAAAGATTCATTTGGTTTCACAGTCACTCAAGTATCAGAAAAGCCCCTTGGGCCTGGCAGGCCCCCAGCTGCTGGGCAGACGGCCCCCCCGGCCGCAACCCGTGCCACCTTCCTCTGTCTGGGCCTCGCTGGAGCCGGGCCTGCCCTGTGCCAAACTGCTCAAGTTAACGTTTCTGTCAGTGTTTCCATTATAAAGTGCTTTTTTTCTCCCCTTCAAGAGTATATGACCCAACTTTTAAATTACCCGCAAGGCCGCAGGCTGACAGACACGGTGTTTTTATTTCCTATGGCGGGAGGGGGCTGCAGGACCCCGATGTGGACGGGCACAGGTCTTCCAAGGTACCTCCCGGAGCACCTGCAGCTCTGCCGCCATCTCCCCGAGTGCGGCGACCTGGGCCACAGACCAGAGCAGCCCCAGGGGACTGTTTGGCTCGGCAACGGCTACTCAGGGAAAACCGCGGACACCTGTGGTGTTGAGCGGGGCTGTGGAGGGAAAAGACCACCCAACTTTAAAAGGCTGCATCTCACAACCCATCAAAGAGCCTGAGTGACCCAGAGACCAAGGGAAGCAAGAAGAGGTGCGTCCGGTCGCAGCTCACACCGATGCAACGCAACGTGGTCGCCCAGTTCTAAAAATCCTTAGTAACACTTCTTAATATACAAGAATCGAAAGTACAGCAGTTTTACAATGTAGGAAAATTTAATACATACTATATAAACAACATTATTTACATCAGAAATCACTAGGACAGTGGCATTTTTCACAAATATAAATTAATTACTGTTTAGTCAACAGGTTTTAAAAGTCCACAATTTTACAATAAAGAAAAACAATCTGTCCCCATACAAGGGGGGCGCAGACGGACTAAAGCAGCCTGGACCTTTGGCCTGGCTCTCCTCGCCCAGCACAGCAGCCCCCAGACAAGCCAGGAGACCCCTGGGGCGGGCCCTGGGCCCCGCTCTGCCGACGAGTGCATTTTGGTCTGTAGGATTTCAGTGTCCGTGTGGACTGGTGACTGAACTGGGTTTGCACCGCACGTCCTGACGCAGCATTCAGACACCAGACTCGAATGTCTGCAGCACGATGGGAGAAGTGTTCTGGTTTCCCGTGAAGGGCGCAGGGAATGAATGACTAGGAGGAGAGGGAGCCCAGGGTCCTCAGATGGGGCTCCATGGGGAGCCTGGCCGTTTCCAGCCATCTCTGAAAGACAGCCCTGCTGAGTCTGGGGGTCACGTGTTCATTTCCAGGGTGACAATGGGCCGTGTCAATCCTTGTTTATATCTGGGTTTTGGGTGCGGCTAATTCCCCTCTTCCTCGATCCTGCTATTTCTACCCAATTATGAAATCTTTCAAAGCGAGGCTCCGTGGAAGGCCATCCTCACAGACTCCCGGGGCAGCTTCCCCCATCCACAAACGAGAGAACGTCCACCTGTGCAAATTTCAGTGTGTGACCTAAGCATACAGTATTCACACGGACTTAGGTCCCCAAGGAAATGACTCCCTTCTCCAGCACAATCCTCAAACATACTTCAACATCTACAGTAGATGCTGTTATGGGGATACTGCAATTTTATAATCAATTTAACACTGATCTGGCTGATATTGCCTTTTGCTATATTATATGGCACTCGAAGTCATGAATGCAAACAAAAGGAAGTTCCTTTTTCCTCGTGATGAGACACCGTTGGGAGTAACTCACATCTCCTGCCAACAACAGAGAACCTTGATGAGGACTGAAATGCAGGGCCTCCGATTACTCCTCCTGGCCTCTCCTCTTGTAGGAAAAGGACACGCCATGCCTCTGGGAGGACGCGGCCTGACTTCCCACGGGGCAAGGTGCTGGGGCTCATCCCCTGCCTGCCTCACCCCCAATTGCTCAAGGACCCGGCAAGCCAACATGGGGCAACTCAAACATGGGGTAGTGTTAGTACTGTCAGCAAGAAGCTGACCGTAGGTGGCCACAGCAGGACTGGGTTTCTGACCTCCTCGCACCGAGCCGTCACAGCACGTCCCCAGGGGATGACCATAGCAGCCAGGGCCTCCCACACCGTCCCTTGGGCTCTGCCTCAGGGGATGCATGGTGCACGTGGAGGGTGAAAACCCCAAGGACAGGAGGAGGCCACTAAGGAGGGGGTGGGCCCACTGAACTCCCCGCACGAACTGTGAGGACCCAGACTCTCTGGGGCTCCGCACTGGCCGACCTTGGGCTGCTCTGTGCAGCAGAAGCTCCGGCCACCAAAGCCACATCTGCAGCCCTGGGGGGATGCAGCCCGGGGGTTTGTTAGTAAAGGCATCGATGGTGCTGCCCAGGATACCAGCAAGTAAGTGATAACAATTTTATGGTCAGTTCGGGGGGTCTAATGCCGTGTGTGCCCAGAGGAAGGGTTTTCAGCAGCTCCGAGCCTGGGCACGTACAGGAACACTGTATGTTCAAGTCCGTTATTCTGTCTCCATCCAGAAAGGCGTCTGGATACGCTAACAATACTGGCCAGCTCTGTTTAAAATGAATGAATTGAAGGTCCCAGGGTCAGTGAATGGAAGGAGCCTGCTCAGTGGACGCTCCCACCTTGCCTCCCAGGCCTGACTCACTGTTTGCCACCCAGTCACCTTGTCTTTGGGTGCTTCCCATCGTGGGAAACTTCCCTTGGGCCTATACCTTAGTCGATCTCACTCTAAAAGAAACCGAGTTCAGTTCTAATGAGAACAGCGGAGGCCTGCTCACCACAGTAACGACGGAACTCTGCTCCTGTCCACCAGGTGGGCCTCTGCGCCATCTAGTTCTTGAAGATGCGCAAAGGGGACTAAAATGCAGCTGGCAAAGGCGGGCCTAGCACGACCCTGAAAGCTCGCCCGACACGCTGGCACTCCCACCCCCACCTGGGGATCCTGCTCACCACAAGCACCCTCCCCCCAACCCGGTGCCTGCCAGCGTGGCCACGCAGGTCAGCAGGCCTGCCTCTGCATCCCCTCCTCGCCAGGCCCTGGCGTTTTACTACTCATCACAGACATCAGAAACCCACCAGGGATTCCAATTTCCAGCCCCCCCACCCACCCATCCTAGTCAGACCCACACTGACTTCTCTGACTCAGCAGCACCCAAAAGTCAGCCGCACGGACCCAACTCTCCCCGGCCCAGGAGGCTCGCTCGGAAGGACCACATCTTTGAAATGTATCGACGGTGTGGGAAAAATTAGTGTTTGTAGGGAGGGGGCCATTGTGGAGTTGTTCCTCTCTGTCCCCCCGACCCCCTGCTATGCAGGTGTCCCATAATGAGGCTCAGGGCCATCGCTTTCCCCAACAACACATCTGAGGAGTGTACCTGCTCCCCACTTCAAGTCCTATAACGTGAGACCCCCCCCCCACTCGTCCCCATGCCCCGCTCCCCGTCAGCAGCATCGTCACGCCCTCGTGAACCATCACGCACTGCCCACTGTCCAGCAGGTCCTGGGAGCCTTCATGCACACATTCCGTCCCTGACCGCCATGCCTAGGGCCCGCGCACGGCAACCCTGCCAATAAAACATTCATGACCAAGATCCCTTCTTCCTTCACTGGGGACACACAGCCTGGGAAGCTGGCACACAAAAGTCACCTCTTCCTCCTAGCACCCATTGAAGTGGGACGCCAGAGCCAGGCTGGAAGGGGATGGGGCACCAGAGTGCAGGGGTCGTGGCCAAGCCAAAGCCCCCCACTCCCGGAAACGCCCCTCTGCCGACGAGCTGATGGCAGCAGCGTGTCCAGAAACTCCACTTACTGGTCTAGGTCACTGGCTCCTGTTGGATCAGACCAAAAACATCCGGGTGCTTAGTGACTCTTGCTCTCCCGTTTCCGAGCTGTGCTTTATGTTTTCCGAACATTCCAGTTATAATCGGGGTTGTTTTTCTGTTCTAACGACCTCTCCAAAGGAGACCGGTGATCCAGGGGCGACTTGGAGTCGTGCGGAGATTTCTGGGAAGGGGGCGAGCGAGGGTCTGAGACCGCGGGGTGCAGCGGGGGCAGGGGCTGCTTGTAGTCCCCCAGTTTGTCTGTGTGGAAAGGGCGGTAATGGTCTGAGGGCCCCTGGCCATGGTAGCCCATCGGGGGGCGGTGATCGGACACCCGCCGGAAGTCCTGCTGGTGGTAGTTCTGAGGCCTAAACTCGTCCGATCGCCTCCGCTTGGAGTCGTGGTGGTGCCTGAAACAGAGACGCATGGGTGAGCAGACAGGCCCCGGCCGGGTCCCCCCGCCCCGTTCCTCACTCTCGTGCACTCAAATTCAAGGACGCTTCCAAAGGACTCACAGCAAGTGTTGACATGACTAGGTATCAAAACCAACGCAAAACAAAAGTAATCTACAAAGGGCTATTTTGTACTTAGTGGCAAAACACATCCTTAGCAATGACATGGCCTCATCAAGGCTGCAGCGAAACAAGGCGACTCTTGAGTCACTGATGCCTTCAGACACTCACGCTCCCTGCAGGTAGCCTGGCAAGATCCACACACACATTCACGTTCCTTTGACCCAGCCCCGGAGAAAGAGCTGCAGAAGTTATTCCCTAACTTATTAGCAACAGCAAAAGCCACAATCAACCTCAAAGTTCATTCAACAGGTGAAGGTTATGCGATACCTCTTCACACTCACTAGGGTGGCTCTATTTTTTTAAAAAAGGGAAGGAAAAAAAAACACAGGAAATTAGTATTGGCAAAGATGTGGAGAAACTGCAGCTCTCCTACGTTGCTGGGAAGAATGGAAAATGGCCCAGCCTCTGTGGCAATAAGTTAGGTGGTTCCTAAAAAGTCCGACAGAGAAGGACCAAATGACTAACGATTCCACCGCCAGGGTCGCAGGAGCCCCATTCACAACAGCCGAAGGCACGGACGGCTCAGATGCAATGGATGAACTGCTACAGAAAATGCAAACTGTATGTACAATGGAATATTACTCAGCCATAAAAAGAAAGGCAGTCTGATGGATGCTACAATGCTGATGAATCTTTTAAAAAACAATTTTGCTAAGTATTCAAAAAAGGCAGTACCCGAAGGCCAACTTTTTAATGCAAAACACCCAGAGTAAGGAACTCCACAGAAACAGCACACACACCAGTCACTGCCAGGAGCTGGGGGATGCAGAATGAGTGGCGGCTTAATGGGCACAGGGTTTTCAACTTGACAGATGTGAGGGTTGTCCAGCACTGTGAATGTACTACATGTCACTGAGCTGTTCATCTTAAAATAGTTAGTGTATGCTCCGTGACTGTCTCCTCAATGAAAAGAGAAAGATAAAGAGATGGCTGATGACTTCAGGTTCCAGTCAAGGCAGAGGAACGGGGACTAGGCTTACCCTCCTGCCTGAAACCACCAAGAAGAGACAAGATGCACGCAACAAAGGGTTGCAAGACACGTCAGATGTAAGGCGACGGAGGATAGTCATTTCTGAGAGACGGGAAGCTAACGAGACAGGCCTGGTGGGCACCCCGCTCAGCGCGGCCAGAGCGCGTCCCGGCCTCAGCACAGGGGAGGGGAGGCCAGGGGAGCCCACCAGATGTGACAGTCGGGCGGAAATAGAACCAAGGCAGCCAGAATCTGCAGGGTGGATGCAAAAGAGAGTTCTGTGGCCCTGGCTGCTATGGCTCAGTGGATTGAGCGCTGGCCTGCGAACCAGAGAGTCACTGGTTCAATTCCCAGTCAGGGCACATGCCTGGTTTACGGGCCAGGTCCCCGGTTGGGGGCATGTGAGAGGAAACCGCACATGGACGGATGCACACGCCGCCCGTCTCCCTGTAACAGTAAAGCTGCTGGCGCGGGCCAGCTCCTGGAGTCCCAGGGCCCCCTGCGTACCTGTCGTAATAATCTCTGTGTCCCCGGTGGTCTCGGTCGCTGCTGTACTGGTCATAGGGCCTCTTTCTGGACAGGTTATTGGGCCGATAGCTCCCAGAACGGTGGCTGTCCATGTGTCGCCGGTCCCCGTAGTGGTGGTCCTTGTACCAGTGCTGCTCATACTGATGGTGCCTGTCACTGCCCCACGGCGGGTTGTTGCTGCCACCGCCGTAGGTGAACTTCCTGTCCCTCTGCCAGTCTCCTCGATCTGCAGGAACAGGGACAAGGGTCTCATGACTGGAAGGAATGGCTGAATTTCATTTCACTTCCACCAAAGTTTAAACTGAAAGGCTGACACGTGTTATAAACAGACATTAGATCTCCTCCTTTCTGGCCTTTTTGCTGCTGGTAACATACCAGTAACGAGTCCTACCATTCTTTCCCCCAAATTTTAAGGCAAAAGAAAATTCACTGCCTTTCTCCTTCTGAAATCTTAGTAACTACTGATTTTTATTTTCTACCTGCTTACCTTCCAATCTGGGGCACACCACTAAAATGAGATGTCACTCGAAAACCGAACATTAATTCTGAAAACAGTACTACAGAAATTCACAGCTGCAAGGTAATAAAACTCCGTTTATACATCTCAAGCTTCTTTACCTGCTTGTACCAGAAGCTGTGCCTGGTCTCTCTCACACACGCACACACAAGGACCCCCTCCTGTATCAGGGAGCCCTCCAACCTTGGAACTGGGTCAGCACTTAACCCTGAAACATAAAGCCGAAGTAAAATTTGTTGTAGCTTTTTTGGCCTCCCTTTTCCCCTGCAGAGAAGAGTCATGCTTATTTGAATCCAAAAAGGTAGTGAAAACAGAGGAAAGTCCAGCCATGGAGGGTATAGGGGATGTCCACTCAGAACCTGTGGACTTAGGGCCTTTGAGGGAAGGGCAGAGGGAGACCCGAGACCAGGGGACGCCGGAGGAGAACCACACGGGGACTGAGCAGAGACCAGGGGGACACGGCGCCCAGTCAGGGGGCGCCCAGGGCCTGGCAGCCACCGCGCGCCCGGACGGAGGCGGGGAGCAGATCCTCCCACAGTTGCTCCAGAAGGAACCAGCCTGCTGGCACCTGCAGTTCAGATTCTGGCCCCCAGGCTGCGGAAGAATGAACTTCTGTTGTTTTAAGCCGCCAGTGTGTGGCAGCTGGTGATAGCAGCCTCGGGAAGCTGGCCAGAGACTTAACCAGAGGGAACTGTGTGGCCTCGTGGGGGATCTAATCTGCTGTCTCCACTGATGTTAACACCACCGACATGCCACCTAATAAACGTCTCCACTCATTCTGCTGGTCTTCTAGCATTTTCCTATAGAGCCAAAGAATAACACCGAGGAAACTATGCAGCTTAGCAACTTATGCCGTTAGAACGATGCGCAGTCAGCCAGGGGCTTGAGTTCACTGCTGATCCCGGGAGGATCAGGCCAGAGGGCTGAGGAGTAAAACGTTTTGACGCATCTACCTAAGAATGAACAAACACCACCAACAGGAGACAGCTCCACAATGTGAAAGGGGCCCTCGAAGACGGTTTCAAACCAAACGGAAAGTCCGATTTCAAACAGGGCATCCCTGCCTGTGCTTTACAGCAGGTGCTGCCAACCCGAGCCAAGTCGCAGCGATTTCCAGAGAGATCGCACAGCGCTGTTCTTCCTTCCTGACCCCTCCCTGAGGCAGGTCGCTGGTCGGAAGCACTGAGCTATTAAGGAGCTGGATGAGGAGTCCAGGGCTGAAATAAGAGACTACAGTTAGCTTAACAAGAGTTCTTTCAAAGGGTCAGAATATAAAATATGCGACATCACATGAATAACACAAAACCAGCCTAATCCCAGGAAAAAGCCGGTACGACTAATCTGACCAGATATGAGCACACAGGAGGATTTCCCAGCCACCCTGTAGAGTCATTACCCCCCGCCCCCTCAGTAAAATGGTGATCCACTAATTTGAAACTATTCTGACTTTTAATATGAGAAGACATCAGACTTCTGCTTCCAAGGAGTTTAGAGCAGCTTGCAGCAGAAATTACATGCAGCTAAGAACATTAAGAAAGGTCAGATAAACAGAAAAGAACCTGTTTAAAGACATCGAAGAACAGCCAAAGCAATCAGGACTAGAAGGAGGGAGAATCCGAAGCGCAGACAACCTCCCATGGGGAAGGGCTGGCTCAGCAGCCACTGGGGAGAGCGGCGACCTGGGGCTCGGGCTCTGTCCAGGCCGGGGGCCACCCCACCACACTGGCCCTTTGCATTTCCTCTTCGGTAGGAGTTCCCAGTCCTAACTTTTGCCTAGTTTTTTTTTTTTTTTTTAATGTTCTTTTTCAAGCAAGTAACAAAGACCCAGTTTACCAGCTTTACTTTTTAAACCTAAGCTTCACGTTACTTATCACACAATTGTCAGAACTTACTGAGCCGTCAGCACTCATGCACACTAGAGAACATTCTCGATGTATATGTAACCAGGAATGTGTTACCACGGACGCATTAGTATCTTTCGCTACTGAATACTGAAAAAAAAAGTTGAAATCATGCCATTTTTCTCTTTGATTATCCTTTTGTTAATAATTTACAAAGGCTCCTTCAGTAATAACAGTCTTTCAATACTAACCACTTTAATCGTTAATTATGATGTATAAAGTAAATTGTTTCCCTCAGCCTATCATTTTGCCTTTTGTTTATGGGGACTTTGTTCTTCCTTAAATTAAAAGGGCCTATTTTTATTTCATGTTTTATTTCATTCTGAAAAAGAGGACAATAAAGTGATGGCTGGGAATACAGCGCAAAGGCCCAGCGGCTGTCTCTGGAAAATAAAATGATTCTTCTTCCATTGCCTCTTGTAACGGGTCCCCTCCTGACCTACCTGCATGACTGAAGTGCCTCTTGTTGGGGTGACTGTAGTTATCTCTTGGGTGTCCGTGCACCTGTGGGCCGTGGGGGGCAGGCAGGTGAGGCTTCTGAGGGTGAAGGCTGTGCGGGGCGTGGGACTGAGACATCACGGAGTCCCGGCCTGACCCCGAGGCCTCCAGCCGAAATGGCTTCTTACCGCCCATCACATCATCCTTCTTCTTCTGCTCCTAGGAGAGGGAAAGGAAACCAGAGACTCTCGAGATCCCAGGCTGAATCCCCAAGAACGATACAAAGATCATCACACCTCCCAACAGTTCCCTCCTGGCTCCTGACCTGCCGTTCACTACCTGCTTTCCCAGACGAGCCCAGCAATACCACTGGGTTCCCACAGTGCGGACACTCAAGAGTTCCACCCGCGGCCGTGCCCTCCCAGGCCCACTCCACTGATGCGCACCTGTGTGAACACACGCATGAACTGCCAGATGCCACCCCATGGGCCCCCAAACAGGTGCCCAAGGCTGTCAGAGTTCTCAGAGATTGCGCTTCCGTGTCCAGCCAGGACTACCAACTTTATCATGAGGCTAACTAAAACAAGACAGCTCCGACTAGTCCAATTTGGTCCATGTCTTTCTAAGCCATTTGGTGTCGTTTTTTAAATATGTGTATGTATATTAAACAAAAATATTATTTGGTATTATTTTGTGAAAATCTCATGTGGACACTTATTTTTATAATATTATATTTAAGGTTGAACAATACTGTCCATATGGACATATCATGATTTATTTAATCGAGTTCTTACTGTTGAATATTCAAGTTATTTCCACTACAAACATATTTAAATCCTTAATTATCTCCTTAAACTAAGTTCTTTTTAATTTGTTTTCCTTTTTTTTTTTTTTTTGGAAGATCTCATTTATTTTAGAGAGAGGGGATGGGAGAGAGAAAGAGAGGGAGAGAAACATCCATGTGTGGTTGCCTCTCAAACACCCCCAACTGGGGACCTGGCCCACAACCCAGGCATGTGCCCTGACTGGGAATCGAACCGGCGACCTTTCAATTCACAGGCTGACGCTCCATCCACTGAGCCACAGCAGCCAGGGGTAAACTAGGTTCTTAGAAGCACAACTCTGTGTTTTAGTCTTGGCTAAGTCTTAACTGAATCGTCCCCTTTGTAAATACACCCCACTAGCGGTGTCACTGCTTTTGTTACTCAGCTCCCACTAACTTCCGACACCTACACAACTGAAGCCCTTTACGTGACGCGTCCAATCTCCACACTCATCCCAACTGTTCCATTCCTTCCTGGGGCCTCTCCCGACTATTCATTCAAAGACTTCTTATAATGTTGAAAACTTACAGTGACATTCAGCAGTGTTATTCTGTCACTGCTGTATTTACTGCTGTATTGTATTTTTCCACGCAAATAAAACTATGACTTGCTTCGGGGTCCTGCTCTGCAGCGCTACACAGCGCTGGGCAGAGGACACGTTCTTGCAACACGTACTTCTGAGCACCTGCCCTGTCCTGGCATTGCTGCAGGTGCTGAGGATACAGCAGAGGACAGGAGACGCGAAGCCTCTGCCCTCACAGAGCTGCTGTGTTCCTAGAGCAGGCAGTAAGCGCTACCAGACAGGCCCTGACGGCGACTCCGGGCCGGGCCCGCCGGCCACGCCAGCAGGTCTGCAAACGGCCCTGTCTGCCCAGTCACGGCTGTGCCCACCCCACCCCAGCCCACTCCCACCAAAGGGGAGGCAACTTCTGGGCTCCCACTCCCGTTTGCTCCTTTGTGTGAACAGCTGGGACCCTCAGTACAGAAACACACCAAGTTCACCGGGCCCAGAAAAGAAGAAGTATTTTGTGCCCACAATCCTGTCACCTATCAGGAGCCACATTTGTAAGCGACAACAGACATGTGCACATGAAAGGAAAGGGCTGGTGAATAAATTATTCCGGGACAGAAGAACAGAGGGTAACAGTCCTTTATGCAGACCTCAGCCCTGTGTGAAACAGCCAATCAATGGACTGCCTATTTTCCAATCGGGTCTTGCGAGGTTACCCGTGGCTCACGCTGAGGATCTGCACAGCTAATACGAAGAAAGGGTGCGCAGGACAAGGCAGGGGGGCCGTGGTGGGCTCCTGCACCCCTCCTGGGCCTGCTCCTCCATCAGCACAGTAAGGGAGAGACCCAGCGACCCCTCCGACACCAACATCCCATGATTCTATAATCGTCTCCCCATGGGAAACAGTAATTAAGGAATTTTCCTGTGGAACGGGTCTTTATCTCTTTGAATGAATTAAGATTAAATTTGTATTTTACCTCCTCTTCTTGAGATCTTTTCTTATGAGCCATCTTGTATAACTTATGCAATTTTCGAGCATCAAATTCTGTAAACTTGGAAACAAAAATCCACAGGTTCCTTAAAAAAAAAAAAAAAAAAAAATCCAGCTCTGGTAAATTATAGAATTATAGAATGTAAAAAATAACTTTTTTCTCTTTTGACTGATGGCAAGCTGTTGAATTGTGCTGTGCAATGAGAGCACCCAGGCACAGAAATCACGTCACAGAGAGACGCATCCTCTCGGGTCCCTGCCTCCGTCACCCACCCTGGCATGCTACTGTCAACGGCAGCTGACCGAGACAGGTCTGGAGACCAGGGTTCCGTCTCAGAGCTCCAGTCTCTGTTGGTCACACTGGGACCGGGACTCCAGTCCGAGTCTGCCTCCGCCTTCCGCCCTTCTGGCCTCTGCCACGCGGCCCACCAGGACCACCACCTCCCAGGTTGGGACCCACATACAGCCGGGCATCTCTGCGTGGCTGCCCCTTCTTTCCTTCCAGAGGTCAACAAGGCCTCTTGTCTCTTCCTTAAAACTCTGGAGGGACTCCTCCCCTCCAACTGCACTGCCTTCAGCCCAGCACGCGGCCTTCCTGGGGGCAGGGGAGTGACTGGCCAAACGAGGGTCGGGGACGAGGCGCAGGCACTCGGTGAGCTGGGAAGTCCCACGTCCTCGCGCCCCGCCTGGCTACTCACAGGACACAGGGTTATGGCTCCCTAACCTATACGCCCGCTGCACCACGCGGAGAGCCGTTTCCCTTCCTTTCTAAGGACTTAATTCAGGCATCTTAACAAACTACCTTTAACACCTAAAAATCCTCCCAGTCCCCTCACAGGCCCACGCTGGGCCCTTGCTGAAGCCTGAGAACGCTCTTCAGCCACGGCCACTCCCCTCTTCTAGGACCAGCCCGAGTGCACTTGCCTGCCTCTCAGACGTCCCTCCTGACTCCTCTTCTGCACATGCGATCTCCTATGAGGAACTCCCACTACACTTGGTCTTGCACTTACTGCTTCACGACGAATGATTTCTCAGGAGGGAGCAAGAACCTTCCTATCAACTACTGCCCGCGAGGGCCACAGAGCCTGGTGCGTTTACACACAGACAGGCCAGGCCCTGGCGCCCAGCAGGAAGCCCGACCTATGGATCTCTGGACTGAGAGGGCCTTCTGCTACCTTCCAACAGGGATTGAGTCCGATTAAAAGAAAGAACTGGTAACAGTGCGAAGGAAAAAATGACATTTTAATACTTAAAAGTGATTTTTGAGTGTGAAGCCTGCGATGGAGAGCATCAGAATAGAAGGTTTTATTAAAACCATTTCACTCCAAGACCAATCCACTGATACTGGGCACACTACACAAAGATAATAATTACATTAACCAGGAAGTATAGGAGGTCAAAGTAACTGGATCGTGGAGATTAGTGTTACAACTGTCTCCGAGAAATCTGTTGTGTTTTCTTAAAATATCTTAAAATATCAAAAGTGAATATATAAATGAATATATGTAAGTCATGATGCTTTACCAATTAAAGTTCTGCATGAACTGAATTAATCTAAATTACTGCCAGACTTATCTGATTGTCAGTCTGGTGACTTTAACCGGGTTCCCCTCCTGTGTTAGCTGAAAGCTGACCCAATTAGTTATCATATCTGAATATCAACTTCAGATGGCTGAAGTCGTAAAATTCGATGATTTTAAATGCCTGCATTTAAAAACCGAGTCTTTATTCAGAGAACAGGCCAGCAAATCCAGTCTCTTTCTTTCTTGTAAATTAATGACATCACCAACCCATTTAAAAAAAGACTGGTCTCGGTGGAATGGCCAATTTCAGGATAGTGTAACTGACACCCTGCGGGTACGCTGCTGAAGATGCCTTTCACAGGGGGAAAATGTTTCATGGCGCGGGCGTGTCACCCAGCACAAGACAAAAGCAGATCTCCCGCCCCCACCCCACCCCCCACCCCACCCCCCGGCGTGGCTGTCGGTCAAACCAAAGCGGCACCCGGAGGCCCAGTCACATTACCTCCTCCACAGCTTGATGTGCTCCTGCTCGGAGTAGGCTTTCAGGCACTCGGCGATCCGGTCCCCGATCTTCAGCAGGCAGCTCCGGGTGTGCTCCAGCTGCTCCTGCACGTTCAGCCCCTTGTCGGGCTTGTCCAGCTGCTTCAGCGCCTTCTTCACGGGCCGCATCCTCTCCTTACACTGCAACAGGCCACAAGGGCGGAGACGTAAAGCACGGGCCGCGGGGACGGTCCCCCCTCCGCTTCCTGTGCCCGCGATCCCCACAGAGCGCACAGCCCAGCCCACCCTGGTGCCCGGTAACCACCGAGGGGAGGGGCTCTGCGGGTGGAACAGATGCCAGTGTCAGAGTCAGGACCACCTGAGGTGTGGGCCCACCACCCCGGCTTAGAGCAACGGCCTTGGACACCTTCCTTGGCCCCTGACAATGCTGCTCCGTTGCCCAGGGGGCCTGCTAATCCCGCTGGGCCTTCACGAAGGTCAAATGAGAAGCAGAATTACAGACCGAGCCTGAACACCGCCCGTCGCAAACGAGCTCAGAGTGCGGGATAAACTATGTACAAGTTCTTCAGGCTCGTAGGGGACTTGGGGAGGGGGGGCTTCCAGAGAAAGACGTGACCTGAACACAAGAATCTTTTCCCTCCCCAGCCCTGCTAGAACTACAGTAAAGGGGTTATCTTTAAAAAGAGGTAGGCCCACAAAGAAAAGAATGAGAGAGAAAACGGCCACAGAATATTGGCACAAGGGGAATGACTGAAGGGAGCTGAGGACCGCCTGAGGTGCATCGCAAAATCCCCCCAAAGCTGTGTCCCTAGAAGTAAGAGTGAGAGCTGAAACTGAAGACGAGTTTCCCAAGGCTGCTTACTACCTACGAGTACCCGAGACTCAGACTCATGAGAGACACCCAGGTCTCCAACAGCACCCAGCAAAGGACAGGGCAGTTCATTCTCTCTCAAGATTAAAGAAAGGCCGCTGACCTGGGCCCTGCAAACAGGGCTGAGGCTCACTGCGAACAGAATCATGGGAACACATGCTACGAACACGTGCATCCCAGATGAGCCACGGTCCACTCTTATGCCCCTCAGGTTCCAGAAGGAAAGGGTGCCAGGTCTTCACCTTCCAGTCAGGAGACCGGGAGACTTTTCTCCATAAAAGCGACCACCCAATAGTTAAGAACCGAACGGAGCTGCCTATCTACTCTTAAGTTTCCCTGGGCAGCAGCCCAGCCAGACCACCCCACAGCGAAGACGCTCAGTCCCCCAAGCCCCGCCCACGAGTTCAGCACCCCTGATCAGAGTTAGACCCCGCTCGTACACATGAGCAGACGAGCATGGACAACCGAGCCATCTGAGGAGGGGTCCAGCATGAATAACAGAAAACAAATTAACTGAGGAAGAAGCAACTGAGGATTACCGAGCCCCCTGAAAAAGTATCTAACATTAATGAGGGAAAACAGAGAGAAATATGAAAACATACAGAGAACCACGGGGAAGGGAATGTTGGCAATAAAACATGATGAGAGAAATAAAAACCTCTAAAGAAATAATGGGAGACAAAGTTGAGGGGATCCCCCAGGAAGGAAAGCTTAAAAAGCAGAAATCAAGAAATAGAAAAATAGGGACTACTTCCAGAGTCTACTATCAAAAAACAAGGAGTTCCAGAAAGATAAAACTAAGAACTTAGGAGGAAATTATCACCCAAGTTTCTCGGACCTTAGGACATGGTCGTCAGCCACTGAGGACATGCTGCCACGAATTAATAAGGCTCCTGACATGGTCAGGGCGCATCAGAACGACGCAAGGCCTCCAACAGTCCCCTGCTTTGCGGGAATTCCCGTAACCCAGACTCCTGCCAAACTGCCTGGGACATACGACAAGCTCCTTACCTCTCTTAGCCATATTTTTTTAATATGTAACATTAAGGCAATTACCTATGTCACAGAATTATGGTGGAGAAAACACACACCCAGCACACAAACGATGCCTGGCCGTTAAAGGGAACTATTACTCTTGTCTTTAGAGACCCAAGTAGTGAAACTCTGAAGTCACCCATGAGAATGATAACTGAATTTAGAATCGTGGTCACTTCTGGGGAGGTAACAATAGAAAAGCATGAAGTTTTGGGTGAAGAACAGCACAGGCTTCCACTTTATATTCTTGAGTTTTAAAAAAAAATGCATTTTTGACTGAGTTCCATGGCACTATATCAATGTCAACTACACTCCTATAATTTTTCTGTATTTTTAAAGATTTCATAATATAAAAATGAGTAAATGAGCCAATATGTCAAAGCATTTTAAAAAATAGTATGATCTTATTCATTTATTGATATTCTACTAGCTTCTACATGTAAAGAAAGACACAGAACTTGACCTCAGTGAGTTCACAGGCTGAAGAATAAAGAGAATTAAGAAAAGTGAAGTACAAAGAACACACACACACACACACACACAAGGTTTTGGGGAACACAGAGAAAGCGCTCAGGAGAAAGACTACCTGACAAGGATGAGGTCAAAATCCTATCCTCTACTGCCACAGAGCAGGAGTGTTTTGAGATTTGGAAGAAGGCCACTTTCTCTTTGAGACAGAATTAACTGTTCAAGCGAACCATAATTTGTGAAAACACAGGGCAAGGAAGGGACCCCCAGGGAGGTGGGGAAGGGAACCGCTGCACGCAGCACAATCCAATATGCACATGCAGACCCAGGAAGGCCCTGGAGCCCTCGGGACCGCTGACTTGCTCCCCGCCACGCCAGGCCTGAGCCACGCACACCCTCCCGTCACCGCCTGTGGGCGGGGAGACAGACCACATCCTGGGCCGTGTCTGAGGTCCGACCGCTGCTCTTGCTAACTCACTGGGACCCCGGCCGTGTCCCATGTCACGCTGTCCCCTTCCTCTCACTACGCTGGCCACAGCGGCCTCTGTAACCGCCCCAAGGCGCCATGCTGGGCCCTGCCGCATGGCCTTTGTACGTGCTGCTGCCTTGCCTAGGCGCGGGGTTCCCTCCTCTCCTCTCCTGTCACCTTCTCCTCTTCCTTCAGAGTAATTCGGACACATTCCCTCCCTACATGTGCCTTCCCGACGGCCTGACTGGGTCAGACCCTTCCCACAGGGCCTGCGTGGGATCTGGTCTTGCTCCCCCCCCGGCCCGTCACAGCAGCACAGACACGATCTGTGCAGTGACCTGACTGTCCCCCCTCGCGAATGCAGTCTGCAATAGACACAGTGCTGTCTTCCCCATGGCAATTCCGGGGGCTGCACACAGACAGGACTCAGTCAGTGTTGCTTCCGGGAACACTTCTGTTTCCCAGATGCTACTCAGGGGCCCTGCAGCCCTTTCAGACCAGAAGCACAAGACATAACCTTCATTCCCTAAAATTCTTTCTCACTGGAAGTCCAGTATGAAGGGCTCTTCCTAGCATCTGTTCCCAGAGCTCAGGTCTTTGGGTCTTAGAAGCCACGTGTTTCCAAGGTAATGTCCTGAGGCTTAGCCTGCATGACGCTGTGTGGCCGGACTTAGAAAAAGCAGGGCCGCAGTGAGCCCTGGGGCTGCAGGGGCGAGCGTCCCTCAGTGTCAGCACTTACTATGCTGAACGTCTCCTGGTCCAGATCATCCTCCTCATCCTCGCCAATGGGGACAGGTTCACTTCCTGCTGTAATATGGACAGGACCCTGAGATCGCTTTGATTTACTCGAAGATTTGGCATCACCACCTTTAGGCTTTTAAAAAAGAGTTACAAGGAGTCATTGTCACTTGTGCAATCTTGCCTTGCAGTTCGGACTTCCTGCCGACGTCACATCACTACAGCGGGTAAATGCGATGGCCTCCGTTTATAATAAGGTAAAATAAAGTCCTCTGGGACATCCACAAAGCCAAACCTACAGGATTACTAGCTTAATCATACATCATTCCCATTTCTGTCTCTTAACGCCCCAATTTTAACTTTAGATTCATCAAGGCTATTCTGCCTTCTGTTCCCTCATCCATAAAATGCACAAAAATGCCATCAAGAGATTATGAGTGTAAATTGGCAGAGATCTGGTACAGTATCACGTAGCAACTTTTAATGACAGCTTATATTTTATTAACAGAAGTATTCTAAATGACTGAACTCTGCATAAATCCAAACGGATAGATCTCATTTCTCCATAAAAGGTTGTAGAAATGCGGAAATATAAATATATATAAAAAATGGCTACATGTATGAATATTTAAAAACATAAAAAGTATTATGCCTTCTGATTATACAATATGTAATAAAAGAAGCTATCATATCTGGGTAGTGGATACATGGATATTTGTTAAATCATTCTTTATTATTTTATTTTTGAAATACTTCAACTTTTTTAAAAAAAGGACCTCTGTGGAAGCATAAACATAAAGATATCTGTCACAGGGTGGTTTATAACATTAGAAATTTGGAAGCAATTTCAATCAGGGAAATGTAAACTGCTTCCAGGCTGTTAGAACCATACAGAGAACCTTCCCTATCTATTAAAAAAAAAAAAAAAAAGACTTTAACTTGGCAAGTTGTTGGTGATATATTGCTAAGTGAGGAGAAAAGGCTTCTTCTCAAACAATCTGGTATGATATTTATTTTGTATTTGTTCTTATATGCATAAGACCAAAGTTCCAGAGGTACCCAGCTGGAAATCTACTAGTTATGATTACATGGTAGAGTCAGAGCAGTTATTTGTATGTTTTAATGATGATTAGGGACTAATTGCAAAATAACTTCATGTACCACTGTACCAGAATCCCATGGCTTGGAATGAACTTCATAAAACCCCCAAAAGGAAAGTTCTACAAGAGCAAGGATTTTCACCCAATTCTATTCCAAAAGTGTAACTCTTGATGGTGTATTTGGTTTGAATCCTAAACCCTTTAAAATACTCAAATTCGTCTGTGGATTGTACTCATCTATCATGAATCTGAGCACATACCTCAAGCAGTTACCTGCAAATGCGATTTCTCTCACCTGTCCTAGCTCACCCCAACACCCCCTCTGAAACGTGTAAAAAACTTGCAAGTAAAGGCCTTCTCTAAGGAAGAGCCACCCAAGCGTCCATGCTCCGTCTCTGCAGGGAGAGGTGCAGGCCTCACTGACGGCCCCCTGCTTCCCTCGCGATGTACCCACAAGGCGGCCGTTATTCCAGGGCCCTCAGCCCCCGCGCTATTCCTGACTCCCAGCAGGGACCGCCGGAGGCTGCAGGTATCTCAGGAAGCAGAACGACAGATACCTTCTCCTTCTTATCTTTCGATCTCTTCCTCTCCTTGTCCCCATCTCTGTCCTTCCTAGAGCTCATCTGCTTCTCCTTGTTCTCCTTGTTCTCTTTCTTCTTCTGCTTCTTTTTCATCGGGCTTTTTTCTAAGCCATCGTCCTAGAAGACAAACAGGGCTATGAGCCATGGCCACAGACTTTATCCGGACTCACGTCCTCTCTGGGGAAGGCTCGCCCCTGCATCTACACCTGGAAGCGTGTTTCCAAGCAGACAACCTTACAGCACGTACCCAACGCTAAACTCTGGTAAGGACCCGTTAAGCCAGTAGCGGCTTCGCTTACATATTCTCTTTCACACAGCAAGCCTTCAACGCAGGCATTATCACTCCCGTTTCACAGACAGAAAAACTGAGGGTCAGAGAGCAGACAGCTGCCGACTGGTAACCAGTGCGACTGTAGGATCTGAATCCGTGTTTGCACAACTCAGATCCATGCTATTCCTGGACCCACTGCTGATCCTCTGGGAGTTGATCTCCAAGTACAATGATACTTGAAGCGTAACCCACCGAAGGTCACTGTTTCCCTGCCATTTTGCTTAGACCGGAGGCTACAAACTGGTAGGCCCTGGCCTGGCCTGACCCCCAGATAAGCTTTGTTTGGCCCAACAACCAACTGAACTGCATAGCATCCGTCCCTGTCTGTGAGCTCCCTGGCTGTGTTCCCACCACTCCTGTCTGTCGGCCCCAACAATGAGGCTGAGTGTCATTGCTGTGCAGCATTGAAACGTCTTTGGCTCCCTTCATTCACTTCCGTTATCTGTGAATGTGCCACTGCTGACTTAAATGAACAACTACATTCCTCTCAGGGAAAGCAAAGACACGTATGTTCTATTTTACCTGCAGGTAAACCAAATGTGTTTTCAGTGGCTTTAGACCAACTGACAGAGTAAGTGCAGCTTCAAAAAGAACCTGCAGCTGGAATACGGCCCCGTACCTTTACTTCCCCTTCCTCTGACGGGTTATCTGAGTGTCTGGGAGAGGAAAAGTCAATCCCCTGCTCATCCTTCAGCCTGGGAGCTTTGTTTTCCTTCTTCACTCGAGGCTTCCGCTTCTTTAATTTGGCCTGGAAAGGGAGAGAAAATGATGATTAAATGGCAAACCGGACCCACTGAAAGCACCGCCAAAGAACACGACGACTCTGAGACAGCAGCAGCCATGTATCCAACAGGGAAACTCCCAGGAGCACCACCAGCTCCCCTGGGGCGGGCGGTGCAGGCCTCACACACACCCCTCCCCACACAGAACACCCACATCCTCAGACCTGCTGACTCCATTGTTTGGAATTCACCCTAAATACATAATTCGAATGAAGGAAAACCACCTTATGCACAAAGTTACAGGTAAAGATAACATATAAGACAATAACAGTGACACGTTAAAAAACAACAACAAAAATCACCAAGCCCTGGCTGGCATGGCTCAGTGGATGGAGCGTCGGCCTGCGAGCCAAGGGTCGCGGGTTCGATCCCCTGTATGGGCACATGCCTGGGTTGCACGTCAGGTCCCCAGTTGGGGCACAAGTGAGAGGCAACCACACAGTGATGTTTCTCTCCCTCTCTTTCTCCTTTCCCCTCTCTCTAAAAAATAAACAAATAAATAAATTAAAACAAAAAAACAAAAAGAACCCCACCAAGTCCTGGCTGGTGTGGCTCGGGGGACTGAGCACTGGGCTGTGAACCAAAGGGTCGCCGGTTTGATTCCCAGTCAGGGCACAGGCCTGGGTTGTGGGCCAGGTCCCCGGTTAGGGGTGTGCAAGAGGCAACCACACATTGATGTTTCTCTCCCTCCCTTCCTCTCTCTCTAAAAATAAATAAAATCTTATTAAAAAACAAAAATAAAAAACCAGAAGCATGCTACACCTAAAAATAAGGAAAAGGTGTTTATCTACTCAAATATAATGTGAGCATAAACAGTCATGTCTGTCTCTCTACAGCCTAGTTACAGTATATCCTCAACATGTCATCTGGAGAATGACACTACTTACATGATACTATTACGTGAAAGAAAAAAAACAAGGTATGGAATTGGGGTAACTTTGCCCCCTAAAACTTTTGTTTATCATGCAGGGATATTAACACCAACAGCACAGATCTAAGGACACGTCAGAAACACACACACACGAGCTGCGAGGACCAGGCGTAATTCCCACGCCCTGACCGTCACAGCCACGTTTCTTGGGCTGAGTTGAAATGAAAAGTTGGGAAAATGAAATGAGATGCAGCTCAGATGAGTTCATTAGCGACTCGCCTGGTATCTGTCACTGAGCAAGTCAGGCGACCAGAACTGAAGTCTTGCTTCTCATTAACTATGGATTCCCGCTATCCGTTTATCCCTGACCCAGTCCTGCCAGGAGCCCAGAGGCAACAGGCAAACCCAGTGGTATTCAGTTACTGGGATGACGTTCCAAAACTCTGGGAGCAGCATAAAGAAGCAGCACCAGTGCGTCTGGGCCAAGGGACATTGAGAGCCACGAAGGCCATTCTGAGACAATGTTGTAAGAAAGTTACCGAGATGTCTGGCTCACTTAATAAATGAACACTCTTTTCATTACCAGCCAACCATCAGTACTCAAAGGGCAAAGCAGCGCCCGACTACGAGAAGCCACCAGGCTAGGTGGCCGCAGGGGCACGTCTGCTCCCCGTCCGCCAGTGCGGAGCCTCGGGGCACCGAAGGGCGCCAGCGGGCGGCCGCACTCACCTCTTCCCCGCCAGACACGGCCCCCTTCTTCTCCAGGCTCTTCCTGAGCAGCTTCAGCAAGTAGTCCGCTCGGGTCTGCAGCTGCTTCCCCTGAGGCTTTTTATCTGTCTCCACAGGCAGAATCTTCAACAGGAAAGGAAGAGAAGCACCCGCCACCACCCACAGCCCGGTTAGTGGATCAGGAGGAAGAGCGGTCCTGAGCAGTCCTCGCCCTCCCCAGCCCCCCAAAACACAGACTCAGCCTCAACTCCTAACTCATGTCCATGGCTCCCAGTCACTGAAAACCCCTCGTGAGCCGTTCTCGTTTTACAAAATGGGATGGAGAAATCCAGCTCTCCCACTGGCTCCTACCTGTGCTGTTAACAGGGTAGAACAACTCAGGTAGGAGGGGCTTGTTGGCTTCATCTGCTAGAGCATCCCAGCCGTCGTGATTTCCTCCTTCCAGGAGCAGGGAATCCCTGGAGCTAGGTTAAAGCTTCGTTTTAGATTGAAAATGCTTCTTAGAGCATTGCCGGAGAGCACTGAGCTATGCCGGGACAGGATCTGTCCCTGCTCCCACAGTGGGACCTCTCAGGCCAGAACGGATTTGGTCTCAGCGCTTATGGCAGGGTGCTGCCACCCTCTTTCGGACATCGCACGTGGGATGAGCATTGTTTGACGTGCCAGGAAAAGCCCTGCCAGGAGCGCAACGTGGAGCGCAGCCTGCTCAATTTTAAGCCAGTTGGCTTTCCCTGCTTACAGCTCTGAGCACGGCCTTGCTACCTGGTAGCCCGCTTTGCAACGGATAGGGTGGGAGGCTCGGTTTTGTGGGAGAAGTACGGCCAACGTTTGGTTCCATTGCAAAAAACACCAAGGTGGTTCATTCTTTCTTTGTGCAGAGAACAGAAAAACGGCTGTTTCAAATACAGTTGCCAGCAAAGGGCCAGCATCGAAGGCCAAGGGATGCTTTTACTGTTAGTAATCGTACCCTGGTATTTGCTGCAATGGGACTGACCTATAATAAAAATGAGAATTTGAAGATTTCTCCTGCAACTGCCCCAAAATGTTACCTGACTGTCACCTTCGCTAGGACCCAGTGTCACACCATCCACTAAGATGGTCACGTTCCCAAGGATAAAGAAATCCCAGGAATGTGCTGTTGTCCTAATTTCCGAGCTGATCCCCGCCCCCCACAGAAAACAGTCAAGAACACGTCACTTAGAAGCGGTATGCGACGGGTCACCTGGGAGCCTCTGGCGTCACAGAGCTACTCACTTTGTCCGTCAGCTGCAGCTCTGGGTCCGTCTTGATCAGCTCCCAGTTCCCGTAGCCATGCTCATAAATGCCCAGCAGCAGGCGCGAGTCGTCCTCCACGCCCCACTCCACGTCGAAATGCGCGGCTTTGACCCGGCAGGTCAGGCAGTACCTGCAGGATCCCGAGAAGAGGGGGGCATCAGAGGAGGGCCTCTCTGATTCGGAAGCACACATGGAGGGAAACGGACACAGCGGGCCGGCGTGCGACAGAAGCGACAGTGGAAACACTCCGTGGCTTCCGGTCTCTTTTCTTAGCGCGCGGCCGCTCACACCCGGGCACGTAACACACTCACTTTTTTTTTTCTTCCGGGTCCACAGGGATAGATTTATGCAGCATCTCAAACTCTTCTTCGTGTTGGAGAATGGACTTCACATTCACCTGGACCCCAGATATCTTGATGGTGGGACCTCTTTTTTTCCCTGGGCCTTTCCCTAAAGAAGACCAATTTCACGTTAGTTAAACAAGAATTTGCAGAGAACACGTATCAAACCCTGAGCGTGTCTCCCCTCAGTCTATCGGGCTTATTGTTAATCAAACGCATGACCTACAGGCCAAAAAATTATCTCAATTCATGTTTGTAAAAGAACCTTGAAACAATTCAGTCTTTTCAAGATTTAGAATGTTTTTATGACTAGTGTTTATAATTGTATTTTAATCCTATTTGTTTTATACTTCACTTCTAAAATTAATAAAATTAACAGAAGAGGCTGAAGGAATTAGTGCTTAAGATTTTTCTTTGGTTTTTCTAACTATTCTATTTAGAGGTTTGGTTTTGTTTTGTTTTTTTAAGTGTTTTAAAGATGATCTCTACTGAAAAAGTACGAGATCGAGCTAATATCTAACACATTCGAAAGGAATTAAAGATGCCACGGAAAGGTTACCACTAACCTTTGTTTCAAATTAAAATCATCCTAGAAGGGAAATAAAACCCAGCGCTCTAACCAGAGTCCACGGTGAAAGCCACGGGAACGACTCTTGCCAGTGAGGGAGGAACGGCTCAGAGCGTGAGGACAGACCTCAGTGTTTAAAACCATGCAAGTCCATGGCACGGCACTACAATTACAGACAGGTACTTAGGGCTTGTTCTGTGACCCACTAGATTTTTCCCTTGCAAATGCTACTCCCAAAATACTGAAGGGAGCTGGGACAAGAAGGTGGCAAAATGGGCAAGACCCTCTCGGGAAATCAGGAATCTGGAGTTCATTCCCAAATCTGCACAAACTCTCCCTTCCCCTCTCCCTTTCCCTTTCAGGTATTAGCCTCGCTGGGCCTCAGTTCCCTGGACAAAAATTAAAAAATAGACAAGGGATAGAGACGCAATTTGCAAAAAAAGGAAATTCAAGTGGTTCCTGAGCATATGAAAAATACTCAACCTCACTTGCGATAAAAAGAAATGCAAATTAAATATATACACATGCCATTTTTACCCTATCAATTTGGGAAAAAGAAACAACTTGGACAATATTATGTTGATGAGGCTAAGAGAAAACAGATGTTCTCATCCCGTGCTCCACACAACAGGGTTATTTCGCACGCCGCCGCCACGCAACGGACAGAAAGCTACATGTCCATTAACAGGACCCTAAAATCATGTGTCCATACAATCTAGGAGCCTCTTAAAAAAAAAATCAGAAAGCGGAGAAATGATGAACCATTTCTAATGAATACAGCAGACATGTATTGAAAAGAAAAAATAAAATAAAACTGGATATACCAGGAAAAACTCCAAGTGTATCAGACACATAAAAGTAAATGAAATCACTCAGGTACAAGGGGAGGGAATTACAGTGAATGCCTTTGTAAATTCTGGGAGCAGAGAAAAACAGGGTGAACTTTAGGGTTACTTCTGAATGCATGCTTGGTGCTATGAAAGCACATATTTGGATCATAGTCCAAACCACTCAAGGTACTGAAGTTTCCTTTACCAAAAAAAATAAAAAAATTATTTTACTACATTTAAGATATTTTTAACTTTTCTTACTTCAATAACATCCCTGAAAAGAATATCCCAAAGCACAAATACACCGCAGGCCAGAGACTAAAGAAGCTTTACAACATGTATGGGATTACTCAAGTACTCATCCAGCTCTCGGAGCTAGGTGCTTTTATGCCATTTTCCCAATGGGACCACGAGAGGCCACCACGAGTCTCAGGTCCTGCAGCTAAGAGGTGGCGGAGCCAAGATTGCAGGAAACCTGGCTGCCCCCGGGGCCAGAACACTAGCCACAGGTGAAAAGGCCCCTGAGGATCCGCGAAAGGTGACAAACGGAGGGGGGAATGGGCATAAACAAAGCACAGTCCAGTGACCTGGAACGGCAGCACCCTGCTCTCTGTCTGGGGCTCAGCCGTGAAGGTGCCCTTGAACCTCAGCGCGCCGGAGCGCTCCAGTCACAGCCCCCGCACCTGCTGTAGGCGGCCAGGCGGGAGCACTTCCCCGTGTGAGCAAGGACCAACCACAGGTCCAATCCAATGACAGTAAATGCTAGCGCTACGAAAATCTCAGTGTAACAAATGTGTACAAAATTAACCCCGTATTTTACTCCAACTGATTCTGCAAACCCTTTAAATTTGTCACGACAATGAAATCATATGTGCATGTGTAGCCACACTATTACTGAGACCTGTGGTGAGTCCCCGTTTACAGCTGACATACGGACGTGTGTGCTCAGCTCTCCCCGCTCAGGTCTTCAGCCCGAACCAGTGTGAACCACCCGTAACCACATACAGAGAAACCCCGCGTCCTGGTCCTCGCTCTGCTCCTTCTGCAAATCACCCTCAGAAACCGCACAGGGCGGAGCCCCCAGGAAGGCAGGGGGGCACACACGCCTCAGAGGGGCAGGGACGCTCTCTAAGGAAAGCCCCGGAGCAGCAGCAGCAGCAGCAGCGCCCCGCGGCACCCCCTACCCCCGGGGCCGGGGCGCGCGGACTCACCCTCGCCGGCGTTCTCCCGGAGCTGCCCCTCGTACTCCTGCATGGCCGACACGCAGCTGTTGTGAACCAGCTCCCCCAGGCGCTTCAGGTCCGCCACGGACTTGTCGACCAGCTCCGCGTCACGTGCTATGCACTCCAGCCTGGGGACACACCGACATGGGGACACTTCAAGGCCCTGCGCCCACCATCCTGCTGCCCCCCCCGAAATCCCACCAGGTCTCGTCGCAGCATGCTCCTGCAAGGACACACTTCTCTGCGTTCCTTCGCCGACGAGAAGCCTGCCACGCCGACTGAGGGCCAGGGGACTCACTTGCCATCAGAAAGAACCGTGCCTCGGACTAGCCCAACGCACAAGGCAGGGCCTCGGCCACCTGGGACGCAGTGGGCCATCTGATCACGGCAGCGGGTCAGGGCCTGGGAACTGTGGCACCAGGCTGCTGCTCTGTGCCCCTTTCCTTCCCCAGCCCGGGGTCATTCATCACAACGCTCCCAGAAGCAAGGCTCAGTTACGGCGGTCCCGCTCTGTGTCACGGCTCACTTACCACGGCCTCGCTGTATCGCGGGGATTTTAAAAATATTCTATTTAATTATTTATCGCGGGTTTTTCACTATATCATGGGATTTTGCGGTACTGTATATGTATGTTGGTAAAGTTATGTAAGTTTAAGAGTGTAGAATATGTTTAAGGACATCAGTAGTGTTTTTATAAAAGTGTGGAAAAGGTTAATAAGGGCGTGGGAAAGGTTAATGAGGGACTGGGAATGGTTTATAAGTGCGTGGGAAGGGTTTGTAAAGCCGTAAAATATATATAAATACTAAAATAAATGTAAGGTTCCTACTTTGCGGATTTTCACTGATCACGGGGGGCGGTGTTTTAGAACGCAATACCCGCGGTAAGTGACGAATCGCTGTACTCCTACAGTGTTTTTGCTCTCCAGGTCATATGGAGCGTGTGAACACATTCATGTCTACAAATCAGGCTGTCAGAGGTGCCAGACCTTAAATGGAAAGAGCATCCCCCCCCCCCAAAAAAAACCCCTGTCACATATAATAAAAGTAAAAGAGAGGCAGATAAAGAACTTCTACGGAGCTTACCGTTCAAGAGGGAGCCCAAACTTCTTATACGCCTTGATGAACCTGAGGAGACAAGCCACAAAACGCAACGCGTTAAGGAAACAAGGAAGAGACTTCACCTCTATTAATGCGCGCATATCCTCTTAAATATGAGTGAGCCCTATGAATTTGGGTCAAAAACACGCCGGGCCCAGTCCTGCCGCAGGCACTGAACGGAGGGCGGCTGAATGCCTCTGCAAACGGCCAATGGAAAGTACTGAGGGCTGGCTGTCTATGCAAACAAAAAATCACCTTGACTCTCGTGGCTGAGCGTGAAATGCTTAAGGACATAACTGAGACCAGGGACTCAGCGCTACTGGTGTCACTCACTTTAGAAGGTCAAGGGCACACCGTACATAATTCAATCACCACAAGTCTGGAGATAAAAGTCCCCAAGTAGTTACCTGGTCTATTCAGTCCACTACTATTATTTTCAACTTGCTACTGTGATATTTTTCATTCTTTTCTGGTCAATAATACAACTATGAGATTTTTAGGACTGCCTCAACTATTTTTGAGAATAAGACAAAGTAAAATAAATAATAGTTCTTAAAACTTCTTAGGCAAAACTATTTCGGAAACTGTGCTGAGTCCTGCCCAACCTTACCTCCAAACAAAAATCACAGCCTGGCCTCCTCCAAGTCCCCACCCTACCTAACCCAAGATGTCTGCCTGTCTGTCTGCCACCCGGTTCCCCCCTACCGCGGACAAGCACTGTCAATACAAAGCAAGAGGTTACAATTCATCAAGGGCCTCGCTGTGGCATGACGCACCCATCACTAAAATGACTTGGTGAGGTAGCAGGATGAGGAGAGATATTATGGGGAAAACACTGGAAACAGAGGGCGTGGCGAGTGAAGAAGGTGGGAATGAATGTGACCATGGAAAAGAAGCAGTAAGAAAGGGACAGCGTGGATAAAAGGATCAGGAAAGTATGACATGTGAGGTGGCCCTGGGGGTTACTCCTCTTCCCTGCACCTCTCCTTGACATACACAGGGATGCTGTGCAGCTGAAATAATACGAGATGGAGCAGCATCTCTGCAAGGGCGCGTGGCTCAGTCTCTCCCGCCCTCCGCAGCGGGTCCGGGGTCTATCGGCCCCAGGCCGACGACATGCCCTCCCTGACGAGGCCAAGGGAGAGCGGGGCCTCCACCAACCTGCGGATCTCTGCGTCCGTGAAGCCCTCGACGAGGTCCTTGCGCACGCTGCGGGGGCGCCCCCTGCGCTTCGGCTTCTTGTCATCGTCGGAGTCATCGGTCTCACTCTCGGAGGCAGAGGACCTCTGCGCCTGCCTCTTGGACTCGGTGTCAGAGTCGCTGTCGTTTGTCTGAGCCTGGAACGGCAAAGTCACACTGTAGCACATGCCCAGCCCAAGAGGGCCAAGGACTCCAACCAGCCCCGCGTAACGCTCTGGGACTCAAACTTCCCATCACATGAGACAAGTCTATTTTTCTCTGGGTAGAATAAGGAGGCAGACGTCATGCAACGAAGGAAGACGCGCCTGGGGCAGTCACACTTCCAGAGAAGTGTCAATTCTGTACCCCAAGAAGTGAACCGGAATGAAGGTACTTGGATTGTAGGTTTATGCTGACTTCCTTGGACAAGTTACTTCCTGCCTTCACTTGCTATTTGTAAAATGGGGATAACAGCAGCTACGATCAGGGTCTTCATAGAGATTAAACGAATCGATAAAGTGTAAATGCACCAGCTTATGCCTGGCACACAGTGAGTACCCGGTAAACGATGGCTGCTATCAGCTACCACTGATTTACTGAGACCCTGGACAAACTCGGGTCTGTTATCCCCAGCAAACTGGGTAGTAACCGCCCACTGTGACGCTGCTGTAAAAATCAAATCTGATAGGGCCTCTGGGGGCACCTCATGAGCTGTGAAGTCCAGTTCTCTAATCTCTTGTCACTATTTATGCCAAGTGACAAGAACACTAAAGGCAGAAAGAGGTTTGTCAGTTAGAAACAAATTGTTAGGATTACTGGTTCTCATCTCAAAGACAAGATGCCAGGTCTGTCCAACTGTGATCCCTGTTCAATCGTTGCACAAAAACCCAACGTGCAGAGAAATGAAATGCCTCCCGGGGTGCTGCTCCTGAGCCCCAGGCACTGTCCCCCATTCCCAGCGAGGCTGCCCAAGACTCTGCCCCGGAACCCACCAGGTCTGGGCAGCAATGCATCTCACTTGGTCACCTTTTTAGTGGAACTCCGAATTCGAGGCAACATATAAATTTCTTCCAGCTCCTTCTGCCGCTCCTCCTCCTCGACTCTCTTCCTTTGCTCCTCAGGGATGATCTCATCCCAGTCCCTGTGAGGACGCTCTTCCAGCTCTTCCTCATCTTCCATGGTTGCAAAGTTGGCCACCTAAACACAGACAGTCAGCTGACATTTCGCAGTTTCCCAAATGCCACCTACTGAAACATCAACTCACAGCGTTTTTAACCTAAGCAAGTCACTATGAATAATAAGGGGAGTCCGGTGATACTACATAATCAAAAACTCAATTTTCTACTAATCTCGTCCTTATCCCCCCAGAAATCAACTTGCCAAATCTTTAAGTTCATCAGAAATTTTACTAAAAAAGTAGGGAAACAGATATAAATTCTTCTAAGAGTTTCACTGAAACTCTTTCACTGAATCTGTTGTTAATACAGATTACGTATTATAGAATTATACACCTGAAACCTATATAGTTTTATTAAGTAATGTCACCCCAATAAATTCAATTACAAAAGAAGTATTTGTTAAATCAAACACATTTTCTAATATGATGCTAACTAAAAATTTTAGATTCAGTCAGATGACAAAATACTGCACACCTAACACTAATCTATTATTAACTTCCAGTTCTATAAATTATAAATTCCTACTGAATGGGACTCATTTGAAACAATGACTCAAAGCACTAGCTAACATCTAGCCAACTAGTTCCTTCTTTTTTATTAATAGCATAGCAGCTAAAGTTATGTAATAATCCATATGCTCAAAATGCATTGCAGACTCAGACTCTGGCCAGCCCTAGCCCTAGGTCTGCATTCTCTCCCCTCCTTCCCACCTGGCCTTCACGACTGTCTCAAAGCCTGGTACTCAGGGCTTTTGGGTTTCCATTCTTCAGTCACTTGGAGCTGACGATGAAGTCAGAACTTTATGTCTTTCGGCCAAAATTAACTCTAACTTCCAACACGGATGTCGTGATCTTCACAAACAGATTTTTTATAAATTCCACAACAAGAGGTGGAACTTCTGAGAGAAAAAATTTAACATTTCTCTTTTATTTTTAAAAGGAAGCATCTGACCGATCTCATAAATTAAACACTGTTTATAATTACTTTAGATCTGACTCTTAAAACAGCCTGATGAAAACAGGATCAATTGCTATAAATATTAATATTGCATACACATATGTGAGTGGTTCGTGCAATTGGAAACTGAACTTTTCCGAGGGTAGCATAGTGGGTAAGGGCCAGACCATCTGCCTCGGATGTAATCCCAACTCCACGTATGTGTGACCTTGGGACATCTCAGCCCCTCTGTGCCTTAGTTTCCTCATCTGTAAATGAAGATAATGCATCTACTATTGCAGGAGTTAATATAGTAAATGAGGCATTTAAAAAACAGCGCTTGAAGTATAGAAGCTGCTACACAAGTATTGGTTATTATTACTTAAGAAAATTGAGATCTTAAATTATCTCAAAAAATGTCTGCTGTGTTTCCAACATGTTAAAATAGAGTAACCCCCCCCCCCAAAAAAAGAAAAAATTAAAAAGATCATTGGGCAAAACGAACTGACTCAGTGAGGCACTCCGGAAAAAGCAGAGTAAGCAGATTCCTCCTTTAATCAAACCCCCTGACCAGGAGCTGAAACGTAGTTGCCAAAAGGGCCTAGGAAAGGCAAGAGTCACTAGTCACGTGACTTCTGATCCATCTGCAGTACGTAGAAATTTTTATACCTAAATCCTCATATAAGATTCTGAGAGCACACCATGAAGATTACTTCTGTAATCTTCTGTACTCACGGAAGGGGGATCCGCTGACACATCAGTAACTCACCTCCATCCGGGGACACATGAGCGCTGAAACTAGAGCTCTTGGATCCACTCCACCCCTTCCCTGTTCTTCCACGAGGCAAGTCTACCTGCAGCCAACCTTGACCTCATTCCACACGTCTCCCCTCCCCGCACTGCGCCCCTTCTCCCTCGATCCTAACGGGTCTACTGCGCTTCTCCACCATGCACCCTGCGGCCCCAACCTGCATGGAACTCACCCAGGGTCAACCCTTTCAGCCATGTTCTCCTTCAAAACGGGAGCCCTTTGCCCCTTGGGCTCTCCTCCGCCTCCCCAGCTGCTCTCTCCCCCTGGGATCGCCCACTGATCCAATTTCTCTGACCCCAAGGATGGCTCGAGAAAGTCATACGAGCCTGCGGACTGGCTCCAGTGTGAAGCCCTATTTTCTATATTCAGCTCTGCTCCCTATCAGGTTTCTCCCCCTAACGCCTGGCCCCACCCATGGCCGTCCCAAATCTTTCCCACTTCTCAGCAAACGCCTCACGTATTTCACTGGTGCGTAAGATCATCAGCGGGAACTCCCACGTCTCTCGCTACAGTGTGCTTCCGTTTTTCTTTCCCGGGCCAACCCCTCCATCACTGCTTCTCAATTCCATCCCTCCAGTCCCCTCTGGGGTAATGCGCCATCAAACCCGCCTTCTGTCCTTAGAGCCTTCGGTGTCCCCTATTCTCAAGTCCCTTCCTCAACCTAGGAACACGGCAACATCCTTTTAAAACACCTTGCCTGGCTTGAGGCTTTTATCACAGCAATTACCTTCCCTCTGCTCCTCCCTAGTGTCTTAATAACTCACTGCTGGTGCCCAGCATCTGCATTTAGTCCTGATCTTATTTAATTCTGTTATATCAGATACCACTGACCACCGTGTCACCACCCGTAACAAAAAATCCCACCAAGTCAGCGAGAGCGTCCTGCCACCTTCTACCTTCTGTGTTTGACGTCTTTGTCATCTGCTTCTGCTGCCGTCTCTCCCCCCGCCCTCCACACCCGCCAGAGCTCCACACCGTCTGGGGGTCAGCACCGACCCCCCGGACATCGTACCCTCAGCCCTCTTCACCCACCGACTCCGGGCAGGACGGGCTCCTTCGGTGGTTACCCGCACAGGGAGGACTGCGGATGCTACACTTAGAACATACTCAGAACGCCAGAGAATATGCTAAGGACATGCGTCCGTCTACGGGCAGGGGAAAGCAGAGCGCCCTGCACCAGAGAGCACTACAGCCATTAGCTATTACCGGGGAATGACTCAATGCTAAGGACTCTCTCCCGCAATGACTTGCATACCTTAAATTGTGACAGCAGCTCGTCTGTTGCGCTGGTTGACACTTCGTTCTCTCTGGTTTCAGCCAAGCGTAAAATTTCATCTATATCCATTTCCTAGGAGAGGAACAGCAACACGGCCATGGTAACAAGGCAGCAGTGGCCGGCATGGATGGGAATGGCTGGGGGAAATAAATCACCTCTCTTTTCTGATGTTGCATTTTTACCTTCCTTTTACTGGCTCTGCTTTACAGCATTTACATCTAATGTTTCAGGCTATTACTTATACAATAAGGTGAAACGTCAGAAATTAGAAGAAATAAAACTGGAAAACAAAAAAAGGCCCAAGAGAATCTTCAAGCGCATTTCTCATTTTTTCCTATTCTATTTAGTAAGTTAAGAGCTTTGAACTTTACTAGAAAAATCAAAAACAAAAAACCTACAGCTATAATTGCTGCTTCTTCATAGAAATCTATGACATGGACTCTGAAATCTGCTTCCAAAAAATCCTCTCTCACAAATGATGCTTGTCAAAAACATTTTCTTCCTCATTGTGAATTACCTGAGGCTCTGACTCCTCCCCTTCAAGTTCTTTGAAAAGATCCTCTGCTCCAAATTTCAAAATAGCCGTCAGCTCTTCTTTATTAAAAGGATTTGAACTGTAAAAGTAAAATGTAGTTGTAATCTCTTAGGAACGTTAAATAACCTCTGTGGAATTCTATTACATAGCTATCGTTCATTCAGAGGTTAAATTACTGGTGAAAATACCCATTTTGCCATAAGAAAAATGATCCTCAAATATTTCATTTTTATACACAGGATGAGACTGTGGTGGTAAATCCAACCTAGCAAAAAACTAGGAAATCAATTATTTTTCTGTTGGCTCATCTGTTACATGGTTAAATGAGACAGGTAATCACAGCAACATGGAAGTAAGTTCCCCCTCTGTCCTTTGCCCCAGAAAGTCACCATTTGCCAAGAATTTTCAACCTCCCCGCCTCTGGTCCAAAATAAGAGAACCAAGCTACTCCAACTAGGTTGCTCTATAATGGAAAATTACCTGAAAATATCCTATTTAGGAAAAGCTCACTTGATTTCACCTGTAACAAAGCTACGACACCGCCACAGGACACACTTAACGATGTAGTCAACATGTAAGTGCTTCAAGAGAAATAGTTGCGCTTCCAAATAAAGACCACGAGAATTTAGCTACCTTTTTCCTTTTGTTTCAATATGAAAAATAATAATGGCCACACAAACATTTTTTACCAATAGTAAGAAAACAGCTGCCAGTCAATCCGGTAAAAAGTTCAAGGCAACACTGTGCCGGGATGAAAGCTACTGCTGCTGCCGGGCCCTACGTCACATCTACAGCCAATCCCACATGGCAAGGGAGGGACAGGAAAGAGAGAGACCACGAGCACACACACGCAAAGCGTTTTGAAGAAGAAGGAAGAAGTAGGGCGGTGGGGGAAGGAAGAAGAAGAAGAGGAAGAGGAAGAAGAAAAAGACAACGAAGAAGAAGAAATAGGAAAAACAAAATAAAATGAAAATGCTGTCTTCTTATTTGGCCTTTTCCAGGGAATGAAAGACCTAATGTCTGTTGTACAAAACCGTAGCAGAAGCATGAGCGACACCAAACGCTGACGCAGAATCGGCTGGACCCTGCGGCCTCTCCCTCCCTCCGGAACTCACTTGGACCGCCCCGAGTTGTTCTCCAGGACCGTCCGGCCAGTGGTGTCCATGCGCTGAATCACAAGATGGTCCAACACCATCTTCTTTTTGGCCCGCTCTATGATCTCTTCCTCCACGGTCCCCTTTGTAACCAAGCGGTAAATATTTACCTGGAGGAAGAAGAAACGTTAGCTTTATGCCCGATCACTCGAAAAAATGAAGTTATTACCCCCGTCTAAAAGCAGGAGGGGAAATTTAAAAAAAAAAAAAATAGATCTGTTCTCTAGGATCACAAAATGACTGTAAGCCATTTATCCAAGCAGGCAGCTCAAGGAGATGCAGTATTTTTACAATCTGCAGCAGGTTACATTTTTAAAGAAGACAGTCTTTAAGAAATTATTATAGCCTTGTTCTCATAATAAAAATCTTGCGAAATAATCCATTTCACCAAAACTGGACCTCCGGCCCAGTATGAAACTCCTGAGTTACCCAATACTAAAGCCAACTTTGAAATCCATACACAAAGAAAATATGCTTGTATTTTTCCCGATAAACCTCAGAGCTAGGATTGGTCGTGTATAATATACCACCCTGAACAACGTTAAATAGAATGTTTAGCAACTTTTCCTTATTAAAAGAGAGGGAAATTTCCCGTTCTCGGTCAATCCATCACACATCTTTGAGTAAACTGGTAAGGCACTGGTGACGTACTCTTTAATAGTAGAAGAGAAGTCTTCCTTGACAGGCTCATCTTGGCCCCAAAGACACTTCTCTGCACTAATTAACAAACAGACATCTCCACTTGGGAAATGAAGCCGAACAGGAGAAAAGCATTTGACAAACACCCTGAACGGCCTGAGTAACTCCCCTCCCCCAAGCCACACCCAGAAGCCTCTCCCCACTGACCTGCTTCTTCTGACCGATTCTGTGGGCTCGGGCCTGTGCCTGCAAGTCGTTCTGGGGGTTCCAGTCAGAGTCAAAGATCACGACTGTGTCCGCTGAGGCCAGGTTGATGCCCAGGCCCCCGGCCCTGGTCGAGAGCAGGAAGCAGAAGTCCTGTACACAAGGCAACACACTACTTTATGCAGTGGCCTTCCCAGGCACACTTTCACAGTCCAATAAGCCCTCACACCTAGACACCCCTGCAGGCGTGAAGAAAAGTGAGATATGACGGGCACACTTTATGGAGGCGACAAGAGTGTTAGGGACTTGATGGCAGGGTGAACTTGCATTCAGTTTAGCGGTAAGAGAGTCAGGACAGTGAACTAAGGAGCCCAGGAGAACCTGATAAGGCAGCAGCAGCAAAGGAATGTGTGCTGCCACCTGCCTACAACTATCACACAAGTAATAACAAAGACCAGACAAACGTAATTACCACGTGGCCTAGAGCCTAATTTTCGGGGGGGGAGGGGGCGGGGGGGGGCGGGGGGTGGGGTCTGTGCCATGTATGGCAGTGAGGATGAACGAGGACACCGTACTCTGTAAGTGTCCGTCCATCTGTTAGGCTGGTGAGGAAACGGAAGCACCACGCTCGGAGTCCATGTGATGGAACTGGGGGGGAGCAGGGCAGCCACCGCCTCCACAGAACACGCCCAGAGAAGCCAGAGCGGGGGAGGCCGGAGCGCCTGGTGTGGGGGAGCCCCATGGCACTGGTGCACGCCGGTGTTCACGCCAAAGACAAGGGAGACGGGGCGGGCACGGCACCCCTGGCCACATCGCGGCACCCGGAACACGGGCACGGGGCAAGGGCACGCTCTAGGAGCTGGAGAACGGGACTTCTACTGTCAGAGCGTCTGGTCAGGTATGCCCGAAGGCCGACACCTTCCTCGCACAGAAGTGCCACTCAAAAACGGAGAGCTCTGAGTTTTTTGGTTTTTTCTTTTTTATTTTAAGTTGTTATTTTTAGAGAGAAGGAAAGGGAGGGAGAAAGAGGGGGAGAAACACTGATGTGAGAGAGAAATATCTACCGGTGGGTACAGGCGTGAGAAAATATTAGAAATTTAATTTTTTAAAAATCTTTAATGACAAGGGAAAAATGCTCAGAGCATAATTTTGAATGAAAGGCGACAACATGGTCCCAAACAGATAAACATATAAAGAAATAAATGGTCTCACTCACTATTGAATGGGAATACACCAAATGGGAGGAATAAATAGCGAGCTGTCTCTGGGATGGGAGTTTTATACAATTTTTTGACTATTCTTTGCCATCTTTTATATTTCCTGAATGTGCATAGAATATTTTCCCCCCATGACTAAGTACTTAATTCTTTTTTAATTAAGTTAAAAAGACTCAAACTTGTAGACAATGATAGAGAACTTGTACTCTATATGTAGCTGTGGGGCGGGGGATTGATTTGAGATTAAAAAAGGAATTTTAGCTTTTTTCTGAGAAAAGACCAAGATAAAACATCCGACTCATAGTGGTTTTTAAATTTAGAGCAGGGAACACAAAACCAATTTCACCAAATGCTGACTAACAGAATAGCTAACATTTATTGGGCGCCTCCCCGGGGCCAGGCAACGTGCTCAGTGCGGCGGGTTAATGATCTCATGTCCCCCTCACAGCAGTGTTATGAAGTAGGTATTGGAATTACAATTTTACAGCTAAGAAAACAGGGAGGAGAGAAAGGAGGAGTGGGAGTTAGATGGTTAGCAATGTGTTTAGCAAGTCAGCTCCTCTTCTCCTGACTATTCGGAGCCTTGGTTCTGAAGAGCTTCGAGCCCAAAGCTCCTTAGGCACTAAAATTAAAATTGTAGGCTGGAGAAGTCAGCAACCCACAGTTTAACCAGGACTAGATGCCACTGGGGAGGAAGAAGGCGTGCCATTCTGGAAGAAGAGATAGCCATGAAGAGGTGCAAAGCTCTTCGGAAAGCAGGAAGCCAAGTCTATTCTATGTACGCAAACAGTGACCCAGACCCCCAAAGCCCCGGCGCTCTCTCCCGAGCACTTCTGGGTCGGCTGTGGGTCTCTCCGCAGCCTCCTTTCCCCCACAGACACTGAAGCTCTCCCCACCCCCCCCACCTCCCTCCAACCCCGCAGTACTGAAGAGTCTGACGTGCACAACTACAGCATTGCCAGGGTGTGTAACTGTTCCTGGTGTGGCTCTTCTGTGTGTCTTAAAAGCACTCTACGACGCCACATTCAGGCTGGACGCTACAGGAAATACTGCTGTTAGCCCAGGCAAGACCGTTACGTACCAGGGCCCAACCAATGTGAGACACGGCAAATGTACTTTTCAGGACTCTAAGGCACCAGAAAGGTGCAGATTGGAACCTCCAGATATTAACACGTTGCGTTCAGATGGCAAGAATTCTCGTCATTTGATCGTGTAATTTTAAACAAATAAGGCTATTTAGACATTCACTAGTAATTTTTCATTTGCTTTTTTTTTTTATTAGTTAAGGATAGCAGTAGCTTAATTGTTAATTTTGTGAAGTCATTTCATTAATATTAGCCATATAACCGTATTTAAATCTTAAAAACCTGCCGGGACAGAGGATTAAAAGGCATTTAACTACCCCGGCACGCACCGTGTTAATATATATGTTAGAATCAGTCTACTGGCCAGCCCTCCCCCACCCTGGCCCGGCTGCTCTCCCGAGCCCAGAAACTTGGTATCTGCCAGTCACCGGAGAAAACCCAGCCGGTATTAGAACGACTGTCACTCGTCCGCACCAGGGACGATCCACAAGCACGCGTTCGCTTTCCTGGAGCGAGCACAAAATTAAGGGGCATCTTTTACTTTAGTGATTCCTCCTCTCCCTCTCATGACAGAACTGCACTGTGAACTATTCCTGAAACAGAACAGAGCAAGCCCGGAAGGCCTGCCCTGGACACGGAGCCCAAGCCGCCCCGACAGCAACGCCACGCGTGGTGTACCTCAGAACCGTCTGCGTTGAAGTGGTCCAGGGCCTGTTTTCGGATTTCTCCCTTGATGGAACCGTCCAGACGCTGTAAAAATAAACAAGGAAACCATAAGGCAGGAAGATCGGCCACACTCAGAATAGAAGGGCAGACCTGCAGCCTTTATCCGCGCGGCACCCGCTGGGTAAAAATAACCGGTGTGCCTTGGCCCTGTGCCGTCTGGGGCTGTGCTGAGTGAGGCACCAGGCCCTACTTGTCCTAAGTTCTCCCGTTACAAAGCCAAGGTCAACGGCTTCTGAATCAAAGGGCTATCTGGGTTTGTCTGCGGATCAGGATGGCTGCCAAGACCTATAAGGGAAAGAAGGCAACCCCAGCCGCGCTTCGAGGCTTTGTCTGCTCCCCCATCTGTGGGTACTTAAGGGGTGAGGAACTACCACGCCTGTTCACCTAATAATCAGCTCCTGCAGGAAAACAGCACTGCTTAGCTAATGCAGCTATAGCTAAAAGGTGCCCCTTAGTAGGTGCTGCACAATCCGAAACGTCATTTTCATCCTTTCGTTTGGAAAGCATTTTGCCACAACATTGAAAATGTTAAAAATTAAGGTGATCCTATATCCCAGCATTTCCAAAACTTGCAGCAGCCAAATGCATCTTCGGGAGAGCAGCTGGAACTTACTAGCACATACAATGGTTTTATCAGGGCAGGTGTCAGCTCTGAGTACACCTAAAACGTCATCCCAAAGAAACCACAGTCCTAAAACCACAAGATTACCTGTAAGTTGGACATATCAAGTCCTCCTCACCTTTTAAAGTCACTGTCATATTTCTTCCCCTCACAATCACCGCTGGAGATAAACAAGATACCCCATTTTACAGAAGGCACCGCCGACCCGGGAGATGATGCCGGCCAGCCTGCCGTGACCAGTGACTGGCTGGGAGCGACCTCTCCCCAGCCCGCAGCCCTGCCCGCCAGCCCCAGAGCCACTCACACACAAGCAGGATCCCACATGGGGACCCCTTCCTTCTTTCTGATGAAGAGCCTTAGCCGACAGATAAGGAGAGATGGCAGGCTCACTGCCTGTATTTGAAATCAGAAAACCCAAATGCCTACATTCAGTGTTCCCATTGATAGGAGACATTATATAGGAGGCATGATAAAGATGAATGGACTCCAGCCTACTTATTCCCTGGAGAGAAAACTAATACACTATCTGACTTGCTATCAAATGATTACTAGACCTGAAAGCTCACAGGGAGCCAATGCATAACAGTGTCCTATATTTTGATAATAACCACAGGACTAAACTATATTCTATATAGTTTATACAGACAGCTCCTAAAGGACCACACAAGGTATCAGGGATGTAGCAAGGTCTTCCAGGGTATTTTGAAAGACAGTCTGTTCGTTTTAAAGCTTGGCCTTCTGAGTAGAGAATTACTGCCCCCAAGTTTCTTCAGTACTAGCATAATTACATGAGATGGTACAACAGTCCATCCATTCAAAGTTAAAGAGAATAATTTAAATAAATCTTACAAATCAAAGCGCTATAAAAATATTATGCCAATAGTCAAGGTAAGTTGCAGACATGTCTATAAATAGATCAGAAATAAGTTTCCCATAGCCTTACACCCAGAAAAATATTATCATGCTGAAGAAACTCTTTTTTCCACGTATTTTTTCTTATCTCATAACAGGTTACTGAATGAAGATGAAAAGCCGTGTTAACAAAGCTGCGCAGGAAAAGGGGGCTGTCCCCACTTGCTTCAGGGACCAGCGAGTGTCAAGCCCACTGCTCTACGGAGTTCCCAGCCCCACGGCCTCCTTTGCAGAGGGAGGAAGGACAACACTGTCACCCCTCGTTTTCCCTCTAGGACTTCAGTTTCTCGTAACCAGACTTGAAGATGCGAGCCACCACCTAACAGATGTTTCTCTTGCCCCGTTTTCCTTTCTCTAATCCCCACGCTCTCAGCCCCTGAAAAGAAAACATGATCTCCACCTGACTGTTTTCATTAGAGGGTCGGCCCTAAAGGCATGGAAGTAAAAATTAAGACCCTCCTGGAACCTTCATCTCAGTTTGTTTCAAGCAAGGCAACTCTTGTTCCCTACGGTAGGATAATTCAGCCACGGCAGTATAGGACCCAGAGGGAGGGAAGGCGGGAGTCCCGTCACTGAGCATCCTTACCTGGAAAGGATAGTGCTTAATAGTCAGGTACTCGGCCAGGATATCCAACATTCTCACCATCTGGGAGAAGATGAGGACCCTGTTCCCCCTTTCTCGAAGTCTCGTCAACAGTTTGTCTAACAGAATCAGCTTCCCGCTGCTCCGGATCAGGGACTGAAGATTGAAAACACGTTCCAATGGTCAAAACATTACGGTCTGCCCCGAATCTCTACGAGTTCATATTCTTAAAGTCACATCTAAGCTTTCCGAAGCCTTCTGTGAGCCGGCTGACAAGCAATTCCTGAAACGCTCATTCCCTGTTCTTTTTTTTTTTTTAATAATTTACTTATTTGTTTACTTTATTTTTAGAGAGGGTACAGGAGAAAGAGAGGGAGAGAAACATCACTGTGTGGTTGCCTCTCACTCACAACCCCAACTGGGGACCTGACGTGCAACCTAGTCATGTGCCCCGACTGGGAATCGAACCAGCGACACTTGGCTCGCAGGCCGACGCTCAATCCACAGAGCCACAGCAGCCAGGGCCCTCCCTACCTGTTCTTGAGGACGTTACACACTACTTTCCGATTTTTCCTGGTTACGTTAGCTGCTCACACCTGCTTTGAAGGCCGCTTCTGATGCTTTAGCCACTTTGCTAAAAAGCGACCAAAGAAACTGACCCGTGTCTGGGAAAGCAACGCGAGCGAGGCCAGCACGCACCGTGAGCACCTCCAGCCCGTTCTCCCTTTCGTTCTCCTCGGGCGGTTTGATCAGGTAGCAGTGGTTGCAGCACTTTTTCAGCTCCATCACAATATTCAGGAAGCCGGAGGTGCTCCCTCTGGTGCCTTTGGCAAGGGCCTTGTAGTTCCTGGTCAGGATCCACCTGCACGTGACAGAGGATGGTGACACTGTTAGGTTCTAGAAATACCGACATGGAGCATGCGTCTCATCAACCCCCTACACTCATCTGTGGCTGCGCAGGAAACGAAGTGCCCGGGGTCAAACAGCCAATGATGCCACAGAGCTGCAATCAGCAAAACCAAGGCTGTGGGGAAAGTCTAGACAACACACTCAGTGTCTTCGCTCGAAGAATTTACAAGGACAGTGGAAAAATGGGCTAAAATAAACTTAAGGGGCATGCCAACCGATCACAGCGTGCGGAGCTTACTTAGGTCCCGGTGCAAACGAACAGTGTGTGTGTGTGAGCAGGCGTGCGTGGACACCTATGTATGGCTACCAAAGGGATGTCACCACTCACTGGACATCACAAAAATGTTAAGGAAGTATTGATTTTGGGGGCATACTAACAGTACTAATATTATGCTTAACTCTTTTTTTTCATTGAGGTATAACGGACATACATTAATTTCAAGTGTACAGGTTATGATTTGATATTTGGATACACTGTGGAATGCTCACCAGAATAAGTCTAGTTAACATCTGTCACCATATAGTTACAAATTTTTTTTCCTTGTGAAGACTCTTTAAATCTGCTCTCTTATTAACTGTAGTCATGATGCTGTACATGACATTCCCATACCTATTTGTTTTATAAGAGGAAGGCCGTACCTTTTGAACAGTCTCACCCACCCCACAGCAACCACCTGAGTGTGGGGTGATTTTCTTAAATTTTTTTTTAGGGGTCCTATTTTTTTTTTGCTTAACTCTTATTAAAAGAATCCCTATCTTTTAGATATAGAAAAACACTTATGATATGTACCTGGAATATGTTTCAAATGATGTAAGGGTAGAACTGAGGATACAGAAAAAGATTTGGATGAACTAAGGCTGGTCACAAGTCAACAACTGTTGAAGCTGGATTATGGGCACACGACTCCATTCTATCCTATTTCTGTACATCGTATGTGAGAGTCCCCAAATAAAAAACTTTTTTAACTCAAGGGAGTGTTAGGTCAACAGGTCGGAGTAATTTTCGAAAATTAAAATCTTGTTCTTATCCAGTTGCATGTTAAGAACAAGCAGGGAATATTAAGATTATCCAACCTCTAGCTAAAAGGCTGTGATTTTTACGGCAATACAATTAGTTCCAATTATTCCAGATCCAAATTTTAATTACCGAAACTGAAGGCCACACGTGACACGCACGTCAGGTGCTGCTCAGGCCCAGAGCCGCCATCCTGCCTTCCACACAGCAGAACCTACCCCAGGGCCACGAGCTCCCTGAGTGTCTGGGGCGTCCTCACCCGACCCCCACACCCCCGCCCCACGTCCCCTGGTGAGCTCCCACAGCCCCGGCATGTGCCCCAGTTTAAACAACACTCTCGAGTGTCTCTCGTCCGTCTCCCCTGCGAAGCAGCACAGACCGGGCTAGAGAACAGCCCACCCACCGTCACGTCCCCAGCACCGACGCAACGCCCGTAACTTACTTGTAATACTGCTTCTGAAGGGCCGACATCTCCACCCTGAGAATCTGCTCCACTTTGGCGGGAAGGGATTTCTCCACGTCTTTCTTGACTCTCCGGAGAAGGAAAGGCTCTAGCACCTTATGAAGACTCTGGTAGCCATTCTCTCTCCCTTTCCCATGGTCTTCTTCGAAATCTTCCCAGAACTCAAACCTGGAGATCAAACAGCAGTGTTACTTAGTTACACAGAAGAAAAAGGCATTTTTCCAAATATTTCTTTTCAAAGGAACTAAGTCATTAAAAAAAAAAAAAAAACTCTTTCCTATAAGGAAAGATAAATTTTACCAGTCTCTAGCCCTTGAATATAAGAGGGGGAAACTAAATGAATAAATGAATTGATTTTATCAGTCTACACTGGACAGCAGTTTTCTAATGTTGAGACTGCATGCAGTGTTCACAAAGTATTTCAGTGTATCGTGGGAAATATTATGCAGAAAAAAAATCATAACTATCTTTTAATAGAGCTTCGATTTCTAGGGAAAATAAATTTAGAGGTAAAAGAATTAGTGGCAGTATTAGAGCTGTCACTGTTCCAAGGTATAAGTTAGATAATTTCCATCAATAACCTTCCCTGTTCATAGATTAAAAAGGGAATGGGTTTTAACAACAATAAACCAGACTACAGCCCTCAGACAAGAACAACAATACGAGTGATATAAATTTCCTATTAGTGTTCTGCCTCAACTCTAGATAAAAGTTTCTCGTATTTTTTTTACTGCACCCATCTTTGGTTGTGGCAAAAATCTAGAATGGGACATTATAATCAAAGTTTCTTCAAAAATAAAAATAAAAGGAGGAACTTTATTTTATGAGGACTAGAAAACTGTGCTTTGTCTTGCCACTAGAACAGCCACGTGGAAGAACCAACCTAGTCTCGTGTCTGGTTTTGTGTGCAGCCCAGCTCAGGAGGCGAGAGGGCGCTGGTAACCGAGGCCACCCCTGGCAGCTGAGTCACTGCCCACGCGCTGTCCTCTGACACCAGGCGGCCAGCTCGGCGGAGGCCAGTCAGGTCCCAGAACGACACACTAGTGACTCAACACTACCCAGGGATATGTGAGGCTCAAAGCATATGCTCTTTGGTAAGATAAAGTCAGAGGCAGCAATGCCAGCACAGCCACCAGGCACAATGGCCTCAACTGAGCCCGCGGCCACTTCCGGACTCACTACACATGGCCAGCCTCTGCGTCAGCTACTTCGAGGGGGTCGACAGCCTTAGAAACGTCCCCCGAGTTATTAAACCTTTACCAAAATGACCAAGAGGAAGAGACAAGACACACATCACCATAATGAAAAAATTATTTAGATCACTACTGATCCTTCAAAAATTAAAAGGATCATGAGGAAACACTGTAACTTTATGCCAATAAATGGGGCAAGCTAGAGGAAGTGGACAAATTCTTAGAAAGACACATTTTAACAGAACGAAATCAAGAAACAGAAAACCTGAACAGACCTTTAGGAACTCAATTAGTCATCAAAAGAACCTAAGGCCCACAAATATGTATTCACGGAACAGAACCGAGAATCCAGAAAGAGACCATTACATGTACGGTCTCAGCTAACTGTCAACAGAAGTGCCGTGGCAATTTAGTGAAGAAAGAATATTCTTTTCAAGAAACAGTACTGGAACAATTTCCAAAAACCCTTTGCAAAAAAGGATGAAGTTAGGGCCTCGCACTTAACACTATAACCAAAAAAGTAACTCAAAATGAAACAGACGTAAAACTTCTAGAAGAAAATAAAAAAGGAAGTCTTTGTAACCTCAGGTTAGACGTCTTATGACATTAAAACAAATCCACTTTAAAAATGATAAAGTGTACTTCATCGAATTTAAAAAGGTCTGCTCTGCAAAAGGCAACATTAAGAGAATGAAATGACAAGCCACAAACTGGGACAAATATTTGCAAGTCACACACTAACAAAGCATGTGCATCTAGGTTACTAAAAATAAGTAAGTTAATAAACAGTTTAACACAGAAGACAGACAATCCAACTTTTAAATGGGCAGAAGAGTTGAGAAGACATTTTACCGGAGATAGACAAATGGTTAATGAACCCATAAAAAGATGTTTCACATTATTCGGCATTATAGAAATGCAAGTCAAAACCATGACGAGACACCACTGCATACCTACCAGGAGGGCTGGGACCCAAAAGACTGACAACACACCAAGGACAGGACTGGTGACGGTCCAGAGGAACTAGCAAATTGAAGCATTTCTGATGAGACTATACAATGCCAGTCTCTTTTGACAATAGCCTGATAGTTTCTTAAGAACTATATACTTTCCTAGCAACCCAGCAATTGCACTGCTAAGCATCTAACCAAGATAAATAAAATCTATGTCCACACCAGAACACAACAGCAATCCAAAGGGGCCGTTAAATGAATAGGCACACAATGGAATATTAGTCCACAGTAAGAGAACAGTCCCTGATAAATGATGACAAACGCGGAATTCAAAAATACTATGCGAAATGAGAGGAGCCAAAAGCAGAAGCCTACTTCTCTGGATCCCATTTATGGGGCATTTCTAGAAAAGGTAAATCACTATAGAGAGGAAAGCTGATTAGTGAAGGCCTAAGACTCGCGATAAAAGCAGAGATTAGGGGAACTTTGGGGGGTGAAAAAGAAAACACTCTAAAACTAAATTATGGTGATGGGTGCACAACTCTGCAAATTTACTAAAAAATGTTGAATTGTATACTTCCAAGGGTATGCTTTATGGTGTGTAAACTTCATCTCAAAAATGTCCGTGTTGGTCACTAGGCTACCCAAAATGCCTTGATCAGTTTCTGACACCCAGTAGGCACTCACATCTCTCCTGGATTTTAAAAAAGACAGGAGCACTGACCTGTCAATTGGACAGCTCTTAACTGAACTGTTGGACTATGTGGCAGGTGCTAGGCTAGGCAATGTGGACTATCAGTAAAGTAAAAAAGATCCCTGTTACATTTGAACTTCTAACTTAATGACAATGAGATTGATGAATGAGGGAATCAGTGAAATAAATAAATAAGTAAATAAATAAAGAGGCGCCATTTAGAAAATACAACAGGGTTAGGGATGATAAGCTAAGCTACTTTAGCTTAGGTGGTCTGAGGTGACCTCTAAAAGGAGGCGGTCACATGAACTGAGGCAAAAATATTAAGAAGTGACTGGCCATGCGAAGACAGGAAGGAGAAAGAACATTCCAGACCAAAGGAATGGCAATGGCAATGGTATGGTAAAGGAATGAACAGATGGCCGGAGTAGGCGGGCAGAACGAGGTCCAAGATGAGGCAGAGTATCTACCGTCAAGGCGCCAGACTGAGCAGGGTCCTTCAACCGAGGGCAACCAGTTTAGATTTCTTTCATTTAAAGTTACCGTCAAACACCACTGGATAATGTTAACTTTTATGAAATCTGCACACCGTCTCTCCCGTAAAAATCTTTAACAAGTTACGGACTGGAATAAGACCCTCAGCTGATCCTTCTTTTGGCAAAGGTTTGGATTTCAGGTATTTTTAATACTTGTCAGATATGTACCTTGTAGACTTCATGTCCGTCCATTTTACTCGGTACCTTATAACGACAGTGAGAAGTTCTGATGTTTCCTACTTACTAATTATTTCCCCAAAGCAGTAACTGATTCAGATGCTTCGTAGGCAATCTTCCCTCCCTAACAGGCTGATTTCTGTGCCTTCTCTCATTTAACACATTTTAACACATTTGTTCCTGCCTCAGTTAAACGCTTTGCTTTCCCAGAAACATGCAATCCATTTTCCCTAAGGCCTTCTAAAAAAAATTCAAAAGCATTGGCATTTCTGACGTTCTAGCAGGTTTTGAAATACACAGGAAGGAGCTTACTTCTCCGGCATAATAAAGTGCAGCAAGGACCAGAGCTCCTTGAGGGAATTCTGAAGAGGGGTCCCCGTAATCAGGAGCCTATGGTTGGACTTGAAATCAATCAGAGTTTTATACAATAAAGAGTCATCATTCTTCAACCGATGGGCTTCGTCCACTCCCAGAAAGGCCCAGTTAATACTGCCCAGCACAGTCTAAAGTAAAAAACAAAACAGAACGAGCCACCAGGTCAGAAGGGAACCCAAAAGTACTTTCACGTGTTAATCATCTCTGTACAAATACCGTCACAAAGGTATACACAGAAACATTTATTCTTCACGGACTTAAAATATACGAGGACTCTTCTGTTTATTCTATCGGTTGCCAGGTTTATGTGTCTATGCAAAAAGGGACATCCTCCTCGAAAAGGTACAGGGACTCTCCCGTGTCAGGGACTGTTGCGTGGCCATGAGGAAGAATACAAAAATTGGTATGCTGGGAAAAAAAAAGAAACAAAAAACACACAAAAACGAAAAAGTGACTTTGCAGTCTCCCCTTAATTATGGTTCTTCTCTCCCTGTTCTCCAGCCCAACCGTGAAGAGCACAGAAACGTCAAGTCACCAAACTGACCTTTACCCTGATTTGTCACCAAAGGGACCACCTGCCACATACATTTCTTAGTAACTGCAGAAAGGAGCGAATTGGAAGAGCTTAGTTTTTCTGTCCTCCTCACAGAGACCGTCCCCACCGTGTGCTCTGGAGAAGCCTTGCCAAGGACACGATGGCTCTCAGGCCATTTCCAACGAGTGACTAGACTCTCAGGGAAGTTATGGGCCTTAATACCCCTTCATCCTGCTCAATTCCATTGGCCTAGGTGACCTCAGGCCCCCTTGAACGGTAGGGGTTTTTATTGACAACCTTGACATTCTTCGTGAATTTTTTTGTTCACCGGTTTGCTTTTTTAAAGAAATAAAGAAAAATAACACAGCCAAGTGGGAGGTACAAACCCCCACCATTTGGATAAGTCACACTACCAAATTTCGCCTTTTAGCTACGATTTACACACCTTATCTTTTAAGAGGATCTCATACGTTGTTATAAGTGCATTGAACTTGAGCCTTTTGGTCTGAGAATGAATCCATTCATATTCTCGTATCTGTAAAAGAAAATGATCATTAAGACACAATCTCTCCTCTTACTTTTCTCTATCACCAGCAAGTCTCATGACAGATGCAACAGAAATAGGTCCAATTAAAAATGTGATTGCAATTTAATAAAATATCTGATACATTCTACGATGACCTCAAAGTATAAAGCAGTTGGTTAGAAGTAAAAGATCCCTGAGCAGCAAAAATTTTACTGCCAGAATTCAAATATATTGCCATTTTCCTTCACCATTCCTCACCCAGCCCCAACCCAACTGATCCCCCAAAAATGCATTTCACCAGCAATTAACCCCCGAAATGAGAATTTTCTTTAAAAAATATAATCTGATTGTTCTCTGGGCACAACCATACTTTTATTGGCACGTAAAACTTATGCCAACCACGAGCTCCCTCAGAAGTTTCATTAATCACAGGGCACAAAGGTATGGGCCCCAAGGAACAGGAAAGGGAGGCTTAATGAATGAAAACGTAGATTAACATGAATGAAAATAACGCCGGCGGGAAGGGCCGTAAAAGTTGCCACACTCACACAGAGGAGGAGTGACTGGGCACCGGAGCCGGCACAGCGGCCTGTGACAGAGCTCCTGCGGTTTGGTTTTTAAGTGAGAAGACGAACCAAAGGACAAGGGAGCACAGGCAGCTGGTCGCCACCAAGTGGGAAGGAAAAAAGCCAAGACAGAAAGCGGTATGAAGACCCCGAAGAAAACGTCCCTGGTGCCACAGTTTTTCATTTCTCCTTGTCTTCATTATTAAATAAAGTGCTTAAAGCAATTTTGCATAATCTAGGAATTTGTTTCTCTCTCATAATGGTTAAAAAAGTGGATTAGCAAAGCTAACATTCTGTGCTTAGAAACTCAAAATCAGGGCAATGAAATCCATCAGGGTTTAGGTCAGACAATGAAAATATCTAATAAAAATAAATTTGAATTCGTTTGATAATATAAGACTCTAACATCGCTCTCAAAGGGTTCTGGATTCCTGATGATTTGCTCATGTTTATAAGCAATCCCCCCAGAAACGGTTTACTCTAACATCAGGGGCGCAAGAGCAAAGACATGTCTCTGTTCCATCCCCACGTCCCAGGCGGCCTGGGACAAGCGTTAAACCCTCTGAGCCGGTATCTCCATCAGTGGGTTGGAAAGAATACGGTTTACTCCGAAGACTGTCATGAGGACTACAGGCAACATACATAAAGCACCAAGCACAGGGCCTGACACATACTAGGTGCTTTTTTAAAAGGTCAGTCACTATCCAGAGAAGATTTGCTAAACAAAGATAAACGTATGGTCCAGTGTTATAAGTTTCTGATGCTTAAGTCTGATAACAGGCAAATCTCCCTTCTGCCACATGGGAATGGCTCATTGTCCTGTCCCCTTACTCCTTTCTTATAAATTATGCACTCTCACTATTTTAATTATTCTTTTGTAAGCTTAAATTGTTTTCAATTACAGATAGCAAAAACAGTATTAACATTCTACAAGGTATTACCTCCTTCCTATAATTCTTCTAAGTAGGCTTAGAAGTACAGAGGACAGAGAGAAGAAAAGTTTAATATTGCAATATCAGCAATCCCCCTGCATGCATTTTATTTAAATATAGTAAGCACGGTTTAAAGAACATCTGAGTTGCGTTTTTGGGATACATATATTTCCCAATATCGGGGGCAGAGCATAGCATCAGAATCATAATTTACTAAAAACTATATGACAGCTAGAGAGCAGTTTCCGATGTACACTGATAACACCGATTCTACCCCGATCCTTCCTGCTTACACACCGTATTTCTGCTCATCAGGTCGCCAATGTAAACCACGACGTTCACCTCTGGTGCCCAGATCTCAAACTCCCTCTGCCAGGAGGTGAGGGTGGACAAAGGGACGACAATGAGGAAGGGGCCATACAGCTGGTGCTGGTGGAACAGGTAGGAGAGGAATGATATGGTCTGGATGGTCTTTCCCAGGCCCATTTCATCAGCAAGGATCACACTGTTACTTCTGCAGGGAGGAAGAAAAAAAGCCATTAGTTCACAGACACACACACACACACACACACACACACACACACACACACACAGTATGTGCACAAAGAGCAAGGACACCAATGCCCCACCATGTCACCTCGTAAGACATTTCGTTATGAGCCTCAGTTGTATTTCCTCTCACCTGCAATAAGTCTACATAAGAAAGTGGAAGCTAAAAATAGCAGAATAACAGGTGATCTAAGCGTGGCCAAGATTTGCATTACCGCGAGAGCCTATTCAGACTCTGCTCCTGATCTTGCATTTCGGTCTTATCATTCGTCCTTGTAACAGTGAGGGCCGATGTACACAAGCACATGACCTTGGCTTCCAATACTGAAAGCTGGGGCAGACTGGCTAGCCCCGTGGTCAGGGAGCCCTCCAGCCTGAGAGGTGCGTCTGCTCCAACTGCCCACCCAGTCCACTGCATGCCCCCCGGCTGTTCAGTGCTATATACACTGCTCCCCAGATCTACACGCTGCTGTGCGTACAGCTTGTTTTAAATACACCGCAGTCTACAGCAAGGGCAGGCTGTGGTTTCTGAATCCCACCTGCCCCTACTGAGCCAGGGTATCTGGGAAAGGGCTCAGGAATCTGCATTTTCAATAGCACTTCTGCACATTCTGATGCAGTGTATTGCTGGGACCACACTTTGAAAAGCAGGACTTTAGCAGATGGGCCGGATTTCAACAGGATCCCATAGGAAGAGGACCGTGCAGACTTAAGAAAAAAAAGTGACAAAGTGGCCAGACTTAGGAAAACTGTGGTCAGGAAATAGAAAATAGCCCACTCAGCAGGAAATCAGGCATATATTGGGCCACACACATAAAGTACATACTTCATCAGTGAATCAGAGGGCACTGGAAGTGATAGACAAGTTAAAGACTTACTGATTAGATAAACGAGACACTTAATTCACTGAGGTTCAATTTTTAATTTAGGGAAAAAGCACACAAAAGTACAAAGCAGAATATACCATAGGAAGGAGGAGGAGAAAGAGGCTGTTCCTCTATAAATCTCAGATACACGTATTTTATGTACTGTTCAGATATAGGGTGTTCATGAGTACATATCCCTCATATTTCTCTCACTTTTCCAACCTACTGGGAGGAAACAGTTCATTTTCACCAATATTTATTTCCCCTCCCTAAAAATCAGTTTCCCCCAGAATATTTTCAGTTTAAAATTGTTTGCATCTATGGGTTTGAAAGGCTGACTGCACTCCTGACTTCAGATTAAAACAGTATTACACATATATCAAACAACTCCCAGAAGGTACTTCCCTCAAATCACAGTTGTTTTTTAATTTCTACAATACACAGTAGAAAGAAGCAATTCTTCACATCTAAAAATAAAGAAGCCAAAAACAGTAAAGACAATTTCAAACACCCTTTTCTACCTACTTGCACCAGGAATGAGCAAGCCAGTTGAGACCTTCCAGCTGGTAATCACGGAGCTCCAGATTCTCGCCTCCTAAATATGCCGGCTGTTTCTTTAAAGCCACAAAGCGTGGTCTCTGCTTCAGGGCCTGAAAAACAAAAATGAACAAAGCCTGGGGCTCGAAAACACTTTTTTCTGGTTCCTACGCTAAAACGCTAAGCCATGATTCATGGGCTCGGCATAAAAAAATTCACATTTCACAGCTGAATCACCAACACATCCCAACTCCTTCCATCGCAGTCCCTACGCCCAAAACCAGGTCGCCTCCCTAAATCTGTCCTGGCGAACTCGCTCCTTTGCTGAAGTTTGTGAGCGTCACTCAATGGCACTTATTTTATGTCGTCCCTGCTGTGTGGCAATGAGTGGAAGGTGCTGTTTTCACCTGCAAAGGTGTGAAGAAAAGCAGTCTAGGAAAGCCATGTCTCTATGGTGTGCACAAAATGTGGGTTCTATAGCTTATTCAGTTTGAGAAACAATGGGTTAAAAGTTGCATCAATTTCTTTACTCGTGACTTTTTCAAAGTCTAGCATGCTTGTGTCTATTGTGAATCTACAGAAGAAATCCATGCAGAAGTGCCTTGCAAAGTTACTCGGCCACAGCCTCTTCCCTTGTCCTCACGCTAACCCTCCTCCGTGGACTTCTAGGATACCTTCCCGGAGGGATATTCGGGCTTAATTTAGTAACTGCTTGCTCTGGAGTTTCCTCCACGCTGCCATGAAATGAAGTGCTTTAAATAACTTATGCTCCCCACTCTGCTGCTCCACACAGTAGGGGGTAGGTGCACCAATGCGCGCAGGAGAAAGCCAAGGTATTCAAGACATGCGCGCTTTGACCTAAAAGCAGTGGTCAACATCACCTCCCTCCCTTCCGACCTTGGGGTCTGGTATTCCTCCCGCAGCACCGTGAGAACATCTTTCTCTTGGTATCTTTCATGAGAGGACACTGCCAGGGCCCCCCTCCGTCCACCCACCCAGCACTGATCCCTTCGTTCTCCAAGGACCAGAGCAGTTCAAGTCCCACAACTTCCTCCGTGAAAGCCCTTCAATGATTACTGGAGCTTAGGGACTTCTACCTCTGAACTTCTCTGACCATGTAATTTTTATCATATGCATTGACCCTCATGTACACACTGGTGCCATGAACTTGAACGTGAACTTCTCAGAGACAGGGCCCATGTCTTATGCATACTTTTCTTACTGAAGACCCATGGACACCACTTTAACACACAGAAGGAATTCCAACAAAGGAAAAGGATGTATAACTAACCTCGCCACTAAAAAGGTAATATATCTATTGTCTAACTTTAAACTGAGATGCCCCCCTTCCCATTACGGTGGTCCCTCTCTATATCGCGGTTCACTTATTGCGGCCTCACTGTATCGCGGGGTTTTGTAAAGTATTATATTTAATTATTTATCGCAGCTTTTTCACTATATTGTGGGATTCTGCGGTACTGTCTGGTAAATACTAAAATAAATGTAAGGTTCCTACTTTGTGGATTTTCACCTATCGCGGGGGAGTCCAGAATGTAATACCCGTGATAAGTGAGAGATCACTGTACTTCTCTTTAAAGAACTTAACTTCTTTCAAGTCTTCTCCACAATATATCTAATTTTATAAATTGTAAGATTAAGGAAGTCAGCAAAGCCGTAATACAGCGCATCCTCTCCTTTGTTTTTCTTTGGTGTCCAGATTAATTCTTCCTCTGCAATTTCCAAAATGGGCATTACCATTTCCTCTCTTACTATCTTATCTCCCAACATCTGTGTGACCAGCCTTTGGTGGATCAATACAGCTTTCCCCTAAAAAACCCAAGCCAGCCAATACCTCACCTTGCACTCTCTGGTCGGAATGGTTTTGGAGTTGTTCCGACTGTGGAAGCTGCCGATGCAGCTCTGGAACTTCTTCCCTATCAAGGCCTCGTCTTCCCAGCTGCACTCCGAATAGGGCAGCCCCATCCACTTGCATAGGTATTCTGGTTCATTTGAAGGTGCCGGCTTCCGACTGTGAGCTATATTTCACGTAAAAAAATGCACAGGTCAGCCACTGTCTATTGCAGGAGGGGAGTGACTAAAAAACACGAGCTGCTCGTAAATGCTAAACATTTATAAACAAGATCTCTTGCTTACCCGGAAAGTCTGTTTGACCCAGTGTCGATTTGCTTGTCTTCATAGCTAAGCAAATGGAAGAGAGAAAAGTTACCACTGTAACCAAGGAGCGACACTTTAAGTTCCATGTGTAAGAATACAAATATACTATCTCACATCTTAAAAAGAAGAAAACCCGTCCTGTCCTCATGGCCCTGTCGAGCTATTTCTCCATTTCTCTGTTCTTCTTTACAACCAAAAGCCCGCGGGCAGCTATATTCAGCCAATGACGCCCTCGTTCTCTCTGGAAGCCGCCCCAGCACCCCCACCTCACCGCGGACTGGTTTCCCCAGTGCCACACCTACTGCCGGGTTTAAGCCTCACGCCCCAGCCTGACCGGACGGACCCGCGGCCTTTCCTCCTTCCTTCCCGGGCCACGTCAATCTCTCACTTTTCCAGTCCACCGCTCTCGGCTCTCCTCCTAGCTCAGTGGCTGTCCTTTGCTGGTTTCTTTCTGACTTCCAAAAGCCAGAATGCTCTCAGACTTCTGCTCTCACCAGGTAAACTATTTCTGATGATCTCACTAAAGCTTAGGCTTCAAAGACTATCTATACACCGATGAATTCCCAAATCTAAATGTCCAGCCCAGACTAAGAGTTCTAAGGCTCAGGCCTTCACAGTCCTCTCCCCATTTAGATGATGAAGAAATTGATCAAACTAGGCTTGTTTTCTACTCCAAACACCAGCTCTTCCCTCGGCCTTTCCAATTCAGTAAATGGTACCTCTAGTCTCCTGTTTGCTCAGGTCAAAAATCTTGGAATCATCCTGACACCTCTTTCTGTCATTCCCCCACCTCCAAATTTCTCAGCAAATCTTGTTAGCTTGCCTTTCAAAGTAAATCTAGGCATCTGTCTGTTCTCAAAAAGTAAACCTCTAATTATTTCACATTACTCCCGTTATTCATGGAGCTCCAACACTGCTAAATGTTTCCATGTTCTTACCTATTACTCTTTCTACTATCTGATACTGCTTGTTCAACTCTGAGGCTAGCTCTTGTTGGCAATTGAAATATTCCACATCTTCAGGAGAAACTTTGCCCAACCTGGACAGAAGACAGACAGAACAAGTACATACGCATTAAATTTGGGGGGACATGTACATATTTATCAAAGCCAAGGCAGGGGTGGAAAAGGAATCTTGTCTCCACTTCCATCTGCCCCTTTAGTAATCTGCTAATGAGGCCAGAGATTTTACGAGAAACACACACTTTAAGAAACCACTGAACACCTTAGACACCCCCCTCTGATGTGGACTATTTACAAAGAAACCTAAAAATAATTGTTCATGTAATTTCACAGGCTAAGTTCATGTATCTAAACAGACTGAAACACTAACAACCACTGTCTTCCAGATTTAAACAGTAACATGCCTTTTTTAATATGTGAGCTTCAGAAGTGATTAAATGTGTTTTTTTGAAAACTAGTTCTTCTTAGCACCAAAGCTCTTTAAGAGGGCAACAGTAGCCACCTGAACGTAAGATATGACTGTACTTCTGAGAATTTTAAGTTTCTATGCTTTACAAGCTACTCCTGTTTTAAAAATATATTTATTTTTGACTTAAGAGAGAAAATACATGACTTAGTGAAATAGCATTATTTTGCATAGTAATAAAACAGAAATTAGAACTCGTGTCTCTATTCCCAACCCAAAATAGCCTGATCACATTACGCTGACAGGGACGATGACCAGGTATATTGAACCTTCCTGTCCCTCAGGCTGCGTTTCTTTAATCCATGACGGAAAATGTACCATTGCTTGATTTCGTCCTCTTTCTTCTTGAAGTTCTCCAGCTTTTTGAGGCCCTTCACTTTCTGCTGCTGTAAGGACTCTTCACTCTCCCACGTGCTGTGGATGTAAGACCAACCCTTCCACTTGATGAGGTACTGGACTTCGCCTTCGTCCTTTTCCGGGTCAAAGTCACCGCTTGGGTCTCCATTAGCTTCCATCGCGTACACAGTAGTAGACGCTCCAGTGGCTGCAAAAGGATGAAGTTTTTAACAAACCCTTAAAACGTCTGCGAGACCAGGCACCGGAAACTGAAACATTCTCTAAGTGTGCAATTGTTTCAAGAGTGTCTTTCTGGATGAAGCATCAAAATCCTCTAACTTGAAAGAAGCAGAAGTCCAGAGATATTAAGATAAACAAGGTCAATAATTTCAAACATTTTTAAAATGCAAACCCAAGTTTCATTAAAATGGATTCCAATTTGCTGGTGGGGGGAAAAAAACCCATGTCCAAAATGGAACAGCAATATCGTTTCATTGGGTCCCTACTAACTCAGGAAGCAAATCTGGCAACTCCAGGAATATTAAAAATAGGGTAAGAAAATAAATATGTCTCCATCAATTACCCATCCACCCCAAGTTCTCTGTTAACTCTCTTAACCTCAAGTGAGGCTGGATGGAAAAAAAAAGGCAGAGAAATATGAATTTAGGTATTACCTTGGGATTTCCCATTTTGAGATTACTTTAAAGAAACTAAGGTATGAGATAACACAACTTGATTATTAAAAATCTTCACTATCGTCCAAATATGCATCAGCCTCATGCTTCACAAGAAGATCTGGAAGCAAGTAAAGGCATATTGGCCTAATGTCAACGAGCAAGCAACTTTCCAACATCACTGCTTCTGAAGACAGTAACACATCTTTACTAGCTTAATTTTTAAATCTCAAAAACATTAAATATATCCCTCTGGTGTCAGCTCTGAAATATGAAGACGGGGGTCAGAAAATCGTCCCCATTTCACATCAAATATGGGCATGGACTGAAGGGCATCCTTTCAGAGCTGAACCACGTAACATCCGGGCCTCACAGAGCAGAGCTAAGAAGTACTTTGCTTCCCAAAGGCACACACCTCCTTTCTTCCCCAGCCTGGAATCTAAGACCTTTTCGATGGTTTCGCTGTTATCCTGCTGGTCATCCACTCCTTCGCCAGTCATTTCAATTAGATCGTCCGAGTCGGTCTCAAAGTCGTCGTCTTCTTTGTAACTGCGGGGGGTACACGGCCAGGTTAAGTGGGAAGCGCTCTCTGCAGAATTTAACACTGCCACACGTCACGTCATTAGGGTAAGGAGCCCTATCGTGCCACGTTCTACAGATCGACCACAGAGAAAGCAGGCTCAGAGCTCACTGTTTTCCTATTTACGTATTCATGCAGGTTCACAGGTATATACAGGAAGGCTAACTCATGTTTCAAAATAAAAACGAGTAATTTACAGTGATTTGTGTGAGATATAAAAAACTTCAAGGACATGCGTACGTGTTCTTTTCTTAGTGAGATCATTATATATAATAAGGGAACAACTACACAGAAAGTGTAACAAATTTTTAAAGAAGAAAAACAAAACCACTGCTGTTAGGCAAAAGACAAGCAATATTTCTAAGGTTAAATGTTTTAAACTCTGTGTTTTGTCTCCCAATAACAAGAATATGAAATGGAAGTGTTTTCCAACAGCTGAGACCTCAAACAAACACCCTTCCCAGTAATAACACATTCAAATGTAACCCTGCACCACAGGCTAACAACAGGTGGTCTGGGAGTCATACGGAGGAAAACACAGTCCTGTGCAGGAAGGTACAGCTGTAGAAGGAAAAAGCTCCACATCAGCAAACTCAAAGCCTCCTCCTGGCTTTGGGATTATTAATTGAATGCATCAGCAAAGTTACTAGTATCCCCAGGACTCAGTTTCAAAACCGCTAAGTAGACCAGAAAAACTGTACACCCTCTTTAAAAAAAATTAAATGCCCTTTGATTCATGTAAAGTAAGATACTGTGTGCATGAATCTATTCCTTTATTTCATTTTCTGTTAATGCTTCATATTCTACAAGTAATCTCGACAAAATTATTATATATCAATATATAAGCTGAACTGCAGAAGAATTCTGATCCAAAGAGCAATTCAGAAGCCAGCATACAACCCAAATATCTTTCCTAAAAAAAGAGGATGAAGCTCACATCACCTAGCTACCTCGACAGGACATGAACTTGAAGCAGCTTTCTGTTCATAGGGATGAAGGCTTGAAATGAGCTATTGCTACGCTTTCCACATTCCCACCGGCCAACATCATTCTTTTGCAGGAACACAGACCAAATTTCCAAATACCTCTGCAGACGCCGGTCCTTATTTTTGCCTCACAGATGCACAGCCTTGGGCTTCACGCCAAGTTCAAACGCACCCCGCTACCACCCTCACACTCACCGAAAACTTCCGGGGCGTCACCTACCTAACGTTTTTAGCAGCTCTGCGGCGGGTCTGCCTTTTGGGAGCTTCGTCGTCTTCATCGTCGTCATCAGAGGACTCTTGTTTTTTTTTCTTTCCACGCTGAGCTTTAGGTTGCTTTTTAACACGGGGTTTGGGCACTGTTCTAAAATGAGAAGAGGAAAGAAAAAAGGCCATTTTTACCCGATCACTTGTTTACTTCAAATCTGTACAACTGTATCTCCCAGAGCAGGGGTACATACGAAGGAAGAACCAGGGCAACGTGAGAAATGTGTACTCCTGGGCCCCATTCTCTGAGATCCTAACTCACTAGAAATCTGCATTTTCAACATGGAAGAGATTCTTGTGATAATAGTCTTCACCCCTTCATAGGAGACACCATGGGTTCCCAGGCAATGGTTCTCCACTTCCCTCAGGGCCACCTGACATATAAATACACACATCGTATGGAACTGATGGCATCTCTTTCGTGGGCAATTTGGAAATCTCTCAAACTTTCTCCTAGAACAGTTTTACTTCTGGGAATTGATCCTACAGACCACACACCAGTACAGCCATATTGAAGTATTCCCTGGAGTATTATTTGCAATAACGAAAGATTACAAAAACTCTTTAAGTGTTCACCAACTAGGAACTAGTTCAATAAACAGGATACTGTGAAAAGCCATAAAAAAAGAAAGAAAAAGGGAGCTTTCCATATATTGATTTAGAAAGATTTCCAAGATAATGAAAGAAAAATACACAAGGGGGATGGGATGTACAGTCAGAATAAAGGGAGAAAGGACAAGAAATAACTACGCATGTATTTTTCTTGCCTGTGCATGAAATGTGCCTGCAAGACCACCTGAGAGACTGCCCTACCACAGACCAATGGAACAGACCGAGGACATGACCCTCCGGTGACGCCCATGCACAGCCAGGACTGAGGACCGCAATGCAGGAGCTCACACAAGCAAGTCCCCAGATTACCACTCTCGCAGCGGTGACAAGGTGAAAGGAGAAACGGGAGACAAAAACTCCCAATTGCACCTCTGTTTCTCTCGGACCTACCAAACCGAAGCTACACAGAGGATTTGAGGTCAAGGGTTCAACCAGTAATGGGTAAAATCTAGAAAACAGAACGGAAAGGAAGAGGCATCCCAGGCCTGAAAGCTTAAACTCAGACAAAAGGAGGCAGAATTCTGGTGATGAATTTCCCGGTGGGGACACAGGAACAACACCCCAAGCCAGGGGTAGGCAAACATTTTCCAGGAGGCAAATATTTTTGGTTTTCCCAGACAAAAGACAGAACTGAGGCCACCGCACAGGTACTTATGTAGTGAGAGAGAATCAATTTGCACATATTTTAGTGACAAAATTCTAAACAAAATAGTAATCACTGAGTCTGTATTTTTTGTGATACAGATCTTCTAATGAGAATAGCCTTCTTTGTGAAAAGACAGTATATTTCATTTCATTGGGATTCAAATTGAGTGTTTCTCATCATGAAACTATCAATGGTCCTCTACAAAAGCCATGCTTAGCTGGCAGGCCGTACAAAACGAGGGGGTGACTGGGATCCGGCCCAACCCCACCCAAAACCACACTCCAAGGTAGTCAGTTCTCCTGGGGCCTCCCTAACTGCCCCCACCCCCGACATCTTTCTCCCCCGACACCAGTACCTTCTGTTGCCATCTGTCTGATCGAAAACCACCAACATCCTGGCCCCTGGCCTATACTTTCCTTACTGCACAGAGATTCTCTGTGTAATGGTATAGAGATGGTAGGAACAAGGTAACAAACCGTGAAATATGCTTTCAACCAGACCATTAATGTTTTAAACTTAAGAATTCGTTCCCTCGGAAAGAACGTGTACAGTAGTCAAATACGCAGGGAGCTCTTATGAATGAATAGAAGATACATTCTCCCCTGATACTGAATCCGCCGCAGAGGAAGGAAGAATAAGAGCCGCTGTGAGCTACGTACCATGCAAACGGCCACCCACAATCGATACCAGCAGCCCCCTCATCCAGTCCACCTGCCAACGACGCAGGCTGGCAGGAAGTGAGCCGCAGACATGCAGGCCCCGGGGTCAGAACACACCGTGGCCCCCCCGTGAAGGCTCCCTGCCTAGCCCTGCAGCATCTCAACCTGACACAGGTTCAGTGCCACCAGAAGCAGAGACGTTCAAGCAAACACTGCACCTTCTGGGGACAGGCCTCCTGGCCTTCACTGTTTTTTGCTCTGGTTCACTCTCTGCACTGGTGCCTTGTTCCTGTTCATCTTCTGAAGGCTCCCGTTTCCATTTTTCTCTGTGATCAAAGCAAAGCAGAATGATTTTTTTTTCCTAAAATTATTCCTCCAAGTTGTTTAGCTTGACGAACCTGACACCACCAATTTTGACCTAATTATCAAAAAAAGCAGAACATGTATATTTTGGCTATTATGCTGAAGAGATTTCTTCTTGCTCCATTTAAATTTTGGTTGTGTTATTTCCTGGACTATGTAATAGTTACTCCTATTTTATTGCTTATAACAAAATGAATGAAAATGGAAACTAAGGATGTATTTTTTAAACTGTATCTTCTGGGGGGAAAATGACACTAAATCTCCTATTTTGATTTGACCACTATCATTGACGAGATTGAAGCTATAATACATACTTAATCAGTGGTCCTCCAATTTTAGCATCGATCAGAGCCATTTAAAGGGCTTATAAGAACAGATTTCTGGGTCACAGCCAGTTTTTTTTATTTCAGCAGGTAATATGTGAGACCTACACTTTTAATTTTAACAAATTCACAGATGATGATGATACCAATTAAGGGCTTGAGAAAACTCTCAGACTAGATATTTTAACATCATTAGAATACATTTGAGGAAACAGTCCCTAAAATTATTTTTCAGTGCTAGACCTACTATCTACTAAATTATCTGTTCAGTCAGTCAAAGATGTAGTTTTTAGTAATTACTAGATATGGAAGGTGTCCCTTTGCTCCTTGAGATCTTAGAAGGCATGACAGAGCCACACCCTGAAGCCTGTCTTACTCCCCCATGTTTGAAGTCTACCTGAAAACCCAATAAGGTAGCAGAGGGGCTTAGCTAGTTTCTCACCTATAGGGAAGAAGGAACATATAATAGCTACTGGCCATGAAGTGTTAAAAAAATCAAAATATAAAAAGGCAAGTATCTGGTGTCTGTCTGCAAATAAAACAATTACCACTGTGCTTCTTGGTCTTTGTACAGAAAATGGTTATGCTACAGACAACTTTTGCAGAATTGCAGAGTCAAACTGATAGTCTTCATAGGAGAACAGGTCAAAGTAATAATGGAAGCACCCTACACCTGAATTTGTATAGATTTTAGAGGAAAAAAATTTTTCTCACACCTTCTAGGAAAAGGCAATGGGGCACTTTACGTCCATTACTTAGGGTCTGGTGACACTGTTTCACATCCATTTCCCTAAGAGTAGCCGAGTCCCTGTGGGCAGGGCCATTTTTGTTCATCTTTGTACCAGAGTTCAGCTCAAAGGCAGGCAAATAGATACTCCCTTGTCATGGGAAGCAATTGGCAGAGAATGAGCCCAGTCAAGTCTATGAGTCAGACAGGTAGGGTCCTGTCGGAAGTACCTGAGCTAAGACACTAAGGCCTACTCCTTCAGTCTCTCTAAAACAAAGACCTCCTCATCCCTAACCATACTCTGGGCACCTATCTTACTCTCTTTCCCCAGAGCCTAGACAATGTGTATCTGCTAAAAAGTTCAAGAAGTAGAAGCGATGGCCAGTGAGGAGGACAGGAAGAGGTCTCCGGCAGCCAGGAGACTGGCACACAAAGCCACAGCCTCCCTAGGACCAAGTCCAGACAGCTGGCCTTGCAGCAGGGCTCACACAGGTCAACTGCAGAGAAGGGGTTCACGGGAAACACTCTTGGAAGAACATGAACAGTTAAGACCTCAGAGTGTGGATCAGATGAGAAAAATTCTCATCAAGCAGTAGCTGTGATTTATACAAACCCCACCAGGTGCTGAGAGCCTCAGGGAGGGCCCACTTCTACACGGCAGCAGGCCAGAAGGGCAGTGAACCCCGAGACTGGAGGCCACGGCTCGGGTTTTCCTGTTGCAGTACCGATTTATAGACGTGGGGACAACCAGGAGGACTTAGACTTATAATCTCCCCATACGGGAAGGTACAAAAACTTAACAAGTCAACTGGCCCGAAGGCCTCCTGCTAGAGAAGGACACTAAAGCCCCGTGAACACAAGTGGTCTGGCCACAAGTCAAACCCCGGCCCTGCGACTCACGCTCCTGAAAACCAAAGCAGCAAGAAAAGCGGCCGCCAGGCTGATACACTCGGGGAGCACCTGCACATCTGGAGGCCTAACTGATTTTGTATACATATGTCTCTGACATGGACTATATTTTTTTTGTTTTGTTTTCATTTTCAAAAACGGGGAGAAAAGTAAGGGTCAGCAACATTAGGTCACTCTGGGTGTGACGTGGAGCGATCCGTTATAGTTACAACACTGCTTCCCCACCCTGCAGAAGAGCATTATGCTGTGTAACTTGAAGCTTTTAAAATGCTAATTCACATGATGGCTGTGGGGAGTCAGTCCCTTGTAAGGCCGTGTTCTCTGAAAGTGTCAATGTCGTACACAGAGAGCAATGAAAGCCTCTGAAAACGCTCTAGGTTTAAAAAACCTGACTGATAATAACTAATCCTAGACTGGATCTTGTAGTGGAGGGAGAAATATGTTTGAAATTATGTCAATGGTCAGAAGTGGGAACATGAAATGCAAGGAAGTCCTTCAGCAGTGTTCAATCTGTTTATGTTACGGCTGTCCTGCGCTTAGGAAAGGAAATAGCCTTACTTCGTAGGAAATACACGCTGAGGCATTGAAGGGTAAAATGCCACGAAGCATCAATGTATGTGTTCAGAAAAAAATACTATGTGTATCTAGAAAACCAACGGCCACAGCCGTAAAGGAAATGGCGCAAAGATGGTCAGCAATGGTGAAGGTGGGTCAGGTACACAGGTATTCTTCGTGCTTTTATTCTTACAATTCTTGGAAGTTTGAAATTTACCCCCCACCCCGAAAAAAAGAAGTTAAAAAAAAAAAAGGAAAGTTCCTTCTAAAAATCTTTAAAATCTGCGGTACAATCTGCAGGGTTTCAAAATAGCATTTCCCGGTGCTGGTATTTCAAAACTCCTCATCCTCCCTCTTGAGTGTCTCTCTCTCAAATCTGATATCCTCGTGCCCGCACACAGGGTTTGGTCCCACAGCTCAAATCACAGAGGGTGCCGAGCACTGCCCCGGACAGCTTGAGTCTTAGCAGCTCTAGGACCCCCTCCAAGTAAGCTCACTAATTAGCCCCACGCAGGAGAGGGGCTCCCCCCAGCCCAGCCACCCAGAGCAGGACAGGAAGCGAGTTCCCGGTGAGCTCCTAGGGAACAGCCTCAGGCCAGGAGGAAACAGGACAGAGGACACACACCCTGACACAGGAGAACTAAGAGGTTCCCCTCTGGGGAAAGAAAGGTTGCTGAGGGCCTGTGAAAGTCGCCAACTTGGAGAGCTCTGACGATTAACAGGAGGGAAAGGGCAGAGGAGCCGGTCAAAGAGGAAGACGGGGAACCTGTCCAATGGCTGAAAAAGTGCGGGCTCTGCACGCCTGGGTGAGGCCGTCCGTTAAGACAGGCAGTTGAGGTTTCCAAGCACAGCCCCATCGGGACCCCAGCTGAGAGCCCAGCAGAAGGCACAGTCCGGGACTCCGCAAGGCCCCCAAAGGCCACTGAGCCCCAAAAGCGAGGACAGAATCTCCTAAGCAGGCCACACGACTGACGGAGAACAAAAAAAAAGCCTTCTAAGATACCACAAAGTGCACGTGTGACCAGTTATTCCCAACTCTAACTACATGTTTAGAATGCAAATGAAAACTGTATGCGCTCTGAGCAGGTCTATATTAAACACTCTGTGCACTTTCTAGTAACTTAGGTCAGCAGAATAAGCATTACTCTGCTTTGGAAATAAGGATACGGACTTTAAAAACCCAAATCACTTTGCCTTAGGCCAAATACTGAAGATGACTAATATTTTACTAACATTTCAGAACAGAGACTATATAACTGGGGCTCTTACTAGAGGCTATGAGAACCTCTCTAGCTTTACAAAAAAAAAACCCCTAAATCTATGTGCAAAGTCTCTCTCTCTTTTTGAAATCCTACCACTCCTTTTTCTTAGGAGGTGGGCTGTAGAATCCAGACTTCTGAAGGGATCCATACTCACTCCAGGAGATTTTTAAAAATTATTTATCAAAAAAAAAAAAAAAAAAAAAAAAAAAGAAAATCAAATACATTTTCACCATAAGTAGAATTATTAAAATATTTGAAAATAATGAATTATAATCTGTTATAAAGGAATTTCACATTAAGCCCAAGAATTAAAATGTTCTGGTTTATGAACTGTAATATTAAAGTCACATGGAAACAATGTGAAATTTCACACTAAAACGGATGTCCAATGAATATAATTTTGCCATGCCAACACACACAAAAAAACCAACGGAAATGAAAAACAGTTCCTTGTTTGACTGGGAGAGAACACCAAATACCTATGTATCTGGCATCCGGGCACGTTTTGAAGAAAAAATAAACAATCGGGCTCACTGGGCCAACCAGATGGAGTAAGTTCGGCTTTGCCATCAGAAAGGAGCCCAAGCACGTGCGGGAGACTGACTGACATGCGGAAAACTGGGAATCCTGGGCTCTGAATGCTGCTGCCACAGCAGGTCACGCTGGACAGTGACCCTAGGGCACGAGACACAGAAGTGGACTCTGGGACCCGGGGTACAGTGAGGGCACGCGAAGCACTCCCAGAAACGCTGACATGTTACAAACTACTAGGTCAAGTGGTTCCCCCCAGAAAAGACTTACTGTTTTCTCAGCTGCCTCTGGCCTCTTCTTTTGGGGCTCCCACTCTCAGACCCGCTACTTGCCTTCGGTGTGTGAGGAGGGAAAAACGATTACAGACTTTAATTCATAGTTCTTAGGGTCAACACTACCCCTGGTCCCACAATCCGCTCAGTACAACATCATTCAACATGAGCTTTTAGACAGAAGGAAACGGAAGCATTTATTTGGCGGTGCCCACTCTCCTTTTGCTTTGAAAATTAATTTCTGTGCCACTACTAATGCTGGGAAATATTTCTCTCCGCTTGACTCCTACAAGAACGCAATATAGCGAAATTTCCAGAAACGATGGCGACGTTCTGGACCCGCGCCTCCGTATCAAATATCATAGCCAACAGCCACTGTGCCTCGTAAGACCCTGCAATGTGGCTAGTGTGACTAAGGAATGGGGTTCTCCACTTCACTCATTTTTAATTAATGTAAAATGTAAGAGTCACATGCCTAGTGGTGACCATGCTGGGGAACTGCAGATCTAGGATGTCCTGCGAAAATGCCACATTTAGTGGGCCATTAGCTGTGGTGACTGCAGGCGCATCGAAGGGCATGTTCAGTCGTGAAGCTGCAGCGCTCTGTGAACACCGCGTGGCCAAGGAAAACTTAATATGTCAGGAGGCATCTTGGAATGGCTTTCTTTCTCCAAAATTACACAAAACGGCCAACTCTCCCTATTGCTCTTTGTCTTGTGCCCTACAGAGAATGTATCAATTGATGTACAAAAGAGAGAAAGGTTGACTCAACCATGTGGTTGGCTGCAGCCAGCCTGGCTCTGGAACCTAGTCCTAGACTCTACAGAAAACGAAAGCTAAGGTAAACCAGCTCAGGTCGCTCAAAATAAAATGCCATAAATGCAATGCGGGTATTCCGGGCAATCCGATTTTTAAAGTAAAAACCCATCCCAACTCACTAACCTTTGGCTATGAATATTTAGCTTTCAGCAGAAGGATGTTACATAGTTGAAAGAATAGCAAAGAGAGGGGACAGTTTACTGAGAGACAAAAAAGCATCTCTTCAGAATGTCATCCATAAAGCTAACATAGAGGGAACGATCCACAGAAGTATCACGCCATCTGAAATAAAAGTCTGATTCTATAAAAACAACAGAACCCAGTACGTGATACTAATTTTAAAAATCACCAACCTCTCATAATTAGTCCAGAGAGTAAATATGTGTGAAACATTTTATACTGCACACTAAAAAATGAGCTGGTAAGCTAAATTAAAGAAATTACATAAAACACATTACTTTGGCCAAGCAAACTCTTCCCTTTCTCAGAAGTAAACCTGAAACTACTTCTATTGTTATGTTTGTTTACCAGGCAAGTTACTTAGTGAACACAAATCTAGGAGATTTAGAAATTAAGATTTTAAAAAGGAAACATCTTGTTACGATCAATTTCGCCAAGACACACAAAGAAGAAAAGGAACAAAAATTTGAGGCCGGTTCTGTATAATACTCTTAAAGCTGTACTGAAACCTTCACTGTGACACGTGCTTTCTAGTTTCTTGTTTTAAAAGATACACGTGGCTTTTCTTGCTGTCCTCTGGTTGAGTAAGCTCTCATTAGATCGCTTAACTCCCACTCTGAGGTTGAGTCTTGTTAACGGTGATACATACCAGAGTCGGAAAGGAGGAGTTAAGCAGTTTCAATATATCCCCTTCAAATGCTTCTTTCTCTTACCTCCTCCTTAATATTAAATCGTGATGGTTCTTGTCTGCTTCGGTTCGACCGCCTAACCCCATAAACATCAGGATATTCTTCCCACATCTGTAAAATTAACAGACCAAGCATGAATTTTGTTTTTCTTGACTCCCCCCGCCCCATTTACTATTTTCATTACTGGAACATGTATTTTAATTTAAGGGCATTTAAGTAACAATATCAAAGAGGGTTGTTTTGTTTATGAGACAATAAACTGCCATCTTTAAAAGAATAAGTCAATATTATCCTAGAACACTTAATTAACGTTTAACAATGCCTCCCCGTCACTAATGGCTATTAAACTATATGGTGCACTGCTTACCCATCATTAAAATATACATAAACGAGAACTGAATAAAATGGCAAGAGAACACTTGCTTCCACTAAAGACAGAGTACTTCCTGATGACTTTTAAGTCCCTACTGTTTTCCATTTCAGCTTTGACTGCATACTGACCAGTCTGAGAAAAATCTGAAAACAAGCAGGGCCCCGCCAAGTCTCACGAAATAAGAATTGGGGCATTTGTAGTACATTTCTTTAAATTCCTGAGGACAGGAAAGATGCCAGATGCATACAAGGTAGGCATTTCTAACACTTAGTTAGAAATTCTAAGAATGAGAGTCACTGCCAGCCTTCCTCCAGAACACCTACTTCTCTTCTCTCAGCAGGAAGTAGCCTTTCGCCTTTAAGAATTAATCTTAGTAACAAGCCTCCCTAGTGATCAAAAAATAAAGTTTAAAAAGGAGGGTTTAGTTGAAGGGAAAAGAATGTTCACAATGTCTTTTAGCCCCATCTTATAAAAAAGACTCAAGCCACCAAATGTATGGAAAAAATATTCAAAGGCCCCTCCTTTCTCAACCTCGAATGATCAGAGCTCTGGTCACCAATCCCACTCTCCGTCCAACAACTATTAGAGGTATATTTTGTGCGTTTAATAGAATCGATCACCTGCAGACAGAATGAGTTCGAACGCATTGTAGAACACTGACCCGAAGATGTTTAACCGGAACTGAGCACGGAATAGACACGCCTGACACAGCAAGACTACAAATGGGGGTTTGTCGTTAAAACATGGGTGACAGCTTACGTCATGAAAGGATTTTAAAAGGGAGGCAAGAGAAGAACGCCACCATCTGAGACTCGGGAAACGTGTGTGAAGTGGACCCAAAAGACAAACTTGATGAAAGAGAACCCAGAAAAAAACAATGTCATCTATCCAAGGGAAGATATTATCAAGTGACTGAAAGAAAAAAAAAATTGCCGAGTAAGCTATAGAAAAACAAGGTCTCCATAGAAACAAGCGAGATGTTCCAGGAACAGGCATTTTAGAACTAGAATCTGATCTGATCACGCAATCCAGCGTCTTCTGTTTGTGACGGTGAAGACCACAGGATGGCCTTAGAACCATCTGGAGGTCAGAAGACAGAACGGCCAACCCGGCGGAGTCTGGGAAAACCCGATGGTGGGAAATCCAGGCCAAAGGGGCAGCGAGTGCCGAGCTCTGAACAAACATGGCGGAGAGAGGAAGGGGACAAACCGCTTTCCTCTGGCCCCGCCTGCCAGCCCCTATCCCCCCACGCCCCTTTCTGTGAGATCATTCAACACAGGTATTTGCGAAGCTTTTATTAACGGGGGTGGTGGCTGAATTACTTAATGTTACTACATCAACTAGTCTTGTCAATTAAAAATATCAGGCATGCAGGCTCAATTGTGAGACTTGATTACTGTATATATTGCAATGCATACGCCCCAAAATCATCCTGGTCATTTTGAGGGCAAAGGATATCTAAATCTAATTCAACCCTTCAATGAAAAAGCTACCATGTGAAAGGAATGTGTATAGCAGTCCCTCTTTATATCATGGTTCACTTATCACAGCCTCACTGTACCACAGGATTTTTAAAAAATATTTAATTATTTATTGCATATTTTTTGCTCTATCGTGGGATTTTGCGGTACTGTATACGTATGTTGTTAGTTACATAGGTTTAAGAGTGTAGAATATGTTTAAGAACATCAGTAGTGTTTATAAAAGTGTGGGAAAGGTTAATAAGGGAGTGGGAAAGGTTAATGAGGGACTGGGAACGGTTTATAAGTGTATGGGAGGGTTTATAAAGCCTTAAAATATATATAAATACTAAAATAAATGTAAGGTTCCTACTTTGCGGATTTTCACCTACCACGGGGGGTCTAGAACGTAATAACCCACGATGAGTGAGGGAAGACTGTATACAGAAAACAAAGAACCTTCTTTAGAAACTCTTCTTTTAGAATAGTAACCATTAAAGTCACTATCCAATCTTTCTAAGTAGCTGGTATGGCCATTCAAGTATTAACTTTATTAATTCTTTAGAAAGTACATTTTAATATTTCTGCCTGAAGCTGTACTTCTATCTTGAATTTCAGTCTTAGTAATGATTTCCCTTCTTTCTTAGTTCCCCTTTACCTTTATAAATGAAGTGAAATATATAAGGTCTTATATCATTAAGAATGGGAAAGTCAACACCAGTTCAGTAAAGGTTTAAACACATACACACTTCCTTTCATCTCTACTAATCAAGCATTGCGCAGGAGAAATTTACATCCAGACTCAGTTTTGTCCCTGGTACTGCATTCAAACATGTCCTCTGGTCCCCGGGAGCGGGCACCTCGCCTGGATATGCCCAGGGCACCAGACGGAGGCTTCACGCTCTGCAGGTGGCCAAGCGTGGCCTCCCGCGCCAAGTCTGCGAGGTGAGTTCCTGAGTTTAACGACCCAGAGCAAGTCCGCTCAGCGGCACGCTCACACGCAGCGTCTGTTTGCGTGAAGTCACCGCTTGAATTATCTCCCAGGGAAGGTCCACCCTCCACATGAGCGGGCAACAAGGTACAGCCCTTGAGGGTCTGAAGGCCACTTCTCTGATGAGGAGTTAATTAGCAAGGTCGACTTTCACCTGCCTGTCCCCAACACTGCCACCAGCAGTCCCCAACCTCCCACCGTCTCCTCGGGGTCACTTACCATCAGGCAATGGTTACGCTGGGAACGGAACTGAAGCAACGTAGCTAATCCCGATTCTGCTCAAGTTCAAAGCACTTCTATTTTGTTTTCTTAACTTTAGGGTTTTTAATCTAGTCTGTAGAACTTGCAGGTAATTTAGAGTCATTTGTAGTGCCATGAAAATCTGATGCACAAATACCAACTTGTATCTTAGAAGAATAAAAACTGCTTTAGCAGAATGCTTTTATTTTTATTAAGGTGCTTTATTTTTCCATTTCTACAAGCAATTTTCTTATGTGAATCACTGAAAATACCAAATCCTCTCAAAATGGTGTTTTAAAAGATCAGCTGCATTCTTATGATTAACTTAGAGACCAAGTCATTAAGTCTTCCCCAAAAGAAATGCATCCTGAAGTATGGGCACAAAACAGAAAATGTTTTGAGACTCAATTTATGCCTTTTTATTACATTCTTTGCTTGAAGACTCTTTTCCGCTAAGGGAAGAATACTATCTACACTGCCTGGGCGCAGATAACCTTTTCTCTGTGAGAAGTATGTCTCTTCCAGTCTTCAGAAAACAGGAACTATGCTTATTCTTGGAGTGTGATTACCGGTCACATAGTTTACAACTGCACTTCACAGGCATCTGTCAGTGATTCTCTGGTATGTTTCGGTATCTTATATTAAAAAAATAAATAAAAATCTAACCACCCTTTAAAAATGTTAAAAACCAAAACTACAGAAATGTATCCTTTGCTCTATAATTTCATCGTTTATAGAATTATTTCCTTTATAGTTGATAATTGACTAACAGAGCAGAACGCAGTCCCCATTTCTACCCAGAGAGCCTGTTATTAGGAAAGGTGCTTGGAGTTTTCTTTATCAAGATACCTAACGAGCTCCCCTTGGGAAATAAAGGGCTTGCTAGCTGGTCCCAGCTGGCAGCCCACGTGGTGTACGGTACAGCAAAGGGGATACCTTCTTCACGTCCGCTATTCGTTCCTTCTTGGAGGCCGGCTTCTCTTTGGCTTCGGGGAGGGCGGGCTGGGACTTGGACCCCGCCGATTCGCTCTCCGACTCCGAAGGGCTCTCCGAGGACTCCGAGCTGCTGTTTGACTCGCTGCCATGTCCGCTGCCCGGCTCGCTGCCCGGCTCGCTCTCCGACTGGCTGCCTGAGTCTGAGCCTGAAGCTTCTTCAGATGCGGAATGACTTGATTTGGGGAGAAAAAATATTTTTTTTGTTTTCAAAAGATTTAAGAACTGCTGCCATATAAATGTTAAAAAAAAAAAAAAAAATTCCTAGTAGTAAAACAACAGTGGATACTAATTTTATAATACAAGATCAAAATTTCTAAACTTACTTTTATAATCTTATATTGCAAATAACATCATTCCTATTATTCTGAACATCCCTATTAGCTACCATTTCCTGAGTGCCTATACGATGTCATGTACTGGCTAATGTATACAGATTAACTCTCTTACAAAAACTCAGAAGGGGAATATTATTTTCTCTGTCATTCAGATAAAAAAAAAAAAAAAAAATCAGAATCTCAGGAGTACTTAAGTAGCTCTCCCAGGTGACACAGGTAGGGTCTGACACCAGGTTCCACTGGTCTGAATCCACTAAGTTTATTTGTTTAGTATCCTCCCTTCTAAAGACAAAAAACAAAACAAACGAGACCCAACAGAGAACACAACTAAACCAAGGCAGGGTTACCCGAGAAGTAAGACCGCAATCTGGCTGTAATTTTCCAATCAGCGTCCCCAACAATAGGTGCTAGTCAGCCTCCTCTGGGCGGCTCCGTAAAAACATACACATTAACCCCAAACCAGAGGCCCCGCCTGGGAATTCCCTGCCCTGAGCCCCAGACCTGGAAGACCTAACAGAACAAAATCAACGAGAAGAACCGTCTAAGGAAAAGGCCTAACCCAACGAGGGCCGCTACTGGCTACCACACATGCCTGCTCATCCTCCTTCCCGACACCCCTCAGGGAGGCAGCTTCAGCACGTGAGGGCAGAAGCCCCAAACAGGACGAAGGTGATCAACCCAGGGGCCTAGAAGGCAAAACCCCCTCCCTGGTCTCCTAACGTGAGACAGCAAGTCAGGGACATGCTGAAAGACGCTTCAGAGAGAAAGGACCTAAAGGGGACAGATGCGACAGAGAGGTGGAAGTGGACAGCTCCCTCAGCTGTGCCACTTAAAAACTACCCTTCCCGCCCTGACTGGTGTGGCTCAGTATGAGGGGCGTCCTCCTGCAAACTGAAGGGTCGCCGGTTGGATCCCCGCTCAGGGCACATCTTCCTCTTTCCCTCCTCCTCTCTCTAAAAATTAACAAAATCTTTAAGAAAAATTAAAATACACTCTTGTCTTTTCACTTCAGAGAGAAGGTGAGGCAGAACCCAGAGTAATAACGTCACAGAAGGACCCTAGAGTTTAATGACGAGGAGGTAAGCCACAAGGCGTGGAAGCCCAAAGTTCTAGAAGGGAGGTTAACTAGGACTGACACAAAAGTCCTATGTGAGCCAGTGTGGGGGCAATTATGATAAATGGGGGTCAGGGGGTGTCCCTACCTTGGGGAAGGGAGAAGTGAGGACCCATCTGTTAATTGTGCCCTGCATTTCCTCTAAGCACTTTATATATATTATTTTGCTTATTCCCCAGAACAACCCTGCAAGGCGTTGTTATTCCTACACGAAGGAAGGAAAAACTGATGTTTTAAGTAACTCGGCTAATCACGTTAACTCGAAAGTGTGCAGGCTGGGGGGAGGGCAGGAATTCCACATCAAGTCTGGCTCTCAAGAGCATATTCAGTTTTACAAGAGGGGCACAAAACCTTAGAGACTCAGAAAATAAACCTTCTCCCTGTCGTGCCAGGTCGCAAGCCAGCCAGGCATCCCCGTAACAGTGACTCAGCACTGTCAGGACCTCGTCACGCTTACTGAACTGACTCCCTGATCCTCCAGTCAGAGCTGACAAGCCACTCCCTCTCCACGCGTGACCACTGCCGTGGTTGTCACCACGAAGAGAGAAGAAAGAGGAAGAAGGCTGGGTAGCCTGGTAAGAAATTGAAGTCTCCGGCGTCCACAGCTTGGGACTCAGTCCTAGCTCATCTCAGGCCTGTGCCATCCTCTGGGACATTACGTATAGGGTCATGAGCATGAAATGACAGCTATAAATGCCAACGCCTTACCCAAACAGAAGGAATTTTAGAGTTTCACACCCAAGCTCCGCCCCCCCACCTCAATGTTCTGCCCAGCCAACACCTGTCAATGCATCAGCGCTGGCTGGAACTTCAGTGGGGCCCCCACCATGGACTCACAGAAAGGTGCAGAGGCAGCTCCAGAAATGCCCTTGTGAGTAAGGGGTTAGGAAAGGGCAGTCTGCTTGCAAGGGGCGTTACTCATCACTTAAGCACGCCTTCTGTCGTCCCAGCTGCTCCCGCCACACTGAGCACCACTGGCCGTGCGCACCCTGAACCCCGGCACGGGCACCTCTGATTCTTGAAGTCTCAGGTATTGCCTCCTCTGGGGGAACAGCCTCCGCGCTCCCCAAGCCTAAGCTCGGTGCCCATTAGCTACTCCCACCATACTGTCTGTCCCAGCATCCCAGCCACTGCAGTTATTACCCTTGGGAGCTGAAAACAGGCAGCCTGATTTCAATCAGGGCTTCAACCCCCACGCTCCAAAGGCTCTCAATTCTTCACATATCCTGAAGCAGGAAATATTTAAAAAAAAAAAAAAAAAATCTCTACATTTAAGGCACTGATTTGTCTAATTGTTCCCTCAAAGGACAGGATATTTCTTGAAATATTTTACAGATTTGCTATTAATGCCCAATTATAATACCAAATAGTAGAAATGCTAAATTGTAGTCTGCAATGCTGATTCAGTGTAGCAGATGTGAAAAATCCACAGGACTCTGACAAATAGGGTCAAATCAAGTTAGCTGATGAGAAATCCTTTAACTAAGCTTTTACCTAAACAAGAGGGTAGTGAAGTTACCTGATTTCCAACGGTATGAATAGTTAGTTACAAGGCAGTTAAAAATGGGATTTTCGGGAATTATCCACCATACATACAGAATCACCATGAAAAATAAGTATCTGAACCTGAAACTAGTACAAAATAATACTGAACATAAACTGTAATTGAAAAATAAAATTTAGAAAACAGAAAAGTCAGTCTCTGAAAATTACTCACCATCTAAATTGGAAACAAGTTTCATAATTTTTATCGAACAATCAATGCAAGGGAAATATAGCGCAAAGGTAAATAAAAAGGGACTGAAGTCAAAACTGAGCTCTTAAGACTCCAACAGAAAAAAGAATGCGGTATCTCTTCAAAATCCTTTTTGAAGCTGGCAAAAAGGAATGATTGTTTCTCACAAACGGACTTTGAAATCGAGCAGCATTAATAGCTATTGTTCCGTTTTTGACGTGTTAATCGCCATTCCCCAAAGGGCCACGAGAGGGCAGCACAGCAGCCTTCACCGCGACGAGCAAGCCTGCGGGTTCTCTGCCCAAGCGCTGCCATCTCAGCACTTCGTGTTTATTTTCCTAAACTTAACAAAATGGCTGAACTGCTGGGCAGAGCGAGTTTTTGTTCTTGCTGCTGCTGGTGGCGGTGGTGAAAGCAAAATCCGGTAAACACACAGAGCAATCTACCCTGGGATTCCACAAAACGGATTTCCAGGTGAAGCTCTATCAATGACAGAGCAGCTACTATTTTCGGAGCACTTACGGAGCAGACAAGTGTAAAAATTCTTTTTTAACCCTTCCAACGAATAAGACATATTATCCTCATTTTGCAGAAGAGACTTAGCCCAAGTGTGTGTCGACGATGTCATCATCCCCACCGCAACTGGAACCTCTTAAGTGGCACTGCTACCCCATACACTCTTCAGTTCAAACACATGGTCATGAAGCTGCCCAAGGCTGATGCAGAACATTCCTTCTGATCACGTCTATGTCAAAGATCCTTAAGACCTCCTCCACCTTTGGCTCAAGGCCTGTAATTCTGAAGACTAAGCCACATACGTTATAAACAAGGTTAAACGACAGGGAACAGAGAAAAGAAATTTCAATGTAATACATACACAACAAAAAATTTATACATAAAACATATGAAGAACTACATGTCATAGGAAGAAATAATAGAGAACTGAGCAAAGGAAATGGACATGCAACTCCAGAAAAAGAACTGAAATGGCCAATAAATTTATGAATGGTTTGTTAAACCTCACTGGTAATTTCGGATGTGTATATTACAATTATTTTACACCCATTTGCTTTGCAGAAATCTTTCAAGTCTGAATATACTAATGATGAGGAAGTACGGAAAATAACATTCATATACTATTATTGAAAAAGTAATCAGTAGAATTTTGGAAAGCATCTTGACATTGTTCGGTAAACCTCAAAATACCCATATGAATCATGCAACTGAACCTGTGGGTATATAACCTAGACAAATTATCAAACTTGTGCTGCAGGCGGGATGTGTAAAATTGTCCAGAGCTCTGCTCCTAAGATCAAAAACAGAAAATAAATGTCCATGTATGAGAATATAAAAAACTAGGGGATGAATTAGATCTCTATCAACATGACAATTTCAAAACTGTATTTTTTTAAACACAAAGTATATTATGGAAATCATGTATGTTTTAATGTTTTTTTATGCCAAGTTCACGAAAGTGACTAGGGAGAAGGGGTAAACTATATACCTCTAGCTTTCTTGAAACTTTAATTGTATTCTTTACACTTTTCTGAATTTCTCAAAAAAGTTTTCTCTAACACTGCAGAGCCAATCAGTATTCAGGAGCAGACGTACCTAGAATTCGACAGTTCTTCTGGAAGTTACTCTAACACTGGGAACATTATGGACCCTCTTTCCAGAAAAAGGCATATGTGTAACAAAAACACTGCTTACAGTTCCAGGGAATAAAGGCCAAGTCCCATTAGTGCCTCTTAGATTGAGAAATCCAGAGGTAAAGCAGGAGTGGAGGGGTGTCACCTTTAATAAGTAGGTTCCTAAAATTCCCAACGGGTACCAGACAGAAGACACCTCTTCATCATGCGCAGGAACAAATGGCACTCGCGCATACATATCATCAGGGAAACGTGACTTGATAACAAGACGTGTGGATAAGGCACAGCCCACCCAATCCGGGCCAGGCCACGCACTAAGGATTACATCAAGGTCAAGGTGAACTTTCTGTACAGCTCTACCTTTGCAGCCCACAAGCAGTTTAAAGGCATTCTGAGGGGAATCCCCCTCGAACCCACAATCTCAAGGGATGTGTTCCCATCTAATTGGAACCCTGAGAAGAGAGGGACTAGTTGGACCAGGAGTTCCTTTCGGCCCACTGAGTCCTGTCTCTTCTTACTAACCTCTATGCTATAATTTTTAGATGTTTATAACACAGCAACTCCAAAGTTCAAAGGAGGTTCAAAGGCGTGACTGCTAGCCTCAAAGGTAAATTATGCACAGTGTCCCAGGAAGTGGGTCCCTGGGTCAGGCCACAGGAGACAAACAGGAAAGGCAAGGGCTCATAACTTTCTTGGTTAACGACCAGCATTGCCTGCATTAAGCAATTTGCTGAACATTTCAGACCAGTTCCTCAAGTGCGGCATTACTGATGAGCTAGACTAGATCGTCCTTTGTTCTGGGGCCGCGCGTGGAAGGATGTTCAGCAGCATCCCTGACCTCAAGTCGCTAGATGCCAGTTGCCCCCGAGCCCAACCAAAAATACCTCCATACACCACCGAAGTCACGGGGTGGGCAGGGGATGTCCCTAGCTGAAGATCGCTGCTGCTGAAGTGTTCTTTTATTTAATTCTAACTGCCTGAAGAGACAGACACTTACACATTCAAGAACTATTTCCCTAGAAGACACACCTAATCCCAACCCTAGCTTTGCAGCCCACTGACAACCTCGGTCATGGAACTAAAGGTCCTAAAATCTAATCAGGTGTGGGCTGGTTTCTTCTTAAGGGATTCTGATGCAAAGTCTATTTGCAAACTAAGTCGGGTTGTACAAGGACAAAGTTTCTTCGAGGTCGCTAGGACGCCACCTCCCGCCGCCCACCCACCTGACCTCAAACCACTTCCGTGCTGTTGCTCAAACTACCACAGGGACACTTCAGCAGCTACTTTTTACTGCGACTCTTCTGATGGGAAATGAGGGCCCGTGGAGCGGCACTGTTTTCTGGCATCAGTCACCTGCAAGGTGGCGATTCTGAGTCTCTGGTTTCTTGGAAGAAAGCAGAGTGCAGAATTATTCTAGGCTTTTATGTTCCCCCATCTCCCACGCAGTGTCTTCTTAACCCATCTAATTTGACCAGATGTGTACGTGGAACCAAACTGCCAGGGTTTGGCTCCCATTCTTCCATTTCAGCCTACCGTGTGCCTCGGTTTTCCCATCTACAAAACAGTAAGGGCAATCCTACCTCACCGCCCTGTGACAACTGCTCCACTGAACACGTACAAAGGACTAAGAACCTAAGTCCCAAGCTATTATCGAATCTTTCCAAAGGAATCGATTTAGTCTTTCTTCGAAACACCTCTCACTCATTTTGTCTGTTGGTTTGATATTTAATTGAGATGCATGAATACAAGCACAATCCATATAAACAAATTTGAGAAGCAGTTCCTAATTCTTGTGATGCATACAAAAGTCGGCTGTCAAGGGAACAGCCTCAAGGCATCCAGAAGGGGGGGGGTGGTGGTTGGAGGCAGAGGACCACCTATAGACCTACAAAGGCAGAAGCTCAACTGTTAATTTGGAGAGCTGGTCACCTCTACAGAGGTTGCTAAGCAAGCCTGCTACACTAACTCCCACATTAAATAAAATCTACATTAAAAATCCCTTAAAACGTGCCTGAATGTAGCACTCAATAAAACGTAAATCTGCTGTTATTTTTCTATGCACTGTTCACCGAGTGCTACCGGCCCTCCAAAATAAAGGATTACTGGCTTTACGGGCACTGTTGGACTTAAGACATAACCCAAGAGCCCTGGCCGGGGAGCTCCATTGTTTGGAGCGACGTCCCAGGACACCAGGGCTGCAGGTGTGATCCCAGGTTGGGTCACACACAGGAGTGACCCCAAAAGTGCATGAATGGGGTGGACCAAGGGATGGATGTTTGTTTCTCTCTCGCACTCAAATCAATTTTTTTAAAAATTGCAAAACCCTGAGGTTCATTTTCATATTCTGTTTCTCACGTCTTCTTTTTAGTGCTGGTTGCATTTCACAGTCCACCAACAATGGCAAACACCACCTCTAACTGCTCCACAGCATAGAGTCCACCGAGATAGCCCTGGTTTTACAATGACCTTTAATGGCCAGAGGGTAAGGGAGTTCTGAATGGGCTGTAACTGAATTCAAAGCTAATTCTGGAATCCAACCTCTTGGAGGTATCTAAAAAGGAAGAGATAGCACTAGAATTTAAAGCCACTTGAGGTGAAAAAAAAATCCCATCAGCAGACACAATTTCAAGGCGTGTGACAGCTGGATCTGGCAAAACATGACGCAGAGACTTCCTCTTCCACGAAGCACACAACCCAACCCCCGTTGACCTCCCAACTCAAGCTGCTGTTAAAACTGCCCAGAAAGGGAACTGAGAACATCAGACAACAAGCCGGGGAAAGACCGAGGATTAGAAAACTACAATGTAAAGACAGGAAGGGCTCCATCAGATATTTGAGACACATGGAAAACACATGCAAACGTATGGAAACACATGCAAATCCGAAACACATGGGAGAGCTTTTTAAGTTAACTCAGTCCCAGGGGTTGAGCTGGCCACTGGTATTTCTAGAAGCTCTAAGATCTGATATTAAAACAAAAACAAAAAACCAAAAGAAAAAGAAAAAGAAAAAAAGGAAAAAAAAAAAAGAACTCAATTGTTAACTAAAAATTCAACCAAGTACAATTTAAAGATGTAACTGGCTTTACTGAATAATTCAGGAACCGGGCAGCACCCCAGCTAGCAAGTCGGGAGGAGCTTCAAAGGACTGTACAAATGGAAGGTTTTTAAAGGCAGAAAGAGGGCCGTAAAAGGGAAGTATTAGTAGGGAGCCCATGGCTTCAAGACAAGGTCTCCCCTCCGGAGGGGCACCAAGGGGCCTTATGAGCTGATTGCCTCGTAATGCTGACCACAAAGTTCCAGTTTGGCTGGTTAAAAGTCACATTCCTGGGGAAGGCTGGGAGTGTCATCAGGTTAGGTATTAGGTCTTGGTTTGCTGTGTGGGGCTTTCACACAAGGGACAACGTTTGGGGCCTGTTTTTCTTATTTTTTTTTTTTAAACACAAGTGACTCATTAACAGGAAAGGGAAAGGGAAGGGAAGGGATGGGAAGGGAAGAAAAAGGAAAGGAAAGGAAGTAGAGGAAAGTGAAACACACAGATATTGAAACTATACAGTTCTAATAGAATCACCTGGACTTCAGACATTACGATAAATCAAATATACAGTGTTGAGGTGAAGACCCATCAAGAAAAGCAAGCTACAGCCAAGGGAAACCTTCCTTGTAAATATCATTGCTGTTACAGGTATACCCTAATAGCCCTGCAGTTGGTGTTCACTATTCACCCTCATACAGCCTGGGAGGGAAAATGAGGCAGAGGGTAAGCCAGGGCAATAATTCCTAGCTCCGGAGCAGGAAAAAGGGCATTTGCGCAGGGTGACTGCCAACGGGTGGCTTGCTCAGAGCCCAGAAAGAATCACAGACTCCCTTAAAGGCTGGTGTTTCCCAGAGAAAAATTCCAGGAGAGGACTGAGAGCAAAACACAGGGAAAGTTTCCATTAACTAAAAGGGAAGTTCCCTCCCTAAAATCATCTTAACCTCTCTGCTAACTGGTCTGATTAACCAGACCCTTGTGGGAAACCAGGACACCCCCCAAGGCCCTCAGGAACAACCTGGCTCTTATAAAAGGAGCTCAGAAAGTGCAAAAGGGTAAGAATGGAAGATGACGTATTAGGAATAAATTGACGACGTATTAGGAATAAATTAACATTACTAACAGCGTTCATTTATGGTGCACGTACAATGTGCTAGGCCCTCTGTTAAGCACTTCAGAGGCATGATATTCAATCTTCCTAACATACTGCAGATGATCAACCACATTTTAAAAAGCAGCAAATTGCAAGACTTCACTGGCCTCAATTGGGGGAAATGTTTTCGGTACTAAGGTACCCACTGCACTGGCGCCTATGAGTACACAGCTCTTGCCAGACACCAAGGGAACACACACATCACAAATGACCAAACGACTCCCTAGAACTGAGCCCCGAGCATAAAATCAGGACTATCCTTAGTGGGGTGTCTCCTACACCATTCACCCCTGAAGACCAGGGGCTTAGGGGGCTCTCCGGGAAAGGGAATTTAAGTATTTTTCAATATGAAATAAAGTCCAGAAGATGTCAAATGAAATATGAACAGAGGTGACCCTTAACCAACCATGTCAACAATAAAATGCTAAATTGCACCTGTCTGGCAATGGGAGCGTGGCTTCCACACACCTCGTTCCTCCCTGATTGATTTCATCAAGTCATGCCCTGTCACCCAGCCCATACACTGCACTCAAACGTAGCCAGTAAAGGAGCTTTTTTTCAAGTCAGTTTTAGACAGAATAGGGAGAGAGGTCCTAAAAGACACAGATTTCAACAATGTATTCCAATCCTGGCATCTGAGGAGTCAGTTTTGCTGAGGTATAAATCTGACTTCAGTGATCAGTCAGGTTGCATGCAGGTGGAAATTGCTCAGCTATAAGAAATGCTAAGCAGAAGTGAGCCAACCTAGTTACTTTTATTCGTGTACAAATAACTTGGGTGATGAAAAATTTTTTAAAAAAAGAAAAAACAGAAAAAACTGTTAACTCACCTAGATGGCCTGTGGCTACTTAATAAAACGAAGAGATGAAGTAGCAACAAAAAAAGCAACACTGTTTCTTTGCTAAAGCCACCCCTCTTCCCTTCAAGAAACCCAATGAATTCTAAGGTTTTCAGAAAGAAAGAAAAAGATCTTTAAGAAAGAAAATATTTACTAGGGGCCACAGAGTCATCACACAATCTGTATATCAGGAACAAGAGTACTGTGCCACATTTTGTGGGAGCAACGACTGGAGTTTGGAAATCTCAGCTCCAGATGGATCACAAATATAAGGGGATTCCTAATTGTTAAATTGTGAGTTTCTGATACCGTCAGGTCTAATGTTCCTAAACTTCCAGGTTCACCTCTCAAGCAATACCTGGTAAAAGCTGATCAAATAGTTTTGCCCATCCCCCTTCCTGCGATGACTTAATCTTTCCAAAAAACGTTATTCCAAAGAGCCAAAGATCAATTGAAAACTCGTTTTCAAAGCAAGAGTCCGAGGGAGAGAAAGAGAGAGAGAGATCAACACTTTGCCATTGTGGACACACAAGAAAACAGAGAAGCCTCAATGAACAGACCTCACCTAATAACTCTGATTATTTAAAAGGGTAACTGGCTCAGGTGGCATGCGAACAGTTCATGGATAAATTGCTACATGATCAGGTGTAGTTTAACTCATAGTAATGATCCCTATTTTGGACTTAAAGCATCTTCAGCAGAATGGTTTAGATCCTGGAACACGACTTCAAGGACACTGAATTCTATCCCACCTTTATAGAAACTTAAGGGAATGCAAAAAAGAACGTACCAAATACGAAAATGTTAATAAAACAATTCAATCTCAATAAACAAAACAACAAAATGAAACAAAACAAAAAATACTTCGTTCTTGCTGCTTTACACGCACTTCAGAAAGTTGGAAAGGCCCTGACGGGGGTGTGGCTCAGCGGGGTGGGCGTCGGCCCTCGAAGCTCAAGGTCACGGGTTCGATCCAGGGCCCAGCCCCTGCTTGGGGCCCGTGCCTCGCGCACCCATATCTCCCTCCCTTCCCCTCTCTCTACAAATAAACACCAGTCAGGATCGTGTTCTACATTATTTGTCTCTAACGATGTTAAATGTGTTACATCTGACACATTTTTTAAAAAACCGCTTCCAGGACTTCCGATGAGCAAGTCCGTAAGACAAAATGAAAACCCAGTTTCAGCTAAGGTTTCCATCAAGCATCCAAAGAATTGTTCCTCCAGTACCAAACTACGAGAACCTACAGGACCAACTATAATAAGTTTCACCTTTTATAAACCTATATTCAGAAGGGCCGTATCTCTTTTTGAAGGAAGATTTATTTTACTCAAAAAACGTCTGCCCTTTGGCCACCTACGTGAAACTCCCCTCCTGCCGCTGCTGAAAGTCCTCCAGCGACTTACAAACGTGACATTAACACAGTCCTGCCTCCTGCTTCAGTTCGTTAACAGTGCCTGTCCAATGTCATCATGGGTCAACTCTTGATTTTTTTTTTTTTTAAACAAAAATCCTTGCAAGGGTCTCCAAACAAGGCAAGCCACGACCATCGCCGTGGTATTTCCACAAGTGTATCGGGAAATTAAAATTTCCAGAATGGAGATTCTGAGACGTTCCGCAACATTTTCCCAAGTGTTCCTACCGACAGCTGAGGTTTGGGAGTAACTTTCCTTTATCGCTGTTAAAGGTCTGAGTGGTTTTCCCAACAGGTTTGCATTGTCACGGACGCCTAAGGCTGTGTTCCATTCTTTCACGCTAACCTAATATTTTTAGTTATTCAAGTTGAAGTGAAAGACTTCTCAGATACTTTCTACTTCACTATTCCGTTAATCATCTTAAAAATAAACCACTATGTACATACTGACCTGAGCTTTTCTCCATCAAATGCCAATTCAGAAAACGTATGGCACCAAGTAAAAGCGCACGAGGGCAAACGCAAACAATCGTCCCTTGGAGTGCGGGCCATGTATGCAAACTGCCTCAACACCTGCTAAAACGTCTCCATTGAAGTAAAAACGGATCCTGACAGTGGCACAGTTTTCGTCAATGGTAACAGAATTAATCTCACTGGTCCCAATGAACAGGTAAAAAAAAAAAAAAAAAAAATTAAAAAAAAAAAAAAAAGGCCCGCTGAGCTACCAGGAAAGCGGGAAGTGTCAACACTGGCACTTTCCCGGTCTGAAGGCTTCCGACGGGCGCCTTTGACTTTCTCCAAAACTACAAGGTATTTCTAAAACGGGAAAACCACTCCCAGGCCAGGGCCAAAAAAAATAAGCGCTGCGGGCTGTAGGCGGCCTGGAAGAGTGGAAAGAACCGCCGGCAGCAAGAGCGTTCAGGGCAGTGACCCGCCCCCCTCCCACGCCGGCCCGGAAAGCCCCGAAGAGCCCCGTCCTTCCCTCACTCCTCCCGGCAGCAGCTCGCGGGGCGGGGAGGAGGAAGCACCTGGGCTGCGCGCGCAGCTCAACGTCACCGCGTTCACTCGCGCGCCGGCGGCGCGGCGCCTGACGTCACGAGGCGGAGCCGACACTGTTGACTTGCTGTTACCAAGCGTGCGCTCAGCCAATCAGCGCGCGGCGCCGGCGCCGGCCGGCCTTTGAACTCGGCACGGCAACTTCCTGCTGTTTGGCGAGTACACAGTGCAATGCAGTATGTCTGTCAGCGCTGCGGCACAAAGGAACAGCCATTTTGTAACTGAGCTGGACCTGCACCAAGATGCCAGGGGCTCGCAGGGCTTCTGCCGGTGGGAAGTCCCGAGATGCCCTTTCCTTTAGCACCAGAGAACCAAAGAAGGGAAGGTGGGAGAAGGAGCGGTTTCGGTATTTCAAGTTTCAATTCGCTTTATTTTCCGTCTTGGGAAAACTCCCTATCCGTAGAATTATCCGTGTCATAAAATGGCTGCCACTTAAAAAAACAACTGACTTTTACAGTGCACAAAAGCAACTGCATTTACCATTTCTAAACACCCCCAGGGTTGCAGACTACCTGCTAGAAAGCTGATTGTCACCGCACCCCAGTTACCAACATGCCACTGGTTCAGAGGTAGGCAGTGTGGAGGTCAATTTAATAAATGGTTTCAGTTCTTAAGCCAAAGGGCAAAGGCGGGGACGTCCGAGAACGCCGAACTCTTTGTGTGCACATCTGAGCCCCTGCCCCCCTGCTTCCATTATCTGACAGCACTGAGGTCCCCCCAGAATGAAAGTCACTTAGATCAGCGTGTGGCATACACGTCTGTCCGGGCCCACGGCTGAAACTTTGTTCTCCATATTTAGTGACTTTCCAGGGATCTCATTTGTTTAAATTGTTACTTCTGAAGGTAAACTTGTAACTTCGAAAATCGTGCCATACAAAATGTGCCATTATACTTAAAAATAGTCACTTCGAAACAATACAGGGCTGATGTGCAGAATCGCGGGGAAATACTTCGTTGTTTCCAAAAAAGAGGAAACTGGCACTCGGTCCCTGCAACTCCTGGAGTCATTCAGGCCAAACTTGACCTGCAAACTTCTCCCTTCCTCTCGTGTAAAAGTGACTTTGGTTGTGGACTTTGTGACCTAGAAACAGGTTCCTCACCGAGAAACTGATGGATTAAAGAACCAAGTGCTAGTTAAGAGACAGCCTCCTTTTATTTTTTAGCTCACTAAAAATAAAAGTAACAATCTACTACAATCCAGCACCAGTAATAATCCTTTAGGCTTTACAAGTTTAAAAGGAAGTGATGTCATAGTTATGTACATGTGTTAAGGTATTTGATTTAGGTAACCATCATTCGGGTAAATTTATGACTAAATTCTCTTCAACGAGCTTGCAAATATTCTCGGGACATTCATCAGGTACAGGAGTCAAAATATACTCAGCAAAATACATTTAGAAGTAACAGTGTAATTAATGCTTCTTGTTACGTTGTGACCACCACAGACAGCAAGTAAATACATGACAACGTCAATGTCGTTTCCCAGGTGAAGGAAGTTATTAGAAGAGCAACACTGCTTGGTTGTTTGTTTGTTTTTAATTAGAAAACAATTTGATCAACCTTAACCACAAACCTTGCCTAAGAAAACCAAAACTCATGTGAGACCATGCAAAACGTACTCAAGGGATTAACAGTTTTGGGTACTTGTGTGTTTAGTGATTTGTCAAATACCTGTGGGGCTTCCTGTTTCTTCAAATCACTATTACTTTTCAGAAAGATCCGTGGAGGATTAGGAATAGAGAAGTTTTCTGTCCTAAATCCAACCCAGGGAGGCACTGGAGTTCAAAAGACAAGCACCGAACTCTGTGACAACTCTATTTGCAAAAGAATGTGGGAAGGTATTTTTGAAAGAAAGGGTCAAATATCTGAAGTCTAATGAAACAGATAAAACCCAACCTGTATAATAAACCCATGTCAAAACCTTTCGAAGCACTAACCTAATAGTAAATTCTGCTACTTACATCAAATTGTAAAAGAAAAAAAGCAAAAGTGGGGGGGAAAAAAAATCAAAGAATGACATTCTTGTTAACTACATGGTTTAAAATTCATACCATGCCCATTTCTAAGGACACAATCAAGAACAGCATTTGTATACCTTTAAAGATTAATATACAGATCATACACCAAACATCTCGGAGGCTTTATTCCTTAGTCACTAATAATAATTCTCCAAATCATGGTTCGAACGGTACATTCGTAAGCTTCAGAAGATAAAACCATTCCAAGACACTGTCGAAATAAATCAATAAATGTAGAGCACCCACAACTAAAGTGCCAGGATAATATACCTCACTTCGTCTACCAGCCAGAAAACACTGTCTGAATATAAGCACACAAATGTAAACCTCAAAAGTATTTTAAATGTAAAAGACCCAATTTTAATCACAGCAGCAAACACAAGGCAGAAGTATACTAACTACCCCAGGACTTCTGGGGTCACGGATTTAATTTCATAAATGCAGGAACTGTAACCAGTGACTAAAGGTTGAAAAATCGTGTCAAAATTTCTTAAAATGTCAAAGGTACCAAAAGAATTGTAGAAGCCAATAAAAATATAAACTGAAAGGCATCAGTCAAAGGGTTCGTTTCGCTGTTTCCTTTTAAAATGTCCATTTTTTCATTCATATAACTTTCTCAAATGTCTATTTACTATAATTTACTACCACAAGGCTTCTCTATGGCCTTCAGTTACAAGTTTGGGAATCCTAGTTTCTTCAAAGAAAAAAAATCTGCCTTGCATGTAAAATGGTGCAATGCAGCAATGGCTAAACCGACAAGGTCATTTTTCCAGAGCACAAAAACCTAAAACCTGAAATTTATTGACAGAAAAAACGTAGTTTGCAAAAAAGGCCCCCTTGGATAAAGGTACCTTACCTTTAGACTGCTGGAAGAGGCCTTAAGTCAACTCAACTTTCATAAATTGCTACCAAAAATTAGGGTGTGGCATATTAGCAGTCTCAAGGTCACGCTTTAAAAAACGAATCCAAATTAGTAAAATACTTAAAATAACACCGACAGCTATCCTCGTCTGTCCAGGTAAACAATGTAAGCTGAGGTTTCCCCCCCAAAAAAAGAAAAAAGGAAGAAAGTTGATAAGCTCATACCTCGATGCATTGCTGTGTGGTGAACTGTCCTCCTCTTGGCTTTTGTCCTTATTTCTCATCATCTTTTAATTCTTAAATATTAAAGGGGAGGGGGAATCTGTCTGCTTTGAAGTCCTGTGCCCAGGTATTTACTGTCAAAAGTTGAAAGAAAGGTAAGGTCCCAGCTTCTTGTCGATGCTTCATTATCAGGAACAAAGTCCTGACCACGTAACGATAGTTAGAATACAACAGCGGTAAGCACCAAAAAACAAAATATTGCTATTTTTACCTTTACCAAAAAGTGGGGGGACAAGCTGAACAGGGGCAACCATCTCTAGCAATAAGGAAAGTTTCTCCAAGTCACACACTGGATGCAAATAACAATCTCTGTATCTTATTGCGTCATACGGGAATTTCTCTTATTTACAAAAAACAAAGCAAACTTTAACATAGCAATCTTTAAAATTATCACTAATGATCATGAACTTACCTGATCCATGTAGTAGGTCCAAAGCAAGAGTCCTATCTAGTAGTAGAAAAATATCAGCTCGCAAATAATTAAAAATAACAGCAAAATTCTCCGCTCAAAGACGAAAAATAAATAAAACAATCCTCAAATGTGTTAACTGGTCAAAAAAAATAAAGCCACGATTAATCCTAACGCGGGCACGAAGGGAAAAAACCTCCCTAGGAGAGCGCACAAAAATGGAGGTGCGCCATGGCTTCTAAGCTGGAAAAAACAACGACCTGGGCTCTCAGTACGGCTGCTTCTTTCCAACAAGGCACGAAAAGAAAGCTCCTAAAAGCTGCTTTTCTCCCTCAAAAAGGTCCGAATCGACCCCACTGAGTCACTCGGAGAGGCAGGGGGCCGCGGGGGCCCCCTGAGGCTGCCCGAAAGTTAGGGAAAGTTGCGTAAAGTGAGGCGAAGGCAGGGAGCAGAGCGCGCCCGCTCTAAGGCACAGCCGCCATCTAGAGAGCCTCCTTCCCAGCTCTGAGAGCTCTGCCTTTGATTGACACTCTCTACATTTACCCCACAACTCAGGTGATGTACCATAGACCCACCCCTTCATCTCCACCAAAAAAAAAAAAAAAAAAAAAAAAAAAAAAAAAATCTTTCATCCCAGGGAGGCTGAGGACCCCCCACCCCCACACCTCTCTGCCCCTCCAGACCAGTCCATTAGCGGGAGGGGGGAGGGTTTCTTAACCCCCTCTGGCTCAAGCACCCTTTTTAAGCCAGAGAGAAATGTAATTTGTTCCTTTTGTCTAAAGATCTGCTAAATATTTCAGTCCTTGAGCTAAAATAACTTCCTCTCTGGACAGGAAGTGGTGTTTTATAAAGCCATTTTGAAGAGAGGATAATTCTTAAGAGAATTTTAAGCTATTTTTTAGTACTAATCTTCAAAAAAATTAATAACCCCCCTGGGTAAAATGGTTTCTAAATAAAAGTAGAATTTCAATTTCATAAGTTCAGTTCCAGTTTTGCCTTCTTTATGAAGCCTGAAAATTATCTAAAGACAAAGTTTTAGGGGGAATTTTCCATCCCAACTGGAAGAAAGGGGTACAACTCAATAGCGCCTCCCTAGTGTTCACTTGCATTAGAGCAAAAATTAACACAACGAATTTTGATTCTAGAATCTCCATTTTTCTTTGTACTTTCACAAAATTCTTTAACCCGTTATATAACCTTGCAAACTTTACTCCCCCAAATAATCTAATAATCAAAATATATTTTACTTCCAACATTGATTCAGTCAAAACAGAGTTATTAAACTCAAGAATATGGAACTACCACAGTCATCTTCAAGTGACAAATCCAAGACACTCCGCCTCCAAAACCAACACAACACAAATATCCCCAACTCTTCCCTTGTATTTCAAACCAATTTCTATGGATGTACACGTTTAGACAATGTTTAATGTCACATCTGACAGCAGTTATCAAAGTAACACGAGGCAAATTCTCCTAGATATCAAAACACTAACATCTATGGAAACAAAAGTAATACTAATGCCATAAAGCAAATTATTCAACACTTTTTCTCCCAGAAAGCACCCAAGAAAAGTCACACATCCAAAAAAGAATCAAACATTCCCCTGTTCAACATGATAATCTTCCAGAACTGAGGATATCCATTTTCTGATTATACCCAACAAAAAGCAACAAGTTGCATCTAGGTAAATGCAAAATCCATAATCAAAACCCAGTTTCAATACGTTCCACAAAAGAAACTTTTTGTACCAAAATCAAAACCCAAAATTCCACTTTTTATATATGCAAACCAGCCACTTCAACCCAATGAGAACACACGCTCCACTTGTTCTGATAATGGACGTTACCACAATTCACAATATAATTAACTATTTCTCACCCTCCCCCCCCCCAAAAATATGAGCTGAACTATTCCTGTATAATAGGAAAATATTATCAACAATTCATTTGGTCTACCAAAACCAAGTCTGCCACACTTTTATGAACTGATTTCAGTAGATTATCAATAAATACAATGCCGGTATTCGCCTGGAAATAAAATATAAGTAACCTGTGGCATGATGTGATTTCATTTATTTTAAATTCCTAAAGGTACACAATAAGAAAATGCAGAACAGTCCTATTTTATATTTACATAATGTATATTATAGACAATATTGCCACCCAAACTTTAAGGCCTTTGATGAATATCTGAAGGACAGTTCCCTAATACACCCAACGCTTCTTCCCCTAATGTTAACTGAAGTCAAAAGGAGTCATCAGTTTAATTCAAATATTCAGATGAATATTCTATTCCAAGACGGTTTATTAACAATATTAAGGAGTACAGGTAAAACGGATCTTTTTGGCAACACAAAATAACTGAGAAAAATGCTGTATCGCTCATCCTGAAGGCTGAGGCAAAATGCATTTTGTTTTAAAAGTTCATTAAAATCATGTGGCAAGTTAAAGATTCGATTATTACCCATTGGTTGGTTAAGTTTTTTGCAAGACGTTTAAGAGACCATAAAACAGCATTTCGACCAAACGACCATCTCTAAAAGCATAAATTTTCACAACTTTAAGGAGAAAAATCTTAATCACCCAAATAAAATATCTTCCAGTACACCATTGCCATTTTACCAGCTTTATTCAACACACTTTACTGATGGGCAACTGTAAAGGCCAGTTATTGACGGCGGTAACTGAACATTTAATTTAATGAATTGTCTGCTCAAAAAAAAAAAAAAAAAAGCCCAAACTGAGAAATTTTAAAGTGTTAGAAATTTTATTAAAGTTAACATTCCACAAGGTAATATTCATACAAATCAAACTGAAAAAAATTCCAGGCATACAAAAGCGTGCCATCTTTCATTTCCAAGTGGCAAAGAGACTTGCTTTAATGATACAAAAAGTCCTTCGAAAGTCAAATCCACTGTCCATTTGTGTTGGGTAAGAAACCTATTTCCTTCATTCATTTCCTTCAATCCATATTAAAAGAACCCTGTCTTGGTTGAGTATCATCACAGCACTCGTGCATTAATCGGGTCTCCTCTACTCCCCACAGTGGACTGCCATCTTGATTTCTCAGGGGTCCATCTGAAACTCTTCAAGCTGACTGGGTGCTTGATGAAAACATTAAAAGAAAAAAATGCTGTTGGAATACCAATAATCTTATTCCTTCAAACAGAGAACATCCACCCACCTTGAGGATACTCTTACCATACACAAACTTTAATTTTGTAACAGCTTTAAACCATGAAACTGTCTTAAAAGTTGTACATGCTACACACCCAACTTGACAATGAGATCATCAAAGACTGCACACTAACAAAAGTTCTTTTACAATCACAGATACATAGGTAACCATATGAAAAAAACAGCAGTAAAAAGATAAAATTTTACTAGTTAAATGTGATATTGTTATACTGTCTGTGAGAAGACAAAAATTCAAATTCAAAAATCCTGGAAAGCTAAATTACAGCAGCACTGTGAATTTTAAATCTTAATGCAGAAAACTTTCCAACCTTCTTCAAATAAAACTAATTATGTACAAGAATCTTAAGGGATAAAAAAACCAAAGCAGTGGATTTTCCAGTGTAACAGATGTTAATTAATTTTGCCTAGGTAATGCAAATAGACAATAAAGATGCCAAAATCTTTAGCTGCCTATCTGGGAATGCATGAAATATGGACCCACTAGGGAAAAAAAAAAAAAAAAAAAAGATTAAAAAAGGCAGAGTATCAGCTTGGCTTACTTGGTATTTGCCATAAAATCCTACCAGATTTCTAAATAAACACAAATAAAACACTCCCAATGACAAATTACCAAATAGGATAAGTGGGAAGCCAGGAGATTTTACCATTAAATACATTATCCTGCTTCATCAGGAACAACATAATTGCAAAAATAAGTTTTGGCCCGGGTCTTATCTATCAATTTTGCAGCTCTCTACATTTATACAGATAAAGCCTGGATGTCTTGACTAATAGCTTATTGAATATATTAAGGCATTTTTGCTCATTAGGTAGTTAATACCTTATATCTATCCTAAACTGTAATTTGGATTTGTTGTCTACTATATACAATAAAAATCTACTTAGCATTAAAAAATGACTGGAAATGAGTGTCACGACATCAGTAATAAACAAAATATATTTCTCCTTAATGTATTTTGCCAATTTCTCTCCAGCCTAAAAGGAGAACTAAACAACTCATTTGTCCCTCATATCAGCAAAATATCTTCCATTGGCCATTCCTTTAAATTAAGGGATACACGCTTCTATTGGAAATGTAAAAATAGAAATACCATCATTCCTCTTGTATAGTTAATTATACAGTAATTTTCCCCAAATCTCTATTGTTTTGATGCAAAATCAAACTGTAAATGTAGTTGGGGATATAAATACTATTATGATAAACAATAAAACTAAAGCACTGATATCAAGTTACAATCATTTCAATGGTTATAGGTCCAATTCATGCAACTTAAGACATGAAATGATAAATCAATGCTCTGCATTCTTCTGCCACAGAACAAGAGGTCAAATGTATCTAGAACTTTATACGAATTTCCTTTTAAAACCCATTATTTAAAAGTAATTAAAAAATGAAAAATCCTACTGACAGTAACACCATACCAAATTACTCAAAATCACTAGCTTGAGTGATAAAAATAGATTAGGTCATGCTATGAACATATATCGTCATATATGTAAGGCAGTAAAAAAGGGGGTGGATGAAAACAAAAGAATGCTGAAGGAAAAGCATACATTCTCTAACATTAACACCTACGCTCAATAAACATTCCTATAAAGCCAATCAAAAGCCAAAAGTGAGAATCTCGTTAATAAGTAAAAGTGCTCAATCATTAAAGCACCTGAAAGAAGAGTGAGAAATTTAGGAGTAAGCCATTCATTTTCCTGGAATTCCAAATTCTTAAAAAACCTAAAATTGCTAATAAGCAACGTTATGCTAAAAAGGTAAAAAGCAGGCATGATGAGTTCTGTGAGCCTAGAAATAATTCTTAACAAAATCCGGTCCTTCATCTGTGGAATAGGAGAAGCAGTACCTACCTCATGTGGCAGTAGGGAGGCTTAAATGAGATAGTACATGTACAGCGTTTTTATTACGTGGCATATGGGAAGACCTCAGTGTCAGCTGTTACTGATACACCACAATGACCACAGGACTTGGAGCCTACAGACTACCTTACTATCTCAAGTAAGTAAGGTTTAGCTGTCAAAGCCCTGCTACACAATGTCTCACCAGGAATTTGGGAATTGCTGCAGAAATACTGAAGAGACGATGGTTTGATCTACAACACCTTCAACACACAGACCCCGATCTTTCGTGTATTTCCCATACAAACTATGCTTCAAACTCATATGGGAAATTAAGACTTTTCCCACTACGATGTTCACTAGTCTATGCTTTCTTTTTATGAGAAATTGCTGGTTCTAAGGTAAATCCCACAGGCAAAGGTAAAGGCTATTATGCTAAGAAAGCAAGCATTAACTGCGACCTCTTAAAATTCCCAAATATGATACATCCAAAAAGTAACATAAAATTAAGGAGATCTGCCCTTTATATTCTAATTCAGTTAACCTGTTCCAAAAACAGAGATATTGTAAAATAAAAGTTAGCTGAAATGCAAGCAAGTGGTTTGTTACTAGACTGGGTTTAGGAGGTGCTCCCCAAAAGAAGCAATCTCCTTACCTCTACTTCCCAACAAACCCCCTACTTTTAGTAGCAAAAGAAGAAAAAAAGTGGGCTGGGACAGAAATACAAAAACAAAGAAGTAAATTAATGACTCTTAATTTTAAAACAGGGGGCTCTAATAATGCCGCAACTTATTATATCATCTTAAAACTGGAACACTTATTGCAAAACCAAAGGGACAGATGGGTACAAAATTACAATCCAGAGCAGAAACGGATCCTTCCCGTCATGTAATTAAGGTTCTTGGTGCTTATGGATTGATTTCAATACTCCTTGTAATGTTGTTTAATTTAAAAACATTTAATAGAAAACTCAAATCTTTTGTATTACTCGAAATAGAGCTCAAATTCTCTATAGATTACAGTATATTAAAAAGTTTGGGTCCTAATAAAATAGGCATAGTCGTGGCCAGGTAGCTCAGTTGGTCAGAGCATGGTCCCAACACCCCAAGGTTGCAGGTTGGACCTCCAGGCAGGGGACATATAAGAATCAACCAATGAATGCATAAGTAAGTGGAACATCAAATGCATGTTCTATCTCCCTCCCTCCCTCTCTTGCTCTCTTCTCTCTCTAAAATCAATAAATATGTTTTCTAAATTAAAAAAATAAAAATAGTGGGCATAAAAACAAACTACAGAATGATTTGGCATAGACCAGGCAACTGTTCATTACTTATGATAACGGAGTCATCTTATTAAATCAAATCTTCCCCATTGCCCCTATCAGTTTAAAACTTGACCACACCTGCTTAAGAGATTAAAAGTTGTAATTTCTGGTCAGTTTTAATTTTTATTGAGTTGACGTTTTAGCTTTCAGGCACACTGAAAAATTAATATTTAAAGCATTCAAACTTATGTTTCAATAATGAATTTCACTTTATTTTTTGTTAGACCCAAAACAGTAGTTGATAATGTTTAATGGAAAGTATATATGATAAATCAAGTATTTATTGAGAATCCACTATTTGTCAGGCAATTATTCACTTTAAAATATGTTAAGATGAGGTCAATAAATGCACTGCATTAGGAAAGTTTTCATTTCTGCCCTCATCATCCCCCATAAATAGCTACTTATTGAAGCTGAAGTAGTAATTAGAAGCCAAAATTATCCTCTAGACTCCAGATTCCCAAATGTGATTCAAAAATAAGTATATGTAAGGAATTAGTATATAGTCATCATATCTAAAATTTTCTGTCAATAATAAATAACTCCTTCTGAGAATTCATCCAAATTCCTTTCTACAGCCTTACCACTAACTCTTTTCCTATTATTTCTCAGGATGGAAGTTAAAAAACTATTCCACAGTAATTGTAACCAAGCCTTCTAATACCAAAGCATTAACTCCACTGTGAGAAGAAATCTGTTGGGCTTTCAAGTTTAAAGGGAAGTTCAAAATAGAACCCCAACATGTCCAAGTTCTACGTAAGCTGACAATAGAGAAGGTTCTAGAACAAGGGCAGGCAAGCTTTCCGCACAGGATAAGAAAATAGTATTTTAGGGTTTGTGGCCATTAGCTACAACTATTCTCAACTCCGCAGCTGTAGCGGGAAAGCAGACACAGACAATGTATAAACGAGCATAACTGTGTGCCAATAAAGCTTTATTTATAAAAATATGGGGGAGTTTGCCAACACTCACATCTAAGGTGATGTTGGAAAATGTTCAAATCTGCGTCGTGCCGCACTGAACCTTTTGCCTCAGTTTAAGTGAAGTAGAAAATAATAGGTTAGAATAAGCAAAATTTAAATAATAAACTTCACACACATCTAACCACGTTGGTTCTATATTTTTGTGTTGCTTTGAGCTTCACTAAATCCCTCTATATTTTTACAATTCTGACTCAGTTACTCAAAATTTCCAAAAGTCATATTTAAAACTAAAAACAGATTAAACATATAAATTGAATAAAACTTACTAAAGGCTTCCACCAACATTTATTCTGTTGTACAGGCTCTTTAGAGATTCAGCCTCGGGATTCACATTTCTGCAGAAAACAAAAAGAATATAATTTTACGTGTAGGAAAAAAACAAAAATAAATTATTAATATGCTATGATTTATTCAGAAACATAAGGATCACTTGCCAGGAAACCAAGACATATATGTATTTATGAACAATATAGATAAGAAGTTCTACCCCAAAGGATCCTAAATTTGGCTGTACAGGAGGCTCACCCGTAGAGGAAGTTACTACAAAAACACGTTTCGGTCCCCAAGAACTCCAAGAGAAGGAAAAGTTTGGCCTCCCTGGGTAGATCCAATGGGCAGCAAGAGTTGAGATCTAGATGTTTAGCAGGGCCAACAACACTCCTTAAGAGTACAAAATTATTCTATCTTCCATCTACCTATAAAACTTCTAAAAGAAAATTTCCATGACCTACCTGCAAGGCCATGTTTCTCACTTTCTGTATCTTATTATTTCACATTATCATGTAGACTATTCTAAGACAAACTGTGTTAGAAAGGAATCCTGAGGCAAAATTTCAAACTATTTTCATTAATTGTACTGACCTACTCACCTCAAACACTAACCTCTTCTAAAATATGTACTTGACAAAAAAAATATGATATTCTCAATTTCACAATTTTCAGTAGTTAAGACTGAAATACCTCAATCTAAACACGGAAGATTTGTTTCCCATACCTCAAATACCTCTAAATATAGGTATATACTTTTTTCAGTCACTTCTGCTCTTAAGTATGATAATAATCACCATATATAGAGCTACCCAAAAAAGTGGTTTAAAAGACCAGTATTGGCGCTAGTTGGTATGGCTCAGTGGGTTGAGCGCAACCTGTGAACCACAAGGTCGCCAGTTCGATTCCCAGTCAGGGCACATGCCTGGGTTGTGGGCCAGGTCCCTTGGTTAGGGATGTGTGAGAGACAACCGACTGGTGTTTCGCTCTCATATCGATGTTTCTCTCCTCCCTTCCCCTCTCTCTAGAAATAAATAAAATCTTTAAAATAAATAAATAAACATTCAGTATTAAAGTATAGCAATTTAAGAAGTTTTAGAAAGACAACAGTTTAGTATTTAAGTTAAAACTAAGCTACCCAATCAATGCCTTTCTATGCTAAGCGTTTAAATTTTCAAAAACTTAAATTTATTATATTTGAATATAAAGCAAGTTCCTGATTTTCTTACCAAATCAACATCTAAATCCCTTTAGTTGACTTCACTAATCAAAAGCAAAAATCTGCTTCAAAATTGCCTCTTAGAGTAAGGTGCTAAAATATCCCCCCAACAGGTAACAGAGCAATTTACAAGAAACACAGCATTATTTATTTTTAAGCTTCCAATGTAATTAGACTTTACAAGGAAGAGGATTTTCCGGACAAATCTTAGATCAACCAAGTAAAATAAACTGATATAACCCCTACAAGACAAATGGGATTGATTTAGGGAATATTGGTGAAAAAAAATGTCACGCGGGTCTTATAATGTGCTTTTAAAAAGCACCTCCAAATACAAGTATGTACCTCTGGGTTCATCCTCCTCCAAAAAACCTGGATCTCACTTTGCGATACCACAAAAATTACTCACACCAATTTAATTTACCTGACTGGCTCCTTCCCCAAAACTGACCAAGTAATAGTCTGCCTTCTTCTGAAGGGAGGAAGAGACCAAGACCAGTTTAAACAGACTACAAAAGTTGATGATCATGCTCATATTCCTACCTATCCTCACTGCTTTGCAGTACTATAGATTCTCATTTAACATGAAATTGTAGGCAACACGTCAGTAATCATTTTGATTGCTGGGCCTTTTATCATAAAAGGCAAAGATGGTTTTAGTCAAGTCTTGTATTATCATCATTAGCCCATTTGTGCTTTTCCTATACTATTTGATTTTCTCACCTCTTAAAATCCTTAAAACAATTTTTAATACTTAAATTAAGAATAAAATCTGAGAACACCATGAAGTTTTTTAAAATTTCCATTTTCATTAGAAAACTTCGCTACAACTTAAAAACCATTAAAGTTAAGCAAAATATGTAGCATGACAATCCAAATTAAAATGATTATGATTATTATGTAGTATACATTAAGGATAAAATTCTTTGGGAAATATTCCATTTCAAATAAATGTTTTAGATTCAAAAGCAAAGCACCGCTTTTCAGAACATAAAAATATCTAGCTTTACACAATGTTTAAACCAAAACTATCAAATTGCTGTAGGAAAAGCGTGACTTAAGTGCTATATTGAAAAAGATCAAGTCAGAGTTTATAAAGTTTATAATATCCTTGGATTTAAATTGTAATAATTAATTACACTCACAAATAACAGCCAGTGTGAAAACTAAAAGTATGAATTAAGTGACCCGATCTGGAAAGGGAAGGTAGTGGGTAAAACAAAGGCATCTATCTTTGAAGTACAGAGAGTTCTTAAAGGAAATTAATTATGTCAGGCCTGTAACCTATAAATCCTCATTTATAATCACAACGGTGAGCAGCAAATGTTTCATGAGATACACTAAAATTTAAATATATTTAATGAAATAACTATTTTTAAAACTCCAAATAATGCTTTTATCACAGCATTCTAAATCTTAACTGTCTAAAGACAATTTCACACCTTTACTGCTGTTTTAAGATCTGTTTCCCAGTATGTCTACATTTGTACTATCTATTAACATTTGGGAACACCTAAAATTAACAAGGTCGGGTCCACTACTGCCCGGGTCTCATGTTAATCAAATAGTTTCACCACAGTAGAACCCGATCTGCAATGCAAAAATTACAAAAACCATTCCCCCATTTTTTAAAGAAAATTGGACGTTCCTTACTATTATTTTTAATCACAAAATTTAAGAGCTGTAAATTATCTTAAGAGATTAGAAACTCCAAACACTCTATACTAAGAGACTGAGGTGTACAGTGAATAAAATGTCAAAATTACAGGGCTAATTTACATTAGCAGCTGGGTCTCTTGATCGCTGATACATTTTCTACTCTATCACACATTAATGCAAAAGACAGAGATGTCCTCAAATTATCTTTTCCCCCTTTTGCCTCTCAACAAAGAATCAAATCTGAAAGGAGAAAAAGTATATTAATTGGCTGTCCAGTTGCAGTGTTTTAATAATCAAGAAAGTGTAACAGTAAACTAAACTTAAAGAAAATTTTATATTCAAAATTACCCATTTGACGGAATCTACCCACTAGGTGTCACGTCATGGTTCACAAAAACCTTGTGATTAACTATGATCATGGCTCCTTTCATTTCAGTGGAACTTCAAGTAATTTTTAAAGTTATTACCTTAATAACAAATGCAATGCAACCTAATCACCAATTTTTTTTATGATTCAAGAATTACTTCAAAATGCTCAATTAAAAGTCAATATTTAATAAGCATTTACAATTTTGATCCTCTAAGCAGAAAATAGTAGTAAACTGTATTACTTACTTTTCTTGTTAAATATAGTAATTTTAAAAATAAGCACTATCACGAAGGTTGAAGTACATGAAGACCTTTTCAGAATGTGATCTATTATAATCCTTTACTACGCTGGTAATAAAAAGAAAGTTGTATTCCACTGGATTGGGGATTAATTTAGAAGTTACTATTTCATTCAGGTTTTGCTACTACAATTACTGATACTAAAGAATGATAAAAATATTCATTTAACATTTCTAATCTTCAACTGTTCATTTTTTATTTTATGGGTTAAATTATACCTTTTGATAGCCCATTATGAATTTATTGCCATTTATACTTAAACTTAACGTTACATTTCACATGGTTGTGTCTTAAGAGGCCCAATTCTCAATTTTCACAAGGGCCCAACCACATCTGAATAACAATCTAATGCCCAATCATTTTGCACAGAGGAAACCCTGATGTTGACAAGTGTTAAAGAAGCTTGCAATAAAAGCTGTTACGAGTTTTTTGCATGGTACATCTTTAAAACACTACAGTTAAAGGGCTAACATTCCGTTTTCTTTTCCACACTAGAAACACAAATTTGATCAAACTGCAAATGACAGAAAGGAAACAATAAAAATATTACCCTTGCCCTGGCTGGTGTGCCTCAGTGGATTGAGCACCAGCCTGTGAACCGAAGGGTTCCTGGTTCGATTCCCAGTCAGGGCACATGCCTGGGTTGTCGGCCAGGTTCCCGATTGGGGGCGTGTGAGAGGCAGCCAACCTTTCACACAATGATGTTTCTCTCCCTCTGTCTCCCTCCTTTCCCCTCCCTCTAAAAATAAGTAAATCTTTAAAAAATATATACATACTGCCCTGACCTATTTGAATCAATGGAATAAACACATATCAACAGATAAAAGATTTTCCACATAAATTTCAAGGACAGAGGTAAACTTGCCCTTATATTAATTAATGGTTATTTGGCTACTCTTAAAATTCTCCAAAATTATTACATTATATATTTGCTCTGGTAAATCTCTACTAATATCAGCTTGACATTAATTTTCACATTCACTTTTAACTTGTAATTAAATAATATTTTCTGTAAATTATCAGTGGACATATTTTTTTCACTCACATATCTAGTTTTAAGATGTAAAATTATTCTATGCATATTGAATATTACTTCTTCCTTTCATGATATAAAAATAATTACTATGGTATGGAGGTCTTTTTTGATGAGTTATTCTAGTTTCCTGTAAAATAATTCATTCTTGTATCTGTTTGAAAACTAACTCATAAAAACAGGTAAAATGACTATTTAAAATCCATTAAGTAGAAAGAAACCAGAATATGAAAGTCTTTAGTGTTTGAAATACAATTCTTCTAAGAATCCTAAGATCTGCAAATGCAACATTCTAGGTCATTTCTAAAACACGATCAGTGTATTCAAAAAGAATATACACTTCACACTGTAAAGACATAATTTTGATGACTCAACTACTGATTTAACCACAATCCTAAAGTACCATTGTATCATTATATTGGGAAGTACTTAATGTCTTACTGTTCTGATAGAAATTTCACGTTTCAACTGTTTCAATAGTTATACAAAAATGCTTTGATGTAAGGAAATAGAATTTGATGGGCTCTCATCTCTTATCTGAGATAAAGAAACAGTCTACAGTTTATGTTTCACTGACGAACTTTACAGATATTTTCCTACTCAAATGGTGGTAGCTATTAAATTTCAGATGTTAGACAAAAACATTTACTTACTTGCTATATAAAATACAGACTTTGCCAAGATTTCTTTTATCCTCAGATAAAACTCCATGGTCTCAGTCTCGAAAATGGTTTATCTTTTGGGGAAAAAAATATTCTAAACAATTTATTGATGCAACAACCAATAGGAAGTAAGGACAAGTGTCTTAAAACTTTTTATTATATAAAAGAAAAACTAAAATCTATGCTCACAAAAGCTGTCCTTCCCTAAAATCTATTAGTAATAGTAACTAGCTCAAATTTTCCAGTACATTTTATTTACTTACATGTTTAGAAGATTAAAACTGCACAGTATAGAGAGCTAAAAACAAAAAGTGTATCTTTGGTTCAGTTTTCCTCAAAATACAATCAGTCTTTTCTTGTTCCCAAAATTAAACAAAGGCATTAATGGACCTTTAGTATTTAACTATTCAAAAGGCATGTATACTTTCCATTCAATGAAAAGGTTTAAAGGCTTATAAAATTATTTCAGATATTTACTCATATTTATAGTCACTTACTGGAAATATGTTATCAAAGAACAAACACAAAACCTAATAAGCTTTCTTTTTATGTCAAAGTAATAAAAATTTACCCAGTCTTACCTCAAATAAAAGAGCTGTATTTGTTCAGAACCATCATCAACCAAATTTAATTTTAATCTTGTAAGTTACCTTTAAAAAAAAAGGGAAGATGATATCAATGCTTTGATTTTTAAACATTTCTTGGCCTAAGTTTCAGTGTGATGAAACAATATTCCACAGACACGACCTATGGGTAAATTTAAAAAACAGCTCATCCACACACTACCTGTACATTTTAGGTTGCAGTTATTTCTTATCTTAACATCTATCAGTCTTTGTTTTCCTTATCTTTTGCTTGCATGGACTAACACTAGCGATTAAGGCATTGAATTTTTTAAAAAAATACAAAAGATTTACATCTTTGGACAGATTTAAGATAATGATTTTGTTTTTATTTGCTTGATGTGAGGCAACACCAAAAAACAAAGGAAAAGTTTACCATTTGTTAAAGACTGCAATCTTAACACTTCTCTCTCCATCTAGAAATACCTTTTAAAATTATGAGCAATTGAAAATTAACTCTTCCAGGAGAAATTAGTGAAGTTAAAATGGCCACTGGTTACTTTAAATTTTTAAACTCCAAGTTATTTGATCTCACCAAATGGGATATTAGCTTTGTCTTTTAGGCACGTCTATAACACGCAGGATCTACGACATTTATTCAGTTTCAAACCAGGGTCTTGACCATTTTCGGTCTCTCCCTTCCCCCATTACTCATGTAAAAAGATCTTATGAGGTTAAACTGCCAGCAATTATTTTGCATTTCACTATTCAAAAATATTCTGAAATACCAGATTCAGAATACTCATTTTAAACCACTTTCCGTATTGAAAAATTTCAAAAGTGTTCATTTGAAAAAACAAAACAGACACCTTAAACAACAGTGTCTGTAAAATCAAGATATGCGCAACTGATGTAATGTAGCACTACATGGATGCCATTCGGAAAAAAAAAAAAAAAACACTTATCCTGTCAAAAATACCCTCAGAAATACGGGCGATTACAGCAGTATCTTTGATCTTCTACGTATTGTACTGGGTAACTCTGTCCAACACTATTTTTACGGAAATCTGCACCTTTACAACACACAAGACCTACCGCAAAATGAAGACAAATATATTCTAAAATGCACAAAGGTTTTTTTGCATTTGTGGTTTGGTCACACCACGGAACTTCAATTCCCTCTCAAACCATTTTGCAAATTCGTAGGCAGAGGATAATGCGAAATGTTTGAAACCGATATACGTTACTAAAATACTGTTCCGTTTGAAGAATATCTAGATTTTCGTGCATGCAACAAATGCAACAAATATGGCTCCTCTTCTTCGTCCATTACCGAGAGCAACCCTACTTTAAAATTTACACTGCGAGAAAGTAACTTCACAAAGAGATGCGGTATCAAAATATGCCCCCTGGAAAAGTTTTGTCGACCGTGGCTTGCGATAACATAGATGATTCCTTCAAAATAATAAAATCATGAACTTCAAACTTTTAGAAGTCTAGGCACTGACCCAAGTACGTTCTAGCAGTCAGGTATGCTAACTTACAGATAACGGCTCCTTATGACCTTTCCAAAAGTATCAAAACATTCCTCAAACATCAGAATGTCAAATAAACTCGGCAGAATAAACTGCATTAAGCAAACGTCATCATCCAGCACCGTCATTAAAATCTATTCCCATTAAACGGCCTTGACATTAGAGTAAACTTGTCTTCCTAATTTTTGAAATACGAGACGCCCTCCTCCAACTTGCATTTTAAAAGACAACCGTAACGTCATCAAGGTTTTAATAAGCAGCAAGTACCTGATCATTTGTTAACACTGCAGCCGTTTTCAAAATCAGCTTTGAAAGAGTTAAGAGCCAACACCCAAAAGAAAAAAAAAAAAAAAACACACAAGTTTTATTTTTCTTTAAACGTAGCCAGGGTGCCATTGTTCTTTCAAGTTCGACCATCAAGATGAATTCCCACCTTACCGGAAAGAGATTAAAAAGCTCCCCCGTTGGAAAACCTGAAAGGGATTTTTTTTGTTGTTGTTTTTAACCCTAAATATCAAAACCACTCACCAGGGCAGAAAGGGGCTCTGCGCTCGCGGTCCCCTTCGGGCTCCCGCCTGCAGTCACCCGCCGCCACCCCGTCCCCGGCGGGGCCAGTCCCAACCGCGAGGCCGCCCCGCTGCCCACCGCAGGGTCCTGATCGGGGTCCCCGCGCCACCCGGCCCCGGGCCCCGCGGCGCCCCGGTGCTTCCCGCCCGGGCAGCCAGACTACGACGCCGACGAGGCTTCCAGAGAAGCGGGCGGAGAGGCCCAACCCGCCACCCCCTCCTGCTCGCGTGTTCAAGGACATTTTGCTTTTCCTCCCAAGGACAAAGGACAATAAAAGGGGCCGGGGAGCCACTCACCGGGTCGGAGCGCGGCAGCCGGCACTTGGAGGTCGCCCGCACACGATTCCCGCGCGGGGCCTCTCGCCCGCACCGGCTCGAGCCGCCGGGGCACCGGGCAGCCTCTGCGGACGATGCCGCAGCGGCGCTTTCGGCGTCGCGGGCCCGGCCGCTCCGGGCGCCTCTGCCGTGAGATCCGACCCCGGCACGCGGCCGATCGCATCTCAACCGCGGCCGCTTCGCCGCCGCGAACCTGCGGGTCGCCCGGGCGCAGCCCCACGCCAGCCCGCGGGCCCCGCGGCCGCATCGGAACGCCTGACAGCTCGGGGTGCTGCTGCCTCTCCGGCCATCTTGTGCCGTGTGTGTGTGGTGTCTCTCTCCCGTCTCCTCTCTCGGCTATACTCCCTCCTCCTCCTCCCCCCCGCCCCACACACCACACAACATGGCCTCTTCGCTGCGGCGGCGGCTGCGGCGGCGGCAGGAGCTCCGCGGCGTTTCTGCCCGATCCCCTCCTCCACACACTCGCCTCCCGCCTGCAGCCCCAGGTCCCAGCGCGCACGCGCGCCGCCGCCCGCCCACCGCGGCCATTGGCTCTGCACGCTTCCTGCCACGCCTTCCCCGGAGCGGCCTCACGTACGCTCGCTGGGCTCTCCCTTCCTCCCAACAGCTGCTCCGATGCTATTGGTTAGTTCTGACCCCACCCCTTCATCTTCCTCCGCGTCGATAGGCTTGCCTTAGTGTCATTCACTTTCCGTAGGGGTTTCTAGTTCTCTTGAGGGGTCCAGGTCCGCGATTGGCTGGTGATTAAAGGTTTGGTTTGAAGCCGTTACTTAGCGCCCCGCCGCGCGGACCCCTCAGGGCCGTCTGAGGGGGTTCCTGACGTGGTATCCAGGCCCGGATTACTAGTCCAGTGCCCTGGAGCTAAGGCTTCGCCTCTGGACAAAGCTCGGAATTCTGTGCTTCTGAATTCAGGTTTTTGCCTTTTTTTTTTTTTTTTGAAGGAAAATGACTGACAGGCTGATGAGCTCACAGGACGTAGGTTCGTAGTCCTGGGGCAAGCAGCCATCTCTCCTCAGCTGCAGGACTCCACATTCTTCTCCTAAGCAACCAGGCCCTCCCGCAGAGGCAAGAGCCAGAGCCGGTGGCTTCACAGCCAGCGCATGCGCTGAGCCCAGAATCGGCCTGGAGGTGCTCGCATTTGACGCTTTGTGAGCGCCCTGTCGCCCGTGCGTCCGAGGCGGCCTGCTGGTCTGTCCTGGTGCCCTGAGCCCCGGATGAATCAGGAGCTCGTAGCCCCGGCCGGGGTTATGAAACGGGTGCTTGGAACCCGGACTCTCACAGTCCACCCGGTCTTCTCGCGGAGAATCGGGCAAAGCAAAGTTCGTCTCCTTGAAGCAAATCCCCCTTTTTTCGTTGCGTCTTCCGACTTCGATCTCGAGGCAGAAGAACACGAATAACTGAAAAACTAAATTGTCCTGAGTTGAGTGGCAAAAGGGGAAGAAGTGGCTCTCTCCCATGGCCAGCATTTTAAGAAATCGCGCTTTTTTTTGGCAAGGGACCCGGAGAAAAGGAAAGGAACCCCAGATACCCCTAGTTTTAACTTTTTTTGAGGAGAGGGGTCTTCAGGCTAGGTGAGAGCCTTCTTCGGTTCTCTTGAGACCCTGTCCCCGGGGTACGATGAAAGGATGTGGAATTACTTGCAGCCCCAGGAACTAGTTGAAATGACAGCTGTTGATCGGCTTGGCTCCACGCGGCGCCAGCTACTTAGGGCACAGCTAGGACGGGACCCCGAGTCCCCGGCCTTGCAGCCCGGAGGTCCCTTCTGCGGGGCCTGGCCGCGGCCCTTGGCAGGACAACCCGCACCCTTCCGTGGGCTGGAAGAACGCTGCCTGCACGGGAGGGGGACTTTCTCCGCCGAAGTTCCGGGCGCCGTCCAGCCTTGGACAGGTAGGCCCGCCGAGGAGGCTGTTTGCTCCGGGGGAGCGTTCCACCCGGGACCCTCTTTCCCTCCATCTTCCTGGCGCGTTTGTTGCTGCGCCGTCGTGCCCTCCCGTTGTCCCTTCTTACTGCCAACTACCAGGCATCCATCGATGACTCTGCGTTTCCAGGTTCGTCACCAGGTTCCTTCAGGGCCGGCAACGCAGGCCTCAGGGGGCATTTGTTAAAAAGTAGTAAGAGCTGAAAAGCTTCGCCTCAGCGGTGTTCCGGGCGCTGTTCGAAGCCCTCTCTGTAGAGTAACTCGGTCGGTCACTCAAACACGCCAGTGACACACGATGATGACCTCCATGTATTATCTCTATTAAGAAGCTGGCACACGAGGAGTTTGATTTGCCCAGGTTCGCGTGGCGAGGCAGTATTGGAACCGCGGAGCCCGGGTGGTCAGGCCCCAAACCCATGCCTTTCTGCGCCTCCGGGTTTCTTTTCTGAAGACTGGCCCCTTGCAAAAGAGGTTCACTTGGGTCTTCTGTTGGGGGGAGCGGCCTGGTTTGCCAGCTCCTCCCCGCCCCCCCTACTTCACTGAAGTCCTCTACCTTCAGAATCGGGCCTCCCTCCAGGGGGAAGTGTCGGGTCCTTTCTAACTGAATTCCCAGACCTTGGCCCCGTCCTGTTGCCACCCGGGAACCATCTAGCTGTCCTGTTTCTCCTTGGCTTGTGAACACCCGCAGTTCAGCTGTGGGGCGATGCCCCCTGAGTAAGCATGCGCCCTGGGCGGCTTCCATGCATCCGCTTGCTTTTCCCAAGCTTACACACCGCACATGGACCTCTTCAGAGAAGGCCCTCATCTGCCACATGGAAACTTGATTCTCCATCACACATGACAGTCGTGACTTCTTTGGCCAAATCTTTTCTGTGTCTTCAGCCATCGCTCTTTAAAGCCAGACTGGCTTTGTCCCGGATTAAGAGCACCTGACACTTGGCAGACCACATCCGATGCCTCCACAGCTCCTTTCCGTGTCAGGTGATCTGCCAGTGAACCCAGAGGGGATCTGGCTCCTATTTCTGCTGTTTCTTTGCCGGCGAAAATGAGGAGCAGAACCCTTAGCCTTGGCTCACTCACTTTAGAGGCCAGGCCTCTGCATGGGCTATGAGTACTTCTTGTCCCATTTCATTGCGTCCAAGAGAATATTTCTGGAAGGATCTGTTTACGCTGCTCATCTCCAAGGAGACCTGAGAGGGAGGTGGGGAATAGCAGTGAGTCTAAGAGCACTCTTCACTCTATGCCCCTTTGTGACTTTGAATTTTGAACTATGTGAATACATTACCTATTTTAATGAAAGAAAAGAAAACTAAACTCATGAACTGAAAGCTGACTGCACAATAAATACCTTTAACTTTTTTTTTCTTCACGAAATAAAGGTCCCACAACACTCAGTACCTCCAGGAGTATAACCAGCCCCTGAAATGTCCCTGGTTGATGAAAAGGATTCCTGGTGCATAAAATGGGGGAGCAGCTTCCGTTCGCCATGTCACGTGGCCTCCAATACTGCAGAACAGGGCTTTCCACCATGCTCTGTGCTTCCCTGCAGTTCCCCAGGTCTGCTCCCCCGTTTCTGCCCGCCTCTCCTCCGCTAGTGATTAAAGAAGAGGCAGAGATGTCAGCGGGTCTGCTTCTCTCCTGTTTCCAGTCCGTTCTGTCCACCTTTGGCCAGGGTGTCTCCCTTAGAGAGTCAGCCCAGCTCATTATAGAGGCTCAGTGAAAATCCAGGATGACCTTGACTCATGTCAGAGACACAGTTTTCAAATATAGGCCTTTACAGCTTCCTGCAGCTCTGCTGCTCTTTGCAGCTTCTCTTGCTGCTCATACTCCGCTTGACTTACACACAGACTGTCTTATTTCTGGATACACCCTGCTCCTTCATGGTGGCAATCTTTCTTTCTTTTTCCCAGGGCACATCGCACACAGGATTGAAGCCCATTTGATACTCAAGTTACGATCTCCAGGCACAGTTATGGAGCTTCTTCTCTTTACCAGGTACTATTCTAGAAACTGGAGATACTGCATGGACTGGGGAACCTGTTCTCATGGAACTTACATTCTAATGGGGTGGGAGTCCACACATCGGAAAATTCCAGGTAGTGGTAAGTGTTATGACGTTGGGAGCCTAATTTCAGTTGAGTAGTCAGGGAAGGCCTCTCTGAGGAGGTGGCCTTTAAATTGAAACAGAAAGGGCACAAAGGAAGTCGCTATGTGTGTGTATATCTGCATGTGAGTTCCAAGAGAAGATGGCAGATGGTATGCATGCAACTAATTTTGCTCCACTCCCAAACTGCACTAAACATAGACGTTCTTTTTTTTTTTTAAGTCATAAGCTCAAAAAGAAATGTTAACTTAAGTCCCTACATAATTTGAAATTTGATTTTCTTAGAGTACTGATGAATAATTATTTTTGCATTGGCCAAGCCTTTGAGTTCCAACGTAATCTTTAGGCCTCTCAGAAAAATGCACATTCCACATATACAGCCTTCATATAGTTTTGGAGGTTCACAGACACCCCCCCTCCCCCGCAAGCCATGCAAGTACTTCAAGGTAGGCATGCATCTTATCTCATGTCGTACTTAGCATCTGAACTCTAATTTCCATCTTGAAGCCAGACTGTTTTCCACTAGCACATCTTTCATTGCAAATGCTGTTTCTCTTTTACTCAGAAACTATGAAATTTCAGAAGGGAGTATAAGGGAACTTATGCTTTCCCAGCCAAGATGTACACATCCACATGAAACAAAGTAAAAACAGACCAAATACAAGAAACAAGGATTTTTTTTTCTTTAAGACATGAAATGGCAGGTAACAAAGGACCATGATTCTTGAGTACAGAAAACAAATGAGGCAAGCTTACTTCCTGGATTATGTTTCCAGGCTTCAGTTCCGGGGGTGGGTAACTTGGGCAAAGTCTAGCAATCTCCCTGAGTTGAGGAGATGGAGCTGGGAATCCAGAGGAGGCAAGGTGGCTAGAGTTACCAGGACAGAGTACCAGAGGGAAGAGATCATGAGCCCTAGAAGAAGGGAAAAAAATAAGATCTTTACTTCATAAATATTAAAAAGTCTCCTCTTTGAAACTGTTTTTAAAAATGGGAAAACAAGCCACAGATTGGGAGAAAATATTTGCAAATCACACATCTGACACAGGACTTGTATCCAGAATATGTAATGAACTCTTTAACATTCAATAACAATAAATAAACAACCCAATTTTTTTAATGGGCAAACATTTCAGAGACAGTTCACCAAGGAAGATATACAGATGGAAAATAAGCACATGAAAAGATGCTCAATATTATTAGTCATTGGGGACTAAGTAAAACCATAGTGAGGTATCGCTACACACATAGAAAGTTGAGAATTTAAGAAAAACCTGCTAGGTGGTGAGGGAATGGAACAACTGGAAATCTCATTCATAGTTTGTTGGTGAAAATGCAAAATGGTAAGGCAACTTTGGAAAAGTTTGGTGGTTTCTTGTACAGTTAAACATACTTACGCTATGACTCTGCCCTTCGGTATGTACCCAAGTGGTATATTTATAAAATGGAATACTGTTCAACAATTTATAATGAACAGCTCTTGCTACATGCAACATGAATGAATCTCAGAAATAATTTTGCTTGAGTGAAAGAAGACAGACAATATGATTCCATTTGTATAAAATTCTACACTGGCTGATGGGGCTCAGTAGAGATAGAGTGCCAGCCTGCAAACCGAAAGGTCGCCAGTTCGATTCCCAGTCAGGGCACGTGCCTGGGTTGCAGGCCAGGTCCTCAGCTGGGGGTGTGCAAAAGGCATCCTAATGATGTTTCTTTCCCTCTCTTTCTCCCTCCCTTTCCCTCTCTCTAAGAATAAATAAAATGTAAAAAAATTATAAAAATAATTCAAAAATTAAATTCTAGAAGATGCAAACTAATAGAAAAAAGGACGAATTATTTGGTTGTCTGAGAATGGGAAAGAGGGTGGAGAGAGTTGGGAGGCAGTGATTTCAAAGGGCATGAGGAACCTTTCAAAAGTAATGACTATGTCCATTATCTTTATTGTGCTACGGTTTCACATATAAATTAGCATTTCAAAACTTATCAGATTGCATACTAAATATGTGCAGCCTAACGTGTCAATTCTGTCTGATAAGCATGTTCCTTTAAAAATTTCATGAATTTGCCCTGGTTGGTGTGGCTTAGTGGACTGAGCAGCAGGCTGTGAACCGGTTCGATTCCCAGTCAGGGCACATGCCTGGGTTTGCGGGCTGGGTCCCCGACTGGGAGTATAATGAGAGGCAACCAGTCTCTCACACAACAGTGTTTGTCTCCCTCTCCATCTCCCTCCCTTCCCCTCTCTCTTAACAATAAATAAAATTATTTGGAAAAACAATCGCATCAATTTTCTTGTTCACGTATTTTGTGATGCAGCATCCTGGGACAGTGGTCGTGCTCTGAAAACATTTGTTCCTGTTTCACTGATTTTTCTCAGCACACATACATTTTATCCTTTGGTTTATAAAAGGTTTCTTTAAATAGTTAACACTTCATTCAAAATTCAAAGGGTATACAGTGAAAAGCCTCTGACATCCACCCCAAAGCTCACTCTGAAAGCAGTTAATGTATGTAGTTTCCCAAGTGTACTTCCAAAGACATTCCAGGTTTTCTTATAGGAAACACACTACTAAAATGAATATAGAGTGTTTGTATTTCATCTGTTGGCTCAAAGTTTGCAGGATCAGGGCATGTTCAGTATCAGACAGACTGATTCAGTCCTTCCAAAGCCATGTTTTCAGGACACCTGCCCCTCTAAAAATATGACCATCTATTTCCTGTTTTTCTCACACGGACTCCTCACCTCTTGTAGCTCTTAGTACCTGCCCACATCTTCAAGTAGGAGACCATTCTGCAGAACCAGCTCATGCAAACTGCTGTTTGCTCTCTTTTAAAGTGATTGCTTTCCCTCCTCGGAATTTCTATGACTTAATGGCTGTGCTATTCAGTATTCAGTTGGCTCTTATCAGAGTTAATATTTGTCTGTTGGTATACAGGTCACATGTCCCTAACTAGACTCCACGAGGCTTTACTGGAAGTAGAGGCTTTGACTTAGACTTTGTTTATCACTGCATAGCTGTAGATGCTCAAATAACAGCTGGTTGGTACTGTATTAAAACTACCCAACAGACCATCAAAATCCCCACCAACTGTAAATCGAATTCCATTGAACAGATTAGGATAACTTGATATGGACTGAGCTTCAACATGATTTAGCCAAAGTAACTCATCACAACTTAATGTAGTTTTAATATAAATATAGGTTTCTATTTGATAGAGTTCTTTAAAAGTAGGACACACCCTGCATGTTGGTGGTCAAAAATAGATCTTGCCCCTGGCACTCTTGAGAGAGTCTGGAAGGCTGGCATGTTATGCAATTGCCCCTAACCGGCCAGCCAGAAGTATCTCTATCCTGAGAACTCCTTGGTATTTAACTTGAGCCCTTAGTGTGCAGTAGGACGATGCCTGTACATGTCTTTTCTCCTTAATAGTTGTAAACACTAGGAAGAGACTGGGTAGGGGCAGAACAGTCCCAAGCAAAGCCCACGGGCCTTGGCATCAGCTTTGGAATCCAACCTGCACTTGACCGTTGCCTGGTATCTGATCCCAGCCAGGTTCCGAACCTTCCCTACGGACAAAAATATGGCTCACCGTCTCAGGTTCTCTCTGCTCTGAGATTCCGCTTTCATTTCCTGATGGCCATAGCGGCCCTGGGACATATGTCCCCTGCTTGCCTAGACCAAAAAGATGGCAGCCATTCTGCTAGACTTGAAGCCATCCTAGGCCACACAATGACTACAGCCTTTACTCGGGCAGAACCCTCCTCCCCCCAAAAAAGAAACTCACCTTGAGTCAGTTTCTTACTCAAAATTTTGACTGTCCTTCAAAATTGGCCTCCTTTAGTTCACTGTCCAGGGACATGGCATAGTTGCTTTTGCATTTTGTGTATCATTTGCAGTTGCTGTGTGTTAGGCACTTGCTCTGCCCTAGTGGGAATGGAACTCCCTCTCAGTTGAATCTTGAGCAGAAAATTGAGAAGAGCTGTGTCCGGATTGTTGGAGAAATAATGTTCCACAAACTCCCCAAGCCTCCGGGTTCTTTTCTTTCTGGAATCTGGCCCAAAAGCCTGCCCTTTTCTGAGTTCTAACCAGAGCAGGTTCATGTAGCCTACAACTGAAGATTAGGTTCTCTTGTTTATCCTCCCCGTTAGACTTTGGACACTTCAAGGGGGTGTTCTGTCCTTTCATCCTTGATGTCTCAGGGCCCCTCAGCGCTTGCTGCATTCCTGTCTTGGCCATCGAGGCAGCCCCCTGCTATGCAGGATCACGGAGAATACAACACAGATAGGTACTAACCACCTCGTCTTTGAGGATCTGTTGCTAAGTCAGGTGGCAGGATTGGTGTTTATGAAATGAATGTGACCGATAAAAACCAGAATATGGACAAGGATCCTATCAGGGGCTAAATAGTAATGACTCTGTGAAGTCCAGAAATGGAAAAGATCAGACTGGGTGAGAATTGCCTGCAAGAGTTTCTTGGAGAAAAGGACTTACCCTGAGCTGTGAGGAGCTGCATGAGCAGAGGCAGATAGATGCTCTGTAGGGAATAGCAGGGTGATTAGTTATCCATCCCCCAACGCCCTGCTTTTGAAAAGTCATACTTTTAAAAGTTATATGTCGATATAGCAGCTATTCATACGCGAATAAAAAGAAGCAGCAGCAATGGAAAGCTAGCCTCAGACAGGTAGATAGAACCAGCAAACTATATAATACATGATCTGCTTTGCTTAGAAGCTATGGGAGACAAGCAATACTTCATACTGAGCGCAGTGCATGCATTTAAAAATTAATACCACTGATCACATAGGGAAATTGGTTTCCAGCACGTGCAACCTCAGGCCTGGAGGTCAGAAAGTATTACGTGTGACAAGAACACATTGAAGGGTAAAGTCGATTTCATTGGCTAGCTCCTCCTTTGGACACAGTATAAAGGTATGGGGAAAAAGAGAAAGGCGGGATTCTAAGAGCTAATATTTTCCAGTGTGCTTAGAAGTGGGGAGATAAGTAAAGCCCAGGAAGTACGGGCAGCGCTACAAGAAAGATCGATGCTCAGGGCGAAGACTCTAGAGGTGAGCAGAAGCCTGAAGGTTAGAAGAAAAAGCTGCAAGGTTGGATTAGAATTAAACTCAGCAGGCAAGGTTTTACTGCAGTCGGGAAATGTGACAGGGCTGCAGTGTTAACCTGTTCTTCGCCAGAAGTCTCCGGTTCAGTCTTTCTGTTTAAACTGATGATAATGGGAAAGGGATTTCCTTTAGCACAGTTACCTTTCTACCCCACTATTATATAAAAATAAAGCTTAGGAAAGAAAGCTACTTAGAGAAGCCCCTTAACCCTTCTTTCTCTTCTGTATCATTATAGAACAATTGAGGAAGTCTCATGTTCTGTTCGTTTAAAGGTTTAGTTGGCTATATTACAGATACAGACCGTGAGTGTGGTAGTCACGAACATGATCTACAGCTGAATTTCCCTCCAAAGAGGAAGCAGAAGAGAACCCTGGAGATAAGAAGGACCTGTGTGGTGTTGGTGGCTGAGAGCAGAGGGTAGTATTTTAAATACCCGAGGAGGAAGGAGTTGAGCGGATTCCCAGAAGGACTGAAACTGTGGTGCTGTGAATCAGCAGCCTCTCGGCATAAGAAAAAAAGAAGCTTTAGAAGAAGCTCCCACTCCTGAAAGTCAAAAGGGTACGTACCAACTGGAGAGATTTACCACAGGGCTGAGGATGGAAGTGGATCCCTCAGGCTCTGCAAGGGGAAGACGCTTTCATGACTGGGGAGAACCTAGGCTCACTCCAAAGGCTCAAAGTCAGGAGAAACTGGCTCCCACGTGTGATGGGCAATTGAACATCCATGGCGCTATTTTGTGAGCATTGAGGCTGTCTGTAAGCCAGAATCATACAAAGGGTGACCTGGCCTTCGTGATCGCACTTCAAGTGGTACCTGGACTCTACAGATAGATCATTTTTCCAGGATAAGCATGAAGGGTCAAGAAAATGAGAATAGAACCCTTCCCCCCAAAGGTTTCTTAGGTGATAAGGCAGGTATATCTGTGACACACTGAAATACATGTATACCAGCAACACTTTGCGTGAAATTGTATTTGCTTTTTAAAAGTTGTGACAGAGTACACATAATAAAATTTACTGCCTCACCCATTTTTAAATGTACAGTTCAATGACAATCAGTACATTCGTAGTACTGTGCTGTGCTGTCACCACTTTTTAAGGGCTCACGAAGCACTTCCGGATTTTGTGGTGCATTTGGTCGTCATTGAGAACATTACTTATGGCTGGTCAGGAGGCTGGGAAACGCCTGGGAGTGAAGTTCTAGTTAGCAGATTCCTGGCTGTGACTCTAGTGTTCCTGCTGTTCCCTGGGCCTGGTAGGGGCTGTTAGCCCAGGGCTGGGCCATGGCAGCGTGACTGTGTACAGCTCAGGGTCTGTCACCTGAGAAGCAGGATCACCGAGGAGTTGAGAGCACGGAGCCAGAATGCAGGGTTCTGAATGGAGGCTGTGTGACTTACTGGCTGCGTGACCTTGAGAAGTTTGCTTAACCTCCTGTCTTGTTTAAATGGAAGGTCACAATAGCTACCTTATTGAGTTGCCCTGAGCGTTCGTGAGTAAATATATAAAAACCCTTAGAACAGGACTTGATATGTCTTAAGTGCTATGAAAGGGCTATTATTATTATTATTATTATTATTGGAGAGAAGGGAGGGAAGAAGAAAGGTGGTAGGTGGAACCAAGGTGATGTTTCTGACGTTCAGGCTTGAGAGAGATGGAGCCAAGTCAGCACAAGAGAGAGGGGTCAAAACGGAACCAAGCCAGGGTAGCAGTGATTTCTCTCTATGACACAGTCCCTTTGGAGGGGCATCTGGAAAGGTCAAGCATTGGCCCCTTTGCACTCTGAGCTAGTAATGACAGTCACAAGGACTCACATTGGTCTCACTCCGAATTCTTAGCAAAGCAAATAGGTACAGAAAAGAAAAACAGAATGGGTTGCTGTAGGTCTTGTAATTTCCTTCCAATTCTGTATATAAATGCTTGAGGGCGTGTGCAGCAGAGAGTCCACAGAACAAGGCTGAGGCAACGGGCAGTCCTTAGAAAGGCCTGCTTGCAGGGTTAACCCTTGGCTAGCATCTGGGAACTTAGATTTCAGGAGGGTCCCAACCATTCCCAGAACTTCTAACAATGGCTCACTGTGCCTAAACTATCTGGACAAAAATATAGTTCACGCTTTCCTTCTGGGAGTCTGGAGTTTGGGTGCATAGTAGGCATAGGGGAGCTTATGGGACTGACCCCCAGTAAAAATCCTGGGTGCGGAGTTGATAATGAGTTTCCGTGGTAGACAAGATCTCACACATGTCACAAGTCATTGTGGGGGGAACTACATGTGTTCTGTGTGGCTGTACTTGGAGAGGACACTTGCAGGCCTGTGCCTGGTTTCTCCAGACTTCACCCCAGGCACGTTTTTCTTTTGGCAGATTTTGTTTTGTATCTAAAGTAGCCTTGAATGGGAATCACTTGTATACTTGTGACTAACTACTTATGATTGACCATTTGCTATTTCAAAAGCAAAACAACAAACAAACAAAACAGGTCCAAAACAGGACTTCAATCTTTACTTTGATACTCCAAATTTTCCATCATTAGATTTCACCAAGAAACCCTTCCTTTCATTTAGCTGTTTGTGGTATTATTCTGTGGAGTGACAAGACATTTTCAAATGTCTATGCAGAGATCTAGAAAAAAAGGTCTTCTTGGGCACCTTCTACTGCTGAACACATGGCAAGACAAAAATTCTTTCAATCTGTTAAATTCCTGGTGTTTTTTTATTTTTTTATTTTTTTAACCTAATTAAAATGAACCTCTCCAGCTTATTGTAGTTTTGTCAGAGGGTGAAATGTGGAGAAACTGAATGCTGGATTTCTGCTTCCCTTTCAGCAAAGGTCTCCAAAACTCCTGACCAATCCTAGATTGTGATTCTGAGTGAGAGACCCTCGCGGTTGCTGTGGGCATTCTAAACACCTTCCCTTGGTGAGTCGGTAACGAGAACATAATGGGCATCTTCAAATGATCTCACCGAGAAACCCGCTGGTTGCTTTACAAGTGTATCTTTAATGTCTGAGTTTCCAGGCCATGATTTTTGTTGAATTACAAGAATGTCTGTTTCTGTACTTGCTAAGCCAAAAAAATCAAAATGAGAAGTTGAACCAATTTCCAAGACTTTTTTCTTCATTAAAAACAAACAAACAAAAATATGATACATGCTTCCACGTTGTGTTAGTCCCCCAAGGCTTCTGTAACAAGGTAACTACCATATAGGCAGGGGACTCACCCACACAAATTTATTCTTTCGTAATTCTGAGGGTTAGAAGTTTGAGGTCAAGGTTTTGGCAGGGCTGGTTCCTTGTAAGGATTCTGAGGAAGGGTCTGTCCCATGCTTCTCTCCTAACTCGTGGTGGTTGCTGGCAATCTTTGGTGTCTCTGGGCTTATAGAAGCATCACCCTGCTCTCTGCCATCATCTTCAAATGGCGTTCACCCTGCATGTCTAAGTTTCCCCATTTTATAAGGACACCCATCATATTGAGTTAGAAGGCCCACCCTACTCTGATATGGCCTCATTTTGACTAATTACATCTGTGCAGCCCTGTTTCCAAATAAGGCCACATTCGGAGGTACTGTGGTTAGAATTTCAACATATGAATTTAGGGAGGGACAAAGTTCAAGCCATAACCCACGTGACATTTATCTTAGCAAATAACTATGTGACATTGTGTAAGAGATCTACCTTCTCTGGACCTTGGAGTCTTCATCTCTTAGGAAGGGTGATTGTGACTGTTCTTGCTCCCAAGACTGTGGGTCTCCAAGAGACCAAGGATTGGCTTGTCTTACCGAACAGGCTGAGAGGGAAAGAGGTCCAGCTTTACTTTTTCGGTTCAGACAAGCACCTGGAAGCAGAACTATCCCCTTACTTTCCCATCGGTGCCACTGGTGGAAAGACCTTTGTGCTCACTCGCTGCAGTCCTTGCACTTGAGCTTTGCTTCATGACCAGCTCAGCAGCAGCTCCCCACGTGGTTCCATCCCCTTTGCCAGGATGGCGTCACTCCCTCTTCTCTTCCTCCCAGGACAGGAGCAACAGTGGCCGTTGTAGGTTCTCAACATCTGGCTGCATCATCTTCCTCTGATTTAGTGGCACCCTGGCCAACTAACACCTCCATCCTACCTTTCCCAGGCCCTGCCTTACTTTCCCAGGACTAGAAAGGGACAGAGCTTATATTTCAGCCCAGGCCTACATATTACACGCAGACAGTGGGTATTTAACTGTGCACTCAACAGTTTCCCTTATCAGATCTGAAACTCTCCAATCACCATGTTGTCAAAGCTATACATAAAATATTCCTAATTCCTAGAATGGAATTCACTGCAGTCTAACTTTTGGAGCAGTTGATTTCTGTATCCAGTGAACCAGCCATTAGAACATGCTGGCAATGTTGTGCTCACACAAAAACTATGAAAATCTTATACTATATTTAATAAAACTTTACGTAGACTGCAGACTCATAGACAAGCTCTCAGGTCATGGGAACATGGGTTGAGAGGGACCTTTAAATAAAAAGAAGGTGACGTGCCTCCCTGGATATGTGATATAGGAAAGAAATTCAACCCCATGAGAAGATCAATGTGAAGTCAATTTCATGTGTCAACTTAGCTGGGTTATGGTAGCCATTTGTTTGGTCAAACACTAGTCTAGATGTCGCTGTGAAGGTATGTTGTTGATGTGATAAACATTTACAATCAGCTGACTTTCAGTAAAGAAGATTATTCTCAATAATGCCTCAACAAGTCAGTGGAAGCTCTTAAGGGCAAAAATTGAAGTTTCCAAGAAAAGAAGGAATTGAGAGGAGAGAGAGAAAGAGAGAGAGAGGGAAGGAGGGAGAGAATGTATCCTATTGGTCCTGTTTTTCTGAAGAAACCTGACTGATATGATCGAACTCATTCTTAATGAGTTGTGTGAATAAAGGATTTGAGATGAAATGAGAGGCTCAAAACCAAATATTTAGTGATTGTCCACTCCGGGTAGCAGGGAAAGAGAGAAAGAGAGAAAATGGCATTTGACAACTCCAGATAACTTGCTTCCTACTTGGAAGTTTGCCAATAAGACAAAGTCCTTCCAAGAAGATGTATGAAGATTTGGTAAATCTACGTACCTCAGATCCAAAAATGGGATGAATTCTCAGCCTATTTCCACAAACACATGCTTGGGAAATTTCCCCGTAAACAGGCTAAAAGCAGAAGGTGGACTTCTGCTTCTACTCAGTTCTTGGAAAGATGCAATAAGTAGGTTATTCTAGCCTCAAAGGCAGTGGAATGAATTATGGATGACTCAAGGGGAGAACTGTGCAGATAAAAAATGTACGTCTTCTAGGCCAAAAATAAGCTAATTAAATCAAAATCAGAAGGCAAACACTAGAGGAAGGGAACTATTTATTAGTAAGACAGAACAGAACTAATAGTCTTAATCTTTAAAGAGGTCATAACATTCAGTAAGAAAATCCCAATAGATAAATGTGCCAAGGATTCTCCCAACAATTCTCCAAAACAGGTTATATGAATAACTGCGGACATTTGGAAAAAAGTACAATGCGATTCAAAGAAGTACAAACTGAAGGAACAACTGAGATTGCACTTTTCTAGCAAAGGTAGAAAAAAATGAAACGACCCTTATGGTGGTACTGATGGGAATACGTAGCTTATTGGAAAGTAATTTGGCAATACCTAAAAGTCTTGACTTAGTAATTTCCTCCTCTGGGAATCTGCCTAAGCAAGGGTTGAAAACCAAAATGTTTCACTCACCATTATTTAAAATAGCACGAAATTGACATTTCTTACCAAAGTGGACTGGTTCATTCATTTATTCAACTATTATTGAGTCCCTACTATGGGATCATTTCCTGAGACTGCTAAATAATGACTAGTTATTCTAGATGAATCTTCTTTTAAAATATGGGAGTGTGGGTAGAATTTGTATAAATAAATAGATGTACAGTCATCCCTCCCTACATCGTGGTTCACTTATCGTGGCCTCACTGTATCGCGGGATTTTTTTAAAAATTATATTTAATTATATATCGCAGATTTTTTGCTATATCGTGGAATTTTGCGGTACTGTATACGTATGTTGTTAAAGTGACGTAGGTTTAAGAGTGTAGAATATGTTTAAGAACTTAATTAGTGTTTATAGAGGTGTGGAAAAGGTTAATAAGGGAGTGGGAAAGGTTAATAAGGGACTGGGAACGGTTTATAAGTGTGTGGGAAGGGTTTATAAAGCCTTAAAATATATATAAGTACTAAAATAAATGTAAGGTTCCTACTTTACAGATTTTCACCTATCGCGGGGGGGTCTAGAATGTAATACCCGCGATAAGTGAGGGAAGACTGTATATGATCATTCATAAGCGTATATGTGATATGCGTTTATGATATGACTGGAAGACTATACAAGGAACTCATAACAGATAACGTGGTGAGGGGTAGAAGGGAGAATTACTTTTCATTGTACTCTTTTGTACCATCTTGACTTTTTAAACATGAACATGGATTTTGTTAGCGTTTTAATAGTACAGTGTGTATCTATTTTTCATAGACACGTCTTGAGTTGTTTTCAAGTGATTTCATGGGTATCTCATCTTCCTGAATGTGAAAAGCTCTTCAAGGAAAGAGACTGTTTTATATTTCTTTGTATTCGCCCATAGTGTTTAGCACAATTTTGACACATAATAGGCATTCAAAAGTGCTTGAATAGAAAATAATGTAATTCGGTGCTCAAATGCCCTGTGAGTGGAAGTTAAAATCAATTGACTCTGAGTATTGGTTTAATGTTGACTTGTATATTTTAAAGCATATCACTTATATTTTATATCATAGTTTGCTACTCTGCAGTGGGGAAAACAAGATAATCGATGACGTTCTTTAGTGAAATTCTATGTAGAGAAATGCAAAATTCCCTTTTAATTCCTAGGTATCAACCTGTAATCTTAATAGTTAAGTTGACTTAAAGACCTCAATAACAAGTAAGGAAACAATATAGAGACAATCTGAAGGTTTTAATTATTATAAAAAAATAAAAATTTTAATATAGGGATTATGCCTTTGTAAGAGGCTAGGTTTGTTTTTTTATATGTTAGGCGTCTGTAATCTACAGCAAGCAATTCCTTTGTCATCAAACACAGTTTTATTTCTTCTTTATTCTCTACATGAGAAACAAGGAACAAAGTTGTCGTGGTGATAAGCTGGGTTCACCGGTGAATTTATCCCTTTTCTACAGCTTCATAAATGAATGACAACATCAGTTGAAACTGGGACCCAATTTAGTATATTGATTCCCTTCGCTGACTTCACACACACACACACACACACACACCATGGCCATACCCATTTACTTTCATTGCGGCTGAATAAATTAGCTGGCAAACTACCCAAGGAAGTGTATTTCCCTAAATGAAGTTCCTGAAAAGGCAGCTTTTGTTTTTAGTTCCTTTTTGCTCTGCCTGCAACTTCCTATTATGAGACAGTGCATTCTCTGCATTGCATAACACCAGACAGTTGAGGGCTATTCCAGAAGGTACAAACACTGTTCGATACAAAGCAGGGACATGCTTGAGGAAGAGAAGGAAGGCACTATTGAACAGAGGATCTGTTTCCATTTCTGCAGTTCCTAGGTGGAATTGGTCTGACGTTGAATGAAGTCCTGTTGGTAAAATGGCGAACAGAAAAGGCCCCTCCATGAGAAAGCCCAGGCTTGGAGACAGAGGTGTAAATAAGGTCTATTTTACCCAGAGAGTGAAAAGAACCAATTCAGTGAGCAGAGTTCTCCCAGGTGGTTCTAGGGGATTTTGCTGCAAAATTCCGTAATGAAAGGAAACCCACAGGCCTGCTGGAATGCAGTTTGGCTACCTGGTGGGAAAGTGGAGATTTTATTAAACTAGAAAATATAGACTGAGGTCTCAGTACAATAACGGACAGATGACCAATTGCCAATTGCTAGCCTGAGGCAGCAACCAGAAAGGGTGGCCCAGTAAGGTCTAGAGGGTATGCCTTGTCATTGAGGGAGGGGGGACAGAGTGCTGTATTTGTTGTGGCCTAGGCAGTGTTTCCTTCAGTAAGAGGAAGACAAAAGAACAAGAAAGGAGGAAAGAGAAAGAAAATGGAGGCAGCCGTCCATCTCGAGAGACGATGGTGTAGCTTCTTAAGAGTCTATCTGCACCGCCGAGAATGGCTGTGCAGTCCGACTCGGGAGTGACACGGTATCTGTCTCCTCCCGTGTTGAATCGACATCTTGCGATGACGCTGGAGTGTCCTCTCCAGTGAAGCTGAAGCTACAGAGCCTGGGCAGGGTGATATGGAGGGTCTGCTGTTGCCCATGCAGCAGACCCCCCCTCTCTTCTCAGCTGAAGGGTCCAAGGGAAAGACGGAGTCAATACAGCTTGGCTTCAGGTGCGCCGCAGGAGTTGCCGGTGTTGACTACAACGTCAAACCGCCTTAGGGACTCCGGCTCCGGATTTTCTGTCGGGGTTTACTCCCTTAGCCTTTCCCCTGAAGAGGTATGCCGCAAGGCAGCGGAGGTTTTTTGGAGTCAGAGTTTTCCTTCTCTGAGAGGAAGAAAATAGGAGAAAGAGAAAAGGAAACGGAAAAAGACGAAAGATAAAGAAATTCTCATTTCACAGAGAATAAAAGAAGAATGAGCCTAGGAAAAGGAACGAGGTGGAAGTTAACACTTATAGAGGTCATCTCCAGTCCTCCTCTCTACAACCCCAAAGAGGCATTCTATCCCCATTTTCCTGATGAAGGGGGTGCAGGTCCACGCAGCTACGAAGCAATAGAGCTGGACTAGAGCCGGACCACAGTAATTGCCCCTCCTTTCCATGGTGCACACGAGAATGTTCAAGTCAGCCGAGGGGACATCTGCGGGCTATGGTTCGGTCAGTCAGTATAATTTGTAAAGGGAAATCAGCGTGTGGGACATTACGTTCAGAATTGTCGCTGTAACATTGAGTTAAATTTCACCTTTGGGAAAGAGGTAACGAAGGGCATGGAAAAGCTTTAAACTCCTTTACATCAATCCTGAATACATCAGAATGGAATTTACAACCAGTCATAATGACATGCTAAAGAATAGGCCTTTTTAAAAAAAGATTAGTTTATCCTGGAAATGAAAAGCTGAAAACAGGCATAGTGTTCTGTGATTTTTTAAAAAATTATATTGTAAGGACTAGCTGCTATCACAAAGAAAAGGTAACACAGTGTGTTTACAACTGCAGAGATGAATTATAAACACTCTACTTGGAACTTTCCCTGACTCAAAACATCACCTGTCCCTTAGAGCTGATGAAGTGGCTTGATGTGATCTTGTCTAAAAGCACAGGTTAGGGGCCGAGTTACTTCTTTGTTGGTGTTGGCAGTAGTTAGAACTAGAAGGAGCCAGGAAGGACACAGTTTCCAATGCAAGCGTCCTTGGTTTCGCAGAGGACAGGACCATAGTCCCCAGCTCTCCCAGGTTCCACCTGTCATTCCAAAGTCTCTTCGGCCCTAATAGAATCCTCTGGGAGGCATCATTCACTGGGTCCCCAAAACAGCTGTGTCTTCTCACTTCAGGGAAGACCAGTCAGGGGTTCCGTGGAAATCACCTTTAAAGCGTAGCTGCGTCTAAGCACCCTAACTTCCGGCTCCAAGCCCTGCACTTTGTCCTTGTCGTGGCCTGCCTCTTTCCTGGCTCCCATCCTTGGATCTTATTAAAAGTGAAAAATATTGTCCTCTTAACTGGCTAAGGTGAAAACGAGACCAAACCATCATCATAGAGCAAAGAGCTGATTTTTTTAAACTAATTATATTTAACTGTGGTAAAATACACAAAAGAAAACTTACCATTCTTAACCAGTTTTGAATGTGCAGTTTGGCTCAACCATTACCACCATCCTCCTCCAGATCATCTCTCACTGCAGAAACTCTATCCCTTAAACAATAACTCCCCATTGGGCTGAATTTGACTACTCAAGGCAACTCCCATTAAGTGCAACCATTTGGTACTTGTCCTTGCCCTTGGCTCGGTTCACTCAGCATAAGGTTCCTCTATGTTGTAGCATGTGTCAAACTCTCCTTCCTTTTATAGGCTGAATAATATTCCATTGCATGTGCAGACCACATTTGGTTAACCTTTCATCCATCAGTGACACTCGGTTGCTTTGGTCTTCTGGCAATTAAACTGCTTTTTTAAAATTTTTATTTAGTTATTTTTAGAGGAGCAGGGAGGGAGAAAGAAAAAGAGGGAGAGCAACATCCAAGTGTGGCTGCCTCTCATACGCCCCCAACTGGAGACCTGGCCCACAACCCAGGCATGGGCCCTGACTGAGGATTGAACCCACGTCCCTTAAGTTTGCAGGCCAGTGCTCAGCCCACTGAGCCACACCAGCCAGGGCTGAACTGATTTTTAAACTCTTGCATTTGTACCTACATTTTCAAGAAAGTTTCAAAGTCTTTTTCCGTATATGACCTCTCCTATGTATCTTCTTTATTGCAGTTAGGGATAAATTCATAGGGCTATTTTTTTTTTTTTACAGGTTTTGAAAGGGAAGTCTGTCCCAAAAGGTGAGAAACAACCACACAAAGCCATTGCTACCAGTCCATGGTGAGACCTCATCAAAGGTAAGGAGCGTCCAGAGGCACCCAGCTCGGTTCTCTAGGGTAGACTGGGTACTGGGTTGCCCCTGGCACACCGGCGCAGTCTATGCCAGGATGGAGGAGGCAGGAGAAGGAAGGGCTTACCCTAGACCCTGACATTTATGATCTGCTGCCCTGTTGTTTGATCACAGGCGAAAAATCATGATAGGGTCAATGTTGCTCTACAAAACTGAGGCCAGAACACAAATGAGTCCCTTGTGGTTTGTTAGTTAGACCTGACATGTGTTCTATGGTTCAGGCTTACTGAGACTTCTCATAAAGTTTCTGCCAGAGGGACGCCTCTGTTGGGCTAATGATTAGAATACGCAGCCAAGGAATATGACAATTCTTTGATGGGCTCATCAGCATTCGGTCAGTCATTCAGCAAACCTTCTCAAGGCCCTGGTGGGTACTAGCACTCACACATGGGTTGTCTCACGTTGACGTTGCAGGAACCCTCTGCAGCAGGCCCGTGTAGCCACGTTTTATAGGGTTGGTACCAGGTCTGGTGCAGAGGGCATCCTGACATGTGGGCTCTGCATCCGGGGGGCCGGGCTCCACCACGACCAGCTGGGCCGCCTGGAGAAGTCACCTCCCCATTCCGAGTTTCAGTTTCCACATCTCCAGAATCAGGCCAGTAATAACGTCCACCTCCCTAAGGCCGTGGTATGGAGATGGAATGAGGTACAGTATGCAGACTCTGGCCCACTGCCTGGCAGACAGCTGGCCTTTAGTACATCCCACTCATTACTGCACCTATGCATGCATCTCGGCTTACCTGCCCGACAGCCCCGGGAGGCGTATGTTCTCAATATACCCACTCAGGGCTGAGAACACAGTGGCTCAGAGAAGTCACACAACCACGCACGGTCTCGTGTGCCAGGAGTGCGGATGGGGGCGGGGAGGCGGTTCAAAGCTGGTATCTCTCCGACTGCCTGTGGGGCTGGGCCTCCCCAGACAGGAAGCTCCGCTGTCCTGCGGTGATTACATGTGGCTGTCTTGACAGTGACAGGGCGAGGTCCACAAGCGATGCTCAGCGCTAGGAGCGGGACTGGGTCCCAGCAGCGTCCCCAACCACACAGCAGCTGACACCTGGGTACCAAACCTGACCCGCCTCATTTGCAAACCCAACCTGAGACTCTTTCCCTGTCCTTACCGCCCCCTTGTCCCCCTCTTGTCTCTCTCCTCTTCTCTCTGCCTTCCTGCAGCCACATTCTCCCTCTTCATTGTTCCCTAACTTTCTCTCTCCCCTCCTCAGGCGCCTAATTTGGAATGGACCTAAATTATTCTGTGTTCATTAAAGAAGGCGCTAAGTTTCCACGTTCTGAAGTTTTAAAAGCAAATGAATTGAATATTTAAGCCAGGCTTTGAAAAAGCCTCAGCCATGAGTGGCTTGGAGAGATGAAAGAATATATGATAAGGCAAGGAAATCTAGGAAAACGCTAATTGTAGAATCTAAGTGGTACATAGAGGAGTGTTCAATGCATAATTCTTTCAGCTTTTCTGTGTGTTTGGGAGTTTTCACAATAAAATGTCAGGGGGAGAACCAATGGCTTGATATTTGTTACTTTCAACTAAGTTTTGTTAGGAGGCAGCCTGGGACAGTGCACTCAGTATAAAAGAAAAGGTTTCTTGTTCATCCTGGCAGAGCGCATTTGGGGGTTGGGGTCTCAGTGTTGGCATCTCTTTTGGGGGGGCTCAGCCAGGGCTGCCAGTCAGGTGAGGCATTTTCAGACCAAGCCGGGCAGAGGCAGACAGGCAACCGTGGGCTTTCCCGCGGGGGAACCCCTAGCTTCCCCGAGAGCTTTGATTTCAAGGCAGAGGATATGGGAACTGAGCTGAAAAGTAAGTTGCCCAGGTCTTTTCACAAGAGAAGCGGCCAGAGGTGGGAAACCTTGGAGAACCCCGTCCCCCGTCCGCTCCTGATCTGCGAGCCCACGTCGCCCTAAATTACAAGCACTGCCACCGGCGGCATGAGTCCCAGATCCCGTTCAGCCCCGGGGACTGCAGGCCCGCGGGCAGAGGCGACAGTGGCGCGCAGGCGTCTTTGGAAAGGCTCGAGGTGTGTTCCTGTCGCTGCTGCTGCTCCCAGACGTCAGCTGCGGCCCGGAGGCTCCTCCCGAGCTGTTCCTCCGCGAGGCCGTCTGCGCTGTCTTCTGACCGCAGCCCTGGGGAGGACACCGGGCGGGGATGCTCGCCTTGCTGGCCCAAAAAGCGACGCCTGCCCTAAGCGCCATGCCCGCCCGCCCCACGCCGGGCGCGTGAGACATCCCAGAGGGGCCCACACAGCCCTGCAGCAAAAACACGCGGGGCCGGGGTGCTGGCCTGTCCGAGCTGCCGGTCATCGCAGGGCACTGGTCACATAAATGACGGCGACAGAAGCGCGCGGCCCCTTTCAAGAGCGAGAGCGTGCGCTAGGCCTGGACGAGGAGGAGGTTCCGGCTACACTGTTAATTAGGAATGAAAAGAAATATAAAACCAGTGTGGGTGGCCTGTGCCCATTTGTGTCATTAAAAATATGCACCTCTACGGTTATATATGCAGGAATATCTTTAGCTGGATGGACAAGGAAGAGATCATCTCAGGGGATGGAGACAGGGCAGGGGCGGGATGAAAAATCACAATCACTAGATAAAATATGCTTTCTGTATTATTTGGCTTGTTATCATGTGTGTAATTTCTATTAAAAATTTAATTATAGCTAGAGAAAGTAGAGACGAAACCAGACTCTCAAAGCAACAGCATCGGAACCTCAGTATGCAGGCTGCCCAAGCTCCCTTTTCTATCTGACTTGTGAGTCCCAGGTAATTAATTCAACATTGGGCCTGGAGGGCTGGGGAATGGCTTATATCAGATACTGAGGACCCACTGGGGAGATCCCACCAGCCTTCTGCAGTGTCTGTTCTGCAAGCCACACCACCAGGGCCCCAGAGCGGGTTCCCTGGGGCATTCACGGCCCTAATTTCTGATTCCCAGGCACCTGGTGCAGTAAGAGGGGAGGAAAAGAACAGGGGAAATGCAGCCAGGTTGGAGTTTGGAGTGGAAAGTGTGACCAGTGTCAGGCCAGTTGTGGGTGTTTTCAGAGGGGGCTTTTGCAGGATTCTCGGGGGATTCTCGGGGGGTTAGCAAGCTGTGATTTCATACTCCCCAGGACTCTTGACAATGGGGATAGTTGACCCTAGGTTTTGATGACAAGTTGCCTGGGCTTCCCATCCTGGCTCCACCTTTGACTAGCTGTGGGACTTGGGATGTGATAAATTCTCTAAGCCTTAGTTTTTTTCTTATTGAAAAAGTAGGAGGGAGGGTGGGAATAGGGAGAGAAGTCTGCTCCTAGTGATGTCATAAGGTCATTCCAAAAATTAGACTTTCAATAAATGTTGCCTAGTGTCATAAGATCATGGATTCATGAGTCAGACTGCCTGGGTTTAAATCATAGCTATATCATTTAGTAGTTCTGTGAGTCTGGGAAAAGTATTTAATTTCTGTCATGGGCATAATAATAATACCTATGTCATAGGGCTTTTATGAACTATAAATAAGCTAACACATGTAAAATTCTTAGAATAATGCCTTATATATATCAATATTTGAGCTGAGTAAGGTCTTCACCCCACTTTTTCTTTTTAATAATGAGGAACTGTGGCCCAGAGAGGGAGTTGCCCAAGAGGAGACTATTGATTAGTGACAGAGTCTTCTAACTCCCATTCTACAATGTTTTCCACTGCTTACTTTAGACCGAAATGTTCTCTTGTGTTCTGGTATGGCATTAGAAAGAAGTGAGCAAAAATCTGTTTGGAATCAAATAAAATGATATTGAGTTCAAATTCAGCTGTGTGACCATAGCCAAGTTTCTTCAGCTCTTGAAACCTCCTCTTCTTTGGGACTGGGTTGAGGATAATAATGTGTACCTTGTAGTGGTGCTGTGATAAGTGAGCTTCTATGTGTAAGATACCTGGCACCTAGTGTTTCTCAGTAAACGGTAATAGTAATCCCAATTAGTAATAGGTGGTGGTGTAGTAGGATCCCGCATCTGCAGATAGACAGCTTTTATTCCTCACTCTTCCAGGGCTTGCAAGCTGACGCGAGAACTCCCAGTGTGGATAATTATAACTAGACAGATTCGTTTTGGTAGCAGTTATTTTCAAAACAAATGGGAAATGTCAGCATAAGCTCTCAAATGTCAGGGGCAGTAAGTAAGGTTGTTTTCTAAGTTTGGTAGTAATATTTCTGATCAAAAGTGGGTGTGGTGTCATCGGGAAAATGCAGATCAACACCACAATGAGAAACAACTCCACGCCCACATGAAAGGCTAACATTTGAAAGACTTGATGATAGATATCAGGTGTTAGTAAAGGTGGGGCGTCTGGAACCCTCATGCACTGCTGGTCAGAGTGCAGAAGGGTTAGGTCACCTCGGAAAATAGTTTGGTCATTTCTTATAAAGTTAACTAGAACCTTACCATGCAAGTTATCTATTACCGCGGAACAAATCACCCCCAAATTTAGTGGCATTAATCTTTATTTGTTAACCTCTCATGGTTTCTATGGGTCAGAAATTGAGATGGCACATTTTGCTCCACCTCATCTGAACGCAGCTGGAAGACTGAATTTGGGGACGAGAGCTCCTGAGGGGTTCGCTCACATGTCTAATAGATGATCTTGGTGTTGGCTGGGGGCTGTTGTCTGGAATCCTCGCACCTGGCTTCTCCGTGTGGCCCCGGCTTCCTTACAATACTGTGCCTGGGTTCCCAGGGCAAGCCTTCCGAGAGAGCAGAGGGAGAAAGGGGAGGAAGAGGTAGGGAGAGAGAGAGAGAGATCCCTGAAAGCAGGGATCAGATCCATTTTCATTCCCTCACAACAGCTTCAGCTTGATAAGCAACCTTGTCATTCAGCAAGTGAGTTTTCCAAAACGGGTTTGTTAGCCTGTGTGATGGCTAATTTTCTGTGTCGCCTTGCTCTGTGGTCAAGCATTACACTGAAGGTTCTGGGAGGGTATTTTTGGATGAGATTAACATTTAAATCATTGATCTCTGAGTAAAGTGGATTGCCCTCCATAGTATGTATGGGCCTCATCCAGTCAGTTGAAGAGCTAAATAGTACAAAGACTACCGTCCCTGAGCAGGAGGGAATTCTGCCACATGCAACCTTCAGAATTCATGCACAGTCTGTCATTTCACTTGGCAGATTTTGGGCTTGACAGCCTTCATAATCACATGAGCAAACTCCTTAAAATAAATCTATTTATCCACCCACCCATCCATCCATTCCTCCATCCATCCTACTGGTTTCTCTAGAGACCCCAACTAACATAGCTTGGTCTTCTCATAGTCCCAAAGCCATGGAGTTTTTGCTCTTGGTTCATACCTTCAAATGGGAATTTTATGTAAAATATTTCCTGTGATACTTCTTAATAATAGACACCGTGCCCCTGATATACAGCATTTACATAGCAGCTGGGAGGCCTTGGAGCAGGGTGGCCATTCTCTGCAGTTTCCCAAGGAGGATGTGAGCAGGAACCATTACATGGCTCATCGGTAATCTGTTGCGAAGAAGCTGTGCCCAGCAGAGCAGAAGTAAATCTTTCATTACTGGAAAATGTGAATCAACTCAAGTGAAACAGGGTTCTGTCGGCATATAAAACTTAATTATGTTTTTAACTCCATGAATGTGTCCAACTAAAACTGTTTGAAAATACCCGATTTTCAGCATGAACTGACAGAAAATTAATTATAAGAATGCAATGTGTTAAGAAATGATCTGACTGTCTTAAGTGCGTCTTCCAGCAAGGACATGTGCTTTAAATTTTTGTGACAACTCTGCCTCGGAGTTGCTCAGTTTCTTCTTATAGAACAAGTGCTAGAAAATTCTAAATTTCCCCAACAGGAGAAAATAGAGTGGGGGGAAATCCAAACGTGGCCTAGGGTTTCCACCCTTGTGGAGTTAGGAAAAACACTTCAGCCTGAGGACAAAAGCTCCCTTGTTTAAGCACTTCCCCAGCTGCACTTCAACTAAATATATCCTGGGCAGCGTGTTTTCACTTCTCCACCCCTCTCCTGGAGCCAATCGCTTGGTGACAAACAGCGCCGAGGCCCCTAGGGCCTGGCCCTGCCGAGGCACTGCCTTGGTTACAGGATTTCACCTTCCTCCCCAGCGCTGGCCTGCGCTGCTGCTGCCCGGCTTCCCCCAGAGGCTGCAGGGAGCCTCCGCTCAGAGAGGAGGCGGCCTTCAGGGGTTAACTCCGCAGCCTCTGCCTGGAATTCATGCACCACCTGGGCTGACAGCATGAATGACTCATTGTTTCCCCTGCGAACACTCTGAGGAGTGCTTCTCGGTGTCAGTAATGGAGGCAAAGTAAAATTGTTTTTTCCCTTTCAACGTAACCACTTCTCGAAAACTGAATATAGAACTGGAAATCTTATGGGGCAACCGTAGCCAAGGTTACTGCTTGGAGATGGTCTACGGGGACAAAGGGTTTAAATTTACTGTCTACAAACAGAAAGAGGCCTAAAGCCAGGGCTCCTTTTACTTATAGCTTGTGTGCCTGCCCTATAGAATGAAGCAAACTTCGTTGAAACCTCTAACCTGCTTAAATCCGTGGTCGGACTGGATGCAATCCTAGATTTTATATGACTCACAAAATTGGTAGAAATGGAAATGTTAGCAGATGGCTTCCCATAGTAAATGTAGGACGTGTACGCATTGCAGTTTGTGTATGTCTTCCACACTCCTATTCCTCAAGTAGCATATTAATAATCATGCCCCGTCTTCAGTTTTTCTGTCTGGGGCCCTTCCTTGATCTTAGTGAGTGCTCACTCCTTGGAAGTGGGACTGGGAGATTTGCTTGGTGTGGGATCCTTTGCTTTTCATAAATAGATCTCAGTCCAAAAGCTTGAGAGCCAGGCAACAAATTTTTCTGCCTGCACATGTGTCTCATACAACACATTTTCAACTCAAGTTTCTTTGGCCTCCTCCTTCTATTTACCTACATTTACAGGTGTTTAAAGGGAAATATTGAAAAAGAAAGATGTGGAAAAATAAATATAGAAAGGAAAGGGGAAAAGGCCTGTGTAGATTCAGGACCGAGGTTCTCACTCGAATCATGGAGGAGGGTAGCAGACAGCAGAGTGTTCTTCTCATCAAATTAAGTGACAGCCCTGAATAGATTTCAAGTCACTGTGACTTGGAATAAAGACGAGGGCTCTTGATACTGAAAGAAGAGAAGAGGAAATATGCTCAGGGTATGGAGGTTAAATAGGGTGCTTAATAAAATGGCATAATGCCTCTATTTTCATTAATATGAGTCCATTCACATGGCCTTTAAGTTTCTTCAGGAATAGGAGATTGGTCTGGGTTTGGCTGGTTTCATGAGATGTATGGGCTGGCTCTGTCCCGTGGATGGAAGTTCATGTGGATTATGAATCAGAAAGAATCAAAATTACAAAGGGCATGTCCATTTCCTTCAAACCTATGCTGTAATTTAGCAGATTAAGTCTCTTTCTTTGGTCATTAGGATCCTTAAAGTTGGATGTCGAAATATGTGCATTAGTTTTTTTGATGCTACTGAAAACCTGCAAAGATTACCTCTCCATTTTTGTAGACAGGACACAAATATTGCAGCATGCTTAGGTAAATGGCAACGGTCAGACATTCAGTTTCTCCCATCTGACCACCAGTAAATGCATCGTGCTCTGAATGAGTCCGTTTTACATCATACACAGTCTCTTTGCCAGCGAGCTTCTTTAGCTACTGAAGATTTTGTTGTCCTTCCCCCGACACCGTCATCAGGCAGAGCTGTTGAAGTATTTGGAGCACTCTGATGGGGACAAGCAGAATAAGCAGGACCCTGCTATGTGCAGTATGGTTTGGGTCTTCCAACAGAGACTAGAATGTATGTTTGAGGGCAGCTTCTAGGCCGCCCCAATAAGAAGTGACTTACGGGAGTCCCTCTCTATATCGTGGTTCACTTATCACGGCCTCACTGTACCGCGGGAGTTTTTTAAATAGGTGTATTATATTTAGTTATCGCGGAGTTTTTGCTATATCACGGGATGTTGCGGTCCTGTGCAGTAAATACTAAAATAAACGTAAGGTTCCTACTTCGCGGATTTTTACTTATTGCGGGGGTGGTGGTGGTGGTCTGGGACGTAATACCTGCGACAAGCGAGGGATCGCTGTCTTTCCATTTTCTCATCAGAACAGCCACCTTCCCCTTGTCCCTGTTGAGTCTTTTCATCAAAATACAGGTCTCAGGACTTCACCTCTGCTTTAGGGCCTTGCTGGTGGTTGGTGGATTCATTCTGCTCTTCTCAAGTCCACAGGAAATGCAGTTTGCATGGCTGAGAGTCTTTTCTCTCAGTGCATAGACCTCTTCCACCATGAGCTTATTAATAAATGTAAAATTCTCTGACACCATTCCGCTTGGTAACCCTGTTGTATACCTTCACTTGTGTGTCACTGGGCCTGAAAGGAAAACTGCTGGTTCTTAATGGAAGGGAGGATCAGAATCAACTGTGAGGCTTTTTCTAACTGATTCCACCCCAATCACTTCTCTGACAGTTCTACACTTTGGAAAGGACTAATATAGCCAGGGAAAACAAGATCTAATGACTTTAAAACCCCACTCAAGGAGATGGGGACAGATGATGTGAGTCACATGTCATGCTGTCACAGCATATCTGGAGCAGAAAGGAACGCTGTGCCTTGACTCCGTGGTATCGTTCCATACTCAATAATGCCATCAGAGGAGGTGAACACTCAAGACGTTTAGAAAGATTCTCTGTTCCACTAAACCAGGTAGGACACTTGTTCAAACAATGTATGAATAGCTCTCAGCCATCAGACTTTAGAAGGAAATAATTTAAACCCTTCCTTGAGAACAAAAGTTGTATTAAATAAATCTCTGGAATTAAAAACTGTGTAACATATTAAATATGTTTTTATAAAGATTTTATTTATTTTTTTAGAGGGAGAGGGGCAGGGAGGGAGAAAAGAGGGAGAGAAACATCAATGCACGAGAGAAACATCCATTGGTTGCCTCTTGCATACCCCCAGCCAGGGTCCCGGCCCACAACCCACGCATGTACCCTGACCAGGAATAAAACCAGTGACCTTTTGGTTTGCGGAACAATACCCAACCCACTAACCCACACCTGTCAGGGCTTAAATATGCTTTTGTTATCTTTGTTAGTTTTATGTGAGACAGAACATCAGAACCCTTCTACTCTGTATGCACATCAATACTTGCTGGTGTTTTCAGGGGGAGATCATATTTATGTAGACACTCATTTTGTTATGAAAGCATTGATAGCAACAGGACTGATGATTTCCTCTTGTGTATAAGTTTCACAAAATAATTCAAGCATTGTCTATCATATATAAGAGGCTATAGATAATCCTCTAGAAAACCATCTGAATGAAATGATTTTGTGTGTGTCTTCCATGCCTACTGAGTCATTAAGGACCAAGGTCAGTATACAAGTATATGAACTTATCTCACTAGTTTTTAATAAGATCATCATTACAGGAATCTGATTATCATGTGCACATCCAACCCACATCTAGAAAATGGGGTGAAACTGAAGAACTGGCTTAAAGGTGATAATTTGGGAAGTCTGTTTAAGTAGCTGGATTTGAGAGCTGGGAATCTTAACCATTTGCTAAACTTGTTTTTCTTGCCTTTCTTCTTTCCTCCCTTCCTCAAACAACTTATGAATATCTACCATAAGGATCAAAAACTCAAATAGCCATGTGGCCAGAAAGATAATCTAATAAGCAAAGCTCATGGATTTAAGAAAAATGGAAATACACACATTTCATGTGCCTAAAAAACACAGAGACAACTCTTCATTCCCACTGAGAAATGGGCTCTCCCATTATTCTTGAAAAATGCTTTAACCTTGCTTGCTTTCTTTTGGTATTGAGAACTATTTACTCCAACACAGATATCAATGTACACTCAATATAAATGACAACTCATTTATCCTCAGTGGGGAACAATAGGGAGTGGCAGAGGCTGCAGTAAAGTGGAGAGCTTGTGTCCCATGTGAGTGGTCCATCTCTGCACCAGGCACCTGCTGCCATGCGGAAATAGGCCAGGGTTGGGGGCATATTTTACTCAAGAGAAGTCAAAGACCCTGGCTTTTATGTAAATCCAGATTTTAAAATGTCACCTGAATTTAAAAAATGTTTTTTCATGAGAGAGAGAGAAACATAGAGACAAAGAGACAGAGACATTGGTTTGCTGTTCCACTTATTTATGCTTTCATTGGCTGCTTCTTGTATGTGCCCTGCCCGGGAATCAAACCTGCAACCATGGCATGTCAGGACGATGCTCAAAGTAATGGAGCTGGCTGGCCAAGGCTGAATTTTAAAACAAATTATTTACAGGAGCCAAACAAAACAGTTTAGTAAGCTGGATGAGGCCTACTCATCACCAGTTTGAGATCTTAGATCTACTCATCTAGGCACCCTGTTATAAGGTGCTGGGAATGCAAAGGTTTTTTAAGAATCTTTGCTCTCAAGAAATTTATGAAATAGTACTTTAAAAATGACGAGCTTTGTGTGTCCCAATAGGAGAAGTGACCGAGTGCCCTGGTAGCCCAGGAGAGACCGAATCAGAATGAGGTGAATGATTAGTGGAGGGGGTCAGGGGAGGGTCCATAAGGAGAGTAGAGTGGAGCTGTCTTGCTCGTTGAGCCAAGCAAGCAGAAACGAGAGGGAGGTGGCCCAGGCTGAATATATCAGTACGTGCTAAATCACAGTGGCCACCAGCAGCCCAAGCCTTTTGTCAAAGTAGCTAAGGTAGGTGTTTGACAGTCAGGAGATCAGGGGAGGGAAGAGGCCTTCCATCTCAGGCGTCTCTAAGGCTGTGCAATGAAGAGGGATGAAGGAAGATTGAAGACTGAACTCAACCGAACATCAAAGCCAGCCGTGCGTTAGGCAGTTCTGAGACACGTTCTCACGGTCCGGTGCAGCAGGCAAATTCACTCAGTGTCTGTTAGGGATTAGATGTAATTTCAAAGAAACCAGGGAGTAAGAATTTGAATCAGAGTAGAAAAATTTACCCTCCACGTTTGGTAATACACTTTTGGCTTCCTGCTCTTTGGCTCGCTAGTACGGCCTTGGAAAGGGGGGGCCAGTGATGTGAAAAGTTGAATGCAAGTGGTGGCCTGGGTTGTCTCTATATCCTTTGTCAGGGTAAATACAAATCTAAACAAATAAACAAAACTCCCCAGTACAAAAAGAGAAAGAGACACACCCCCTCCCTGTCTTTCAGCATTTACTTTAGAGAGTTTGTGATGTAAATTTTTTCTCTGTCCTTTTGAGAAGTATGTAAACCTTTTCAAAAGCTAAGTAAGCCTCTTGCCAGCTTTACAAGCCAGGGATATCTTTCTTAGTGAGCTGGGAGCCATCTCTTTGAAATGTAATCACCAAGGGAGATAACGTCCCTATTTCCCAGTTTCTGTGGGAGAGCAGGAGTCTAACTTCGATAGGTGCCTGGTTTCAGGTTATAAAAATGTTTATTTTTCCTTCGGACAAACTAATTAGCTAAGAGATACCAGCAACCAATTACCAAGGTGAATTTAGGAAGAACTGTGTGTGAGAAAAGGTGCTGCCAAGTCCTCCTACCCGAGGGGTTCGTTTCTGTTTACCGTGAGAACAGGTATGACCAGGGCGTGTGTGTGTGTGGCTCTGCGTAAGGGTGAAGTGGCCTTGCCATCTCTCAGTGGCACATAATATTTTGGTTTAATGCTGATTCAATAATAAAATGGTTTTCTTCCTCTTCCACTTTGGTGGAGAAGTTTTGGGGGGTTGGCAGGTGATTTTGTTTTTAATTATATTTCCTTAACACCTGCCGCCAAGCTTGGCTCGGTTTCAGTTTTTCAGCCTATAAATGCCTGGACTGATGCAAGTGTGAAAACTATATTCATAACAAAGTGGAACCTATTTCTGGGAGACTGTCGCACCCCTCCCAGAAAGGGCTGCGATTAGGTCAGCACGTGTCCTCTGCAGTACCCACAGACGCGGTTTTGGCACAATGGCCGCTCAGCGCGGGCCGCCCGGCCAGTCCCGGTGGTTCGAATCTCAGCGCCACCATTTACCCACCGTGAGCCTGGGACTGAGTTAACCACTCAGCGCCTCAGTTTCTTCATCTGTAAAATGGCAGGTAGAGTGGGGGTATGTGCCTCACAGCACTGTGCTTGGCAGAGTAAAACCCTCAATAGTTAATTTGTAATATACAGCGACATTTTTTTGAAGATTTTTTATAGGCAGAAACTCTTTTGGGATACAAAGATGAATAAAACATAGGTTTTATGCTCGGAGGAATTCACAATCGTTTAATTACAGGGGTACTATAAGACTCATCTGGGCATAAACCAACCTTTACAGAAAAAGAAAAATAGAAAAATCAACAGGTATTTCTTAAGGGGAGAAGACTACCAGAGGCTATTACCTAATTGAGCTCGACATAATTACATGGCTAATAGTCCAGTTTAATTCTAGAAAGACCTCTTCCTCAGCTATTTTTAACAGGAAAAAACAGAATTCTTATCAAAAGAGGTGAATGTATCATCAACTTTGAAGCCAAAAGCCCTGCCACGCAAAGCCAAGAGACCATGGTTTACACACCCTGAAACACTCCCTGATATTTCTCCCATCCAGACAAACTAAAAGGATTAGAAAAGTAAATAAATATTGACATTAATACTCTAAAAGTCAGCTATACAACTCTTGATTTCTGCTAAGCTCAGGGGTGTGCAGCTAGCTTTGCTTTGTTCCCGGCGTGTAAAGACAGGGCTCGGAAGCCATCTTGGAAACAAAAGGGCCGCCTGCGTCAGGGGAAGAGGAGGTGGTATCCAGGCAACGAGATGCGCAAGCCTGCTGCGCAGCCGCACTCCGCCAGGCCAGCCCCCAGCCATGTGGGCGGAGCTAGAGGGGTGGGTATGGAAAATTACAGGGGTTGCTCTTAAAGGCGCCCGCGCATTTTCTGACCGAAGCTCCTGCCCTGGTCACCTTATTAAACAATTGTGGAAGGGGCGTGGGGGTCTCCATTTCAACTTAGGAGAGGAAATGAAACTCGGTTCGAAGTCAGTTCCCAAGGCAGGCCTAGTCTGTAATTGGGTATGCCGGAATGAACAGGTTTCCTAATAAGAAAAGAAGACAAAATACTAAAACCCTGAAATGCGGACTACGGTGCAGAAAGAGCTTCTAAACACACAGGAATGGGACAAAAGAAACGACTTCATGAAGCCACATTGAGTATGCAACAGACTTTAAATGATTGGGCTCTGAAGCAAAGAAGACTGATTTTTGACAGATGAATTGACAAATTATACTAAAAATTATCAAAAAAATGTGTCTAAGAGGCTGCATCGGATTTGTCTTCTCTTATAGATCAGTTTATACAGTAGAATATGAGCTTTTTCTTGCTTCTTAGTCGTTAAAGAATTCTTCATGTTAGAAGCTTTTCTGGTTTGCAAGTTAAGCAGTAGTTTATTGCTCTCTCACTTTTCTGAAAGAAGAAATAACATAATTCTTCTCGTTTCTACAACCAAAACATCTAGGCTATACTCTTCTACACGCTGCAATTATTCCCCTTACCTAGCAATATTTACTAGAAGCCATCCTGCAAACGGCTGGATGTAAAAGATATACCGGTCTTCCGGAAATAAAGCTCTTAACACGTTAAATATCTCTTCTGCCCATTTGAAAAGATAGAAGATCCTCCTCCTCCCCGTTCCCCCTCTAATGGTTTGCCCTGCGGCACTTCGTTTTTTGTACACTGGAATTGGGCACAGCCACCCCCTCCTGCTGTGCCCAGGCTCCGACTGCAGACATTCCCGTCGGTGTCAGGATGTATTGACACGAAATACGGAGGTGAGGCTCCAGTCTTACCATGGTCCTGGCAAACTGATTTTCCACTCCCAGACCGAGCCGTTTTCACCACGCTTCCTAGCTATATTTAAGCCAACCCTCTCTTAACATCTCTTTTTTTCTCTAACGTAAATTCTCTCACATTCCAATCGCCACTTAATAATTTCTGATGTCCCATTTCATGTTTTTCAGAATGCAGAGCTGTGATACCTGAGAACTAAGCAAATGTTATACAGGAATTTAGACACCTAGGACAGTGTTCAGCCTGTAATTTTCAAATTTAGATGCCAAAGAAGGGATGACATTTGTGATATTATTTTACTTTCTAGAACCACAGAGATAATCTTAGCTTGCAGCACATCTTGCTATCTTAGCATATCCTGTTATCTTTGCTTAACTGCGAGTTCCGTTATGTCCTGTTGTGCAAGTCGCCTGCCTCTGCAACTTTCTATTCCCCTTCCATGGGCCCCCCTTTGCTGGTCAGCTCTTTCCCACTCTCAACAGTTTACACACCCTGAAACACTCCCTGATATTTCTCCCATCCAGACAAACTAAAAGGATTAGAAAAGTAAATAAATATTGACATTAATACTCTAAAAGTCAGCTATACAACTCTTGATTTCTGCTAAGCTCAGGGGTGTGCAGCTAGCTTTGCTTTGTTCCCGGCGTGTAAAGACAGGGCTCGGAAGCCATCTTGGAAACAAAAGGGCCGCCTGCGTCAGGGGAAGAGGAGGTGGTATCCAGGCAACGAGATGCGCAAGCCTGCTGCGCAGCCGCACTCCGCCAGGCCAGCCCCCAGCCATGTGGGCGGAGCTAGAGGGGTGGGTATGGAAAATTACAGGGGTTGCTCTTAAAGGCGCCCGCGCATTTTCTGACCGAAGCTCCTGCCCTGGTCACCTTATTAAACAATTGTGGAAGGGGCGTGGGGGTCTCCATTTCAACTTAGGAGAGGAAATGAAACTCGGTTCGAAGTCAGTTCCCAAGGCAGGCCTAGTCTGTAATTGGGTATGCCGGAATGAACAGGTTTCCTAATAAGAAAAGAAGACAAAATACTAAAACCCTGAAATGCGGACTACGGTGCAGAAAGAGCTTCTAAACACACAGGAATGGGACAAAAGAAACGACTTCATGAAGCCACATTGAGTATGCAACAGACTTTAAATGATTGGGCTCTGAAGCAAAGAAGACTGATTTTTGACAGATGAATTGACAAATTATACTAAAAATTATCAAAAAAATGTGTCTAAGAGGCTGCATCGGATTTGTCTTCTCTTATAGATCAGTTTATACAGTAGAATATGAGCTTTTTCTTGCTTCTTAGTCGTTAAAGAATTCTTCATGTTAGAAGCTTTTCTGGTTTGCAAGTTAAGCAGTAGTTTATTGCTCTCTCACTTTTCTGAAAGAAGAAATAACATAATTCTTCTCGTTTCTACAACCAAAACATCTAGGCTATACTCTTCTACACGCTGCAATTATTCCCCTTACCTAGCAATATTTACTAGAAGCCATCCTGCAAACGGCTGGATGTAAAAGATATACCGGTCTTCCGGAAATAAAGCTCTTAACACGTTAAATATCTCTTCTGCCCATTTGAAAAGATAGAAGATCCTCCTCCTCCCCGTTCCCCCTCTAATGGTTTGCCCTGCGGCACTTCGTTTTTTGTACACTGGAATTGGGCACAGCCACCCCCTCCTGCTGTGCCCAGGCTCCGACTGCAGACATTCCCGTCGGTGTCAGGATGTATTGACACGAAATACGGAGGTGAGGCTCCAGTCTTACCATGGTCCTGGCAAACTGATTTTCCACTCCCAGACCGAGCCGTTTTCACCACGCTTCCTAGCTATATTTAAGCCAACCCTCTCTTAACATCTCTTTTTTTCTCTAACGTAAATTCTCTCACATTCCAATCGCCACTTAATAATTTCTGATGTCCCATTTCATGTTTTTCAGAATGCAGAGCTGTGATACCTGAGAACTAAGCAAATGTTATACAGGAATTTAGACACCTAGGACAGTGTTCAGCCTGTAATTTTCAAATTTAGATGCCAAAGAAGGGATGACATTTGTGATATTATTTTACTTTCTAGAACCACAGAGAAAGCTAGTTACAAGTAACAAAACGGTATGCTGCGTAGAGTTGTCATCCACTTTGGAGCTCTTGATTTAATGTCATGGGAACTGTGCTTTTGAAACAAAAATACGAGCAGCTGCGGTTGGTGCCTGCATTTCTGCCCTACGAAATCATTTATCAGAGCTAAGAAAGGAAAATCTTTCAGATCAGATGATGTTTCTAACTTCTAAAAGTCTTGGTCGTGGAAAGACTAATCTGTAATAACCCATAATAGCTGCAGAGGTAGGCCAATGCAGGTGCCCGCCCTGGGAACTGTGGCTGCCCACTTTCTTCCATTTTACAGCCCAAATAGCTCTGCGGGGTTTCAGGAGCCTCGAGGAGCCCTACCGTGCCTGGGGATAATCTCTGCAGAAAAGGGATGGAAAGAAAATACTGTATCCAGCTTGGGGAAAAAGCAGATTTACAGTTGTATACATAACAGTCTATTCTTGTATTATTATTTATTAATTATCGTATTTTTTCCACATGAACAACTATAAACCTACTTTTGCCCCACCCTGGACAGAGAATTCAGATGGAAAGGGTCACCTGGATTTTCCCTCTGAGATCCGTTCTACTGTTAATTGGCCAAGAGGCTAAGTTATTGTAAATTAATATCTAATTCTGGTGGTTAAAATATAATAAAAAAGAATTCTGGAAGAAAACAAAGTGTTTAAATATGTGTAAAAATATGAGTAAGCAGACTTGGCAGATTTGGGGTTGCTTATTTATTTAATAAAGATGATAAAATTCCATAGTTCATTAAGTTCTCCAAGAAGAATTCCTGGGTCTCAGTGCAGAAAGACAGAGTTTTAGAATTCAGCCTTCAAGGTAGGGGTGCCAGATAAAATACAGGACATTCAGACAATAGAATTTCTGATAAACAATGAATAATTTTTTCATATAAGTAATACACTGAGTTATTTAATTGCTCTAAAATATTATCAGAAATGTAACTATATTTTTATTTGTTAAATATGACAATCGTACTTTAAGGGCCTTATGGAGGGCACATGTAATTAGGTTTTTCCATCTGCATGACAGCAGTAAACCACACCAAAAGCTTCCGGTTCAAGGTGCCAGGCTGAGATATGAATGTGACACACCCAGCATACAAGTATGTTGCCCCAAATAAGTAATAGATGGCCACTATGTGCAGTCCATCAAAACATCAGGAGCACTTACTATTAACCTGTTCATTCATCCATTCACGCAACAATTATTTATCGAATGCCTTCTATGTGCCAGGCATAAGTTCTGGGAAGAGTAAGATAAACAAGGTAAAAATCCCCTTCTGTGAAAAGTGCTTATTTTCATCAAGTGGACTAACATGTAAAATAATAATTGCAATAAATGATAGATTGCAAGTTTGATCAGAGAGCAATGGGAACATCAAGTTAAGTTTATCTGACTAAGGCAGGGGAAAAACAGGAAGGCTTCAAGTAGGAAGTGACCTTTAATGAAGGAGACTAAGCTGGTGAAATCGGAAAGGACAATAGTAGAGGGAACTGCATGTGCAAAGGCAAGGAATATGAGGGCACTGTGGGTTTTTTAAGAAAGCAAACAAACAAGGACAAACCAACAACTACAAAAACATTGAAAAGCCAGGTGTAGCAGGAGCTGTAAGAGGATTTGATGAGACTATCTGATAGTATAGGGTGGGGCCAGATTATAAACCTGAGTCTACCAAGCTCAGAATCTCCTGTGGGCAATCGGAATTGGATCAGGGCAGTGGTGATAGAGACTGTGATAAGAGACCTTATCAATTCCTTCTTTAAAAAAAAAAAGTGTATGTGTGTGTGTGTGTGTGTGTGTGTGTGTGTGTGTAGGATCTTGTGCTGGATCCTTGGAACATAAAAATGAACACAATACTGATCCTACCTTCTAGATGCTCTTAGTTTTCTAGGGAAACTAGTTATGTGGACAGTCGTTAACACTCCATACACTGGGACAAGAGCTGTAAAACAATAGAGGTAAATGCTGGGGTAGGTCAGGGAGTTTGAGGGGGTGAGCTCCCTGGGAAAGGAGCGAGAGGGCCCGCCAAGGCTTCCCAAATGAAGAGATTTTGGAATAAAGGTGGGGTCTTTTTTTCTGTTAAAGAAATTTAATTTTTCTTTTTTTTTTTTTTTGCAAATGGCTAGACGTTTTCCAAAAATAGTATACAGCGAAAAGGAAATACTTTCTCACCCAGACCCTGGACTGACCTCAGAGGCACCCACCATCATTTCATTAACATAATACAAATGTATCACTCCTCTCTCTTCTTTTCAGACAAATGAAGGCATCATCTACTCATCTTTTCATGTCTTGATTTTTTCATTTAACAATATATTTTGGAAATCACTATGTAAACAGCTAATCGTTTGTTTTGAAACCAGAAAAGCCGGTGTTCGCGCTGCCTGTCATCCACCAGACCCAAGAAACAGAGACAGGGATTCAATCTTTATGGGCGCTTTATTCAGATGGTCGGCTATCTGTGGGTTTGTAACCTAACAGACCGTCTTAAATTCCATTATAAATGGACCCTTTTTATAGGGAGAAGAAAAGTTTAGGTAAGGGGTTTGGAATTCAGGCAAAAAGTTAATCAGGTTAAAGCTGCAGCGTTCTCTCTTCTGTGTCCTGGGCGGTGGTCCTCTCACCCTGGAGCACAATGGCTCAGATACCATCCTGCTTGCTTGCAGGCCTCCTGAGGCACACAGATGGAACTGCTCATGGTTACCTGGAGTCAAGGTGGGTCATACCTCCAGTTCTTGAAACAATAGCTTTTTACATACATTGAGTACCAAGCTTATTAGCTGTTACCTGAAACTAAAGTTTTCCAACCTTTGAGTCCCCCCATCACTTTTTAAATTTATTATTTATTTTTCTTACTCATTTGTTTTTAATAGTCCCATCATATTTCACTGTAGAGATAAATCAACTTTTTTACATTAGTGCTTTATATGACCTATAGGATTTTATAATATTTTGCTATTATAGACAGTATCTTTGTATATATTCTAGTTTTGCCCACGTGTGAGGATATTGATAGGATACATTCCTAGAAGTAGAATTCCTAGATCAGTAGGTTGCTGTGTTTAATTCTTGATAGTTTTTGTGAAACGTCTCCTTCATAAAGGATTTCTATTAATTTACACTTTCATAGTCATGATAGTGAGGCTTGAGTTGCTGTTCGGATGAGGAAGTTTCCCAGGCAGATAAGAGAGCAAAGAGCATGTTTAAAGGGAAGGTGGTACCAGGAACAGCAAACAGCTCAGGTGAGGCTGGAGAGCTGGACACCTGTTTGAAAGCAACTGGCCAGAGAAGAGAAGGAGGAACCAAGTGCAGGTGGAAGGTGGGTGGAGCAAGTGGAGGGGTTCATAATCACTACCATCAACTGAGAGCTGACTTTTGCCAGGCATTTTGCTAAGTACTACATGCTGTCTATTTTATCCTTATAACAAAAAAATATACCCAAGTTGGAGGAAGGAAACTGAGGCCCAGAGATGTTAACCTGCCTGGGTCACAGTTTGTAAATGACCTGAACTGGAACCCGACTCTGGCTTCTTCTGACTCTTATGCCCCAGCTCTTAACCTCTGCTCCATGGAGTCTTGAAAGAATGAGCAGCAGACCCTGGGGGTTATTTGACATGGGGAGAGAGGGAAATTTGGGGGAGACTGGAAGGCAGTGAGGCAGAGGCCCTGAGAGTCCTGACTCTGATGGGACTGCCTACAACTTGCAAGACCTTTTCCTTTCATGCAGGTACTGAGTGGAATATGGATGTTCTCAAGATTAAATAATTTTTAAGTACTGAGAAAAAATTTTTTCTTCCTCCTCCTCCCATCCTCACCCCCTTCTTCATTTATATCGGTAGCAGATTTTACAATTCAGCTCCTAGGAGACAGGTTTCTAAGAGCTATGTAACTCCCAAAAACTGTTCAAGGTCAATTGACCCTTAAAAGAACTATTTTTAAAAATATCATTTGCTGTCTTGAGTATCAGCTCTGAAATGTGAATGACAAAACAAACAGAAAAATCTAGAGTTGTTCTGAAAGGTCACAGTGAATCAATCTCTAATAACTGATTTTAATCTTAGCTGCACAGCATAGCTAAAAAAAAATCTTCCTATGTTGTGTATTGCTGTGCATCTGCAGAATTAGACTGGTTAGTAACTGGCCTCTGCACTTGGGTATTGTCTCCAAAAGGAAGACTGGTCGAGAATAATGATGATTGCCAAAAATGGTAGCTTTTAATGCATCAAATCCTTTTGAATAACTATTCTTAAACTATGTTCTCTATCCTAGTGGAACGCATCTTATTCTAAAAATATAATAAGAGGACTTCAGTTAAAGAGAAACTAGAGTTGTTTAAAATATAGGGACAGAGGAATCAGAACTGATACTACCCCAGGAAAGAGGGTCACATTCTCTGAACTGATTTTATGACCATCGCATAGTGGCTGCTGATTAATATTTTCCTATTATTCATGAATTTGTTTTATTCCTCTTTCCCTCTTGATATTCTATAAATTACTTTTAGAGAGCAAAGGAAGGATTGTGGCAAAAAGTTTAATTTTAGATCAGACTATACAATGGTTTCCTGAAAGAATCCAGCAGCACATTCACAATAAAATGATTTAAAATAGCTAATAAAATATGTTAATATATGATGTTTAGAGGTCTTTAGCCTAAATAAATAACAACATTCATTTACATTAAGGAATTTTGGAGAATTACAAAATGTATGTATTTGCTGGACATTGGAAAGATAACCAGCAATTACTTTCTTTTGAATCACATCTATACCTAGAAATGAGCTAGTTCAAAAGAGGTTTCTGTATTGTATCGGTTGACAGTGAAAGGATCCCTTTTAAATATTTTAATTGAAGTTAGACATCCAGGTCAGGTGCTTATTAGACACACATCTGTATAAAAACAACAAAGATTGTATGCTTTAGCCCTGACTGGTGTGGCTTAGTGGGCTGGGCTTCATTGGGCGAATCTAAAGGTCGCAGGATTGATCCCCAGTAAGGGAACATGCTTGGGTTGTGGGCCAGGTCCCCAGTAGGAGTGCAAGAGGCAACCAATGGATGTTTCTCTCCCTTTCTCCCTCCCTCTCTCTCTAAAAATAAAGTCTTTAAAATATGTATATATATATTATTTATAACTTAAAAGAATAAGTTTAGAAGAGTGAAGGTAGGAGGGGTGGGCGGAGGGGGAAGAGGGTATACGGGGATCTCAGTGGTGATGGAAATGAGATAGAAGAAATGAGATTTGAACTCAGGTGGAATTAGAAGACTCCAGATGGGATACCATTAACCCAACAACTTGGGGAGTCAGATATGTATCAGTGAACCTTAAAAAGTTGAGATTCATTGTAAGTCTTACTTGACATAAATATGTGAAGGCTTTTCATACAGAAGTATTCATGCCAACATTATTTATAAGAGCAAAAATGTGGCAAACAAATTTGGTGTCCAACAGTAGGAATATGACTAATGGTTAATTTTGATATAATAATCATCTGATAGAATATCATGCAGGCTCTAGAAATCATTAAGATTGTTATTTGACATAAGAAAATATAATTGTGTCTAAATACAAAATGTGTGTTGCAAAACTAGGTATAGAATTATTTTAAGACAAATACAAACAATTTGCTTAATATTGGTTATTTCCTGATAGTGGCATTCCAGGTGACTTTTTTCTTTGTATTTTTCCAGATTTTGTATGTTTTAGATTCAGAATAACTTGCTTTATGTAATATGAACTAAAACAATATTTTAAAAGGTCAGTAAATGTACCAAATTATATATGCAATATAATCTCCCCCAAACATACTTTAATATATGCCTGCAAGGACAACTACCTGAATTACTGGAGTACATGCTCCTTTTTTCAGTGTTATTACAGTTAAAAAAAAAATCAAATTTCCTAAATAAAATATTTCAAAATTTAAAATACGTTCCCTCCTTTTATCAGGAAGGAGTGTTAATGAAATTCTGGAGGCAAACAACTTAAGGTCTGAGGATGCGCTCTAATTCTTGAGTTTCTGTCATTTAGGCGCATTTGCAGAGAACGTTGCCTAAGACTCTCTGGGAATCCTGGGAGCAAAAGGAGACAAAAGGGGATAATCATTGCAAAATATAAGGACAAAATGAGGCAGGCTCCTTTTGAGGAATTGCGAGAACGCAAACGGAATTCTTTTCCCAGGTTGAGGGAAGAAGGGGTTTGAAACAGTCCAGCCTCTCTTTGCCAAATGGACTTGAAAGTGAGACCTCCGAAGGCATGGATACAAAAAGGAGCGGCGGAAGGGGGATTCTCTCAAACCTCTGCTTGGATCAAACATCCGTAGTTCAGTCTTCAAATGAAAGCCTTGACCCGATCACATACCCTTTCTGGTATGTCACTGAGTAGCAATGCAGTATGTTATCAGCGCACAAGGGCTAAAATCCCCCCCCAGATTGAGGAAACCATAGAGACTGCCTCCTTCATAAAGAACGTAGTGTCTCTCCTGAGCTTTGTCACTGTAGCATACCGTCATTGGTAGCAATTATTAAATTCAGGAATTTTTATGAATTAAAACCAGCAAACCTTTAGGAAGCAAGTTTTATTACAAAGAGAAAGTCACATTATTTCAGGGGCTTTTGAGAAGACTCACAAATAAGAATGAAAATCTGAATCCTAACTCTAAGGGGACAATTTTATAAAACAAACCAAGGACGGATGTCTCCTTTATGCTAAATATACCATCACAAGCTGAGTGGCTTGTACTATTTTTACCCACACTGGCTCTTTTACATCCCAAACTCAGTAAAATAAAACGGAGTGAAGGAATGCAGCAAACTAACCCAGGGCAGTTGTCCAGGCAGGGACCGAAGGGCCAGGTCCATGGCCTTTGAAGGGGGAGCTTTGGGACTTGATCTAAATGCCATGCACACTAGGGGACTTTGCTTCCTTTATTTTCTGCATTACATAACACAGTGTCACCAACAGCTACATTATACTTTTTGAAAAAACTACCAAGGCGGTGATAGAAAATGACAGAACTCGGGACTTCGTCAGGCCTTTTGTCCCAGAGCACCTCCTGGGTACAAGTCAAATCAATCCCAAGAACACGTGGGCAGGGCGAGGAAGCTACTTAAAGGCCTAGATCATTCAGGGATGCTTTTTTCCATTTGAACAGAGGCTGGTCTAACCGTTTGAACAAGGGTAATGAAGAGTAAATAAAACTGTTGCAAAAAGAGAACAAACTATATTCTAATCCTATTAGCCGCCCCCCCCTCCCCCGCACTATCTGCAGCAGCTCCTCTCTACCCGTCAGCAAGAAAACGCCCAGAGGAAGGCGTTTCTGCCTCCCTGGTTATGGTTAACAAGGAGCGGCAAACGTAGGGACAAAAGACACTAGCACCGAGAAAAAGGCCGGCGGCTCCTGGCCAACGCACCGCGGGGACCGTCGGGTTGTCTAGGACCTGCCCGTTCCGCACGTACGGCTGTCTGCTCCCTGGCCCTGGAGCGGCCGGGCAGCCTCCAAGAGTGGGCAAAGGAGCAGCAGAACACGTGTGTCGGACGCACTATTCAGATCTTTCGGCCTCGCTCTCGGATATCTACCCTTTAAGGGACCCGCGCCCCAAGGGCGTCCAGTGAACCCCACCCTTTGCCGCCGCAGCCGCCATCTTGTTGTTTACTTCCCGGCTGGCCACGTGACGCGCCGCTGCGGAAGCCCAGGTCCCGCCCCAACTTCCGGCCAGACCAGTTCCAGCCGGCCGCGGCCTGCAGACCTGCGGCTGCCCCCTGGCGGCGGGCTGTTTCCGGCCCCGCCCACCCGTCCGCCATTTCTGTTCCGCCTTGCGGCACGTCTGCGCTCTGCTGCGGCGCAGCGCCCTGCTGTTTAACCCTGGCGTCGCCGCGCGGGGCTCCCTGCCCGACGCTCCGACATTTTCTCGTGTGTGCAGTGTGAGTCACCTTAATGTTTACGCGCACTTTAAACAGTAAACGCATCACACTTGCATGCGGGATCTTGGTACGTGGTGGTCGGTGTGTCAGGTCCGTGAGCCAGGACCCCGTCACCTCGGCGTCCTGCCCCGAGCACGTGGCTGCCCCGCCATTCCCGGGTGGGACGCGGTCCAGGGCGCGCCCGCGCCTTCCCCCACGTCAGCGTCACGTTGCATTTCCTGAGTGTCTGCCGTGACCAAGGCCCGTGCCCGTGGTTGAACTTCTCCCCCCTGCACCACAGCCTTTGCGCAGCAAGTTGTTGCGTTTATTACAAGGAAGCCGGTGCCCGGATTAGGTGCGCGAGTGCCATCAGGTTTCCCACTCGGCCGCGAGGCTCTCGAACGGCCCTGCCCCTCAGCATCACGGGGTTCGCTGCAGATGCGAGTGCTGGGGCCTGCCTAGCTCAGCTTCCCCCAGTTGTTCACGTTCGGCCACATTTGCTTCTATCACTTTTCTGTATTTATATGAGCGTTGCAGAGCAACCCTGTTGTCCAGTCAGGGAAACCAGGGTTTAGAGGAGTAACTAATGCCCAAGGGGCTCAGTTTATAAAGGAGGGAGCCAGGGTTTGAACCCAGGTCTGTGTGTCTCTTATTATCGCCATTAAAAAAAAAAAAAAAAGGATGGGTCGAATTTGCCTTCACTGTTTGAAACAAGAACGGACCCGGGAGTCGGGGTGCTGGCGCTCAGGCACTGCGGCCCGGGTGTTGGAACGGCCCCCGAAGGTAAGGGCGCCGGTAAAGGCAGCGACGGAAGAACGCAGTCTCGGGGGGAAGGGAGCCTAACCACAGGCTGCTTCTCATCCTACTATCTCTCCGCGTTCTCGCTCTAACCTCTGCCCCTCGTCCGGCTCCCGATGCCTCCTTCAGCATGTCTCGGGGGGATCCGTGGCTGGGTTCCGGAGCCCAGGCTATCTGTCGGGCGTCTCCTGGTGGCCGTGCTTCTTCCTCCTGCCTTCACCGGCTGGTGGTCTCATCGCTGCCCAGCTGACAGACATGGTTCTATTTTTTTTTAATAATTTGTTTGTTTATTTTATTTTTACAGAGAGGGGAAAGGAGAAAGAGAGGGAGGGAAACATTAGTGTGTGGTTGCCTCTCACGCACCCCCAACTGGGATCCTGATATACAACCCAGGCCTGTGCCCTGACTGGGAATCGAACCAGCGACACTTGGCTCGCAGGCCGGCGCTCAGTCCACTGAGCCACAGCACACAGGGTGGTTCAGTTTTTAAATATAGACTCAAATGTTCCTTTACCTTCTGGACAGTCCCACCTGGATATATCAGAACCCTTCCAAGTGAGCATGTGTAAACGGGAACTCTTGACTTCCGCAGCAACTCAATAACCATTTAAAGCCCCCCCCCCCCCCCTTAAGTTTCCCTTCCGTCTGCTGTGCTGTCTCAGCAGACACTTGGGAGACGTCTCTCGCCCTCCTCTTGCCTGCCGCACCTGTAGCCAGTGCGTCCCGGTACTTTTCCCTGGAGCTCAGTCCGGTCCCCTCATCTCCACCGCCCCTGCCCTGATCCCAGACACATTCTTCTTCCACCGGCTCCAATGGCAGTTCTCTAACTAGTCTCCCTGCCTCCATTCGGCTCCCATCAGTGGAACCCCCAGAGGAGAGTCAGGGGACCCTGTCAAAATGCAAATCTGACCTTATTAGTTGCAAATCAACTCTATAGCCACCAGCTCTCTCCCCTGGAGGAGTTAAAAACCCTCAGTGGCCTCCTAGTGCCCTGTGGGTCTGGACCCAAATCCCCAAAGGAACAAGAAGGCTCCTGAAGCCACCGGTCCCTCCTTGGGCTCCAGACGCGAGAATGTGCAACCTTCCCGCTTGTCCGGGAGCCTTTGCCTGAGCTCCCCCTCCCCACCCATCACCTTCCAACTCCTGCAACTTCTCAGATCTTGACCCCTTCATTCTGTGCTCACCTCTTTCTCAGGGACGCTTCCCTCTCCCTAGGGGATGAATTCTCCCTTAACTCTCACAGCACTAAATACGTTTCATTGGTGCGATTCTTGGACCATTTCATCACCTAGACCATAAGGTCCACGGACAGGGACTGTGTGTCTTCCTTTGTTGCTCTTTGTATCCAAACGGTGGTGCCAAGGCACATAGCAGACACTGAATAAATATTTGTTGAATGAATGAATGACTAAATACGTAGTAACAGATAATAATGCTCATTTCTGAGAAGGGCCCGTGTTAATAACCAATTACTTAGCGCTGTTATTGCCATCTAGTGGCGGCCGACGCTGTTATAGCCCTGGGCCCATTCTCGGTGCGGACCCTCAGCGTGATCTCTCCCTGTCCTGGCCCAGAAGGGAGTCAGTGCACAAGTAAGGAAGACCTAAATTAAGTTAAACTTGGTTGCTTAATTCTCTTGAGTCTCAATAAAGATTAACCGTGGGTCAGATTCTTTGACCACCCGAGGGATTTTTAAATCACTGAATCTTATCAGCAGTATAGTTATCAGATCTATGCAGTCCTCAGAGAGTGACTGAAAAAGCCCCACTCAAATTAACTTAAGGATGAAACCTGGATTTCATACACTGTTCTTTTCAGAGGCTGTTCAAGTCCAGGCATGTAATCCAGAGCAAAGCCCCGCTTCTTTGAATTCTGCCTAGATGCACCTAATACGAGCCCAGATTCTATGAGTCCTTTCTGATGTCTTGGCACTGAGATGCCCTAATGTCATGGCACTAAGCTACATGGACTTCATGAAACTCAGTGTGACTTTCCAAATGCAGAGGAAATGTCATCCATGGCCCTTGCGTGAGGTAGTAGAAGTGAAAGGGGCTCTGAGACGGGGTGATGAATCCTGGTGCTGTCACTTTCCAGTGGAGGGATTTTGGGTGGCTTGAGGTTTCTCCACTGTAAAGTGGGGCTGATCGTGTAAGACTGTTATGCTAAGTTCTGAGAAATCATAAAATTTTGTTTATTATAGAGTGTAAGCCCTCACTTAACATTGTCAGTAGTTTCTGCGGCTTTGAGCAAAATAGTGTACGATGACAAAATCACTTTTCCCAGAGGCTAATTGATGTAAACAAGAGTTGAGTTCCTACAGCATCTCATCAACAATATAACAAAATGACGTTGAATGAAATGGCCTTATTCGAGGACCCCCTGGGTTGAAACCAAGAAACCACTGGGTCTGGGTCTGCTCCTACCACTTGCAGGAGCGGTGTATAGGCGGGTGGAGAAGGGACTGCCCGTCTTGGGATGAAACGTGGCAGGTCTTTGGCCCTCCGGTGGCTTCTGATGGCTGCGTGCAGGCGTAACCCCATCCCTGAACTCACCAGGCATACAACTCAAAAGGTTTGCCAGTCTTCACGGAAGGATATGTAAATCCGACTCAATTCACAGCCTCCCTTTAACAGTTCAGTTGAAATTGCATCTGATTTAGGCCCATTCATAATGGTCAGCGCTGTAAATAACTGCAGATTTGGAGGAGCCCATCACAAGGCCTGATAATTACTTCAGGATGAAAACCCAACCGTAGGCGCCTCACGGTTGCTATGACAACCGTGTGAGAAGCCGCGTTGCCCGCGGTTACCTATGTTACCAGATGTCACTGGCACTTGAGTCTTCGCTCTGAATGAGCCTCAGGAGCATAATGGGGAGAGGCAACGGGAACTCTGTGAGTGGGTCTGCATGAAAGAAGCTCCCAGTGCCCACGGGGAGCTCTGACATCCCTTTTGTCTTCTTAGCCCTGATGGGTTCGTGAAGTGTGTCTCGTTACAGTTGTCATCTTGAAGCCGGAGAGTCCTAAAATGACCCCTCTTCTAAAAGACCTTTTTCCTGGTTGTTAAAAAATTCTTTGTTAATTAAAAAAATAAGGAATAGAAATATGTGGTTCAAGCCTCAAAAATACAAAAGATTTATGCGGAAATTCTCCTTCCTATCCCTTCCCTCCTCCCATTTTTTCACTTCCTATTTTTCCCCAAAGGTGTTTTGTATGCCTGTCCAAGATATATATCTTTCCTTTTTTCTTACACAAAAGAATATAGAACGCAGGCAAAAGAATAATATACACAGTTATGCACTTTGCTTTTTTCCTTACTATACAGCAGTCACTCTCTATATCGCGGTTCGCTTATCACAGCCTCACTGTATTGTGGGAGTTTTAAAAATATTATATTTCTTTATCGCGGATTTTTTGCTATATCGCGGGATGTTGCGGTACTGTACAGTAAATACTAAAATAAACGTAAGGTTCCTACCTCGCGGATTTTCACCTATCGCGGGGGTGGGGGTCTGGGACGGAATACCAGCAATAAATGAGGTATCACTGTATCTTGATATTGTCTTATATCCATCCATAAAGTGCTTCCTTAATCTTTTTAAACTGCAACATATTTTATTATGTGGTGTGTCAAATGTGTTCAACCAGTTCCTATTGATGGCCTTTCAGGTTGTTTCCAGGACTTTGCTGTCAAAAAGGTAGCATTGACTAGCCTTACATTAATGCCATTTTGCATGTGTGAGTTACGTGCGGGATAATTTCTAGATGTAGACTTGCTGGTTATATAGATTTCTCATTTTAAATCACCATCCATAGATCTCATATTGCTTTGCATCCCCCCAACAATGAATGTGAGGCTGTTTCCCTGCAGACTCACAAAGGGTCTTTTGTCAAACTTTTGGGTTTTTGCCAATCTGGTAAGTGAGAAATGGTATCTCAGTGAGGTTAAACCTGCATTTTTCTTGTACATATTTAATTTTAGTGAACTAGCTATTCATATGCTTTGCCTATTTTTTCTATTGGGTTGTTGGCCTTCCTCTTAGGGACAGCTCTTAATATAGTAGGAAGAGTAGCACTTTGTGGTATGAGTTTCAAATATTTTTTCTTCCAACTTGTCATTTATCTTAAAGTTTGACAATATAGCATAATGGATAAGAGCACGGGCTCTCGAGCCAGGCTGTCTACATTCAGATGCCAGCTCTGCCTAAGAAAGAAAGGAAAAAGCATATGGAAGTGCATTGAATTGAATTTTCTCTGGGCCTTGGTTCCTCCATCTCTGAAATGGGTGTGGAGAAAGTGAGGGGCCCCTGCCCTTGGTCTGGGGTTCGTTTGCAGGATCTGGTTATCAGCGAGGGGTGTTACCTTTGTTAAAGATTTTCTTTATTTGTTAGAGGCGAAGGGACGGAGAAAAAGGGAGAGAAACATCAATGTGTGAGATACATCAATGGGTTGCCTCTCACAGGCCCCCCAACTGGGGTCCTGGCCCACAACCCAGGTATGTGCCCTGACTGGGAATCGAACTGGTGACCTTTTGGTTTGCAGACCAGCACTTCATCCACTGAGCCACACCAGCCAGAGTAAGTTTGAGTTTTAATCAGAGTTAGCTTCATAACAACATGGTATCTTCTAAACTTGTTAGTATCACATAAAATACACCAGTGCTCTAGTGTTCATAGAGTTAATTGGTAGAAGGGGATATTGGTTTAATCATCATTTATGTAATGCAGTTTTATAAGCTTACATAAATTATGCATTGATGACCTTTAAATTAATTTAGCCTTAATGAGATGGTTTCATTATTTTTAAAGACGTAATCTAATTTTTATTATTTTTTTATTGTTTTCTAAGCTTCTTTATGCTTTGTCCTCATTAAGGCCCAAATGTATGGCCTTCTTGTCAAATATTTTTTTAGCTTTTTTTTCGTGTGATGTTTTTGCAGAAGCCTGATCTAACTTAAGTGTGGTGTTCATAAACTGTTTAATTTTTCAGGACACATTAAAAATGTAATGCAGCCCTGGCTGGTGTTTCTCAGTAGATTGAGTGCTGGCCTGGGAACCAGGGGGTTGCTGGTTCGATTCCTGGTCAGGGCACGTGTCTGGGTTGCGGGCCAGGTCCCCAGTTGGGGGCGCGTAAGAGACAACCACACAGTGATGTTTCTACCCCCTGCCCCCCCTCCTGACTTTCTAAAAATAAATAAATAAATAAAACCTTTAAAAAATGTATTGGAGGCCTATATTTCCAAAAGAGTTAAACATTGTGATCTGAAAATGGACTCTTTAAAAATATAGTTTACAACAGAAATCTGTCATCCTGGGTTCATATAGAAAAATGAATCTAGCGTTCAGCGGAGGCTCAGCCTGGTGCCCTCTAGTGTTGGATCTTGAAAATGCTGATTAATTTCGAACACAGCATTGTGTCCCATGGAGGCCCCAGAATGAATCCCCTGAGCATCCCAGGAAGTCTGGAGGGAAGGAGGACTTGGAACAGGCTGGTCTCTGGCCTCGTCACATTCAGCCACAGAAGCTACGCTGTTACACTTTTTTTCAACTTGGGACACTGCTATTATCAACCTCTTACTTGAAATACAGTTATTTTAATTCTTCACAAATAAAGGTTGAAAAACTAGTAGAGAGTAAGCACATGAAACCTAAGAAGGTGCTTGTCCATTTATGTCATCAGATTTTAGGATTGGGACAGTATTTCCTCATAAAAAAAAAATATCAGTACTTGGGCTAGCTCCGAATAACTAACCTGTGGGGGAGTCGAACATTATGTAATTTCGTTACAAAATATGCAGCAGGACGCTGTTTATAGGCCCAGGTTTCATGCATTCGCCGTCAAACAGCCAGGCTTGGGACCTCGTTTGCAGCACTGCATTTATTGCTTATAATCGATGGGTCTTTGATCCCACTGCAGGGTGGCCCTGGTGGAGGCATCCTGAGAGCAGTTCTGGTGTCTGTGCTGGGGCTGGTAGTGAAATGCCCCCCTTGATCCTTGACTGATGCGGGGAGAGGCAGGACAGTCAGGGGTCTGTTGAGAACTCCCTGGTGACACTGCCCCGTGCACTTGATCCTCATCACCAATAAGGTGATGGTCACCTTGCCTGTAAGGGGAGGAGGCTGTTGTCCCCACCTCTTTGGTCATCTCCACATTTGTCCGTTTCGTGGCTGGATGACTGATCTTCAAGTTCTCATTCATCGTGCCCCCTAACGTCTTACAGTGCGTTCCTCCTCTGTGAAACGGGCATGGAAACTCCCTTCTGAGGAGGTCCAGAGCATTAAATGGGATGATGTTTGTCTAGCATAGTCCCCAGCACGTAGTAAGGGCTCAAAAAATGTCTTTCCTGTGATTAGCTTGAACCATGTGAAATTGCTATTTTTTGTACATTGGACATGACTGAATGGTGGCAGTTTCGTGTGGTTTAAGTGAATCCTTTTTCTTTCTGAGTAAAACTTCATTTTAAATGTAACTTTCTACATTACACTTCAGTGCCCGGGAAGGGTGGCACGTAGGGGGAACTGTATGAGCAGAAGTCCAAAGGCACAGGCTGTCTCTAAGGCCCAGTTTCCCTATAAGCTCAGCCCCCTTCCTAGCGATGCTTCTGTGTGCACCTAGGGCTGAGCCAGCCCTGGAACCTTGTAAGAGATCCCGGTTCCTGCTCGTCCTCTCCTCGTACAGAAGCCGGCTGTGCTTCAGAGAAGACAGTTAGGGGTGGTGGCCAGTGTCCTGGGCTTGCTCCTTTCTGGAACAAGCGGCAAGAACCTCTGGGATCTGCAGAGCCACTGGCTTCACCATATGGACTGAAGAGTCTCCTTTTTCTAGCAAAGTCAGAGGTCAAGGTCATACAGAAGTCAGGGGGGTTTAGTGACCAGCAGAGGGTGAGTCATTTAAAATTTGTTTTTTCCTGATGGTAAAAGTTATATATTTTTATTGTGGGAAAATGGAAAATATCAAAGAGCACAAGAAAGAAAATAAAAAGAATGATATAAAGAGACTTTGGAGGCACACCCCCCACCCCCCCGCAAAGTAACAGGATGTAAGTGGCATGAAATTATTTAAAAAGTTCCTTTTCTATTTGCTACTGCTGCATAACCACCCTGAAACTTATGGCATAAACTAACTGTTTTCTTCTGTTCACAGATTCTGAGGATCAGAAATTCAGACTGGGCATAGTCGTCACAGTGTCTCTGCTCCTTGATGTCTGGGCATCGGCTGGGAAGCCTACAAGTTGGGGAGGACTTGACGGCAGCGGCTGGAATCATCTGGAAGCATCTCCACTCCTGTGCCTGGTGGGTGATACTGGATGATGCCTGGGACCTCTCCAACAATGGCTATGCCATGCGGTCTCTCTGAGCAGACTAGCTCGGGCTTCTTCACAGCATGGGAGCTGGATTCCAAAGTAAGTATCTTAAGAAATAGGAAGGACAAGCTGCTAGTGACTCAAGAGCCTGGATATGGTCATAGTGTCATTTCTTCTGTAGTCTGTTGGTTCGGGATTAACAGAGCCCAGATTCAACCTTGACCCCACCTTTTGACTGGGAGAAAGGTGAACACTTTGTGTGGCTCTGTTTTAAAATCTTCAGAGTCCCTCTCCAGATGACTAGTTAAATCAGGGCCTGGACGCAGACTGCCTGGGTTCACATCTCACCTCCATGCCCACTGGCTAGGTGACCTCAGGCAAGTTCACTGTGGTAGAAGTATTGTTGCTTGTCAATATCCACCTCCGTTACCCCCTCCTTCCTGAGATCACCAGTACTTCCCAGCCTCTTGCACTCAGAGCCAAGAGACTAGTTTTAGCTACTGGGGTATGAGCAGAAGGAAGTGCCACATGTCACCTTGGGGTGAAGGGGGCAAGAGTCATGGATAGACTCACCCTGTCCTCCTCACCTGCCAGCTTAGCCGCAGAGGACCCAGTGGACTCCAGCACAGGAGGCGGTGAGCCACAGTGTGGAAGGAGCCTGGGTCCCCGCGTGACTGCCGGGTCCCCGCGTGACTGCCGGAGGGAGTCCCTTCTCTGATGTCCTCTGTCAGCAGGGATGTGGTGGACAGGTGGGCCTTCACCATGCTGGGTCACTGAGACGTTGCTGCTGTCTGTGATAGCAGTTAACCTTCCCTGACTAGTACGTTACCCAGCCTCTCTGAACCTGTTTCCTTACGTACGAAGGGGGGGATTAGCTATGGCTACCTTTGGGTACCCTGGGAATTAAGTAAAATGATTCACTGTACATACTTGGCACATGGTAAGTGCTCATGGGGTGTCAGCTATTGTTACTAGTGAATGTGGCTGCCAGTTAGAAGAAGGGGCAGGTTTGTGTCTGGGAGGAGTGTTAACAGTAGGACTGTCGTTGTCGTCACCATCGTGAAGAGGCACCACCATTGACTGGACACCTGACTGGGCCAGGCTCTGTCCTGGGGTGCATCACCTGTACTCACTGCAGTCCCCTGAGATAGGTACCACTAGCCTCGATGTCAGGATGGGGACGCGGGAGCCCAGAGCAGCTGATGAAACCGTACGAATCACGCAAGCGGCAGCCCAGGCAGGCTTCAAACTCGGGGCTCTCTGACCTCAAGCCTGACTCCTTTATTTCATGAATGCCACCATGTGTATTTTGGGGAAATGTGGTATATATTTAAAGAAAAAAAAACTTATTTTAATGAGGCCTCCACCTGCTTTGCTTCTCACTAGAGAAGTGTTATGTTTTCCTTCTGAGACTTTCAATTTGTAAGGACTGGCTTTTATGAATTAATCCTCTGGCATAGAGGTCGGCTGCAGACGTGGAAGGCCCCAGCTTCCTTTCCTCTCTTGGGCTCTGTTTTGTTTGAACTCCCTTGGGCTCCATGTGGAGTAGGTCAGTAGAAAAAGGGACTGGATTTCCAGAACAGTGCCGGTGTTTGAGTCCTGAAGGCCTCCTGCGAGGAGAGCAGGTATTTTAAAGTCCTCTCAGTGACACACGTGACCTGAGGTGTAACTCGCCAAGAGCATCTTCCATTTCTTCATTTCTCTGTGGCGCGAGGGAAGGTTTGTTTGCGATTCCACAGGAATATGAAAGGCTCGATGACAACTTCTAAGGGTCTGGGGCTGAAAATCCTGATACTGCACTTACTGGATTAGCCAAAGGATTGATTTCTCTTCACACTTACGTGTAATGTAGTCCCTCTTTTTCCCCTTTGAGATGAACAATTTTGGCTTTAGCAACATAACCCACCTCGCAGTCCTGTTGGCCTGTAGGTATAGATTCCGTCATTAGCAACATGGGGTGTCACTAGACTACATTCGCATTTACACTAACAGGACAATTCTGCTTCCATCTGTGTATGTCACGGCCACTTGCTAGGTGTTAAGACAGCAGATAAAAACAGGTCTATAACATATTTCACTTACACTGATCCTCTTTCTGGGTCTGATAAAACCTTAAACACAAAAAGTATCTTCCCTTTTATCTCACAGATAGTTTCTCTCTCAAAGGCAATGCTAAAGGCAAGATGAATAAAACCAACTTCTACACTTAAGGTTATTTTTGAAATATTTTTGGGTATGTTCAGGAAAAAGCCGAGACTCCTCGTTGCTAGAGCAATGGGTTAAGTTTCTTTTTCTTATAGAATATTATTGTTATTAATTAAATATTATTACATTAGTAGAGAATTTTGTAGAAATTCTTCTACAGTAAAACTTCAAAAACCATGTTCTTTAAAAATGTGTGGCTGTTTCCAAAATAGCACGAGATGGCGCTAGAGAGCCGAAGCAGAGACCCATGTGCTTCCAGGCAGGAGAAAGGCCCTAGGAGGGGGACAGGGATAGCCTCTTACAACACAGTCTCTGAAAGAGTGCGAGAGGGTCCCAGCAGAGACCGCGGAAACATCCATAAAAGAGACATTTTGTTGGCCATAAAACTCAAAGATTAATTTTCCTATCACATTTTCATGAATATGGGTTTTAAAGCCTTACTGGCCCTCTGCAGTAACTGTGAACTTCCTCCTAAGGTGGCAACTGGTGTTAGCCAGGAGAAGCCCTTGGATAATGCACTGTGCCTTACCCCATTCACTGAGAGAAGGGATTATCTTTTTTTCCCCCCCGTGGCTAGCAGAGGGAAGATTTTGCTGTCTTCTTGGAACTTCTTAGTCCATAGATGGGATCCTCTGTGGAGAACTTGGCAGGGTGGGGGGAGGGGGCGCGGGGCGGGGGGGGGGATGGGGTCCTGAGTAGGCAGGAGATGTATGGTCCTCGACAGTATCCAAAGACCCTGAGGGTTAGAAAGAACAGATAAAATTAAGATGTGGATTTTTAAATTTGTTTCATTTTCTCTTGGTTGAATTATTTGAATAGGTAATATAGTCACTCCAAAGAGAAACACGCAGCAAAAAGTCACCCCAACTGCCCAGCACCTGTCACCTCCTCTCGCAGGTAAGTACGGTCTGAATACCCGCTTCACAGTCTCTGATGCATATACAAACAAATTTAGAGATATGTTCTTATGCCCACTTTGTTTCTAAAACTAAAAGAATATTTGCTGCCTGGGCCAGCATGGCTCAGTTGGTTGAGCGTCATCTCACAAAGCAAAAGGCCATTGGTTCAATTCCCGGCCAGGGCACAAGCCTGGATAGAGGGCCGGGTCCCTGGATGGGGTGCTGTGTAGGAGGCAAGTGATGGGAGTGTCTCCTTCCCCTCCCCCCACTGCTTTATATCTTGCTTTTTCCACTTAATTTACCTGGGAATGTGGGTTTGGAAGGAACCTCTGTGGAAGGAAGGGAGCGAGGTAAATAAAATGTAGATTGGTAGAGCTAGACAAAACCTCTGGGATTGTTCACCCCAGTCTGTTAAGTTTACGGACTGGGCACCAAAACTTGAGCACGTTTGAGACCTTACTCAAGGTTACCCAGGGGCCTCTAACACTTAAAAATAGTTCTTTAACTTACAAAAGCCAAGTTTCTTTTGTTAAGTGGGGCAATTAAATGAACACTAGCCTTAATTTGTGGCCTAATAATAACCCAAAAGTTTTCTACTGCCCTAAATTAAATAAACCTCATTAAGGAATGGGGCTTTTGTTGCAAGAAGCCACAAAGCATGGCCTGTTTTCCTCCTGCTTAGAAGGACAGCGGCCATTACAGCTCGTGGCTTAGGCAGTGGTTTTCTGTGCCTTCTGTGTGTGTGTGAGAGAGGAGAGTCATTAATGAGATGCTAAAGATCCCAAACTTAACTGGAGTTCACTTCTGCCTTTCCTGGAAGAGGTGAAGAGGCCTTTTTAATTTTTTCTCCCCCTAATCTGTGATGGTGGATTCAGGCCACCTCTGGAGCAAGGGGCAGACTTGCAGAAGTTGGGCGGACTAAACCCTATGCACTTCGGGGAGATGATTTCCCCAGGGAGTGTGTACTCTTCAAGGGCACAGAGCGCCAGACAGCAGGCCTTCATTTCTGAGCTTGTCTTCTTGTCGGAGAATGCATGACCCGAGAGAGACCTGCTGTCGCATTCTGTCCACCTGGCTTGGCCTCAGAGTTGGATCACTCTTCCCTTTGTCATCATGGACCTCTGTTTATACACAGAGGCCTGGCCTTTCCCGGGACGCACGCGCAGTCCTTTCTTGACAGGTGCTCTGTCACGTCTGCGCAATGTATACCGAGCCTCTTGCTCAGTGCCTGCCACGCTGAAATGCCCAATTATTCACTCTTAGGTTCTTCCAAAAGCAGCTCTTGAGACACACTGGAAATGAGGCAGGAGCAGGCAGGCAACCAGGGGTGCCATGAAGCCAGCTGCCACCCTGGGCAGCTGGAGCTCGATCCCATGGGCAACGTGGACTGTGATAGAGAGTTATCCCATCCAAGGGGTGAGGGAGCCCGGGGCATTTATACTGCGGCCGTCAGCGGTTGGTGGAGAGCCGGTGGGTGCGGACCTCTCTGCAGTCAGCCAGAGCACTGGCCCCGGGTGTGGGCAGGGCGTGGACAGTAGCCACCACACCACACCATTATCATTATCCTTTCCCTCTCTTCTCTCTGCCTTGGTATAAAGTTCATCTTACAAACTTCCAACCCATCTCTAGCCGCCAGCTGTCAACTGAGATTCTGTTCCAAGCTCTGTGTCCTCCCTTAATTTGCCTCAGGTGCTACCACACCCTGGCCGTGACATTTAGTTTTCTTTAAATGTCTTGCAGAAATGAGCTAGAATGCTAAACTGGCTGCTGTGGATCTTGCGCATTCCGTCTGCCCACCAGCATGTAGTCTGGGAGCAGGATTGCATTGATGCTTTAGAACCGTGGTTTTCAACCTGTGGGTCGTGACCCCTTTGGGGGTAGAACGACCCTTTCACAGGGGTCGCCTAAGACCATCGGAAAACACATATATAATTACATATTGTTTTTGTGATTCATCACTGCTTTAATTATATTCAATTTGTAACCTTGAAAATACATCCTGCGTATCGGATATTTACATTACGATTCATAGCAGTAGCAAAATTACAGTTATGAAGTAGCAACGAAAATAATTTTATGGTTGGGGGTCACCACAGCATGAGGAGCTGTATTAAAGGGTCGCGGCATTGGGAAGGTTGGGAACCACTGCTTTAGAAGCTGGTCTTCTAGGGGTTCCCCAGGAGATAGTAAGCAGTCTGTCTGGCTGCACAGCCTGAGCCATCTTACTGGAGTCTGCTTTGAGGGCCTGTGTAGCCCTTGGTTCTGTGCAGGTGGCCCTCTGCGGGCCTTGGGGATCTCTTATGAGCTGCTCTCTGGGGGAGCTCTAGAGCCTCCCTCCTTGGCTCCAAAGGGCCGAGTGTTGGATGTCTCAGTAACGCAGTGGTGGGGGGCACTTTTCCCATGAGGCCCTCGGGAATCAGAGAGTGAGAGGCCTGCAGTTGGCCCACAGTGCGTGAGGGACGGAGGGCCCTGGTCATTCTCCAAGCACTGCGCATTCACTGTGTCGGGGTTTGGGGAAACAGGCATGCCCACCGCTGCTGGGTGAGTGCAAACTGGGGACATCTCAGTGGTGGCCCGTATGGTTGTTATCTATCAGAATTACAAATGCACAGTAATTCCACTTCTGGGAGGTTATCATGCAGACACACGCGCACATGTATGAAGTGGCTTGTCTGTTCAGTGGGTCCCTACAGCATCGTGTGTGCTCGTTTGGAAATCGCCTGAATGACCATCAGCAGGAGACTGGCCACAATAGCAGTTAGACATCCATGCCCTGAATATAGGCATGAGAAATGAGGAAGCTCAGTGGGCATCTTTTTGTTAGAGAAAAACACCCAGAGAGCGTGTGTAGGGAAAGAAAATGTGTGTGTATTGTATGACTTGTGCACGCGTGTGTGTGACAGGAGACCCCAGAATGGGAGGCCAGCATCAATTGCCTCCGAGAGGGAAGCGGGGAGGCCGGGATTGAGGGGTGCAGAGGAGACTTTTTTCCATACACCCTTGGCCTTTTTTCAGTGTCAGACAATGTGGATCTATTCAGTAGCTGCTCAAAAATAAATAAAATGTGAAATTCTGTGTGTTCTTTTTGTTAGGTTGCATTTTACTTTGAAATCTCAGTTTCTTTATATATAAAATGAGGAAAATAATATTTATTGTGCAGAGTGATGATCCCCGTGTCTCTTTGTTTTATAGCCCGCACCGCTGCCCTCACAGATGTGATTTTAGGAGCAGTTGACACGGTCTGGCTGCTGCTGGAGGGGAGGGCTGTGTGGCCAGGTCCTGGCTGTCACTTGCTCACCCCTGTATCTGTTGGGCCTGCGTTTGGTGGGTGCCAAACAAAAGTATTTTTTGGAACGATTTAAAAAAATAAGAGTACTTTGTTCATTACAACATGCTCTTTATGTCTTTTTAAAATTACTTATAGTATTAAATTGCAAGAGGCAGTAGTGCATAGAGACTCAGATAGTCTCGGTTCAAATACCAGCTCTTCCCCTTAATGGGCTGTGTGACCATGGGCAAGTCACTTAACCTCTCTGTGCTCCAGTCTTCTCATTAGCATGTTAAAGCTGTAGAAGCACCTACCACGTAGGATTGCTTTGGGGATACAAAGATCTCGTGCATCTAGAGGACTTAGAACAGCACCTGACACTCAGTAAGTGTGAGATATAAATACTCATCTCTACAATTCTTTCAGAATTTGGGAAGACCTTTAGAAGAGTAGTGATACTTCTGTGCGTGTTTTCTCTTTGAATTTTTCCTTTCCAGGAACATTAACATTAAGGTGGCTCATTCTCTGAAGGGCCTGTCTTCTTTTTCTAGAGATCATTCCAGGAACAGAGGCTTTCTTATGATTTTAGAGAGAGGGGATGGGAGTGAGAAAGGAAGAGAAACATCAGTGTGTGGTTGCCGCTTGTACACCCCCGACTGGGAACCTGGCCCACAACTCAGGCATGTGCCCTGACTGGGAATCGAACCAGCGACCCTTTGGTTCACAGGCAGGAGCCATATCAGCCAGGGCTCGAGGCTTTCTAATTTAGAGGACAGTCGGCCCACCTGCATGGCTGGGCAGAGGCTGTAGGCCGGGATCTTTTGTTCTTTCCTTTCTCAGTACTTGGAGTGTTCACAAAGTCCTGAAGTCCCCAGGTCCCTGAAAGAAACCCCTTAACTCCCTGCCGGCCTTTCCTGTGGAGCCGTGCCCCTCTCATCGCCTCCAGGTACAGGCCTATTCGGCCTCCCTCTGTGGGCCTGGGGGAGAGGAAGCTGGCACCGGCGTCCCAGAGAGCATTGGGGTGCCTCGGAAACCCTCGACTTTCTGTTTGAGCTGGTGCGAAGAGAGACACTTCCGTTGCAAGCTTACTGAAAACTGTGGCTTGAGTGGCCTTGATGGGAACCCGCAAAGGAGACAGACGACTGGGGCCTGAAGTGCTCGGCACAGCTCCTTAGAAAGTGGGGCTGGCTCCGTGGGGATCTCGCGGAGCTGATCCAAGTGCGCTGGGAGAGAGGCTTCGAGGACATGTTCTCAGCATCCGCCTGCACGCTGGTGGTCTCCCTGTTGTTGCTCTTAGCCCCTTGAGCTTCTGAGCGTTCACTCCTCTCCGCCGGGTCGGGGAAGGCGGCAGCCGCCTACTGCCCTTGCTCTCCTGAGCGGTTTCATCTCAGGGACTGCATGGCAGGCACCGTGCTTCAGGGTGCGGCCGGGGGTCTGGGTGCTGGTGGGAGAGGGCTCATGAGGGCCCGACATTCCCAGCCGTGTGCTCGGAGCCCGTTTGAAGCAGCTCCTCGGGCTGGCTCAGTGGGGCTCAAGCAGGTGGCGGTGACAGGCAAACTCGAGACAACGCGAGCTCGGCCCACTGCTGCCTGGCCTTGGAGGCTGAAATGAAGCTGCTTTCTTTTCAGGGATCTCTAGTCCTATTTGCCTTTCATCTCGTTTCCTGACATGGGATAACATCTTTTCACAGTCAGGTGAAACCTCTGTCTGCCCCTCCTCGCCCCACCCGTCGTTGCTCAGCCGCATGGAAACAGCCATAAACAAAATCACCAGACCGTTTCAAAAACTGAAGACGGGGCAGGGAGTTGGCAGCAGCATGAAGGCGAGAGCAGAAACCCAACCTCTTCCAGTCTTAGGGTTTAGCTTCTTATCTGCTGGGTCCTGGGGGCAGGATGGAGAAAGAGCCGGGATGTCTGATGGTGGCTATTAACTCTGTTTTGAAGTCCCCATGCCCCAAAGTTTATGAAAAAGAAATAAAAATGTCCAGAGCTTGATCTCTCAGGAAAAAGTCAAACAAGCAAGCAAGCGCACCTCCCTGTCATCTCCCCTTTTCACATCCACCCTCTACAAGCAAACCACAAAGGAAAGGCCCCAACTTGGTCGATGGCAGGCAGTATCTGGCTTGCTGATGTGTTTTGTTTGGCCCACACGGAATTTTTTTTTTTCTTAAACTTGAGCCACCAATGGGGGATTTCAGATAACAACCCAGAAGGTCTGGGGATCCCGAGCGTATGCACTGTTGCGGAAGCAGACGGAGCCGCGAGGCTGCAAGGGCCCACCAGCCGCTTCCCCTCTCGCTGCCTGGTGCCTGAGCTGGTGCCTGACCCCTGTGGGGGCCTGGGTTGTCCGTGTCTGTTGTAGAAGAGCCGGCAGCCAGCTGCCGTCACAGCGGTTTTCTGGGTTAAGCTTTTTGGAGCAGTGGGGTGTGGTTCTAATGTTCTTAGATTCTCCTCCAGATTTGTCTCCCCCACTGCACTCCCTCAACCGGTGTCCTTAACCCTCTTTCTCTGTTCACATTAAGCCAGGAAGGCAAGCTTCCGTTTGAGTCTCTCTGCCGAGACCCTGGTTAAAGAACTTTGCTATTTGATTTTAAATGATGAGGCTTTGTCGGTTCACGAATGCTCTGACTTGAATGCTATTGAGAACTCAAGGAAGTGGAAGTGTGTAGACGTGCAAACTAGCATTTTCTCTGTTTGTAATTGATGTTTCAGGTTTGTTCTACAGCCTTGGAACACGGCAGCTTCGTAATTTTTTAAAATTTATATTCTAATTGTAGTTAACTTACAATATTAGATTAGTTTCAGGTGTACAACATAGCGATTAAACACATACATCTTACAAAGTGGTTGTTTTGATAGTCATTTCTTTCAAGGAAGTTGGCCATTTCACCTAAGTTGTATTTTTTGGCATAAAATTACTTATTGCATATAAAGTATCCTTTTTAGTATCTGCAGGCTCTGTAGTTATGTCCCTCTCTCATTTTTGATACTGGAATATGTGTCTCCTTTCTTTTTAAATGTTCAGTCTAACTTAATGCTTCTTAATACAGCTCTTCTTTGGCTACGTCCCTGCATCCACGCAGACTGTGACATCTTAGATTCCCTCAATGGCCTCTTTTCTTTTTCTTTTAAGGCACCAACCACATCCTGGACCATATTGCAGACACCACTGGGGAAACCAGTCACCTGTCCAGAGAGTGCTGTGCTCTCCATGTGCCACCCCCGGCCCCCTGCCATGCAGCCTGGCCAACCAGCCATATGCCTCGAGTTTCTGGTTCTTCCTGCCATTTCTGGACTTGAGCAAACAGAAGGATTCTTTGTGGGTATTGGCATTTAAGTGCATTCCTACCAAAATGGAGGGGAGGGTTTCTCCAGGCAGAGACAAATGCCATATAGTTATGTGGTTACTTAGTTGTACTGTGTAATTTTCTGTACTCCTCACAAGACTATTGAGATTTTGAAGGCAGAAGTCTCAGAGTGACTTTCAATGTCTTCAGCATGGTGGTGGACACGCAGAATATGCTATCGAGACGTGTACATGATTGGTTGGGTTTTTCTGTATTCAGATGGTGAAATGCCCTTTCCTCTGCTTACAGTTGACCTTAACTTTGACCTGTTAGAGCCAGGCTGCAGTCAGGAAGACTGCTAATTGATTGCTTTTCACTCCTATGAGATGAACCAGGAGCATGCAGCTATTCTAAACCAATGTTGAATTCTGCTTCTTGTCACCTTCAGCCACTGAGCAGCTGTCACGCACCACTGTCTCCAGTCAATTGCTGGGTGTCAAGTTTATTGGGTGAGTCACTGGCAACCTGTGAATGTTTCCCACTGAACCAGTCACCTAGAACGTGATTTTGAATTAAAAGCTCATGTATTTCTTGGAAGGAACGTGGCGGGTATAGCCATAGAGGCGGGTGAGGGCAGTGGTAGAGGTTGGCTTCTGCTGGTGGTGATGGGCATGAAATGGAAATCTTTCCAACTAGGTGGGTGAGCAAAGCTCAGAACATAAATATTTCACTTTGATCCTCATCTAAGATCAAGCTGCAGTGGGGAGCTCTCTGGTTCTGGGGGTGAGCTAGCAGGGGGTATGCTTTTTGGTGTTGATGTGTTCTAGTTAGAAGAAGGGAGAAGGAAACGCACTCAGAATGCCTCCCTGAAGAGTTGCGGGCTGGCCGGCAGACCCGAGCCCTCCAGCAATCGCCCTGCGGTGCGCCCTGGTGGCCTTTCCGCTTTAGGGCTCTGTGCTGAAATAATAAAAATTGCTCCCAGAATTCAGGGATTTCACTTATTAGAGATTCACTTCTTAAGAATCGCCCTCTCTGAGTAGCCTCTGCAGAGGAGACAGGAAGGTAAGGTAAGGTTGTCGGTTCCTAGTGTCTTACAGTGAATTAACGTACCAGATCACTTTTATTTCTTAGCAGGGCGGGGAAATGGTGAGAAGTAAAGGGAATGGAAGGAAGTCAAATTTATAAAGAATCTGGTGTGCCAGGCGCTGTGCCAGGACTAGTACCGACACATCTCATTTAATTCTCCCAACTGTGTGAAATTCTCTTTTTGACCTCACAGGCAGAGGACTGAGTTCATAGCCCTGCTTCTTGTGTCACTGATTTTTATGCCCTGTTATCTGATGCTCTTTGTCCATTCCCCAATCTTCCTAACAACAACCACTCTGATATATTTGATGTGTGTCCTCTTATTTGTATTTTTATGTGTTTATATATTTTAAATTTACATAAATGCTGTGGTAGATATCCTCTTTTATTCTTTTTTTCACTCACCATTATTTTTAAGACTTTTTAGTATGCCAAAATTTTGAGCATTTTAAAAATAGAATAGTCTCATGAGCTCCAGTGAACCCATCCCTTTAGTGTAAAGGCAAGGGCAGTTTCCTCTGTCCCCCCACCCATTCCCACTCTTCACAGATTACTTTGGAGTAGATCTCAGCATCCTCCTATTGCACCAGTAAATATCTTAGGATGCACCTCTAAAATATTAGTACTCTGTTTAAAACACATCATCATATTCTGTTATCATTCCTAAAATTTAGAAATAATCACTTAATATCATCAACTATTCAGCTAGTGTTTAAATTTTCAAAATTGTCTTAACTTTTTTATTTGTATCAAAATTTAAATAAGATTTATACACTGGGATTGGCTTATATGTCTTCTGAATCTCTTTTAAATAACTATGGGTCTGTTCTCCATTCCTAAAACATTTTTTGTTGAAGATCAGGTCATTCTTCGTGGTGTTTTCCACAGTTTAGATTTCGCTGGTTGGATTCCTATGATGTTAACATGTTTCTCTAACTTCTGTATTTCCTGTAAATGGAGGCCAAAGGAAGAATGTATTTTAAGAAAGAATTCCCACTCTGCTGAGAGAGTGAGAGGTCAGGGGAGATGAGGAGTGAAAAATGTCCATTAAATTTAGCAACGCAGCATCATGCCTAAGCTTAGGAAGAGCTTAGATGGGCAGAGCCACGCAGAGGATGAGGAGGGTGAGGCGTGAGGAGACGCAGACACTGCGGGGCTTCTGGGAATGTGCTTCACGGGGCTAGACGACTCAGTGTGAGGCAGTCCTTTTGCCCCATCCTCCTCCTGCTGGCCAGGAATTTGAGTGTGACAGCTAGACAGCAGCAGTGGCCTTCTTGGGATGATCCCCATCTAGAGACCCCGGTCCCCAACACCCTTAAGCTGCTGAACCAGTGCCAGCTGTCACCCAGCTCTGCCTACTTCTTCACATGAGAAAGATGAAACCTTATGTGTGTTCTTTGCGGCTAAAAATCATCTGTATGTTCACATAGTTAGTGCGCCTTACAATTCACCGCTGACGAAATGATGAACTGTTGCAAACTGTTAATAAGACAGGACCCGCACACTGCATCCATTTCAGCAGCTAATTTAGCTCTAGTGGCTGCGTGCTGGTGATCTGGTGTCTGTTTTGCTTCTCCTGCCTTGCTTCTCGCCTTGGTCCCTTGAGTCAGACTGCTTCAAAAATATGTGTATGTGCACTGCCTTTACGTCACAAAACACAAAACTGGGCACTCTGATCTGGCGGTGGGTCTCTTATAAAGACGGTACCAGAAAATGCAGAATAGTCACATTTGAGATGACCAGCAAATCGAAAACACAAATAAAAAAATTCTCCTGCAGAACTGCTGGGTCCTCACAATGTCTGTGGAGCCCAGTTTGAGAAACACTGGCTCTAAAATGGAACCATCTGTCCCCTTAGGGAAGACACGGATGAAGTGACCCCTTTTTCATCTCTTTACATCTCTGAGAGAATATCAGGCCGTGAAGATTCCGAAGGGAAGGGAGCAGCAGGAGCCTGTGTGAGGAAGGAAGGTACCCGCCTGTGGTGGCTGAGAATTCCCCCGCTGTTGCCCGGGAGACGAAGGGAAGCACTTGGTGTTGACAGTAGCTAGATTAGGGATAACTGTTTGGAAAGACCCAGTGCAGCAATTAGGAGCTGAAGAGCTGCTAACCCAGTGCCCCAGGGCAAAGGTTCTCAACCTGGTTGCCTATTAGAATCACCAGGGGAGCCCTTTCCGGAGCTGATGCAGAGGCATCTCTGGAGGTTTGAATTAATTGGTCTGGGATTGGGTATCAGTCTTTGTAAAAGCTCCCTGGGGGATTCTAATGTGTCACCAAGGTGGCCAACCACTGATTTAAGGGAAGCTTTTTCTGCCTTATATATTTAAGGCCACATGTACTAATTTATTTCATGGGGGAAGGGACCAATCCTTACTGAATGCACTGTGCTAACTCTTGAAATAATAAATAGCAGTAACATTTAACATTTATTAAAAGCTTGTTATAGGCCAGCTGTTATGTTAACCACTTTACACCCATTTACTTTTCACAGTGTCTCTATAAAGTGGATATTATTATCTCCGTTTTACAAGTGAGGAAACAGAGTCTCAGCGAGACCAAGAAATTTGCCTGAAAGTCAGGGTCAAACAAATAAGATCATGCAGGAAGGGGCACAGGATTTGAACCATGACCTTTAGCTCTTTCGCTGCCTCAATTAATTGCTATCTCGATGAACACATTTAGCAAATATTTATTGAAAATGGACCGTATATGTGCCTGTCATTAGGTTAGACGTAGGGATTGTGAACATGAGCAAGGCAAAATTTCTGCTCTCCAGTCTTGCCAGAGAGAGAGTTAACTTCACAACAATGCGATCGATGTCATTAGGTGACCCAGTGCCCCCTGGACTCTCTGGTTTTAGCAGTAGAAGTCCCTCATTCTGGGCAACTCTTCAGCTCTGGGGGAGCTGGGACTGGTGGTCAGCCATGCTGTCACAGGGGAATGCATGTGGGCTGTGGTGAAAAGGCAACTCTGGGTAGGACAGTAGGGTGGGAATTTACTTGAGGGGAGGAGTCTAGAGCCTAAGGGAACGGTTGGGACGGATGTTATACAGGTGAGACCTGAGGACAGGGAAGAATGATGACAACATCAATAATATCTGATGCCTATTGATTACTTGATCTGTACCAGGCACTGTGATGAGCTCTTTACATGTATTCTCCCATTTAATCCTACCAGTGTGAACTCCTGAGTTGGCTGCTATTTTATGCCCATATTACAGATGGGGAAATTCAGACTTAGGTTAAATTAATTCAGTTAAAAAATTCACACAGAGAGAAAACGGCAAGGCCAAAATTCAGACTCTTGCCTTCTGACTTTAAATATGTATGCTTAACCACTGTGTTGCCTGACAAACTAAGGAACTGCGTATTTGTTCATTCAATCAGAGCGTTTATTGAGCACTGACTATGCCGGGTGCCTTTCCGGCCGACGAGGATGCAGTGATGAACAAAGCAGACAGAACCCCTGACTTGACGGCTATTACATCGGTGTCTGCATCCGTGTGTGTGTTGGGAAGCCAGAGAAGGGAATGAATGTGGATGGCTTTGGGCTCTGACCCCCGGCCTGCTGGCTCTGCCAGCTGCTGTGGGGGGGGGGGGGCAGCAGAGCCAGGGAGCTCAGGAGGCAGAGCGGGTTTGGGGTAAGACAAGAGCCCAGTTTTGGAGACATGTTGGAGACAGACACTCTTAGGATGGTCGGGGGACAAACTGAGAAAGTCATTTAAAGCCAGGGCCGTGGTCAAGGCCCTAGGGAGAGGGGGCAGAATGAGAAGAGGTCTCAGGTGGCAACCCTGCAGACTGCGCTAAAGGCAGGGGAGCAGCTATGGAGAGGGAGACAGAGGTCGGGGGAAGATGGAAAACCTGGGGAGTTAGAGATCCAGTCCTTCCAGGGAGCAGAGTTGCAAGGCAGGAAGGCGCCTAGAAATTCTTGGAAAGGACAGCTAGAGATATTGGGGGCCAGGCGGGAGGCACATAAAGTTGAGGGTTTTTTTTTAAAAAGTGACGAGAGACCAGAATGGGAAGTATCTAGCAGAGGTTGAAGGTACAGGAGAAAGTGGAGGCAATTTATGGGACGAAGCCCTAGCGGGGGCAGAGACACCACCCTGGGTAAGGTGCAGGAAACGGTCTTGAGTGGGAGGGGCATCCTGAGATGGAAGGGGAGCAAGGAAAGAGGCTGGGGCGTGACGTGGAGGTAGCGGGGTCTCCACAGAGGGGGGAAGGTTTGGCATTCACACTGGGGGAGGGCGAGAGGGTGCCACCTGGGGGCACCTCAGAACTTAGCAGGTCTGCGCCTCAGTCCTTCGGAAAGCCCTGCCTGGGGAGTCAAACATGAACTTGTGCAGATGCAAAACCTCACCCAGGCCTTCTCTGAGAGGCCGCGACAGCGTCGTGGGCATCACAGCAGGACAGGCGTGGAGAGTGTCTGGGCATGGGGCGACTCCTGGAAATGCAGACACCCATGGCAACACTCGGAGATGACAGCTGGCGTGTTTCCGTCAGGCAGGCTGGGGTCTGCCTCGCAACTGCTATTTATTTTACAAACAGCCATCAGAGGGTGGACTGCCCCCGTCCTCACCCTCGGTTCTGCCCATCTGGTCTTTGCCTCTCAGGACCTTCATTCTGAGAAGAAAAAGAACGACTGTGACTTTGATGTGCGTTAGACAAAAAAGGAGCTTGGCAGATGCGCCAGCCCTCTCTCAGAGTTTGGGGCCCTCATCCCATGATGCACCTCAGGATTGTGTGTCCTATTAAAGGACCATTAAAGTTGCTCTGTGGGTGGCACATTTTGCTGCAGTGTGATTGGCTGGGAGGGTTCCGTCAGCCAATATTATGTCATCCCTGCTTGTTGGCGGGCTATCCTCGGGGACACTTGAGAAGCTTTGATAGAACTATTTCTCTTTGGCAGCAGCCTGCCGTTTCCATGGCTGGACAGCACTAAGCAGCTGTGAAGGAGGCCAGCACAGGAGAGGCCTGTCCGGCAGAGAGGGGGCCACCACACACTCACATCCAGCCCTGGGCAAGTCGGGTGACATCTGAGGTCTCCTCTTCCCTTCTCGTCGATCTGGGACAATCTGAGTCCCATTTACCTTCTGGTGTTGTGAGAATGAGTGTTAAAGAACTTGGCAAAATTTTTAGTTATTTTGGTGAATAATTCTCAAGTCCTTTGGAAGATATATTTCAGAAACAAATGAAATAGTAAAGCAGAACTTAAATGTAATGATGTTATTTTTGCTTAGGCTGAATACACTATTGTTTGCCATTCTTAGAGATCTGCTGATGTAAAGAGTCTTCTCATCTGATATTGGCAGAATATTTTTAATCTCATTTTCTGAAGAGGTAATAAACTCACATAGTTCAATACTCCAAATATGTGAAAGTGTGCGGTCACTATTTTATGCCCCGCCCCTGGCCCTGCTTATCCAGAGCCGCTCCCCAGAGGTAAGGTGACCAGTGGGTCCTGGTTTTCCTGGGACTTTCTGGTTTAGCACCGAAAGTCCCGCGTCCCGGAAGAAACCTTAGTCCCTCCAGACCGGCAGTCACCCCTGTGTTACACGGAACCAGCATTATGTTTGCTGTGCATACTTTGGGAGATAAACTGACAAAAGCAATCAGAGCGTCTTAAAAATCATCACAGGTGATGAAATAAAGATCTCAAAACAAGTAGTGCACAATATTGGGGGGACAGGCCAAAATCTTATCTAACACCGAGGCCCAAATCTTATCTAACAACTGTTTTTAAGCCTTTCCAGCTCTGGAATTGCTCTCCTTCTATAAAAGAAATCTCACTGTCAGGTTTGGGGAAAAATCACATAAATGTTAACAACCTATGGTCCCATTTCCCACAGCCATGGTTGATCAGACTCCATTCTACTTTTGTTTATTATTTATTTTTGTAGAGTTGAAAAGTATTTGTGTACTGGTGGCTTGGATCTTATAAATGTGCTTATTTGCCAAGGAATCTTTTAGAGTTCCCTGTCTGAATGTAACTGATTTGGGAAAGCCCAGTTTCAGAGAAAGCATAACACTGCCCTGTATCAAGTGTGAACTGAGAAAGACATTGGGAAGCCTTTTCCAGGCTAAAAATAGACCTAGAACTCCATGTATTTTAGCTTTGGGACTTTCACAAATTGCCTGGCAAACCAGCACATTATTATTTTATGAATCAGGCACCGATGTTCCTTTTAAATGTTCTAGCTTCAGGCTGTTTTACTTCTGTGCAAAGAAAGATGAATTATTTATAAAAATAGGCATGAATCTCATATGATAATGCCCTCATTTCTGGTGGGGAGTAAAATGAGCTGCAGCTGGTGCCCTGTCAGCTCCCCAGGAGAGCTGAGTGGGAGCAGGTTGAGGATGGGCTGCATCCTTTGGAAGGGGCTGCTGCTGAGATGCAGGATGTTCTCAGAGGATGCCCAAGGCTCCCCTCTCCCACTCATGCTCGCTTGCTCTTCTTTTTTTAAAAAAGGTTTTACTTATTTTTAGAGAGAGGGGAGGGGAGAGAGAGAGAGAGGGAGAGAAACATCAATGTGTGGTTGCCTCTCCCATGCCCCTAACCGGGGACCTGGCCTGTAACCCAGGCCTGTGCCCTGACTGGGAATCGAACCAGCGACCCTTTGGTTCTCAGGCTGGAGCTCAATCCACTGAGCCATACCAGCCAGGGCCATGCCCACTCTTTCTTATCCCTCCCTCTTTCATCCTCCCTCCCTGCTTTCTTTTTTCTAACTTTTTAACTCCCTTCCTCCTTCCCACTGTCTCTGTCCGGCAGACTTCAGAAAGCAGAGTGGGGAGACCCTTCCTACACTGGTGTGGGCTGGTCTTCTGGAACTATTTGTATACAAGTTATTTAACATCTCCAAGTCTCAGTTTCTTCACAGTGATAATTGCATTTTCTTCATAGGCCTGTGTGGAGGATTAAATGGAACAAATATGTAAAATACCTGATACTGAGTGAATGCTCAGTAAGCCTTAGTTGTTATGAAAGCGGACCAGTGGGGGAACTGGTGTGAGGAGGTCTGCACATGGGTTGACGAGGGACAAGAGCCTGAGGCTACGTAAACCTGAGCACGGAGAAGTTGGGTAAGGTGACACACACTTCCTCGTTTGTCTGGGGCTAGCCTTGTCTTCAGAAGGACAGTCCTGCGTCCTGGGAGCCTCTCGGACTGAGGCACATTGGAGGGCTGCTCCCCCTCCTGAGTTAGGTTGGGTTGACTTTGCCCTCTTTAATTCTTCCTCTCTTCTCGGCTGGAGACTGAATTGCGATTAAGTGATGCAGTTCAGACGTTGACTCTTTCGCAGACGATGGCAGTGGCAGTCCAGTGACAGAGGAGGCGTTGGTGCTGGCAGAGCCTGCAGAATATCTGATGGACAGTGCTGTTGGTTAATAGCTTCCTAACAGAATGCTTCCTGGGCCTCCTTTTGGCTTTGGTTCTAGAAGCCTAGCCAGACACAGCCACCTTTTCCATGCCTATTGGCATGGGAGTCTTCCCCTCCTCTCTGTAACAGAACCTTTCCTCTCCTTTAATGTTCTTCAGGGGGCTTCTCACACCCTAGTTCCACGGCAGGTCCAGTCACATCAGTGCATGACAGTCCCCTGGTGGGCTGTCACTCAAGATGGTCCAGTCAGAGTGAGAGGTGGGCTTACGTTCCGTGTTGGAAGGTTTTTTTTCTCTCTCTCCCCTGCTATTTGTGAACAAGAAGGCATGCCACCCTGATTGCCACTACAGCAATCCCGTGACCAGGAGGCCACCCTCCTAAGGCTGAAGCTAATGCTGTGGACAGCAGAGCAGAGAGATGGAGAGATCCAGGGTCCTGAATGAACCAACCCTGCGGCCTCCCTATCTGGGACTTCCTTTATTTGAGAGAAGAGATTTGCTTTTGTTTAAGTCAGTTAAAGCTGGATTTTCTGTTTCCCAGAGCAGAAAGTGTCCTAATTGATTTGCTCCTTTCTTTGCAAGCCTCATTCTCTAAACTCAGCATTTTTCAAACTACTTATTTTTTGTCTGAAGAACTTTTCAGTTTCTTTTTGATTTCCAGTCTTAAGAAAGGAGAAGGACCTCAAAGAGCTTTTGTTTATGTTTGTTTTACCGAATTGATATTTACTGCACCCAAAATTTTAAATGGAGATAACTTTAAAATAACTTAAAAACAAAATAATAAATGTATTAGCATGTTAACATCAGTAACATAATTTAAAAGGATATTTTCTCAGAAAATGAGAAGAGTGGCATTGTTTAACATTTTTTACAAATCTTTTTAATGTCACACTTACCAGAAGATAGCTGGATTCTCGTATCTGCTTTTGCATTCAATCTCTGGCAATTTGTTGTTTTGGCTGAAGAATATGAAGAAAGATATGCACTTAGAAAAGGGAGGGAATTTTAAGAGCCTTTTCAGATAGTATGCGCGTTCTTTGATGCCTCACCAAAACTTTAAAGCAGTAGTTCCTTAAAGATTTAGTTGCAGTGTGAAATCTGGAACCATACCAATGAACTTTTGTACTGTGTTCCCTCTAAATCCGTTGGTTTACCTTGCACTTCGAATGGATCTTTCACTCATACATGATTTTGTAACACTGTGCATTGGCCATTTGGAAAAATTGGTTTGCTGATTTATGCCCTTCCAAATTCTGACATATTTCATTATACAATATCCAAACCCCACATTTTTAGTATCCCCACCATGCTCATCACAAAAGTCTTGAAGTATTGACAGAAAGCATCTGAATTGACAAGTTGTCTAAAAATTCAAATTTTTTGCTTGAAAGTTTGAATTTTTATCATCAGCTATAACACTGTTAGTCGTTATCCTTGAAGTGACAGGCTCATCTTGTTAATTTTTGAAAAAAGTGACAAGTTGAGTTTGCACATGTGCTTTTCCTTGAGACAATTATCATGCTTCATTGTGCAGCAGAAGTGATTTATTCATACTTAACATTTCATCACATAAAATGTACAAATGATCTGTTCTCAAGGGTCAAGATTTAAATAATTTCATGAATAGTTCAATGACATTCTAAAGTGAAAATGGCCTTTTATTTTTCCTATTGCATGGTCGTGAAGAATACAATTACTATGAGTATAGCTTGTCCTGATTTATGGTAGGCTACCATCAGGTTTCATCACTATTGCCTTTGCCATTGTCAGGGCATATGTTAGTGAAAATGTCAAATCACATCTTAGTGTTATTATGTTATTATGGAATTGGTTTTGACTTTGTAGGTTTCCCGAAAGGGTCTCAGAGACCCCAGCAGTCCACAGAGCACACTTTTAGAACTTCTGATCTGTCCGATAGTTGATTCTAAGAGCAACCCAACATGTGTCCAGTAAAACTCTGTTTTTCTGAAATCAGCCAGAGTCTGTTTCTGTTGCCTGTCATCCATGTTGCATGTTAAAAAAATGCCATGTGGATGGTTGGTTGAATCAAAATGTGTAAGGAACTCTAGGGCATTTCGTAAGTAAGTCCTTTGTCATTGATGATATGCACAGCAAATAATCAGGAAGAAGGCAAGATTATAAAATTTTTAATAAAAATAACTAACCTTTATGCTTTCTACATTTGTGTTGTTAAGTCAATGCAAGTCACACAGATCTATGCTGATCCTTGAACTGTAGCAAAAGAAGCGTTAGGGCACTAATATTTTCTCCCTGCTCATGGCTGCGACCTTCTTGAACTTGGTATGACTGTCCTCATTTTAGACATTCAAACAAACAAACAAACAAACTTGAATTTGATAGTTAAGTCCTTGGCCAAGGCCACTCAGTGGTCAAACCTCTCATCTTGACTGAGGCTCCAAACCCCAGTAGCTCTTTGTTTTACCACATGCCAGTTTCTGATCAAGGTTATATCATGATGACATGATACTGCTGGCTCTGTATTAAAGCAACATTTTTGACATGCCATGAAGTGGTATTTTTGAGTTGGAAGAGACTTGACCCATGGGATCTGTCCAAATTTCTCACCACTGGAGCATGCTGGAATAGTGGATGTGCATTTCAAGTAACACGTCCTGGGTGATGGCTTCTGATAACCTGATTATTGTTCATTTCAGGAAATCAAAATGTAGCGCATGCAGTGGCAGCCATCTCCTTAGGTGGCCTGAAGAAGCCCCTCTTCCTGACAAGTCACACCCTTGTGTAATCGTTCCCTTGAGTGTGGACAGGATCTGTGACTTGTCTCTGACAGAATATATATAGCAAAGGTGTTGGGATGCTTCTTCTGTGATTGGGTTTCATAAGATAATGGCTTCTGTCTTGCTAGCAGACTCTTTCTTTTGCCTTCTAGATTTGGGCCTTTTGATGAGGCAAGTGGCCATGTCAGAAAAACCCACATGGTGAGGAACTGAGAGGGTGGCCGGTGGCCAACAGTCAGTGGGGAACTGAGGCCCTCAGTCCAACGGCCTGTGGACACCTGACCGGCCAACAACCATTGACTGGGCTTGGAAGCAGGTCCTGCCCCACACTAGTCTTCAGGTGAGACCCCAGCCCCTGCTGGCACCTCGACTGCACCCACGTGAGACACCCTGAAGCAGAGGGCCCAGCTAAGCTGTGCTCAGATAACCGATCCACACCAACTGTCAGATACTACATGTGTGCTATTTTAAGCTGTGAGGTTTTAGGGTAGTTTGTTAGGCAGTAATAGCTAACCAATACATTCTACTTTCTTTGTCTCTTTCTCTAAGAGGTCCAGGAGTGAGCTGTTGAAGGTCTCTGAGTTCTTGTTGTAAGTGCTACCTGTTGACCCACCACTGAGGTGTTTCCCGTCAGAATCCACCCCCAGGGTGAAAGGTGACTCCGGAATCCCTCAGTGTACATAATTTCTGGTGCTCCAGGAAAGCACTCTGGGCTCTCTGTCAAATCCCGTCTTTGGACCTCACACTAGAACCTTCACTTAAGCATCAGTTAGCTTGCAAATCAGAGGCAGCCAGGCAGTTACCCCCTGGGGTCTGAAGCTTCAGCCCGGGAGGGAGACTGATTACTAGTCCCCCCAACTGCTGGCCACAGCAAAGTTATGAATGCAGAAACGCACGTTCCAATCCAGTTCATAAGTGGACGTGCAAAATGTCTGAATAATTGAAGCCATGAGATAGGAAGTTCTTTTTGACAGAAAGAGGGAAATTGGGGAGATATTGAAATATATGCAATGCACAGGGCATGGCGCCATGTACTTCACTCTGCACATTTGTTTCCCCATCAATAAAATGGGGGTTTACCTCCAGGTCACAGAGGCTTGGATTCTTAGTCTGGCACAACCTGGGCTGCTATGAGCTGGCTCTCTGGATCCTAAATAAACTATTACATGAAAATAATAGAAACAGTTACCTCCTAAAGGGTTGTAGGACCAAATGAAATAGAACAAACTCCGCAGCACAGAGCCTGCACAAGAGGGAGCCTGGCCATTATTCTTCATGGGGGTTGGGGTTGCGGGGGAGCAGAGCGCAGCCCGCAACCCGGCCCGATGAACTGCCCCGCCCACGTGGGGCCGCGGTCCGTCGAATGACTCGGTGCAACGTGTTTGTGGCGGCGGCGCGGGCTCTTCCGGGCGCCGCAGTTTCCTGCCAAGCACCGCGCAGCCGCCTCGGCCGCAAGAGCCCCGGGTGCAGGCCTCGGCGCGGGTGCCGGGTCCGGGCTCCGCCGCGCGCGCTCCGTCCGGCTCCGCGCCGCCCGCCCGCACGATGCGCGCGGCGCCACCGCCGCCGCCGCCGCTGCTGCTGCTGCTGCTCGTGCTCCTGGCCGCGCCCGCCGCCCGCACCAGCCGTGCCCCGTCCGCAGCGGCAACGCAGCCGGAGCGCCCGCCGCCCGCCTCGGGGCCTGCGAACGCCACCCGGACCGGGTCTGGGCAGGCGGTGGCGGCGGCGGGCGGCGGCGGCAGCTCCAACAGCAGCGGCGACGCTCTGGTGACGCGCCTCTCCAGCCTGCTCCGCGACCTGCCCACCCTGAAGGCGGCCGTGATCGTGGCGTGCGCCTTCACCGCCTTCCTCATCGGCTGCCTGGTCCTGCGCGTCTTCAGGTGGGTCCTTCCGCCCCCCCTTCCCGCGCGGGCCCCCTGCACCCCATCCGCGCACAGATGCCCTGCCTGCGGGCTCTGACCCACCCGAGCGGCTTGCGGGGCTCCATCTACCGCGTTCCCGTCGCCCCGCGGCGGCACGCGCGCCAGGTTTTCCTGGGAACGTCCCAGGGAATTTTCTCCTCTTAACTAGACAGATAGAAAATCAACATTGGTCCCCCTTGAATTCACTGTTAATGCCTAACAAACACAAAAGCGCTTTGAATTTTTTATAACCTTACACGGAATTTATTTTTATACCCACCTCACAGATGAGGAAAATATTTTCCGCAAAGGCAAGGTAGTTTATCCAACTAAACGCAGAGGTGGCAGTAGAGTTGGGACGCAGGTCCGTCTGACTGTAGGCTTTCTCACTTGCTACCCCTCCCTTCCATCATCTGGGGCTCCGTCACCCCCAGCCTCACTTTTTAAATTTTTCTCCCTTTTGCTGCCAGAAGCAGCAGTGTCTAGCACATGGGGATGTCCCCTGGACGCATGTTGGGTGCTTGGTGGTGACTCTTGGTGGCCTCAGTACCTCCTGTTAATGGGACACAGAGACAATTCTACTATGCTCCTGCCTGACTGAGCTGGCCCAGTGAAAATTTCATGGGCATAACGGGTCTTGGGGCAGCTTTTGTGGGTTGCTCAAGTTCAGAGAGAAAGTGTCTGGGAGGTCGGGAAGGATGCCCAGGTCCCTGGGTAGTGAGGTGGAGAGAGCTGCAGCGCATGCATGGGGGGCATTTCCCCTAAGGCCCGGGGAGTCCTGTCTTTGTAGGAAATGAGCCCCATGTGTCCGGCTAGAGAGAGAGAGAGAGAGAGAGAGAGAGAGAGAGAGAGTGTGTGTGTGTGTGTGTGTGTGTGTGAGACTGTGCACTGCCCATTCCCCTTCCAAGTGCACCCAGTGTGCTCCGGTGTTTGATCAGCTGTTGGAGGTTGGGGGCCGGCGGCTTGCTCTCCCCGTGAGAGCATTTTCAGCAGCAGGAGCAGAAACCAGACCTGGAAGGGCAGGATGGGGAATCAACCGTAGGCTTGCTGTTGTTGCGGTGTGACTGAGTCCAGGTGTTTTCTTGTGGGCCTGTAGGATTAAATGCCAGTGGACCTAAGAAAATGATGAAGGGGCAACTGTGCACCCCCATGCCCCCTGCATCCCGTGCCGTAGCTTAAGCCATGTTTTCCTCATTTCACTGGTCCCCTTCATGTGGAAATTGAATTGTCCCCCTCTTCATCCCGGCCTTCCCACTGCCGATGCCTCTCTGCTTACAAACCTCAGTGGCTCCCTGCAGCCATTACCTGGGCATGGCATTCGGGGGCTTTATAACCTGACGGCGCCACACATTGCGGCCATCTGTCCTTCAGAGCCTTCTCTCTGTCACTCGTTCCTTTTCTTACCCTCCATGGTGCTGGCTTGTGCTTTCCTGCTCCTGGGTCGGGCCGTTCCTGCTTTACACCAACTAAAACTGCGCGCAGCCACCAAGGCCGAGCTCCCATGCTTCTGCCTCTTTGTAAGTTTTCCTGGGCGCCTGAGTGAGGCCGTGGCTTCCTTTTCTGGCCTCTGGCAGCCCTGGCCCTGTTCATCTTCCATACAGCCCTTCTCGTGCTGGGTTTAGCGTCCAGCTCCCATACTTAGAGACAGCCCTAGAGGGCGGGGATGACCAGTCCACCCCAGGGGCTCCATACCCCTTACTGGCTTGGCATTCCGTGGACACTCCATTGTCCTTTACTGGTTCCCTGATTGTTCGGTTGGAGTGAACGTGGATGCCTAGAGCAACTCGGAGCCTGCAGGTTTGAAACATCTAGCTTAAAATAGGCCACCGAGCCTATAAGGCGGTGTATTTTTAAAGAAGGTATTGGAACTATTTTGCCAGTCTGCTCTTTATTATCCAGGAGTGGGGGAGAAAAGCAAGCAGCATGTGACCAGATGTGAGGGCCCTGAGCCACGTGTTTGAGCAGCACTCAAGCCTGGCAGGGAGGGGTCCTCGTTGGCTTGGATGCAGAGAAGGTTCTGACTTCATAGAGAAGCCAGTTATGGATGTGATCTGCCTCCTTTTCCTGGGAAGGTGGTCTTGTTGGGGTGCGTTTCCAGGTGGACAGCTGCTGATGTAGACAGGAACTTCTAGCATTTACAGCTGGGGAGAGCCCAGATGGTACACAGTCCCCATGTGCTCCTTGGCAAAGGAGGAAGCTATATCTGAGGGTGTGGCATGAGTCATCTGTTTGATTCTAGAGGATTCTACAAGTCTGTGGATGAAGCAGTGCCAGTACCCCATCATGCTGCTCGGTGGTCTGTACTGGGACCTTTCCCCCTGACCGTGGTCCTCTGCAGGCTCAGTCCATCAGGTTCCCAAGGGCCTGCTGCACTGGCTAGGCGTCCTTCTTACCTGCTCCCTCTCCCAGCTTCTTAGCAGGCAGTGACCATTCCTGGCCCGCTGCTCCAGCACTCCTGGACCTCCAGGGGCTCTCCAGAGGTGTCCTGCGGCCTTGGGCTTGCATGTCCTGCCCCCCGCTGACCCTCAGCCTGGAGTTCCCCTTGCCACTACCAGCTCCTTGCTGTTTGTCCTCCTGCATTTGTCTTTTGTGAGAAGCCTCCGCTGCCAGGGCCGCCCAGTGCTCCCATAGTGCACTGGGGTTTTAAATTTTCTACGTGGAGTCAGTAGTGTTATTGAACATGTCTCTTTGCCATAGGAGGCTGAGGGCCCCCAAGAACAGGGCTGGGCCTTAATCATCCGTGTCTCTCTAACACCTACTGTGGCTCCAGGCACAGGTTGGCATCTAATAAAGGTATTTTGGCAAATGAATGTCGAACTTCTAAGTAGTTCATGTTGCTGATGGTTCTTAAAATGTCCACTGTGACTAGATGCTGTCTCTGTCCTTGACATGCTCGTGAGAGCTGGAAGGGGGTAAACAAAGTTGATTGCCCCAGTTTTTTCCGTTGGAGCGTCTGCTGGGGCAGCATGGCTATAGAGATAACACACACATGCCAGTTCTCAGCACCTTTGCCCCATGTGCTCTCTTAGGTCTCCCTTTGCCCTTTGTGGTTTGGGGGGCTGAACCTTACTCTCTGGTGTCTTACAAAGCAGGCGGAGACAAGTCAGAACCTACCACCTGAAACCACAACTGACCTTTCCTCTTGGGGAACCTTTCCCCGTCTTGGCGAGTCTCTCCGCCCTCCTGCCCAGGCCGCCTTTCTCCCAGATCTCTGTTTGGCCGTATGCCCAGCCACCTCTTATTTCACAAGCTCCCTAAAACCCTCTTCTCTGAAAGAAGGTTTGTTTTGGTGGGATGGAGGGGAAGAAGAATTCTAGGTGATCTGACATCGCCCAGCTGTCGCGTGTGCTACATCAGTGGCAGAGATGCTCGCCGCCGTGCCCTGCAGATGCTGGAAGCGTGGAAGCTTAGTTATTTGACTCAGCCAGGTCTTTGGAAAGGAACCAAAACTTGCCTGCTTAGCCTGGAATCCCCAAAGTTCCCATCATCTGTGTATTGACATTTGTAATAGAATGAACGTTAAGAGAAAATATAAAAGCTTAATTCTGTTAGGATTTTGGGAATGTTGCCATTCTGAAATGTTTTTAGTTATTGCTCATTAGTATATCAGTATTATTTTAATAAATTGGAGCTTTGGGCAGAGCCATGGTTGGAAGGCCAGGTCCTTTTATCTATGACTTTGAGAGAGACTGTGGAGTTCATTTGACATCAGGGAGTCATTTTTGGTTGTTTGAATTTGGGGAAAAGCTATAGAAGTGAAACATATTCATCCAAATTTAATTTAATTTAAATTTTTAGTTAATTTTTTCCCCAGTTTTATTGAGACACAGCACTGTATAAATTTAAGATGTAAAGCATTATGATTTGACAGATATATTGTGGAGTAAGTTTAGTTAACATTTGTCATCTCAGATAAAGAAAAAAAATTTTATAATGAAAACTTTTGGGATTTACTCTCAGAAACTTTTAAAGATTTTATTTATTTACTTTTAGAGAGAGGGGAAGAGAGGGAGAAAGAGAGGGGAAAGAGACATCAATGTGTGAGAGATACATCAATCAGTTGCCTCTCGCACACCCCCAACTGGGGACCTGGCCTGCAACCCGGGCATGTGCCCTGACTGGGAATCGAATCAGTGACCTAGCAACATTTAAATATATCATGTAGCAGTATTAGCTGTAGTCATCACATTGTATGTTAAATCCTCCAGATATTTTTTAAAGGAGGAGGTAGAGTGTGTGCCCTTGATTTAGTTCTCTACCAAGTTAAAAAAAAAAAAAAAAAGAAAGGTCTCATGGGAAGTACAAGGCCTCTCAGCTCTTTCTCACCTGGGGAGGGTTTTCCCCCTTGGGATCGGTTGGCAGTGTGTGAAGACATTTTTTATTGTTATGTCTTGAGGAGGAGGATGCTATTTGCATCTAGTATTGCGCTATGCCTTCCAGATGTAGTGGGCTGGGTTTTGAACTGGGCAAACTGGGTGTCCCCAATACCCAGCCAAGGACCTAGGAGCAAACGTGGCTGAATGGCTACTTCTTCCCAGTGTATTTAATGAGACCTACTGTGAATGGAGGGCCTGCCACAGGAAACACTCAAAGGCGGGGAGCTTCCAGTTCAATTTGGGAGAGAGAGTGATGGCCTTGGATGTTGCTGGGCAGATAAGAAGCAATCCGGTTCAAAAGAGGGAATCTCTCAGAGGAAGGGCCCAGGGGCTTTGGGGGGTACAGAATGGCCCCGGAAGGCAGGCAGGGAGGAGGAGGGTCAGAACTTGAGAGGGTGTGACGAAGAAGCGGTTCTTCCAGGAGCCAGTGGGCCAAGCAGGTTTTGCTGTGGGTAGGATTTGAGCAGATGATCACTTAGAATCATGATGGTGTCAGTAATAATAGCACCTATTATTTATTTAGCTGCTGCTGTGTACTAAATGCTTAGTACTGTCTCCCTGCTAAGTATCGTGTTTAGGTGGTTCCTCATTCTTACGGCAGGTGCACTGCTGGAGCTCCCGTTTTACAGATGAGTAAATTAAGGCGCAGGGATGAAGTGTCCTGCTCAAGGCCATGCCGCTGGTGAAGGGCAGGAGTTGGCTTCCGATCCAGGGTTCCCCACCCTTCACCTGTCGCAGCTGGATTTTGGAAGACATGAATGCCAACTGGAGGATTTAGGGCTGTGTGGTCGGGGAGAGGAACAGGTGGGACATTTGAATATGGGAGTGAAATAATTAAAAGGTGGCTTTTGACACAGGATGACTGGTGAGACCTGTGGAAGGTGCTGGAAGCACCAGCAGGGAGAGCTGGAGGGCTGACTTGGGGAAGAGAAACGTGTGGGGATGCCCAGAAGGGCCTGGAGCGGGGTCCATGGTGAGAGGGTTAGAATGGCCATTCAGGATAGAAGGCAGGTGAGACAATGACATACAGGTGACATTTGTTCATGGAAATGCCAGTCATGCAGCTGGACGTCTGGGCTTGAGGTGGACATTTTGGAGGCTTCTGCCGAGAAGTAACTGCCCCAGAAGTGGGAGTAGAACTGACATGTGGCAGGGACAAGTAGATGCTGGAAGGATCACTTACGACGTGTGTCCCAAAGCTCAGTGAGACCGGAGTTTCCAGGCTGTGTTGGGTCCCCTGGGTGCAGCAAGGAGCCCTTCATGGTCATCTGGCCACTGCCCTTGAACCCATGGAGCTGCCCCTAGGGGCTGCCTTCCTCGCTCGTAGCCTCACTTTCCTCAGCTGGCACCTCACATGAAAACGAAGTGGGCCCAGCCCTTTGCAAACACACTTGAGAGCTGGAGGAACAGGTCTCGGGGCGTTGGTGTTGCCATATTTCATGTGGTTCCTCAAATAGGGCAAACCCAGGGTGCGATTGCTTTGTCTTAGGAGAATGTGAGTTGGGTCTGTCCCTCGGGTGTTGAGAGAGAGGAAGAGAAACAAGGGTGGGGAGCAGCTGGAGGCCAAATGCTGTCCTGTGAGGGAGAAGAGCCCTAGAAATGGTGATTGATTTTTTCGGGAGTGCCTGGCCCATGTTGCGTGATCCTGTATGAAGCATCAGCCCCACCAGACACGCTGCTTGTTGTGTGCCTGGCGCCGTTGTTGGGGTCAGTTAACAGGCAGCACCTCGTTAATCCTGAGGGGAGGGACGCGGCCAGGTTGTGTAGGTAGCCGTGGGTACCCTACAATCATGACTGACCTGCTGGAGAACAGATGTATGGGAGACCTTGGCCGAACTTGTCTATCATTCCACCTCTGGGCTCATGGTTTTTAGCTGAATTATTCAATGTCACTCATGCTTGGCACTCGTGATCAAATACACCATGGCCAGGAAACTAGTCAGAGGCTGCAAACTGATGCCAACAGATAAGTTTTTGTTGTTTTGATCTGCACAATGCTTTTTATTTTTCAACAACTGAGGTCAATGAAAACACTTGAAAATTGGGAGTCTTCTAATGGAAATCTAGGTGTCCTGCTTTTCTTGACAAGTGGGACTATCTGGAAACACAGGGCCTCTGTTCCACGGGACAGCGCTGTGTGAGCACCACCCTTTGCAGCTCCTGGACTCAGGGACAGAGGGTTGGCTGCCAGATGGCCAGACGTCATCGTGTTCTGTCTCATGTTTGTCACACCAGGCCCGCTTCACTGGCTTTCTGTGCTTACGGGGTGATGGGGCCCTTGCGCTTTGATGTAGGGTTTCGAGACCTTTCACTTGACTGGGTGCTGGTGCTGGGCGGAGGGGCCCCAGCACAGTGGGGAGGGGGCAGCCCCAGGACCTGGGGAAGGCGTGGTGACGCTGCTGGGTGCGCCTGGAAGGCTCTCAGACACCTGCACTCCTTAAGGCTTGGCTGGAGCCCCGTTACAGGTTGGGGCTGGGCGACCTGCCCACAGGCCCCGAGACAAAGGAGTTGCAGAGCTGAGATCTGAACCCCGATCTCTGGGCGGGCCCATGGACCTGACCACCGCACCCCCAGCTTGAACTCCCAATCACAAGCCAGCCCTCACGGGCTTGTTTTGTTTTGTTTCTCTTGGTGGGGAGGGCGAGGAAGGGAGGCCTCTCTCCAAGCTGGTCAGCTGAGCCCCGCTCCCCCCGCCTCTGTGTTTGCCTAAACGCGGCCTGCCAGTGTTCCCTGGGAACCTGCTGCCGGCCAGCTGTTGAGAGGGCCTCTGAATAAACAAACCCCCTGGCTTTAGGATTGCATTTCCGAGGAAAAGAATTTTGAGCTCCTCCTTTGTCTTGTTAGAAATGTGTATTTTGGCCCCAGAGGAAGGCTCCTTTGTCTCTTGTAGACTGTCCCTGGTCTTGCCTGGTCCTGTGCAGGACAGCGTGGATGTTCATTTAAATCCAGCCCCGCCACCCCTTTGCTGAGGCCCCCAGCTTTAATGAGACCTGGTTCCAGGAAGGAAGAATTGCGACCACAGGGCCGTGCTGTTGAGCATGGGCCGCAGTGTGTTTCCTCGGTCTCCCCCGCCGCCTCCTTTAGGAAGCAGTGTGCCCGGTGCTCTGCTCAGTCCCCCCGCCACGGCCCCGGACAGCGCAGGAAACAGGCCTGTGCGTAGAATTGCTGGGTTTTGAACCCAAGTCTGACTCTACACCTGGGCTCTTTCTGCAACCAGGTGCTTCTCCCTGAAGCTGCATGCTTCTCTGAGGGAGGCGAGGGTTCTGTCCACAAGACGCACCCCCTTGTCCCCTGGAGGGACTCCGATGACCGTGTGGCCTTTGCCTCGTGCTCAGGCCGGTATGCTCATGAACAGCCTGTGAGGAGGAGCCGCAGGATGTTTGTCCCTTTTGGAAAACCTGTTCCCAGGGAGCCCTAAGCACAGATGTTCGTATTGTCACCGAGGCGCTTTTATACGTATGGTTCTTTGTTTCTAGAGCAGGGAAGAGTCCGAGGGCTTTAGAAGGTTTGAGAAAACGGGAAAGCTGTGCTGATGTGTGGGAGGTTTACTACTAAAATGTGGAAAATGCCCAAGACGGTGTTTATCATTACGGTGGTGGCTTCAGCTCGTGCTGCGCCTGCCCTCATTTCTGGGCGACCCCGCGGCAGGTAGGTTTCTTTAGGTTGTGTGTGGGAGGAAACCCAGGCCGGCCGGAGTTGGGGGAGAAGAGAGGAGCTTCGTAGTTATCAAGGAGAGCTGGCCTCACAGGCGATTTGAAACTTGGCCCGCCTCTCTCTGGGCATCCACGAGGGGCCTTCCCAGGCTTTGGGTTCGTGTGTTGGGGCTCAGGCACCGGCGTGGTCAGCAGAAGGGCCAGTCCTGCTCCTTTGCGGGGCCAGCTGCCCCCCCCCCCGCCCCCCCCGAGCAGCCATGAATCATGCGGGCGCAGATATGGGCTGTTTTCCTGAGAAAGGTGTGGTGTGCTGGTCTGTGTAGATGGGGACCTTGCCCCTAGTCTTGAGGGCCCGGGGGATGGGTGGCTTTCCTTGAGGCTTTGTCTGGGGTTGCCCGTGACATTTGGAGTCATTTCTGGGCTTAAATGTTCCCCATCCAGTACTGGAGATGGAATCGGTCGGGGATTATAAGTCATCTAGGGCAGGGTGCAAAGATTTATTTTACTCCTTTGCGGGGAGGTGGGATAAATCAAGAACCTTTGGTGGTGAGAATGTGGGGCCAATGGTGCTTTTATAAAGGTAGCATTTATACCCCTACACAAAGCCTGCTTCCAAAGTGCCATTGTCCCAGGGCCGCTGGGGAGGCGGCTGGCTGTGCTGCCCCTCTTATCTCCTGCCACCAGGCTTGGCATTGGCACTGCGCTTCTCCCGTGGTCAAAATCCAAGCAGTCCCACACCGTCTCTCTCTATCTCTCCCCTCCCTCCCTCCCTCCTCCCCCCAATTCCCCGTGACGCAGTGATGAAAGCAGGCAGGACAAATTGTTCTGTGATGACACTTAGGGTTCATCAGGCTTTAGAGCTGGTTTCTTCCTGTTCCCCCAAGTCTCCACCCAAAGAACTCAGGTGACCTATGGAAGTGTCATTTACATATAATATGGCGTGCTGTTGGTAAGTCATACTAGGTAGGTAAGACGAGCAAGTTGATGTTGTTCGGAAGCTTTGAAAGTGAAGTTGTGTTTCCCTTGTTTTGTGAGCACACAGAGCTTCTGTGTGCTGAGGACAAAGAGCTCTCGCACTGGATTTTCCAGTATTCAGGGCAGAAATAGTCATCCCTGTGCTGTGGGTGAGGACCACCAGGGTTATGAAGTCAGGAGCTGGGGTATTTGCCAGGTCTCCCGGGACCCAGGCAAGGGACAGCAGTGTGGCTTTGCCTCAGTGGGGACCGTGGTGTTCTCAGCAATGCCCTTCTCCTCCAGGTCAGGAAAGAGGTTGAAGAAGACCCGCAAGTATGACATCATCACCACCCCGGCCGAGCGCGTAGAAATGGCCCCGCTGAACGAAGAGGATGACGAGGATGAGGACTCCACAGTATTTGACATCAAATACAGGTACAGGTGGGGACAGCAGCTGCCTCCTGGGCTCCCAGGCTTGGGGCAGTTGGATGGTTCACCTTTGAAAGCCGCCCAAGGCCGGGTGTGTATTCTTGTTCCCCAGTCAAGTGTTTGACCTGGGGATATGTTGCTTTTGGGGAACTGCTCTGATCCCTACAGCAGCACCCAGCACCCAGAAAGCCAACAGGCTAACCTTATAGAGAAACAGTTATTCCCTGCTGTTCCCAAATGCCGACACTGAAGAGTCAGCTCTGCAGGAGGACAGGGAGGGCCGGTCGTGCACTTGCTCTGGGGGACTTGGTGTGAGCAGCCCCATCTGCCACACACTTGTGCACACAAATGGAGACTTCTCTCTCAGCCTCCTACATTGATTCCTGAGAGCAGGGAGTGAGAATGGAATTTACCGGTAAACCCCAAAGCCAGGTATGTTCCCTCCAGGTAGCCTGTAGGAAGGTCAGGATGATGTTTTGAGTTCAGGAGTGTAGTGTGGTTCTTGGATCCTTTTGGGGTGTTCTTCAGAAGTGTGGGATTCTCAGTGTGATAGCTGGGGGTGAAACTAGTGTAGAGATGAGGGCTCAGGGGTCCAGAGAGGGGATGTCGCTTGTTCAAGGTCTCAGTTATTAGTGGCCAAGGTGAGACATAAATCCAGGCTAGACCCAATCCTGAGGTTTCTCCCTACCAGGCTTGCCAGAGAAGTAGTACCAGCAGTCCTGTATCTTTATATACAAAGAGATTTATTTCTAAAGGTTCAAGCCTGAAGGACTGGGAACCAGGAGAGCTGAAGGTGTAAGTTCCAGTCCCAGGATGAGAGAGACCGATATCCCACCTCAAAACAGTCAGGTCGAGCCAATTCTCCTTGCTCAGCCTTTCATCCTATTCAGGCCTCCAACGGATTAGATGAGGCCCATCAACATCAGGGAGGGCAATCTGCTTCACTCAGGCTACCCGTATAATTGTTAATCTCACCCCGGAGACCTGACCGGAGTAATGTTGGACCAAATATCTGGGCACCGTGTGACCCAGTTGAGTTGACACATGGAATTGACCATCACGCACAGCTTTTCCCCGCCTGCGAAGGGGAGCCTCCCGTACCTCCCTGACCCTCCCCTCTCCAGCGCGGCCTTGGCTGTTCTTAGCCCTTGGCCCTCCTATGTAAGCCAGTAGTCCGATTCAGCAAAACGATATTTGGGATTTCGATTAGAGCTCTATGGACTCTTTCTATCAGTTTAGGGAGACTCGACCTCTTTATGCTGATTTGGCCAATCCATGAACGTGAAATGACTCGCCATTTTTTAGATATATTCAGAACTGTCCTTCAGTACTTTCAGAAGTTCCTCCGTAAATCTCTTACAAATTTTTGTTAGATATATTCTCATGTATTTTATATTTTGATACATTTATGATTTAAAAATAACATTTTTATACTCATGTCTAAAAAATGGTTGTATTATCATATTTACATATACTGCATTACTGATATTATAATTAATTTGTTAATGAATCACACTTAGAAGATATAAACAAAAGACAGATTGCTTATAGATAGCAGAGTTGGGGAACAAATCATTAGCTAGAATTCACACTTCTGGTGAAGAGCAGCACCCTTTGAGAAGAATCCTGTTAGTTAATTTATCCATACCGCACAATAATATACATATACGAAAGTGATTGTACTGATTTTACTGCTAAGCGATTTCATCTGCCTCACATTCAATGCACAGAAATAAAACATAACGTGAAGAAAACTTTGTCTTCATCATTACTCACAATAAAAAGGGTTTGCTGCACCCCACAGGCCTCGGGGCTATTGTACAATAGGGGAGCCCTCAATGGCTTAAGTGGATCAACATGCTGTTTGGGTACCGAGCCACAGAACAGAATTTTATCCGTATTTGGTGACCGAAATAACTCCTTGGGAGCTGCAAAACACTGGGCCTCAAATCTCACAAAATAAGAAAAGGCCCTCAACACAGAAATATAACCATCTGTCCAGAAATTCTATCTGTAGGCTCTTCTTGAGTGTAAGCTGGAAAAGGGGGCCCTTTCTTGAGTACAGGGATACAAGCATTGTTGTCTAAAGACGACTGTGTCAGGCGTAATGAAGATCAGGTACATATTAAAACCACAGTCAGATGAAGAAACTTCTCACCACTGCCTGAATTCTTCAAATAGGAGAGTGAGTTTCTCTTTCAGGCTCACGGTTAGTGCCAGATTGACATTGCTGCTGGCTATGACACTCACCATCAAAGGCAACTGAGTTTTTAAAGTTTTCATTTTTTTCAGTTTTATTGAGGTATAACGGACATGCACTACTATATCAGTTTAAGGTATACAGAAAGACTTCACATACATATATTGTGAAATGATTACCCCAGGAAGTTAACATCTCTCACCTCATATAGTTATAATTTTATTTTTCTTCGTGACGAGGACTTTTAGGATCTATTCTCTTAACGACTTGAAAACACACCATACAACAGTGTTAACTATAGTCATTGTGTTGTACATTATAACCCCGGTACTTATTTCATAACTGGAAGTTTGTACTTTTGACCACCTCCCCTAGACCCCTCATCCTCAACACCCCCACCTCTGGTAACCACAAATCTGATTTCTTTTTTTATGAATTTGGTTGGTTTAGATTCCACATATAAGTGAGATCATACAGTGTTTGTTTTTTTTCAGCCTGACTTATTTCACTTAGCATGATATCCTCAAGGTTCATCCACATTCTTGCAAATGGCAGGATTTCCTTCTTTTTTATGCTGAGTAATATTGCACTATATCTGTATCCCTTTTCTTTATCCATTCATCTGTTGATAGATACTGAGGTTGTTTCCATGTCTTGGCTATTGGAAATAATGCTGCAGTGAAGATGGAGGTGCAGGTATTTCTTCGACGTAGTGATTTCATTTCCAAAGGCAGATGAGCGAATTGAACCACTTGGTGGGTGTTAAGGTAACAGACAATACTTCTGTTTTTAAAAGAACGACTTTGCTCCCTGGTTAGTCGCAAGGGTAAAGGCAGGTAAGAAACCAGGTCTCAAAGCGTGCTCTGGAGCGTTTTCGTTGTAACAGGCACTCCCTCACGCAGTAATTTGTGATAGAGGAATCCTCTCCTCCCTCTCCATTCTGGGCAGAGACTCAGGACCCAGCAAATCCACATGTATTAGTCTTTGACCCCAAATCATCTGTCCTAATGAACTCCCATGTCCTGTAGGATCGATCTTCATGTCCGGGCTCCTGCTTCCAGGGCTGCCGGCTTTTCTCTGCTGTCACTTAGGGGACAGCTTCAAAGACAGGTTTCTCGGGAAGCCATCATCACAGGATCTGAAACCTGTCTCTGGTATCCTTTTAAAAATAACAATTTTCGCTTTTTGCTCATGATGTATAAAAATGCAGTTCGTTTTGTAAAATATTGGTTTGAAAAAATCCAGCAAATCACTAAATTCATATTAATTCTAGTAGTATCAGTGGGGATTTTGGGGGGTTTTCTGTGTAAATATATCATCTGACACTAGTAGCAACCCCCTCCCAGTCCATTTTGTCTCTCTCTTTTTTTTTAGCTTCTTCTTGTACTCATTTGAAGTGATGATAATAGGCATCCTTTCTTGTTCTTGATCTTATAGTTATGCTTTTAATATTGACCAAGAAGAATGGTGTTTGCTATAAGGTTTTGTAACATTTCTTCTTCTTCTTTTTTCTTTCTTTTTCTACCAGGAAGTCTTCCTCTATTCTTAGTTCACTAATGTCAAATTTTGTTAAGTGATTTTTCTGGCTCTATGGGAAAGATCGTACTTTTTCCTTTACTCTATTTGGGTGGTGAAATTATATTCATTGATTTTGTTAACATTAAAACAACTTTGAATTCCTGAGATAAAACAAGCTTGGTCATGGTCATGTTATCTTTTTATACACTGCTGTATTTAAGTCTGCTGATATTTTTTATATTTCACAATTTATATTTTTATTAGAGTCTACAGTCTGCTAAATAAAAGCAATATTCAGTTTGCTGATATTTTGTTCAGGACTTTGCTTCTCTTAGTGACTAAGATTGGTTTGTCGTTTTCCTACCTTTAATATCCTTGTCCAGGCTTTGGTAAGGGTTTGACTAGCCTCATAATACAAGTTGGGGTGTGTGACTTATTTTCCTTCTCTCTGAAATAGTTTGTATCAGATCAGAATTATTTGTTTCCTGAATGTTTAGTAGCTCTTGCCAAAATTGGCTGGGGATAGCCTGACGCTTGCTTTGTGCCGAGATTTAAAACAACTATTGATCGAGTCTCTGAACAGTTATAGGACTATTTAGTCTTTATTTTTTCTTGGATCAGTTGTGATGGGTTGTATTTTTTTGGAATTTTGCTCATTTCATCTAAGTTTCCGAATGTAATGTCCTAAAGTTGTTCCCACCATTCTTTTGCTGTCATCTCTTTAATCTTCGTAACATGCGTGGCCATCGTCCCTTTTCATCCTTAATATTGGTTACGTTTGTTCTCCTTTTTCTTGGTCCAGCTTGCTGGAAGTTTAGTTTTCATTCGTCTGTCCAGAGAACAAACTTCGGTTTCTTTGATCCTCTCTATTATAATTTTCAGTTGATTTCTGCTTCTCTTCCTTATGCTTTCTTTGGGTGTGTTCCCTGCTTTTTTTCTAACTTTTATTGAATCTTTACCTCATTCATTTTCAGCCTTCTTTCCTGGAGTAAGTGTTTATTCTGTGACTTGATTCACTTCAGCTACCTCCCACAGGCTGTCCTTATCTTCAGTGGGCACTAGCCTGCCTCCCCGTTTGTTGGGAAGAACTGGACTTCGGGTAGCTCATGTTAGAGGTTTATTCTGTTCACAACTGAAATAATACAAGGATGTGAGTGAGCTTGCAGTGAATCGCTAGACCCAAGACTGCTGTCTGTAGTCCTCAGGCTCAAAAACAACTGGCCATTTAGAGACCATTTAGAGGCTTTTTAAATTACAGGTGTAGTGCATGGTAAAGAAATACAGATAAGAAAAAGAAATAAAATTAATCTCACTGCTTCATAACAACCACTAGGGTGTGTGTAAGTACATATGTGGAATTTTCTTTTTTACAGAAATAGGACCACGCGACATGTGCTGTTGGGAACGTTTTTCCCCTGAACAGCATATCACAAACTTTTCAGGTCAATACGTTTGAAAAGAACAAGAATCTTAAGGATAATTTTATGTTTTGTGTTTTTAAGGACTTCTTTGACTACATGTGATCATTTGTCTTTCCTGTTTAGATGTAGATGTAGCTCGACTAAACTTTTTGGTTCCCTCTGGGAAACAGTACATTTAAATCGGATGTGGCTGGATCGTGACCTTGGGTGATTTCATGAGTGAACACAAAGAGGAAAATCATGTCTTTCTGGCGCCAGAGCAGCCAGGCTGTAACCTGGCCTTTACTATTATTACACGTGTGTAGCTCTGATAACATCTCGTGACTTAGATCCTGCACGCCTCAGCCAGGCAGGAAATGGAGAGAAGGCGGGCAGGGTGAGGCTGGCTTCCATCATCTGCGATGTTAGAATCCATGAGAGAAGACCTCTCATGCGTGGGGCCAGAAGTGGGGGCGGGGGTGACCTGTGGGGAAAAGATTCCAACTCTGTACTTAAAAAGGCTAATTAAAAGAGAGGAAAGGGTGGCCAAACCGAGTATAGAGAACCCTGGGACTTTGAAATGGTTTTATATCTCAAAAGGCGATTAAATCCTGGTTGCATGTGTTTTGAGCTTGGTTGGCCTCGCATGCAGTTGAGGCTGATGTTTTGGGCCTCTCTGCATCCCTGGTTTATTACAGGTGACTTCTGTGACACCCTCTGGGCGTCTCCTAAGGCAAAGCAGATGCGGCACTTCCTCCCTTTTGTCCAGTAGGTGCTACCGGGACCTGTGACAAACGCTGCCCAAAGATATGGTGCTGGGAGAACACACTGCTCCTGCCAGCCCTGCCTACCCCAACCGGGAAGCCCTTCCCTCTTAGGTTTGGAAACAATGAGGCCTGTGGGGGTGCAGGTAATTGTTTTAGAATTGCCTGCCTCCCACCCTCTTGGGGATAGAGCTTCCTGCGGGAATTTAATTAGAAACCGATGAGATTTCTGTTGCAACCATGGAGGCCGTGCCTGGCATCTTGTCTTTGGAACAAAGGGCATGTGGTGGCTGTCTGCAGCAAGGGGACCCTGCAGGCTAGACTGGCAGCAGGAGAAAACAGACTCGACTTGCTTATTCCTAGACTGAGGCCCAGAGCTCTGGGTCCCCAGGAAATCCGGTGGCAATTGCTAAACACACTTAGTGCAGAGACTTCTTGAGCGGTTGGGCTCGAAGGCCCTTGTGCCCACCCCATAACTCCTCATCTTCTGAGGACGGAGAACGAAGCTTTTTGGAGCATCAGCATGTGGGCAGTGTAGGGGCGATGGCCATCGTAAGCTTCTGAGGCCTGAAAGGAAATGGAGGGGACCTGGGGACCTGTAGGTTCCCCCGCAGGTGCTGGAGCCTCCGACCTGGGCCTGAAACATCACCAGTGGTTATCCCCAAACAGTTCGAATAAAGCTCTGCCTGGCCTCTTTCTTGCAGAATGCTGAGCTCGTGCGTTAAAAATGGGCATCTCATGAGGCATTTTTGCTTTTTTTGGAAAGCAATATTGGCATGTGGGGCGCAGTTCTCAGCTGTGGTATCGTGCATGTTAAAACTATTTGAGTTTTACGTCTGTAAGGAGTGAGCCTCTGGAAGCAGGAATTTTTGTGGCAACGACAATTTACTACTAAGTGAATCTGACTTATGCACACGCAGTGCTACCCAAGAACCTATTTAAAAAAGAGAGAAAAAAGGAAAACAACACAAATAATCCTAACTAGAAATGCTTTTGTAGAAGCTGGCCACATTTATTAGTTTTCTTTTTTCCGTGTTTGGTGTCCTGGGGTGAGAACAGCAGGACTGTGGAGGGCCCCCACGGCACACAGTGGGCCTCACGTCTGTCCATGTCAGGCATGCTCACAGACGGGGCCTGGCTTCCTCCCTCGGCTTCTCTGTCACCCCTTTTTCCTGTGGCCACTGTGCCCTCTTCCGGCCGCATCCTCGCTTGCTACAGCAGGAGGTCAGCTGCCAGGGCGCTCAGCAGATGCTTTCATGGGGAGGGCTCTGTCCACCGACAGACAGGCTTCTTGCAGAACAGGCTGGGACATGTCCCTCTCCTTCCCTGGGATGGTGATAAGCCAGTGTCGTTGTTCAGGACAGTCAGATATCTGAAAGGAAGAAGCGTAAGTCATGGCATCTAAATACGCATTCACTTCTCACGGAGTTCCCAGGGAGGGCAGGGGCAGGGGCAGCCTTGACATCCTTTCTGGTTGACCTTAGCGCTGATGCGGGAATGTCATTAGCAGTTTGACTGTCCCAGGGGGAAGAAAGGGGCCGAGAGAGTCCTCTTAGACATCTCTGCTTGTCACCCTCCTCCTGTGTCCAGCTCATGAGCCTGCTCCTACCATTCACTCTAAGTGCAGGAGGGGTGAGCCTGGCCCTGCCCTCCGGGAGGTTGTGCTATTGGACAGGGAGACAACCGGGGACACTGACACTTACAGGATGGCCTGCTAAGCGCCACCGGGAGGAAAGAACAGGGTGCTGCGGGCAGGAGCGGCGCCTCTCCGGGCAGGAAGCTCTTCTCATAGTTGGTGAAGCTTATGGAAGGTTTGAAGGCCCAGGAAGCAAGCTCAGAATGGGTTAGGGGGCAGGGAGGAGGGAGGGTATCGCAGGAAGAAGTCAGAGGGACTATCTGATGCCCGTGATGGCGCATCAGTAGGTGATGGTGGTGACTCTGACCTCTCAGCCTTTCCCTTTCCTAAGTCCCTTTAGATGATGTCTTGAATAGATTTTCAAGGTAAGTGAAGTCAGACAAGGGTCTGCCGCAGGGAGCTTCCAGACTAAGCAGGAGACAGACATGACTCAGATAATTGCATAAAGGAGGAGTCAGCAAACTGCATGTAAAAATTACATGCAATTCAAATTTCTGTGTTCATAGACTAATGTTGTATTGGAACACAGTCACAACCAAACATGTTTGTGCTGTCTGTGGCTGCTTTCGCCGCACAGCAGTGGGTTGAGCAAAAAATACTTACTTTGTGGACTTGCACATAAAACTTGTGCTGGACCCTGGTGTAAACACCTGTGGAAGTGCTAGGATGGAGGAATAGAAGGAAAGGAGGTTGTGGGTTAGGGGGTCTGTGTAGGGAGCTAAGAAAGGATCCTGAGCTGGGAGCTGAGGGAAGGGAAGGAGTTACCTGGAGGAGTGCAGCTCTCCTTCCAGACAGCAGCATGTTCAAAGGTCCTGTGGTTGGGGAGTGTGGCCCATGGGATGGAGACTGTTAGGGAGGGGTCAGAATGTGTATGGAGGTCTGCAGGAAGGCACTGACTCACTCTACTTTTCCTTTTAGGTAAAACCTGTTTGCCAGCATGTTGACATCCTGTGTAAAGTTGATCAGCTGCAGCCTGAATGTGAAAGATCTGGAAGCCATCTTCTTCGGGGTGTTGAAACCAAAACAAACATTATTTATGAAACTCCGGGACGTCTGTTTGTGTCAAACGTCTGCTCAGAGTATCACCGCAGGAGAATCACCTCCACCACCCTCTGGACATCCCTTTAAAATGTCACCCCTTCTTCCTCCTCAAGAGGGCAAAGGGTAGAATATGTTGACTTAAAAAAATATTAATTTGAATGCAACTGTTGACTAAAGTAAAAGAGATCAGAAATTATCAAGAACCCTCCCCCGCCAAAAGCCTGCAGGATATTCATCTGTGTATTTAGGACTTCTAACTTCCTGCTTTCCTGGATCTGTGACATTCTACACGTCTAACCCTTTGGTGGTTTTTTGGGCTTGGTCAAGTTCTGGCCTTACGTTGGGAATGACTGTGTGAAAGTTCACAGTGAAAGTGCTTAGGGCTGGCAGGCCATAGCAGAAGTATACACATTTGTGGCTTCTTTTCATTTCGTTTCTTTTCTTAGAGGGTTCATCAGAGTTAGGCATAGCTAATTCACAAAGAATTTTGACTATCAGGGACTGTACTTGACGTTGGTCTCGGCCAGGCTGGACTAGAAACCGACTGAACTCAGGAGGTACCACAAGGGTGGGTCAGGGGTTAGGTGGCTTCTGGAAGCAGGGACTTGGGTTGACCTCTCAGATTGACAGAGGCTCCCGTTTCCCTGTCTCCCCAGAGCCAGTGCTTCTGCTAACGTAGACTGGCAGTGCCTTTGGGGCCCTGGGACTCTGTTCTCTATGGAAAGGTGTTTTCTACTTTAAATAAATCTTTTCTTTTCTGGCTTTCTGCAGGCTTTGTGTGTTTGCCTGTTAATTGTCTGCATCATTGCTTTGGATGAAAAAAAATTAGCCTTTCCCTGCTCACCCCTTTTTCAGATTCTTCAGTTTCCTGAGAAGGGGCTGCCAGAGCTACAGGGTCCCCTGGTTCCCAAAGCCCCCTGGACACACTGCTCTGCAGTGCTGGCCTGTAGAGATGGCACGTTGGCCTCTGCAGGAAAGAGGGGGACCCTTGGGGAGACAGTTATGAGAAGAGTGCTTGCTTCATGGAATGCACATGGCATGCCTGCTCTTCCCTGGTTTCACTTCCTTTGTTGACTTTCCTTTCCTTTTCTCTGTCTTGTTTGCCAAAGGGTGGGCCTACTTTATCTCTCCCCTCCACAGTGTCCTGGTGGGTCAGACTGGTGACTAAATGGGACTGACCACGTAGCAGCTGTGCGCCCTCTGAACCTTTAAACTGGAACTGCAGCTCACACTTGCCTTTTCGACAACTGTCGGAATGATCAGCAGGAAAGTTGGGTTCCTCTGCCTTACAAACACCGGCTCCAGCCGCCATGTGCTCATCGCCAGGCCTGGCAGAAGCAGCGGAGAGTGACCTTCCACCTTCTGGAGCTTCAACACTACAGGCTCTGAAATAAAACAAACAACAACAGCAACAAAAAGCAACAAAAAAACCCTTTGCTGTGAACCATGTGTGTATCGGTTTGGATGTTTTTGAGATGGAGGCCAGCAATGTGCCTTTTGGTGGTCAGGGATGAGGGCACAGGCTGGAGGGGGAGAGGTGGGGCCCAGTGGCAGGTGCCTGGACCTGGAAGTTTAAGAAAAAACTTAGAAATAAAATGGCCCTTGTGGGAGAGTGGAGACATATACATTCTTAGGCCCATCTAATCATTTTCTTGGAGTTGCCTCTTTGATCAGTAAATATTAAATCCTCACTGTTTTCGGAGAGTCTTGGGGTATCTCTAAAGAATAGAAAACTAGTTGTGTCAAAAACTGCTGGGGTGGTCCCCAACGGCAGCGGAAGCGGGAGGACGGAGCTGCGGCCAACGCTCGCCCTCCGAGTGCGCCCTAGGGAGAAAACCAGAGGCTGGAAGGAACCCTCCTGTGCTGTGTCACGGTGGCCGCGCTCGACCCACTGGTGCCTGTGCCTGCGGGAGGAGACAAGCACCTCGCGATGAGCCCTCTGATGTCAAGGCAGCTGACTTTTATCAGGTACAACCAGGCCCACCACCACATCCAGTATTCTACCCAGGAAAACAAGAAATCATTCTCCCACCAGAAGGCCTCTGGGTTTTGAGATTTCCTTATGCATACGTGACAGAGAGAGGACTGTGTTTGCCCCTGAAGGAAAACGTGCACATAATGAGTTACAAGGGATTCTTAAAGCAGTAGCACAAAATTTAGAAGGCAATATATTTCTCACCTTGATAAGGATTCATGGACCTCCTTCCATACAACTGAGAAACTAATCCTCAGTGACAATAACTTAAAAGAATTGCATAGAGATTTGTTTGAAGGTCTTTCATTCCTCAAGTATTTAGATTTATCTGGAAATAACATAAATTTTATTCAAAAGAACACATTTGAAGCACTCCCTTTCGTTGAATATATAAATCTTGGCGGCAATTCCATTGAGTCACTGAGCCCCGGAACATTTAAGGCCTGGCACGGAATGCAATTTTTACACACAGTAATCCTCAGTGATAATCCTTTGACAAGTCTTGACGATCCCTATCTTTTTAAATTGCCAGCATTAAAACATCTAGACCTGGGAAAAACATATGTGCCACTTACAACAGTTGAGAGCATCCTCATGATGAATATTAATTTGGAAAAACTTGTCCTCCCTCATGATCTGGCCTGCTGCCTCTGCAAATTCAGAGATAACATTGAGCGCGTCGGCCAGAGAGTGAAATTGCACTGCCCCGCTGACTGTCAGACACGCCCAGCTTGTGATGAACTACATTTAACAAACGCAGAAGGCTCTATCATAAGAGCATTACAACACCGAAATAAGAACGCCAGCACTGAGCTGACAATTGAGCTGGGAAAGGCCTCCTCAGGCCAAAAGGAGAAGAAATTGTCAGCCATTCTGGATCTGTTGAAAGAGTTTTTTACTGAGCAACAAAAAGCAAACATCTCCAATGCAGATTGGAATATGAATGAATGGAAACTTGAGAAGGGAGGAGCCCAGGGTGAAGAGGAAGAGCAGGAGCCACATGAGGTCATCAAAAATGTGCCAGGATATGGCTACGAGAAGGAACACCTTTTGGCCATTCCTGTTCCTGTAGTAGTAACATTACATATTCTAATTTGCTGTCTCATTTTGATTTCTTGGAGAACAACATCTGAGGACAATAATGAAGGAAAGCCACGGGGCTTTTTCTCAGGACTGCTGCGTAAGGCCCGATCGGCGGAAAGCAAGATGGAGGAGGGTGATCTCTGGAGCCCGCTGAGGGATGTATATGGCCCTTTTGAGAAAGAGGAGGCACAGAAGCTGCATGCCAAGGGTTCCTCTGCTGGGGAGGAGCTTTCAGACAACATGGAGACGGAGGAAGCCTCCAGCTCTGCAGCCTTGGATTCAGTTGCAATAGAAAGTGAAACCTGATATTCCTGCCAGAGTGAACCAGTCACCAATAAATTTTTTTCTCTTAAAAAAAAAAAAAACCAAAAAAAAAAAAAAAACTGCTGGCTTATTCCTGCCTCTCCCACCTGGCTTGACTTATGCTTTCTAAGAGTGGGAACGGGGTGAGTTCAGGCTGGGCTGGTGTGCCAGGGAGCAGCCTCGGGAAGGAAAAGCTCACCGGCCTCCATTCTACCATGAGGTCCCTGGGGGTTACGGACAGGCTCGTGGGTGGGGTCTGCCTTGCTCTCCCGAGAAGCTCCTCCTGTTCGCTGCCTTCTACAGCTGTCCGGGGCACCCTGTCTTTTCTTGGGTCTTTACACCTGTCCTCTGTGCCTTTCTTCTCTGGTCTCCTTTCTTGTGGTTTTTGCTCTTTATCGTGTTTTGTTTAGGTTCCTTTCTCTCTCTGTGTTGCAGGCTTTTGGTTTGTGGTTACCGTGAGGTTTATGTGCGTCATATTTTATAGCAGTCTATTTTAAGCTCATTGATGTGTAAGTTCCAGCGTATTCTCTAAGGACTACATTTTTACTCCTCTGTACATGCCTCGTATTATTGGTGTCCTGTTTTAGATCTTTCTGATGTGGATCTCCTAGCTACTTAATGTAGTTTGAGTTGAGTGTGATACGTTTTCTTTTAACCTTCATAGTAGTTTCTTAAATGTGTGATTTGCTTTGCTGTATTTATTGAAAATCTCGCTTTATCTGTGAAGTTTTTCTCATGTTTTCTTATGTGTGGTTATGGCCTTTCCTTTTCTGCTTGGACGGCTGGTTTTATGGTGATGATGAAGCCCTTTAGTTTTGCTTGTCTGATAAATTATTCTAGGCTGCAAGCTTCCTCGCTGCGTTATATATGCCCTCTTTTTAAAAAGTAGACCAAGAACTTTATTGCTGGATGTAAACCATGGAGATCACCAGCCCCTATGACTGTGGAAGGTCCCCCACGGCAGCCCAGTTTTCTCTCTGCAGACGCACTGGTTTGCTGCACACGAAGTGATCCGTGTAGAAGCGACCCCTGTGCGGCTCTATGTTCCGGGTGGCTTGGGAAGCCATGTGGACCTGAGTGAGCACGTGCTCCCCGCAACTGTGGCACAAGTCTGACGGGGCGCGTGTGGTTATGGGAAGCTGGGTGGAGCCGAGCATGCGCTCTCGGTACCTGGGGGGGAGGTGCCGGAGCGGGTGGTTGTGGGAAGTCGTGCGGAACCGAGCATGCGCTCTCGGCACTTGGGTGCGGGTGCAGGAACCTGACAGAAGGAGCGGGTGGTTGTGGGAAACCGCGCGGAGCCGAGCATTCGCTCTCGGCGCTCAGGGCACGAGCCTGACAGCAGGGGCCGCTCTTAGGTGGGAAGCCAGCGGCTGTGCTGACGCCCTGCAGTGACTCGTGCTCCCTCAGTTCGAGGCCGAAGGCTCCGGGCAGTGTGGCTGGGACGGCGCTGAGGCGAGCTGGCAGGTAGGCCCAGCCCCGGGGTGGGGGTCCGGCCGCCGCGGCAAGCGGAGGGCACGTGAGCGCCCGCTCAGGCGCGGAGGGTTCCCGCAGAGCCCGAGGGCCCCGCAGGCGTCTCGGTGCCGTCTCTGCCTCTCGTTCGTCGTCAGAAGCTGGTTATTCAGGGCTCCGTTGTGTCCCAGGAACGACGGCTGCGTGTGTTTATTTCGTGTCGCGCACGGGAGGGGCGGGTGCAGCGTCCTCTTACACGGCCGTCACCTTGACCCCTTCTGCATTTTCTATCAATAAAGTATTATATGGCTCTTCTCACACTGCGAGGGGCTGGGGAGAGATTGGGGAGGTTGTTGCCAAATGACATCTTATAAAGACATTGCCGCGTTATCCCCAGAAGGGATCTGTGTCCCCGCCTTGCCCCCTTCGGTGGGACTCCTTTGTTTGAATACCATTTTAACAGAATCGGGGGGAAATGACCCAGAAGAAGAGCAGGATACGGGGGACGTGGTGTATCTGTCCCAGACGTGCTAGTGAGGTTTTAGCGACCACAGCCATTTCAAGAGCTCGAGACGTTGCCTGGGAAGAGGAGGGGAGGGGAGGAAAGCGTCAGCAGAGAGGGTTACCACTTGGTACCCCCGGGGGGCGGGCAGCATCGCTACCACGCTCTCCCGCGCCGGCCGCCGCCGCCCTCCCTCCCCGCACAGCTCTTCCTGGGGCAGAGTCAGGGATTCGCGTCCCCGTATGGCCTGCCTTTCTCCCCGCTGACAGTTCCTGGGTCTCCTGAGGGCATCGGGGTTAGGTCATGTCTAAACGTAATTAAATGTCTCCATTCTTTGAGGGGCAGGGGCGGCCCGGAGGTGTCTGCTGCGGCCCAACCAGTGCGGAAAAGGGGGCCCCCCCAATGAGACCCCCAGGGGGTAGGGAGACAGCTGGAAGCCCGCGTCTGCTTTGGGCCTGGCGGCGCCGCCCTGAGACTTCTGGTGGTTTTTGTCGGTCGATTCCCGAGCGCTTGGTGAGAACTGAGCACACACAGCACGCAGCGTGCGAAAGCGGGGCTTGTTTGCACGGTGGCTGGGAGCGACGTAGGCACGAGCCCCCCAGGTGGTCGTCATGAGCGTTCCCAGCATCGCTGCCCGAGTTCTCGGCTCCACGGAACACCTGGGCGCGCCCTGGGGAGTGTCTCAGAACGGGCTGAGGTTCGGTGCTCGGTCTCCGGGTTTGATTGCGTGGCTGGTGAGCACGCTCTGTCTTCCCGGGATGGGTTTCCGGATGGCCAAAGCGGGCCGGGGTGGGACCGCCGTCCTCGTGTGTCTGTGGCGGAAGCAGGCCGCCCCCCGTCTCGGGTTTCTCTATTTAGCTGGCTGCTCCTGCAGGGGGTGCTCTGAGGTGGGCTCGGCTTCTTCGTGGGCTACCTCCGGTTTGCCGAGTGTGGCGGGAAGAGCAGTCGGAATGCAGACGGAGCCCCTGCGACTCCTGGCCTCACTGCTCACGAGCGCTGTGGGCTTGGCCTCACTTTTCTCGTCTGTAATATGGGAGCAAGCTTACCTTTTTGGTTTCTGTGATCCTCAGAGGGATTACTCTAGCAAAGTGCATCCTAGATACTGGTAGCAATGCTGCCCCCCGGGGGCCTGGCACACGTGCCTGGCGCAGTGTCAGGAAATTGTCACCCCTGTCACTTCTACCGCTGGTAACATTTGAGTCTCTTCTGTGTGCCAGGTGCTTTTGCATCTGCTTTCTTACTCAGTCCTTTGGAGAGTCCTTCAGGTAGGTGTCTTTGCTGGAACTGGCTTGAAGTTCTGCCATCATTTCCACAGGTCCAGGGCTTTTTCCACTGAGAACTGCATTGCCTTCCTGGGCTCCCCATAAGATAGCAAATTTCACATGGGCCTAGCACATTAACACCCTCTTAGTTCAGCTAACGACGTGACCAGGTGGTGATTGTCTTCATTTTGTGCTTAAAAGAACGGGACTGGGAAGGTTTCATCACTATGCAGGGTCACCCGGTTATGAGGAACAGGTCATGGACCCAGAGTCTCCTGCGTCTTCAGCACTTTCCCCTGAAGGGAGGAGGCAGGGGCTTTTCCTTCTGAGAGCAGGATGACATAAGATGACACAAGGTGTCTCAACTTTGGGTCAAGGACACTGAAGGTCCTATGTCCTAACTGGCACCCCGCACTCTAGAGGGCCCCTGTCCGGCTGTGGTCTCTTGATGGGCAGAAGGATTGGCAAGGCAGAGGGGATGTGCTTCCTGGGGTCCATGCCCTTCACTTTCCAGATCTCACGCTAGAATTCTCTGCCTACTTTGTGTGGTTGCCTTTTCCGTGTTTTTCTTCACAAAATTAGATTACATAACCTGGTTTTGCATCTCCCAGCATCCATAATATTTAAAAACTTTTTTATTTTTTTTAAAGAGAGCCTTAGAATTGTATTTGGTAGGATTGCCCCACTGAGTGGCCCTATCTTTAACCTGTATTGACCAAAGCTATGGATATGAGACGTCCCACGGTGAAGGACAAGGAGAGAGGCCCCAGGGTCCGAAGTGGCCCCCAAGAAGAGGCCAGATAGTCATCAGTGTCCTTAACGCCTCCTCTTTCCTCCCCCTTACGCCCCTTTCAATATTTCTCTCTCAAACCCGGAGAAAGATGAGCCTGCCTGGGTGGAGAGCTCAGATCACCGTGATCCGTCGTTCTCTGCGTGGCCAAGGAGCTTGCTCTCCCTGCTGGGCCCGGCCGCCACAGCCCACCTGTGTGCACTTCTGACCCTCGGCTGGCTCTTCCTTGGCAGGGCCGCTTAGTGACCACCTGCTCGTCCTTGTGCGCAGCACACGAAAGGCAGCTGCCCCATGCGGAGCCTGTCTAGTGAGGCCTCAGTGGGCAAAGTGACCTGGAGCTCCTCGCCCCTTCCGGACCCAGCTTGCGCCTGGCCCCTGCAGGCATCACAGCCCCGAGAGCCCTCAGAACCCTTGGCCTCCCTGAGCCCTGTCCCCAGAGCGTACATTCAGGTTGGTTTGTTCTCAGAGGCCCACCCAGGTGTCCAGCAGCACTGACTTGAGACACCATCTCTGCCATATACTAAGCTCTATATAGAGTTTTATGTTTAAAGCCTGAAGAGGTCCAACACGAAGTCTAGGACTGAGTGTTGCTAAGTAGGGTGACGTGGGATTTACCTTGTGCATGTTCAAGCTGAAGGGGCCCTTGGGGACCATGGAGCCCAGTATCTTCATTCTAGGGTTGAGAACTCATGCCCACAAAGTTTATGGAAATTCCAGCTTTTTACTCCGCAGGGGGGTAGATTCCCTCTGAGACCCGACCATTTGCACCCAGACCCTCAGACAAGCCTCAGCTGGGAGCCACCGGCTTCCTAATCCTCCAGTTCTTCCTTCTACACTTGCTTCTCGCGCTTTCCTGCCCTAATCAGGGGGGGATGCTGAGGGGTGTGTCAGGGGCACCCCTGATCCACGTCACGTCTGCAGAGGGTGTGACCACCACACGAGGGCCAGGGAAGGAATTTGGACTCATCTATTAAAGTCAGATTCTACTAAAGGAGAGCCCCGTATTTCCCAAAGCAGTCAGCTCAGTGACCAAAGCACTCAGGTCACTGAGTCAATTCTGAAAGACATGAACTTCACCAAGAAGGAACAGGGAGCTTTCTGACAAGTGGTGACCCTCACTTTTTGGCCTCGGCCAACTCCAGCTTCTGCCACAGGGGCTTTGACTGGTGTTTCTCAGTCTGGAGGGCCTGTTAGAGCATTCCTGCGCTGGGACAGAAGGTGCCAAGGTTGGGTGTTCTATGAGGGGTGCCGGGGCCTGGTGGGAGGAAGCAGCACCCATGCCTTGGAATGCCAACAGCCAGCCCACTGGTCCCCCCAGAAGGCCTGCTTGGGGCCCATTGTGAGGTCCACTGAGCCCAAGGCCGCATGCCATGTGAAGATGCATGAGAACTTGCCACAAAAGCCCAGGTAGATTCAGGAGGCCTGTGGCCTAAGACTCTGCGTTTCCAACAAGCTCCCAGGTGAGGACAGTGCTACTAGTCCAGGGGACCCCATCTTAAAGACCAGGACCTTTAGTTGGCTTTTTCCTATATCCTGCTTCATCACCGCTCCTTGACTTTCTGAACCCTAGCCCTGGAGGTTAGGTCACAGTCCCATGATCACTGCTGACCCGTCCCCACTTCTGCCACAGTCCTCAAGGGCTATGATGCTTCTTGGATGTCCTGGCCTGCGGGTCACGTATGGGGACCTCACAGACCACCTCAGATACCCGAGGCTAGAAGGTCGGGAGGAGAACATCACTCGTGCCTGGAGGAGAGTGCGGAGTGGGGCCTTGGGTGGGGTGACAGTTTCTCCCCTATGACCAGGAGAACCACCCTGGGACGGAGGATGCCAGGAAGATAGTTCTGATGTCAAGGAAGGGCCCAGCTGGCCCAATAGGGCTGTTGAAAGATGTAGATACAGAGAGAGAATGAGAGAGTGGGAGCACCCTGGAACCTTTCAGCATTTGCAAGCTCCTACTGCACTGGCAGCGATGAAAAAGCAGGAAACCCGTGCAACGGTATGAACACAAAGGTGGGGTCTTCTAAATAACCTCGGGAAGTTCAGCTCTTTGCTCCCGGGACAAGCGGGTAAAGGGCTTTTTTGTAAGCATGGGTCTAGATGGTGTAAGAGGACAAGTAAGTGGGTCGGCAGGCAACTGCGTGGCTTCGGAGTGGGGCTGAGAGGACAGGAGTGTTTGGAGGGCACCGAGGGCCTGGGGCCTTGCTCAGGCTCCCGTATACGTTCTGCACCCAGGGTTGTGTGAGTGGCTGCCGAGCGGGCATTTGGGGGCGCCACATGTCTCCATCCAGCGAGACGTAGCGCTTAGTGAAAGGCAAGATGATGTGACACCTCTGTACCCTTAGGAAGACAGAGGAAACTTGCACTTGAGAAAAGCGGCCCGAAAATCGAAAAGTCCTCCCACTTCTCTCCCTGAAATGAGCTCAGTGGCCCATTTCCCAGCTACCATGCCCCAGGCCCACCTGCCTCTTTCCAGGGCCCTCCGGGTTTCCTCACCTTCTCTTAGGCACCACCAACATCACCCACGTCGTCTTTGATTCAGTGTCTGTCCTCCTCGCCCCTCCCTTTCTCCAAACAGCTGCTCCCTTGTTCTCGTCACTTCCCCAGCCACGGTGAGTCTCAGTCTTCCCACCCACAGCCCCTGTGCCTGCCCAGGTCCTCCTCCTGCGAGCTTGAGCCTCTTCAGAGTCTCCCCGCACGTCTCCTGTTTCCTGAGCCCTGCTGCTGCCCGGCCGGGCCTATCAAACACCACCCCCAGGGGAGGCTGTCTCCAGCACGCTCTGACCCCGGCGCTCCTTCGGTCAGCAACTCCTCAGTGGCTCCCCATTGCCAACAGATTAAAAGTCCAGACCCTTTAACTTAGCCTAGGAGGCCCTCTGCAGCGGGTCCCTGGTTCCTCCTGTCACTTCCTCCATGAGGTGCCTGCACAGCCCTTTTGTCTGTATCTAGCTCGTCTGCTCAATTGTTTCTGAAGATGCCACACACCCTCCCTTTCCAGGCAAGATGCACTGCAGGTTCCACTTCATTGTGGCGGCCGCCTTCGAGGCTGCCAAGCCGATGGAGGTTTGAGGTCAGGGGAGTTCAGATGCCGTTCCACTCTGTGGTTTCTTTGGAGGCCTGGGGGCGTGGCCGTGGGGTCATCTTGTCCCCCTGGTTGTGCCTCTGCTCATCTGCTCTGTTTATCAAGTCACCCTGGGTGGAATCCGAGCAAAAACCTAGCACTAAGACTATTTGGGGGCAGTCTTTTGACTTTCTGGAGAACATGGGGAGATACCGGGAAGGCCTAAGCTGTGTACTACAAACACACACACTTTTCCAAGGGTGCCTTAGAGATTCCTGCTTTCAAACACCGTTTCTGCCTCCTCGCTGCTGGGGTGTCCCCCTGGCCCCAAAGCCGTGTCCAGCGTCCCACTCTTGCCCACTCCTCTTTTTGCCCCCTCTCTCTTACCTCACTCTGCTTACTCCTTTCCATCCCTTCCCCCAGCCAAAAAGATTTAAAAAAAAATTTTTTTTCAGATTCCCCTGCTTGTCACAGCTAGTTCACCCTCTTCCCTGAGCCTTGGCGTGCTCCGGACCAGGCTCCTGGACTGCATCATTGTGTCTCCCAGACTCTGTCAACTGTCCGCAGGTCCCCCGGATGCCCATTTCTGCACCCACTGCTCCAGCCTCCCTGCGGTGCCTCAGAGTATACAAGGGTCACTCGGGAGGGCGGGCCTGGACCGCTAACTCTTTTCATGCCGAGTCTGGGGTTTTTGCCCTTGTCGAAAGTGATCACTTTTGACAGTGACAGTGACCCGTAGTGTGAGGACTTGCCAAGAGGTGACATTGGGAGTGTTTTGGGGAATGAAAAATAAGAGTCGACCAGCACTCTATAAGTGCCCGATGACCGAGGCACCCGAAAAGGGATGTACAAAAGGAGGCAGAAAGGGGAAAATGAAGTGCGATAAAGAGGAGGCTCTCAGTATTCCTGAAGGAAGAGGGAGCCCGTCACTGGTGCAAAAGGAGTGAGGGAGCCCCAGAACAGGCTGTTTGGGGTCCCCAGGCTTCATAGGAGACGCTGAGGTTTCGGACCAGCATCAGCCGATGGTTCCTTTGTGCTACATGCGGGAGCCGGTTTCTCGGGTCACACTCCCTCTCCGGGCCAGGGCTGCCAGCTGAGTGATCATCATGGGTCCTTGCAAAGAAGGATGTGGGGAAAGAGGGTGATGCATTCTAATGGCTCTAAAAAAAATTGCATCTTTAATTTCACTTAACAAGAGGATGCCTCCAGCAGGGACACAGCTGCTTTCGTAGAGAACCTGCATCTGGGTCCAGGTTCATCCCAGAAAAGGGCACAGTGAGGGCTCATGACAGCCTAAGGGGGGTCAGCTTGTTCCTGCCGCATGACTCAGATGTTTCAGCACCCTTGAAAGGTGACTCCCATGAAATGTTTTAGGGAGAGAAACCTGCCAGGGGTTCCTGGTAAAAAAGGATGTAAGGGGTGGCTCTTTCTTTGCAGGAATAATTTGAGGCCTAAGATGACGTTATCTTGTTCCAGAGAAGACTTTTCTCTGCTTTTGACAAATGCCTGCTGGCCATACCAGGCTGGGATCACCATGGTCCAAGTTCACAGTTGCAGGATCCGGAATCGCCCAGACACAAAGCTGAACTGCACATATCCTAAGTTGGCTAAGTCCTCCTTCACCTTTACTCTGAGAGTGTACGTAACTCTTCAGGGTTAGTGTGAAGGAGGTGGAGGAGGGCTTGTTAGGGTCCCCAGCTTTGGGGGGCTTTTGGAAGCTTAGCTCAATTTCTAAGCAGATCCATCAGCGTCCACCAGTGCTCTCAAGGCAAAAGCAGCTTTGAGAGCTGTGTTTACTGTTCTTGGTTCTCTTCTCTACAACTACCCAGTAATTCCTCACTATGTCGTTATCTCTTTGATTCCTTTAAGGAGATTGTTCATTTTATAACATCCTACCTTCAAAAAAAATTGTCTTCAGGGATGGTTTCAACGGCCCAGTGGGCCATTTCTAGAAGCAGAAGCCTTGGTTCACTCTGTCGCCCCCCCCCAGCCCCCCACCTTACCATGGGGCTTCTCACCAGCTTCAGAGATGCCCACCCTAGGGAAGTGGAGTCCAGCAGAGTGTGTGGGATGGGGAGGGAAGAGGGGGGCTGACTGGGCCCTGGGATGGGGGCAGAGGCAGGCACATTTGGACATTTGGGGCAGGAGTTGCTCAGATGTACAGTCTCAAATCAGAGACCTGCCCGCCTTCCCAGGAAGGTTTGGAGGGTCCAATATATGGGCCACCCAAGGGATCTTCCAGACCTGATGTCTTCAGTCACTAGCTGCCAAGTCCGTATTTTTCTAAGGGACTTTGGGGAAGGGGCCAACTTAAGAGACGAGCACAGAGAGAATTGCAGGAGAGGCCTGCAGAGCTTGGATGGCCAGTGAGGAGGGCTCAAGTCCCCGCAGACAGCAGGAGCTGACATATTTCTGGAGGACTCTCACCTAAGCCTGTGGGTAGGGCATTCTGTTTCTTTGCTCATTTATTTATTAATTTTTTATTTTTAATTTTTTCCGAGCCCAGGCAATATTATAGAAGAAGGGGCTCAAGTATAAATCAAATTACCTTTACATTTCTTCAAATTCATTCCAGTTCTTTTTTTATATTTACATATATGTTTATGGCATTAGGGTCGGCTTGTGCCTTTGGATCTGTGGTCTGCTTCTGCCATGTTTCAGGGGTTTCTGTGCCAGTGACCCCTTATTTGGCTTGGGACGCACTGTATTAAGTCTCTCTTTTTATAAATCTCTTAAGAAGGAAAAGAGAAGTCACGGGGGTGCCAAACCTAGAGGGTCCAGATGACAGCTGCGTGGGTGCTCAGGAGACTGGGGAGGAGCCCAGGGAGACAGACCCTGGGACACGAGCTGAGTCCAGACATTCTTCTTTTTTTTTTTTTTTTTCTGTTTTGAGCAAAATACTGTGCACACTGCAAAGTACAGCACCTTCATAAACCCCTACACTTCCCGCAAATGTACAGAATCCTTCGTGGGCGTGGTGTGAACGTGAGACTCCTGCCACATTGCGCAGTGCCCGGTGGCTTGCTGAGGAACACGCGCTCCTGTGTCTAACCCCTTCTATCCCGGGACGTTCGTGTGGCTTCCACGTTTTCACTATTAGTATTAAGACTTTGAAAAACATCATTTTGCAGACATCCGGTGATGGGCCTTCTCTTTTTTGCTAAATAAATTCCTGAAAATGGGATCGTAGGGGAAAAAGTTCTCGGAAGACACAACCACAGCTCTTTTTCTCCCTAGAGGCCACAGAGGACGAAAGGAATCGCCCAGACACAAAGCTGAACTGCACATATTCTAGAGTTCATACGAGTTTGCATTCTGGGAACCCACATGTGAGCACGTGAGCCTCGCCAAGTGCCCCTGTGAATGCGCCTTGTCCCATCTCCATACTGAGCCCAGCTTAGGTGTGTCCTGGAGACAGCCCAGGAGAAGGAAAAAATCAGGACTGGCAGAGAGGCCCTCAGGATCTGAGAGAAAGGGCAGATACCACGGACATATGCTTGGACGCCATGCTGATGGCCCCTGGGACAGAAGTCCTTCACTTTTTTCTAATGACTGCCTTGGCCTTGGAGTTGATTGGTTTTTTTATACCAAATAGAACCATGCTTCTGAGTTTGCACACGCTGAGTGGAGGTCCTGAGGCCTCCTTTCGTCCTCTGTGGCCTCTAGGGAGAAAAATGCCCTTTGTTAGTGAGCCGGCGGCCCTTTTCAGTACCTGCCCTGGGCAGCTTGGCTGTCATGGGCCCTCTTTAACTTCATCATTTCACAGATTGGCTTTCAATTTGTAAGGAACCAGTCTTGATCAATGAATTCATTCATTCATTTCACAAACACTGAGCACCTACTATATGCCAAGTCCTATCTTGGGCCCTAGGGACCCATCAGCCTACAAAACAGACAGAAAAAGCCCTCCCTGCGTAGGTCTCACATTCTTTTGGGGAAGTTTTTCTGCATGAGGGTATGTTTAGGAACCTTTCACTCTTCTAGGTCATCAGAGTAGGCATTTCCCCCCTACTCCCACCACTTCTTCTACCTCCACCAAGGCTTACTTGTTTCTGAACAAGGGTAGTTCCCTCCAGGACTTGTTTTGCCCGCCGCCCCAGGTGAATGGAGGCTGGGCAGGTCCCTCAGTTAGGTTTATACGTGCAGGCAGGGCAAGTGGCAATGTAAACCAGAGCTCAGTGTCTTCACCAGCAGGCTTCCATCAGGGGAGGAGGACAGGGCTGTGGGGCATGAGAGGGTGGGCTGCAAGCTGGTCCGAGGCAGCACATTGCATGTTGCCCAGGCAATACGGATGTAAGTGCAGGGAGTTATAGTTCACTTAGCTTGAATGTGAGGACCTGTGGTAGTGACACTGTGGGCCTTTAGATATGTATCTTCAAAGGACTGCAGTGATTGAAAAGACTTGATCCAGTCACAGTATCTTACGGATGCATTCATTTGCATTTTCTTTCTGTCACGTGGATTAAGAAATGGGATGTACAACATATTTGCATGATTGCAATTTAGCACTCCTTAAAATCTGCAAGTGACTGAGCTCTGTGAAGATGTGCCTGTCGTCGGCCAGGCTGCAGTGCAGGTGGGGCATCAGCCACTACACCATCTGCAGCCCACGGGATCAATTTATCACCAGTGTTCCAGGTCGCGGTTCTAAGTACACCCATGTTTTCCTCCCAGCTTCCAGAAAGGGCCTTCTTACTGTCCTCTGGCCTCAGGCTTCTGTTTGAAATCATGATGCCCCTGTTCACAAATGTGAAACACATCCCCTTCACTGTTTTCCCCAGACAAGCAAGTCCCACCAGCCATTTCTGGTCTCTTCCGTAAACTTGGCTGCTTCTAAGAGGGGGGGTCACGTCGAGGCCCACACGGTGTCATGACCGCTCTTCTCCCAACTCCCATCCTGGTAGGAGGCGAATGTGCCTCTCTGTAGGTCTAACCTTGTATACGTGAACCACTAATGGCGTGCTTTGAAGTAAAGGGCTTTCCATTTACCCATCTGATCCCCCCCGCCCCCCTCCCGAGGAGGTAACGGAGGTGATGGTTAGAACTTCCGGGGAAGTGAAGGGAGAAGGCCGCCAGGGTGCTTGTGTCTGGAATGCCTTTCCCAGGGTGCGTCCCCCTGAGCCTGGTCCTGCTGAGGCAGCCGTGAGCCCATCAGCAGCTGACTCCTCAAATTGACAAGGAAGCATGGCTCTGTTGAGGTCATGGCCAGGAACCGTCCTCTCCCCCCTCAGAAGACAGTTTCTGGGGAGAGTGGAGGGGCCGCCTCAGGTCTGGTGAAGCTCCTGTGTCCCAGAATTAGGGGCAGACGGGTAAGGCAGGGGCAGTTTCATGCCTTCCTCAAGTCTGGATGCCTTCATCTAAATAAGAGGGCAGTTGGTGCATCTCAAGGGACACACTTGTCTGGCAACGGGCATAAAGCAGTTAGAGGGTTTTCCCGGGGGGAGGCCCATTTCAGGGTATTTTAATAGGGACCAGGGAGAGAGTATATCTCAGATTCTGCAGCCGTGCAGCATGGCGACACGGGCTTTATGTGTATTTGAGATGTGAGCCCTGAAAGCATCCCATAGTGTTCACAAGGCCACGTGAGCAGCTCACCAGGGGGACGTGTTTCTCTTCCCCTTGTGTTCCTCCTGGTGGTGGGTGGTGCTGTGCTTGCGCTGACAGCGGCGCTTTTGTTCCTAAGGCCCAGGTCTCCTCTAGGAAGAGCTCTGGGCCAAAGACAAAGTGCCATTCCTCCTTCCAGAACTCCCCGGGTTTTCTTTTCCACACACGTTCCCGTTGATCCGTATTCCGCAGGGCCCGAAGGAGCCTGGCAGGCAAGAGCCTGTTGGGTCATGCTGTATGTGATTGCTTTCTTGGGTCTCAATAAAAGATACTACTGTTTCCAGGGGGTCACCAATTACCACGATGTCGGGACTAGGGTGAGGCTGGGCATGCTGGGGCCCTGCGGTGGCCCCTGGATCCCCGAGCTCAGCAGCGTTCTGTGAACAGCTGCCGTCCAAATCACACAAGCTGTGCCCAGAGCCAAGAAGCAGCTGAGCCAAGCAGCAAGAAGGCGCAGAGCCCTACAATAAACTGTTGATACTTATCTATTACATGGCAAACTCCCTGGGACAAGGGCAGGCTGCTTCCTCTGTTTTGTATCCAGGTCCCTTTCCCGGAGCTGGTCTACCTGTGAGACTCTCAGGAGGTGTTTGCTCAATTGAAAAACAATTCTCAATTAGATGCCTTCTTAGGACCAATTTCTGAGTCTGCCTTTACATTCAAATGCAGGAACACAAGAACTGAGGTTGACACCCTCAAAGGAATTCGAGGACGTTCATGACTGTGTAACCCTTCCTTTAAGTCACCCCCTAGTTTTCTCTTTCCCTAGGTTGTCAATACCCAGAATTGTGAGTAATCGAGTATCTAGTCATTTAGTTGACTGATAAAGGAAAACTCAAGTCTTTGAGATTATGTTAGGGCAGGCCAAACTGCTATAATAAATAGACCCAAAATATAAGGCTCCAACACAACAGAAGTTTCTTTTTCACCTAAAAGTCCAGAGCGGATGTTCCAGGTGGTTGAAATTGGGGAAGGTAGTTCTGCTGTATGGGTTTCTCAGGGACCCAGGCTGATAGCGGCTCTGCCATATTTTAAGTGGCGTCCAAGGTTATTATCATCACCCTTCCAGGTCATGGAACATGGGAAACATGGAGGAGGACACCTCCGAGGTTTTACGGGCTACCTGGAAGGGGCACATATCCCGTACACTCACATGGGAAAGCACACAACTGCAACCAGCATGACTGCGTCACCAGGTCGTAACTAGGTGGTCAGTCATGCACCTAGCAACCTTGAAAACATGGGATGAATTGGGTGGGAGTAGAGATCCAAGACTTTGGATTTGGAAGAGATCTTCGACGTCTGCTTTTCCAGTCACCAGCTCAGTCCAAACACTAATCTCTCTGCTCAAAGTGCTCCATGCCCCCACTATGTGTCTAAGCTGACTGCCTAATCTAGGGCCTGGAGGAATACTAAGCGTCAGTCCATTGGAGGGAAACAGGAAGGTCCTCTTCCTTCAAACACATTCTTAGTCACTTAATGAAAATGGCCACAAAGAAGAAAATAAACCCAGAGAGGCTGCTCGCATGGGGGAACCCCTTCTTCGTGGCCCTGGGAGACTGGGAGTGTGCCCTTCCCGTGCCTCCGTCACCCAGGGCTCACTGTGCCATGTCACTGAGGATGCCACAGGACCCCTGGAAACTGCAGTGACTTCAATTGTAACTGCTGCTTCCAGCTGTCTGCGGTTGTGTTACCAGAAGGATAACTAGTTTTTGAGATCTTGGAGAAGAGGCAGCAACATCAACCCAGGCATGATTTTAGAAGGCTTTCTTGCATCCTGTTAGCCTGCCTCGTGAATAGTCTTTTTCTTTAGCTCAACTGACCTCATTTGCTCAGGTTTCTTCTCCCCTCACCCCCCTCCACCATCCCATTCACTTTTTTACACAAATGCTGCAGTTCTGACCTAGCGGAGTCTTCAGTTGTTCTTGGACACGTGTCTTCCTCCCACTCTCCTTGAGCTCACAGTCCACTGCCCTGTATGGACCTCCTCAGTCACCCGGCCCGACTCTCGCTCCATGGATGCCTATCTTGGCCACTTGTATGTGGCTTGGATTGTGGCGTAAGTTTCTTCAACATTGTCTTCTGAGTTGACATTGTAAGTGCCTTGGGTGGAATATTCTCACTCTGCATCACTCCAGGACCAGTAGGGATCCGCTGAGACACTCTAGGAGGGTCATTCAGGGCAGTGTAGTGAGTATTCCGTAAATGCTTGCGCCTGATGGCGGGTGTGGGAGGACTTGGGAGACCGCAGTGACCTGAGCTGGAGACATAGGGGAATGTAACCCTTGGGTGGCAGGGGTTGATAAAGTCTACTGGGCTAGTTCCTGGTGACTAGGAGCAGAAGAAGAGACTTGGCCAGAGGAGAGAAAAAAAGAAAGGGCTCCCAATTTCACTCAGCAACAGTGAACTTGACTCTAGCAGGGTCAGGTCCTAGTGGCAGCGTCCTGGGGCTTGGGGCTGTGTGGGCAGTGCCAGGCAGCTGATGCTCTGAGGGGTGAAACTCCCAGCTCAGTGGAGAGGACAGCGGCTTCCCAACCAATGGGGGAGGGCAGGCTGATGAGAATGGACCGCAGCCAGGGAGGCAGGGCAGAGGGCAGACGCTGGGCCACGTCTCCCACCTTTCCTGCTTTGTGCCCCCAGGGGCTTTTCTCATGGTGCTTCTTGCCCCTGAGAGGGCAGAGGGCCGGGCAGGGATGCGGAATCATTTCTTTCTTGTCTCCAGAGTGAAAGGGTGTCCCATGACTGTAGTCTCACCCTCTTCAAATGGGAGTGTTATGGAGTCCCAGCTGCTCCTAAACCCAGCTATCTAGGAAGTGGGTGACAAGCTGGACTCTATCTGAGACTCTGGGTCCAAGAGCCTCGGGTTCCCGAGCACTGGTCCCGCAGGGAAAACAGCACTGCTTCAGCAGAGAGAAGGGAGGGAGCGAACATGTCACCTGGGAAAGGCTTAGGAACACAGGTGCCCATGGTGCTGCTGCGCAGATTGACTTGGGATCTGGTTATGGGATGTATCTCAAAGCAGGTTTTTCTCAAAAATTTCCTTTCTTCCAATTTTCTTTTCTACAGACACTGGCTCTCTACCTCCACCCAGGGATTGTGACCTTTGCCCCCCTCAACCTAAAAAGTGACAGGAAGTATGCAGGGGTGAGGGTTGGAGAAACACGAGATTCTGGAATGACAGCCATAGAATGGACTCTGCTGAGGCCGTTCATCCTGTGCCTTTCCTGTGGTCCCACTTCCAGCAGGAAAATTGCCAGTGTCTGGGCCCCTTCCCCCGCAGCTCTGGCTCTGTGTTGCTTTTCCCTCTTTCGCTCCTGTATATTGTAGCAAAGCCACACCTGTCACTTTGGATGTAAACCAGGAGCTCCCGTCTTGGACAGGGCTTCTCCTGGCCCCAGCGGGGCGGAAGGAAGGGAGGCCTGTCACCAGCTCATCCAAATTTGATGGTTTCCCTCTAAAACCTAAGAGGAGGGATCTGGGATGTCCAGAGCCCCAAGGGATACCGCCCATTCTCCGAGAGCACCCAACGGTGAGTGGTGATACAACCCAGGGGGTCTTGAACAAGGTTGAAATAATAATAGAAAACATCAGAATGCACGGCACGTAGCAGGGTAACTGCTTTGTGAGAACACCAGTGCGTATAATGGGTGCCCGCCTGCGATGTATTTCTTACTGTGGTCCTGGTTAAAAAAAAATACCTGAATGACCCTCCTAGAGTGTCTCAGCGGATCCCTACTGGTCCTGGAGTGATGCAGAGTGAGAGTGAAACCTAGAACGGGTAGTGGGGAGGCCCCAGAGGAGGAGCAGAGCCTTTTTATCTGCTTCCTGGGAACGCTTCCTCTGATCCTTGAGGGGCTAGGGTCCCTGCACCCAGCCTTTCTGGGCCTGGGGGACCACCACGAGCCTCTGGCCCACATCACTTCTTGGAAAGCAACTTTCCAAGAGAGCCTGGGGGGGAGGAGCTGCCCTTTGGGAATTTAAAGGGGTTCAGCAGTGAACGTGTAAATGACATGTGTGGGGCTTTTCTTCACCCCTGCGTCCCCTGTGGGCTTCTGGATGCACAGACTGGAAGAAGAGAACCTGCTGAGGTCGGAAGAAAGGAAGGAGGTGAGGTTGCCCTGCTCCCACTCCTGCCCCTGGGCTTGAGCACCCCGTTCCTGCAGGGGGTGGGAGATTGAAACAGGCAGCCTTCGGGGGTGCATCTGGGCCCATTTTTCCGTCAGGGCAGATTCACAGTGGCGTCAAAAGACCTGTGAGAGAAGAAAATAGTGTTTGGGGCAGGAGGGGTCCTCCAGGATGGGAGCTTTGTGATAGCTGGGGCTTTGCTACAATATACAGAAGTAAAAAGGAAGAGTGGACAGCGGTGAGTCCTCAGGGGAGGAGGGCTTTGTGGGTTCCCCAGGGGTCATAAGAGCAATGAGAGAGGCCTAACCCTCAAAGGAGGTTTTCTTAGCATAGGCATTCTGATGGGAACAACGGCTTTGTTATGATTTTTCCAACCGGAAGCACCTTTAGAAGATCAGTTGCCATAATTTTCCCAGGCGACAGGCTAAAACATGACTAAGAAACATTGCTTGAGGTAATTTCCACAAGTTATGTTCTTCCTCCACGTCTTCAAGTTTGGGGTTGGAAGTGCACTCTCTGTTCCCCACCCCCCCTTTTTTTCCCTCCGTTTACTCACTTTTGAGCTTTAAGAGGTCACTTCAGGCCCAATATTTATAAAAAGATGGGAAGAGGGAAGATGTCCTTAGCCACCTTCCTCTGAGATGTCCTCCTAGGTTGCAGTGGGGAGACCTGACTGGGAGAGAGGGGTTCCTGTCCCACTTGTGCATGTGAGGCAGAGGGAGGGGTGCTTGCTCTGGAAGGAAATCTCGAAGAGTCACATCCAGGTGTGCACCTCTGTGTGCTCTGTTTATCATGCCGCCCCTCTTAAAAATATTTATAGGGTAGTACACCTCCCAGAAAGTAACAACATGTAACACATCCCTAACTGGATGGACGGTTCAGAGTCGCATTTTTGAAATGCGTGACCACCACATAATCCATGCGAACATCATCTTTCCCAAACACTTTCACAACTGAAACTCGTTAAGCAAAAGAGAAGCAAAACCAATCCCAAGGAATAACCTTCTGCAAAGGAAGCCCGTCTTCCCTGGACTGGACCCTGGGGACAGTGCTGTGATCCTGTTTCCTTTCGCGCCAGGGCCTGTGTCTGCCAACACTGGCTTGCAGGTGGGTGCCATCGAGTGAGGTAGAAGCACACCCGGCCGTTAGAACCCAACCGGCTTCTAGCGGCATAGGGGTGTGAGTGCTTTCTCTGGGTGAACAGCTTAGTCTGGGGATTCAGAGGAGAGAGAACAGCGTTACTCGGCTGGCAGTGCCAAAAGGCCTTCCGTGGTTTCCACTGCCTGGTCAGTCAGCCTCGGAGACGCTTCACTTCAGACTCTTGAAGGCTGTTTTACCTTGAACCTCTCTCAGTAGTGCCTACGACACGACCTTCGCGAGCTTCCCTTCCCATGGGTGGGTGAGGTCATGCCCCGTTCCTGTCCATTTCCTCCCTGTGGCCACGGCCACTCCAGTCATTGAATGTCCCCCTTCCCACGCGGCCCAGCCAGGGGCCCTTCTGCCTTCCCCAGTCCATCCTGGAGGTTTCTGTGCGTTACCTTTGGCTCGGTTCTGTCACTACCTCTCATCTTGGCTTAGGTTTGAATCTTGTTTATTAAAGTGACGGCTTCTGATTATAGTTTTTATTGTTTACAGAAGGCATGAAAAATGCAGAAGAGTATAAGAAAAAATCATTTGTAGTTCCATCCCCACAGATAGCCACCTTGTTTATCTTGGTGGGTTTGGCACCTTTTTTGGTGATGATTTATAAAATTGATACAGTGTTGCCAATGTAGGTTCTCAGTTTACACGGTTCAGGTTGTAACACAAGTATTTCACCTGTGAAGCTTCTTCCCAAATACTGACCATAACCATCCTATTGAATGAGGGAGAGTCACAATTCAGTTATTCAGAGTTTCCAAAAAGGTGTGCATTCACACTCCCCGTGGCAGTGTCTGAGACTGCCTGTGTGACTCTGGTGTCCGAGAAAGCTTCAGACGTTTGTGAGGGCAAGAGAGGAAAGCATTGGATAAGAGCCCCCACCCAAAATTCCTGGAAGGGGGAATTCCCAGACAGGCAGGAACGGGCTGGTGTGATATGGGGTGGGGGCTGGCAGCTGGAGCTACCAATCAATTGCTTCCCTGGGACAAGGACCCTTGAAGGAAACCGGAGCGGCCCAGCAGCCCTCCCTGACCTGTGGCCACCCCACTTCAACTGACCAGCCACGAGCATAAAACACGCAGTCGAAATGGTCTCATTTTGCTCATTTGCCTTTTTCTAATGGATGAACCTTGAGATCAACCATTTCTCATGAACTTTGTTATAGACATGTGTTTCTTCTCTGATCACCCCTGATTACTTTTCTTTTTCTTTGTAAGTATATTTTATTGATTGTATTGTTACAATAGTTCTAATCCTGATTTCTTTTCTTACTGATGCATAAAAGTATTTGCTATATTCATTTCCTTCAATATTTTAACCAATTTATCATTTCCCTTTCTATTTTATGTAGGGTGATTTTAAGTAACTCACTCTTCTGTTACCATCCCTCATTTGCTTCATGCTCACAAAGCTTTTACTCATAGAGACATTAAATATCCACCAATATTTTCCTGGATATTTTTGGAGTCATCTTTTTTTTTTTACAGTTAATATACTGAGTTTTATTTTGGTGTGTAGTATGAGGGAGGGATCAAGTTTGATTTTTTCCCCATCTCAAGCAGGCTCATTTCCCAATTTCACTTTTAGAGAATTCAGCCATTGCTTTCTGGCAATTTCTTTATCAGATTTAAGCTTTAAAAATCTGTACAACAGATTTCAGGACTGTCTGGTTCTACTTCATTTTTTGGTCTGCAGAGTCTTGCATGGGCACCACGCTATTTTAATTACTGTATCAACAATAACAGAGTTGAATTATCTCTTAACAAAATCACCTTCTTGATATTCTTTAAACAGCTTTTAGCTATTCTCATTTTTCTTTTCTAGATGAAATATAGAATCTTTCATCAAATTAAGAAAAAACTCTCTCTGGGATTTAATGAGGGTTGCATTTCACCTAAAAATAACTTGGGCAAGGATTAACAGCATTAATTTATCTACTATTTCAATCCAATGTTATGTCTTTCCATTAACTTTTCTTTTTTATTAATCTCTGTAAAAAGTTTGTTTTTAGTATACGTCTGGACATTACTCATTAGTGTTGTTTCTAAAATTTTTCAGTACTCTTATGAATGAAATTCCCCCCTGTGTTTTCTGCTTATTGGTGCAGTATAGGAAAGGTATTGATCTGGCAAATTTTCATATATTAATCTTGTATCTTACCACTTCCTTAATGTCTTAGAATAAGAATATCCCAATTGTTGCTCTGATTATTATCTTGCTGCATAATCATATTATAGTCTACAGATAAACATTTTGTCTCCTTTCTAACAGATATATAGCTATTGTAGAGCTTGAGTACAAGTTGGCATGTTGTCCTGTTTGCCTCGAGGGCTCAATTTCCAAATTATGGGTTGAATTTATTTTGAAATTTTAAATAACCTTAAAGGACAGCATGTGATTTTAAGCCTTAACCAAAATGAAGACTGGGTTTAAAAAGCTTCAACAATGCTGTCTGGAGTGCTAAGGGAACACGGCGGCCTGTATTTCAGGATGGCCCCGTGATTTTCTCAGCTGTACGTGGTTCCTGATGAATCCCAGGAGTGCGGCCCCGCTGTGGCGCTGGGTAGGTGCCGTGAAGGATGCACAGCTGGAGTAGGATTGCGATCTGCTGGGAAAGCTGACAATGCCATCGAGGCTGAAAGCGCTCGGCATTCAGATAGCATGTGCAGGCTGGCAGGAACGTTTTCCCAGAACAAGCCAACCTACAAAAAGCTACCCCAAATACACCCCTTTGAAACTTTGCAAAGTCGAAGTCATGGTGCCTGTCAGCTGCTCTAGGAGACGTTTCTCAGCTGTTGGTGTATGAACTCGGAGAGACATGTGGAAGAATTACAAGAGGTAAATATCTAATTTTAAAAATCTCTAAGTTAAGCATTTCCAAAGGATCCCTTTTTAAAGCAAAATGTGGATGTCCTGTGCATGTATTGATTCTGTCTGTGGGGTAGCTGGGGGGCCTGTCTGTGCATCTTGAGGTCTCACGTTGTGGGGCAGCTTAGTGCTCCGTCGATCCCTGACATGAAGCTTTCCGACCACCAAGCAGTTCACGCTCTTTTCCTTCGTCCTCTTTTATCTCACAAGACCCGCAACAGATTTGTTCAAAATTGGAAGCCAAGTGCATCCTGAGTTACAATAAGTTAATGTGGAGCACAGTCATGAAAATAATTTATAATCATTCCAATGTCTCCCAAGTTAAAAGAGGAGTGATAAATGGGGCCCAGTGTGATATAATCCACGGTGCTGGCCCTGGAGTAGAAACAACTTTTTGTGCCTGCCTCCAGCCTACAACTTACGCTGTGTACTGCACCGGATGCTCTCAGTACTATTTATGAATAAGTGGTCCAGGGATTTTCTGTTTAGATTAAGTATTCTCTTGTCCAAGTCTAACTAGGTTGTTATCTGTTTAGTGAAATATACAGACTAAAGAAAGACCACCCAAGGGTGGCCGTATTCCTTGAGCAGACTGAAGGAATGTAAATGTAGCCGGCTTCAATTACATTTTTAAAGTAAGAGAAACTAATCTCTCCTCTTTAAACAGCCACTTGAATATTCCCATTAGTTAGGCAGAAACAGAGCAAGCACTCCTTTTTTACTGATTTGTTACCAAACTTTCGGTGACTTGTCCTGAACCTCCTGAGTGCAAAGCTGATTTGGTGAGGATGCAGACCTGTTTGCGTGGGAACTAGGGTCTTCAGTGAAAAACTCCATCCTCTAATTCCTGATATTTAGAGTCCTGAGGTCTTTTGGGGGTCAATATAAGGGGGTACTGAGCTAGGTATAAGTTATTATCTTGAAAGACTGCTGATCTAGGCTCAACACAAGCAAAATGCAAGGAGGGGGTGAGTTGGGAAAAAAGGGGGGATTTTAGCACAATGTGGGATACGGGTAGAAGCAACCCCTGACCCAGCCTCTCAGGCATGCTGGGTGTGCTTTGGAAAAGCAACTGTGTGTGTGTGTGCGCGCGCGCGCACGCATGCGGGTGCTTGAAAGTGGAGCACTCTAGATTGAACTGAACCCCAAGAAAGTGGGGCCATCTTCTCCTGAAGAAGCCTGCAGCAAGGGCATCGTCACTGTGGGCTAGCCCGACTGTGGGGGACCATACAGGGTCAGTGCTTAACAATGACACCATGTGGCAGTGAGCCCCAACAGCAAGAGAGAGTCTGCTAGAGAAGGGCAAACCAAGGTGGCCCTTGTTGAATCAAGTCCCCGAAGCCAAACTTTCTGGCTTCCTCCTTTCCTGTCAAATGACGTACTTCTCAAGCACTCTAACTGGAGACAGGGTTTAGAACGAGCAGTGCTGCCTAACTCTCCAGAGGGATTTCTGGGCACTCCGTCCTTGGAGATGAAGGCCTGTGAGCAAGACCCGAGCCGGCAGGGCCTCTCCAGGGCTGAAACCACCAGGGGCAAGTACAGTGTGAGTTGTTTCTATTTCTGGGATTAGGCACAAAATTATCAGGCCTTTTTGAAAACAAAGGATGGAAATGTAGAACATAGAGGGGCAAGCAATACTACAGTTATTACAGTCCAGGGACCCCGACCTCCCTGCCCATGTAGGGGGGTTGGTTGTCCTCCTCAGGCAGTGGCCGTGTTCGTGTTTAGTCAGGAGCCTGTGGAAGTGGGTACCTGAGGAGGTCTCCCTCATGCTGATAGAAGCCCCAGTGACCTTTCAAACCCTAAAGGGGGCTTCTGGTTGGGTCAACATGAAAGCTATCAGCAGGAGAGCCCTTTTATCTAATATTTTGGAATGTGAAGCCATCACTGACCAATCAGTAAAATGGTTGAGAAGTCAAATTCAGCTGGAAGATGAGGGAACCATTTTCTAAAGGCCCTTTATCCGCTCTAACCTTCAGTATTCTTAGATCATTCCGGGCATTTTCCTCCCAGCACTTAGAATTGTAATCACTGGGTGATTATTTGATTAATGTCTGTCTCATCTCTCTAGACTGTGGGTTTCCTGGGGACAGAGATTCTGTTTGCCTATCAGTTTATCCTCCTAAAGGCACAGGAGGTTGAAGTGTCCACATAAAATTTTGGGGACATAGCTACCTGTGTCCAGGTAGCTGGGAGATGGTGGCTGGGGGCTGTCAGAGGTCGCTTTGTTTTGGGTCAGAGGGCTGCTCAAAGTCGGGGAGCATGTGCTTAATGGCAGCTTCAGAGCTCTCTGTGGAAAGGACCTCCAGCCTGGCCGACCCACTGATTTTAGACGATAATACTCCTATGCCTTCTTTATCAAGATTGATAGGAACAGGAAGCTTGATTGGATGGAGAAAGAGAAAGGTGGAGTCTCTTGGGCTCCAGGAGAGTTAGAGCAAGTGGGCTGAGCAGTTGCCCTGGGTTAAAAAATGTCATCCAGACAGATGGGTTTGACATCCGGTTGGGAGGAAAGCTGGTTGAAGAGAGGCCACTATCTCTCTGGTACCCCCCCCACCCCCGTTTTCCCGGTGCTGCAAGCCCATCATGATACTCCTGGGGAAGAGCCACTTAGACAGGGCTGCTCGCCTGTCCTGGAGCCGGCGCTCCCGGGGGCCAGCACCCCTAAGGAAACGGGCCTGGGCTGCTCATCTCCTGAATCTGGGTCCAAGAAGGAAGAGACAGTGACCATTAGCCAAATTTATAAAAATATCTTAATCTCAGAAGATCCCAATCTCCTGTAAGTGAAAACAAAGGCACCAAGACAAAAAGGGTGCCAGTGCTGTTGAGCTGAGCTGGGAGGAGTGTCGTTTACCTTCTCCCGGCCAGATTGCAGAGATCACCATCCCATGCTAACTTGGGAGAAGGCGGGGATGGGAACGTGGCTTGGATCCACCAGGAAACACTGCATATTTTCAAATGTTGCTTATTTGGCTGTCTGTCCTACCCAGACCTCAACGTCGGAGGCAGGGTCTCACTTGTTCATTTTTTGTTCCCTGGGCTGGTATCCTGTCCCTGAGAGAAGCATTCAAAGTGGGCATCTGCTAGTGCTGTCACCTGGTTTCTCTTCAGGCAATTGTTAGTATGATCACAATAGAATCATGGAGATGGAGCTGGGTCCATTGAGTTGGGGTGAAGAAGATAAAGCTGATGGCTTTTCCCAAAATGACAGGTTGCTAGTAACAGAGGGTCTCTTCCCACCCACTGAGTCCAAAGACCTCATTTTACATCTGGGGCAAATGTGGCCGGAGGGCTCCATGCATTTTCTTTGTTTTGTTCCAGCCTTTCTGAGGCTGGGTCCAGTGTGCATCCAGACGACGTAGCCTGGAGGAGTGATCCCTGTGACCAGTTGGTCACAGCCTACGATGGCTTCTATGGCTTGGGGGGCTGCCTTGCATGACCACCCCTCAGTGAGGTCAAAGAAAATTTTAATATAAGAGACTTGAGACCCAGTGTCAGCAGAGGAAGACCAAAGTACAGAGGGAAAGACACAGAGGACTCACTCCAGAACAGTTTATGCTCCAGAAAACAAGGATTGCGGAAAAGGCCCTCCGAGGTCGGGCTGGACTGTCCTCTGATCATCTTCTGGAGCGACTTCTACCTTCTCCCACCCATGCTGACTGCCACAAAGCCTCTCCCCCACCTAGGTGGTGCCAGGGATCACATGCTGGGAAAGCTGTCCTGCCTGCTGACCACTGATGTTCTTCCAGAGGCGGCGGCCCAGGGCTCTGGGACGATCTGGCAAATATCGAAGACGGGAAGAGGGCAGGGACCTCCCGTGCCCACCAAGTAATGAATAGAAATGGCGCTTCCCAGGAATTAGCCAGACGTGAGCAGCAAGAGACCTGGCCCTGACGTCTGGGCACAAGCAGACTTAGCTTTGTGCGTTGCAAGGACCAAAAGTACATAGCCTTAGTTCCTGCTTGTGACACACTTTTCTGCAGAGATCCCCATCGCTCTCAGTAACTACTGGTCAAGAAGGAAGGCCCAAACCACAAGAAGTGAAACTGGTCAGGTTCTTGCCCACTGCATTGAGCCAACGGAAAGAAAAGTGATGCTATTGTTTCCCAAGGACAAGTTGGTTCAGAGGCTCAGCGGGGCTCCAGGCAACACACCAGGTGTCCTCTGTGAACTGCCAGGCCCTGTCATCCACAAGGCATGGGACCCTTGGTGATCAGCAGTTTATCAGTAGAGAAATGCCAGTGTTGCTCAGGGCAGAATGACACCCAGGTCCAAGGAAAATGTTCTAGTACCTGCCAAGATGCGGGGTGGGTTGAGAGAAATGTGTGTAATCTGACTCATCCCTCCGATGGGATTTCTGTGAGATTACATCAGGGAGGTAGCATTTCCATGTAAGCCTCCTTGCCCAGTACCGCAGATGAGCGCTTTTGACCTTGCTCTCAAATAATGGCAGATACCCCATTGTGGGCTAGCACCCAGTTCTCCCTAACCGGAAACCTGGATGTCACCTTTGACTCCAGCACAATCAACACCTCTTGTCAATTTCCTCTCCCCAGCCCCTTCAAAGACGTGTCCACAGTCGCCAGAGGAGTCCAGATCCTGGCTGCCAGTCACGGGAACTTCTTCTGTACAGGTTCCCCACTGGTCCCCAAGTCTCAGACTCAGCCCTTCCACTCCTTTCCATGGCAGCTCTCCCCTAACACTGTTCAGCACTCCAATTCTTCGGCTCACAAAACTTTCAGCAGCTTCCCATTGTTTACAGATTAAAAGTCCAAACTCCCTGCCTTGCTGGGGGCGACCAGACCCTCTCCTCCCTACGTAGCAGCCCTCCTCTGGCCTTGTCTGCTTTGCCTCTTACTCATCATCTGAAGACATTCTTGTCCAAATGTTGTCTCAGGTGCTGCTCCTTTTCCCTTCCCACACACCCCCACCTCCTCTCGCTCTTGAACCTCAACATTTCACTCTGATTCCAGCTTACACCCCCCTCTGCGGTTGCTCGGCACTCTTTAGGAAACTGATGAGCTGGTATGTTTCCTCCTGTGAATTCATACGTTTGCATTTTACATGTCTTTCTCTCCAAAGGCACTGTAAATTCCTTGAGGGCACGGATTGGGTTTTATGGTTCTCTGAAGCCTTAGCCTTGGACAAAGGGATCTGAATATGCAATTTCTCTTCCTGCTGGCTTGTGGGTGACGGATTTTCCCGTGACCCCTGGGGTCCAGGTCCAGGGGAATTGCAACATTCAGTTTAGAGATGCATCCATTGGCTCAACACTAATGTCCAGTTTGGACTGGAAGATACCTGGGCTAAGATGAAATGAGAAAGTAGAAACAGAGAGAACACAGCAGGGCCTGGAGGTGGCTCCTTGTGACCCTGAGGGCAAGGGGGAAAGTCCGCATCAATCAGCAGGGAATACCAACCAGTGTAGCCCCAGCCCTAGAGCGGCCTGAGTGGAAATGGCTGTCACTGTGCAGAGCATTCATCACATTTGCTCAGACTTCCCGGGTGAGCCAAGGGGGCCAGTCTGGCTGCAAGTCAGTGGAGAAGCTGGGGAGGTTGGAAATAGTGTCATGAACCCAATAAATAGCAATTGTTTCAGGAGAGTGAACATCCCAAACTAATGCAGAGGGACCCTCACCATGCAGAGAGGAATGGAGGAAAAACTGTGAGTGCAGACATGGGGCCTTGGGCTGGGGGCGCACAGGTTCCTCGCCTGCACCCGTTCTGCCTCCCCAGGGGTGGTGGCGCGGCCATGTGCGGAGGGCCAGAAGACTCTAGACTTCTGTCAAGGGTCTCTTCCTCTTTACGTTGGAACTGAACATCATCTCAGATGTTCCCCAAACTCCAGTCTTCCCTGGTGTGGGCAACCACCTGCCCGCCCTCTGCTGGATTCTCTGGGGCATTGAACGGTCTCTGTTACGATAGTGGTTTCCTGGGTGGAGAAAAGGAGCTGGGATCTGAAAGAGAGAGCCCTCCGCCCAGCAGGGGGAAGTGGGCACAGGCTGAGCCTGCACCGGCTGCAGTGCTGTTGTCCTGGGCCTGCCCGCACCCCCCCCCCCCCCCCCCGGGGAAGGACCTGACCTTCCCTTCACCACTGCGTGCCCACTCCCCCCCCCACCAGAGCTGCTGGGCACCCCACAAGCTTGTAAGTGCCCCAAAGAGAGAAGAAGAGGGTGTGGAAACTCAGGGGAGACACCCCTGCAGGTGGATGTAGTGAGCCCTGCCCTCGCCCAGCCTGGCCTCTGTGAGACTCTGCTGGGAGCAGACACTCCCTACACCACAGGGCAGCCAGACTCCTGACAGCCTCCCCCGGGGGCCGTGCGGGGTGGCGGTGGGCCTCTTGGATTAGTTCGGATTTGGAACATTCTTTGGTACTCCTTCAGAGTAGGAAGCCCTCTGTTGGGGTGCAGGACTGAGGAAGACAGCTTACTAATCTCACAGAGCACTGGCTTTCACTCTGCAGGTTGCAGGCCATTAGTAGGTGGCTGAGGCTGTCCTGTCTCCAATGCCCCAGCTCGGTCAGAAACTCCCTGTCCTGCAGAGGTTTCATGACAAAGGTGAAAAGGAAGTTCATCCAGGACATTGTATGCGAGGTGGCTAATCTATCTAGTGGAGAAGAGCGCAGAACTTCCTTTTCTCATGCCTTTTATTGAGTACAGAATTCAGGAGATATAAGGTCAAGACTTATGAATCATCAATAAGCTTTCAGACACTTGGTTTACAGTTGGCAGGTACTGATTACAGATATCAATATAGAGAACACAGTGACCAATCTATGTCAGGGTCTGTTAAACATCTTGACGCCACACTGGCATTAGGTGCAAGGCTTCATACATTTTTAGCTACAGATTGTTTATAGTTAACTAAGAGATAAGAAAAGCGGAGCAAGCTCTAAAGCATAATATGCATTCTTTAAATCCAATTCCCATGGACACCTCCTGTGGGGCCTTGGGTCCTATCCACTCTTAGCTTTCCAGTTTTCCGCTGAGACTTAAAGGCCTCCAGGGGGCACCTGGCTCAGGGCTTGGGCTACAATTCCTGAAACCATGAGGAGCGGTCCTCTACAGGTTGTGAAATCTATTTAGTGGTTTATAGCTAGCGTTTTAAAACAGATTAAAAACAACAGTGTCAGTATATCACTTGGGGAAAGAGTTTTGTTTTTTACAGCTGTATGTCCCTCTATATCCATCCATATATTCCTATTCCTATATCAATATCTATATTATGTCTAAATATCTGTACTGGGTGATGAAAACTTTATCATATTTCTTAGTAGACTGGCCTAGACTAGAACATCACAGAGAGAGACCAAACCAGATATTCAAGGCCTTTCTTGGTCTCATGAACATGGAGGCCTGGGATTAAGTTACCACCTCCTCATTGGGCCCTGTCTCTCCTTGGCGAGAGGACGTGCTATGGGCCCTTGGATGGGAAAAACTGTGATGAGGGACATTTTGAGGACACCAGATATATCTCTAGCTGTCTAAATGCTGTGGCTTCCTAACGCTTGGAGGCCCATGTTAGTCTCTGAGATGTACAGACTGGAAAGAGACAGCCCAGCAGGACTCGGAAGCCCTAGTGAGGCAGAATGGGGGAAGGGGAAGTCGTCAGCTGCCTTCTGGGACTTGTGAGCTGTCAAGTAAGCCTAGGGAATGGGCAGGAACAAGCACTCGTCTTTAGTAAAAGCATGAAATCCACGGTCAGCTAGAAGAGCGGAGGTGCAAGGGACAAGGACCTTTTTCCTAGCAGATTGGAGTCATGGGATGTGCCAGGAGGCCACTGGAAAAAGAACAAGGGGCCGGAGACGGGGCAGTCCCTGCCAGGTGCCTTAGAGCAGGCACCTCTGCTAGCTGCAAGCTGCATCAGAGAAAGACGAGAGTGCAAGCCTGATCATTCGTTACAGGAACGATTCACAAATTACTGAGGGTTGGAGAATAGCTTCCAGAATTCTGAGAGAAGAAATGTGTGTTCTGTGTGCACGCACACGCAATGCTCCTGCACAGTGTCTGGTGGTAACTGCGCTGGTTGGGGGGGTGCCCCGGGTGAGGTGCTTTGAATCTGGGTTGTAGGAGGGGCACGCAGAGGATGGCACATTTTGTGGCGGGAAGAAATAACGCCGCCTCATCCGGCGCGTCGCCTTCCATCTACTCGTACACTGTGTGCTTAATTTACTTGGAACGGTGGTACCCGAGGTCTCAGAATTATTTGTGCTTGGTAATTGCTGTGCAAACAAAGAAGGGATTCAAAAGTGGACCACGTCTGGGCTGTGGGAGCCTTCAGACTGGGATTCTAGTGTTCAGTAGAAGCCCCTGCTTTCGAAACTTCAGCTGTGTCTTGATTTTATGAAAACCCTCCTCTATGTCCCCACTGATAAGAGATGCTTCCCCTTCCCTCATTTTCCTTCCTCCTCCCTTGTTCCCGACCCCGACCTCTTTCCAGGACTACCCATCTCCCTGGCTTTCAGTACCCCACGAGGAGGGTAGAAAAAATTAATTGGACGAAGACAAGGTGTGGATGCAGGTGTTAGGTCTATTCTAGGCTGCTTCTCAGGCCCGGGTGATTGTAATTTTCATATGCTCCTCTTTGGGAACAACAAGGGCGGGCCCAACCTGCCTGATTCAGTAGTGAGCTTGTGTGAGGGAGCAAAGGAGATCTATTGTCATTTTTATCATCCCTGGCGACACCCCGAAGCATCAGTGACTGCTCAGTAGTGGCCATTTCGCATGAGTATTTCCACAAGCACTTCTGAGCACCCCGTGTTGGCCAGTGCTGTGCCCACGGAGGGATGTGAGCAGGGGGGAGACCAGAACGGTGCCCCCTGGAAGGCCCCCGCTGTGCCGAGGACAGCATGGAAACAGAGACCAAGAACAAAGGACAGTGACCGTCGGGAGGAGATCAAGAGTGCCACTCTCGGAAATGGAGTTTCACTGCTGTCGTTACTTTAAAATGGCATGCGTTTTGCTGAATAAACATCTGTGTTAATAGAAAAACTTTTCGAGACCCTTAGGAGCTTCAACTTTCACTATGTGATCTTGAATAAGCAGCACCATTCCTCATGGGCAAGAGTTCTCAAGAAGGCTTGCAATCACACAGCCAGAGAAGCAATCCCAGACCCCACATGGGCAACACAGCGCCTCCTTTTAGAATAAGTTTTACAAAACCGTGAGACAAGGCTGCCTGCCGTTCTCTCCCTTGAGTAGTGGGCACCGAAGGGCTCTGTGCCAGGATTCCTGATCAAGGATGTATGTCCGAGGTCCCCAAACTGTGCCCTGAGCTGACCCACAGCATGGCCAGAAATGCACAAGAGTGCCACTTTAGAATTCCCTTCGTCAGCACAGGGACATTTGCCAGGCACCACGCTCTCAGGGCTTTTTGCACCTGGCTACCAGTTAATGAAACTCTCAGGTACTTATTTCAGGCTAGGGGGCACCGCAAGCTATTCCCGACACAATGAGGAAGCCTTGAACTGAGAAGGTTTGGCAACCCTTTATGGGTTTAGTGAGAGAGCAGCTTGTGCCCAAATGATGAACACGTGGCAGAGCATCAGCTCACAGACACCTCTCACGCACAGGACACCCTGTCTTGTCACCGGCCCGCCCCTTTGAACTTGCCAGTGATTTGTCTCTACAAAACACTTGCATATGTGGCATATGCGTCCCCTTGTTTCATAGCACAGCCACAACCCCTGACTTTGGAGCGAAGAAAGAGCCAGCTTGCCCCGTGGCTCTGACAAAGGCTGTGAGGGTTCCTCCTTGGGGCTGGCCTCCAAACAGACACACAAAGTTCAGCCATCGGGTGACGGTGGCCATACCTCCTCCCTCTGGACCCTGTCACTTCTCCCCTGCTGGCTGCCAGCTTGATCTCTGCTAATTCCTCCCTTGCTCCTGTCAGCTCGCCCCTGTAGACTCCAAACTGGCCTGCTCCCCTCTGCGCCCCCTCCTCAGGACTGTGGATTCTGCAGTCCAGCGCCGTCATTTGACCGGTGCTTTCAACTGCCATCAGAATGTTCCCTTGCTAAAGTTCTCAGCAGTTGGGCCCCTGGTTCTGCAGCCTGTTGGACACTCAGGCCTCAGAAACTAGGTGCAGACCTGCGTTTGGGGAACGGGCAGCTAGGACACTGGAAATGCTCAGTGACCACGAGATGAGTTAGTGACTTAATTCCCAGCAGAGGTTCTAAGCCAGTCATGGCCACACTTGAGACCTCGTTGTCACTACCTGGTCATTTTCCAGGGGCTCTCCCTGACTTAGGTGAAAAGAACTTGATGTGGGAGGCTTGGCAGGCCCAGGAGAGATTTGCGGCTGGGGGGACACTGGCTTCCGCGTCCAGCCCCTACCTTCCCCCTCAGTTCTTGTGTCTATCTTTCCAGGCAGAGGGCCCAGTGCACGCAACCCACGGAAATGGGGCCAGGCTATTTGGAATGTGTGTGCTGGACTTAATAATCTTTTCCCTTCTCATGGCAACAGGGAGAGGAGACCTGATGTCTCCACTTGCCACCATGGCAGGCCCAGCCTCCCAGGCCGCTGCGCTGTTTTGTTGTTCCCGTGGCTGACCAAGGGGCTGGGAGGGGGCTGGGAGGGGGCTGGAGAAGAGACCAGCCCTGCCTTTGACACACCCCAATCCCTCTGTCAGCACTGAGAGGGTGTTTTAAAGATGGAAAGAGGCCCTCGTCTATTCCATTTTTTGAGTACCTTGAATGTTAAAAAAAAAAAAAAAATCAAAAAAGAAAAATGCCAAAATTGGTATAAAAATTGTAAGTGGTATATCCTAGTGACATGCTTACTAAGTGAATATTCTTTAATACAAAACAGCACAATGGCTAGGCAGCCTCTCATGTGGGAGAGGGTTCACCGCCTGTGGTTTGAAGCCCTTTGGGAATGAGGTCTAGGACGTGTTGCCACCCCCTCCCCGCCCCCCAATATTAGATCCAGAGACGCTTTTTAGTTTTCTTGCCAGGATGCCCAGAGTCCTACACTCCTCTGGGAGCCAACTGTGCTGTTGGGCAGGGAATGGTGCCCTGAGCCTGGCCTGGCCTGCGGTGGGGATGGTCCCCTGGCAGGAAAAGGATACTCGGGGCAGTGCCTGGGGCGCAGCCTCCTGCTCCTCCCTATCGGGCGCCAGTCTCTGGGGTGTGCGGGCCCTGTTAGAAGGCAGGCAAAGGCAGTTCCCCAAATGGCTCCCCTCAGCCCCTGCTGCTGTCAGACCTGAGCTCCCCCCTCAGGGCCAACTTCCTGCGGGTTCCTGCTGCCTAAGTGTCACGTCAGCTGTTGGTTCACTGTCTGACACACCCACGTTGGTGAGGCTGCTGTGCTAAGAGCTGCAGATGCAAAAATTATTCACCGTGGCTGTCCTAGAGGGGCTGGCAGTTGACTTGAGGGCAGAGCACAGTGCGTGAATCACGGCCATCACAGAGTGAGCACTGTGCTCTGGTTGGGACAGAATCACAGAGGGGGCCCTTCCCCTCTTCCCCAGAGCCCAAGTTTCTGAACAGGCTCTATACCAGAGGGAGGCTGAGCTGAGTCCTGATGAAGAAAGGATAGCCGGGCCAGGACTGGGTTAGGAGACAATTCATGCAGTGAGGGCACCCAGCCCAGCAAAGGCACAAAGGAGTGATGAAGCAAGGGTGGGGACTCTGGGGGACCTGAGTATCAGGGAACCAGAGAGAGGTGGGCCTGCAGAGGGAACGCAGGTGGCAGGACATGTTATCCTGTAGAGACCAGTGAGCAGGTCAGCGAGGAGGGCAGACTGGTGTTTGGGTGAAATTATTATTTAAAAAAAAATGCATTGAGGGAGCATTGGTTAATAACATATAAATATCAGGTGTACAACAGCATACTTCGGTGTCCAGACTCGCTACGGTGTGCTCACTGGCTGGAACTCTTTGGTTGCACCCTGCAGGGTACCAATCTAAGTAAAGCCAAGTGCACAGGCCCCGCGATGGACCAGGCAGGAGATGAAACAAACCCTAAGTGCAGGGAAGCAGGAGGAGGCCTTGAGTGGGAGCTAGGGGGCGGCATGTTAGGGACGGCCCCAGTAGCTGTCACCACCTAGGAAAGGAACAGAGTTGGGGGGCAGGGGTGACAGTTGTTTTTTAGGAGAAGCAAAGACCACTTGGAAACAGTAGGGAACTAGGTCTTGAGAGAGCAAGCCAGAGAGCCTGGGACGGGCTAACCTGGCTGATGAGCAGACAAGGTCTCTTGTGGCCTCAGGGGACGTGGAGGGGAAGGGGTGTGTCTTGTTTTCACAACAGGGCAGATAAGAGATGCAGCCAGCAGGGTGGAGAGGGCCCTGGGGACAGATCTGTGAGTAACACTGGGAAACACGATTTTCTTTCAATTTAGATGTGACACTTGCTCTTGACTAACTTTTGGCATCTGAATTCAAAAATGACCCCAGTTTTTCTCTATCACGTCAACTTTTTAAGGTACAGGTTACCCTCCCTTTGTCCCCCAAATCATATAAAATGTACATACAAAGGAAAATAAAAGAAAAACTTACCTGAATATACTGTTTATTTAGAGGTATTTTATTCACATAAAGGCTATATATTGTTACTGTAAGTCAAATTGTGTACAAGTAGTAAAGTTCTGCTACCAAACAGACATATTAAGGTAAAAATTTACGCTTATAGCTTTTCCTGGAGTGTTCAGTCTGCAGACAGTCTCGCCTGATGCTCCAACAATAGTCAGCCGCCATGTGTACATCCCAACTACCCTGATATTGGGCCTCTATGACCATCAAGTCTTGGTGGAGTCGTTCACCTTGCTCATTGCTCACCAAACCAAGGTTTTTTGGAAAGTCAGCAAGATGGCTGTGCAGAAAATGCACCTTGATGCTTGTGTTGCAACCAAGCATTTTGAAGCTCTCCAAGAGTTTCTGGACAATTTCGGTGTGATTCTGTGGTCGTGTATTTCCAAGAGAGTCCTTGAAAAAGTTTTTGAATGACAACCAAGCATTCTTTTGGAGTTCTGACATTGTCCCAATGAAATGTTCATCTTTAATGAGGTGCTGAATCTGTGGACCGTCAAACACACCGGCTTTTATCTTTTTAAAGGACAGGCTAGGAAATGCCAAAATGAGATACTTGAAACAATCTCCTTCAGTTGGCAAAGCTTTAACAAATTGCTTCATGAGACCCAGTTTTATGTGCAAAGGTGGGAATATAATGTTCTTTCTGTCAACAAGTGTCTCATGTAGAATGTTAGGATCACCAGTTTTGAGGTCAGATCTTGGAGGCCAATTCAACTCCACCCAATGCTTCTCACGAGCTCTGCCGTCCCACATACACAGAGAACAGGAACACTAGGTGTATCCGCGTTGCTGACCAAGAAGGAAGCAGACCATTTTAAGGTCAACACAGATGATCCAGTTGTGCTTGTGATATTGCAACAGATCAATGACTCTCTTTACATTTTCCTATTCTTCACGAAAACAAACTGAATGGCCCATTGGGACGGCACCAGATAAATTGCCATTGTGGAGGAGGACACACTTCAAGCTCCGCTTTGAGCTATTGATGAACAGTCACCATTCGGTTGCGTTATAGATTGGAAGTCCCAGTTCCTCCATTAAACCATGTATGTTATGGCAATACAGAAAGCCACCATCACTTTGAAAGTACTGCAGAAATGCACTTTTTCTTGATTGAAAGAAGAATGCCTTTGCTCCTTTTTCAAGCAAGTTTTTCTCATGCAGTCTTGATGCTAGGAGTTCTGAAGCCTTTTTGGATAGTCCCAAATCTCGTGCCAAGTCATTCAACTCATGCTGATCAAATCCCTTATGAAGTGAGTCATCTTCAGTTTCAAAATCTTCATCGTGGCTGTCACTTAATTCTCCTGTTTTACAAAGAGGGTAGTTCAATGGAAACTGGCATTGGGATTTCAGCTGAATGAGGCACTGGGCGTATAGCTGATGGTAGACTGGGATACTCTATTTTACATTTAGTTTTCTTGTTCTATCCTGACGTTTTCACTAGACGAAAGTAACAGTCATTTGAATGATCTCTGGGCTCTCGCCAAACCATAGGTATACCAAATGGCAATTTGTCACGTGTTCCCTTCATCCACATCCATAAGTTCTCGACACACTGCTTGCACACCTTGTGAGGGGCCCAAGACTTACCTTGATTACCAAGTTTTACTTTAAAATATGTAAAATAGGCTTGCCTGACAAATGTTTGTCCTTGGACTGGGAATGGTGAAACTCCACAGATATAACAAAACGAATCAGGGTTGTTTAGGCACGATGAGAAATAGCAGAGGCAGACATGATCTGAAGGAAAGGAAATAAGTACGTATGTAAATAAAGAAATAAATTCTGCTAACTCCTTGTATACAGACAAGAACTCGGACTACACTTTGGAATACGATTCACTATATAGAGCGGCACCCAACCTCTCACCACATTATCTCATGTGTAACTTAATAGCCTAGACAAATATGGACCTGTCACTGGTCCCCAAGGTCGTCCCCCACCCCTCCCCACTCGAGAGAGGTTTGCTCTCAGCCAATAGGAGAGCACTAGTGCTTCCCTCGATCCAGGCTCGATCCAGCCTAGAGTGGTCACGTTAAGATAAGCTCTACAGAAAAAACTTGACGTATCAGAAGAAAACTAACTGCAGTTTTGAAATCAGCATGCCCATTTAAGTCCAAAACAGCTGAAAGACAGAACTCAACAGGAATTACATTAAAAATTGTAATAGGCAGGGGAACCAGACAGAGGCAGAGCGGGCCAGGGCAGCGGTAGGAGAGCTTGGGAATCCAGAGAGCACTGGGGGGGGGGGGGGGGGGGGGGACTCTCACCCATGTGCCCCCCCCCCATTAGTGTAGGAAGGAACTCTTTACACAGGCAGTGACCAGAGCCTTCAGGGTTACCTCTCTAGGGTGCCTCAAGGAGACACAAGATGAAGGCAGCCAGGTGGTTAGTGGGGGGACAAAGCAGAGAACAGTGAATCCCCATCTTTGTTCTAGACCCCTGACCAAGACGGGAGGGAGAGAAAGTAGAACGCTCATTGTTGGGGCAGTTTTTAAAAATGAAAAATAACTTTCATTGCCCTCCCTCATCCTCACCCTCGCCAAACTCATCGCATGTTCCTCGCGTGAAAGCTATGAAATAATGTAAGAAAGAAGAAAATAAAAGTCGCCTGTAATTTTATTCATTAGAAACGTCTACCATTAAATCTGGGGATAGTTTCCTTCCAGACTATTTGCTTTTTAGTAGAAAGGGCATCACAGAATACATTCTTATTTTACCACATATCATTTTCACTTAACATTCCTTTATTTTTTCGTTTCTTTGGGTGGGGGGTTGCTGAGGGCCTGGAGGCGTTTATTTCTCCCCTGGTCCACAGGGTGGTGGGCAGGCCTCCCCACGCCCACCGCTGCGGGCCCCTGGCCAGGCCTGCCCCTCTCTGCTCCCGCTTCTTGCTTCTGCCACTAGAGCATCTGCCTCTCCCCAGAGTACTTCATGGGCATGATGTAGTCAAGTGCTCCCAGCCCCAGTCGTGCTGCTCCTGCTATCAAGCCAGGAAACTGGAGAAGAAGGTGCCAAGCTTGCCCTTGAGCAGCCAGATGAAGTCATGGATGCTGCGGTCTCACGGCTGGAGCACCAGCTGCGTCGCGTTCATTTCAGGCTGTTGGGCCGCCCTCTCTCGCTCCTTGTGGCCCGGGGAAGCCAATCGTCAGGCGGGCAGGAAGGGAAGGTGGGCATCTGCAGGGGGTCGGGCTCCCCCTGGCTGTTGTCGCCACAGGTCCCTGAGGCAGCCGGGGTCACCTCGTTCCTACCCAGAAGCACTGTCCCTTCCACTTAATATTTCTTGAGTACCTTTCTCTGTAAGCGCTCTTCTTCTTCCAAAACATCCTTTAAAAGTTTATTTACCGGCCTATCTAGTATGTATGAATACAGTGGTTCAAAATGCAACAGGCCAAAAGGAGCATTCGGTACAAAGTGTCCTATTACCCCTGCCCCTGGGCTCCTTCGTTTTCCTCTTCGGAGGTGTGGCGAATGGTCTCGCACTTTGTGTATTTAGATGCTATTTAGTTTTATTTTGCTGTTGTAGTAAGGCTTTTATCTCCGCACACATCCTTTATTTTCTTAGTCAGAATCCTAAAAGTGGAATTTCTGCGTCAGAAGGTAGTACCAATTTTTACGAAGCCAGTACCAGATTTTGCCTCCAGGGAAACTGATGCCAATTGCCACTCCCGCAGCAAAGCATGAGAGTGTTCCTATCCCTGCCCAGCCCTCCCCCTGTGTTATTAAAACTCGCTTCCTCCAACTGTGCCTCTAACCTGCGCTAGGCGTTGCTTTTTAGGAGAAACAAGTGGCGCCCGGGGACCCAGTAAGAGCCTAGGTGTTGAGAAGGCAGCTCTGAGTGCCTGGCAGGGGCTGGTCTGGCTGCAGAGCAAGGATGAAGCCTCATGGGAGCCACGGCGGCTGCATCATCACTGAGTGCTAAGCCCAGGGACAAGGCCCTTCTTCGTTTTCAGAAATCCCCCTGCAGAAGGGAGGGAGGGTCCAGGGATCATGAGAAACAGGGTGACAACGGTAGGGTGCAGGGGCAATGGGTGCACAGGCTGGATTCTTGTTTGTTCACTGTACCCCCTTTTAAGAGGCAGTCCTGTGGGTTCTTTACCAACGGCTCCTGGAGAAAATGGGAGGGGTTTCAGGAGCAGTGTGAAGGGGGTGTCAATACTCTGGGGTGAGCAAAAGCCACATCCCCCTAGGTTTCGCCCCAGGCCTTGGGTGAGAGCAGGTGTCCTGCCCTCTGATGTCGAGCTGCATGGTTCCCAATTGGGGAAGGGAGGCTAAGTGCTGCTTGCCACGTGCACCCCGCTAAGACGGGAGGGGCGGAGGGCGGAGGAACACCAAAGAGATCTTTTCTCCCTCATCCATAAACTCCTGGTCTTGCCAGGTTGGCACTGGAGGGGAAAACCTGGATGTCAGAGTAGGCAGAGTTTCCTGCACATCCATCCTCAAAAGTTCTGCTTCCACCTCTCTGACTCCAAGGGCAGCTACTGCTCTTGGGCTTATTTGCATACAATAGATACTAGACTGTTTTCTAGACTATTCAGAGCTTTTTATCCTTAAGAAGAAAAAGAGCGAGATAATTTCACAGTAAATTGTTACTTGTCTTTGGGTTCAGATTGCTGGGGGTTACCTTTCCTCGCTTCTAGTCTGGTTCTGTGACTTTGGGAGACCCAAGTTAACCTCTGTGCCCCAGGAGCAACTTCAAGGATGATGAGCTTGGAGCTATATCTCACTGCTATAGACTGCTTGTCTTTTAATTCTTATTCTTTTAAAATGTTGTTTTTTGTCCCCAAGGCCTTGTTTTTGTCTCAGGTCTCATTTCTAGATAGAGCCTGCACTCCAGCTCAATTCTTTATTCGTCTCTGTACTAGCTTCCCAGGGCTTGCTTAACATGAGTTGGCTTAAAACAATGAACTTATTGTCTTCCAGTTCTGGAGGTCAGAGTTCTGAAATCAAGGTGTCACTAGGGTGGGTTCCTTCTGGAGGCTCCGAGGGAGTGTTTTCTGCCTTTCTGCTGGCTCGTGGTGGCTTGTGGGTGCATCACTCCAATCTCTGCTTTCGTTGTCACGGCACGTGATGTTCTCCTTTCTGGATGCATCTTTGTGTATCTTCTCTTCCTCTAAGGACATCAGTCATTGGATTGGGGGTCCACCCTAGGCTAGCATGATCTCTTCTTAACTCATTACATTTGCAAACACTGTTTCTAAACAAGGTCACATTCTGCGGTTCTGGGTGGACATGATTTGCGGGGTGTGTGTGGGGGTACCATTTAAACCCTTGCAATCTCTGCCTTCAGACACTACCAATCATCAATTCATCCCATGTACCTGGTCAGAGGCATTTTTCTCAAACTAAGTGAGGGTGGAACACCTCACCCTCACTCCAAAACTCTAACAGAATAAAGCCCTATCTCTCGCTGAGCTTTAGAAGACTTGCCATGCTCTGCTCCCAGTTTACTTATTCCCATACCATTTCTCAGTCTCCTACTCACATCCTCCAATCGCGTTTGCAAGGTCTTCCACGTTGCTCAACATGACTTGTGTGTTCTCGTTCTCCTGCTGGTCCCCTGTCCCTTGCCTAGTTGCAGTTCTTCTCAAACACTCACGTCACGTCATACCTTCTCTCTCATGAGAGCATTGCCAGCCAGTCGAGCCGGAAGGGCTCATGTCCGCTCACAGGCAGACCTGACTCCACACCCCTCACCGCTCGGCCTGAAGTGATGCTGTCCTCTGCTAGATTCTCCCCCGAGGATGTGCCTGTGTCTTACGCCTCTTTGGGTCCTTAGACTTGAAAATGGTGTATTAAACTGCGTGGCTCTGTGTGGGAAATGGCCGTGGCTGCCGCTGCTGCTGCTGCTGCTGCGAGCATGCAAAGGGGCTGATTGGCACCTGCGGCCATTAGGGTGGCCGTGCTTCAGCGCATGAACGGAATCACTCCATGCCTATTACCCCGTGATGCCTAGAGCAGATGAAGAGCCCTGTGCTGAGATGAAATGAGGGGAAAAGAGAGAAAGGTTGCTGCTTTGAGAGTCAAGGACAGTGGTCTTTTAAAGGAAAAGCCTGCTGATGGAATCACTGCAGGGAAAGAAATACTCCAGGCTGGGTGCTGAGCTGAGGGGCACGGGGCTCAGTGGGCAACATTGTAATGAAATCCGGGGATCCTCCTGCCCCATCCGTCCCTGATGGAGGATTTGATGGAGGATTGGTGAGCAGCGTGCTGGCGGGGAAAACACAGGGAGGAGGGTAAAAGAGGAGGCACATGGGAAAGATAGCAGCAGCTTTCACGGCTAGCTTTAATAGACGCGCAGAAAGTAACAAGGCCTTTTTATTCCAAAAACTATGTTTTTGCTAGCTCCTTAAAATTGGCAGTGATTGACCATTGGCAACTGGTTCTTCAACCTCTCTTCCAAAGCATTGAGTCTCTATTATAGAGACCCACAAGGAACTTGGTTCTTTTGGAAGCAGGTTTCCTTTAAATCTCCTTGTCCTGTGTGTTGAGCTCTTTCTGTATGCTGCCTCGGTTGCAACAAAGCCCCATATGCATCACCCTCGGGGGGTCAAGAGGTAGTCCACCCAAGAGAAAAAGAGTAGAGGTATGAAGAATCAGGAGGAACATTCCGGGCAGATGCTCCCGGCGTGGGCTCCAGGCTGAGCCCACTGACAAGGGCCATTTTGCATTGCGGATGCACTGGGGCAGGTTTCCAACGTCAAAACCTTTGAAGCCATCAGGGCCCTTTCATGATGAATCTCAATCATAGTCCTTCGTGTTGTAAGTTTAGGAACTCGAGCTAAAGACACACCCGAGGGGGCATGCCTGTCTCTGCAAATGTCTACGGACAGCTTGTAATGGTAGCTCTGACCCTTCCCTACTCGATTTATAACTCTACACACATGGCCTCACCTGGCTGGATTGAGGAAGCATCTGTTATTGCAGAAACAGGCAACCCTTGACTTCTATAAAAATTGTAGTTTCTTAGACATTCCATCAAAAAGCTTTGCCAGTTTTCCTCCTGATAAATTGCCAGCGTGGGTATTTCTTGTGTCATTAACACAAGAGGCTGGGCTGCTTCAGATTTCCTTCCTCGGTAACTTTTTGGACCAGTTCATTGGTTTTTGGGTTCCAACAGCAATTCCGCTCAGGTTCGAACAAAATAAAAATGAGAAACAAAAGAGAGTGACTCTAGTTTGAGTTGGTCTTATCCATCTACATAAAAGAGTATGTGGGAGTCTGAAATGTTCTGAGAATCGGGAAGCGGAGAGGAGACCTGAGGAGAAGGATACCTTGTCCATGATTCTGCTCTTAAGCAGCAATTTTTCTCGCCCATTCCCTATGACTAGAATTTTCCATCCCTCTCTGACAAAAGGAAAACACAAAGAACATTTGATACAAGGTGAAACAGGACAAAATCTTTCAATGGCTGTGTCCTGGCTGAATCTCAGAATTAGTCATTAGATTAAAAAAAAAAAAAATGTGTGCCCAGGTTGGCTCCACACCCGAGTGGGCGTCATTGTCTGAAGTTCGGAGCTTGGAGCAGAGGCGGCCGGTTAATATTGTTCTTCTTAACCATTTGCTGTTTCCACTGGGGGAAGCTGGGTTAGTCCACTCCAGCCTAAATATCAAGGGTTCCAGGCATTTGCTTCTGTGCTTCTTTCCCCAACTAGCCGGGGAATTCCTTGCGAGAAAGGATGACATCCGTTTGGCTCTACCTCTGCAGCAGTCAGCTCAGTGATGGCATGCAAGAACATCCTGACACATTTTTTGGACAGTGGTTTAGGAACAGCATGGCCCTCTGTAAATGTAGGCCATTACACATCTGTCTTCCTCCAGAGCAGGTGAATATTTGGTATGAGGTTGCATTAGACTTGGGGTTCTGAGCTCGCGACAGGGTCGGTACCCGGGGCCCTGTCACTGAGACTGGAGCCGGAGCGCCAGTGAAAAGGTGGGGCTGATGGGAAATTGCCAGGCGGGCGTTAGAGATGGAGGATGAGTCCATGTCACGGTACAATGGTAACAAATTACACTGAGACGAGTGGGTTCAAAGGTCACAAGTCTATTCTGTTATTGTTCTGGAGATCAGAAGGTTGCAGAGGTCCCACTGTGCTGAAATCAAGGCATTGGTGGGGCTGTGTGCCCTCAACAGGCCCTAGGACAGAATAGTTTCCGTGTCTTTTCCCATTTCTAGAGGCCGCCTGCATCCTTTGGCTCGTGACCCCTTGCTCCATCTTCTAAGCCAGCATCTGCAGTGTCTCTCTTACTCTAACAGTGATCACTGTGCCACTTGAGACTACTCTGGGCTCACCCAGATAATCCAGGAAAGCCTCCCCACCTCGAGGTTACCTGATTAAGCAACCTACATTCCATCCCCAACTTTAATTCACCCCTTCCATGTAACATAACATTCACAGGTTCTGGGGAATAGGACAAGTGCCTTTCGGGGCAGGGGGAAGGCCTTATGTTTTCCACTACAGAGGGGCACACGGACATTATAGAGTTCACCCTCTTTCTACACTTTGAGGGGACTTTGAGTTCCAGCTCTGAGGGACCATCTGTACCCTGAACCTTAAGTAAGACTCAGCAGGAGGCTGCTGGCTTTCTCTTCCTCCAGTTTTTCCTCCTATACTATGACTCTTGACTTTACTGCCCCTCTCAGGGAAGAATACTCACACAGGGCTGGACCGAACCAGGAGGGGCCTTTTCGGGAGGTCCGAGAATGGATTTGCCCCGTGCATGAGAACCTTACTGTTGCAGCAGAAGTGCTGGCTCTGAGAGGTGGAGCTTCCAGATGTCCACTTGGGGACACTGAACTCAATGCTCAGGGGTCCCAAGAGCTGAAGGCCTGGAATTGCTCCCCTAAGGGCTCCATGAGGGGAGTATGAGGGTGATCCCAGTCTGCCGGGTCCCAGCTGACAGCGATGTTTGCCGCCTGGGAAGCTACTGTGGGTTTCTCAGTCTGGAGACCTTGTTAGACTAGGGCCGGCTCCTGGCGCAGGAGGCTTTCAGCTGCTTAGTGTTCCCTGAGGAGGCGCTAGTGATTCTGGAATCGGAGCCCAAGGCAGCAGATAACGTTACGTTACCAACAGGCAGAACACAAGGTTTCCTGCCAAGGTCGGGGTCAGGGGAGAAGACATAACGAAGACTTCACTATATGCGGTCCTTCCTTGGAAGGTGGAAAGCATGATCGAGGGGCACAGCTGCCTAGGGCAGGGGGTCAGGCTTCATTTAGGAAGTTTTTTTCTTTCATGTTACTCCATTCTGTGGAGCTGGCCAGCCCTTCACTTGCCCCTCGTACCCGGAGATGGAGACAAACAAGACCCTGGCCTCTGGTCAAGGTCCCAAGCAAGGACCCAGGACCTTCTTGGAAAACGAATTCCTCCAAACTCTCGAGAGGCAGCCAGTCTTGGGGGGAAGATGAGGCACCGAGGGGAGAGAGTTGGAAGAGTGGAGGAGGAGGTATTCATGGCTTTGGGAGGAGGCAGACTTGTTACGTGAAGCAGCCAGAGCCACAGCATGGGGCTGGGGGTCCTACCTGGGGAAGTCACTGCAGCATAGCAATACAGTTGTGCCCTCTGTCCCCAGCAACTGGCAGGCGGAGGGAAAACCCTGGCCCCTAGGGGTGAACATGGGAAAAGGAACCAAGGTTTCTCCCATTCAGATGAGCAGTCAAGTTCTAGGGCTGAGCCCTGGGGGAACTGGGATCACTGGGAACAAGCTCTTGTTCTGTTAAGAGCAAGTCTTCAGCACAGTGTTCCAAGACCCATTGTTCTCTGCGAGAGACAGAGCTGGAGGGCCAAAGGGGTCAAAGAGCTTTTGCAGGAAATGCATGAGAAAATGTTGGTGAGTCCGCGCTGAAATTGTTCCCACGATGTCGGGGCAGTGCTGGTGGGGGAGATGAGGATTGGGTGAGCGGGTTGCATTTCTGAGAAGACCCAACAGCAAGAAAGAATGGGGGAGGGCTATTCTTCAGCTGGAGGGACATTTCTTCTGTGGAAATGGGCCCTAGTTGAGGAGTGAGGACGGGGGAGGACGCTTCCTGGGCAGCGGGACGGTGCCCTGCCCCACAGTGAGGCTGTAAAAGCCTGCAGCCCCTGGGGAGGAGAGGCCTGATGCACTTGGTCTACACTCACAGCTGCAGACAAGAAGGCAGGGCGCCTGCCTCTCCCACGGAGGTGTCAGTTCAGAAGGGCAGCAGTGTCTTGCTGCCAGGGCCTGCCACAGGCTGCCACAGACTTTTGGGGGCAAGAAGCCTCTCGGAAAGGGAGAAAGTGGTGGAAAGGGGGCCTGAAGGAAGGCAGGGGCCAGCTGGTGAGTAGCTGGACTGGATTTCACCTGTGGCCACTTGGGGCTCCAATGCCCTCGGCATCGCTCCCTCAGAGACTGGGCATCAGCTCCCAGGTACCTTGTTTGGCCCTGGGCTCTGCTGACAGGAGTTCCTGGATGGGAAGGCTGAGTGACTTCCCTTTAGGAACTCAGTGCTCACCTGGAAAATGAAGAGTGACCCATGATGGTCCTTTCTTCTTCCCTTGGGGCTTCTGACAGCTTCTAAGATGTACAGACTGGAGTAAGAGAATCTAGCAGAAATGGGGAGAGAAGAAAAAGAGGCAGGGTCGTTGGAAACAGGCTGCGGAAACAGCTTCCAAGACCCTCTTTCTGGGCCGGGGAGTGAGAGTGGAAGTGTCATGGGGATCCCACCCAAAAGAGCTCTGTTTCTGGGGAAGGGATGGGCCCTCTTGGGACTGATCAGCTCATCTACATACGGCCAGGTTTGGGTTTCTCAGAGGTACCCTGCTGATCTCCGTTGTGTGGCTGCCTACGAGTGAAGACGGGGTCTTTTGTTGTTGGTTTGCTCTTAGAGTTTAGTTGCAGCATGTAATTGCTGGCTCGGCATGTGTGTTATTTGAACCGACCTTCCCAGAGCTTGTAGGAATCTTCCTCCATACCCCGGGGTGGTAAGGCAGGGGCAGCTACAGCCTGGTTTCATCTGTCACCACACTGGGGTAGGAGGCGCCCTTTGGAGGGGCTCCTCACATTGACCGGAAGGCGTACAAGAAACCGCTCTTTGGAGCTTGTCAGCCTTGGTCTCCAATAGTGTCTTCTGTGTATCAAGAAGCTTCAGTTGATTGCGGGGCTTAGCCATGCTTGCATGCAGATCATCAGTTTTCTTCTCCAGTTGCTCCAGTATTGAGGCAGATTTGTCTTCATCATGTGACTCTCTGTCAGGCGGCTCCTTGCTTCCTATCCTCTCTGTTCTTGCAACACGTAGGCTTACTCTTTCTGTGCTAACTTCTTCAGCTGTCGGTTCGGAAATGTCCAAGGAAGGAATGTAATCCCCGAACTCAGGCTCTTCCTCTGTAATTAATCCACGACGTGCATAGTATCGTGGACCTCTTGGTGGGTGGGCAGACAGTGGGGATGATTGTTGAAGACTTGGGGACCGTTTGGTGGGACTGTTTTTTTTTTAAGTGTCTATATGAGCTCAGCCATTCTGTATCTTTTGGGATGATTCAGGTTTTAGTCATCCTGTGTTTGGGAAGCTGTTCACCTGCTGTGTGGTCCTTTGCATGCCCTCCTCCCAAAAAGCATCACATGGTTGTGTTTCCGGGATTCCTCCCCGTAGGAGAAAATCTCATCTAGAGTCCTTCATACCTGCGCTAGCTTCCGATGCAGGGCACCAGGCAGCTGACGCGGGTCTCGGAAATTCTGACGGTGCTGCTCTAGCAGCCTCAGGATGGCAGGTTGCTTTTGCATATGGAAACCATTCTGATCCTATACGCTGCTTCATGTGCTCCCAGGCCTTGAGCAATTTTGCTTATTTCATCAGTCCCTCCAGGGATTAGAATAAGAGTAGAGTCCAACTCTTTGAGACAGGAATTCATAGCAACCAGAGAAGTCATCTGTGCCTCCTGGGCAATCACGTGGACTGGTGCCATGAGAGACTGCGCCACTGCACGAACTTGCATTGCCAACATGCCAGCTGACCGGTTAAGACCTGAACCCGGAAACCAACACAGCATCACTTTTGCTGTATTTTATTGTTCAAAAAGTCCCAGAGCCCAGTTTCAGGTAGAGGGGTCAGTCAGAGACCCGCTTTTCAGTGAGAAAAGTGTCAACAAATTTTGCAGCCATGGTTTTCAACTGAGATAGTTGGAAACCTGAGAGTCGTCTTTGCCCCTGCCATTTCCCTCACCCTTCATGTCTAACGCGCCAGCAAGACCTGTTTTTTGTTTTTTGTTTTTTAATTCTGGTAAAATGCACATAACATAAAATTCACCACTTTAATAACTCTAAAGTACAAGTATACCTCATGTTATTGTGCTTTGCAGATATTGCATTTTTACAATTTGAAGGTTGTGGCAACCCTGCATCAAACAAGTGTATCGATGGCATTTTTTTCCCAACACAACTTGCTGGATGACCCGTGTCACCACGTTGTGGCACTGTATGTGGGGGCGGGGTCAGAGAGGGAACAGTGCCGCTCACTCAGCACTCACCCCTTTTCCAGGCACTTCGCCCACTTCTTGTATGGGGACTGGCAGCTCTCTCGCTGCTGCCCTGATGTGGTTCCCAGGGTGAGTGGGCCTCTGTGTCACATTTTGATAATTTTCACAATATTTCACACCTCTTCATTATTATGATCTGTGATACTTGATCTTTTTTTTTTTTTTTTTTTGAGGATTAGATGAATTTATTGAAACATAGAGGATGTCAGCAGAGAAATCATTCCGTGGTATGTTACCTTATGCCACTACCTTGAATGTATAATTTTAAAATTATATATTTCATAACCAAGCCTTTGGCCAAAAAAAATAAAGTGCAAGTCATTTAGCACATTTGTGAAAGGCCAACAGGAAGTGGATTCTGAACAGTAGAAAGATCAGGTCACTGAATTAAACAGCAGCAACCCCTGCTAACCTAGAATCCCACTGTGTAGAAGACAGAAGTGTCTGTGCAGAGCCAGTCATTTAGTTCAGCCACCAGCAGAGATGGGGGCAGGCACGCCTGTTGGAGGTGGCAGCAGAGCTGGCAGGACAGCGGCGGGCTGGTCGAGTGAGCATGTCCCAGAGCCAGCACAGCAGAGAGCAGTCAGCAGGCTGTGAGGCAGGTAGATGGGCTGAGGCCAGCCCTTCTTTGGTCTCGCACCACATACACTGTGGTTTTAGGGGGCTCCCCAGGTCTGCATGGCCAGCTATACTGTGGGTATCCTTGGTAGGGTTATCCTCGGTAGAGGTACCCCTGAGGAGGTGGGTAAGGTCCTCCCAAAGGTCCTGGTGGAGAGACCACAGGCCCCACTGGTGGCTGTGAATAAGGTGGGGATGGGGTTCTCGAATGGGGGGGCTTGGATCTGGTCGTGGGTTTCCTTGGTTCATTACGGACCTGCAGAATAGGCTTCTCTAGCAAAGGGCCAGGCACTGGTATTGATCTTTGATGTTGCCATTGGCATTGTTTTGGGGTACCACGAACCGTGCCCATAGAAGATGGTGAACTTAACTGGTAAATGTGTGTGCTCTGACTGCTGCACTGACTGGCCATTGCCCTGTCTCCCTTCCCTCTCCTCAGGCCTCCCTGTTCCCTGGGACACAACAATATTGAGACTAGGCCAGTTCATAACCCCACATGCCTCTAAGTACACAAGTGAAAGGAAGAGTCACACGTCTCTCATTTTAAATAAAAAGACATGATTAGCAGAGGGGAGCAAAGGGGGAAAAAAACTGGAACTACTGTAACAACATAATCGATAAAATATACTTTAAAAAAATAAAGATATGATTAAACTTAGTGAAGAAGGCCTGTCAAAAGCCAAGACAGACCAAAAGCTAGGCCTCTTGGGCCAAACAGTTAGCCAAAGTTGTGAATGCAGAGATTAAGTTCTTAAAAAAAGAAAAAAAAAGTGTTGAACACACAAATGATAAGAAAGCAGAACTGGCGTGTTGTTGATAGGGAGAAAGTTTCAGTGGTCTGGAGAGAAGATGGAACTGGCCGCAGAATTCCCTTTAGCTAAAGCCTAACCCAGAGCAAGGCCTTAACTTGCTTCAATTCTGGGAAGGCCAAGAGAGATGAGGAAGCTGTAGAAGAAAGGTCTGAAGCTACAGAAGTTGGTTCATGAGGTTTAAGGAAAAAAGCTGTCTCCATGAACATAAAAACACAAGATGAAGCAGCAACTGCTGATATAGAAGCTGCATCAAGTTATCCAGAAGATCTGTCTAAGAAAATTAAGGAAGGCGGCCACACTAAACAACAGATTTTTCACTGTTTAAAGTTGTCCCAGAGGTTTCTAAGCCTCTGCTTGTTTTTTTCAATTCTTGTTTCATCCTTCTGTACTGGTTGACTGTTCATTTCTTCCTTATGTTCCTGCTTCCCTTCCCTTCATCACTGGTTTTGTGAGGGTTTTCCTTCATTTCACTTAGCATAGGCGTCACTTCTTCCCTTATGCGTCTGCCGTACTCAGGCATATGTGTCAGGTCTGTGAGCACCTTTATCACCAGTGATTTGAACTCTGCATCTGTTAGGTTGGCTACCTCCTCGTCTGTTAGGTTGGCTACCTCCTCGTCTGTGAGTTCTTCCACTGGAACCTTGATCCGTTCCCCCACTTGGGCCATACTTCTCTGTCTCCTCATTCTGACAGGCTCCTGTGTGTGTTTGCCTCTGCGTCCCAGGCAGAGCTGTTGCTCCTGTTACGTTGTAAGGGGCGGAGCCTTAGGGATTCGTCAGTGCCGGGTGACCTGTGTTCGCCACGTTGCGGCACTGTGTGTGGGGGAGAAGTCAGAGTGGAAACTATGCCACTTGCTCAGCACTCGCCCCTTTTCCAGGCACCTCTCCTACTACCCATATGGGACTGGCACCCCTCTAGCTGCTACCCTGGTGTGGTTCCCAGAGTGGGTGCATCTGTGGACGTTCTAGGACCGTGAGACCCTCTAAACAAGCGGACTCTGTTGAGGCACCAGCAGTCTCTGCCTCCGCCCCCACCCCCACGGGTCTGCACAGTCAGGAGCAATGAGGCTTTATTTTCCCGGCGCTGGGACTGTGAGCTGTGGGGTCTGGTCTGTGGCTGGGATCTTCTCCCAGGTGTCCCTCCCTGCTTTTAAATGTATAACTGGGCTTTCCATTGCGGCCACAGCCTCTACCCTGTCACTGTTGCCACATCGCATCCTCTCTACCCTGGCTCTGCTCCTCCTACCTGTCTGGGTGAGTATTTCTTCTTTGTTTCTTGTTCGTTGGACTTCCACGCAGTTAGATTTTCTGGAGCTTCTGGTTGTGTCTTTGTTGTTGTTTTTAATTTCTCCATTGTGAGGGAGACACAGCGTGTCTACATACGCCTCCATCTTGGCTGGAACCTCCTGGGTTTCTGTTTCTTTACACAGGGTTTCCTTTAGCTCTCTGACATATTTAACAGTTATTTACAGTCTTTGGTAAATCCAATGTTTGGACTTCTGCAGAGATGGTTTCCATTTCTTTTGTTTTTGGTTTTTTTGAATGGGCCCTATTCTTTCCCTTTCTCTTTTATTTCTACCACCCTGTTTTGTGGTGGTTGTTGAAAACTAGACATTTTGAAAATTATAATGTGATAACTCTGGAAATCAAATTCTCCTCCATCTGTTGTTGCCACTAAGTATGGGACGTTGTTGTTTGTTTAGTGACTTTTCTCAACTCTTTTTGTAAAGATCATACTCTCTGTCATAAGTGGCCCCTGAAGTCTCTTCTTGTTTGCTTAGTGGTCAGCTAATACTTTGATAGAGATTTCCTTAAAGGCCTGGAGCCAAACACACAGACACACACACACAGACACGTGTACACACTCACACACACACACACCACCACCACCACCCCCCATCCCACCCCAGTCTCTGCTAATTAGCTCTGTGTTGAGGCATGTCTTTATTGCTTAGCCCAGCCATTTAGAACTCTGCCTTAGCCCTCACTTTTTGCTTGCATGGAGCTTAAAAGTCAGCTGAAGATACATGCTTAGGGTTTTAGGTCTTTTCAGAGGATGGGACATACACATATCCCTTCTGATTCCTTGGCATATGCAGAAGCCCTCCAAAGCCCTTATCCTCCCCATGCTTCTGCCCCCTGGGCTTCCCCTTAGCAGGCTTCTCTGTCCATCCATCGTTTGCCCTGTGTACATCTCTTGCTCCAGGCAGCTGTGGTTAGACTTTTTACGTTTGTGTGTTTTTGACAAACACCACCCAGGAGGCTGCTGTAGCCCTGAGAAAGTTCCAGACTAGTTCCTCAGAGGCCCGCCCGCCAGCTCAAACCCCACAGCCACCATTTTCGGAGAACAGGTCAGCACTGCCCCCTGTAACACCAGCAAGCCTCACCGGGCATGTGGACCACCACTCTCACTGCTGCTGGTGATCTGGGGAGATAGGGGGTAGGTAAGTTAAAATGTCACTGTAGTCTTTTACAAAAACTCAGTAGCTTATTTCTTCATTTAACATTCTCCTACTTGTAAATCTTTGATTAGATTCCAGAATTCTGAAAAAAGTTGATTCTGATAGTTTTTGCCAGCTTTGTAATTGTTCTTTTCTTTTTGAGGGGGGGTGGTTTACTTTTTTATTTCAGTGACATTATCAGACCTGCTGATTTTAATTTTAAAATGTCTCTAAAATGTGGCTTCTTTTTATGCCTCCTTGCTGCCATCACTCTGGGCCAGGTTGTTGTCATTTCTTGCCTCATGCAATGGCTTCCCAACTGGTCCCCTAACTCCCACCCTTGTTCTCCGACATTGGAGAGTGATGTTTTAAAACAGAAATCTGCTCTGATCACGCCTTTGCTTATTGTGACCATTGTTTTTAGAACAAAGGCCTAAACTTCCATCTCTTCTCTGTCTCTCTGAGTTTTAGCCCCACTCCCCTCTCTCATGGGCTTTTGGTAGAATCTTTTGTATGAAATGTTTTATTGATAACTTTATCTTGTTAATGCCTCTTCACCTTCTAGGTCTCAGCTCAAGAATCCCTTCCTAGTGGAAGCCTTCCTTGGTCCACCCAGACTAGGTTTCTAGCACCCTGTATTTTTCTTTTCTAGCACCTGCATTAAATATTTATAGGTGTGATTATTAGATTTAACGACCGTCACTTTAACAAGACTATAAGCTCCACAAATGCTCTCTTCTGTTTAGCACTTATATTTCCAGTATCTAGCACCATGCCAGATGTAATGGGTTGAACAGTGGTCCCCCAAAAGATATGTCCATGGCCTAATCCCCATAACCTGTGAATGTAATTTTATTTGGAAAAAGAGTCTTTGCCGATGTAATTAAGATCTGAGATGTGGAGATCATACTGTATTACCTAGATGAGCCCTAAATTCAATGCCAAGTGTCCTTATAAGAGACACCCAGAGAAAAAGACAGAAGAGGAGACAATGTGAGCACAGAGGCGAGACTTGAGGTACGCGACTGTAGTCCAAGGAATGCCAGCAGATGCCAGGACCTGGGAGAGGCAAAGGAGTTGACTGAAGGGTCACACCTGTTAGTAACCTGCCTCACTAGGCAAGTACAACCCCTGAATAAACACAGCCCCTTCTCTTGCCGAGCCTGGATTTGGCTCAGGGGTCCAGTCCCGTGACTCCCAAGTGATGCACGCACTTTCTGCTTTTATCTGTTTATTCAGACAATAAATCATTTCTCTCCACCAACTGGAGGCCGGGTCTGTTCATTTCCTGCGACTGCTGGAAAAAGTTACCACCTTGGTTGAAGGGATTGGTAGCCCTTTGAGGGTGGCTAAGTTTCTCCCTCGGCCTTTGCTGGCATGGCTGGGATGGGGCCCCAGTTTTTCCCTGTGGTGTTTGGCCGACTGGATGGATTATTACCTAAAAGCGTGTGATCTTATTAGGATGCCTCCTCCTGGTCCTTTGGCTAGAGAGAGTAGGCTTTTGTGGGGGCTTGCATTGTGTGCAGTTGGCATACATATAGGACGTGTGGAGGTCAGCTACAGGATAGCCGTTCTCCACCACGGGGTGCAGCTCAGTCGGGGAGCCTCTCTTGCAGCCCCAATTCCAGCTTCCTCTAGGGGCCTGTCACCGCCCCTCCATGCCCCATCAGGCCTGCATTTCTAATGGTCCCCCGTCCTGGCCCTGGCAGGCATCACCACCCCTTGTTTGCTTCTCTTAAATGTACCCACATCTCTGTGCCCCCGCACTGAACACTCTTCAGGTGCTGGTTCAAGTGCTCCATCAGTGTCTCGCCAGCACACTGACCAGTCGTCTCGTGACTGTGTTCTGGCCAAAGAGACATTGGCGTAGTGTCACGTGGGCTCTCCCGTGACTTTTCCTTAAGAGTTTGCCTCCTTCCTTGGCCCTTTCCTTCATTACCCTGCCTAAGATGTGATGCTACTCTCCATCTTGGACGATGAAGACAAGGGCCACCCCCTGGGACGGCAGTGTAGTGAGGTGGAAGGAAGATTTTGCAGAGAAGGGGAGCTATTGGGGCCCAGAGCTGGTGTTGGCAGTTTCTAGCTGCATGGCATTGGGTGGATTGCTTAATCTTTGGAATCTTCGTGTTCTTATCTGTGAAGTGGGCGTTAGTGCTGGCTGCCCCCCAGGCTTCCTAAGAAGACAAAATGACGTGATTTATGTACAAGGGCCTGGTAAATGCATGCAGACAAAAGGCATTCATACTGGGAATTTGCCTTTAATGAAAACTTCCAACTTTCATCCTCCTGCAGTGAAGATGAATGGCCTCTATTTACTTCCACCAAGGGAATAATAACACCTTAGATTTGCAGTTTGCCAAGCACGTTGGCATTTATTATCATATTTAATCCATGCAATACTTCTGTGAGGAGGGAGACGACAGATCCGCACGGCCATTCTTTTCTACAATGGGAAAAGGAAGAGCCACAGAGAGGGCAGTGACTTACGGGAAGGTACTTACCTAACTAGCTAACTCATTAGTGACAGAATCAGGCCAAGAATTGTTACTCTACCTCTGCAGGAGACATACAGGCAACCGAGTGAACATCCTTATTGGGAAACCTTGTTTTCTGTTTAAGATTATTTAAAAATGTTCTGCAGTAAATATCAGGCTTCTGATAGACGTATCAGGAGCAAGTTTGCAAATTGTTCCCTGAGGGAATGTTGCAGAGCCAATACAGCGGTAGGGGGCAGACGCCTCCAGATGTGGGTAAAGTCCACAATGATAAAGAAATTAGGAAAAACCCTCAGAGTCTGTTGGTCTAAAGCATCCACGTGGCTGTAATTTTCTTTCTAGTTGGGAACTCAGGAAAAACAGAGAGAAACCAGAGTGTTGTAACTTGCAGCTGGAAAGGAATGTTCGAGTCTCTAACGGACCGTATGAGCCAGGTGATGCCTGGTTTGGGGACCACAGAGAGAAGCTGGCGCCTGAGCTAGCCAGACAGACAAGCAGACCACAGGGCGATACTCCAGAACTGTGCACTGTTACAAAAGGTGCTTCCCAATCAGTTTTGGACGAAAGAACTAGGATTAAACTGTGACCAGTTAGTGGTTAAGAATCACAGGCAGAGGGTTTTAGATAGCACGTGACTATCTGTCCCCCGTGTAGCCTTTCCTCCGTAAAATATCCAGAAGCCATGGAAAGAGATGGCAGCTCATTTAAGTGGAGGAGGCTGGCATGGAGACGCACCAATGACTGAGTTAGGGAGAGCTCGTTCTGATTGTAAGGCCCCTGGAGCTGGCTGGAGAGCCAAGTCCTGACCTCCTGCAGCTCCGGGCTGCCAGGGGCAGTCATAGTCCCAGGTAGATGGGGCTACTGTGCAGGGGCATTGATCCAGTGGCAGCCTCAGCAAGTCTCTGCTCCACCCCCTCTCCTACACTACTCAGTGACTCCTGCGTACTCTCTCCACATCCCTCAGGTTTCTGACTCAGTCTCCCCTTTATACCCTCTCCTTGCCCACAACACAGTTACCCCTTGCTCCCACTGCGAGCATGAACCCACTCTCTCTGTCTCGGAAAAGAAGCCACAAGATGGCAAATCTCTCAGTGTCATATCAGACCTACAAACCACCTGCCTTCTGTTCCTGCTTTATCTTCTGTCTGAGCCGGAAGTTGTTAATATAGACAAATGAATCTTTTATACAGTGTTGCCTGCCTGCTTTTAGGAAACCCTTCCTTATCAGCTAACGTTCTCTTAATTTTCTTCTCGACATCCTAAAATTTACTTCCTGATCTTTAAAGTCTTTGATCTTCCTTGAGTTGATTTTTGCATATTTTGTGAGATAGGGTTCCAATTTTATATTTTGCTGGGTGAAATCTAGTGTCCTATCTAGTTCTTTTTACTGAGTGATCTCTGTCCTCACTGGTCAGCCATGTCCTCTCTGTCATCGGCAACGTGATGTCCAAGAAGAGGCAGTTTCTGGGCGCTCTGTTTATTCCACCAGTAATTTCATGGCCCACAAGGATGACGGTTGCTGATGAAGTTGTGCAATTTTTGCTGTATTTACAGGAGTGACGCTTTTAAATATCTTTGCCTGTTGGAGAATTTGCTCTGAAGTTTCAGTACTAAGGTATAAAGAAGGGGACCGGACCACTTTATATATCAGGTTGGGTCAATGTCATTCCATAAGTATAGTTGTAGCAGCCCTGTCTCAGGTGTTCATTAACAACTGTTACCACTGTTTGTTGATTAGAATATTTATGAGCAGAATTTTCATGGATTAATTGCATGTAGGGCTATTATTTGCAGGTTTCTAGGAGCTGGGCACACTAGTAAAATAGCTCAGGGGAGCTATATTAAGGAACTAGGGTGATTACCTTTAGTAAGGTCTAGCTGTAGAAAATTATTATTAGTGAGGACATGATAAGGCAAGTCAGAAGTTTATCATGTTAAATCAGTAATGAGGAAAAGTATGATCAAGAGGGTAATAAGGAAGAGAGTAGCAGATAGAAAAATTTCATTCTAATCATCTTGGGTGAAAACTGGTTTTCATGAGGTCAACAGCCAGTTCTGAATATCTTGAGTTAGAAGTCAACTTCTGTGGACTGTTTACTTTTGGAAGTTTTTGGTTTTCTGAAAATCTCTGTTGAAGTGTTTTTTGCTTTTCTTCTACGTACCTCATATAAATGGAATCATGCAATACTTGTCCTGTGTCTGGCCTATTATCACATATAATGATCTCAAGGCCCATCCATGCTGTATTGAAGCACATATCAGAATCTCGTTCCTTTTAATGGCCGAATAGTAAGCAGCGTGTGTTTTAACAAGCACTCCAGGCCGCTCCGATGCTCACTCACATTTCAGAACCACTGACCTGGAGCAACGCTTCTCAGTTCTTACTGTCCATCAGAATCGCATGGGGATTTGTTAAAATGTAGATTCTGTTTTATTAACTGAATTACCAGCGGATTCATTAGAGGGGGCCCGAGGGCTTCATTGACACAATGCCAGGTTTGCATTTCCAAAGCAACAGTAATCGCCTCTGCATCTCACCACAGAATATGCTCAGCCCAGGACCATTCAGCCCGAGGATGTTCTCACAGAAGAAATCAGCACGTACCACCACAAGCTGTTCAGTCCAGCCCCTCAGATGATGCAAACTCACTTGTGCATGGTCTTTGAGTAGGGAAAACAAAGATAGTTGGGAATGTTTTTTTTAAGAACCTTATCTGTGTTGTAAGTAGAGTGTCTGCTGCATGGGGAAGAAAAGGAGGGAAATGCATAACAAGGAAATGATCATTCATTCATGAGGTGAAATACTGTGAAGCCATTGAAAATGTTATTTAGAAGAATGTTAATGATGTTGAAAATGTGGTCATGATTAATAAGGGAAAAAAGGCTCAAATAACATACATATGCATATATATATATACACAAACGTGTGTATGTATACACATATTCTATGTAAAAATTTTAAACTACATATATAAAGAAAAGTGATAGAAAATACACTAAAAATGACAGTGGTTATCATTGGTTGGTATAAGAGCAATGGTTGTTAATTTTCTTATCAGGCTTGTATTTTCTACTTTTCTACGTCATTTATAGTAAGCATATATTTGTCAATAAAAATAATTTAAAAACTATATCGTAGGGAAATGATAAAAATTTTTTAAAAATACAGAATTTAATCTTTTTAATCTTAGAAAACAACAGATAGTGTTTTATTGCTTGATAATATTTTAAATATTCCACTGTCACGCAGCCCTTCTAGATGTCCCATCCTCCCCCCCCCCCAACCCAGAGGGAAAGCCCTGATCTTGGGTACAGCCTCAGTGACCCGCCCTGATGTGGCTGCAGGGTCCCTCTGACACCTTCCTCTCCACTTCTCGTCTTTCCTTCCGCTACTCCAGTCCTGGGCCTGGCCTCCTTGATCTGCATCAAACCCAGGCGTTCTCTTGCCCCAGGGCCTTAGCACTGGCTGTACCCTCAGTCTGCAGTGCTCCCCCCAGACCTCTGCACCTTCATTTAGTTTTTCCCTGCAAACTACCTTCTCACCGAAGCCTTGAAGCCTTTCTTGGAGACACTACTTAAAATCCCTCAATTCCTGTAACATTTTCTAGTCCCCTCCCTGCTTTCATTTTCTCATTAGCATATGTTGCTATTTCACAGACTCTGTATTTTATTTCCCTATTTCTTTATGGCCTCTCCCACTCATTATAATGTAAGCTGCAGTGGGTCAGAGGTCTTTGTCTTTTTTTTCTACTTCTGTAGCTTCTAGAATAGTGCCTGGCACTGGCTCTTAAAAATCAGTGATTGGTGAGCAGACAGAACAAAAGCTCCATTTCTGGCCTATAAAATCATAAAGGATAAAAAGCTTGTAAATATTTCTCTACTAACAAATTAAATCAAAACCATTCATAACCAAGGCACTTGCTGCCCATTCATGATCGCACCCTTCTGTTGTTTCAGTGGTTTATAGATGCGATTCTCAGGAATCTGAATAAACTCACTAGTGCCAGGAATATCCTATTATTTGGTGGGTACGCTCAAAAGAACAGGCAGCTTAGTTTTGGAATGGCGTATGGCTTGGTCGTCAGCACCTAAAAAAGCTGAACTCAGAGAGAGTAGAGAGGTGGTTAGGGGTGGGGGAAGTGGGGGATATTGGTCAAAGGATATCCACTTCCATTAACAGGGTCTGGGGGTCTGTTTCCAGCATGGTGATTACAGCTAAGAATACTATACTATACACTTGAAAGTTGCTAAGAGAGTAGATCTGAAATGTTCTTAGCATAAAAAGGAAAAAGCGATTATGTGGTCTGGTGGAGTGTTAGCTAATGCTGTGGTGGGAATCACTTTGCAACAAATGTATCAAACTGACACTCAGTGCACCTTAAAGGTATACAATGTTGTAGGTCAGTTACAGCTCCGTCAACTGGGGAAAAGACCAAAAGTGTCATGTCCAAGTTTCTGGTTTATGCAGCAGGGGCCAGCACAGTGCTATGTTCCTCGGAGAGGGAGTGCAACAGATACATTAACTAACCAAGGTTCTAGAAAAGGCAGCCACTCGGCTGGGCTACAGAGCGTCTTATTTGCTAAAGAGGGCTGCTTCCGAATTATCCTCAGAAAAGGGGGGCCTCAGCAAATCCTGGGAAGGAAGGCGGGGATTCCTGGTTGCCTCTGGCCTGCGGGCTGGCGCCTGGCGCCGGAAGCAACTCTTTGAATAACGTACCTATTTCATGTTCGAGTTTATATGTTTGAGGGAGACATATTTCAGTGGAGTCGGTAACGTATTTCTTACGGCCTTCTGGGCTTAAATAAAGTGATGATTAGGGTAGTTCAAGGTTCATCATTTAGTGCAGAAACAGCTGCCATCTGCCATTCCTCTCACTGGTAACTCATTTACTTCTTATAATGGGTTTTCACATCTAGGAATTAGGTTAGAATGTGCAGCTCATGCTCAGAGGAACCAATAAATGACTTGCTTTTGTGTTACGCTCTCAGAAATAAATTATTCAGTATTCACTGCTTGTCGGGTTTCAAGAGAAACTAAATTTCGATACCTCCACCCTTCACTCTAGGATATGTTTTCACGTTCCCATCACAGAGCCTTGGTAGAATTGACTAATTGTGTGTTTTGCATATTTATAAACACTTTGTTATTTATTAAGGGAGTCATTGCAGGGATAAAATTGGCACTTTATTCACGTCACAGCGCTCTGACTCCTGTCAGAAGAGTTGAGATTGGAACACACGTGTTGGAAGCGCAGGCGACTGTCTTCTCTGTACATCCCCAGGAGAGGCGAGAGAGGCGGGACAGTTCATCAGACTGGCTCTCCAGAGCTCTGCTGTCCCGCACGGTTTTCTGAGACTTAGTTTCAGCTGAGTAAAATACAAAACCTAGGTTCTCCATCACACCAGCCGTATCGCAAGTGCTCAGTAGCCACCATATTGGAGAGCCCCTGGGAAATGCTCCTGGGCAGCGCTGCTCTGGACTGGTTGCTGCTGGGGTCCTTTTGGGGTTCCCTCAGTTAACAGCACTTGGATTTTATAAATTGACAGGCCAGAAAGGCTGAGGAGGCTTAGGCGTGCCTGGTCGTATCTCACATCCTGCGTATACGCAGAATTCGATTATTCTTACTACCCGCAGCCTGGCCCCGTTGCTGTCAGCTCACCTGGGTGTATGGCGGCTGCCTTCTGAGTCCCCTTCCAGGCAGCATCCTGGGCTCCCACGGTCTCTCCTCCACGGACAGCCAGAGCGATCCTACTCAGAACTGTCCTGTGGCTGTGCGTGTCACTTGGAGTCAAAGCCAGCACCCTAACAACGGCCTCCGATATGTCTGAACCCCCACTGTCCCTCAGACCCACCCACAGTGGCCTCCAGCTGTGCTCCCCCAGCCCCCGTCCCATACTGGCTGTTCACTGAACGACTCGTCCCCCAGGTATCTGTGCGTCTTGTTTCTTCAGTGCCTTCAGGTCTTTGCTCAAAAGCCTTCCCTGGTGATCCTAGAATGTCATTGCCCCCAGACAACATTTCATATTTCTTTTCCCTGCTTTCCTGACACGTCTCACTATCCATGTACCATGTGTGCGTTATTGTTAGCATTGTTTATTTTCCAATTCCTCCTCTGGAAGGTAAGCTCCACTGGGCAGGCTTTTGTCTGTTTTGTTCACGGCGTACTCCAGTGCTCACGACAGCGCCTGGCACTCACTAGGTGTGTAATACATATGTATTGAGTGAATAAGTGCATTTTGTGATTCAAGTGCCCACTGGAGGAATGAAATGAGTGGGAAGGCATCGGCCTTAGAATGAGCAAGACTCTGTCTCATTCTAGGGGAGACTCTTGAGGCAAGTTTCTTCATTTCGTTAAGCTTGTCTCCTCATCTGTAAAATGAAAATTATAATACCCAGTGGAAGGATTGTCGTTAGGGTTAGTTAGGGTGTTCCTAGCACATAGTCAGGAGCTGCAAAATTCGGCCCAGCCTCTTCTCTATGTATTGGTATCTAGGTGAAAACCATACTAGTCTTCCTTGCCTTGTACATTATAAAATGTGCTTTTATTTGAAAAACAAAAAGAATATATATAATTTTCGGAAAATCTCATAGCCGAGTTTAGCTGTGAGATTTCAGAGCTCATCTTTACAGTGGTTTTTAGATGCGAAAGCCAGCGATCAATGTTGATATCCTATAAATGAATGTTTTACAGAAATGAGGATGGGAAACACGTGGCTGTCATAAGCCTGCTGAACACAGAGGGAACCTGCCTCATGGTGGATGGGCTTGTCTTCATTGCAAGAGGGAATTCAGTTCAGCCCAATAGCGTAGTGTCCGTGGCGCATCATGTTGAGTTACTGCTGTTTTGAATTTCATTGCTTTTATATAGTAGCATAGAGCTACTGTGTAACTATACCTGACTTTGTGTTTGTATGTATTTAGGAGCGTAGCTGAGTCCCACCAGGAAAATAGAAAACCCTCTAAGTATTAGACACAAAGACAATGTAACACAGGGGAGTGGTTACGCAGGGCTGTGATTGCTGAGACCCAGACGGAGTGGAATGCGCTTTGGGAGCTGCCACCTGCTGGAAGCCCCCAGCCCTCGGCTGGAGGGATCAAAGGTGGTAGTTTCATAGCCAGGACCTGAGGCCACCAGGTGGAGGCTCAGACAGCAAAGGGCCTGTCTGGGGAGTTGGAGCCTTGCACAGATGCCACCGTTTCCAGAGAAGCAGCGCAATGCGGATGGGGGGTGGGGGGTGAGGAGGGATACTGGGGCTGCTCCCTTCCCTCTGCCCTTCACCTCTTCAGTGACGCTTCCTGTTGGCTGAATCCGGCAGAAGCCCGCTGACGTGGGAGACTGGGAAATGCACCTGCAGGGTCAGCCCTTCCCCACGGCATGTGGGAACACACACGCACACACACACACACACACACTCTCTCTCTCTCTCTCTCTCTCTCTCTCTCTCACACACACACACACACAAACACACACACACACACGGTCCGTATCAGTATAAATGCATAGAAAAATAACTGGAAAGACATGAAGAAACATTAACAGGGTTTTTCTTTAATACTATTCTGGATAATTTTTGTTTTTCTTTTCATTCACCTGTGTTTTCCAATTTTCTACAATGGACTTGGAATACAAATTAAAAAAAGAAGAAGAGAGATGGAGAAAGAAGGAGGGGGCGGGCGGGAGGGAGAAGAGGGACCAGGGAACCCCTAGCTGACAGGACAGGGACGAAATGTGGGGAACAGAGGTGTACAGCACAGGCGGGCCGCTCACAAATCTTAGGTGCCTTGCCCTTCCTTCCTTGGTTAAGAAGCTGCTGCCACGATCTCCTTGTGGGGCCCTGTCTCCTGTGCCCGCAGAGGCATGTCTGGCCCTGTGTCCCTTGCAGGGAAAGCTGTGGCCTTGGACACTCCTAAGGCTGCGAGCCTTATAGGCCGTCCTTCCAATCTTCCAGGTCCACAGCTGGGTGGAGCCCACGAGGCTAGAGCTCGGTTGTTTGGCCTGGCTAAGCAGGTCACACTTTTCTTAGACACAAACATAGGAAAAAAACCTCAACCTGGGTAAAGATTTCTATTTAGAGCTGGGAAACTAGGCCACTTCTAAAATCAGTGACCCACATTTCTATTACAGAAATTGAAGATGAGATACTGGTAGGGCTGCCTGTGGGCACTGAACCTTCATCAGAAGGCAGGGTGAAGGGGACAGGGAGAGGGAGGGAGGCCACTGAAAAGAGTTCCCGTGTTTGAAATCTTTCTTAACCTAGCCAGCGGTATACAGGAATGGAAGCAGAACGGGTATCCCAGCTGTGTGTTTGTTTTCCCGAAAGAGCAATGTTTGCTAACTGGTGGATCGTTCAGCAGGGGAGAAAATCCATTTCCACTCTGAGGCCTGTTAGGAAAATGACAGCTTCCCCAGGCGCCTGCCACCCGCCCACCAAGATGATTCTTGGTGTCTGCTGCTGACCAGCGGCCGTCTGCTTTCTGTTACGGACTTTCTGAGAAGCCGTTCGCTTGATCTCATCGATCTGGGCGCTTTATACTGGACCCTGCGGAGCATCTAAGGTCAATAGGCTTTTGCGGTCTGAGTGCCCATGAATCTTGGTGTGGGGGTCAGTGGTAGTCCAGAGGAAGAAAAATAAAATGACAGCCATCTGCAGGGCTTCTTAGTATCCATAGCTACCTCCTCAGGGATTCTTGGGGGAGGGTGGGTCAGGGCCAATGTTTGGATGGTGATAACTAGATGGAAAACACACAGGTCTGTGATCAATTTTATCCCGAGCTGTTGGCTTTCTGTTTGTATTGTTAGCCCCAGTTCTTATCAGTGCCCTCCTGAAACTGTCCTGTTTTCTGTGTCCCGGTCACCAGGAGTTACTGGCTCCTTCGTCCACCAGTAAACAGAGGCTCTGGTCATCCCTGTGGGAAGAGCTTCTTGAGAAGCTAGTTTAGGGAAGCTCCAGGAATGTGACCCACTTCAGTGCCCTGGAAGTGTGTTTCTTGAGGAGGGTGGGTGGGCTGGGGCGGTTGTCAGCCCCCTTGGGGTTCGGTGGCTCTCACAAGCCTCACAAAGTTATTCTCTTAATGAACGAAAGCTGTTTCTGTTCTGTTCCCAGCAGTTCCCAGAGTGCTTGTCACAGAAGCATGTTGCGCCTCCTCTAGGCTTGTCCCAGCCTGTGCATCTCTATGAAGTTCCAACCCGTCTGTCTTTCTGCTTCCTTCTTTAGCTCTCTTTCTGCTCAAAAATGTTGGCAATGTTGTGGAATAACTGGTGCTTTTCTCCCGAGCTTTTCTGCTGCATCCTATTGCTCTCGGTGGAAACTCTAAAGTGTTCCGTGGGGAGTTCCCATTTCTGGCACCTCCAGTGAGTCCAGCTTGCCTGGGCAATTTATATTCTGTTACCATGCATTTCAGTTCTCTGCGTAAGTCACTCTGCTGTTTTAAAGATGAGACCCTGAGGCCCAGGGAGGTCAGACAGCCTTGCTAGTTTTCTGCACAATGAGAGCTTGGATTCAGCTCATGTCTGAAGTCCATGGCCATGGAGTGAACTTCAGCCCTGCCTCCCACCCTGCCCATAACCCCTATTTTCTCCCTGTGCTCCCTCCAGCATCTGTTTTTAGTAGGCTCTATTTTCCCGGCCATTATCTTTTGTTCTTGCTCATTTTCGATGCCATTGTTTTCCTTGATGGCAGAGTGCCACCTCTTTAAAATACAAATCTGATCACAGTTCCCCTTAACATAAAATTATTCATGCTTCCCTGTTGCTTTCCAGGCGGAGTTCAAGCATGGCCTCTCAGGCCTGATCTGGACTTTACTCTTCATCATTGCATTATCTCCTCCCCACCCCACCCCAACCCGCCCCAACTCCTGCCAAGACAGCATCCCTCCTACATCTGAGGCTTAAGGTTTCACTTCCTGAAGTTTTAGCTATCCACGGTCCCCTGCAGTTCGAAATTATTAAATGGGACATTCCAGAAATAAACAATTCATAAATTTTCAGTAGAGGCTGTTCTGAGCAGCCTGATGAAATCGCACAAGGCTCAGGAGGTGAATCCCCCCTTTGTCCATGGCTCCCACGCTGTAGATGCTCCCACCCGTTGACCACATGGTAACCACCTTGGTTGTGAGATCCGTGGTGGAGGCATCACGGTGCTTGTGTTCCACGAATCCTCACTTTACTTAGAATGGCCGCACAATGCAAGGGGAGTGTGATGCTGGCCATTCGGGTATGCCGAAGACAAGCCGAAAGAGCTCCTTGTATATCATCAGGAGGTCCGTGAGAAGGTCTATAACATCCTAAATCACAGTGCCCATGTCACTGAGCTCACTCTGTCTCATCCTGCAGGCATTTCATCATCTCACATCATCACAAGAGAAAGGGTGAATACAGCACAGTAAGAGACTGAGAGAGAGACCATGTTCACATCACTTTTATCAACGTTACTGTATATTGTTATAATTGCTTTATTTCATTATTAATCTCTTACTGAGCCAAATTTATAAGTTAAACTTTTTCATAGTTCTATATACATGTATAGGAAGAAAACACTGCATATACAGGGTTTAGTACTATTGACAGTTTTAGGCATCCACTGTGGGTCTTGGAATTTATCCTCTGGGGATAAAGGGACCACTGTGCCACTGTCTGTGTGTGTGCGTGTGTGTGTGTGTGTGTGTGCGCACACGTGGGCGCACTCACGTTCTTTGACAACAAAAGAAAGGAAGGAAGAAAGAGAGAAGAAGGGAGGGAGGGAGAGGAAGAGGAAGAAAAAGAAAAGAATATAAGCACTGAGATACTTTGATAGTTGATCTGAAAACCAAGATGGCTACTACATGACTAAGGGGCAGGAAGCGTCTACAGTGTGGAGACCCTGGACAAAGGGAGAGTTCACGTCCCAGGCCACATGGGATTTCATCACACCACTCAGAATGGCTGCAGTTTAAAACTTATGAATTGTTTATTTCTGGAATTTCCCATTTCATATTTGTTGACCATGGATAACTGGAACCTCAGAAAGCAAGACCAGGGACAAGGGGGGACTACTGTAGCATAGAAGTTACAATCTTAACCCTCTTCATCTTATTAAGAAGTAGATGCTAACACTGTTTATTGCAAACTACGCTGGAGGAATTCCAGAGGTCAGACCAGACGTGAGCTAGCAAAAGCCATGGAGTTTGATTTTGGTCCAGAAAGAGTTATGCTTCCGCTGGAAGGCCAGCTCTGGGTGGGTGCATGAGCCTTTTGGTCAGAATGCAAGGCCAAAAGGCAATGCCGTTGGATTGTGGTCATCCTCTTGAAAAGAGACTGCCCAGCTGGGGTTTAGAAAGGGTTGCGGCAGGGCCCCACCCTTGCCCCAGCTCTGTTGCTGAGCGCCCCACCATGGAAAACCACCTCCTTACCTGCCTTTGCTCACTTCCCAGGCCTGACGAGTCCATCCCTGGAAGGTACACTTTAAGAGGGACAATGACAAGCCCGAATTTTCAAGAACAAGCCAAACACGGGTCTGAACGTTTGCCATCGAAGGAGCTGGAGATGTTTGCTCTCAAGAGAAGACTCGAGGGTCCAAGGTAACCGTTTCAAATCAAGTTATTTATAATTCATATGGTGGAATACTGTGTAAATAACTGTGGAAGTCGCCCATGGCACACTGTGAAAGAAGCGTTCTCATATTCTGTGCAGAAATGGTAACAAAGCTATATAGATGTGTGCATGTGTGTGTATTCATATATGTGTATATGTACACATATGAGATATGTGATTTCCGACGTGGGGCAGTTTATAAAACTCAGTTTCTTGGTTTCTTACAAAAACATATTTTCTTTCATCTCCACCTGCAAACTCAGCTTAGAACAGGAGTCTCATTTCCATCAGGGTGGAGGACCTGTGAACTTACCGCCGCAGGGCATGTACTTATTCATTGCTGGCCTGAACGTGGGTCTGTTGGGGGAAATGTCAGTGAATCGAAGGTTCTCACCCTGACACACTATGAGGTGGCCTGTGGGACAGTCTGGCGTGAGGAGGTGGGCTGCAGATCTCGTCAAGGGGTTTCTCTGCTGGCTCTGTCCCGGGCCTCCCGAGAACAGCCCCAGTCCAGGGGGCCCTGGTTATGGGGTCTCTCCCTGCATGGTGGTCTCCCTGGGCAGAGTACACAGGTTTTCTTGAGCCAGGTGGGCTTCATGCGGGTTTCCTTTTGCAGGTGCCTTGGCTCCGTTGGCCAGTGACAGTGTTGTATGTGGTACTACTGGCGGGCTTTCACCCCCAGCGAACATTGAGACACGCTGGGTTCCTTTCCATGGCCCTCATCTATCCCTTAGAGGATCTGTGGTTATTGATGATGATAGAGTAGCCACCCTCTTATCCTTACTGTTGAGGGGGCCACTGAGGCCAGTCTTTTGCCTTAAGAAATCTGAAATCAATGGGAAGGCACAGATCACCTATATTCAGAGTCACCCCCGATCTCAAGGGAAGGTCTTCTGATCCATCACTCCAGCAAGAGGAAGGGGCACAGGGGGGGTGCTCACCCTTTTTTTCAATTAATGTCAGCCTATTTCTCCTACTCTCCTTTATCATCACTATATGTACAGTATTGTGATAAATACGAATTTATTCAAGGGCATGTAGATGGTTGTTGTTGTTTTTCTAATACAAAAAGTGCGTCATTCTTGTACATGTCTCCTGGGCACAGATGTGGGAGGTTCTCTAGAGTTGTATGATAAAGCATTTGCCCCTGGCGGTGTAGTTCAGGCGGCTGGAGCATCATCCCAATACACGAGGGTTGCAGGTTTGATGCCCGGTCAGCACACATACAGGAGTCAATCAATAAATGCATCAATAAGTGGAACAACAAAGTTATATTTCTCTCTCTTTCTCTCTAAAATCCATAAAAATAAAAAAAAAAAAGAATTTTTCTGGTCTTTGCCCCAGAGCTCCTGGCACAAAGCTTCAAAAAGCCCTTGGAAATTCCAGAATGATAGGAATGTTTTTGTTATGCAAATGAGACAGGTCCTGCTGGGATGGGGGCTGATCACCAGGAAGACCATTTGAGGGTTGGATTTTTAGCTGCCTGACCTCTGGGGAGAAGTGAGAGGCTAGAGATTGAAACCAATCACTTGTCCAATGAGTCAGTCAGTCAGTCAGTCATCCCTATGTGATAAAACCCCAATCAAAACTCTGGACAATAGGGCGTGGTGGAGCTTCCTGGTTGGGGACACATTGATGTGTGGGAAGGATGATGTGCCCTGACTCCATGGGGGGCACTCTAAACGCTCAGAGTCTGGAACCCTCCCAGACCTTGCCCTGTGGTATCCTTTACAAGAGAACTCTAATTGCACGGAGAGAGCTTTCAGTGAGCTCCATCAGTCTTTCCTGCAAATTATCGAACCTGAGGGAAGCCGTTGAGAAGCCTCCAATGCACAGCCAGCCTGCCTGAAGCGTGGGTGACATCTGAGTTGGGAGCAGTCTTGCAGAAAACTTTGCCCTTCCCCGGTGGGGTCAACACTAACTCTAGTTGGTGAGTGTCAGAACGGTGTTGCGGTGCGTTCAGGTTTGGGGGAGGGACAGCACAAGGGTTTGTACCTCGGAGTGTCATTGTTGCCAAGTTGCTCACACCCCCATCAGGACCGTGTCTGTTTGGCTGGCTGCTCCTCGCCCTGGACAAATGGTGGCCTCTTCTAACTTGTACCCATCTGGGGGTGTCATTGCTTGCTTACTGTGCTTTTAACTTAAGTTTCCCTTTTCCCAAAGTGATTGAACATCTTTTCATATCGTTATTCACCATTTAGTTTTTTCAAAAGTGCCTGTTTATCTGGTTTGCTCATTTTTTTTCCTATTGAAGTCAAGAGAATCAAATCTATTGCCCTTTTCTTATTGCTTATATATGCATATTAGTTTCTGTCTTGACTTTCCGTTTTCCTTTTGATGTCTTTTGAAGAATTTTGGTATAGTTGTGTTTACTAATCTTTTTCTTTGTGTTTGGTGTTTTCTAGGTCTTGTATAAGAAATAAATTCTTACCCTCAGAGTCGTAAAGATCTTCTTCTGTATTGTGCTCTTAGCTTAACATTTTGATGTTCAAATATAAGTGTTCAATCTATCTGAAATTTATTTTTGTGGATTATGTGAGAGAAGGGCCCCATTTCATTTGTTTCTGCATAAAGAACCAATTATCCCAGCACCAGTCATTGACTAGTCTTTTTTCGCTGCTGAAATGCCAGCTGTGTTATAAATCAGTTTTCCATATATGAGAAGGTTTATTTATGGCTCTTTATTCTATTCCATTGGTCTGTTTGTCTATTTTGTGCCAATACAGCAGTGCCCATCATTGTTCTTTTTGGTTTCTGCAAAGACAAATCACTCCAGCTCACTCCAATGTCTTGGTTAGTCTTGGCCCTTTGTTCTTTCATATATAAATGTACAGGTTTAGCATGGTCTATTAAAATAAAAACAGTTGGTGCATTGATTAGAATTTTATTAAATCTAAAGGTTAATTTTGGGATAATTGACCATTATATGCCATTAAATCTCTCCATCTATCGATATGGTTTGCCTCTCCATCTATTTAGGTATTCTTTAATAACTTTGAAAAGGTCTTACAGAATTTTAATTAGACTTGCTCTTAGATATACTGTCTATATATTGATATCTATTATTAGTTCTATATTATATCTTTAAAATTTTTTAAAATTTCTATTACAGTTGACTATATTATATTAGTTTCAGGTGTACAACGTAGTCCATACCTAAGAGTAGGATTTCTGGATCATGTGGTGAATGTATGTTTAACTTTATAGAACACTGTCAGAACTTCTTCCAAAGTTTCCGTGCCATTTTGCACTCCTGCTAGTGATCTGTGAGAACTCCAATTGCTCCACATCCTTGCCAGCACTTGACATTGCCAGTCATTTTAAGTTTAGACATCATTTTCCCCCTCTCTTTCTGCAGTAGGCAACCACATGTCTGGTCGGATCCTCTCACTAACCCCCATCCTGGAATAGTGGGTTAGAGAAGAAAGGAAACAGTGCTCAGAGCCAACTGCTCCTCCTTTCCTCATAGATACCCACCTCCAGACTTTCCTCTCTGAACGTATATCTGTTTGGGGTTGGGGTAGAGGGAACCTTCCTTCTCCCGTCTTCATGTTTCCAAGTGGTAGGACCTCCATTACAGCAACACTCCAGCCTTTCTCTAAAGTTCTCACTTAACCCTTCGAAGACTGAAGAAGAATCCGGGGCTTGGAGAGGAAGCCGGGCCTGGAAAAGTCAGCACCTCCACTTTTCTGAGGTCTGCAGAGAGCTCCCATTCTGCCTTGGGGCTCCCTGCTCTGAGTTTCATATGGACAGGATCTCTCTGGTCCCGTTGAGGGAGGGAGGCTGTGTTTGTCCGATGTCACCTGTGACCCAGTAGGAAGGGCAGTCAGTTGTGGGGCTCCATACCGGGAAGCTCACAGCGAGTGCTGCTTTCTCTCTCCCTCTCTCTCTCGTATATTGTCTAATCATTAAGTTGTTTTCATGTTTTACTCTTAAAGCACAGACTTTATAAATGGTTTTTTTTTTAAGATTTTATTTATTTATTTTTAGAGAGAGAGAAAGGGAGGGAGAAAGAGAAGGAGAGAAACATCGATGTGCGAGGGAAACATTGATCTGCTGCCTTTCATGGGCCCCCAATCGGGGACCGAACCCGCAACCCAGGCCTGTGCCGTGACCAGGAATCACACCGGCGACCTTTTGGTTTGCAGGACAACACCCAGTTCACTGAGTAGGGCTGTAAACATTCTTCTACAGATTGCTGTCCTGCCTCTCTGATGAGCTCATTAGAATACATTATTAGAATGGAATCACTGGGTCAACAGTATGCTGATTTTAGATTTGGAGGGGTACTCGCTGATTTTCTTCAGTTACTCTGTCATCAGCAGAGTGTGGGAGTTCGTTCCCCTCCAACCCTGGCTATAATTAACTTTAAAAAAATCTTTGCTCATCTGCTAGCTGAAATATTGTTTTCATTTCCACTTCTTTTATTACTAGTGAGCTTGAACATCTTTTCCCATTTGTTTTTCTTCTTTAATTTGCTTGTGCATGTTCTTCGCAAAATTTTCCATTCGGGTGATTTTTCCGTTTTCTTGGATTTGTACAAGTTATTTTTGTGTTAGCGAATCTCAGTCCTTTGTTGATGGCAGATTAGCATAGTGGTGGAGAGCCTGGCTTTTCCAGGTGTGACTTTAGGCTAAGGTCCTTAAACTCTCTTGTCACTCCATCTCTAAATTAGTTTGTATTTCACAGGTGCAAAATAGTAGTCTTTCCCTCCCACACCCCCACCTCAACTACAGCGATCCCTCACTTATCGCGGGTGTTATGTTCTAGACGCCCCCACCCCCACCCCGCAACAGGTGAAAATCCGCGAAGTAGGAACCTTACATTTATTTTACTGTTTACTGTACAGTACCGCAAAATCCCACGATAGAGCAAAAAATCCACGATAAATAATTAAATAGAATATTTTTTAAAATCCTGCGATACAGTGAGGCCGTGATAAGTGAACCGCGATATAGAGAGGGACTGCTCTACACCCCCCCAAGGATAACTGGGAGAGGTGGGATTGGTACCAGCCAAGAGAATTGGCTGCCTTTGCGTGATAGTGATATAGCTAGAGCGGGCAGGAGTCATGACGAGAAGAACCGCCAACAGTTTGGAGGACGGCTGCAGAAGGGCAGCTGCTCCGCTCTGTGGGATGTGGGGAAGATGGATGGGATACACATTTTTTTTTCCGAAGGAAGTCTTTCTGGGTGTTGTAATCTTTCCTTTGTAGACTCTGATTCCCACCCGGCCCTGAGCCGTTTGTTAAATACAATTCTTTTTTGCGCTTTGATTCAGCACCGTATTTCTTTAGTATCTACATGTGTGCGACTCTGGATTTAAAGAGAGCGAGAACACGCACTTGACCAGGGATTCACTGAGAATGGCATGTGAGGTGCATTTTTCAAAGAATTGTCCTAACCTGTTATTAGTCTTTGTACTCAATTTATGGCATTTTTCCATAAAGGAAAAAATTGTTTTAACTTTAAATATTTCAAAGTAAAGTCTCCTAGGCTTTGTGTCAGTGATGGCGTATCTGTCTACGGGTAACAGAAGACACGTGCAGACGGGCTTAAGCTGCATCAAGTGTATCGGCTCCGAGAGAAGGAAGTCTAGCAGTGGGGCGGGCCTCAGGCCAAGGACTCTGATCTTTTCGTCTTTCTGCTCCGCCTTTCCCAGTACCCTCTTAAGGTTGATTTCTCTGGTCATGATAGGACACCTGCCAGTAACAATGAGGGCTTCTTTCCCTGCCTCTTGTCTGTGTCTAGTGGGGAAAGAGAAGAAGGGAAACTTTGTTTTGGTTGGTGGCTCTCCCCTAAGGGAAGGAAGCTTTTTCCCAAATATCTCTATTAGACATATCACCATATCTCAGAAGGTCAGCGCCCGATTTCTGAAGCCATCGTTGGCAAAAAAGGGAGAGGTTTTGGGCATTTGGCTTAAACCAGGGGTTGTAGACCAGCAACATTAGCCCTTCTTTGAAAAGAAAATTCTCAGGATTCATTCTAAGTCTGGTAAATCAGCAACTCTCTTATTTAATAAACCTCCAGCTGGCTCTGCTGCCCCTCAGGTCTGAGGCCCACTGGCTCAGGGCCCCCACTGGAGCTGAACTGGTCTGTGTCCCATGAACCGCGAGGTCTGGCTAAGGGAGGGGTGACCTCCTGGGCAGAGAGGAGGCTCTGTGAGGGAGGAAGGGAGAAGTGGACATGGGGAGGAGCCACCAATGTCCATTACATGGGACAAATTCAGAGCCCGGAGGACTCCTTAAGCCTAACTTTTCAAGTTGAAGAATTAATACGTGCACATAACCCAGTCTTCTAATTGTGGAAAGTGTAGGCGACACACGGTGCTCATGACTTTGTGTTTGCTTCTTCACCCACCACATCAGGGAGATTGTTTTGTAGCAACACCCATAAGCCTCTTTCATTCTTTTTATAAGCTGCATTTTATTCCATTCCGTGAAAGTTCTGTAATTCAATCCAGCAGTCTCCCGCTGGTGGGCCTTTAAATTGTCTCTCGTCTTTTCCCCATATCCTTGCACGAGAGCAGATATGTAGACGTGGAGTTTTTATTTTAAACAGAAATACTTTTTAAATTTTTGATAGGTATTTGCAAATTGTCCCCCACTGGAGGGGCACTAATTTATATTCCTGCCAGCAGTGTATGGGACCCACATCCCACCAACTCAGTCTGTTACCTCACTTCAGATGTTTGCTTATCTGATAGGCAAAAATATTATGATTTTAATATATATCATTTTATTTATCATTTAAGTTGGCATTTACTTATTTATGAGGAAGGCTGGATTACTTTTTCCTGTTCTCTTATGTGTAAAATTCATTTTTAGATCTTTTTTAGAGGTCCTAGCCACACAGACATTCCTATTTACGTGGTTTCCTCAAAGGTTTCTGGCTTCAACATCCGGCAAAGAAAGCTCTTCTCAACCTTAAGAATTTAAAGCCCTGTTCTAATAGAAAAGAGATTAAATGAAGTGTCTCTGGAATGATAAAAGTCAATGCTATTCCCCTTGCAAACATTTGGCTCGTTCAGAACCTTTGAGAAATCTGCACCTAGCACAAGCCTGGTTCTTTTCCATCCAGATGCCTGGTTAAAAGGGTCGTGGACCCTTCCACTGACAGTCACTGATCCTGTCAAGTCTGAGCTTCTGGTGGAGACCTGAGCTGTCCATCTGTAGGACGATATTTACAGTTCCAGGCCCTGAGCTCTGGGGGGGACACCCCCACAGGGCGCCCCCTCTCACTGCTGTTGTTTGAGTTGTTTGACTCCCATTCCTAGGCCTAGTTGATCCTCTGGAGGTAGCTTTCAAATACCAGCTCCTCTGGGTCTTGTTAAAATGCTTTATCAATGCCCGTCTCTCTCGGCAGGGGTGACCTTTAACTCAGCCCTGCCGTCACTACCTGACTTGGATAACCTCCAAAGGAAGGTTGCCATGGCGATCCTGCCTTCAGCTCAACGAAATCTCGCTTCTGTATCTTATTAAATGTTCCCTAAAAAGGAAATCACAGAGAGACACAGAAGATGAGGGTCATTCACATGTCGCTGTAATGTTCTCTTGCCCTGCCCCCCTCCCTGATTATCAGTCCTTCCGCCTCCACCATGAAGTCACACATTACCCCTCTTCTCCTTTCCCAATCCCAGCTGTCTTGGTAAGTGCTTACATTTTAGGGGATGAAGGGGTGGGGGATGGTTATGGCAAACGTCAATTTGCCTTTCAGAAGGTATTTTTGCAACTCAGATTGAGCACCACTGGCAAATGTCAGAGGTAGATGCATAATGAGGCCATGTTAGAGACACCGATGGGATGGGTACTCTTTACTCCTGTCTGTGTTTTCATTGCGGCGCTTTCCCCCTTTTCCTGGAGCCTCTGTTTTCTCAGGGACTCTCATTAAGTCTGAGGAGATAATGTCCTTAAAACTACAAGCTCGGAGCTCCTTGTTCGGAAGGGGAGCCGGAATGCACAGTCGCTGTTGGAGACTTTCAAGAGGTTGTTCTGTACTCACCCCATGGTTAGAAGAAGAGGGGAGAAGGCAAAAAACACGTGACACTCGGAGACTGCAGGAGGAGAGATCCGGCTCTCAGTCCTTAGCTAGCAGTCAGTCTGCCCAAAGGGGCGATTGGGCTTCAGGGAGGATGAGGGCCACTTTTGGGAAGGGCAGGTGCTGCCATCAGTCCCCGAGTGGCTCCGCCTTTAGAAGCAGGTGCTGGGCAGGAGAGAGAGGGCCCTGCATGGTGGGGTGGGGGTCCTTGCCGCTTTCCAGAAGGTCTGCCCCACGGAATGAGTCTGCTAGGGCTGCAAGACACCACAGACCAGGCAGCTAAAACAACAGACGTTGATTTCCTCACAGTTCCAGAGGTTAGAAGTCTGAGGTCAAGACGTCAGGCGGGTCGGTTTCTTGTGAGGCCGCTCTCCTCGGCTTGCAGATGGCCGTCTCCTCCCCATGTCTTCACATGGTGTCCCTTTCGTGGGTCTCTGTGTCCTAATCTGCTCTTCTTATAAGGACACCAGTCATATTGGATTAGGGCCCACGCTAATGGCCCTATTTTAACTTAATCATCTATTTTAAGACCCTATCTCGAAACAGTCACCCTCCAAGGTCCTGGGACTTAGGACTTGAACATGTGAATTTTGGTGGGGCACAGCTCAGCCCATAATAGGCACGTGCTCCTCACCAGCCCGGTTTGCCAGGCTACTTCTTGCCCCAAGCTGAGTTCGTTGGGGGACCAGCTAAAATTCCATTCTGGAAGCACGACTCGGAAGCAGACAAATGAGAACAGTGCCTGGGCCTTATTCCTACTAGATGTCAGATGTTTTGATGGAATGCCGATCAAATTTGATATTTAAATAATACAATAATCTGCTGGTAAAAATATACTGTTCCAATAAAATAATCGAAGTTGTAGGTTAGGGTGCTCATTATATTCTGTCGTAGCTCTCTGTTCTCAATAGTGCCTGAATTAATACAGTGCTTGTAGAGTTATTAGTTTATTGTTTATCCATTGCTGATGATGGAAACTCCCAAGCAAGAACCACAACTGCTTTCTTCACTCTGTATCCTGAACACCTCGCATAAACCTGGTAAATACTTTAAACAGTGAATACATGAATTTTTATGCATATTTATTTCCCCCTCTGTTAGAAAAGGAATGACCACTGTATCAGATGCATTTCCGGAAAGTCAGTGTCCAACTCCCGTACACATCTAGAAAGCCCACTCACAGGGGCTGAAGTGGGGCCTCTATTAGAGAGAGATCCCCACCTTCTCCAGCACCCTGTTTTGGCCCTGGAGTTTAACACTGGTTCTTTCCTTTATTTTGCTAAGGAACTAACACAAACATTGATCTGTTAGAAAAACTTCACCAAGGCTTGAAGGGATTATATGAAAGAAAACAAAGCCTTAAAACTGGCCCTGGCATTTTACTTCCTTGGAAGCACATCACCCCAGAGGTCTCACGGGGCTCCGGCCTCTGCCCCCTCTCCCCTCCGCGTAGCAATCTTTTGCTGAGCCCTGCTTGCCCTTGAGTTATGAGGCCTGTGATGCTACAGCTGAGTCAGTCCGGTGTTCTCATCCCCTCACCCCTGCTCCCATCCCAGGTCTAGAGCCTCCGGCCCCCCACTGGCCAGGTTGGATCTAGCAAAAATTAGCTGGCACCCAAATCATCTTCGGAGAGATACCCCCGAACTACCATGAAGGCCGCCAATTACATGACCAAACCCGGAGGTCCATGTCCCTGTGGGAACATTTGCATCTGGATTGTTCGTCAGGCTTGGCACGTCCCAGTTCAGGACACTCGCAAGGGCACTTGTGTCTGCACCCTGTAAAAGAGCCACCACCGGCGTGGTCTTTTCCAGCACCAGTGAGAACCTGTGGCAAAGAAAGGCTGCAGTTTTGGCCCAAAAACCATTAGAAGTGAATGCTCCCGGTTTTGGCTTCTAGCCACCCGAGTCTCAGAAACATTGGGGTTCAGAGTCTGAGATCCTTGTTTTATAGATCTACCCATAAGCTAGGGCCCCCTTGACTCTCTAGGACATTAAGGGGCAGTGGTTTGGCCCAGAAGGCTCAGCTTGTAGCAAGAGGCAGTAAGATTGCTCACTGAGGACTGGCTGGCCCAGAAACAGCATGATCTTGGGCCCCAGATCTTGGGTGAACTGGGACGTGTTCTACGCACATGTAGGTGCAGTGGAGTGGGAGGAAGAGAGGGTCCCAGAGTCAGCCCCAGGTGGTCACTACTTCTCCCATCCCCTCCCTTCATTCTACCAACTCAGGACAGAATCAGGGCCCACGGGGTCAGGTCATAAAGGCAGGAGCTCCCTGGGGACAGGGATAACCGAGGCCCATGTCCCTCTCAGACGAGGAGGGGAGGGGGTCTTGGAGAAGCCTACCCCAAGTCTACCTGCCCAGGACGAGTGAGAGGAAACAGGCTGGGGGTGAGGCAGGAGGTTGTGAAAATGAAATTGACTGAATTCTCTGCATCGTTTGCTCTCCCCATGAGCTAGACACTATGGTAAGAATTTCACGAAGATTTTTGTCCAGTTCTTATAGGCCCCTGCGAATCTACAAATAGCTAAGTGGGAGCTTCCAAGAGACCCAGATAACACTTTCCAGCAAAGAAAGTCCCTGTCCCACCTTTTCAAAAAATCCCCATTTTATCCTTTTAGAATGGACACTGAAGAACTAAAGCCACCTCCTTTTCATTTCCTTACACCTTTACTCCCATCTTGACATAACAGATGCAACAGCTCCCACGACGTTCTTTAAGTCAAGCTACAAGTGAGGCAGGACCATCTTCCGCACACTAGCTGGCCTGCTACCAATGAAAGGCTGCGCCCGGCCAGTTCCACTAACACTTCCCCTTGGGAACGATTTAGGCGGGGGCTCCCTGGAACTCCACCTTCTGAGATCATCTGGGATGACAAAGTCCCCATAACATGTGCAGTCATGAAAACAGCTCTTGTTAACAACAGGCCTGGCTGCTTTCCAGCACAATTCTGCAAGCAGCTGAGGGACGTGTCCGTGACACCGGGCAACCAGGCCCCTTACAGGTGGGAGGTAAAAAATGAGTCTAAAACTGCGGATTTTCCAGTGGTGATACATGGATCCTTTAAATCCCTTCGAGTCTTCAGCGTTTGTCCTTTAGAAGGACATGAGCCTTGAGAAAAGGAAGCCACGAGCCTCCTACTCTCCCTTTAGACGGAGGAGGGTTCTGTTTGCCAATTTCACTGGGAGGAGAAAAAGTCTATTACGATGAAATTGGTTTGAAAACAACGTGACTAAGACAGCTCAGAATGGATCATAAAGCACAAACCTGCACTCCGTATGGAAAGATAGGCCACGTGGGGTTGTTACTGAACGTCGGCTTTTGACCGGGGCAGCCGAGTGTCCTGATCTAAGTCGTATGACATGTTGAGGAAGCTACTCCCACCCAGGTGGAAGGGATGCCGTCGAGGCTTTGTGCAGGCTTCAGCCCCGTATTGCTCTGACTAAGGGTCATGACTAGAGAGCAGTTGCCTTTCTTGTCAGCCCCAGTTTGAGTTTACTGGTACTTTACACGGGCTTGGTTGTCCCACTGAAGTGTGCAGCGGCTTAGATGGGCGCTCACAGTCGGGCAGCAGTGCTGCCATCTCCTGTTTCATCTCAGCAGAGGCTTTGGGGCAGGAACACCTGTGTTCTGGTCTGCCATTCACCAGCTCCGTGACCTTGGCAACTTGCTTTTTGAACTTGATCCTCTTCCTCTGCCAAGTGGGGAGGACAGAGCCTACCGCACGAAGTTATTGTAACAGTAGAATCAGATAGTTCATACGTGAGGTGTATGTAGCATGATACCTGGCACAGAGCAGGGCCTCTCTACATCGTTCCTGTCATCGTCGTCATCATTAGCCCGGAAGCAGATGGACTGTAAGTCAGTGACAGAGCAGTCCTGGAGCTGCATGTGAGCCCTTGGAGACAGTCAAGGGTGAGCTCCAAGTTCTCTCCCGCTGGGCCTGCTGATGACAAGTGGTCCTTGGAGATTTTGCTGGCAGGGCACAAGCAAGATGACTCCATTAGGCGGCTTTTAGAAGAGCATCTTCTTGAATTCTCCCTCACAGCCTGGTCTTGGGGAGTTGAAGTGGGATCAGTTCTGCCTAGTGCTGTGAGCTTTTTGAAATTTGGCTCATTCTAGGAGCCAAATGCTTAGTGGGTTTCCATGGGGGAAATGGCACAAAATCACTTAACAGAGGGTGGCTTGAAAGAAGGAAAAAAAGGCATTTTGTTCTTTCAAGAAGAATGTTGAATTCTTAGTTCAAACACCCCCATAACTAATTAATTGCTTTACACCAACCAGACATCTTTTAAATTAGGCAGAATACAAATGAGCCTTGTTTTGTGCCAGTAATTTCAACGGTTTTTCACAATATTTGAATCACTGGATTTTCTTGTCCTTTGGAGGCAAACCAAATCAGGCTGAATCTACTTGCATTAAAAACCATTCATGGGGCCCGGCCAGCCCCGTCTTGCAGATGGGGCACCATATGTTCTGCCTACTACCCCGTATGGAACAGTTATGTGCCGTCCAAGAATAGAACATACCATTTCTCTACATCTGCATTTCCAGGCACCTCTAACCCACAAACATTTTCCGTTCTGGACAGAGGTAGGCAAGTTCATCTGGATAAGATTCAGGAAAGATGCTGGGATTCTGAAGGAATGGTGTTTGTTTCCTCTGGCCTCTTCCAGACTCAAGACCTCAAATGCAATCAGTTCCAAGATTTCAGTGCGTCCATAACATAACTTGGAAGGATTCCATTTTCGCTCTTCCAGGAATACGTTAGGCCTTTTAACTTGAAAACATAACATTGACTTTTTGTTAAGGTCAGGAGGCTTTACAAATAATGAGTTAAGTGGTTGTATTCCCTTCAAAACCATTTAAATTGAATTTGATGCTTCTTGGGGGGAACCTCAGAATGGAAAAGCAGAAGGACCGTGGCTAATAAATATGGCATCTGAATCACATTTACAACTAGAATAAGCTTTGAGTATTTGGAGAGACTTGATGGGAGGGATTAACCAAAGAAGAGGAAGAGGGAACAGTTTATTTTCCCATTTATTCAGGTCGAGCAGGGAGTTCGGTCTTTTCTTTGCTGTTGACTAGCTCTCTGACCCTGAGCAGATGCTAAGACAGTGTCCCTTGCCTATAAAATAAGGGACCTAGGTAGAACTGGGGATGGCAACTGGGTTTCATCACATGCCATCCTGTATTGATGGGTCTTGGCTGAGGCTGGACGTAGTGGAGAGGGTGGTGAAATTTTTACCTGTGAGCCCAGGATCTTAGGGAGAGTGCGCTCGCACTTACTTGATTCAGACTTGAACGTCCCCAAGGTTCCTTCCAGCAAGAATATGTGTCACTGTTACCAGTCTGTTCAGCAACAGCCCTGAAGAAGCCTGAGCACCGTTTGGAAACCTCTTGGTGACTCAAGAAGGGCACTTCAGCTTCCAGACCATTCTCTAGCCGCGGAAAGGCTCTGTACAGACTCCTCTGTCCATCTGCTCATTGCTGTGAAGTTTTACCTCCTGGCTAGGGAGCAGTTCTAGCAACAGACAACAGCTTTGATGTCATGGAAACCCAGAGAGAGCTAATCTGGAATTCTGCTTTTAATGAGATTGTAAACCAGAAGCAAGGGGCAGGTAATAGGATTTCATCTCGTTTCAGATTGCCCGTCTTTTTGCAGTTCTTTAAGTTCCAGTTAGTCGTAATGATGGCCCTTGAGTTACCAGCTGCCTGTTTTCTAGGTCCTTAGAGACTGAGCTCTAAGAAATTTAGGGCTTTGAATTGCCAGACCCTGTAGGATGGGCTTTCAGGCAAGCTGCCTGGACCATTACCTGTAACAGCATATTAAAACAGGACTTTCTGCCCCTTTTTTGGCTGAGATGTAGAAAGCCAAGAACAAAACAAAAGCAGGCAAGACCCTCACATTCCAAGCCAGGAGCTGGACATCCATGCATGACTTGCCAAGGGGATGGACTCAAAACCTCAGTGCCCTGACCCCTAGCCCATCGCCTGCCTCAGGGGTGTAAAGTCACTGAAACTGGTGATTGGATAGAGTAGGTATTTTGGCAGAGAGTTGTTGGTATGTGCTGTGACCTGCTCCATACCCAGTCCATAGACAATAGCGAAGAGGAGGCAGAAGAAGCGAGAGAAGCCATCCGGAGGACCACCTGGAAAACGATTCTTCTCTAGAATCAGGGCACGCAGTGGCCTGTGGCCGGAAATATGACTGAGTTAGAAACTAGTGCACCAGAACTGGGGAGACCAGGGCTGCTGGGAGACAATGTTGTGAATTTCCCAGGAATCCAATGGACATAAGGGATTCCTTTAAAGGGTGATAAATAGATTTCTTAGCTTCAGAGCATTTTTGTAGATGACAGACCACAGTTAATTTGAAGAAGCTCGGTAGAGTAGGACCATTGAATACAGAAAGGGACTTTTCTTCCTCATCATCCAGAATGCAGATTCATCTAATAAATACGTCTTTAAGATCCGGAACAGTTGTGCTGTGGCTCTGGAACCATGAACCTTCTGGGTGAAAGTAGTAGTATACTGTGGCTTTATCAAGGACTATTTTTTTTAACTTAGAGGAGGAATACAGCAGTCCCTCTCTATATCACGGTTCACTTATCGTGGCCTCACTGTATCGCGGGATTTTTTAAAATATTATAATTAATTATTTATCGCGGATTTTTCACTATAGCGCGAGATGTTGTGGTCTTGTACAGTTAATACTAAAATAAATGTAAGCTTCCGACTTCATGGATTTTCACCTATTGTGAGGGGGTGGGGGTCTAGAGCCTAATACCCGCGATAAGTGAGGGATCACTGTAATGTCTTTTAATGTTTTGAGAGTTTATTTAAAGGCTTATTTAAAGCTTGATGAGAATGCACTTTGTTCTCTTTATAAGGAGTCATAAACCACTTGACGTATAGAAACACTGTAATGTAGTTTTTTTCTTTTGTGTGTGTGTGTGTGTGTGTGTGTGTAGAATATGGCAGAGTAAAGGCAGACTTGGGTGTATGAGGGACACGGGGACAGTCTGTTAAAGTTGCAGCCTGGAATCGGCGGACTGTCTTTTGTTTCCTGTAGAAACGAGCTGTTGTTTGTGCTTTCCAGAGGGAGGACAGACAGATGCATCGTGCTTGGGGCTTGGCTTCTGATCCCTGCCATAGTGCTTATAAGATTATTGGGGCTCAGTTAATCAACACTGCTTTTAAATCTACTCTGGGTACATGTGAGTCATCATAGACAGATCTGGAGGTTCACATTTGATATTATTTAGTCCTCTGGTGTAGAGCTAAGGCTTGTGTGAGTTAAGCTGTGGTGGCAGCTGCCCAGTGTCATGCACAGGAGCCATGGGCTAGAGTTCCAGAGCCAGACAACCTCCTCCACGCCATCGAGGCCAGCATCCGGCCTCCAGCACATGTGGGAGGTGACGTTGGGTTTGAATGTGACCTCTGATTTAGCGCTTTCTTGGAAAAGCTCATCGCAATTCTATAATGGAAGTCACATTGTTCTTAAAATTCTCTCCTTGCAAGGACAATCCCTGAATGAAAAGCAGACCAGGCTCCTCTTTGTGCTCCAGCCCTTGAGAAACCCTGGACTGCACATTGCACATGCTGTTTTTAAGGAGACTGAGTTCAAAGTCACCATCTGGTATAGGCAGAAGTGTAGCGGGTGTCTCCATTCAGGAGCGACTCAGGCATAAACTCTGTCGGCATCTACGTGGTTGGGATGAGGTTATAAGCACCAGTAAAACACCGCCACTTAGCTGTGTCTTGATTCCACCTTGCTCCCTCTTAACATCTTTTCATCAGTCTTAATGATTGTTATGTCAACTTATCACCTTAAATATTTTTGAAAAGGCCCCACTTTGTAGAACGGGCTTCTCCTCTGTTCTCTACCTCCACCTCCAGATATGATTCAGGGTAGATTCTCTTGTTAGTTTTTCCCCCTTTCTTTTTAACTGAGGAAGGAAATTGGGAGGCACCCCATTATTTACCATGTTGCATCTATTCTTGCCATTCATCTCTTCCTCTTATAAATGGAGAGGGGGAGGTGAGTACTCTGATTTAGGACCTTATCACACATCCTTTATGCCTATGGACAGGGTAAGGACAATGCCCTTGTTCAGTATGGGAAACTGAGTCACCTGAAGATTACGGTAACCTCAGTGGGGTCCTGACTGATGCACCATTAGGTGCTGAGACCCTGCCCCTCATATACAAGACGGTCCTCTTCTCTCCAGCGCAGAAGAAGAAAAAGTACAGGATCCTGCTAACCCATCTCAGTGATGTATGGGCCTGCCACCTCTTTCCTTCTCAACTCCTCAGTCTGGTTTGACTCCCCCCATTAGAAGGTTCAAGAAAGTTCCACTGTCCCTAAGAAGGACCAGGAGAAAGCTCAGCGGCCTTTGTATAGCCTGTGCAGTTGACAGCAATCCTGGGAACTCTGCAGTATTTCCCGAAAGACCGCACTGCAGAACAGTAGACCATCAGAAGCCATCCGGGCCTTCGGAGGAAGCTCCTGGGAAGCTGGAGTGGGGGCCTGCTGGGACTCCTCCTCCGTGTACCAGTTTGGAAGCTCACAGTGCCACATTTAACGTGGGCAATCCCCAGCCAGGTAGCGTCAACTGAGACAGGTGGGGGAGACATGGACAGCCAGCATCAGGACCGTCTGGGACGGAATACCACTGGAGAAGGGGAGATGAGGCTGCAGGGAAGTGTTACAAGATCAGGACACCCAATCCGGCTGCCCTCGGGCTGGGGAAAAAGTTGTTCCTGGCAAGTTTCTGGAGATACACTACAGAAGGGACAATACAGGTTATAAAAGTTATATCCTAGATATTGTATGAATCAGGACAGTGTTGTGGAAGGAACATGGGCTCAGAAATGAGATCAGTTTTCACTTGTCGCTTTTACATCCTTGGACAAATGACCTAATAAGTCTGCACGCCATTTATTCATGTAGAAAATGTGAATAATATAGATGAAGCTACTAACACAGAGCTTGGGGGACTGCTCGCTCTCAGCACATCTGTGATGGTGAATGAATGGAGGCAGACATGCACAGGGAGCCCTCTCCTCACCCTGAGATCTACTGGGGGGCTCCTGGGTGGGGGTTGTGTACTTTGTGAGAGCACTCCATCCCGTGGCCCAGCGGCTGGAGGGTCACCAAACTCTGGGAGTGTGGGAGGGTAGGGGCCAGAGTCCCAGCCCTGGCTCATCCTTGTGGCCCATGTGTCCACAGAGGGAAGGAGAGCTGTCTTCACAGCACATGGGCTCAGTCCCTAGGGCTCGTTTCCCCCAGCGGGACACAGAGTGACATGGGTCACTTAGAGAACTGGCAGCAGGGAGGACACTCACTTATGGTAGGAATGCAAATGCCCTCTGTTCTCTGTTGGTGACACTTCTCGTTTCCCAGGCGGCATCTGTGGTTTGGCTGTCCCCATGTCACCCCCAGACACGGGACAGTGTATGCAGAGGGAAATGTCTAGTCCCAGCTTCCCACCAAGCTCATAAGGCAGCAGCTACAGCCACAGCGCCCGAGGCTGGGAAGGCAGAGCTCGTTACTGTCACTACACTAATGAGCATTTCCGCTCACTGGGCCTGCAGGTATGGGGAGGGGCTGTCGGCCGAGACCGAAGTGGGAAAAGCACCCATGGGATCCGGCTGGATCACTTGTTGGCAGGGCTGGTGCAGTCCCCAGGGCCTTGGGGTCTGCTGATCAAGGTGAAGGTTGGACCTTCCTGTGCCACTCTGGGACAGGAAGGACTGGGGCTCAAACCTTAGCTCAGTCCCTTCCTAGTTCTTAAATATTTGGCAAGCTAATCAACCTCTTTGCCTCGGTTTCCTCATCTGTGAAGCAGGAATAATAATGGCATCTGCCTCAAAGGGGCAGCTCTAAGGGTGAAACGAATTGGCTTGTGTGAAGCACTTAGTGCTCAATAAACGTAATCCGCCCTTTCCCCGTGCTCTGTGGTGCCCTCCACTCCCGATCGCCCGCCTGCTCTTCACCTGCCTCACAGGTGACCATTTCCCATCGCCAGCGCCGGCTGACTGGCCTAAGATGCCTCTCCTTCTTCTTGTGCCTCTCGATGCTTCCACAGCTGAATTTGCAGCCCGTATCGCACGAGCTACACAGAACGTCTGCTCTGGGTCCAGGTGCAAAACAAGAAGGAGGAAAGCCAACCTCCTGTCCAGGCTCGGCGACCACAGAAACACCAGTGAGATGAGTCTGGTGTCCTGCTCAGTGGTCCGCGTGCCCAAACAGCCTTCCTGACCCTGGGCTCTTACCTGGTAGGTCTGGGAGCAGGGGCGACATACACAATATTTAACAATGCGGTGGGTTCCTGAGGAATCAAAACGCACCCTGGCTACAGTGCTGGAGCACAGGGCGCTTGTGTTTTGACAATTGATGTTGCTGCACAGATGTGTTTCTGGGTCTTGAGTGGCAGGCTCTGTATCATCTGGTACCCAGCCCAGAACTCTTGCCCAGAGATGCTCACGAGGACGAGAAGCAGCCACGGTCATTATTACAGCGAGTATCATTCTTGCCAGCCATGGACATTGAAGTGCGAAAACAGAAACTTGGCTTTCCTTGGGCACAGCAGCTCGCCCCAGTGTCTTCTTTGCGACGTCTAACTTCCATTAAGCTGTAATTATTCTGACAAGCCCGTCACCCCTTCAGACACTGTCCAGTAGCTCCACGGTGACAACCTCATTTTAGAAACGAAGGCTCTGTGAACTAAACTGCAGGTTTTGGCACTGCAGTCTGGGCCCGCCCTGCTTGGGTCCGTGGGGGCCACAGGGCAGATTCCCCACTGTTTGGCTGTCGCCGCCTCGTTTCCTGTGACCGTACCAAGGATCGGCAGCTCACAGCCGGTGCTGGGTCAGTTCTGTAGAAGCTGCTTCAGTATCTGAACATGCTGTCACGGCTGGAGCATTTGTGCCTTTCTTGACACAGTTCTTAGAACCTTTAGGGAGCCCCATTTCCCACCCCTGTTTCTAGGGGGGAGGTGGGATGGCTGAGGAAATGGTGAGGAAGACTGAGAAACACTACCGGGGACCTTTAGTGTCTTCATTGGTTGGTTCCGTTGGTTTTGGTCAAAGACAACTGGGGCAATTTAGGCTGGGTGGCTCCATTCGGTGCCTGTGGAAACCTCCCCCCTCCCCCCTGGACTGTAAGGATGGAAGCGAAACTCCTACCTTCATGATGAAGCCTGAAGGCAAAACAAAACAAAACAAAACACCCAAAAAACTGCTTCAAGGCCGTAACCATGGAAACCTCCCATTGTTGTGGATGGCCAGCCATCAGAACAAAGCCCCTAGGAGGGGTGATGTAGAGCCTGCCTGTCCCCCTCCCACCTTACTGTCTCACCACAGTGCCCCGGTCAGAGCTTGTATATCCAAGAGGAGCTGCCCTTCTCTGGGACGGCCCTGCTCTGGCTGGATGCCAAGGGGAAGAGCCCTGGAGGGGGAAAGCAAAAGACGGGATGAAGATGGGAAAGACGTGACCCCTGGCAGCACCGGTGAGAGACAGGAGGGAGGCGCAGGCGGTTGGCATCATTGGGCTGCTATAAAGGGCATCCATGAGGCGGCACTCATAGCTGAGTCTCATCTGACCGGCCTCATTCATTCCTGCTCCTGATCCATCCATTCTGGGTGGGGCGCCTTCATTAGGCATGAAGATCTATCAAGCAGCAACCCTTAGAGCTGCTGGTCTCTTTGCCATCTGGACAGATGGTTCCCCACCCTGTGACAACAGCAGCAGGAATGATTTACGAGGTCCCACAGCTCCGCCCCATGGGCCTCGTGAGACCTGACTGGCTTTTGTCCTCCCCTAGACAGAGCGAGATTTTGCCTGTGTTGGCGCACACAGAACTGGGGTTCACACTGAGGTTTGCCTGACTAGGAAGGTGATGCCCAGACCCGCGGCAGCCAGGCCTGTGCTTAGTTAGGGTCAGTGTTCAGTGTACAGTGACCCAACCACAAGAATGAATAGAAAAAGCCCTGGCGTCGGGGGATAAGAAGACCGGGATATAATTTCTGCTGGTCAGCGATGTGCCTTCGGGTCACTTTTGGCCTTGGTTTTGTGACCTATACAATGAGGATAGTGATTTCTGCATCTGCCCAACTCATGATTTTTTTGGAGGTTCTTGTGACATTACAGATGCAAAATGACTTCATTAATTATGCAGCCCTAGACAGGCACTAAGGATTTAATCCAACATTTATTGAGCAACTGCTGTGTGCTACGCACCATTCCTGGCGCTGTGCTGGACACGGATGGATCAGACACAGTCCCTGCCCTTGGTGAGCTTCCAGTCTAAGGACGGTCATAGGACAAGTGCACAGTGACTATAATACAAGGCAGAGTATGAGAAGGGCCGTGAGGAAGGTACAAATAAAGTGCGACGGTGGCCCCGCGGAAGGGGAGACCCCAGTGGTTGGTAAATCAGGGAGAACTGCGTGGGAGATGTGGTTTCTGCATGGGCCTTGAGGGAAACAGAAGAGAGCCTTCCAGGTGGTAAGAACATTCCAGAAGATGAGAACAGCAAGACCAAAGGCACAGAGACAGGAGAATCAGGCACCCCTTCCAGAAATGACAGCAGGTGCGGGGTGCAAAGGGAGAACGGGGCCTTACTGGGCAGTCTGTAATGTCGCGATGAAGACTTGTACGTTGTTTTGTGGGGACAGGGGGACGTGTAAAAGTCTGTGAACGGTGGGAGATGAAAATCGCTATTCGCGTTCAGGAGGGACTGGGGAGGGCACCCAGGAGAGGAGACCGCTGCTGAAATTGCCCAGGCGGCACGGAGGCCAGGCCAGTGCTGGGGGGAAGGAGCGGCAAGGGAATTCATGGAGGAATCGAGGATGCTGTAGGGCCTCAGAACTGGGCGGCTGAGCGGGTCACAGGTCCTCTAACAGCAAAGGAGGGTCATGGAGGAAGGGGGGGAGAGACTGTCCACCTGGTTCCACAGTATGGGGCTCATGGCACTGCCAGAGTAGGTGGGATGAACGCCCTACAGGGCTGCGCAGCCCAAGCCTGAGACCTGGGAGAGGGGCTGGCTGCAGGGGGTGGGGACCCAAAGGAGGGTGCAAGGATGCTCAGGGACAGTGGCTGTGTTGTGGGCAAGGAGGAGAGCGGGAAATCATGGTCAGATCTACCTTGGCTCCTTTTTTAGGTTAAGGTAAGGGCATCCATAAATAAATCATAAATACATAAATAAATAAATACATAAATAAGTGGCAAAGCAGCATTGGGAAGGGAGGAGAAAAACCGCACAGATGTGGCATCCTGTAAATCAAGGGGAGAAGGAGTGTCCAGGAGGGGTCACTGTAGAGCCAAGTGATGCGGAACGTTTGGTGATGAGAAAGGGCCTTTGGACGTGGCATCATGGAGGGTGCCAGGTGTCAGGAGGCAGTGGAAGCCTGGAGACCCCAGGGAAGGGGCCGCGGGGGCCAGGATGGGTAGAAGGAGCGTGTTTTAGTGGACAGAGAGGATGGAGGCCGCGGTGGAGTGGCTGAGGGGGTCAGGGAACGTGTCACTGCTGTGAGGGTGGATGTTGCTTCCTCAGAAATGGGAGGAAGTAGATGAAGGTGGGGTAGATCAAGAGATTCCGAGGAAAGACCGCATTTCAGGGAGCTCCATTTCTTCAGCAAAGGAAGGCGCAGACGGGGGTGGGGGGGGGTGATCATTTGAGGAGAATGGAGAAGGTCTGAGGGGCTGCAGGGTGCGTGATATCAGGGCAACTGCGGGTTGACTGAGGGTCCTCAGGAGGTGACCAAAAGGGCCTCAGGTGGCTGTGTCCACTGTCATCACAAGAGAGCAGATCAGGGTATGAGGTACAGGCCAGGACTTCCTGGCCCCCCACCTCTCTCAGGTTAGCTCTAAAGAGGCAGAGGAGGGCCACCTCCTGAGTGTGTGCGCCCACATGCAGAAGATCAAGGAGGGAGGGGAAGCCAAGGCCCCTGGAGCTCCCACCATCCCACGGCCAAAGCCTTGTGGCTATGCCGTACCCGTGAGTGGGGGATGGTGACGTGTGGGTCATCCAGGGTTCCCGGCCTTTCTCTAGAGGGAACCCGGGGGCAGGTAGTAAGGGCTTTTCCATTTCAGCTCTTACCAGTGTCAGTGTAAGGAACCAGGGTGGGACAGAAAGAAAACCATGCTTTCCAAAGTGCTCAGGCCCTTAAACTCCCCAGGGAGAGGTGCTGGCAGGTAGATGGAGCTCAGAGCCAATTCCTGGACCTGACATCAGGGCTCACCATTAGAATGCTCTAGATTCTAAGGCCTTGACTCATCCACGGAGGCCCTGCTGGTAATCCTGCCCGTTGCCCACGGCTCCGCAAGCTTCAGAAATTAAATGTCTCCCAGGGCCTCTGAGATCCTCAAGATGAAAGGCCCTGGAGGAGTGTAAAATATGATACTAATTATCTCCACTTCTTGTGACAAGTCCAAACCACTCAGTTCCTATAGAGGCTATTAGGGCTGGCGCTTTCTTAAATATTCATTTTATAACACAAATCCCAAATCTCAGACTTCGAGCATCCACAAAACAACGAGAGAAGAAACAGAGATGCAGAATCATAGTCATGGTTGGAGCTGGAGCGACCGCATGTGACGTTAAGGGTTCTGAGTATCCTCTACTGGCTTCCTGTCAGCCATTAATTAGGAGCAAGTGTCCTGTGCCAAATTGCCATTGATTAATTATTGTCCGGTCTCACACGCTGGGGAACAGATCTTGATTATTTTCCTTAATTCCCTTCACCTTCAAGATAATGGTTTTTTACTTATCCTTCAAATACATTTTAAAACACCATTATTTATCAAGCAAGATAATACATCTAACAAATCAAGCTGGCTAATGCTTATCTATTCGTGCCTTGTGATTCCAGCCCCTAAGTTATTGGCATCGAGCCCAGGTTTCCCCTGGGGAGATTATGTCCAGTATTTGGATACTGCATTTGGCTTTGGGTTTAAAGAAAGTCTTAACTATTTATCTTAATAAAGGGAAAATAGAGTTTGCAAAATTCTACGATCATTGCCTCCAGCGGGGAAGAGAGTGGAGGTGGACCCTGGAACCTCTCCCCGCAGAGTTGCAAACCTCAGTTTTGGAGCTCGGTGCTGGCTAGTGTGACCATCAGGACAGGGAAGGGACCAGAAGTGGCACTGATGCAGCAGTCCGGCTGCAGAGGCCCCGTGGTGTGCACAATGCAGAAAGCAGGCAGAGAGAGCACTTGCAGACAAATGGAGCTAAAGGCTTCGCATTCTTTTAGGTCTGGCACTCTGGGGCTCTGGAGGCACCCGGAAAGGCAATCATATGTATTTTTAAAAGGATGACATTTATCTTTGCAGTGCCCTTTCAAGCTCTCGCTGTGGCTCCCCTGGTTGGCGGAAGGGGACAGTACGATCCCTCATGTCACATTGTAACAGGGCAGGAAGGAAGGCCAGCTCTGAGGAAGACATCCCAGGTTCCTTTCCTCTATGGTGGACTCGTGTTGTTTTAGAGAACATCCATTACCACCGTGTTTTGGACCCTCTTCTGTGACACTGTCTGCAACACAGCGACTCTTTAGTGTCATCTGCCTGCGCCATCCCAGGTTCCTGGTGGTTCCTGCCAAGCCAGAGTATGAGCTTCCCGTTGTGTCTTCTGTGGCTTCTCTCCACAGCTGTGGAGGCCTGTCCGGAACAGGTGCATCAACCGTGGTTCATCCCTTGAGCATTTAAACCACGTTCGTGGGAAGGCCTTTAAACTCAGTGTGGCCTCTGCTTCTCGGTATCCTTGTGCCCCTTTGCCCAGCTGAATGCTCCAACCGCCCTCTCCTCTGTGAACAGCACCATTTTGGACTTGGGTCAAAGCGTCTCCTCTGGGCCTCGACTCACCCAGAATCCACGTTTCTCAGAGGCTCGAGGCAGCTGCCAACAGGTGGCTCCCCGTTCATCCATGAGCCCAAAGATTTCTCCAGTCCGGGAGGCAGTTTGTTATCCAAAGTCATGGGACTGGTTCTTTTCACGTTGCATCCTTCTGCCCCCAAAGATGGACCGAGTCTCAGTTCTGGTGGATTGCCCACACCTTCTTCTTGTGGCTTGTCTGCCTAATGCTAGATGAACACCACACAGTTATAAATACTCAGGTCAATATATATATGCAGATATAGATATATATATTCTGGTCACTGTTTTACACTTTAACAAAGAAAACCACTAGCCTGCTTGTTCTATAGTTTGTGCCACCCCGACTCCCATCTGCCTGTGGAATAGCTGGCAGGAAATGTGAGCCACCGAGTACCGCAGGGGCCCACTTACGTCGCCCCGTCACACTGGCCCACAGTCAGTTTCAAAGCCCCCTGCTCGTGCAGGCTCTTGAGGGCCTTGAACTCCAAGGGCATGGTGTGAGGGCTGGCCTGGGAGGTGTAGCCATACTTGAGGCTGTCGTAGTAGTGGTATTTGACAGGGTTCTGGTTCTGATCTAGCGGAAAGGGCCAGAAGCCATAGAGGTAGATCTGGTTGCAGAAACGCGTGGCCAGTGTGTACATCAAGAGGCCCGTGGTGGGTCTTTTGATGTGGACTTTGTTGGTCAGCCAGTACCTGAAAACAGAAAAAGGTGACAAAAGAAACAAAAAGGAAACATGAGTTTATGAATTATCCTTTCCAGGAAGAGGGAACTATCTTCCTGCCACTCCAGGAGCTGTAGAGACCCGTTGAGCGACTGTTTCCCAGCTCCCTTTGCAGAGGAATGACAACTACCGCTTCCTAAGCGATGGAGCTGCACCCCTGTGCTCTCACATACGTGATTTAATGGAAACAAGACAATCCTCTTGATAGATACAAATGCAGAAATGAGGCTCAGAGATGAAAAGTGGCTTGCCCAAGGCCACCTAGGTGACCCCCAGCTGGCAATGTATAGAACTAGGCCTCCCCTCCAGGCTTTCTGATCCCCTTTCATTAGGAGGCCCAAACCGCCGTGGGGCAGCGGGGAGTGTGGCGGGCCTCATTTTCCTGTACGGGACTATTCTGTGCCATCACCTGCCAATATGGAGGGAGCACTGTCCGGGATGGTGGGGGCAGGATGCTTGGTGCGGATGTTGGGGCTTGCTTAGAAAAGGAGCCCTTAGACCACCTCAGGACTCTACACTCAGTGAGGCCAAGCTGAGCTGGGGGGCGGGGGGCCTGGGAGGGGCAAAGGCAGGGTGAATGCAAGGAGGAGGAAGAGCCCAGAAGAACAGCAGCTGCCACACATCCTAGCCAAGTGCTCATCCCCCTTGGTGTAACCACCTCCAGTAACGGGAGCTCAGCCTTTCCTGAATGGTTCCATTGCATGTTCAGCTCTCCAGGTGTAGCCTGAACATGGATTTTTAAAACACCCCCCAATAATTCAAATATTCAGCCAAGGCCATGAGCCCTTGCTCTAACTGGTAGGTCGTTGTGCCAAAAGAACCCAAGAATGACTCATATGTAGACAAAAAGAGGGGGAAATGGTAAGCACATGGAATAATCATGGAGTTTTAAGAATGACTGGGGCTGGAGAGGCCCTCTAGCCCAGTGGCCTGGCAGGGGATATAACTGAGTGAGCTGGGAGCTGGGACACATGTAAGGAAAACTGCCACATAGCCTCAGGGTTGCTAAGACAGTACGGAATGGTGGGGACTGGGGCATCTAAAGGGGAAGCCAGTTTTATTGTTGTCCAGTGTGGTGATGCCAGATTTTCTGCTTTTCATCAAGAGCATCAAAGATCTGGATTTTTAAATGTAAATTCTCCAAATTTTTAAATATTGGCAACCAATTTTTAAAAATTCTACAAACACCGTGTGCGGCGCTATTGGGTGGGTCAAACAGACCAGGTCTGTGAGTCACCTATGGGTCTCCTGGATTGCCTTTGTCCTCTTTAGATAACAGAAGAAAACCCATGAGTCCAGGGCGACTTGCCTGAGAAGACTGACTTCTCATGCAGCTGGTTAGATAGAGCCCAGGTGACATGCAGCTTCTCTGTGCCATTTCTTGGATCTTTTTTACCCTGTGGTGATTCTGGGAGAGTGGGGGCTGGGAGGGAGCTGGCTGCAGCTGCTATTGACACCGTCTGGGGACATGCAACCCACTAGCAGCGTCCCCGCGTGACCACATCTCACTGACTGCTCAGTCCCTGACGGATCTGAGCCCTAACACCAGCCGCATGTCCTATTGGGGATTTGTGTTTGTTTGTTTTCTGATGCTAAGGACTTAGCTGGGGAAGGCTTTCTGAAATAAAGTTCTTTGCCGGCTATCGCTGCTATGCCCAGAGATGGGGAGGGAAGAATTGAATCCGGGGTGAAACATCCCAGGAGCTCATTGGTGGGTCTGAGGTTCCACAGACATGTGATGTACCCTCCCCGTAGACGTGCCTTTCCCTCGCGTGTCCCCTCAGTGAACTCTCTCTTTTTTTCCCTCAGAACTAAGCACATACAGCACATCTTCCTGGAAATGTTCCCTTTGCTCTCCCCTCCTCTCTCCAGCTCACACTGACTTAATCACTTCCACATTATTATCAAGGGCTTTGTTTCTACTTCTCCCAAATGTGCTTATCAGCCGGGGCTGACAATCCATTACTGTGGGGGTTGGTCTCCCACGCAGAACGGTGCTGTGATCTCCTCCAGAGCAGGGGGTTCAAAGGCATCTGGCTCCGTACCTGCTGCGGCCCAGGCTCTATGGCAGAGACGGTAGTTCTCGTACCCCTTGTGCTCTCCTGTCCCTCTAGACTCCCCTGTCATGGGCTGGGGTCATGTGACCAGTTCTGGCCAATAGGCTTTGACTACAAATGTGGATCCGACTGGGATGATGTAGCTCAAGGGCAGGTCCTCCCTTTCTCATCTTCCCCTAACGAGGAGAACTTCAAAGCCTCCTGTAAAGATGGTGTTAGTTTAATGTGGACGAATCCTGGATCCCTGAGAGAAATCCCCTGCAACCATATGGTACTTTGCAAGAACAAGAAAGGAACTTTTGCTGTGTGCTAAACTACAAGAATTCCACGGTTTCTTATTGCAGCAAAGCCTCAACATGATTATCCTGACTTCTCTTGCACTCGGCAAATGTTTGACCCCAATATAACTGAAAAATGGGGAGAAGTAGAAAAGGAGAAAGGAGGACGTGCACGCAGCTTTGTAACGATGGCCAGCTGGGACAGGAATAGAAACGCCAAGCCTCTCAGATCTGGGCCACGCTTTTCACCCGGAATCACTCCCTGGGAAAGGTGTTAACAGCAAACGAGTCTCGGGGATGAACTGAGAACTCAGCAGCGTGGAGGGACCCACTCATTTCCTGCCCTGCGTCCACGGGTAAACAAGAACTCCCGAGAGATCCCTGACAGGGACGCGGGGCACTGTTTAATGAGCAGCTGGGAAGAGAGGCTGGCTGAGTTCAGCAGGAACAGAACACTCCTGATTTCCTCCCTATCTTCTCCGTTGCTGTGGCCAATTTAGCAACTGTGCGCATGGCCACCTTGTAGCTGTTTCTTTCCTTAGCATAACAGCTTGGTGTTAAAACACTGACTAAATTAATTTTGCCCTCCCAAATGAAGTTAGCTGGGTGCATCTGGGACATCATATTAACAGTACACCTTTAATGGCTCAGTCTGAGATTTTAATTAGCATGCAAAGTAATCTCCAAGAAGGCAGTAATCATTTTTCAAATTGGCTACCCCGATTGCCAAAACTATTAAGCACTGTATTTTATGAGCATGGACAGCCGTAAATGAGGATTGGCAGAATCATCTCCAAAGCACATCCGTCCTGCCTGGGCGCCGGGGCTTGGTACGTGGCGAGAACAGTGGCTACCAGTGTTGGAAAAAGAGACCATAAGGGCTTTCTCTAAGAAGCTAACAGCACTTTGTGGGATACAGCTCATTTCATTCTTTAGGGTCAGGAATGCCTTGCAGGTGGCTGCCAAGGGACACTTGGCGATGTTTTGTGCGAAATCAGCAGCAAAGCCAGGAACAGAACTCTCTGACTCTTGGTCCCCCACTGCCCACATCGTCAGCCTTGGCCCTGATTTGGGGCCCCACAGCCTACCGCTGTCCTTTCCTTGGAAGCATTGTTTAAGACTCTACTCTCTTGGGGGCATGTCTGGACGGGGCTGCCCAGCTTTGCAGTAGTGGTGAGCTGGGCATGCTGTCTCCAAATCTGGGGCTGGGGTGTAGGGCTGGTCAAGCCTGGGGATGCTTGAAGCTAGTTCATGGTTCCTAGGCTTCCATGCTTACCCAGATAAGTCAGCTAACCCCCAGTCTGACCGTGCCACCAAACACCTTCCAGTGACTCCTGGAGTCTGCAGGATAACAGCCAGTAGCCTCAGCCAGGACTGTGAAGCCCTGGAGACCTGGGCCCAAAGTCCCTCCCACCACCTAGTGAGCACGGTCACATTGCCACAAGGTACTGCTTGCTTTCTTCCAGAACACCATCACCTTCCATGACTCCTGACTGGCAGCCCTTCCCTAGGGTCTCAGCTTCAATGACACTTCCTGCAGGAACTCTTCCCAGACCTCCCTGGAGGGCTTTGTGTTCCATATGCTGCTCTTTCCCTATTCCAGCACTTGCCACGCTACACACTGTAATCACTTGTTTACTTGTCTTTCTCCCCTTTTGCAATTTAAAATTCTGGGAGCAAGCGGGTTGGCTTCTCCAGGAACCCCAGCTCCTGGCATAGCACATGCACAAAGTGGGTGCAGCTCCACAGACCTTAATGAAGCAATGAATGAAAACGAGCAAGCAGAGGCCAGTGGCTCCCCTTGCGGGCACTGGCAGGGCAAGGGGAGGAGGTCACAGTGGTTTTGTGTGGGAGACCCACGCACACTGCACTGGCCTCCTCGGAACCCTTCTAGGCAGCCAGCAGGTCTGCACATGCGAAGGGCAGGCTCATAGCATCCTAGACAGCGTGTTGCCAAAAGAAAAAAGGAAAAACACGATGCCGGTTACTTGAGGGGTTCCTCCTGCTACAGGGGGGCCCCCAGAGAGTCAAGAGACTGCTGTTCTCGGACAGGCCCAGCCAGACCATTTCTTGGGGGGGGGGGGGTAAATCTTCTGGCTGCATTCTGGAATTTAGTGCCACTCCCAACTGAAAAATTATATTCAACCCCATCTGTAATTAAAGTACTCCAATTTCAAAGAATAATCAGATGTCATTTTCTACTGTATTGGCAAAGATAACAAATGTCGATAGTGCACCATGTTGGCGAGGTTATAGACAAGCGTTTTTAAGAATCATAGGTGTAACTTGGCAATAGCTATAAAAATGAATAATGCATATATCTGTCTTTCCTTTTAGCAATGGCACTCCTAAAAAACAAGCTGCACACAGATGTGTGTGCAGATATCAGTAAAAGATGGTCCCTGTAGTACCGGTTATATTAGCAAAAGATTAAAATACCTACTATGCACCCCCCCCCCCCCCCATGGCTTCTGCTCACATAAACTATGGCCCAGACTCGGTGGAAGGCCACAAAGCTGAGAAGGAAAACAAGGTGGCCCCTGTCAGTATGGAATAATTTCTAGACTTTAGCAAGATGTGCTTAAAACATGTTTCCTTATGTGTAAAAGGGGATTTTCTGGAAGGAGACACGGGAAGCCCGTGTAACCAGGCTGCCTCCGTGGAGGAGGATTTTCCCTTTAAATCCTCTTATACCATTTGAATTTTTCTTTTTACTTTGTGCATTGCTATTTAAAAAAATAGAGACAACCCATTAAAAATGACCAAACGCCAATACCCATCTGCGCCTCAGTACCACAGACCTCCCTCCTGTTCTTGGTGGAACATCCCCGTGGAACACAGTTCCACGCTCCACATCCACTGGAGGAGACTAGGGCCCTGCTCCTGCCCTGGCCCAAGGGCCATGCTCTCTGTGCTGCAATGGGCCTGTCTGGGCGGAGACACCTCTGACCCTCACTGGTCTCCCCGCAGTCTCTGCCGCACTTAGTCCCTCCCTGCCGGGCCTGCTCTCTGGTCCCCAGTTCCTGCTCCCCACCGACTGACAGGCTCCTCCAGCCCTGGCAGGGAGGCCCGCTGGATGAGTGCTATCCCGGGCCTCGGCTCAGCTCTCCTGGTGCCTAAGTTAAGCACCAGTTCACAGGTCTGCTCCACCCCCGGCCTGCAGGCTGGGCGGGTGAATGGGCCTGCTTTCCTGCCCTCTTTGTGGGCCGCAGCCACCCTGTCGTTGTCATTGAATTAGAGCCGTTCACTACCAGCTGCTGCCTGGTTTCCCACTCCCCGGGGCCACACTCAGTTGCCCGCTGTGCTCCCCTCAGTTGCTGACCTCCCCTGTCCACAGCCAGCCAGGCTCTGTGCCAGTCTGCAGGCCGGCAGAGCTGGCAGTCCCTTGGGAGAGCTGCTCAGGCTGGGGCAGGGACTGGTAAGAGCTGAAGAGCAAGCCTTCCGCTCAGGGTCTCTGGACCACGCTGCCCACTCCTTGCAATGCCCGGGTCCAAGAACTGTCTCAGATGAGCAAGAATCTTGAAGACACATGGTGCTCAGAGACTCTCCTAGCACAGGGGCACTGAAGTGAAGACTCTGAGTGGTTGCTTCCGTTCCTGCCTCCTTATGTCTAATTCTCAGCACTGCTCCCCAGCAGGCGCTACCGGTTGGTCAAAATCGCCATGGCAGATGAAACCTGCTAGCCAGCCCCCTCCTTTCTCAGAAGGGGGGCTCAGAAAGGACAGGGGACAGGCAGAGGTCCTGTAGCTAGCGAGGCGTGGAGCTGAGATGGACATGAACCTGGGAAAGGAATGTCGGCCCCCAGGCACCCCCCCGCACACACAGTGACAGCCTCCGTCCCCAGGGGGTGCCGCTCACCCGCGGACGGCATGCAGCAGACGCAGAGAGGGGTACGCGGTGCGCACGTTGACATGGTGCTTCAGGATGAGCTCGTTGACCCACTCCACGCGCTCCTTGCCGCCCCTGGCCATGAAGGCGGGGATCCAAAGGATGCTGCCGTTGAGGCTGTGCAGCCTCTGGAGCAGCTTCTCACGCCACGTGGCGTTGACCAGGTCCTCAAAGGCACGCTGGATGACGGAAGGGTTCATGGTCACCAGGTCCGTCTTGAGCCCCACATCCCGGGCATACTCCTGCACGGGGGCCAGGTTGCACCTGCCGGAGAGAAAAAGCAACATGGTTCTTTTAGAAAAGCTGAGAAACCTCTGCTTATATGTATTAAGTTTTATCCACCCTTGGTTTGCTAGAACAAAGACCCATGGCATCCTTCTGCACTCCTGCCATTGTCCCTCTTCCTGCCACACGAATTTACTAGGCTCTTAGTGTACACACGAACTTCACTGCCCCCAGAGGATGTCAGACACCTGCCTCCTGCAGTTTAGTATCCAGTAGAGGAAGAACGAAGCAAGTAACCATGCCTCAGCCCACAAGATGATCATGTCATTGGCAGGTGTGACCCAGCCACATTGATGCCAGAGGGAGGGCTCTGAAGGGACACACCTAGGTTCAGAATTCAGCTCTGCTACTTTCTGTGTGTGTAATTCTGGGCAACCTGCTCAGCCTCTCTGTGCTTCCTTAGAGCTCCCTCATGGCTAAGGAATATCCACAACAGTTTCTTGAGCTATGATGGAGATCACAGCAGCACCCCTCCCAGGACTTAAAGGAGTCACCACAGTAAGAACTCATTAACTGTCGCTACTGTCATTATAATTGTGGGGAGGAGGAGCATCAGATGGGCTTCCTGGAGGTGGTGGCCATTGAGGGAAGTCTAGAAGGATAAATGAGCAGCAGTCCAGTAGTGGGAAAGGCACATTAGGACAGTGTTTCTCCACCTTGCCAGATCAGAAGAATCACCCCAGTCCCTTGTTAAAAATACAGATTCCCCAGGTCCATCACCTGGAGATCCAGATTCAACAGGTGAGCCTAGGAAATGATATTTATTTTCAAAAGCTCTTTAGGTTAGTCTTACACCCAGGCAAACCCTATAGTACAAACCCTATAGTATATGGCATTTTAGGTGCAAGAAATGTGTCCCAAGGCACAGAGGTGGAAGACAGTGTGGGTATTTAGGGAAGGCAAGTAATTTGGTTTGACTGAAGCATATTGCATGGAGGAAATGGGGCAGGAGAGGCAAAAAGGGTGAGATATCACAGGGCCTGTATATCGGTGACTTGGTTCTGTGGGCAATAGGGAGCCACTGAAGGCTCTTGAGCAAGAGAGTGACACAGACAGATTTGCATTCTATGCAACAGACAAAAATAAGATGAAGTTGTAGTATTTATCGGAGGGGATGGAACTGGGTATTAGAAGGCAAGTCTGCAGTGAGAGAGGCAGTTCATGCCCAAGGCCTGACACTGGCCTGAACTAGCCATGTGACCTCTGACTTTCTGTACCTCAGTTTCCTCATTGCAAAAGCCAGGACAAAAATAAAACATTCCTGACCGGGTTGTTGTGAGAACTAAATAAGTTAATAGATGTCCTGTAGAAGGGCATTTGTTTATAGGATTCTCCCTGTGAAAGGTGTGTGTGTATGTGTGTGTGTGCGCGCGCGTGCGTGCGTGTGAGCTTTAATTCCCAAACATCTGACAACTGATTGCAAAGAGATGACCCTAAGTCAGGCAGTCTCCTAAACCTGGCATTCCAGGCTCATGGGGACCCTGTGGGGACCAGCCCTCCTGGCAGCACCTCTGCGTGGTCAGGCCATGACCTCCACGATCCATGAATCGGCCTTTCCTCATGCTGGTTTCTCCCCCTCAACCTTTCATCCTCATTGCCCACCCACCCCACCGTCACCCCTTCTCTAGCTCCCAGTCCACAAACCTGCCACTTTTTCTCTCCCTTTTCTCCTTCCTCCTTCAATCTTTATACTGGAGGGCCTTGAGAAGTGGGGGACGGGCCATTATAAAGGCCAGGAACAGGCAGAACCTGGCAGAGGTAAGAAACTGGAACGGGTTTGGCTGCCAGGCTGCGGTGGCTTTTCCATCCCAGTGGAGGCAGAAGTAAACACACGGCCCAGTCCCACGTTCTGAGGTTCGGGGAGCTCCAAGATAAGACCGCTTCCCAAAGCCCCAGGACAAGGCTCTCTTTGCAGAGGGACAGTCCCAGCAGAAACACGAGACATGGTATCCAGTTCTGCCAGGGCTGGGGCCCTGCTGAGGATGAAACTCGAGGCCCTGTGTGCCCTACTTTTGACCAGGGGACAGCAAGACCTTGTTTCCGAGTCTGTCTGGATTGGGGGTCAGGTGTCAGGGCCCTGAGTAGCTATTTCCAGGTGTGTCCCAGGTGGCTGAAAAGTGAGAGGTGATATTTCAGTGAGCATAATGGTCTAGTACAAAACCCAAGTTTCTCTGTTGCCCTCTCACTTCCCAGATTTTGACTGCAGGATATAAAGTTACTAGTGGAGTATAACCTTCTCCAACACTTAAAAGAGTTTTGCAAACTTGGACCAACCAGGAGATTTTCTTACTAGTCTTTTGTAGCAGGCTCTGTCCAGGAGTCAGCAACCTTTTTCTGTAAAGGGTCAGATTATAAATATTTTAGGCTTTGCCGGCTATAGGCGCTCTCTGTTGCAACGGTTCAGCTCTTTTCAACGACACAAGACTGCATTGTAATGAGAAAGTAGCCATTGAGGATATGAGAATGAATGGGTGTGGCTGTGTGCCAGTAAAACTTTATTGATAAAAACGGGCTGTGGGCCATAGACTAGACCAGCAATTCCCAGGCTTACCTGCATAATAGAATTACCTGGCTCCCTGGGCCACATGCCTCTCCTCCCCGCCCCCCTCCCCCCAATTGATTTAATTGGTCTGAGGTGGGCATTGGGATTTTTTAAAGTTCCCAAAGTGATTTTCATGTGCAGTTAGGTTCAGACCAGAGATATCAAGATTTGTTTCTATTTTACATGCATTTCTTTCTTTCTTTTCACACTGTACAATCGTTATACAGCCTACAAGGTTGATACCAACCCAGCCAGGTGTCCCGTTTCAACCACTTGGGACAACTGGCGACAGTCAGATATGCCTCCTGCTCTTGACCCAGCGTTCCTGCTCCGGTTACCTTATGACAAAGCTGTGTGTGTCAATCTCCTGCCCACAGCCGCTGTTCAGCAAGACCCCCGAGTTGCCCACGATGGCACAGGTCCGGAAGTGCTTGTTCTTCAGCGGGGATGTTCTGGGGAGGAGCTCGTAGAGGTTCTGGGACACATTCATCGTGCTGTCTCGGTCGAAGATGTAGTGAATAATGTCTCCAGGCTTCAGGGTCCCCTTGAGGACAGAAATGTCCTTTTCAGCATCCAAGAACTTTAAGATTTGTTTCCTACAAAATCCAAACACACGTGGGATAAGTCTCCCTGGGGCAAGCTGCGCTTTGCCAACCCAGCTTCTCCTGTCCCGTGTCACCCTGCAGAGCTGCTGCAGCCCAGCACCCAGCTGGAGCTGAGAGTTCCAGGCAGGGGCTGTCAGGAATGGCCCAGAGACGATTGTGACTTCCTGTTGCCCTGGTTATGCCTACTTCCTCTGCAGGGTGCAAACCGCCTTGGGAAATGACTCTGTTGAGGGTGATGTGCATTCTGGTTTTCCCAGGACTGCCTGGTCTTAGCACTTCCCAGGAAATTCTCTGTCCTGGGAAAACCCGGCAGTGGTCACACTACCTTCCTTCAGTAGCATTTGGGGCCATCATCTGACAGTGAGTCCTGGATTAGGGACAGAAGCCAGGGTGACAGATGTCCCTCATTCCTCAGTGGCTCGTTTTCTTCCATGGAAGCCTTCTCTGGGCACAGGGGCCCCCCAGGAGGCAAATGCGGGTGTGGGCACTGTAAGGAGTGCCGATCGCCCTCCCTTGGAGAGGCTGCGTCTGCGAGCTGGTCTGTTCTGCGAGCTCGTCTGTTTTGTGGCTGCTTTGTGTTATTTCAAAGCAAAGGTGATCAGAAGACAGCTTTCTAGGCTCTTGGGTGACTTTGATTTAGGGGGAAGTTCTGTGATCACCTAGCGTAGCGTGTAGTCATAAAAAGGATGGGTGTCCTCTAGGAATCACCAGTTTTACTCAAACCACGCAGGCCTGGCCCCCAGGAATTTGAGGCTTTCCTTAAGAACTTTCTAAATCACCCCAAATATCCTAGAAGTGACTCAAGTCATAGAGAGAAAGAACTCTGGTACCCAGATCAGCTGGAATGAATTTCGTTTCCTGCAGCGAGCTCCCATCTAGAACAGATACAGTGACGCCTGTTCAGATACAAAGTCTGCTTTTCCTCAGAGCCGCAGAGGGACAGAATCTTCACACACTTTGCAAATGGGAGACTTTGCAAGCTGGTCGCCCCGTTGTACAGATGGCTACGCGGCTGCCTGAGCGCCTGTGGGATCTGAGATGTTCCCAGTAGGAAGGACACTCAGTCCCTTGGGGGACTAGAAAGAATTCAAAGGTTCCAGGCTGATACCTGAGAAACCCTGATTCTGAGCCTGGCCCAGGTCTTAGCACACTTTCTAGTGCCCCACAGGTGACTTGAATGGGCGCCCAGGTTTGGGCACCTCTGCTATAGCCAAGGGGCAGCTAGATTGCTTGGCAGAGGGCACCACGCTCTTTATCCGGGCATCTTTCCTTGTCAACGACCTGGATCTCTTGCTATCACCCGGGGGAAGCCCTCTTGCTGAGTAATTTGTATTTCTTGATAGAAAACAGAGGCACTATGTTAACTTACTGTGCTTTACTAAGTATTATACAACTTGACAAACTAAGAATAGTTTGGAAAATGCTAAAAACCTTTGTAGTGATTTATCCCCATGCATTTAAAAGCAAAGGGAGCCCCCACAAAGCCCACAAATAAGCACCTTTGTGAGTAGATTAATTTCTAACTAATTATAAGGAATTACTATCCATTATTAAACACCATTCCAAATAACTCGCTGAATCTTTTATTACAAATAATTTTGATGATTAATGGAAGTTGAAGGGAATTCTTTCTCCCCGCTGGGTGCAGGCACATTGTTCCTGCTGAGGTATATCCACACGAAGGCCAGAATGGTCTTCTCCAAAAGGGTGAGGATTCATTTCTCTACCCAAATAGCAGGAGAAAGGGCCAGTCACTCACAGGTAGTGTAGTGGGGTAAAGAGGCCCCCCCGCCCCCAAATATATGTCCACTCCTAACCCTTGGAACCTGTGATGTGGCTTTATTTGGAAAAAACATTCTTGCAGTTGTTATTAAAATTAAGGGTCTTGGGATGAGACCACCATGAATTACGTGGATGGGCCCTAAGTCCAATGACAAGCGTCCTTATAGGAGACAGGGGAGCAGAACGCAGACGCACAGAGGAGAAAACCATGTGACCACAGAGGCAGAGGTTGGAGTAATGCCGCCACAAGATGCAGACAGACTACAGCCACCTGAAGCCAAAAGGGGCAAGGAAGACTCCCCTAGAGCCTTCAGGATGCTGACCCCCCCGGAACTGAGAGAGAATAAATATCTGTTGTTTTAAGCCACCGAGTCGGCGGGGCTTGGTTACAGCAGTCCTGGGAAACTCAGAGGGGCTCTCACTGCCACCACGGTGCTGCCAATCCCAGGTCAGCAGCGCAGGCCTGCAGCCATTGGGGTGGCGTGACGAGGGGCCAGAGTCCATCCCGGGGCCTCGGAAGAGGTGCCCCGGGAGGGTGGCAGATGGTGGGGACAGGAGTCAGCTGCTTTCACATGGTCTCAGCTGCCAGGTCTCCGATCTCCCTCTCTATCCCCGACGCCCCCTCACGTCCCAAAACTGAGCCTTGGGAAGGAGGATGTGGGAGCATTTCTGCTTTCACAGCGTGTGTGCCTGGTGGGGGCGCCCCCTGCTCTGCGCGGTGACCTTGGGCAGCTATGGGCAAGGTTGGGCACTGGGCGCCTGCCCCTGTCCTCTGCTCCCTCCCCGTGCTTACGGCCTGGGGAGGTTGCTGCCATAGTCAAGGCTTTCCCCTTCTGGTCCTGGCTACGCCACCCACCTCCCACCCCATTCCCTACCCCCTGCTCTGCATCCCGGCGGCACTGAGCGCAGACACCAGACTTAGGACTGCGTACAAGTGATAGGCAGCGTGGCCTGCCTGGCAAACTCCTAATCATGCTTCAAAACCCACTGCCCCTTTCCCGGCCTGCCCTCTTGGTTCTCTTGCAAAATGAGGTGCTGTCTCCGCAGATGGGCTTTTTATCGCTACCTGTTTATAAGCTGCGGTGCTGCCTGTTGTGTGTATCACAACGTGCTGTCCTGTATCGTCTCCCCACTAATGCGCCTGGCTCCCGTCAGCACTCCGGGCCCCCAGGGTGGTGCCTGGGAAAGAATGGTTGGATTATCCTGACCAGTCTTTGCCGGGGCAGGGGCGGCTATGTCAAAGGCAGTAGCCAAAGCGCTGAGGCCGGAATTCCTAGGCTGCAGGTCCCCATTCCCAGCGCCCAACACCTGCAGAGCCCCGCCTTTGCCGTTGGGTGTCATGCCGGCTCCTGGGTCAGCCAGTGCAGTTCTGGCTTTTCGTTATCATGTTGTCGGGAAGGCAGCCTGCTCAAGCCGCAGGACTGAGTGTATATGTGTGTGGGGGCTCTCCAAAGACCCTCCAAGTGGGAGGACTGTCACCCAGAAAGGAGCTCAGGTGCCAGGCAGTCCTGAGCAAGAAATGGCTCCTTATCCAGGGAAGGACGGCTTCCTGGTCCCCTGGGAGAAGCCACCTGTGGCCACCCCCCCCAGGCTTTCGCTGCTGCGGACCCGAGCGCCCCACTCCTTCCAACCCCAGGACCTCAGCTCCTGCAGCCTCCCCGGCGGGGCAGCTGCCTGCGCGTCCTGGGCATGGGACCTGCCTGGGATTTTTATTTCCCATGGACCGTTTACAGATAAACCCAGCCTCGGTGGGAGGTAAACACTGCTCTCTGTCCTGACTTCGTGGGTGATAGAGAGCAGCAGTTCGTCCGCTTGTGCTGAAGAAGGCGAGGCCTGCCTCTCGTCCTAGAGGTAATTACCACTACCTGATCCTCAGAGAGAGCGTCTGGTTGTGCCTCCACTTGGCTGAGGCCGGCTGGATGTTGTGTTTAATGCTCTCATTACTTCTGTCAACAACAGCTGGTGATGAGGAGCCATTTATTACAACTTCAGCTCTGGATGGGGGAAAAAAGAAGAGGGAGAGGGTAAACATGATCTGTTAGCATGCCAGTGACAGGTCTAGCAGTCTTGTTTTTGCTGGGGCCTGAATGTAAACTTCTTCGGAAGAGCAAAATTGCAGCTATTACTTGAGAAGGAGAGGAAATCTATTTATCTTCTAGAATGCACAAACTGTCTCCCCACTGTGTAACCTACATACATTCTGGGAAGCAGGAAGGGGGTGATAAACTATCTCTCCTCCACTCCCCCCCGCCCCCAATGTTCCCTGCCAATGCAACCTCGCAGCCATGGTCGGAATAGTAACACTTCTCCAAGTTACTTGCATAAAACTCCAGATAGCAGTTGCATTAGCAGCCTGATGTCATGATGGTGAACAGACTGAGTAAGGAGAAAACACAAACTTGTATCCTCCCCTGACCCCACCCCTCCGTGCTTTATAACCAGCTGAGGTGCCACTTCAAACAGCCACCTCGTTCGAGTTCCTGATGCCGTGGCTTTCCCACTAGACAGTAAGCGGGGGAGCTCCGTCACATAGCAGGTGCTCAGTAAATGCGTTTGCTGGATTCCAATTTGAATGTTGTCCCGGGGGAGACTGGATGGATCAAGGAGCGGGTTGGCTCTCCACTCCTGGGGCAGGTCACAATGCTGGATGCACCTCATCTTTCCACCCAGCTCAGGAACCCTGGGCATTAAGGCCCCGCCTCAGCTCGGAGGCTCGAAATCTATGCTAGTATGTCTCTAAGAAACTAGGTTACAATTACATCTCCAAAGGCAGGAGCCAGCCTGCCTCTGCCAGCTGCACACAGAGGCGCACGGCTCACATCTGACGCTCCTTTGTCTGTGCGGACAGCAGGTTCCCCAGTTCCAGTGAGAACTGGTTGTGTGGTGCTTGCCTCTGGAGCTTTGAAGAATCCAAACCAAACACCTCTGTCCTTTGCATTTATCTTCGGACAGCTGATTTTAAAAAGATGAAAGCTTTTTGAGGAGATCTAAACCCAGTGCTCTATTTTGCTTTCTGTAGGTAGAGAAGAAATTCATTTGGGGCCCCACATCATGCATTTTCTCATAAGGCTGCGTTTCTGTGGTAATGCCACTTTTGTCGAAGGCCACACGTAGGAGCAGTGACCCTCGGGGACCACTGATTTAGCTGCCACATCTAAGACCCCACGCTTCACCACAGCTTATATCAGCAGGCAAATGTGATAGAAATGCTGTGATATTTGTGATGAGGAGATGTCTCCCTAAGTGGTTAGCTGATATTCTCATCAGAAACCCGTGGCGGGGCCTCTTATGGCTTAATTAGGATTCGGTCTTGGGTGGTGCTCCTCAGAAAGGAGCATATGGGGTGTCCCCGGTTGTGCAGAGGTACCCTAGCATGCACATTTGCAGAGGAGACTTAATCAGAAACCCGCAGACGGGGTTTCCAGGTGTCCGTGGGGCGCGGGTGAGGAAGGCAGGAAAAGGAGGGAAACGTCGCACACACAGCGGTCCAACTCCGTTTCTGCGTCTGCTTCCTAGCGAAAACTTGGGGATGGGACCCTGCCTAACCGCCCGTGGCTTTCCTGGACTGGAACCCCGGCTCAGTGGCTATCTCGCTGTAGTTCTTAGGAAAGTCACTGGGGTCTCTGCCTTCTTATCGGTAAAATCAAGGGATGGATTTAGATAAGCCGGGGGCGCCTCTGTTCACTGGCTGCTCATGCTCTGTGTTGCACAGATGCGGCTGCCTGTCTCACGCCAGGCTTACACTTCTCTGCCCACCTTCTGACGCCATGGGTGCATCCACGGTGAAGCATCAGCTGGCTGCCTTGAGCACATCAGGCTGGGCTAGGTCCTTATATTCAGAGGTTCTCGTCCTTGAACCACCCCTTGAAAAAGATGTATTATTGTTCTGACCGAATGAGGAAACTGAGGCTTAAAGGGGTGAAATAATTCATCCAAGGTCCCAGCTAACAAGTCCTGGGACTGAATCTAGGTCAGCCTGGCTCCCACAGAGCATGGGGGATCCTGCTTCAGGGGAGGGATCTTCCTTCTCAAAAAGAGGGCATCTTTCCACAGTGGAAGGGAGTCACATGGTGTATTAACATTTCACCAGGCATAGGATGAGCGTCTCTTGTGGCTCCCAGGTGGTTAAGAGGTCATTCCAAGATCTAGAAGCATGATATCAGGGACAGAGAGGACAGTTTCCTGAGTCAGTCCTCTAGGGTCAGGAATGGACATTGTGGACAGGTATCCTATGGTCAAGAGGCCTCTAAAAAATTGGAAGGGCAAATAACAGACCTTACTCTGAAAAACTGGACGGCTCATTCCCAGGCTGACCAAAATAGGATAATAGGAAAGTAAAGCAAGTTGCCCGTTTTGAGTAGTGATCTTTGTTTATGTCAAATAACTTGGCATTCTCTTCTTCCTTCCTCTGCTCCTTCAGCTTGAGCTTGTAAGACTCTAGGTCAGAGCGATGGGGCAGTTGTCACTGGGGAGAACGGGGCCGCAGAGGCGTGGTCCACGCATAGCCAGCGGCAAGCCTAGATCTGCTGGCTTGCAAAGCATTTGCTCGCTCCTCTTCGTCAGGCTGTCCCCTGGCCAAGGACTGTCAGGGGAGGAAACATTCTCAGGATTTAGAATGTGCATTCAATTATCAAGGTTAACATTGCTGAATTGACTCTCATGTTTTTAAGAGGTCTTGGCAAAGTTTCTGAATGCTTGATTTTCTATCTTAATGTCCCGGACAAGTGATCTACGATGAAACTGGGTGAACATCGTGATTCCGCTCAGAGTCTCCATTGCTCAGCCAAACTGCAAGTCACGAATATGCTCTTTGGTGCCCCAAGTGCTTCAAAGTGGGTGGACTCTCTTCCAGAAAGTGACTCTTAACCTCTGAGTTCTCCACCTCTGCAGCCTCTAGACCTTGGGCCATTTCATGGACTCTTTTCTGGACAGCTGCCCCCAGCCCCCCAAAGTGATTAGGGAAGTGCAAAGCCAAAGTGAAAGAGAACAGATCTCTTTGCTAAGGAAGAAGGGCACCATCCAGGAAAGAGGGGAAGCAGATTAATAGCTGCCTTACAGCAAAAACAAATGAACACAAAATCTAATTTACAAACCTATTAGATTTGCTATGTAAGCTGTTCACAGCCGATCTGATTGTACCTCTGCCTTCAGAATTCCTGCAAGACAAAGGAAATGCATTATTTATAAACCCAGTTCTTCCTTGCAAAGCCCTCTTCAATCATCAGGAGATCCCACAGCTGGCCTTGGGGAGCGAGAGAGGGTGGATGACGTCTCATTCCAGCCACTCCGAGATGGGCATCATCTTGGCTCAGCCACAAACCCAAGTATTTTACAGAGAAGTAGGCCTCCCAGATCCTCCCCAGCCTCCCACTTGAACATTATTTTAATTCACACCAAGGTCTCCACTGGAGACTTCCCTTTGAGTCTTGAGACAAAGTCCTTTGGGATTAATTTCCCCTGGTTAATCCCGTAGGATACCACTTCTTAGCATGACCCAGCCTCTGCTCCCTGCATCCTCTGGCTTTCACTCACATGTGTTCTTGTCCGTCACATTTTCTTCAAACTTGAGACACCAGGAGTTCAACAGAGGCAGCAAGATGACTCCATAATGCCTCCAACAAAGTGTGACATGATAACAGTTTGGGTTTTGGTAGCAAGGGAAGTAATATCAAGTGGTGTCGCTTTGTGAGGAGCAGGAGGTGGGTGACTCATGGGCCCCTTTGCTCGTTCCTCTGGAGGATAAGTCTGTGAAGTAAAAGCATTCTAAGGCCCTTTCCAGCGCCACCACCCCTTCCGTTCTGTCAGTCCCATTCTGGACCGGGGCTGTCGGGCCAGGAGGTCTCGCCCCGGGGCCAGGGGGTGGGTAAATCTATTGTAACCCGGCACCTTGCCCACTCTGTGCCCCCTGTACTGGTTTCAAGAAGTTGCATGTGACACTGACTATTTTAAGTTAAATCAGTTTCCCCTACTGATTATAGGATGTGTGGTTTGAGCAGATATTTCTTCTCAGTTTTCTAGTTTTATAAGTTCCACCTAGCCTTTCAGTCAAAGTGTTGGTGCACCCCAAAGGAACAGCTAAGATCACTGGGAAAGCTGTGTATTGTAAGGAATAAATGTGATTGGATGAGAGCTTGCTGGGGGAGGTTAGTACCTGTTTGCACACTGGCTTCAAGTCTGGATTTTTCTATTGGCTTTCTTTAGCCTTAGCATACTTGTAGGTGTAATGTGTGTGTGTGTGTAAACACATATACATGTCTTTTCCTGATAGACTTAAAGGTCTTTTTAAACTATTTGGCAACAGGCAATATTCTCCCATTTCACAGCCAGATGACCAGACAACAGAAAGGGTGCTATGACTTGTCCAGTGTCTCAGATTTCGTCACTCCCAGTCTAGTTATTAATTACACAGAGTATCATTGGTTCTTCACACTTTAAATCACTATCCGATGTTTCTTCTTTGTCTCTTCCATTTACCCTTGGGACAGCGGAGCTCTTGGCTTCGAACTTGGGTTTGGGAATAGCTGGCCAGCTCCGGCTCTGTAACGTAACCCACATGAGCCAGACTCCCGGGGCCTTCCTGGGCATGCTGTGGTCCACATGACCTTTGATGGCCCCTGTCCTGACCCCGGTGCTCAAAATCAGCACTCCTTGTGGGGGCGGGGGGACCTGCTGGGCCAGACATTAAGTCACGCACAGTAGTTAAAAGTGTGACAATAGCTCAAGACTAATGAAAGCTTGATGGAACAAAAGAGGCTGTCCAGAAAGGCTGCATATGAGAATGGATATATGATTTTTATAACTCGTTATCAGTGAGACATTCAGTAAATGGTCTGGAGTGTTTGGTTTACAATCTGGAGGTGTGTTTTGGGGGATCAGTTGAGTGTTATGCTACTCTAGACAGCAAAATAAATTTCAAGTGGATTTAAGTAATGTTTCCCAATTCAGTAATTTTCATAGCCCTGTCACCAGTTTGCTATATCTGTTAATCACCGACAATATTATGTACTTAAATTTTAAAATGGACTCATTTTTCAAAACTTAAACTAAGTGATGCCATCTGTGAAAATATGGGTTTGGTACCATAGTTATATGTACTCATTTGCAAAAAGACAAAATATATTTAACACAAAAATATTTGTGTCAATGGAGTACCCAAAACCATCTTACATTATTACCAAGAGTACTTATAAGCACCCTCTGGGGAAGACTGATTTAAACAATAAATTATAAATTAAAAAATCTGTAAATAAAATTATTAATGATATATAATATATACTGTATATTATATATAATATACATGTTAACTATTAATAATCTATATTAACAATATAAAATTTGTAAATAAAAATTTAATCAGAAAATTATGAATTAAAAAAATTTAAAGGAGGCAAACTATAAGAAATTGGTAAGAAGATGGAAAATTTATCAAATCTTTGATGAGATATGAAGAATATGTGAAGACTTTTTAAATTCAGAGTATGAGAAGAAATTGTAAGAGAAAATGTAGCCCAACTTGACTTTACAAAAATTTAAAACTCTGCTCCTACACAAAGCGAACCTCAGCAAACCCCGGTCAGTGTCTTCCGTGAACTCGGAGCCGGCTCCCGGCGAGGAGAGCGCTGCACGGACGCTCCTGTCCGGTTTAAGGGAACCAGGGCCAGCCAGTCCCCAACGATGGCCACGGCGGGCCTCACAGCGCACCTTTCTGAGGCAAGCCAACCCATGTGGAGCCCCTGCCCCTGCCATCTCCCTTACTGGGGTCTCACACCCTGCCCTCCTCGCCCCCGAGCCGGGGACTGGACGCCTCAGACAGCCCCCGTGCCTCAGAGCCCACTGACATTATTCAAACTGGCCCGTCCTAAGCCGCCTTATCCTGCCTCACCCTGGCTTCCGTGGAAACCACAGGAAAGGCTCTCCCCCCTCTGCCTCCTGAGCAACCTGGTGCTTCTCCAGGTGGCCCTGCGCGGTGTAGTGTGCGCCCTCCTCTTACGACCGAGGAGTACAACCTACTGTCCCTCCAATGGCAGCGGTGTCCTAATCTGTCGGCCTGGCCCTACCTAAATAATCAAGCCCATGTTAAAACGAGGGGTCTAGTTCATCTTCTTAGCCTTGCAGAGCACCATGCCCAACTGGGGCTCAGTCAATCCGGTCTAACTTCAGCATTACGTGGGGCTTTTCATTCCAAGTCTTGCCGGCAGTTTGCGTGCCACGTTCCCGTGTGTTATTTATACCTGAACGAGACGCAGTTCTGCCTCCCGGATACCCGCAGAATGGGGCAGACTGCCATTCGGAGACTCTCAGCCTGCGGATGTTTGGCTCAAAATGAATCCCTTGAAATGGCAAGGGATTTTCTTCCCTAATTAGCTTTTGCCTCCCATGTTATTAAAATAAGCGCACAGCCCTTGTGACAGGGGGGTGCTGATACCTGCTTGGTTGAGTGACAGAAGAAGATGATTAAGTGCGAAGAAACTTGCTAAAGCCAATTCATAACATGCTGAAGTCACAGAAACACAGATGCTTAGATCATCCAAATGAGAAAATACGTGGGAAAGCACTTGGCACATGATAAAGAGCCCTATAAAACAAGGTATAATGCCAGTAATAAGCACTGACCATTGACCTACCTAGGAGTCTCAGCCAGAGTGACGAGACAGGCTGGCTACGTTACATGCAGAGGCCCTGTGTTTTAGGGTGTCGGTCTCCTTTCCACCACAACCTGATATGCCCCCCAAGCAGAGTGGACGCAGCAAACTAAGACAATACTAAACAAGGTACGTTAAGACACACACCACGTACAGTTAGTGAACCTGAAAACTGCATTTCTGTTTGGCCTCTTCATCCAAGCCTGGGGTTTCATAGCTCTGTTAGAATCTCCCCGACTCCCAGTTTCTCACCAAAATGTCAGACCCAGTAAATGAACTCTCAGGCGCTGACAGCTGTAATTAAGAGTCTGGACCCAACTTAAACAGTTGATTAGTCTTGAGAATAGAAGATTAAACGAAAGCACAATTCATGAATTTGCAGATGGCTCTTCATTCCTCGTTTTGGGAGAATACGGAATGCTCTTTTTCAATTTGTGTGTAAGCGGGGTTCTTGCCTCTTGACCCCAAGGGACACATTATAGTCATATGGCCCCACAGACACTGGATAGAGAGAAAAGCAAGGAAAGGGATGATTTTTTTGGGGTCGAGCACATGAACAGAGCTAAGGCTTCCAACAGGGTTCAGGGTGGGTTTTTTTTAATTGTGATAAAATATATAAAACATAAAATTTCCATTTTAACCCTTTTTAAGCGTACAACTCAGAGGTATGAGCATATTCGCAATGTTGTGTAGCCATCACCACTATTAGTCTCCAGAAGATTTTTGTTACCCCACATGGAAACTCTATACCCATTAAACAATCACCCCCCCATCCCTCCTCACTCCCAGCTTTCTGTTCTACTTTCTATCTCTATGAATTTACCTATTCTAGATACTTAGTGTAGATGGAAGCATGCCATATCTGTCCTTTGTGTCTGCCTTCTTTTGCTTCGTATACGGTTTTTAAGGTTCACCCATGTGCTAGCATGTATGCACCGGAAGCCAGCTTTTGATGTAGCAGTTCCAAGGAGGTAGGACATCAGAGAGACAAGAGAAGGAAAGGCCCCTCCGGAGTGCTGTGTCTGGAGCCATGAGCAGCTGTGATTAAAACAGGATCAGAGGTCCCATCAGCTGACCAGTGCTGGACAGGGGCTCTCCTGCCAAGGGCGTCCTTGACTAGGAGCTTCCTGAAGCTGTTGCTGGAAAATTGAGCTTCGCTGTCCATCTCATGTCCATCTGAGGAGCTGGTTGTACTTGGCCAAGTGCTCAGATGGGCAAGGGGTCCAGCCTTGGTCGATGCGGTGCAGATCCTCACTACATGGCTGGCAATGAACATATCTTCCGTCGTGCATGTGCAACGGGAGGGATGGTGCCCTGTCTTTGTACTGGGCCAATCTGCATTCCTGATGGGTCTCCCTGAGTCCCCCCTGAGCAGGAGGCAGTGGCGTGATTCTTGTCCACAGGCTTGGTAATTCATCATTTATGTTTGGCCACTGTGAGACCACGCCCTCCCACCTGGGTACCACCTGCACTAGCGGGGAACCTCTTCCCAGCTTCCCAGTCGTCCTGGTCTAAGGCATCTTCAGGAGACACCACTGGGTAATCCTTGATGAAGGACATACACCCAACCATCAGCTGGTTAGGAGTGATGTGACATTGGTCATCAGCAGACCCAAAGTTCAAGGTCATACCTTCCAGAATAAAAACCAGAGGCTACTGCATCAATGCCATTCACCACCTTGTAAGCGTAGGCAGCCTTTCCAGTCACATCCCACGGCAACCTCAAGGTTGTGTGTCCCATAGGATATGAGTCTGCACACTTCCTTTAGACGGCCAGACAATAAATATTTTAGGCTTTGTGGGCCAAGAGAAAAAACGGAAGATACTACGTAGGTGTAGATGGTTAAGCAGCAAGAGAGAAAATGAATTTCCAGAAATTTTTTATTGATGGAATTAAAAATATAATAATAATAACTGAATACAGTTTTTAGTAATAGGTATATTAATGAGAACAATATTCTTTGGGGGAGAAGATTCTGCTTAATTGAGGTTCAAAGTTAGTGTCTTGTCATCATGGGAGAAATAAAATGAGTAGCAGTATTTACTTCATGGAGATGTGGTAAAGGCTGATGAGCTAAGGAGCACAGGGATTTAGAACAGTGCATCACATATTGTAAGACAGGCGCCTTTCATGTTGTAGCTCTTCTGAGTTTTTTCCAGCTGTTTGAAAATATAAACTTATCTTGGCTTGAGGACCACACGATAATAGGTAGCTGGCTGGATTTGACCTGTGAGCCATACTTTACTGACCCCCGGCCCTAGAACGTGAGGAGCAAAGCGCCCCTCGTCCTCCACATAGGGAGCACCTTTGCCATATTTGTCCTTGATGACATCTTTCTGGTTGAGGTAGGCTTCTGCTGCCAGGAGCTCAGCTTTCCTGAAGTCACAGCTCCACCAGGGAGGACCAGGAACTCCTGCCCTGCCAGCTTAGCACCGGTGTGAGAACCAGCGTGACCCACACTGAAAGCTGGCACTGGGCAGTCACCTCTAGGTGGCCAGTGGGCACCCAGTGTGACCATAGATGACGCAGCAGCTTCAGCTTTCGAGGCAGCGAGTGATACCTCTAGAACGGTGCTTGCACCGAAGGCGGAGTTATTCCTAGTGCCACCCCTGCTGATCACCGGTCTGTTTATCTCCTCCAGTTCCGCCCACTCACCTAACTCCTTACTCATCAGGTCAGGCCACATAGCCTTACTGATGTGTCTCTGAGACACCTTTCCACAACACAGCAAGTTTTATCATTGTACCAGAGCTCTTGAACTGCTTAGCTATTGAAACGACGCCTGGCACAGAGCTCTGAAGAGACCATTGTAGGTTTCAGCCTTGACAATGGTGTTTCCATGGCGACTGGGCTTCCATGGGCGCTGTAGGTGCCAACAGGGAGGGTTAAGTCAGCAAGCTCACGGACGTCTCTCTCCTGCCCCTGAGCTGCCCTTATTGGCTGGTCAGCTCCTTTCCCTGCCATCCTCTCTTCCTTCATGTGAAATATTAGCTTGATTTGATTTAGCCACTTGCTTTGATTTCAGTGAACTTGTGCTTATTAATCAACTTCCATCAGACTATAAAAAGGTGTCAGTTCACTCTGGGCTCTTCCCTCCGCTCAACTTCAGAAAACATCCCTGAGAATGAAGGGCTTTGACTAGGTTCTAGCCAATTTTGCTAGTCTTTCTATAAAAGTCCTTATAGGCATCTGCACATCCAAATGAGAGTAAACAAGTCACTTGGATGCCAAGCTGTTCCTACCACACTTACTCGCGATCCTTTCCCATCACAAAACTGCCACCAAGTAATTCATCATCCAAACCAGAACACTTTCAGAGTAAACAGAGGCACCAACCAGAGGACACAAAACTGGGGTGTCAGAATCCTGTGGGACTTGTGCCTTCCAACGCACACCTGTCATATAAAGGGAACATACTTTATGATACAAAGACTTCTGAGAATGCTGCATTCCCGTACCCTGACCACTCAAAACCCCAGAAACCAAAGCAGTTAAAACTCAGAGGCAACAGGTATTTGTGCTGTTGGAGCCGGAAATGGTGGAAGCTGTCGGGAGGGAGGACTTCTTCTGTAAGGTGTTCGTGGCCACAGAGCCTTTGCTGAATCCCCTGCCCCGTTCTGAAGGCCCTGCCTCGGTGTCCTGGCCAGACCTGCGGCAGGGGCAGCCTCACCTAGCTCGCGGCTTCACCACCAGCGCCTCCCCCGTCCCTGAGCTGGGGGCCAAGGAGAGGACAGGGCCCTCTTCTTCTCTGTGTTCCACGGGGAGCGGGTTCTCTCCTGCACACCAAACGTGCTGGGAGAGGGTTGTGAACGAATAGACTAGTCAGAAAAGCTGAAGGCGCCCTCCCCTGTAGAGGGGGAGTCAGCCTTCTGAGAGCACGGCTTGGGGTGAAGGGGGGGACAGCAGCCTCCCTGTCACCCCCCTGCCCACCTCACCTCACCGCCAGGCGTGCTCCAGGCCCACTGGCTGTTCCCCGCTAGTGCTTTTCCTACCGCTACCGCCGCGGCTCGCTGCGCCTCCTTCAGATCTTGGCTCAGATGTCACCCCCTCAGAGTGGCCTTCCCTTCCCACTCCCATCCCGCTGTGTCTTCGGATCACCACGTAGATGCATTAAGTGCACCGCCCAACACAGCTGCTGGAATTAGGCTCCGTGACAGACGCGTGTGTCTGTCCTGCTGATTGCTGCGCCCCCAGCGTGGAGCACAGCGCCTGGACCTCAGAAGGGGTCAGTGAATATCTGTCAGTAGCAGGGTTCTGCCTCCTCTTGCCCTTTGTCACGACAAAGGGGCCAGCCGTCCACCTGAGCTCTGACTTGCATCCCTTCCTGCATTTTGAGACTCATGTTCTGTCAACTGTTTCTTCTCTCTTCCATATAGTCACAGCCTCCTTTCAGCTGTGTGACCACTCTGATTCTTATCTTGGGCCTATTATAGTATATGCCGGGCTCTGGCCTACAGATTTTATACTCTTCATTTAACCCTTGGAGTGCCATGCGTCATTTGAAATTTGGATCAACATGAGACAAAATTATATCAATATGTAACCTGAGGTACAAAAAAAGAGAACAAAACATAAAATACAACTTATTCCATTGCTATTAACACTTATAGCCATCCAAAAAAGAGTCGCTCACAGCGACATTGGCATTCCGAGAGTTAAGCCTCGCATAGCCCTATCAGGCAGAAAAGGCTGTCCCTCTTCACATGAGAAGAAACTGAGGCACAGAGAAGGTGAAAGACTCGCCTGGGGCCACACCGTAAGTAGGGACACCAGGAGTCGAACAAGCAGAAGGACTGGCTCAGGAGCCCAGCCCCTAATCCATCTGCCCTGTCTGCAGCTCACACCAAGTAGCATCTATAATAGCTTTGCTTTTCTTATCTTAAATGAACAACCCAACCGTCATTCCATATTTCCTTCAGCTACTTCTCTCTCGTCAGTACTTCACAGACTTCTTCAAAGGCTCATCTCCACTGATGGTCACTCCACCTTCCCTAGTACCACTCCAGGCTGGCTTACGTCCCGTCCCTTCTATCAAGGAGGCCCTTGGGTGCACACCTCACAGCGGACATTTCTCGGTTCCCGCCTTATCCGAGCCCCGTCAGTGTTTGACAGCGGCAGCCACTTCTTCCCTCCCGCGTAGGTAAATGCAGTGCTTCCTGGTGTGGCAACAGGGTGGCCCTGGACAGACCCTCACCCTCTGGAGGAAACGTGCTATCGGCCAGAAGTATGATGAACGATTCCAAGACACGGGTTAAGAGTCCTCAGGGCATCTTTCATATTCCTTCTGGCTCAGAAGATCCATGATTTTAAATCACCTCCTCTCAGCACTTCAAGGTTCCTTTTGTAATGACACCAAATCCCTCTTTGAGTCTTACCATTTCCCCGGCAGAGGGCCCCCCCTATGAAAAATTCCAGTTTTTCTCTATGTTCACACCCAAACCAGATCCAGACCATGGTGCGTGTGGAGCCAGGTCTCTGGTGCCTGCAGGAAGCTGGGCCCTGCACCCTGCCCTTCCCCTGCTGCAAGGAAGGATTCGTGTGCAGCCAAGGAGGCACCGGAGAATTGAGAGGACGCAAAGGTCACTCAACAAGTGGTTGTGACACAGTTGGTGAGCAAATTGGGAAAAGATTCATGCTAGGTTCTCCACTCGCAGCCCACCAATAAGGATAAACTGGGATCCAGCCATTAAAAGCTATGCTCAGGAATGGTTTTATGTGGAAATTCATTTGAGTCTCCTGTTTTAGCTTATTGGGGCTGCTTAAAGAAAATACCACGGACTGGGTGGCTTAGCAACACCCAAAATGCACTGCTCACCATCCTGGAGGCCGAAACCTGAGACCGGGAACCTGCATGTTAAGTGAGACTTCCCCCTGTATCCTCACTTGGCAGCAGGAAGAGGGAGCTCTATGGGGTCCCTTTTACACGGTCACTAATCCCATTACAAGGGCTCTACCCTCATGACCCAGTTACTTCCCAAAGGCCTTACCGCCTCCCTCCATCACATTGGGAGCTAGGATCCCCACAGGTGTCTTTAGGGGGACACAAATATTCAAACCATAGCACCTCCATTGGCCAGTTACTTAGTGTCCGATTTTGACCGTCACTAGGTCTCCTGTGGCAGATGCAGAGTTAACCTTGGACATTGTTTTACCTTTTATACTGTATCAGAAATATACTACTGCAAAACCTTGACCCGGAGCTTGGCAGCCCTGAGAGCTTCTCATTTCTCTCATGTGGCACAATGCGGGTAAGCCCCTGGTCTCCGAAGAGAAGCGGACTGCCCATCCACCGCTCCCGTGCGCCACACTTAGCTCTTGGACCCGCCTCACCGGGACTTGAAAGGCCTCTGCCGTAAGCCGGCCTCTCTTCTTTCTCTTGTTCATTTCTCCAGGGACCACATTCAGATGCAAGGTCCCCATTAATGCAGCCTTTCCCTGAGAACGCCCCTAGAGGGCACCCAGGAAGGGGACGCCTTTGAAGTCGCTTCTGTTCTGGGTGTTGGATGTGTCCCCTTCCCTACCCTTCTCGGTCCTGGGTGAACGTCCCAGGCTGATATACTGGACACCAGATGTTTGCTGGAGATAAGGAACCTTTCTGATAGTCGAAGGAAGAAGACCTCGCAAGCCCCCCAGTTTAGCTGTGTTTGATGATAGCTTTCCTGTATATTATTACACACGCCCTTGTGCATTTCTAAAATGTGGTCTGCTGAGCATCACACCAACCTTGCTGTAATACATTGACTCCCCTGGTGGTGCCGGGGGGCAGGGAATATCAACGCTGTAGTGTGTGTCTTGCAAGTGTATCAAGAGGCCTCATGAGTTGTGAAGGCAGCTATTGCAGTGCCTGGCATGGAGCAGACACTCAGTGTCTTCGTTTGCTTTCCTCTTCTTTAAAGTAGCCTTTTTTTCTTTTGAATGTAGAGCAGGTGGTAGATGAAAATAGATCAGCACCAACTTACTTCCTTGCTCTGAAATTCCCGAGCAAGGCCCATAGAGGCAAAGCAAAAGGATTAGCTATTTCCGGTGACTCTGGACCCCTTTCAGCCCAGTTGTGATGCTTTAGAGCTGGAGAAGACCTGGAAGTCACCTCACCCCTGTTCCAAAGATGGGGGACCTGAGGCCCAAAGAGCTGGAGCTCGTGCCTAAGGTCATGGCAGATTCGCATGACAAGCCCTGATCTCTGAACTCGGACCTTCAGACATGTTTCTCGTAGTCACACGGGAGCTGTCCCTGCGGCCAGACCACAAGCTCCTCGGACACTTCCTCTGCGCTGCCTTCACCTTTGCATGTGACCAGCCTCCAGCACGGGGCTGTGCGCGCCTGTGTCTGGTGAAGCAGATGCCCTCACGGACGCAGCTCTGCGGGGACTGCTGCTGCTCTAGGTCACTGTTACGGAAACCAGGGACCGGGCAGTGTCCTGAGGCTTTTCTCCAGGGCCACTGTGAGTGCCCTGTGATGCGCCACCGGATCGGAAGCAGATGGCCTTTTCCAGCAGACCGGCCCCGGCAGATAGCGTGTGCTGGTGACGCTGAAACGCGGCATTTGGAAAACAGTTATTAAGCGCTTGCCAGGTGCCATGCACCGGGTATACAGTGATAAACAGGAGAGGAGTGAGCCCTTCCCTTATGAGAAACTATGTTGTGTAAGATGCAAAAAACTAAAAAGTAAATACACCCGCACCGAGTCCAGGCTGAACCAGCCTCTCCAGGGCCTCATCTCCACCGATCGCCAAGACAGAAAACAAGAACAGCACTACACAGTGGGGCTCTGATGAAGACCCCCAAATCCAAAAGTCAATACATTTTACTTTCTTTTATCTCAATTGATCTCAACTCCCACATGTTCCAGCTTCAAAAGGTGAGATTCAGTACCGTTAAGCCAGCCAGGCTGGCACTGACTTAAAAACCCTCCTCGATGCCGTAGGATGGAGGGGCTTGCGGACCCTTATTAATCTCCTTGTTATCAGCCTGCCAGGAGCCAGCCCCACTGATTCCCGATTCTGGCCGCATCCTTCCAGGCCGCAGAGCCTGTATAGAGCCATGAATCATGCTGCTCACAATACTTACTCTATCTGTGGGCTGGTCTTTCTGTATGGAATGGGGGGCGGGGAGGAAGATGGCTTCATCTGTAAAACAGATGGAACTCCGTGGATTTCAAACCAGACAATTATGTGGGAGCGCACATAACCCACCACATGTTCTCCCCTTTGGCCATGGAGAGAAATTCAGGTGACCCTGGACTGTGTGGGTCTATTTATATGCAGATTTTTCAATACTGTAAACATATTTTCTCTTCCTATGATTTTCTTAATGACACTTTCTTTTCTCTTGCTTACTTTATTATAAGAATAACAGTATATAATAATATAACATGCAAAATATATGTTAACTATTTATGTCAACGGTTGGCTATTAGTAGTTAGGATTTGGGGGAGTCAGAAGTTATATGTGGATTTTCAGCTGTGGAGGGGCTCGGTGCCCATGACCCCTGAGTCGTCCAGGGATCAACACTATATAAATAATTGCAGAATGGAGGTGGCAAGGGCCTTTTGGAGCCTCCTGGAATTAACTCCCTCTTCCTGCCCCCCCTCCTTCCCATCCTTTGTTCTCCAAGGCAGCACTGACTCTCTGCCAGGCACCGAGCAAGGAGCTGGGGGTGCAGCGGTCCTGACCCCTTAGCAGGGAAGAGCGCCCTGCAAGAACGAGGGCACGTGAGGCGCGGTGCTGGGGAAGCGGCGGGTGCCAGCAGGCTGCACGAGGGGGGCCCACCTAGTGGTGTTGCCAGGGTGGGGGAGCCTTTGGGCCTAAATCATCTTTGCCTTTTAAGTCGTGCACAAGATAGTTCGATTAGAGGACGCTTTCTGCGCTGGGCAATTTCCCAGATATGGTGATAAATTAGACCTGGTGCTTTTTCTGGAAAGATGAACTCACTTACTCTCTCTGGAAGTTTTGCAAGGAGTTGTCAGCTTTGCGACCACCGGGGCAGGTAATGGCCGGCTCGTGTGTTGTCACTGGAGAGACTTCAGTCATTTTCCTGGTCTACCTTCATGTGTTCGGATAACTTTATTGACTTAATACTTTCCTTAAAATTGACTCACGTAAAAACTTAAATGAATTTATCATAAAAGGAATCTTGATATCACTAACATAAATAGAATACCACTATCCCTTGCCCTGAGTAGAAAGTAATGGCAAAAATAAATATAATTACATTCTTGGCTCCCAGCCTGCCCTGAGGCTGTCTTTATCTGAGGGAGCAGATTGGCTCTAAAAGGTCCCCACACTTACCTTCGGTGGCCCCTAGAGGCCTCCCCTCTCAATTCCTCCATTTTTCATAGAAGAGTGGAGTTTGGAGTTAAATGGCAGGCCGGGCAGGCCACGCAAACCACTCAGGAACCCCAGAATTCTAGGGGACTATTCCTACATGTGCCCACCGTGAAGTGGGCCCACTGCTGTGTAAACGAGCGCCTTGTAGCCAGGCTCACGGCGGGGCTCAGGGACACGGCCAAGGAGTGCTTCGCTGACCCGCTTCTTTGGAAATTTCGATCATGTGTGCCAGCGCTGAGCCAAGGTTGTTTCTTGTACAGACACACTGCAGCCTCCTTCGGCTTCTTTAATGATGACTCCCCCCTGGGTTGGATAGCTCCTCACCTCACCTCTCGCCTCGGGCCTCATTTGGGAGAGAAGCAGTTTTAGTTCCCTGGGAAACAGTGGCTAGACCTTTATAAAACTTAACTCTGTTTTCTGCATTTATTAAGCAGTTACTTTACCTGAGTCTCAATTTACTTGTCCGTAAAATGCATTTTGTAGGGTTTTTGTAATAACGGTGTAAACTAATTTGTGAGAAACCCTTGGTGTACACATAGGCATTCAGCAAGTGGCTATAATAATAATTATTATTAATTTTTCTGACATCCATTTGAGGGTCACTGTAGACCGACTCTGTGATGGGCAACAGGGATCCTCAGAGAAATTTCCCCCTGGTTTGATGGGCCAAGGTCAGTGCCTGGGTTTGGACGCTGCACACGGCTGGGGAAACCAGTTATGCCCAGCAGCATTGGAGGGGTGCCTGCCCATTCCCTGGGCTCTTATTATGACACAGATTCAGTTCCATTAGGCCTGGGTCTGGGATGAGGCCCTAGATGTTGCATTTCTACCAGAATTCCAGATGATGTCCCTGCGGCTGGTTCGAGGACCGCGCTCCGAGTAACAAGGCTCTAGCCCAGGGGTTCTTCCAGGGTGGTCCTCAGAGGGACCAAAGGTATCGGCATCACCTAGAAATGGGCAATGCCAAGGCTCAGACCCCCCACCCCACCCCCAGACCCGCTCAGTCAGGCACCCTGGGGTGGGGCCAGCTCGGCTTTAACAACCTCAGACAGTGCCAGACCACAGCTCGGGCACCTCCTGCGCCTGGAATCCACATGTGCTCCTCCCTGTTTGCTATGCGAAGAGCGGCATCAGCCGGAACGGGGGGAGACAGCCGTCTCTCAGCAGTTTCCAGCTGAGCAGCATTTTGGGACGCTCTTCTCTTTTAGAGTCACCCTTGGACCGAACACTAAAGGGGGCAGGTGCTCGGGAAACGGCAGCTGGGACCCTGGATCTGGGAGGGAGGGGTGCTCTGGGCTGTCTGTGCCCTTGGCCCTCAGCCTTTGTCCTTCATGCCTCTGGTCCCTACCACTCCAGGCCTCCCACCCATGCGGTCTGGGCTCCGATGAGACCTATGACTGCCCCCCCCCCCAAATGTGGGCAGGCAGACAGGGCAACAAGCACTTACAGAGCACCCACAAAACGGTGTGTATGTGCGCGGTCCACGGTCCTCACTCCCAGGCGCTGGCTTCTTGGGCCAGTTCCAGAAAGTGTGTCCAAATCCACTCATAAAAATGCTTATTATTTCTCTAATTCTAGTTGGTGTCCCTGCCTCTTTTTCTGACTTCACTCCCTCCCCACCCTGACTTTTGGCACTATTCTATTTTTTGAATTGATGTTGTTTTGTTAAAACCAAAATTGCACTCTTAGCTCAATGTGTCTTGGGCGCCTGCCAGGCACTCTTCATATTGATTAGGGTACAGTTCAGGCCATTACCCAGAGGGTACGTCGAGTCACTCCCCAAACTTCTGGAACCTCAGGGGTGCAGCGGAGGGAGTTTTGCTGCTTGCAGGAGAAAAGCAGACGAAAGTCACCCACCCTATCCATGTACCGACTCGCTCTCTCCTGACACCTTATGTCTCCTCCCTTCATTCTTTAAGCTATGCTGGCATTTCCTGGGGAAGGCATGAACTAACCCTGGGTATTGCTCCTCCGCGCACAGCCAGTATCCTTGTTCTTGAAATCGGAGATGGGGAAACCTAGTAACAAGCGCCCGCACCTCACTGGGCAGAGTCCAAGGGAGGCTGCCCCTTCCTTGGCAGCCACTGGGGTGACATTCCTGGGGCGATGGCTGCCATTTTGTTTGGGTGGCTCCTCCGACCTGCCGTGGGTCTTCTCCGTAGTCTCAGGTGCTTCTGGCTGCTCTGTACAAGCTCCGGCACAGAAAACGAGACCGGGAGTGTGGAGGGCCCAGGGCAGCAGGAGGAGGGGAGCAGGCAGCCCAGTGACAAGAGTGTACGCAAGTAGCTAAGGGCAAACCCAAGGGAAATCCGAGCTCCTTGTGTCCTGGCTGTGTGACCTTAGCAAGTTGCGGAACCTCTCTGAGCCTCTGTTTCCTTGTCTGCAAATGGGCAAACAGGGTGGCGATGAGGGTGAACAAGAGACCCAGGCAGCTCTCAGAGGAAGGGTGGGCACACGTCAGCCCCAGGGAAATGGGGCTCACGGTGCCTGGACGATCTCCCTGGAGACGCCTGTCCCCTCCCTGACCGCGTCCTTCCTTCTCTGCCAGGCGCTGCCAGGCCCGAGGAAGCTGATCGCCCTAGCCCTTCTCTTTCCCCAGGGGAAAACCCCTCTGGGCCTTAATCCTGTGTGTTGCTTTTCTCTTCCTTCAGTGTGTAACTCTCTCTCCCTCTGCAAAGGAGGTGGGCACACAAACACTGGGCCCCAGCGCCACTTGGGTGAGACTTGGGAGCAAGAAGAGTGGCTGGGGTGGGGGAGGAAAGAGAGAAGGCAGACTGTGTGTGTGGAGGGCGGGGGGCACCACTCCACAACCAGGGGACCCGGAGCTGACCCCCCTGAATTGTATTGACCTTTTGGGGCGGCCCTAATCCATGACAGTCCCAAGTCTGCCCTTGGGCCTCTTTCAGTGTTGCCGCTTCCAGGTCCCTGTCTCTCACAGACCTTTGGGCTTCCAGGCCGCATCCTTTGGAAACCCGGGCATGCATGTTTCCCCCAGTGGGTGTCATTCAGCACATCGTTTTGGGGTGGTTCTTCTCATTCCCTGCAGCCTGGGTTCACACCCTAGCACCGCACCTTCCTAGCTGGGTGACTTTGGCTGAGTGACTTAACTGCTCTGGGTCGTAGCTTCGTCATCTGTAAAACGGAGAGAATAACTCAGACCTCATGAGGCTGCGGTGAAGGTGACGGGTGTGAAAATAGCTGAAAGGCTTAGGATCCCGTCTGGCACACAGCAGGCATGCGGAAAAAAGGGGACTGTTGTAATTCTCTGCTGACATCAGCTTCCTCAGGGAGAAGCCATGCGAGGGACTCTTCCAGAGAAGCTCAGACCCAGACTACTCGACTTCAGGGGTCAGTAATATTTCCAGAAAATTGGGGTTGGAGAGTCTTAATCAACCCCTTCTGCTAAGGAAGACCATCACGTACATTATCTATCCTCACCCTCTTTCAGGAAAGGAGGAATATCAATATGCAGAAGAAAAAAAAAGACATCATCTTAGAATATAGAATAGCTCTCAGGAGATGACAGTTGGCAACTTGAAACTAACCTAATTGCCACTGGCTGCAGTGTGCTTTTTAATTTTTTTTTTTCTTTTCCCTTTGGGATCACACCCTATCGGCAGATCAGCATTTGGGGGCCACTGACCTAAGGGCCATTTCTGAGAGGCTAGAAGAGGATGAGAAATTGTAGCCTCGAGCCTTAAAAAGGGACCAGGAAGCATAGCTGAGTCCGTCCATATTCTCCCAATAATAACAGAAAAAGTGCTCTGGAAACTCTTTGACAGCAGGCGCTTCCCTTTCACAGAGCAATTCTGGAACTCACACGCCCACAGGCAAAGCGGGAGCTGAATTCCCAAGGCAGTGAGTGAATCAAGATCCCCTACAGACGCGTAGGGCAGAGCCGCTCCTGCCGACCTGTAATACAGATCCATGACTTGTTGGGGCCACTGCTCAACCCCCAGCTGGAGCAGTCCCTTTCACCACTGTCAGGACTGTGACAGCCGATACTGAGAAAACGCTGGGACAAACAGGTCCCGCCAGGACACTAGGCAGCTTCCTAGCCTAGTGACGAATTGCAGGCGGCTGGGGAGGATTTAAAACCATCCTAGCTGCCACCCAGGAGAGTGACTAATCCCAGCATTCCAGGACAAGCCCCAGACCGGCCATCATTCAGACACAGGGCATGGGTTCCCTGGGCACAGAAGGCACAAAAGTATCTCACCCCGGTGCTTCTCTTGGGGAGATGGGCCTGTCTCCTGATGCACCTCCACCCCCCCCCCCTGTGGTGCTCCTGTCCCTCCTCCCCCCTCAGTTATTTTCACTCATCTGTCCATCTGTCTGTCTAACTCACTTTTGCTGAGAGATATGTGGCTCCTCAGCTTAGGTAGGGGCCACGCAGCTACCACATGTCTCAACCAATCCATCCTCATCCCTTGGTTTGACCAGTGGTTGAAAACCAAAACACCACTTACAAGTGCTTAATAAAGCCAACCTTTGAGAGGACACACACGGACCTGGCCTCACATTTCTTATTCCTTCAATGTTTCAAGCACACAACATCCAGCATCCATTCTGGGCACCAGCCTTTGCAAGGTAACAATTGGCCCCAGGTCTGCTCTTAATGCCAGCGAGGGAGCCAGGAAGGAGAGAGAGATGGGCAGAGTCGGCACTTTGTCTCCAGGCGGAAGGAGGGTGCGGCTGGGGCAGTGGCTGGGCTGGAAAGGATTGTTGGAGAATGGAGAGCCGGGCCGGGGCTTGGAGGTGGGGTTCTGTACCTGCTTACTAACTGAGCTGGCAGCGGGAAATACACCACTGGGTCCGCCTCTGTTACAGACTAGAAAGGGTCTTTCATTTCCATTGGCCTGCTCCCCAGCATCCTAAGACGATGAGCAGTGCCCTTAACTGGGCTGTACCCACCTTGTTGGAAAAGCAGTGGCTTTCTGAGCAAGGGCAGGGTGTTTACTTGCTATTAGAATATATCGATGTTTGGGGGCAGAGACTGACTGCTTATTTCTGTCACGTCCTAGGCTAGAGTTCATTCAAAAAAAGTGTTATGGGCTTCATTTAATAAACCATATACTTATCAGCGGGGGATGCGGGTAAGGAAAAACTAAAACGTAATTGTTGAGTCCATCTCCGTAGGATACTGGCATGATGGCATGCTAAGGGTATACACAGGAAGGGTGGCCACCCCAGGCTGTCTGAGGAGGGTCTGAGGTCTGAGAATGCTTTGCGAAGAAGGTGATATCAGTCCTTAGCCTGATAGGAGGAGTCAGGAGAGGGACAGATAGGGAGGGGCGGGAGTCAGGAAGGGTGGTGTGTGCAAGGAGATTGTAGACACGTGCCAAGGCGCCGAGGCATGAAGGCACAGTGCATTCTGGGAACTGTGAGCAACATAGAATGGCTGAAGCCCAGGAAGATTGAAGAAGGAGGCAGGGGCCAGGTTATGTATTACCTTGTTCCCCGTGCTAAAAAGCAATTGGGAGCCTTGATAAAATCCCATTCTCTCTGAGAAGTATTTATAATTTGTAATTTGCAACATCCCCAATTTGTAAAACCTAAACAACTTCAAAACCTAGCAACCCTGCTTTATAAGAGAGAGACGTTGAGTGGTGAATTGGTTTCTAAGATGAATATCTATTTACAATTTAAATTTGATGCTAGGAACCATGGGCAGTACAGACTTGGAACAAGTGACTTAAAAATCAGAGTCCTTTTCTTTCCTATTTTATTCTCCAATCATGTTTATACTTGAGTGAAGTACCCAGGACTGAAGAGAAGAACGAACTTTAGAAAATAAAAAATTGCATATCTTGAACAAATATGTATGCTCCTTAGAGAGTGCCTGGCTGCAGTTGCTCAGAGAAAAGGTCATTTTCTTTCCCATCTACCTGGACTCACCCCCTAAAAGGTGCACCTCACCTCGCTGTTGGCTGATGGCAGGGGTTGCTGCCGGCCCAGGGATGTAGTCCCTACTGATGATCAGAGCTAGCCCCTTGTTACTTTCCTAGATGGTGCTTGATGTTTGGCTGGGGAGCACGAGGACCCCTAGACATGGTGTGCTGGCCAGCATTGGTTCTGATCAGTTTGGTATCCATTCAACAGGTCAGTGCGCAAGAGGGGCCAGTCGTCAAATATCTTTACTGTCACCCTTGATCCAGACCACAGATGCCTAGTCAAACGGCATGTCGAAGCGGGGAAGGTGCCTCCCATTGACACGGGGTTTGCGATGGGATGGGAGCTTTCCCTCCCCATGCGGCCTAAGGACGCACCTGTGAGTCTGAGGTGCTCATACCCACGGCAGGTGAGCTTGCCTGGAGGCCAGGCAATCGTGCCATTGTGTCTTTAGCATCACGCCAACCTTGACTGGACTAGAGGGACACTTTGTGGAGGTGGGTCTGAGTCCTTCTGCAGTCCTCTTTATGCACCTTCCTTCTGTCTGCAGGAAAGACTACTGAGGCCAGACCAGGCTCTTAGGAAACCCGGGGCCATTGGAAGAGCCATGGAGAATGAGTTAGGAAGGCTGGCTCTGAGATCTAGTTTGTAATATCACTACAGGGAGAAAAGAATTCAGATGACAGGAGATGAGAGGACAGCCCAGCCTGGCAGCCAACAGCGTGGCTACGGCTTCTTGTACAGCTGAGGTTACTTGCTTCATCACTAGCAGTCTACACCCCTCTGAGCCCCCGTTTCCTCACTGGTAAGCCTCACATAGCTATAGTACTTTGCTTAGAGAGGTTGGTGAGGACCGAACGCACTGTACTTACGCAATTAGCACAGTGCCTGGCAAACAAAGCTCAAAAAAGAATAACTCTCGGTGTCACTGGTAGGTGACCATTAAGAGGCCAGGAGGATGACATGTGCCAATGTCCACAAGGCATTTGAAATAGCTCTTGGCTCAGAGCAGGCGCTCAATAAATCAATAAATGATAACTATCATCATCGTTGTCATCCTCACCATTATTTTGATACCTCCCCTTAACCAGAGTTCTGTAACTCATATGATTAGAGGAGCCCATCTGGGGACCAAGGCATTGGGTTACAAAGGAGACCCTTGCAGGCTTGTCCTGTCCGTAACCAGAGAGCATTTCTTCTTAGGGTCAAGTTTACCCTAATCATAAAGAAAGAGGGGGTTTTTTAGAGGATGCCCTGTACTCCCTTCCCGCCTTAAGGCTCTGGGAGTCTCAGCCTTGCCCAAGGGGAGTGGGCGCCCATCACTGGGCCAGACCTGGGAAAGACAGTCATCCAACAGATGTTTATTGAGTGCCTCTGACTTACAAGTTCTGGGGGCACCCTGGGGGGCAAGACAGTCATGCCCACACCCGCCTCTCGGAGGTTACTTTCAAAACTAAAGGCCAAGGGACAATTAGAAAAATATTTTCACTTATAACTTGGCCCCAGTGACTCTAAAATGTGCAGAGTCCTGCACGTGTTAGTTACAACCAGGGGCTGTTTTTCCAAAGCTGCACCCAACCTCTGATTTCTTTGGGTGCTTTGCAGAGAGCTCGTATTTCTAAATTTCCTTTTTCTCATTCAGGCCCAGGGAGGTATTTCCACAAGCAAGTGAATTAGAAATTAACATATTTTAAATTTCTGTTTTCTTTTTTATTGAATTGATTGGGGTGACATTGGTTAATAAAGTTATATAGATCTCAGGGGTACAATTCTACAGTACATCATCTGTATATCGTACTGTGTGGTCCCCACCCCAAGTCAAGTCTCCTTCCATCACCACTGATCCCCCCTTTACCCTCTTCCACCTCCCCTACCCCCCTTTCCCTCTGGTCATCACTGTACTGTCATCTGTGCAGAAATGTAACTTTGAAAACCCTCACTCAGGAAAAGAGATGTGTCTCAGAAAAAATCCCTTGGAAGAAAGCCCTGACCCTCACAATACCTCATATGATTCCTAGGGCCGCACAGGACCTCGGAGACCACTGCGTCAAAAGCCTCATTGTCTAAGAAAGGGAACCAGGAGCTTCAGAAAAGTGTATCTCAGTTTTGTCCCTCCAGACAGTACAGGTGTAATTCTTCTCTCCTCTTTCATTTCTCATGCCATGGTCTTTGAAAAATTTACTCCAAAATGAGGTTCCTTCCTTCTTTCTAACAGATCACAGGGTCCCACTGTTCATTGTCTTCCAGAAACAGCTCTCCTTTTACAGAATCACTGCCCTCTCCCAGGCCCTGACAGAGGCAGGTAATTTGTAACCCTCCACAGCACAGGTTGAGATCAAGTTGGCAAAGTGGCACCATGGTCTTCAGTGTGATTCACGGTCTCCTGGGAAGGCGTACAGTGAGGAAGGCACAGCTGGCACCCCTCCCTGTCACTGTGCCAGGACACGGAGCACATGGAGTGCCCTCTGGCCGCTGGGATGAGGGTGGTTACGAGTTTTAACTAAGTGACTGAGCTTGAAATCTGGCTTATCGGTAGATATAAGGGTCTGTTGGGGTTCCCGTCCTCTGTCCCATATTCTCCCTCCCCCAGTCATGGCAACTCCCAGATATGCCTCCTCTCCTCTGAGTTCCGCATGTGGAGGGCAGACTTGGAGGTACTGAGGGAGGTCGGTGTCACCGGAACGAAGGACCAGGCCATAGAAGATAACACATTTGAGTTGTCTGACAGATTTCCCCAGACTCAACCCAGGCAGGGATCTCCCAATGAAACAGACCCCAAGGGGCACACCCATAGCATCCGAGCCCTAGGTTTGAAATATATATCTAAGTACCCTTCTTAGCCAAGGTCTTGGAGCTTATGCCTGGGTACCATGCTGGAACAACCTAATGCAGGGGAAGTGCGGCATTATGTGCAAACTGGTTTTCTGATTGCACGTTAAAAATTACAAGTCCCTGGCATGTAGAAGGTAGTTGGTAAAAGTTCAGTGAACGGACGAGCAAGGGATGACTGAGTACACAGCCCTTAAGATTTTATAGCAGAACAATGGGCAGCTGCTGGTCCCTCCCTCTCACATGCCAAGGTCAGCAAGTGTTCTGGGCCAGGCAGAGCCCACATCTGGGAGAAGAGGGAGGGGGAGCCTAGAGGAAAGCCCTTCCCCCTGGACCTCCATCATCAAAAACGTGGCTAGCCCATTTCCTTTCCTCCCCACGTTTTTGAGTTGAACCGCTACAGAAAGCTGTTCTGTATCTCCGCGTGGGCGCTGGGGGCATGTCTTGTGTTAACTAACTAGTATTTGTGAAAGTTTTGGGAGCTCTTGGGGAAAATCGAGGATGAGGAGGAGAAAGAAGCAGAGAAAAGGATTCTTGGAAGAGCGGCGGAGTTCCCAGAAGGGTTGCACAGATGGAAAGGAGAAAAGGAAAGGGCAGGCAGTGGTGCCTGCCCCAGGTTTGGGTCCCTAGGGCCTGCGCATCTGGGCCTGGGACAGGCCCTTTCCCTTTCGAGGAAACTATCAACATAGGAGCCCTCAACTCGGGCTGATACAATGAAATAACAAATTGGACAAAGGAGGGGCGCACGCGGTGCGGGACTCGCACAGGGCGCCTGGCTTGGCACTAGCTCCGCGGAGGAAGGGACATTCTGTCCGCTCGGAGACATCACCACCTCGTGCCCAGGCTCAAGAAGCTCTCCTCTGGGCCCCTCAGAACCCTCGCTCTCTCCCCACCAGCCCACTGTGGCTTGGAAGCTTTTTGATGGCACAGAAGCAAAGAGGGGCCGGACTCTGCGGGAGGCTGCCCGGCGGGGCGCAAGGATCAGCCTGTGGGACCCAGGGCGGGTGCGCCCCCTGATGCAAGTGCGCGCTCCTGGAAGTCCCGAGCCTGGGCTAGAGGCCCCGCCCCACCTCAGGAGAGATCCGGAGAAAAGCTAGGGCAAGACCGCGCGCCGGGGCGCCCCCGAAGACCACCGGGCGGCGGTATAGACTTTCCAGAAAGGTCTCCATCTCCACGCCGAGAGCTCACAGGAACTCGGGGGTGCAGGGGGAACCGTGAGGTTAGCTGAGCGTCCAAAGCCAGGCGAGGGCGGGGAGGTCTCAGCCCAACCCCGCGCGCTCCACCTCTAGCGATTCCAACGCGCGCCTCACCACTGGGTTCCCGGGTTGGCGGGAGGCGCGTGTGCGTGTCTGTACTGGGGACACTCCCCTTCCCGGGAGCCCATGCAGAGCTCCCGCCCTCTGAAAGGGTCCGGGGATCCCCTCCCCCAGCACAGAGATCCCCGCGCGTCCCCTGCCCACTTTGCCAAGCCGAGAAAGCGGCCGAGCTGGAGACAAAGAAACTCCTGCCTCCTCCACTCTTGGCCCCTCCGCCGGTCCCAGGCACACCCCCGCGCCCTCCCTCGACCCTGACGATGTCGCGCGTGGACTATCTGGGGAAGGGGGGAAGGCGGCAGGGTGGGCGAGTCCGCTCACTGATGCGGGCCAGCTGGAGGCGGCCCGTGCTCCCTGCTCGGGGACACCCCACGGCAGCCGTGTCCCCACCCGCCGCTCATCAAACCGTCCCGGGCCCGCCGCACCGCCACCACAGACCAAAACCGTGCTCCCACCTCCCCAGCGAAGCGATAGTGGGCGCGGCGAACACAAAGCCGGGTGGGGAGGGCGGAGAGCACAGGGAGAGAGCCATCCTGCCGGGGCTCGGCATGGCCCGGGGCGCAGCTATTTACCCGATTTCTTCTTCGATCTCCGAGATGTCTGCGAAGATGAGGAAGACCACGAGCAGCGTGAGCGCAGCCAGCATCCAGCTCCGGAACTGCAGCTGCATGGTGGCTTCGCGCCCACCGGGACCCTTGCGGGCTGGAGCAAGGAGCGGGGCTGGAGGGAAGGGCGGCAGGCGCTAGAGCCTCCGCGCGCGGCGTGCAGCGCGCAGCGGGGCAGACACCCTGCGCTCCCGGCGAGTCCGGGCCAGCGGCGGCGGTGACAGAGGCAGACAGGGTTTGCTCAGGCGCTGCGAGCCCGCTTGCTCTCTCTCTCTCTCCCCCTCTCGGTTCCCACCCGCTCCTCCTCTCCCTTCCCCTCCCCTCCCCTCTCCTCTCCTCCCTTCCCCCCCCCCGCCCTGCGTGGGGCTCCGCGCGCGCAGTTTGACAGCTTTCCTCCGTGCTTCTGCTCGCCTCCTCCCACCCCAATCAACTCCAGTGTCCAGCTGGCCGCCTCGGCGTCTCCCGCCTGCCTTCTTTCAGTGCGCGAGGGCGTTGGGACGTGGCCGGAGCCTGCCGCTCCGCGCCCAGGGAGGCTGAGCTCAGGGCACGGTGTGCGGCTGGGTACCGAGCTGAGCCCAGGGAAGAGCACGCACCGCCCCGCGTACCCCGCCAGCTGGCAAACGCCCTCCCTCGCCCGTTCTTTGTCCAGCGCCTCTGCTTTCTTGAAAAGTTTTCTCGACACAAAGACCAATACCTGGGGACAGCTCCCAGCGCGCAGCAAGAAGGCGGTTTCGACAGTTGGCACTTTAGGAGGGGAGATGGGAGGAGGAGAGGGAAGAAGAAATATCCAAGACAGGCCAGCTTTGGGGGAGATGTTGATTGCAGTTTGTGGGCGAGGTGCTGGGCTGGGAGAACGACACCCCCAACTAGTCGGTCATCTTAGTGTCCACTGACAGGTGGAGACTGGGTTCTGAGAGGCTCCCTGAGTTGCCTGAGGTCACACACTGGTGGCTGGAACCCCAGGCGTATGCTGGTGGAGTGGCTGCACTACCCACAATGGCAGGCTCAGTTCCTGCCCCTCCTTAGCCCTTGCTGTGCTGACTCTGGTCTGGGCTTCATCTCTTCAGCTCTTGCCCTCTCCTCTGAAATCAGTGGCCCTCTCCTCCCATCCCAGTCCTATCTTGATCTAAAGGCCTGTTAGAAAATACAGCTCCCACAAGGGTTATTGCTCCCAATCCAGTACCTAATATTTTATGCTTCCCCGTCTTAGACAGTTTAACTCAAATTACATTTTGCACCAACCTTTAGCCTAGGGTGGAAAGAACCCCTTTAAGTTTTACTGCAATTAACAATTACATATTTTTTCTTGAGCTAACTATAACAATACTGAAATCAGGAAATGTGCTCCTCAGAAACAATCGTCTTGTTTATTATGAAAGGATCCCTGGGGTTTGGGAAGCTGTGTTGAATGTCCTAACTGCCTGGAAAGGACTCTCTAATGAATGGGAGGGGTAGATGGTCTGTGCCCCCAGGGCCACCCGAATGGAGCCAGGCCTCAAAGGGGCCTGGCAGTGGCTAAGTCCCTTCTGGAGGACCCTGGGAAGGTAACAGGGGCACAAAAGCCTCCCCTGCCAAAGCCTGTGCCCAGGGTCCCTTTGCTTCTTGGTGTGTAGGAAGCACAGGCTGGAGGCAGGCTTCCCAGCAAGCGGCCGCTGGACAGCCCGCAGGAGGAGTTCCCGTCTCCGGAGCAGCAGAAGGAGGAGCGCAGAGAAACAGGAAAGCTCCGAGCCTGGGGAGCGGATGTCTTTTCCCCAGAGGAGGGGTGTACCAGTTCCCTTGCTCGCGTTTCCTCTTCCCCGGCCCCTGGGGAACTCAAGCACTGTTACAGGGAGCTCCTCTCAATTACCGCTTGGTCTTACTGGGGGGAGACTTTCTGACATTGAGTGCAGTGTTGGCTGTCACTCTTCCTGTCCCTTAGGGGTGGCAACAGACAACAAGAGAGGGTTTCCCAACAGCACCCCCAAACCACGTGGTCTAACCATCATGCCTCTGAGTTTTCAGAGTGCCTAGGTTTTTCCCTCTGTCTTGCTTGATGAGTGGTTTAGGAATTCTGAGGCTGTATTGATCATTTTGTCTTCTTTTTCTGAGCTCAATGGCTGGGATATCTGAACAGGGAAAGGCAGGGACAGGGTGAAGCTGTTTCCACTGTGCAGTATTCCAGTCAGTCAGTCAGTCAGTCACTCCATCACTTAACTGTATTAATTAGGCACCTACCCTGTGAGCTCCAACCCAGCTATGGGCCCCTGAGTAGCTTGTAACTGATAAGTAGGGTCACCCAAGAGAGCAAGTGGAAACTGGCTGGCCTCCTCCTCTGCTCTCTGCTTCTCTACCAACTACACTCTTGCTACCCTGAGCACCGTGGGGGGGTTGTGGGGACCCTAAATTCCCCCCAGGTCAGATAAACCTCACTGCTACAAGCACTGTTACAATGGAGTCATATTTCCATTTCCTGTTCGGTGACCCATGTTATCACCGAAGGCTCAGAGCCTCCCTCCTTTGGACCCACTTATGAAGAGTCCTCAAGAGCAGCCAGGAAAAGTGGAAATTTATTCAATAAGTTTCCCTTGCAGAGAGATCCAGACCCACAGAGCAAGGCCCCTCAGTACATCCACTGGGAAGTGTCGAGCTAGCTTTGTAATGTAGATGCTGTCCTTGGCACTGAGTGTCCCTGCGATGGGATTTTGCTCAGAGGGTGTTGGGGCATCCTCGTGATAGCTGACCCTGAAGTGCTCTCTGTAAGCACTTGAGGTCCAAATGCACGTGGGCTCGCTACTCGTGCAGATAACTCAGTGTCTACCTGGTATGTGGAAGGAAGAAGCCTGCTCAGGTTGGCAGCGAGTGTCCTGTGTGCTGTTGCTGGGGAAACGGCCATGTGGACATTCGCTTGGCTCAGCCACGCTGACCCTTCCCCTCCTTCTGACCCCTCTGTCTAAGCAAGCCCCTTCTCCTGCCTTGGTTTGTCCAGGAAACGGGAATCTCCCACAGTAACCACGTCTGTAGGCTGAGTCATTGAATGTTTGGGTTGAGATGGAGGAGTTATGTGGGAGTGGCAGCAAATTAAAAGTCATTACCATCCATTAACATTTTAACTCAATTAATAGACTATATTAGCTATTCAGGCAACTAATAAGGCCGTGGGAAGGGCATATTAATGAGGGATGGAGGAGCAGGAAGCTCTGCAGAGGCCTGAAGGGGCTTCACGGGGGCACGGCCAGCTGCCTGACAGCCTTCTCAGCTCTGAGACTGGCTAAGGCTGTGTTTCCACTTCCTGCTGCCAACCGCATGTAACGACCGCCACCCAGAACCGAAATTCCTGGGAACTCCAAAACTGTACCTACACCTCTAATCCTTGCCCTACCCCGTCTTACCCCCAGACGTGTAGAGTTTTCACCTGAACTACTTCTTGGGAGTAATGAAGAACCTCCTGGCAGTCCTTTCACAGAGGCACCATTGTGTTTATTCATAACTTTGCGGAGAGGCTAAGTTGCGCAAGATGACGCCGTTGGCAGAGAGGGGACTTTAATTCAGTTGTCCTCCCCGGGACTTAGCAACATCTACAGCCTGGGGTGCCCACAGTCCCCTCCAGCTCTTTGGGCTATTCTAAATGGATTTGCAAACAGGCGCAGCCTTTGTCTCTGACTGTATCTCCTTAGTTCAGTATGTCAGGATTCAGGGAACGGATTTATCGTCACTCACTGCACACCCTTCTATACTGGTGAGACCCTAATCGTCAATCTCAATTTTTATCTTTCCATGTGGAGGAGACAAGTCTTTCCAGTCACTCCAACTTAAAAAGAAAAAAGTTCACTATTTGAATAATAATTTTCTTATCTAAAATTCTGGCTAGTACCCACACCCCTGAACTTACTCAGAAAGCTGCTTAGAATATTAATTACAAAGTGGTAATGACCTTGCTTCTTCTGTGATGGGGAGCCGTGCATAGGTAGATCTACGTGGGCTCTGGGGGTGTCAAGAAATCAAATATCACAGCTGGAATAGACTTCCAAGCTTTTGTGTTTCAGCACCTCCAATAACTGAGAGAACCTGTCTTCTCATGTGAAATTTACCCTAAATGTGAACGTTCTCACAAATGTAACATTCTCCCCTTCAGAATCCGAATCCTGGCAGTAACAACAGGGAAAAATAAATGGGCACATTTGCATTCCATTTGTCGCTTTGGTAAATGGCAAAATTTTATATTAGCTTAAGAAAGAAAAGAAAACTACCCAGACGAAGGAACGCTGTAAATGTTCCTGGAATTAGCAGCAAGAGGCCTTGGGAAGGATGTGGGCAGGAGCCCCACCGGGGGGTTGGAGGTGATAGCAGAGGTGGGGGGGATGATTCAATGTTTATTGCTGGGGGTTTTCCCAGACTCTGCAGTCAGGATTAAAGATGGTTTTGCACCCAGGCACAAAGTCAGGTACCAAATGGGAGAGAGAAAGGAAAAGGCCCGTCCTTTCACGATTCCCAGCAGTGGGACTATCACTGTGATCTCTGAATCAGAGTTTTCTGAATCAGCTTGCCCGACTCAGCCGGGAGTCCAGCATGAAACCCCCTGCCCCCGCCATGAGGCATCTGAGGAAGGCGGGCCATGCCAGTTACACGGACCTCCGCATTCTCAGAGTTGCAAGGGAAGGCTAGAGAGAGTGCGTGCCCGTCCATTCCCTCATGTCACCTCACCCGTCACGTGTCTGGAACTGTGCTAGAGGACTGGGATGCCGTGTGAGTCACGGGCACAGATCCTCCCCCCGTGGCGCTCAGATTCCTGAGGGATTTTACACGTGGAGACCCCTGGGACCAAGGGACTTGCGCACAGGAGCTTCAGAGCTGAGAACAGGGTCTCCCCGCCTTGTCTCCTAGTTGATTCAGCTCTGGTTCTCCTGCACATATGCCTTTTCATGACATTCCAATGGGACTGTAAACTCCCAGGGGGTGGGGACCTTTCTTCCCTTCCTAGCATGGTAGAAAACCAATCAGCACCTGTTCCCGCCATGGCCACTTTGAAGCCCCCACCGTCACACAACCGAAGGCGACCTTGGGAAGAGGTGTGAATTGACACATTGGGGTTGAGTGTTACACCAGATACACACAGGAAATGAAATCATCTCAAGAGCATAGATAATGGCAAAAGGCAGAAAATAAAATGAGGGCGTGACGAGTTGAGTGTGTATTGCCTTTGCTTTTAGTATGATCTATGGAATTGTAAGTTTACATACTTTAATTTTTAAAAAGGGCTCTGTTGAACAATCAGCATGAGTGGTCTCCAGGGCAACACTGGTGACCAGTGGCAACAGGAAGCTTCCAGTCATGATCAACTTGGTGAGCGCGCTTGGTGAAATACCATTTCTAAAATAAACTCCACATGAGGTCATCTCCAAAGTTATGGCCACACTCACCAGAAAGTCAGCTAGCTGGGATCTTAGCCCCAAGTGGGTTTCTTGTCTCCTGTCCCTTTGGGAGTCTTTCTGCCTCAAAGGAAGACTTTGTGGTTGTGCCTCCTCCCTTCCCAGTTCCCCCAGTCAGACTTGACAAAGCACACTGGGGAAACTGGGAGGATCAAGAGACCAGTGTTTTTGTCTGCATGGGTGCCTTAGTTTGGGTTAGGTTTAGCTATAAGCCATAGTAAACACGAAATGCCAATGGCTCATTGAAAACACAAGTTTATTTCTCTCTCATATGCAGGTCCCCAGCAGGCAGCCAGGGCTAATTTGGCCATGGTGGTCCCCAAAATACTTAGGGACTCAGGTTCTTCCAACTTCCCACTCTCCCGCTGCAGTCAGGCTCTTTCTCGTGACCCATCACATCCAGGTCCCAAGCAATAGAAGTGAGGAAGACATAAATACGAAAGGAAAATCCCTGAGCCCTACCACACAGTGCCCCTGCGTATCCCCCTTTGTCCAGAACACTGCCATGTGGCCACACCTAGCTGCAAGGGAAGCATGAAATAAAACTTCCCTCTAGCCTTCTGTGTGCTCAGCACAGGAGTGTATTATGGAAGGAGGGGTGGGCAGATGTGGGGGACAACTGGTGGACTCGACCACAGTGGAAGCGGAAGAGACCAGTGCAGGTTTTATTCTCTTCTGTCCGTCTCCAGCTCTGCACACAAGTCCTCATTAATCCCGCCTTAGGATAACTGTGTGGAGTGAGGACCTGCCGAAAGTTGCTGACTAAAAATGACTTCACTGAGTTTCAGGCGGTTGTATCTTCATGTTTCTTAGCATTCTCCTTTGCTGCACTGATTTCATTGTTATCACCCTACGAAGGCATTGTCTAAGGCTGCTTATCCTGCCTCAGCTGTTCCTCTCCACGGAGTCCGCAGTAAAGTCTCCTTCCTCCATTTTCTTCCCACTCCCTCTGCCTCCTGACAGCCCCGAAGTTGCCCCTTGTGGTCCTGCACGGCACGGGGTGCCTGCTGCTCTTGGGAACTGTGGGCAACAAACCCTTCAATGGCAGTTGTCTCCTGGTCCCTTAGCCTCACCATACCAGGATATTATTAACACCCATATTTAAACACATGGTTTAGAGCAGCGCTGCTCAAACTGTTTGGGGTGCAGGACCCGGGTTTTTGTTTGTTTTTAAATGTCTTGTCGATTGCCGGCCAGTATGTGTGTCACTGCATGACTTCCTGCAGTTCACACCATGTGCCACTTGTATGTTAGGCACCCCTGAATTGTCATTGGTCACACATATAGATGTTGTCAAGTAACAGTTTCTCAATGCTTGTCCTCAATTTCTGTACTTAGCATCGACCAGTAACACCCCCCAGCGCTTGTCCGTGGACCACACCTTGAGTAGTTCTGGTGTAGAGTGGATTTTGAGATCACTGTTCAGAACCTAACTTTCTGTGTGACCTTCCCCTAAGTTTTCTTGATGTTAAATGGAGAACATACTCATAACTCACAAGTTTCAGTAAGAACGGATGACTGTATCTCAGGTACTTAGCAGAATATGAGCATGAAGTGATCATGAATATTGACTTCTATTTATTATTTAGGTTATGCAAAAGTAGAAAGGGTATGAATGAAATGCAAACAGTGATTATCTCTGGATGGTAAAATTAGGTTGTTCTTTATTTTTCTCTATACTTTTCTTCATTTTATAAATTTTCTGCAATGATCATAAATTACTCTGTAATCAGGGGGGAAAACTCATTAAAATTTGTTGTGCCTATTTTCTCTGCACTGAATTTTTAAAATATTCTTTCTCAATAACCCACTATAAACACATATGTAGTAAAGAAAATTGGTTTCGCAATTTCCTGTCTTTCTTTTGATGTATTATAAGTATCTACCTAATATATTGCAATTTCTGATGAAGAAACAGTCGACACCACTTTGTCCCACGGGTGTTGGAAGCCCTGGACATGCTTCCCTGTCCTAGTTTCTCACCTGATGACGCTGATCATCACCTATCCTGGACTTCTGTGACTGCCCTGGGTCACAGCCAAGCCCCAGTTTCTGGAGCAAAGGGACAATTCAGAGATCCACGTGCAGGGAGAAGCGGTGGTGGTTTCATGCTACTTCCCCTCTCTGCCTCATCATTGCTCCAACCCTGCAGCCCGTGGGTTTGTACAGGCAGCGCTGCTGAGGATCCAGGGATGCAGGATACTTAAAATGAGGGGAGGCAGAGTGACCTTAACATGAGGGTCGTAATCAAGACTTCCTTTCTTTTCAGATCTTCACTCGGGAAGTCCTCAGGCAGGCCTTCTAGTCATCCCATTGTTCACAGCTCTCTTAGGGAAGAATACTCCTCACCCTGAATGCAGGTATGTGACCACTACAGATCTTAAATCTTTCTTTTCTTCTCTTCCTCCCTCCTTACCTCCTTGCTTTTTCTGTGATGAGGGAGCCATGCATAGGTAGATCCCTCCCTTGCTCCCTTCCCTTCCCCTCCTCCCTTCCTTCCTTCCTGTGAGAGGAAATTTATTGAGATGAAAAAGTTTCCCCAGTTTTTTTTTTTTTTTGAGAGATGTATAAAATTCACACCATCTCAATCTCTTCTAGACTCTGAGAGGTCATTGTTACTACGTAACAGTCATTAGAGCTAGCATATTTTTGGAATGGCTATGTTAACAACCTAGTAGCATTGCATGTTCTTGTGTTACGAATATTCTCTGTGGTACATTAAAATCCCATGTATAACTGAAGCTTCAAGTAAATGTTTACCAACAGGAAGATAATTCTGACAATTCTAAATGATTATAGAGATTTGTCACTGTGTACCTGAATTTATGTCAACATATTATTGGTAATCGCCATGGTTTGTTAAGTTCCAAGTCCCTGGCCAGTAGCAGAAGCCCCAGTTACTGCCTTGATCCAATGGAATAAACACAGTCCATTCTGTGGTTTCTGGAAATTCACTGAGATGACAAATGAGTGCTGGGTCACTCTTTTGGTCTGAAAGCAGTTCAGTAAATTTTCCTGAGTGGCCCTAGGAGTGGGGTTGGCTTCCAGCCATCCGACATCACTGGGAGGTAGACTGGGCACATGATGGCAACACCTGTGAGCACTTAAGTTACTCATATACTGAGTCAGAGAAATGCCACATGACTTTCCCAATATAGCTGCGCACGGGTCCCAGAGAGGTTAGGAAGGCCAGTTCGATTTCTTTGTTTTCTTTCGAAGGGAAAAATCCAGGGCCTCAGATCTGGAAAGGCCCCATAGCGGGTTATCGTAGCCCTTGAAGTGCCCATAAGATCCTCAGCCAAACTCTAAATTTTTCCGGAGGGACCCACTGGCTCAAGTCCATGGTCTCCGCTGTTAGTGCGGATTGTGGTTCTTGAGTTGTGGGGAAGGGCTATGAAGGGCGGGAGAGCCAGTGACAGCTGGAGAACTGGGGAGGCCGTCTTCCCAGTGCCCTTCCTTTCCCCTTGTTCTCTGTCAACAATTCCCTTTTGGCCCATTTGGGATGAGCTTTGTAATATTTATTTTGCAATTTTTAAGGTATAAGGGACTTCAGCTGGCCTTTTACAAGGATCTCCCACATTCCTAGCATTGTCATTTGACTTTTCCACGTAGATCGCTAACTTCCTGGCTCTCATGTATTCTGTAAGCTTTTATTTTCTGGAGTGCAGCTCATGTCAAAAGATCACGTTCTCTGTTCTCTTACGGTCCAGGCTTAGCAAAGGGGACTGCATCGTCCCCTCCCCTTCCTTACCTTGTGTTTGGCAGCCTCTGGGAGGGACAGCTGCCCTTCCTGCAGGGGAGTGCCAGGCCGCAGACCACAGCTGGCCTCTGGCAGAGGTGCGCCAACAGAAGACAAAGACAAAAGCAAAGCTGCATTCATTTTAAGCTCCATTAGAGACATGCGTGGGGCGATGAAATCGATGGAAAAGATGAAATTGGCAGGAAAAGACCTTCTTTTTCTCTGTTTCTCGAAAGGAATCGACCACAAATAGCAATGGGGAAGAAACCAACCATTTTTTAAAAATACAGAAATTTAAAAATCACACCCAACAAACGTTTTTGTTGTCCTTTTCAACATTTTCAGCTCAAAAATAACAGCTAAAACAGATAAGTAGCACTTTGTTCTTTTTTTCCCCCCCTCACCTGGCAAATACCAGCCAGGAGCCAGGACTATAGTATGCAGCTCGCCATTGTGAGGGCCAGACGCCTCGTGTGGAGCAGCGGTTATCATTTGGAGGTCGCTCCAGCCGTGTGAAAAGATAAACTCGTAAGTATCAATAATATTGATGGCTCATCACAATTTGTTAGCTAATGGCAAACCATTCTACAGATTTGCTTTCAGAAGCCAGCAGGGAGAGGTTAACCACTCAAAACTCCTCCTCGTTCACTGATAAAATACAATGAAAGGTGTTTTCAGAGAAGACTCGGGTAGAAATACAGTTTTGATGTTTGAAAAATAGCCTCCCCGGAATCAATTCTTACTCTGCTTTTGGAGAGCTGGTGAATTTATGGGCCATTCCACAAAAAGAGAAAATTATTTTTTCTCTCTCTCAGTCATTCGATTTCTTTTGTGGTCAGTCCCAGATGCGTCCACTTTCACGCATCTGGTAGGGTCCCCCGCTTTGGTTGCGCTGCTGTCATGGCAGAGGGGAGCCACCAGGCGGCGCTGCGCCCGCGAGGGGACTGGGAAGGAAGCCGCGCCCCGCAAACCCGGCCTGGGGGGGTCGGAGAGAAGCGGAGAGAATGAGGACGGGGAGGACGCCGCTGCCAGGAGCACGGGAGTCTTGCATTCGGCTTGCTGGCCTGTGCAGACTCACAGTCAGTTTCGGTCACCCCCATAACTGGAATTGAGGTCAAAAGTAGACACAGTGTCTCTGGAAATCCGTACGCAAGGCAGACACATCGAGGGGAGGTGGACGCGTGTCACCAAAAACTAGCTGGGAAACCCAAGTGACCTCTGAAGACGGTCCTTCTCTTCATGCCCCTCCTAGTCTCGGTGAAGAAATTAAATCTGAGCAGTTCTCCGGATAATTAATAATGGAAATCGATAACAGATTGACCCCTTGCACTATTTGTGAAAAATCAGTAGTAGGCACCTTGCACTGTCCCTGATTTGGGCACAACTGAGGTCGATGTGAATTCCCAGCTGTTTCAATTGAAAAGTTAAAGCGTGTGAAATGTCCTCAGTTAATCCTGACATATAGTGGACGCCCAGAATTAGTCTCTTGACAGTCCTCCCCCTCCCCCAAAGGCGGCATATAAAAGAGCAAACCCACTTCCTGGGGGAAAGAGGGTGAGGGGGATGTTAGTACAACAGTGCGTCCTCACGGCTCACGGGAGAGATTAAACATCTTCCTTCCCCTGTGCGCCCGGGACGGTGCCCAACACTCCGCTCCTTAGCAAACAGAAGAGCTTTGCAGAAGGTTCTGATTCAGCGAAGGGGTAATGCTTGTAACGTGGCACACAGATAGAGCTGCATCCAGCCCCTCATTAACTTAATGGATTTCTATAGTCAGTCCTCCAGGGGGATGCGGGGTGGAAGCTACTGAGATGCACAGCAAGAGTGGGTGTATTTATAAATGCGGCTCTCATTACTCCCAGGATCTGAAAGGGAGAGAGCCCTGCTCCTGCAGCAGGGAAGGAGAAGGTGAACGCGGCACCCAGAAGCTGTCATTATTTGTCCGTTCCATTCTGCTTTTGAGACACCTAGTTGTGCTTCCAAGAAGAGCAAGCTTATTAATTTGGGCGCATTTTTTTTCATCTTGGAGCTCCTGCTGGCCCATTTCGTCTGACTTTTCGTTTTTTTTTTTTTGTAGTAACGACTCCTTTCAGGTCCCCTGTATGAGGCAGCTGGCTTAGCTTAGGGAGTGCTTTTTTTCCCCTGTTCAGAGGCAATAACTATTTTTCACCAGCTGTCTTTCTGGTATAAGTCACATCTCATAAACTCAGAGCCCAAGTTTGATTTGAGCCCCCCAAATAGATTCTTGGGCCAGCAGCGTGTTTCCGAGTCTGAAGGCCACAGACTGTCCCCCTCTGAATGGGGCTCAGCACCCCCAGTCATTTTACGTCTGGTCTGACTGTGATCTCTGCGGGGCTCCAGGGGCATCTAAGAACCGAAACCCACACTGTTATTGGGGAAAAGAACCCAGATGTGCGTATGTCCTTGAGAGTGGGTCAGCATCTTCTTATATGACAGATCTGGAGTATCAGTGGTGCTTAGCAAATAGCTGTCCTTTGAATAAACATACTGATTTTTTTCAAAGTATAAAACTAATACATATTGGAAACTATTTAAAAATCTACCACTCAACACAGCCACTCTATCATCTTGGTTAAGCTTAATACTTTTTCCTATGTAAAAAAATTTAAGTATAAATATTAAGAACATGTACATACATGTTTGTGTCCTGGTTTTTCATGAAACATGACAACATGGAATTTTCCAATATATTATAGCTGCATAAGTCTATTTTAAACTTCCTGCACAGTTAGTGAAATGTGGAGGCAGTTTGTTATGGAGAGAAGACGGAAGGCTTTAGAGCCAACAGACTTATCCTCAAGTATCTGCTGCCACTTACCACTGATGTGACTTACATGTCCCCTCTGTGCCTCAGAGTTCTCATGTCGAAAATGAAGGAATATCCTCTACCCCGTACAGAGGTATGAGAGTTTAAATGAGAGAAAGGACATTAAGTGTTGGCACCCCAATCTGGTTGCCGTTTTTGTTATGATGGAAGAGTGGACGCACGAGCCTGAGCTCTTCTCCAATTCTCGGGCGCCCTGGGACGCGCATCTTTGCTTGGTGTCTAGCAGGCTCCATGTTTCTCCAGGAGATTCTGCTGCAGGTTTCAAGAGCTGATGGAATTCTCTTTGCTGACTTGGCCATTGCATTTCTGGGCAGCTTGGGCTCTTGTTAAACAAGCAATGAATGATGTGAGCGAAGATCCAGCTCTTGGGAACGAAGGACCAGTTGGCCTCCTAAAATGTTCCAGGAGAGTGTACTATTGGCACCAGTGCCTCTGGACTCCACTCTGTGACTGGAGAACCAAAAACACCAGTTCAGTTCACCTAAAATCAGTCCAACAGAAAATGCTTACAGAATGCTTTTCTTCTGGCCAGCTTCCTCTAAATGCGGAACGAGACTAGATCCCCAATCTCTATATAGAGGGAAGAGACAGGCAGTCAACATTTCAGCCAAGTTCAGCAGGTGCTAACTGATGAAAGTGACCAGGAGTTGGGGAGAGCCATTTTACAAAGGTGTCCAGGAAGGCCTCTCTCTGAGCAGAGCCCGGAGCAAGCAGAAGAGCCAGCCATGTGACTATTTAGGACATCAGAGTGGTCACTACTTCTGTTTGCCCACGACTGAGGGGTTTCCTAGGAAGCGGACTTTCAGTGCTAAACCAGGATAGTTTTAGAAAAATTGAGATGGTTGGTCACCCCAGGAAAAGAGTCCCAGGCACAGGAAAGAGCAGGTACAAAGGCTGGTAGTTGGGAAAGAACATGGTGTGTTTCGGGAATGCCCAGGAGGCCGATATGATGGGCATGTGGCAAAGCAGGGGAGAGAGGAGGAGGCCAGCACAGAGAGGAGGCAGCGCCCGGCCATGCAGGGCCTTGATCCGTGGTGCGAGGGCCGTTGGATGAGCAGCCTTCAGCTGTTCAGGGGCAAGGGGATGGGGAAGGGAGGGAGCAGCACCCGCCAAGGCAGGGCTTTGCTGCAAAAGGGAGTGAGGCCTGAGAGCTCCCTTGATACTGCAGCAGGTGGCCACACCGCCACCGCAGCCACATCCTAGACGGCCCCGCGGGCCTGGCTGTGTGAAAGCTCTTCCTTTCCGGCCTCCGTGGCTGGGAGCCGTGTCAGTGCACACGTGGGAGAATGCGGTTGCTTGTTTGAGCAACAAAACAATTAATTTTTCTGCAGCTCACAAGCCTTTGCCCCAGCTTTTCACAAGCATGCTGTTGGGAAATAACCTCAAGTGAGTGTCTGGGCTTCCTTCACTTGTCCTGACCACACCAGGGCTTCTCTGAGGGCCACGCTTATGCCTGCCTAAGGCCGTATGTGTCCGGGTCGGAGCAGGAAGGGTGTGGCCGTCTCCACACTCCTCTGTTTCCAGGGGAGGAAACTGGGACCCAGAGAGGAGGAAGTGACTTGTCCAAAGACACTCAGGGAGGCAGAGATGGGAATGGGCCCCAAAGGGGGGCAACTGGCTGAGAAATGGTTCTTGACAGGGACATTGCACGTAACCTGCACGGGTGGGCGCTGCCCCTCCCTGGTGGTTCCACTTGGGCTGAGTTTACAGGAATTTGGTCTCAAGGACAAGGGGAGAGAGGCTGTCGGATTTTATTCCTCTCAGGGCAAGACCCCAGCAGGGGCACTGAGGGACATTCTGGGGCACTTCAGATTTATGGGGGGGGTGTACATAAAATGGATAGACTGCAGTCAGAGAAGAGGGAGGCCAGATGGTGAGGGGAGTGGAAGGCAGGGCTGGTGGACACTGATCCATGAAACAGACAGCGTGAAGCCTAGAGGAGCCCGGGGTCAGTGGTGCAGAACGGGAGCGAGTTCAAACATATGAAGGGCTGACATGAACAAATAATGTACTTTGCATAATTTTTATTATTTTCTCTCTTATTAACTAATAATCTCATTGCCGCGGTGCTGCATCTCATATTTTATTTCAAACATACAGCACTGCAATGCCTTCACGCAGGGTGAACTACCCGGGCCTGTCTAAGGCGGCCTGGGATGTGAGTCTTCCTGTATGAGGGACAGCCCCAGCCCAAGCTGCGTATTGTAGGGGGCTTGTCACTGTCCAGCCCCCACCCCAGACGTTTCCATTTAAGTGGTCTGGGGTGGCGCCCTGTGGGAGTTTGGGCCATTGAGCAGGGTCTTTCTTCTTCCCATCCTGTTGAGGTTGGGCTTGGGTGTGGGACTTGCTCTGGCCTCCGCGGCGGCTTTCAATGTGCTTACTGTGGCTTGTCCTTTGTGCTCCAGTGAGCCGTCACAAGAAGAACACACCTTAGAAGGAGACACATTTGAAGCTGACCTCGGTGCCACCTGCCGCCTGGAGTGTTTGCCCGGCTGAACCAGCGTCGACCCGTCGAGGTCCAGTCCCCCACAGACCTGTGAGTGAGGAGCAAATGCTCGCTGTTTTGAGCTACTGAGTTTTGAAACACTTGCCACGCAGCACCATTATAGCAATGTCTGACTAATCAAGGCCTCGGCCCTGAGCGATTCTCATTCTATTGGTTGGAGTGGGAGGTCTAGGCATTAGTATTTTTAAAAATGCTGCCCCTGCAATTCTGACATGCAGTCAGGATTGATCACTGCCAATTTGGAATTGCTTTTCTGCCCTGGAGTCAGGTGATGATATCACTGCTTGAATTGGTATTTATGAAAATTTGGGTCTGAATCTACCCACATCAGAATCCCATGGGCATCTTATGTTGAAAATGCAGACCCCCCCCCCTCGCCCCCCCTGAACCTTGCACACTTTTCAAGCACTCTGAAGTTTGGGAAAGGCTAATTTGGGAATTCTGTCTTATTTCCCCAACCCTGCTGATGGTAATTGAAATATTCTTACTAAAATTTTAAACCGTTTCTGCTGGCCTCTGTGAACACCTGACTTGAGTCTTTTCAGGCTTTATAATGGCGGTTTGGGGGAGGAGAAGCCGCTCCGTTCTGATTTTGATGTAATGAAGGGGGTTGCATTACATTATTTCTTCCAGCATGAACGCTCTGATTTTAGACCATTATATTTGTCATTATAATTTGTGCAGCAATGGTCTCAAATGGCTCAGCCCGTAGCTGCCGCAGGCAGAATGCTGCCTAAGCGCTGTGAGCAGGAAATCAAGGCCCTGTGTGTCCTGCATTGCCATTAAGCCAAGCTGACCAACTGGGGCTTTACACCCCGTGGCCTTCCAGGCTGAGCTGTGGGCCTTTGCGGAGGTCACTGTGGATTCTTGCGGCTCTCGACTGGTTGGCTTTTTTATTCTTTTTTTTTTTTTTTTTAAAACTGGGCTCCCTTTCTGCCCTGCTTTGAACTCTTGGCTTTCCAGTCTGGCTTCCAGTGCTATTGCTGGTCCTTTGGACTTGAGGTTGAGAAGCTCAGCTTTTTCTTGCTGACTCTGACTTGGCTCAAACCTCCACCCCAGTGGTTCTCAGCGTCACCTGGAGAACTTGAAACAACCTTGATTCAGGCTCCTTCCTCCCCAATAATTCAGCAGATTCTTTGGCATGGGACAGAGGCAGTAAGACTTTCAAATGCTGCCCAGGGTATTCCAGTGGCATCTGTGGTTCAGAGAACTATTCTCTGGCAGAAACCACACCTCCCTGGGGTCCCTGCCTCTACCTTCAGCCCCAAAGCTTTGGTTCAACCTCTGTCACCAGGGGGCTGCTTCTAATAAGGGGATTTTAACACAGTAAAGATGTTGTCATGCAGTAGAAGAGTTCTTTCTGTGTTGGCTCCATACGAGTAGGTACCTTTCCTAACGTCAGAGAGAAGGGTTTGAAAGATGCCACCGATCATCAGGGTGCAGGATGAAAATAGAGGCAGCTGGCCAAAGAAGAGAGAGCGCTCAGATCGGAGGGATGCAGACAGAGAGCTGCAGGGCCACGCAAAATAGGAAGCAGAGCCGTTCCCCATAGTGACTGACCGGCGGCAGGCGCTTTGCAGAGCAATGCCGTTGATAAATATGCTGTACTTAACGTGAACTTGGACCAAATGTGTGCGCAGAGATGGAACGTTTTCTACAAATAGCAGTCAGCAGTGGCTTCATACACAGAAGCCGGCACAGACTGAAGCGGAACAAAAATAGAGTGGCAGGCCCCGTGGAAGTAAAGGAGCTGAACACAGTCAAAGGAATTTCACAACACCCAGCTGAATCAGATGGCAGGCAAGTTCCTAGTGGTACCAAGGATGGGGGTGCATTAGCTTTGTAGTGAGGAGAAACTGGACGTTTGTACTAGGGTCCCATTGTGTGGTATTGATAGTCTGTTTTGTGCTCCACAGCTTAAACGGACTATCGAGTAACGGGTGTATCATTTTTCATTCTGCAGGGTGGGCTTTGTTTTCAATGGACTCTGTAGTTGTCTTCATGAAGGCCAGAGCTCAGGAGTTGCACCAGGCTTTTTTGCAGAATCCTACCTGGCCTGAGCGGTTTGGCTGTCCAGTCTGGGGCAGACCAGGTAAAGAGTGCCTCTCAGAAAATAGGCCTTCAGCATTCTTATTTCTCTCTCTCTCTCTCTCTCTCCAGTTCTCCCTCTTCTAATTTCTACAGACGCTTCACGTCATGTTAGCGCTACAGCCCCCAGGACAGAGAATAAGCACCGGCTGTGAGAAAGGGGGAAAGAAAAAGCCTTGGGAGCGATGTGACTGGGACATTTTTCAGCGAGACAGGCAGCCAGGAAGATCTGGAAAGGGCACTCGTTGTCCAGCTGTTGAGGTTGAGGGAGTCAGGCGCAGCGCTTCAAAGCAGCCATACCTGCTTTTCATTAAGAGAAGAAACCAGAAATGTCCTTTCCTCTCGCCAGGCCAAGCCGTCTCTGTAAGGCACCCAGTCACCGGCCCATCGGATTTGCTGGTGACGAGGCAGGGGAGCCGGCTCCGACACCCTTGTCTGCCAGGCCCGGGTAGTTATTTGAGGTTTGGACAGCTCTAAACAGAATTTGCTTTTCTCGGTGATTTAAATAGACGTCATTTAGAAAGACTTATCAGGGCTGAAAGTCAAGGGCTGTGAACAGACTGCCTCTTTGAGCTTTCTTTCTTTCCTGGTCCTCTAGGGAGGCATTTCTCATCTCCTCTCTCTTCTTGGAAGAGCTTCTGGAAAGTCGGCAGATGAGAGGGTTAAATAACATTGCTACTGAAAAACAGATTAAGAGGGAAAAATGACTTGGGAGCTGAGCTGAAACGGAGCCCTGCCCTGGCAAACTGCTCCTAATAACAGCATGCAGTTAGGTGGAAGGTCTCTTTGGGTTTTCATAGAAAAGGGCAGATTAGAAGCAAACAAAGGGATAAAAAGCCCAAACCTTAAATAGCTAGAGAGAAGCCGGGTGGTAGGAGCCGCCCTTGCCAGCTCCGATCTCTTGGGGCCTTTGAGGCCAAATCCCATTTCACACCAGATTTAGTGGAGAGTTCTTCTGCACGTCAAAATCTGCCTTTGAACATCTTCCTCTAAAATGGCATTAATGAGCTTGGCTGCTTCTTCAAGACCAGAGGGACCCGTTGCTGCCCCTGCAGGGTTGACACCTACCTGGGAACCTAGTGCCTGCATTTTCTCACCTGGAGATCCAGCTTTATGATTGATTCTCTTTATTTTTCATTCTCTTACCCGAGAAGAAAAGAATATTTAGACATTTAATTGGCATGGAACGAGATAACTACAACAAGTTAATTACTTCTCAATTAAGTTGCATTTACCACTTCCTGAATGTATTCTCAGCAATCGGGGGGCATCTGATGAACTCGCAGTAGCGGCTTGCTTCCCACAGCATGCAGAAGGATGAGAACACTCCTCCTTGGGTCTGAGGCCGCACGGCATCGTCCTCTTGGAAGCTAACCTCAGTGTAGGTATCCAGCTGTCTTAGGAGACTGACTGTAGGGGCCAGTCAGTCAGTGAAACAATAAGCTGGACCCGTTCTGTGAAGGTGGAAACCAAGACACGTGGGATTAGCGTCAGGAAGAGAGTATGGGCTCTACAATGCAGGGGACCTGGGTTCAAGTCTTGACTACTGCTTTCTAGTAATGTGACTTCGGGCAAGTATCCCTCAAAGCTCTGAGCCCCGGTTTCTCCAGGTCTATCCGAGCTGTAACCAATAGGAGCTCACCACGGTTGCTGGGTAGATTCATAAGAGAGCAAGGTAAAGCCTTACAGGTGCTGTATACAGCAGACAGTGTTTTTAGCTTGTGGATGTTTCTCTGCAGGCTCCGTGAGTTTGAAGGATTTAGGCAAAGAGGTCACCTGGCTAAGCACGTGGGGGGTTCATTGTCATTGGAAGTCCTCGTGGGAGTCCCTAGTCAAATCTCAGTGTCTTGTTAGTGGAAAGAGCTCCCTGAAAGCATCATCAAAATTTGACAGGATGCCCAGGGAACGCTGGTCAGTAAGGTTAACTGTTCATGGTATCCTGGTGTCTGCCTTAAGATAACGTGGTCCGGGGAGATTGAGATTAGGAAAACGATTGCGTGTATCGGCCAAGCACTGGGGAGCAATGAGAATGAAGCCAGCCCTCTCTGGGGAGGAGATGACAGGAAGGAGGGGTGAGGAAAGGGTGAGCCTCTCAGCCAGTCATTCATCCTGCAGCAGGGAGGGGGGCTCTAGCTCTCCGGCTCCCCCTCTCCATTGCCTTCAAGCCCCCCGTTCACCTGTCCTTCCGTGCCAGCTATGATTAAAAAGCCATGCTGAGGAATCATCAGAGGAGGGAAAAGAAATTTACAAACTAATTTGCATTTTAATGAATTTTTAATTGAGCCCAAATCTGTTGTTTCTCTTTAAAGATGCAGTGCTGATTTTGTGGTCTCTGCTGCGGAGGGCGAAGTGGGAACTTAATGTGATAAAAACAATGATAATGCGAAGCTTAATTAGGTTTGAAAACTCTTCTGGAAACGCTGAACAGAGTCTGGGCGTGGCGAGCGTTTGCTAGCAGTAGGCTAAGAAGGCGGATTTGATGGGCAGATGCCTTCTTCCTGAAAGGACCACGTCAGCCAGGCACCTATGCTGGGCCAGGACACTCCGTCGCCTGCTCTCTTCTGCCCTCATAGTTTTGCGTTTTTAGGCACAGCTGCCAGACAAGCCCAGTCCGTGGGGGGTGGACAGTGACTTTGATCAGGGCTCTTTGGTTCTTTGATTCCGTAGAAGGTTCAGAGGAAATCCCATACTGTGTGCTCAGAAATCGTCCCATTCTTTTTTGGATCGAAGCAACGTGGAGACTAAATAAATAGATACGTTCATCCATGTTGATTTAAAAAGATACTCTAATGTTATCGAGGCTGCTTGACCAGTCAGTTCAGGATTCCTTGAGCCCCTCACATGTGCTGGTTTATGTGCGTAGCTGCATGACAGAGGTGAGGCGGATGCCAGGGGAGGGCACACGAGTTAACGCTAACACTAGATACTTCGCAGGCTGACTCCTTAACTCCTCATAGCAGTGCTACCGGAATCCTCATTCCAGCGTGTAGGTAGGGACACACACTGATCCAGTGTCACAGGCCAGCCTTTCGGGGAGGTGGGGTTCAAACCCATCTGGCTGCAAAGTCCAAGCCCATCTTGCCACGTCACAAGGCTTCCTTAAACCTATCCTGCCGGGGACAAAGGCATGGACCTAAAAAGCCACACACTGACAGTGAGAATTAAATGCCCTCATGCATACAGAAACGAGGTAGGATTGATTCATTTCACAGGGAAATTCCAAATAAATTTGGATACCATAGAGCAATATTTGGAAAAAGACGATTGGATTCTTTAGAGTGAGTCATAGTGGGCAGGCTTGCAAAGGGACTTTAAAAGATAATCATATTAATAGAAATTCCATTTATTGAGTCCTTTTCTGGGGGCTACATATTCTACGGGCTTTATATTCATTATTTCCTGCAACCCTTTACAATCACCCTTCAAAATAGAGGCAGTCCATACCATTTATAGAGAAAGATGGGACAGTTATCTGGGATTAAGTGCCAGCATTGGGATCTGAACTGGGATGTGTCTGATTCTTGAAGATGAACTTTTACCGCTCTTGGAGAATATTAGGTTAAGGTTCTAGAAGGTTTTGAACATCAGGAGTCTGGATATTAACTTTTAAGCGGGCCTTTTCTAAAACTTGTTCTACAAGATATAGTCTTTAGATTTTAGCAGATGTTTCAGTGGGTCAAGGAAGTCCATTCCTATTGACCAGTCCATTCATTGAGAAGACCCCCAAACACAAGGAGAGGATCTGGTTTGCAGCATCTCCCACCTTATTTGGCCAGGTTTCCATGCCCAGAAAATCATCCCCAGACAGACTCCGGCAGGCACTGGAGACTGTCAGATAGTTTCTGAGAAGCACACAGCAAACATAGTCTGATCTGTTTAGAAAGGCATCTTAGGACGTAGATTTAAGGACAGACACAATTATTTCGAGCCTAGAGACCAGGAGACCAGTTAGAAAGTAGCTAATTCTACTGAGGAAAAAAGAGAGAGAGAGAACCTTCCTTCATCCATCTCCTAATGAAAAGACTGGGCGCCAGTGACCCAGATGATTAGAGCATCTTCAAAATCCTCATCCAATTTAAAAGCCATCCCATCTGAGAGAGTGATTTTGAAAACCAAGAAGAGCTATATATACAAAGATGAGCAAAGGTTAGACTTTAAAGACACCGTGTGAGTGGACAGACAGACTCCAGCTGTGTCTGCACCCAGCCCACCCCCTCTGTGTGGGCACCGGTTGTAAACATGCAGGCGCAGGGATGTGGGCTCCCGCTGCCCCTGTGAAGTGCAGCCACCGGGCTCACCAAGGACAGTCACATGCCCCATGGCTCACAGCTCCCTTGTACACCAAGGCCAAGCCTGCTCCTCCGGAGATTGGCCAAATGCATCCTGGGCACCACCTGTTCCCTGCCCACAGTGGAACCGCTGGAGAGAGCTTGGATCGTCGCGGGTCTTGCCAACAGATGCCTCCTTTCCTTGTTTCCTTTGGCAGTTGTGGGTGTGCGTGTTTCGTTCTTTGCATCAACTCTGGGCTCCAAACTCTCCCTCAAGGGACACTTTTAGTAACATAACTTAGATGCTCGTTCAGCTAACGTTCAGGGACCACCTGCTCTGTGTTAGCCCTTAGGCGTGGCGCACTCATACACCACTCTTCCTTCTCATCGTTACGGAGCTCGCTGGCCTCTGTGGATTGTGGGTGGGTTCTAGTAAAACCATCACATTTGAAATACGTGCATATCTGGACCATTACCTCTGTGATGCCTTGTAATGTAAAAGCTCTGGGAAAACAAAGCACAGCAGTTATAAGTGTGCATGGTGGCGGGGGGCGGGGACTAACGGCCTTAGAACCGGACAGAATAAGTGGGGTTCTCAACTCTGTCTTGATGGCGTTGTGTCAGACAGGTTACCAGTCCTCTCTACACGCCGGTTTCCAAACATCAAAAACGGGACTGCTGTTGCTCTTCTGTTGTGGGTTGGAGGGGTCCAAGGGGCTAAAGCACTCAGTAAACGTGAGTGCCCAACATCTGCCCGGCGGGGGGTGGGGGCGTGGGGGTGCGTACAGTTGGCTTTTGTCATTGGCACAACTCTGTTCCCCGTTCCACTTTGCTTTTGCCTCTCGGCTGGCGCCCACTCGGGCCCAGCAGCTGCCTTTGGCAGCTTGTCCAGATGCTCCCACCCCAGCCCTGCCCAATGCATAGCCCCGCTTCAGGGGCCTGGACGCAAGCGGCTCAGCTGTTGCCTGCTAAAGGAGTAGTCGTCAGTCCTGTCCACTCAGGGAATTTCTGGGCTCCCAACTCTCCCTCCAGGGACACTTTTAGGGACGCAGCTTAGGTGATAGTTCAGCTAATGTTCACTGAACACCTGCTCTGTGTTAGGCAATAGGCACCTAATGTCCTCTAATGTTACAGAAGATAACTTATTTTATGGAACCACCAATAACTCCAGGCAGCATTTATGCACACTGTGCAATCCCAATAGTATGAAACTTCCTTTTTCCTCATCTAGGGGTAATATTAAATATATTTATCAACGAGTATGGCTTGGTGCATACTGATGAGAATGAGGCATTGGAAGATGGCACTTGGGGGCTTGAGGACAGGAGCTATGTACCAGCTAGAATAGAAATATTTTAATAATTAATGACTGATTGGGGGCAACCTGAATGAATATTAACCCAGTCCCCTTCCCCAGTGGTTCAGATGCCAGAAAGATGGCAAAATATTTCTTCAGCTCAGAGTTTAGGATTTACCTTCTGCCTCTTATTATCCTGGATAGCTTATCAAGAACCCAATGCCTAGAACCTCATCAATGACCAGCCTGTCCTTCCCTAGTCCCACAGAATGGGGGTGGGAAGTGAGTGTGTGTGTGTGTGTGTGTCTGTGTATGCATGAAAGAGAGAGAGAGAGAATTTAGTGATTTTCCTCTTTGCTTGTTGCTCTGCAAGGCCTCTCCCCCCATGGCCCCTCCCCCCGATCTCACCCCCAACAAGACTGTCAGCACACAAGACCCTTCTCAGTCTCATTACTCAGCTTCTCTGGCCCCACTGCCCTGTGTGTTCCTCCGCCCACACCACGGTTCAGGACTCCGTGCTTGCCACATGCTATCCTGTCCCCAGAATGCCATTCGCATCTTCTCTGCCTGGCCAGGTGCTGCCCATCCTTCAGGGACCAGCTCCAATGCGCCTTCCTTTCTGAAGCATCCCCACTGCCATGAGGCAGCGTGAGGCATGCCCTGCTTTGTGAATTTCACACCACCTGTGCAATCTCTATTAGAGCGCATGCCATATTGCAGGGCTGTGGCCTGGCTCCCCGACTGAAACGGGGGTTTGCTCAGTAGTTCTCATTCCTCTCTGGGTGGCCGAGGCCCAGCCCATAACTGGCGCTCAGCATTTGTTACAATAATGCGAGGACTGAGCACAGGAAAGCCCCCTTCCCGCCAGCGCCGCTCCACCTCAGGAGAGGGGATAAGTGGACCTTGGAGAGTCAGCCACAGGCACTTTCCTTTCTCCCTCCCCCCTCATCCTCTGGATGCCCCCACTTGTTCTGTGATCTAACTGGGCTTTGGTGCTTCAGCCTCTTGGCTGGCCCCTTTAGAAACAGACTCATCTGCACTGAAAGCTCTCCACATGCCGCACACCTACAGGGCTCCTGGCCTCTTCAGCACCTAAGCGAGCTGCCCAGGGCCCCCAATGGGGGCTGGATGGGCGGGCAAAGTGGTTTAGAGAAGGCCCTGCACCTGGCAGGGCATTATCTCAGTGGAGTTGAAGCTTAGGAAATTAATGAAAAGGGAGGGAAGTCGCTGGGATTTCAGACTTGCAGCTTGGGGCTCTGTGACCCCCCCCCAAATCTGGCCATATTAAGGGAGCTAATGTTCTGATCATGGGAGCTCAGCTGGTCTCTATCTGCTCGGCTCCACATTGCAGCAGGAGCTGGGCACCTTTTCCTCGTGCCAGACAATGAGATGCTGGCAGAGAGGCAGCAGGCACATCGCTGCAAACCCCGACAGGGACAGCGGTGCCAAGATGAGGAGGAGCAGATGACTCCCTGGCAGCCCGGGAGGCTTCACCCATCCGCTGGCCTCCCTGACTCCAAAGGAAATCTGGAAGGAAACCTATGCTGGTAGGACAGCAGCCATGTGCTGGGTACTTTACCTCATTTAATCTGCCCGACAGCTCTGGGGCCCCTGCCCATCAGGCCGGAAAAGCCCGAGGCTCCCTTCTGACAGCAGAGCTTCCTTTCGCGGTCCTACAGCCTGTGTCCTGCACCAGGGCGTGGCCATGTGGACAGACAGACTGGGGCTGAAATCCAGCCACGCTCATTGTCAGGCTGTGCCCACAGAGCGCCTTTTCTGATTGACAAAAGCCTCTCAGAGTCTGGCCACCAACCTGCTTCTCATCTAAAACAAGGGTTCGACTTGGGTTGGTCGCAATTCTCAGTCAGCTACCCTGCCTCCCTGTATATTTCAGCCTTATCCTCAAACCCTAAGGGGCGCCACCCTCAGGTTAGGGCAAAGCAAACAAAGTGGGGGCGAGTCAGTGCGGGAAGGAACAGGGCCCTCTGACCTAGTTCCTCCCTACAGTCTTGGGCCATGACCTGACCGTTTCTTTGTGGGTCACACTCCCCTGCTTATTTTCCAGTATCAGCTTCTTTAGGCTGCATTTGAGTAGGGAGAGAGGGACACGCACACACACACACATCTATCCATCTATCTGTTTATCTGTCTGTCTATAAATCAATCAGCAATGCTAGTACACCTTCAATACCAGAGTGCTCTTGAGCATAAGGCAGCTACCTCGATTGGTCTACTCGCAGCTGATAAAAGTTGGGGGTTGGAGGTGAGCGCCTTCATGGGACTGATGTAAGAACGCAGTTAAGTCCCGGTGAACATGTCCCAAGTGCTGGTTCACGTTCAGCTCGCTTAATAAATTCACTCTCTCTGCCTCCACCTCCAGTCTCTGTAGCCCACCGTAGAGACCAGCGATTTTCAACCAGTGCGCCCCAAGAACGTTTAAAACATGCAACACCTGACCATTTAGTCAGGGCCACTGACCTCTTTCCCCTTAGAGTGTCAAATAAAAAAATGACAACAGCCAACATAACAATAACCATCCAGTATGAATGAATCAAAATTATACTATTTTGTTGTCGGACTGGCAAAACATATATATTTTGCTGTGTCATAGAATTTTAGTTATTAGTTTATGTGTGCCATGAGGTAAAAAGGGTTGAAAATCCCTGCTCTAGACGTCTTGCAGGTAAGTCTTTACACATCAGTTAGTTCATCATTTTTCTTCCCAGATCCAACGATTTTAGTGGATAAAGCCCTAACTTTATTCAAAAGTGGTTCTCAAAGTCAGCAGCATCAATATCATCAGCAAACTTGTTAGAAATTCAAAATTGTAGGGCTGCACTCCAGCCCTCCTGAACCAAAAGCCCTGGGGGTGGGCCCAGGGATCTGTGTTGGAACAAGCCCTCTCGGCACTTCTGATTCTTGCTAAAGTTTGAGAACCTCCAGCCTCTCCTAAATCTCTTTGTTATGTTCTGCCAACTCCTTCCTCGCCCTGGTCCTGGGCCGGGGCTGTTCATTTCTCCTTTTTATCTCTGCCCCTGTGATGCCCACTGGTAACAGCAGCATCTGATCATCTCCTCGGCTTCCATCCTCCTTCCTTTATCACCGACAGATCTGCGTCATGGAGACCCCAGTGTGCTTCTCTGACTACGTTGCCTTTGCACCTAGGAGTGGTCGCAGAATTAAATTCTAGCTCACGATTTCACATAGAATTTAAGAGGGAGAGAAGGACTTCTGACGAGGACAGAAAGCTTGAGTGAACCCCTTTTTACCTTTTCGCTTTTTCCTCTTCTACCTGATACTACCTGGGGTATAGATACAAAGGCTGGAGCTTGAGCAGCCTTCTAGGACCTTTGCGGTAACCTTAACAGGGAGGCTACAGACAGACAAGCAGAAAAATAGAAAAATCAAGGGTCCCATGGGGCCACCACGGCAGCCGTGGAATCTGATCTAAAAAGAAAATCCCCGTGAGCAGAAGCCATGAAAATTAGGTTTCTGCTATAACAACGGAAAGCAATTTCTAACTAAAAGTGCCTTCCAAATTTATACATATCCAACCTGTTCCTTAAGGCCTGGTTTGCTTCACACCTTATTCATTTAACTATGTGTATTGAGCACAGAGTCTGAATCGTTTTGCTTTTGGCCATTTCAGGTAAACTCTGGTTGCCCCAAATCAAGCCCCTGCGGCCGCATCTCAAGGTCAGGGCTACAGATGGGCCTGGCTTGGTTCCCGCCCTCCCATCAGAGCTGGACACACAGTTCAAGGTGTGAGCTCAGTGACAGAGACTAGAAAGCACTGTGTAGTCCGTGCGCCCCATGTCCCGCCAATGCTAAGTGGGGGGCGTGCGTCGCAGCCTCTTGTCTAGATTTCCAGATGCCGAGATTAAAATTTGATTCCATATAATTCGGCCAGGCATCACAAAGCATTTTGCTTTTGTCTAATTTACCATTATCAGTGGCCATTCATGGGAGTAGCACACATTGCTGTTCAAAATAGGCGGCCCGCCTTCACTCCTGCCTCTGCAATCAACAAGGGTCAGCCCCCTCTGCTCCCTGCACACCGGCTCCCGGCAGCATCTTGTCTGAAAGGAAATTTTCCTGTCCCTGTGATGAGAACAAAAATGTACCTTACCTCCTGCCTCCAAGAGAGAGCACCCCATTTTCTGTGACATGAGTTTTGACCTGAAATAATGGTCCTCCTCCGATGATGGCCTGTCTCTGGACAGCGGGGTCCAGGGCCCCGTTGAAGCAATTGTAGAAAACACAGTGAATGTGAGGCTCAGTCTGGTGATTTAATCTTCTTAGTAAGTGATTCGCACCAGCACACGCCTAACCCCGGGGGTGGGATGCACTCCACATATCCCAGAGGCCCCGAAGAGCTTCCATGCGCAGATAGAAGCCATAGTGCAGGGACCCACGTTTCACTTGACTTGTTCTTGACTTGAATCCCCTCCCCTCTCATTCTACCCAGCCGTTTCTCCTGAGTCAGAAGGTTGGTATAAGTCCTCTGGGGCATTGGTTGGAGGACTATAAGTACAAAAGTTGTATTCCAGATAATTCCTCTGTGTGACGGGCACACAGCAAGTCTAGATCAAGGACAGCAAGTCTTACGATGCCTTAAATCCTTGTCCGCAATATCGCCTCTTGTCTCTCTAGCACAGTGGTGGTTGCTGTCAGACTTGTAATTACTAAGGAAAGATTAATTGATTGATTTAATGAATTCACTCTCTCTGGATCCAGTAGGTGTAACTTAACTAACTCTTCCCCAAGGGTTCATTTCTTCCCTGTACTGCTACCTACCAGGAAATACAGGAATAGATTCTGGTCCCCCATGGTTTGAGGATGTCTGAGCCTCAGAGGACTGTCAGTGTCGCCATGTTCAATATCGTCTGGTTCATGGGATTTAGCTGTCGCAGGCCCTAGTACAAAAATAAGTGCTCTGGGCTGAGCTGGCAGCCTTGTGCCGCTGTCTGCAGTGCTGGTCTTCCCTTTGGTTCTCGTTATTGCTACTGTCCAGAGCAGAATGGGAAAGAGGTAATAAAAGTGAGTGTCCAGAAAGTCGAGGCCTAACTCAAGTCTTGTGGTTAGAACCAATGTCTTCTAGTTTATTTTGAGATGCCCCCTTAACGAAATGATACATACGATTTTCAGGTTCACAAATAAAGGGGAGAAAATCAAATCTTGAATGCCATGTCTTACCAGCGAAGGGTGTAACCCACACAGGTTATAGATGACTACCAAATGAACTTCCAGTTTGTGGCTGAGACAGGGTTATGTGGCGTTTTGAAGGTGACGGGATCTGAAGAGGGAGCCAAGGAAATTCTTGGAGAAATATTATTCTTGAATTTAGGTGCACTCTGAACCGATGCTGTCGGTAGGTCGAGTAATACATCTGTGTCCTAATTCCTGGAACCTGTGAATGTCACCTTACATGCAAAAGGGACTTTGTAGCTATGATCGAGTTGAAGATCTCGTGATGGGGAGATTATCTTGGGCTATCTGGGTAGACCTGATCTTATAATGAGTAATTTATTGTGTGCCTGACCTCCCAATGGAGGACATATCAGCGAGGAAGGTTTATTTGGTGTCAAAGTGACTTGGTGTGGAACACGTTAATGTTTTATCACGGAGCATGAGGGGATTGGAGAGGGGGCAATTCCACGGGACCGATCTGCAGAGCCATGATGAATTCCAGTCCTCTGAGCGAGTGAACGTGAGCTTTGTTGCAGTGGTAGCCCAGGGCACCTTCTACTTCCAAGGCAAAGGTGAGGAAACAGAAATGTGTTCTGTAGAAAATAATCTCAGACTGGCCCCTTCTAACTTGTTCCCATAAGGTTTTTCACAAGGTCATCTCAAGTCTGCACAACTCCATTTTCCTGGACTGAAGGGCATGGACTTTCAGGTTGGGGATACCAGGGTTCAGACTTTAGACGCTCAGCTCTACAGCTTTGTGACCTGAGGCTAGTTAAACAATGTCCTTAGGCAATAATATTCTCATTTGTGAGATAGGGACAATAAAACTGACTTCATAAGGTTATTTTGTAGGTTAAAATACTATATGTAAATAGGTTAGTCTGTGGCCTGGCATATACTAATCACTGAATAAGTGGTATTAGTATTATTATTTACTCACCCACAGGAAGGCCATGGTAATCAACTGCATCAATGATTGTCAGCCGGTGTCCTGTGGCACACCAGTGTGTGACATGAATGTTTAAAACACGCAGTGTTTGACTAATTAGTCAGGGGTACTGACCTCTTTTCCCTTAAGATTGTCAAATAAAAAAATGACAAGAGCCAACACAATAGCCGTCTGATGTGAATGAATCATAATTATAACTATTTCTTGGCAGGTCAGCAAAAAAAATATTTTTGGTATAATGTGCTACATAATTTTAGTAATTAGTTTATATGTGCCATGAGATGGAAAAGGTTGAAAATTACTGATCTGCATGAATGCCCCAAGAGCCAGTAGACATCCAGGAAGCACTTGCTATTCTTGATCAATCTACTAAGATTCTCGAGAGATACTGAATCAACAGGAGATATTCACATTCTTATCTAGATTAGATATATGATTTATTATAAGGAATTGGTTCACACCATTATGGAGGCTGAGAAGTCCCAAGATATGTATTCAGAAAGCTGAAGACCCAGGAGAGCTGACACGTGGTTCCAGTCTGCGTGTGACGGCCTCAGGGTAACGAGGTGTACGTTCTGGTAAGAAAACAGCAGGCTCAAGCACCAAGCAGAGCTCATTTTTCCATTTGGACCCACGGGCCGGCGAAGACTGATACCCCAGTTCGATCAGTAAGGCAGGAGTTCTCTTTTTGCTTTATTCGTCTTCAGCTGATTGCACAAGGCCCACCCACACTGAGGAGAGCAATCTGCTTTCCTCGGTATGTTGACTCAAATGTTAATCTCATCTAGAAACACCATCACAGCCACACCTAAAATGGTGTTTGACCTAATGTCTGCGATTAACCATCATAATTGGCCAATAGATAAAAATCAATGGGCAAATCTTGGGTGCCATTTTACAACTTGCATTAGACAACCGAAGTGTGTGCTGTATGACGCTCTCCTTTCCTTGATCCCCAATAGTGGGAGCACATGCTGGGTGAAGCCTTTATTCGCCTGGACCCCTGAGTGGTTGTGACGAGCAGAATCCTCGGCTGACCTGCAGCGGACACACAGCCTTGTAACAAGAGAGCTAGTCCTCGCAGTGTTCCGAAGCACCAGCCTGACAGTCAACAGCATAAATTACTCCTTCAACGGAACAGCTCCAAAGGGCATCCCCAATTTAACACGCCCCCATGTCCAAAACAAAGTTCTCACTTCCCTCCCTCCTCCAATGGGCTCTTTTCCAGTTTTGGCCCTTTTCAGTGTAGGGCACCGTCCTCTTCCCAAATGTTAAAGCCCAAACCCATGAGCCTTCCTTGAGTCTTCCCTAGACTCCCCACGTCCTTTCATCAGGAAATTAATTCTATTTCCAATATAGGTCCTGAAGTTTTCTAGTTCTCTCCATACCTGTACTATAACCCTAATCCAGGCCGGGATCAATGCAATGGCGTCTTCACTCACTCTTTGCTTGTACAGTTGTTCTACAAATGCATTCACTGCATAGCAGCTGGAGCAAACTTTGAAAAGCAGAAAGTATATCTTGTCATTCTCCTGCTGAAAACCAAATCATTAATTTACTAAGACATGTTTAATGAGCATTTATTATATGCAAGGCACTGTCCCTGTACACTGGGGATGTCACGTTAATTAAAGCAAAGTTCCTCTCCTCAAGGGGACAAATGATAAGCTCAGAAATGAATGTCCTGTGTAACAGGAGAGTAGAAGGGCACAGATGCAGGTGGGCAGTAGATTTAATGATGGGAAGAAGAGGACCGGCCCTTGGATAGCTATATTCTTTTAGAGGAATAAAAAGCAAGGTCATTAGCTGGGAGGGAGGCAGAGGGAAGAAGTGTAGGTGGTTTCAGGTCATAAGAGAAGGCATGGCACAGTTGTCTTGGAGAGAAGGAAGACAAATTGACTCAGGACTAGAGTGAGCGGCAGTGCTGGAGGCTCCCTTGAGCTGTGAGCATAACTTTCATGTCAAACAAGGCGGCCTTTGTGTTCCTCTCCAGGTACATCCAGCTCTTCTAAGGGGAACATGGCACGTTTAAGCAGGGCTGGCATTTTGTTCGGCAGGTGCAAAGGCAGAAAGGGGAGAAAGGGGTTGATGTATTAAAAAAAAAAAAAAAAAAAAAAGCGCTACTAGGGATGGGCCATGGACTTAAGCCTGGAAGGGGAGGAAGAACGTGAGGTAGTAGTGGGTAGTAAGAGACTGGGAGGCTCAGAAGATGGAGGTCCTCATGGGACCAGGGAATGGTTGGAACTGGAGTCCTAGAAGCCGTCAGTACTGGTGGTGTCAGTGATGGGTAATGACACTTAAAATACAATCCGGACCGCGATGTGTCCCCCAACTTTTTCTCTAGGCTTCGCCTGCTCCCACATGGTACCTCAGCCCTTAGCCCAGCCACATCCGCCCCTTCTCACCCTTGAACCTTCTCCAGCCCACCTCTTTTTCACTCTCCCTGTTCTCTCTGCCTGGAACGCTCGTCCTCCGGCGGTCCCCCGGCAGGCCCCATCTCATCATTGGGGCCTTCCCAGTACCCCATTCTGGAGTTATCCTTGATTGTATCCACCACACGGTACTTCCCTAAACCGGAAGTCATTCCGCTTCTTGGTTAACTTCTGTATTGCCGGTCTGTCCCTCTCGTCTAGAAGGTGAGCTGCATCGGGGCAGGCCCGTGTGAGTTTTGTGTGTGTGCCGCTGACTCTTCAGCACCTAGAACAACACCCGGCATGGGGGCCGGGCCCAAGGAAGAAAGGATTAAACATGGACAAAGACGAATAAATGGATATTTGGGGGCAAAATCCCCCTTCATCACTTTAAAAACTGTAGCTCTGCAGATATTTTTTTCCCCAAGAAAGTTCAATATTTTTGTTGAAATCACTTGGAGAACCTCTCAGCTGAAGCATGGTTCTCAACTGCAGAGATGTCTGGTGACGTCCAGTGACGCACCCGTTGTCCCGCGTCCTGTTGGCATCTCATGGGTGTGTGACCCGGATGCTGTTAGGCAGCCTACAGTGCGTAGGACAGCCCCCCACAGTGAGGGCCGTTCTGGCTGTGGATGTCAATAGTGTTGAGGCGAGAATCCTTCCAGGGGCTGAGATGAATCACCCTGTGACAGTGGCCGACCAGACCAAACCCTGTGCGAAATCTGCATGTGACGCCAGGGTGCCTGGGAAATGTCGCTCTCCCACGGGGTTGGAACCCCTCCCGAGGCCCTGCCGGTGCCCCGGATCCCTCCAGCAAAGTGCAGGGAGGGAACCGCTGGCCTGGCACCATCCCCATCCAAGATAAATGCAGAAAATATGCCCACTTCTTCCAGGGAAGGACACCACCCAGAGGGCAGACCTGCCTTTGTGACGGGCTGTTATCTGCCAACTGGGGCTGGGCCTTGAAGTGGACAAACATCCAATTATGTGGTAGTGAAAGCCCACAGTGCAGGCCTTGCTGGTCCAGGCATTGAGGGTTTCCCAACTCCCCAAACCCTTTCTATTCATCAGGAGAGACCCCATTTGCAAAACATTTATTCAAGGCTTAATTACTAACAAGTCCCCACAGGGAGCCTCTCCATGGAAAGGCTGCACAATGGCTGGGCTTTGTAATCAGTGCCTCATTCATGTGCTAATCCCTGCAGACAACCGGGTGTGAGAAGGGTGGGGATCAGGCCCGGGACCACAGGGGAGACTCCCTCTCCCTCCCTTTTGGGGCTATTCTCCAATTAGGACCGTGTTCACATGATAATCAGCCTGGGAGCCTTGGAAGTTAGGGAGGGCCTCCCCCGTCAGATCTGTGCCCTTGTGGAGGCAGATGTATACTCGTCCTTGTCAGTCTCCTCCAGCCTGGACCCTCGGCCCTGCTCTGAGCACCGGGTGTCCTGAAAGCTGTTGGTAGACACACTGGAGACGATGCCTGAGCTGACTTGCCTCCCGTCAGGGTCCTGGGACCAGGTCCCTCTCTGCAGACATTGTTCTGTGTTACCCTCATCATAAATATGGGACTTGGTTTTATCATTACTTTCCTGGTGATAGAGATGGAACAACTGAGTTAACCAGACTTTTCCCAAATTATGTGGATAGTAAGCAGAAGAACTGATCTTCAGCACATCACTGATTAGACATTTATTTTATGGACATGTGTGTCAGGTATTGGAAATATGGCCCCATGGGAAGGACAGATACAGAAGCAGATAATATCACCCCACACCTGGGGGCTCATGAGAGGGGTCTGCTCCATTCCAAATCCAATATCTTTCTCCCTTGCCTGGAGTGTCCTTCAGAGCTCCCCAGGGGGGCACATGTAAGACTCTTCATTGCTGGAGACCACCTGGATGTCCACCACCTGGAGACCGGATAAGTGACCGTGGAGGGCACGCACAGCAGAGCAGGGAGCAGCAGTTTAGAGACAACAGGTTCGCGGTAGTCATAGCAACACGGATGAACTTTAAAAAAACTGCTGTTAGTGAGAAAGGTAAGAAGCGGAGTGAAAGATGTAACTCAATAATGGTGATGAGCAAGTTCAAGTCCATGCATATAAAACAACGCTGTTTTGCAAGGACACACGCAAACAGAAGCATGTGAGCGCATGCGGATGGTGTCCCTTGTGAGAAGGGGACCAGGAGTTGAGGGTACAGTCAAGGTTCCGGCAGGAAGCAGATGGCACACCCAGATTAAGAGAATTCAAGATAGGTGTGTTCACAGAGGTTGCGAGGGTATAGGGACACCGTCAGAGGTAGTTCAGAAACCCAGAGTTAGGGAAAGGTGAGCTGTTACTTCAGCCGAGCCTGAGGGCCTTGGAGGAGAGGATGGTTACCAGGACATAAAGGAAAACCTGTGAGGAAAGGGTGTCCAGGACCGCAGCAGTGACCTTCAGCTTCCGAGGGACCCATCTCGGCCCAGGCGCCTCACTCCCCTCTCTCTCCTCTCCAGGTAGAGCTCCCCAGAGGCCTCCCCAACAGGAAGCCAAAGGGCGAGGGAGCCATCCGTGTCGTGCGCTCAGGTCTGCCTCTTGGACAGAAGGACAAGGGAAGGAGTGTGGTCGGGGGAGTGAATCCTCAGGGACATGGCTAAGGGGCTCTGAGGAGAAAAGGAACTAGTCCTTACAATAGATAAATATAAACATGATGGGGACTTGCAAAGCAAGAGAGAAAAAAAAAGTAAGTTCCTTATCTAGGAGGAATCCAGGGACCAACTGTATTTTGCTATCCTACATTGTGTGTGTGTGTCTGTGTGTGTGTGTGTGTGTGTAACACGGGTGAATGTGTTTTGTATGCTCACATTTATGATACTTACAAAGCTGATGAGTTAGGACACACATTAAACCACCAATGGTCTCTAATAACAGTAAACTTTTGGAAACATAGCCTTTGTATATGCAAGTTTTATTTTGACCTTTGAGAAACAGTGAAATATATAGAGTTTCTGAATCAAACTTATATGGAATCCATGCTGACGTGAGCATCCCCGTAGGACGCTAGTGTGTAAGGGCCGGGTTTAAATATTCCTTTCTTGAACAAATGCACAGCCGTCTGTGATCATCTAACCCCAGTCATCAATCTCCATAATGTGTCCTCTCTTCCAGCTCCTGCCTTTGATTAATCCAAATTCCTTCTAGTTTCTTTCATTTCAGAGTATTAATGTTTAAAATACCATAGTCTATAGAAGTGCAGTTAAGTGGCCTCTGGAAAATTCCATCCCTTCCTCCATCTGAATGATGAATCTTCCAAGAATGACTTGACCATAGTATGAGCAAGGGGTAGGTCTCCGCCCCCACCCCTGCTTGGCCCACATTTGTAAGTTAGAAATGTCTCTTGCAGGCAACCCAGAAATTTGCTAAGTGGAGTCTAGGCTTTGAGATCAGGAGGGACTCTCTCTGCTTGGGGATCTGAAGCAATGGTGAGGAGGGAGAGGCTCAGGAAAAGCAACAGATTAAACAAGTGTAGCTTTGTCAAAGGCCAGAGTTTGGCAGCAGCTCAGTAAATGGTTCAGACAAACCGAATATACTGACCGAATGTTACATGAAGAGGAAAAAACTGTCCTGAGGCCTAGCAACCATACACACAGATCTCAGCAAAAGTGACAGAAGCCTGGCAAAGGGGTACCAGGTAGACCAGATGCCTGAGCTGGGCTCTTTGGAGGCAAATATGAGCAGGCTCAAGGGACGGAAACCGTGGACAGGTCAGCTGCTGCTGCACAGAAGTGCCAGGGCTTCTGAGGCCAGACCTGCAAGTCTGGGGCCCCGGTGAGAATGGAAAGCAGGTTTGGGAGAGACCAGCTTCACACGAGATTGGAGTGAGCTGATATCACCATCTCTGCTGGGTGCTGGGCTGCAGTGGAGAAAGATTTTCCTCGCTCCCAGTTCTACCCAGCTCCCTGGTGCATGGTTTCTGTGACCTTGTATTCTGCATTCTTTTTTTCCCCCTCTCTCTCCTTTTAACACTTAAAGTTTGTGTGTCTTTCCACAGCAAGTTAGATCACAGGCCGGCATTTGTGACTTTACCCAAGATGGAGAGCCACTGAAAGTTAGTTATGGGAGGAGGGGCACCCCGAGATGAAGTCTGCGATTTAGAACTCCGAGGTGACACTCCAGGCAGGCTGGCAGGTGCCAGAGCCTGAGATGGGGCTCATGGGCGACTTCTAGGCAGTTGACTTTCCTCGTCTCCAGCACAGTTAATGGGTACATTATTTTAGTCTAAATGAGTAAGAGACATTTTCTTACCCTTTAAAAAGCTCAAGCTGATTTAACTGAGGAGTCATTTCAAAGATCAGTTTTGACAGAGTTGTTGGTAAAAAGCAGCCGGTGGGGGCGGAGACGAGGGCGACGGGGTAGCAACAGAACCGGGTTTTTATGAAAAACGCTGCTGCCTAGGAAATGGAGCGGTTAGCAAGGATGAGTGGCGGAGCCTCTGTGTTACCTCCTCCAGGCAGGCGGGCGTCCAGAGCCACGGTGCCTTCCCTCTGCCACCTTCAGGGTCGGGCCCAGAGGACACCCCCCCAAACAGCTCTCTGGTCCCCACAAATATCTCAACGTGGAAAACCAGAAGCAGATGACTTCTAGCCTCCCCTTTGTAGGGGGGAGAATCCTTTGCAGAAAGATCAAAAGGAAACCCTGCCTCTGGGTCTGTGGGCACCGAGGTTTCACAGCCGTTCTGAGCAGGACGCAGGCCCTTCAGCAATGTTCTCCCACGGCGGTGGGTGTGGTGTCTGGGATTTAGCCGCTGAGTGCAGGGGTGACATTTAACCAGGAGGCCTGGACACAGATACGCCAGTTGTTACAATACTGAAATGCTCTCTTGGGAATCGGGAAATGGCTGCCGCTGCCTGAACGCCTTGCGTTTCCTGGCTGCCCCATCCCCGTCCCTGCACACCCTAGACTTCTCCGTGGTCCAGAGACCGAAGAGCCATTGTTCTGGCCCGGCAGGGGCCTCTCGGCTCCTACAGCCTAGAGAGTTACCTGCTCAGTTGGCTCACCTTACTGGCTGTGCAGCGTTCTAAATATCTTCCCATGAGTGGGAGTCCAGGTGTCTCTCTGGATGACTTTGTTTAGTCCCATAGTTCCCAGCTAGATGGGAGCTTCTTTGAAGCCAGGGCTGGACCCATGCCCAGCCCTCCCCTGCCTCTTCTTCTGGGGCCTGTGCTCGGCCCCATCTCCCATCTCCCGTCCCACATCCTCCACTGTTGAGTAGCATCTTCCTTCGAATTTAAAGGACCACCTTCTCCAAATATCACCGTCAGATACAGCTACTCTGCGTGCATTCCTGTTCTGTGCTGTCACGACTGCCTGGGTGCTGTGGTTAGCACCGCCCCAGAGCACCTTCCTCCGCCAGCCCTCCGGAACCCTGGACTTAGCTCTCCTGGTCAACCTCCCGTCTGGGTCCTGCCGAACATCACGGCACGCCCCAGCAGCCTGGTCCCTCTGTGTGAGGACAGATGGCATGACACGGAGGACAATCACAGGTATCTGCAATTCTCACTCAGTGTTGGGGGAGGCCCGTTCACTTCAAAGCAATATCCTCCCTTCACTCAAGACAGTTGATGGAAACCTGAGAGGCAGAAGGTCAAGGCCAGGGCCTTGGTGGGGTGCTCCAGGACTGGCGCTATTGAGTTCAGGCTAGGTGACCCTGGGCAATTTACTGAACAACGTAGACCCTCAGTTTCTTCACCTGTTACATGTGGGAAAGTACACCATCGTCCCAGGGCGGAGATGAGCGTTAAATGAGATGATACGTGATGTGCTTGGCAAGTCAGGATGTTTAGTAAGTAGGAGCTCTTACTGTTCATTACTGTATCGCTCCTCTCTTCCTGTGGCCTCCAGGCCTCTGCTGCACAGGATGCACTCTGACCGAGCCTCGGGACCGCCGGGCCAGGCCTGGTTTCCTAGCTGCCCTCCTCTCCCACCTCTGACGCAGGCCTTTGGCTCAGCTTAGCCCTCTGCCTCCTTCCTCTCCTGGTCGCCTCACCTGTCACTCTCAAACTCCAGGCCTCGCAGTCTCGTGGGCTGCGGCAGATACTGCGAGTGCCTACCTGGGACCCGTGGCTGGCAGGTGACAAGCACTAGGGACAAAAGCCACGCTTTAAGGACAGTGGAGCCTGGCGCCGTGATCACACCTTGGGCCGCCTCCTCAGCCTCCCTGTTAGCGGGGAAAGAACCCTCGATTTGGTTAAGCCGCTGTGGTTGGGTTTCTGTAGCTGAATGATGAACCGTAGCTGGCGCGTGGCAAGGAGACCTGTATGTGGGCTCACTCATCACAGAAGCTTTTCTAGGACACGGTGTGCTTCAGGCTCACGGCCCGCGGCATGGAGGGGCCCCTTGCGCCACCCAGCTGCAAGGCTGCCCGTCCACACAGGGAGGCCTCGAGCGCCGTCAGCCTTTTCTGGGCTCGCACGACACCAGCCGTCAGTGACGGGGATGAAGGGGCTCAATCGGACCTCTCTGACACGGCCAGAAAGAGGCTGGCGCCATTCTCCCTGCCGCCCAGGCTCTGAACAGGAGAGGCATGCTGTGTGGCGTGGGGAGGGCCCCTGTAAGCAGCGTAGCCATGGCCGGGGGCACTCGGAAGCTCGGCCTAGGAGAAGAGAAGAGCTCAACCTGGCCTCCTCCGGCCTCGTGTGATGCCTGCCTATGGCACACAGCGCCTGCTCCATGCGTGCCACTCCTTCATTTGCTTAAACTCGGGGCGGAGGAGGGAGAAAGGCGTTCCCACGTGCTAAAGACAGCCAATTGTACAAGAAGACGAAAGCATAAAATCCCTCCCACACCTTTCTGTTGTCAGCTGTTGGCTTATCTTTTCAGAAATAACCCGTGGACATATCAGCTTAATCACACAGACTAGAAGAGGCCACGCCAGCCAACAGTGCAAATTAATAGCGGCTCAAAATTAAAAACCAAAAAGGTTTAATTTCCCCCGCATGTCACTTATCCGTTATGGATTGTTAGGGGGCTGACACCAAACGTTGCCAGTCACTGGGCTGGTGGAAAGGAGAAAATTAGGAGGTCTTAGAGGGGCCATGAAATGCTCCAGCCTGCAAATGACACGCAGCACTTCTGCTCAAAACCCATCGGCCAGAATGATCCACGTGGTCGCTCCCAGCTACGGTGGAGCCTGAAGTCCCACCAACCATATGCTCCGATGGGGGAGAGCCAGGATCGTCTGGTGAATAACAGGATCGATTACCACAGACTGTTTTGCATTTGGTTTTTGATTTGTACTTTGTAAATAGGTCAAGTGTTTAGAACAATGTCTGTCTCATAAGTGTCTCCTCGTTATCATTTTTACCCATATTATTTTATATCTATTAATATCCATTATATATTTTTACTGAGAGAGGCTTGCCATTGCTGGACGTCCCTTGAATGAGAGGCAGGTACCATGGGAAAGGAAGAGAAAGCAGCCCAGTCGATACAATGCAGAGGCCGCATTGCAGACGAAGTCCAGGCCAGTTCAGGACAGAAGGATGTGCGTATCGGACTTTCTGGCAAAGTTCCTGCGCCACGCTGAGTCGCAGGACCTGATGCCAGCTCCGCATTCGATGGCCTTCTGGGTCCCCATAATGACGCACGTTACTGGGCTGACTTGTGTTTTCTGCCTGGGAAAGGACAGACGTTGGCGTGCGGCCAAAGCCCCGGCTGCCTCTTGGATCGAGTCCCTCCCACCCCGGGGGACAACCACACAGAGCCCTTTAAAAGGCATTTGCGATGATTTAATTAAATCTGACGGATATTTTAAAAACCACTAACTAGAGACCTCAACCTTATTTCCTGTCTATTTTTTTTTCCTGCTTCTAAAGGTTAACAGCAAGCTTAACTCCTCTCTTTGCCCCAAAACCGTGTTCTTAATAAGCATCCCAAGGGAACAGCCCTTCCTCTACCTTTGAATGAACCTGCTTCTCTAGTTGCTGACAGGGGAAATGTATGCAGGCAGCAAGTCCTCGTTATCTGGGAGAGGTTGGGATGCCTCCCAGCATGGGTGCAAACCTCCGAGGCTGCAGAGCACTTAAGCTGGCATTCAACGGCACAGAGGCTGCCACTGCAGCCCCGCATGGCCCTTGTCATCAGAATAGGATGGACTCCGAGGGTCACACAAAGGTTCTGGAAGGAGACTCCTGAAGCCACCAGTGACTGACGGGGTGGGAATGGCTTTGGGACAAAACTGCCCCCGAGTTGGTTGGGCCACGCGTGCGGAAGGGGTCAGGGAAAAAATGACCTAAGAACCAGACTATTTCCACACTGAATTCAGCCTGCCTTCCACTTCCCACCAGTGACGGGAATGTTACTCATAGGCTCATCTGAATAAGGAAAGAGGTGAACAGGAAATCAACGACTTACTATGGACTTGAGCAACATCACATAGAATTATCTCCCCTGATCCCAGGTTACCTTTGAATGGTCAGCCTTATACGGCGGATGAGAGTTTTTCGTAGGGACTTGGGCCACAGTCAGTTGACTTGTAAGCAGCAGACCCGGGCCTTGAAGGAGGGTCTCTATTTGTGTGTTTTATCCATTCTCCCCTCTGGTCACTCTGCTCCTACTTCTAGTGGCAAAGATGCTCTCTGAAGCACGTGGCTAAGATCATCAGGCAGAGAGGGCTCAGCATTACTCAGGCTTCTTGAGGGCGCCCGAGGCTCCGTGTGGATAAGATGGTGGGTGGCTATGTAAGCCCTGTGAGTGGATTAGGTGTGACACCAGAGCTGTGTGCGTGTCAGTTTAATCACTGTTTTGATTACAACACCTGTAGTGGAAAATTTAAAGACTAAACGACATTGCTTCCAATGCCACAACTCTATGACATGGATCCCATTGAACGAGCTGCTTTTCTGCCCTTGTCTGTTTGCGTACGTGTGGACAAACACACACACATACCCTGCACTTCTATACGTGTCCGTTTTCTCTTTCCATTGGCCCAGAAAATATATTTTAAAGATTGCCGTTAGAATACAGACCTCTGTCTAGGTTGCACGTTCTTCCTGTCATTTTAATAAGCACAGGCTAGTCTTTCAAGATTGTGTATCATAGTTTGCTTAACTTCTTTTCTCATGTGGGAGGCATGAGGTCATTTTCAATTATTTTCAGTCATAAACAAAACTGCTAAATATATAGGTGCATATAACCTTCTTAGGAACGATAGCCTTAGGGCAAATTCCCAGGGGCGAGGCTCTTGGGAAGGAGCCATGTGTAAAAATGCTGGTGGTGAGTCAGGCAGGTAGACATTCAAATCCACTTCTCCTGTGGGAGTATCCCCTTCGCCTCCATCTCTGCATCTGATGGTGCATTGCAGTCAGCTATTGCTGCGCCCCAAAATAGCACAGAACATCAGTGGGACCCATCAATTCGCATTTACGAGGTCTTGCGTCTGGGGGTTGTCTGGGGGCCAGCTGATCTAGACTGGGCTTACTTCGGCGACCCTGCTCCTCACCGCCCGTCTGTGGGTTACCGAGATGGCTCTGTTCACTTGTCTCTCATCGCCTTCCTGGTCCCAGGCCTGCTCTTCTCATGGTGATGGTCCGTGTGCTAGGAAATGAGCCCGAATGCACAAGCCTCTTCCAGGTCTCTGATCCCATTGTATCTGCTAACATTTTGTAGTTTTTAGCTTGTAACCCAGCCGTGCCCCTGCCTGTTTCAGGTCCTTGATGTCACCAGTATTTTCTCGCTTTGACACTCTAGGCCAAGGTCTCTCAACCTGGGACTGTTTGACGTTTGGGGCTGGAAAATTCTTTGCTGTGGAAGGTCGTCCTGTGCATTGTGGGAATGTGAGCAGGTTTCCTAGCCTCTACCCATGAGATGCCAGTAGCACGTCCCCCACACCAGATGACAATCAAAATGTCTCCAGACACTGCCAATTGTCCCCCGGGGGCCCAAACCATCTCCAGGTGATAACCACTGATCTAGGCTATCCGGTTGGTAGCAAAGCCCTTATTCACACCCTCCAAGGAGTGGGGGATTTTCTGTTCCCTGGATCGTGTACAGAGACGCACTGGGAAGATGTTTCATGAGCCAACACATCCAATGATTTTCCTATGACTTTAAATCCCTTTTGTTGTAATGACTCTGGCAGAGAACGTAGGAGAAAGACTCCGCCCCTGAAGAGTGAGAATATTATCTGCACATCAGTTTAAGGTAAAGGGAAGGTGGCTGAAAGAGTTCATGTTCATTTCTCAGCAGGATTGTCCTCTGCTGGGCGCTCCATGAAAGAAGCATCAGTAGGAATGGAAATGGCATTCCCAGTGTTTTTTGTATGTATGGTTTAGAACAACAAAAACAGTTATTGAGTCCTGACCTCTGTAATTTGCATCTAGAAACTATATCATGAATGCTAAGAAAAACATTTTATCTGCATATTCTGGAGACCAGTGCTGTCTTAGAATGGATTAATAATTGTAAAGCTATAGTTGCTATAAACATGAGGACAAACAAGAATATTGCCACCGGTCATAAAACTCGAGGAAAGTCCAAAGACTATTGACTCTGAAATAGAAATGAAAACCTCTTTTAATGAGCTGCCTTGCATGTCTTCTGTCTCCAATATATTGACTTAATTTTGTCTTTGCGTCTGAAAAATTTCACAGTTAATCTATTTTCAGTGAGGGGAAATGAGAAAGTCCAAAGGAACAAAGAGGAAAATATCATAAAATAACCAGGACTCTTGTCACTTTGTCTATCCTTTTAGATACCCTTTTATCTGTCTCCATCTCTAGACCAGTATCTGTATCCAAGTATCTTTTTTAAAACAAATTGAGATCCTATTATATATTATAACGCACCTTCTTACACATGATGTATCATCATAAACATCTTTCCTCATTAAAAACATAGAGCTGTATACTCTTTAAAATGGTGCATAGTATTGCACTGACTGAATGGGACATACTTTAGTGTATGTGTGTACACTAAATTTTATCTTTATAAGCACGACAGTGATGTACATCTATTTATATACATTTCCATGCAGTTTTCTAGTTATTTCCTTAGGACGCTGAAGTCTCATCTCTCGGTTTATTCCCAGAGTAAGGTCTACATACAAGGTGTACTTCTTTTAAAATAGGTTCTGAATTCATGTCATGATGAGGGTCAGAAATGAAGTTTGTGAACGTAGCCCAGTGGCCGTGAAATGGGGGGAAACTTCCTTTGCTCAGGATGCCAACAATAACGTACATTTTCTTTAACAATCCTATATTTCAAATGGAGTCTTCAACTTTGTCTTCAGTGTGTTTGCTATACAGGTGATACATACGAATTTTTAAAAAGGGAAAACAGAAGAAAAAGATGACAGTCACCTACTGTATTCGTTTTCTATTGCTACAAAGTGAATGGCCACAAACTTAGCTGGGAACAGCACAGCTTTATTATCACATAGTCACTGTGGGTCGAGTCTGGACAGAGCTTAGTTGGATCCTTGGCTCAGTGTCTCCTGAGGCGCAGTCAAGGTGTCAGCGGTGCTCTAGATGCCATTTGGAGTTTGGGGTCTTCTTCCCAGCTCGTTCAGGTTGTTAGCTGAGTATAGTTCCAGGATTTCTTTCTGGTAGCTGGAGAGCCCTCTCTGCTCCCAGATGCCACCCAGGTCCTTGCCACATGGCGCCCATAGCCAGTTCCCAGCATGGGCGTCCACTTTCCTCCAGACTAGCAGGAGATCTCTGCCTTCTTTCATCTCCAAACTCTGACTGCTTTGAAGAGCTCACCTGCTTAGGCCAGGCCCACCCGGATCATCTTTCTTTTAATTAATTCATCTGATTAGGGGTGTTAAACATATCTGTTAAAAAAAAAAGTCCTTCTCGCCATATAACATAACCATAGGAGTTATACCCCATTATATTTATAGGCCCTGCCCACACTTAAGAACAGGGGATTGATTATACAGGGTGTACATGCCAGGCACTGAAGATCTTGGGGGTCATTTTAGAATTCTCTCTACCACATCCATGGTTCTGATCTCTTAAGAAAACCACTCTTGATGTCTCAGTTATGTTCTAGATGTTTGTCACCCATATGCTTAGATATTTCTTTTTAAAAAGCTGTGATTATATTATAGTCACCATAGAACCCTTTATTCCCTTCATAATAATGTGTCAGCGCATGACTGCAAAATGTTGAGGAGCATCATTAGAAAATTTTGGTCACCAGTTGTTAGACTGAATGCTTGTGTTCCCCCGCAACCCCCAATTCACATGGTGAATTCCCAGCCCCCAGTGTGATTGCACCTGAAGACAGAGTCTTTGGAAAGTGACTGGATTTAGATGAGAACCTGGGGGACTGGAGCCCTTCTAATAAGAAGAAGAGACACCAGAGCTTCCCGTTTCTCTCACATGTGAGGACAGAGTGAGAAAGTGAGGATCTCCAAGCCAGGAAGGGGGTCCTCGCCGGGAATGGACTCTCCCAGCACCTTTCCACCCCTCCCAGGCTCTGAAACAAAGAGAAATAAATGCCTATTGTTTAAGCCCACCAGTGTATGATATTTTGTTAGAGCAGCTCAAGCTAAGACAATATTATGAATGAGATTTTCTTCCCGTTATATTTTCTAACTTACTTATTGGCATAGCCGGAATTAGAAGCTTCCCACTTGTCCTGAGTTATCAGCTCCTTATCATGGATGTCAGGGAACAAACAGGTAGCGGATTTCTATTATTTTTTTATTGTTTGTATAAGAGAGGGCTGAAGTGCTGGAAGAGACAAAGGAAGGCTTCCCCAAAACAGACTTTCTTTCACCGATGAAATATTTATGATGACATGTTGCCTAGCAATGGCCACCAGATCTGCCTGCACCGGCAAGAGGGGACCTCAAGGGGGAGTTTCCCCAGAAGACGCAGCAAAGAGAAAAACCGGCCTAACGAACACAGCCTCTGCTTCCCTGGCGGAATGCCTCCCAGGTCCAGGCAAAGACAGTGTTTCTCAGGGAAATGGCCCTGTTGGCAGGAATCATTGAACAGCCACGTGAGATGAGAACAGGAAGAAGACTTTAAGCACACAGACTGTCAGGGAGCACTTACCTGTCATGGAGCAAAATGTTTTATTTCCTGTCCCTGCTCACTGACTCGCGTCCTGACAGCATTGTCCTTTTCCCTGTCCGCTTGCCGTTCTGGCTTCCAAACCGCTGGGCTCGTTAAGGTAAACCAGGCCTCGAGGGCGGAGGTCTTTGAATTTAAGGGCCAGTTCTTTTCAGGTGAGTCGGGGTCCAGGCATTAGACCCTTCCACAAAGAAAGGAGCTAGAATGGACGTCCCGTTTAAAAGGATGGCAGTGGGGGTGGGGGGGGCGGGGGAAATGGGACAAGTGTAATGGAACAACCATAAAAAATAATAAAATAAAAATATGAAATAAAAAAAAAAAAAGGATTGTGCTCAAGTATAATTCTGTTAGGGAGGGGTGTTCACAGACTGTATGCTTTCTCAGAAGTCATTTTTCTCTTCTCAGGTGCTAACATCAAATCACAGAATGCCAGACTGGAAGAAACTGTAGAAATCTCTGGCAGAGCCCAACTCTCCCTCCCTCTCTCCTCCCCTCCCTCCCTCTCTTGTCCTCTCTTCCTCCTCCTTTCTATTTTAACCACCAATGACATTTTCCCCTCTTCCCACAAACCCCATATTTTGAAACTCGAATCACCAAACCAAATGAATGTAATTTCAGGAAAAAGCAAAGAAATGTAACACCCTCATTAACGTGCGTAGCGTTAAGACAGGTTAAGTGTGCTATTTCCCCGTAGCATTGTGCAGTATCGAACGTAGCCCCAGGAGTTCACAATGTTGTGGGTGCTGAGGGGCAAAGCAACCCAAACTAGGAATTGCTAATCTAATCGAGCCTCATTTTCCAGATGAGGAAACTTCCCAGAGCATTTCAAACTCACACAGGTTACCTAAGAGGACTCAAAGTACTAACCAGGAAGCCTAGTCAACAACTTTGAAGAGTGTTGGCAGATTGGAATCACTGCACAAAAAAGGGGGGGGGGGCACCTTCTTGATCCAGAGAGTCTGATTTAGTTAGTTCTTTTCCAGTTGAAAAGTTCATTTTGTCTTGGTCCTTCTCTGTCCCAGTTTGCTTGCCCCCGAGTAGGCAGCTCAGCGAGCGTCTCTGGGTCTCAGCGCTGTGCAACAGGGATGGCCGCTGGGATCTGTGAGCAGAGACTCTGGATAAGCATGAGTGACATGCGTAGCTGTGACAGAGCCTCCGGGGGGTGAGGGAGTGCCCAGAAATCGATGTGGAGTCCTCTCCCCCGAGCTGGGGTCAGAAGATGATTTCCATAGGTTAAGCTGCTTGTCACCAAATCTAAGTATAAAACTTGAATCCCCTCCCTGCTCTCTCCCAGCTGGGTTTGGCTTCTAAAAATACCTCCAAGGCAGGTACGCTACCTGATGGCTTGACAAGTTAACATTCATCAAAGCCAGGCTCATTCTTGCTGCTGAAACAGGAGGAGTCTGTCTCTGGCCAAAGGTTCAAGTTTTTTTCTTGAAATATGTCACCTTTCCCAAGTCAGCAGAGAGCTGATGAGCGTTTCCTTTGATGTGAATAAGAGTTCAGCCAGCCAGTCTGAGACGCCACCGTTATCCAGCAGAGAACCTTTCTCTGCTTGTGATCTGGGCCTTGATGGGAGAGACCACCGTCACGTGGCGGCCCTTAACAAGACCTGTGAGAACATTCTTTTCTAGCTGTTGGGGCAGCGAGGGGGGGGGGGGCGCTCCCCGAAGGCTGCCGGGGGTTCACTTGTAAACCACTTCTGGGAAAAACTGCAGTAGAAGGATACAGACCCTTTAAGTTTGTATCGTATAGTATTTAATGAGCAGAAACCTAATGAAATATTAAAATTGACTTTGGATGAATTTGAGATGCTTTTTGCTTGTGTATGTTTGCCAGACCACCCACAAAGCAGCTTGTACTACATTAACACACATTGACCAGATTTTTAATAGTTGATATTAAGTAGCATTTTTAGCTTTGTGTGAGAAGTCGAGCTGCAATGTTAGAGTTCTAAAGTTGCCTTCAGTGCTATTTTATTATACACTTAGGATACTGTAACTAGTTACTTCAGATGGTGATGGATATTATATACTTTATTTGTTTTTATTATTTTATTGCAACATAGGAAATTTAATAAGGAAAATTGGTTACCAAAACGTTGGCGCGGAAGGAAGAGTAAACTGAGGAAGTCTGCAAGGTCAGCAGCAGCAAGGAGCTGCCAAGGGGCTGAGGACCGAAGCCGCTCAAGAGGAAGGAGGACTGTCCTCGTCCCAGGTTGCCGGGAGCGGATGGAGGTGGCCCTGGCACCACGGGCCCACACAGAAGCCCCCCGGCCACTGTCACTACAGCCCTGGAGGTACAGTCCCTGTTCCCGGTACACTTACTGTGGCTCCTGAGAGCACAGTGCATTTGACCTTTAGCCTCAGTTCTTCTCATCATCTCGATAGCTCTCGATAGCACACACTAGTTTTTTTTTTTCTTTAATTAATTAATTAATTTGTTTATTTATTTTTAGAGAGAGGGGGAAAGGAGAAAGAGGGGGAGAGAAACATCACTGTGTGGTTGCTTCTCACTTGCACCCCCAACTGGGGACCTGACGTGCAACCAAGTTATGTGCCCTGACTGGGGATCGAACCAGCGACACTTGGCTCACAGGTCGATGCTCAATCCACTGAGCCACAGCAGCCAGGGCCATACACACTAGTTTTTAGGTTACATTAAACTTCTCCAAATCACGAGGAACAGCTCTGCAAATAACTGAACAACCCTTCTCAAATATTTACCCATGTTCTCTAGTCTCGTTTCTGAGACACTCTTAAGTAATGTTAAATATAGAAAATACTTAGGCATAAAGATGTCCATCGCAACATTATTTATAGAATTAGAAACAACTTAAATCCTCAAAGACATTTTCAACTATGTCTGAACTAAAAATAGGAAATCACTTAAAATTTTAGTAAAGTGAAAAATGCTTCTGGTTTAATGTGGAGAGCTAAAAACCCCACCAAAATCAGCCAACAAAATCGCACCTACAGTGTAATCACACTCGGCGGCAGTAAGTACCATTCACTACCCTGGATGGCGGTGAGAATTAAAGGAAATACTGGACCTGAGCCCTCCCTAGAGGGCTGGGCCCATTATGGTGTCCGATAAATGTTAGCTCTTAGCTGTTTAAACAGGGAAATGTGTACACGGTAAAAAGACAAAGTGTGTGTGGGGGGGGGGTAGGCAGTCACGCTTTTATTTTGGTGGAGCTATGATGGACTCGCAGGAGCATCTTCTACTTGCCTGTATTTGGCAAATCATTCCCAACGAAGCACTCTTTCGTTAACGATGGGGGAAATATAATATAAACGAAAAGAAATCATAGTGTATTCTGCGTTTGGAGTCCCTGCTAAACCAGCGCAGTGACGGGGGACGGGGGAAGCTCTTGACCCTCTTGTGCGCCCAGGTGACTAGTGGGTTCAGCTGGTGGTAGGAAAGGCCACAAGGCTTAGAGAAAAGTCAAGGAAAGGGGAAAAAACTGCTCCAGGAAGGAACACCCAGGCACATGCCTCAGGATGGATTGGAGAAGGAGAACTGGGTGGACCTGCCTACCCCCTTTCAGGAGCAGTGGCCGGGTGCAGAGTGGAAAGCTGCTTAGACCGGTAACTAGAAAGCTCTTCATCAATTCCCAGTGAGTCCCTCAGCACAGGCCCCCCGCGTGTCTGCTGTGTGCCGCACGAATCGCTTAATCCCACGCCTAGCGGGCTGGCCCCGTGATGGCTCAGCTGGGCCTGGCGCGGGCTGGGTGCGGGCCTAACACACTCACTCAGGCAGATGGGATTGTGAGAGGAAACGTCCATTTAGCGTTTGGGGGGTGGGGGAGGGTGCGGGTCTTCCTGCTGTGGCTTTTATCTTCCCAGTCCCTTCTCCCTCCTGTAACGTGTCCATCCCTGAGTGCTCCTGTGCATAAACCACTTAACTCTCTGGGAGGCTGGTGCTCAGTGAAAAGGATTCTACTTTCACCATTTTCCTGGGCATGTTCCATTAAATGATCTGTGCCCACTGGGTGACCGAAGGCATCGAGGGGGGATCTGCTTTAAATCAGTTCCTGCCCCAGGTTTTTATGGGGCCAAGAAAAGTCCTGCTGGAGTCTGTTTGCTACATGGTGGCTGAAGATGGAGGTCTCCCGGCTGTGCTCCCTTTTCTGCGTGGGTTGTAAAGATGGGCACTGGGCTGGGGACATGGTGGCAGGAGGTCTGTTTTTGCTTTGGGGCTGCTGGAGGTGTGCTCAGCTGTCTCTCTACACCGTAGAGCTAGGTCAGGTTGTTTGAACAGTCAGCTTCTCCCTCACCCATCTTCATTGCCATTGGGATTCAGGGCGCAGAAACTAATTTCCTGCCTTGTTGCATGTGGAACCTGAAGGCAGTTTAACCTTTGACTGAGTTAAACTCCAAATAGGCCAAATAATCATTAGGTTTTACATTGAGGATTAAACACTTCCCGTGGTTCCCAGTGTTACACTCAGAAGCACAGGCTGCTTCCGTGACTGTGTGATGGGACTCTCCAGGGGCTCATCTTGGGCTGGCAGGTACAAATTCTGTTCCTGAACCTGTAAAATCCTTGCTCCTCTTCTCATAAAGTCCAGGGGCTTTGACAGCATGCATGTGCCGGTTAGTTCAAGGCAGGCTTGGCAAATACCGGAAGACTCCAATTGCTACCTGGAACACATGCAGGGTTGGCCTGTGGTTAATTACTCCCCATGCTTTTGTTCTGGTCTTAGTTTTGCTGCCGTCTTGCTGTGTGACGTTGGACCACTCACTCAGCCTTCCTGGGCCTTCTAGGGTGAGACAGCTGGATGGAGGGAATGGCCTAGCTCAAACTTGGAGGACTCTATTTTAGACAGAAACTTCAGAGTTTCCACTTTCTTCCTGATATTTGGGCTGATACACCCTTTAAGGTCCCTTATTATTTCTGAAATTTCATTTCTTTTCAAGCTCAGTTTTATAATTTTTTGATAACCCTTTCCCACAATTTGTGTTTATTATCATAGGAAGGGAAGCCCCTCTGTCTTCTCAATCTACCACAGTTCTCAAAGCCTTCTGTGCATCACTTTTGTGATTTAAATAAAAGATAAGAGAAATCTGTCTTCCCATCTGTCCACATACTTCATATTCCCTGTAATAATTCAAACAGTCTTTTTAATGTGTTGAGACAAAAGGTTTTTATAACCATGTTATTGTGTGGTTAAGACAGGTCTAAAAAGAACACCATCCGCGGGCTTCCTTTGTTACGGTGGAAGCTCCAAGGAGGCTGTGTGTGGGGTTTGCACTCAGACAGAGCCCAGGTCTCAGGCAGACCTTGGCTCTGTGGCCGTGAGCTTTGGAGTGTAAGCTTCTTGAGAGAAGGCATTTTCTAATTTGCTTCCCATTTAATCACTGTTCGCAGCACAAAGGAAGCAACAATAAGTGTTTGCTGAATGGACCGATAAGCAAATAACCTGTATCTTCTGAACCTTTATAGCCTTAAAAATAAGAGCGACCCCGCCAGTTGTCAGGGCGCTGTGCAGCTGAGAGGTGGCGTGCAGAAAGCCCCAGGCGCGCGGTAAGGGCCAGAGATACTTACGGCACGTGGTTCTAGCGAGGGGAGCGCCACGGTCTGACCGAGAGGGACCGGAGCGGAGCGTCAGAGCCTCCCTGCGTAGGCTTTGCCGTGACTCCTGTGCGCTTTGCGAATTTCCCAGTCATGCGGATGGCTTCGTTCACCTTCGCCCGTCTTCTCATTTATCAGCATCTTTTGCCCCCAAAGGCTGGCAGACGGAACAGAGTCCTCACGGCCCTGCGCACAAAGCCCTTCCGTCCCTGACCTCCAGGCAGTGCCCTTGCACATCCTGTCGCCTCATAATTAGTGCTTGTTTTCCTCGCCACCCGTTCACGTGATAAGGCAGCGCCGAGCTCGCGGTCTGCCAGCATCCTTAGCCTCTCCCCGGCCTCCTCTGAATGTCATATAAAGGTCAGTTTGGGATCAAATCTTGCCCACCCTGCCCCTTCCCTGTTTCCTGTAACTACATTGTCCCTGCAACTCGAGACCATTCATGACGTAATTTTTATCTGCTGGCTTCCAAGGGGCTGGGTAGCCCTCTTATTTTGCTTTATACATGTATAGGTATAGGTATAATTTCACATCAGTGTGTGATTTAGACATCTTTGTTAAGGAGAGAGTATTTGGTTTAAGCTTTTTAATCCATGTGATTTTCCACTTGTCAACACTCCGACTGTTCTTTTATTGATGGTTTACCCTGTGTTTACACCTGTGCAAGCCATGGTGGGATCAATCAACACTGTAAAAAATTTCATCTCACACCGAGAAGAGTAGGATTTTGGGGGCGGGGGGTGGGGGTGGGGGCTGACAAATCACAGATGGAATAATAGGCCAGTATCGGATGACGTATATTCAAGTGGGAAATGGTGTGACTCAGGCTGGGAGTGCCTCTCGAAGGCAGAGGAGAGAGGTCTGTGGCTGGGGTCACCTTAGAGCTTCTTGGGGTAGAAGCTTCTTCAGCTGGGCCTTGAAGGAGATGAGGGATTGGAAGAGCAGCGGGGACTGCTAGGTGGAGCCCCGGTAGCCTCAGGCTCCCTTCCGCCAGCGCTGTGCGGACGGGCTCCCGCTGCGTTGGAATCATCCCCACACAAAGCAGGTAGAAAGGTGGACTAGAGGGTCCAGTGAAGAAGACCCTGCAAATGGCAGATCGCATGGCAGATAAAGCCCAACGCACATTCAAGAGCAAAACGATCAACTGTTAATAAAGAGAAACTTCCAAACCTGAGCCAAGTACATCTAGCAAAAAGCAAAAGCAAAAACCACTCCTATTTGGGAAACATGAAAAGAATTTTTACTTAGAAGTATCAATTTGTAGAAACTCTTAAAAACACATGCGCCTATTTATGGGTCAGATTGTCTTCTAGTAGTTTCTTCTAAAGTAATCACATCCACAACATTTATAATGCTCATTGTAGGGTGTTTTAATAAAGCCCACCGGAAGGGCTCAATACTTAGAAGCTGGGTAAATAAAATGTGGCGTGATTATACAGTGGAATGCTGTGCAAAGACAAACATTGTTTCTTGTCGTTTTTCAGGTTTAAATTCTATTAGCTTTTCCTGTGCACCCGACGGTAGGCCAGTCACTTTCTCGAAGTTCCATGTATTCCTCATTCTTCTGTTCGGTTTGATATGAGGCACGGGTTGTTTTTGATGAAAGGGCTAGTCTTGGAAGATATCAATATTGAGTACAGAAGCCATTGCTCCCTGCCATCAAGGAACTACCAGCTGAACAGGGTGGAGAAGATACGCGTATTACAGCACATGGCGTGGTAGCTGCTACAGTGAATGAGCAGCACCCCAGGGGTGTACGGAGGGAGCTTTCTTTTGTCAGAGGTTGTCAGGAAGGCTTCGTGGAAGAAGAGGTACCTGTTCTGTGTCTTGATAATGAGTCAGGATTTGACAGGTGGACATAAGGAAGGAGTATCCAGAGGAGACAGAAGGGGGAGCAACCTGCGTTTGAGATCAGTGAGTGGTGCCTGTTGGCAGAATTGCTCTTTCGTATAATTATGGATTAATAAGATTTTATCGACTAGCCTGGGACCTTAACCATCACTGTTTCCATGAAAAGGAAATGTTCTTTTTCTTTTTCTTTTTTTTTTTAAATACAATGCATTTTCAAGTGAAAAATCTCTTCAGAAATTAGGGCTTTAAAAAAGTCTTTGAGTCTTTGGTGAGCACGTTTAAATCTGCCAGTACAAAAATAACATCGCTGGTTTTCTACACCCCATTTGCTGTTAGGTTTCATTGCCTAATTTTTAAAGGTGATGTCTCCTGATTGCCGGTATTGGAGATTTGGTCACAGAATGAGTGTTTCCACCTGGATCATACCTTTGGGGCCAACATGGCATTCTATTTAGGGTTGATGATGTGTTTAACAAGGTACTGAGCTGTAAATACATCTCACAATTCTGATTGTTGACCACTACTCCTGTTGGGCGGCCGTTCCTTCTGTCCCTTGGAACACAGACATGAATAGGACTGACAGAGGGCAGGTCCAGTGGCCACCAACCAGGACGGTTGGGTGGCAGGAGACGGGGGACACTGAGTTTATCTAAGTCGATGAATGTGACAGCTGTTGGCCACAGGCTAGTTGGAACATCAGAACAGGAAACAGCGAGACATGGAAACCCACTGGATGGAGTACAGGGCCCTTCGGGAAAGCAATATTTGGAATGTGGCTTGCCCATGGGAGGCACACAGGAGGTACTTGGCTCTCTTCTGGGCAGAAGGGCGCTTGGGAGGTATGGAGGAGACATAGGAATGAAGCAGGGGTCCTTTTCTCCAGCTGGTTCCTGAAACCACCAATAGAGGCCAGGGGGCAGCCACGTTTTGTAGTTGGTCACTCTAGGCCTGCTCTGCACGTCTGTGTCCTGGGACTTGCGTCTCAGACCACATTGCCTAGGATGGGTCAACCCGAGGGAGCGTGGCAGTGACTTTTTGGAACCTGATGAGGGGAGAGGGGCCCTACTGTGGCAGGGTGGCTTAAAAACAGGGGTGTTTCCTGCTCAATCCCTGCACCCATCCTGGGCCCCAAATATGCATTCACTCGTGGTCACGTGACGGTGGATATTACATAGTTGTTGGGCACAAAAAGCCACGGTCGCCAATGGCTGTGGGATTGGAGCTGCCACAGAGCCAGCCTGGCCTCTGAGTCGGGGGAGGCATTCTGGCCCACAAGCGCTGTGGCCGCTCCCGAAGCTCAGAAGTGAGGCGCGTTTCTGTGCCGGGCTCACGTCCAAGTGGGAAAGGCAGGGACCCCTCTGTCCACGTGGGGACCTGAGCACGGGCTCTGGCATGGACATGCCGGAGAGTTCTTTATTCGGAGAAGCCAGCCAAAGAGAAAACAGTTCAGGTTTTACTTTAAATAAGCACAAATCCCCCAGGTTTCAGGTGCCTCTGAGAAATCTCCTGCACATAGACCTGCAAAGCCCCTTACGCAGACATTCATTCCCCCTTGTCCTTCCCACTTGTTTTCGCACTGAGTACGTTTGGTGATTAGAGAGCCCCTCTCTTCAACGGCCCCGAGTCCCAGTAAAAGCAATCACTTAATGCACTGACTCTTATTTTTTAACACGCAGGTATTTTAGCATAACTGTAATTGCAGAGTAATAAGTTTTTTATCTTCCTCTTTACTCTTACTGTTATCAGTATTAAAATAATTTTAAAAGTCATAATTTTTTAAATGATTCATTTTTCATTCTAAATTTAGTGTATACTTATTGAACACAAATCAGGGAATAAAGAGCAAAGCTTGAAAAAGAACCACAAACACAGCAAGCCCCTATTTTTGGCACTGTTTCCCATTAGGTCCTTCTTGAGCACAGAATGGTAAATGTAGAGCAGTGATTAAGTTTTAGAGGCAATGTTGTCTCCTTTCCAAGTTAATCTAGAAAGTGTTTGTGGCCGTAATCCTCTCATTACCACTTGGTCTTCCCCGACATGGTTTTAAATGGCTGTGTAAGATTCAGTTGACTGAACGCTGGGCATTAAGCTGACAACCTGTCACTTTTACGAGTGTCACTACAATGAGTATCTCCGTTATTTCATTAGGATGGATTCCCATAGACTGTCCAGGTATTTTAATAACGATGACGATTTCCATTTGTTTGATCCCCCAATCCTAAGCCATCAGCTCTTTCTTCAGGAGATGGGGTAGCTGTGCTTTGAGCTACAAGCCTTTGTAGGACATCCGCTGGATTGCAGGGCAGTTAGGGCTTCTTTAAACCTGAGGGGAGGATTGCATGGAAGTGCTCAGGCCCTTGGGGACAGCACCTGCCAGACCTTGCACAGGTGCCCAGTGGAGACAGCTGCCTCTCCGCAAAGGACGGCACCGGCCCACCGCTGCCCTGCTGAACAGGAGCCGTGCTGCGGAGCCTTGGTCCTGTACGCCCTGCGGCAGGAAACCTAATATTCCACGCTCCCCACCTTGAGGCTGATAAAGCCCAAAGCCGCCGGGATGCATTTTCAAAATACTTAGCAACCTGTTCGGGGCACAGTGGCACACAAATAACAGGACAAAAAGATGAACACCAGGGACACATCCAGCTGGCTGTGTCTGTGCGGATGCCCAGCCTTCAACACGCCCCCCCCCCCCCCCAGTTTGCTCATTTATGATCATCACTTCTCCTGGGCTTCTTAATCTCCTCCCCTTTTCAACCCAAATCAACATGTTTATCCCTAGAAGCCAGGAGACTCTTTGTGTAACTGAGAAAGGTCAGGAGCTCGGGAGATTCTCCAGCTGCAGCCTGGGAGGGAAGGGGCGATTTGAGAGGGGGCTGATCTTCACTGTTGATGAAACTTGGCAAACGGAGAGATTCCCAAGCCACATCCCCCCCACCCCCCCACCCCAAATCCCTTAAAACAATCTCTGTTGTACGTGCCCTCCTAGACTTTAACATGTAGGTTATTTATAATCAAAAATCATACTGTGCTCACTTATTATCTTGCCTGTCCCTTCTCTTGTCATAGTTCATCTTTTGTTGTTTGCCACTCAAGTCTGTAGACCCGTGATGCTGAAAATGTGGCCCCTGGGCAAGCGTCCTCAGCGTTGCTTGGGAACCTGTTAGACGTGTAAACCGTGGGTCCTGCCCCGATCTAGTGAATCAGAAGCTCTGGGGGTGCTCTCTGTTCGTCTGTGGGTTAATAAGCCCTCTCGGTGATCCTGATAAACCAAGTGTGAGAGCCTCTGCTGTGGGCTGTTGTTCTGAGTGCCCTTTAAACCCAGCTACCCTAAGGGTGGCTTGTGGACCAGCAGCATCAGCCCTCATTGCCCCCATCTTGTTAGGAACTCGGACCCCCGCCAGACCTACTCAATCAGAACCCTCATTTTAACAGTGTTAACCGAAAAACAGAAAGGCCGAAGTGAGAGGCAGAAAGTGTTTCAGGTCCCAAGAAGTGGCTGTTTGGGAAAAACTGCTCCAGGCAGAAACCCAAAGGGTGTCAGGGGTGGAGGCGAGCGGGCTTTAGGAGAAAGGGAAGGGGAATAATGGAATAAATAGAAGGAAGACATATTTGTAGGTGCAGATAAGCTAAGTTACCCTTCAGCAATACATGGTGGTGCTCATTCTAGAGAATGTCTGGCCATGAGAAGATCCACTTTCCCGTTTGTATTTGAAACAATTGTTTGCAACGCTGTGTTGCTTTGGCCCAGTCCAAAGGGGATTTTGCCCCGTTTAAGCATTTCAGAGGTTTTAGGAATAAAACGTTCAAGGCAATTCCTCTGGAATGGCACCTCTGACTTCATTTGGAAGTGGCTCCATTTATATTTTTTTTCAAGAGAGCACTGTGAATCACCTAAATCTTGTTAAAACGCAGATTCTGATTAGGTAGGTTTGGCATGAGGCCTGAGACTATGCATTTCTAATGAGCGCTTGTGGATGCTGTTGGTTTATGATCTACATTTTGCATAATAAGGGCTCTACTGGGCATGCAAAACTTTTTTAAAAGCATAAGGAGCATTAAAAATATATACAGACTTCCAGCCAAGATGGTGGCGTACAGACACTCTGCATCTCCCTCCACAACCAAGAAGGATTACAACTACCTCAAAACTAGAAACAACCAGAAGTTTCAGAAAATCAAGCTGCATGGAAGTCCAACAAACAAAGATATAAAGAAGAAATACTCACCCAGACAGGTAGGAGGGGTGGAGCCGAGGCGGAGAGGACGCGGTGTGGTGGCGACAGCAGTGGCAGCAGCGGCAGGCCAGCAGAAAGCTCGGTCACATGTTTCAAAAACTAGGGAGGGACACCTGGGGAGCGCTTCCAGCACTCGACCAGACCACACAGTTTACAGTCCCAGCACGAGGGAAAATCAAGCCTCATTGCTTCTGACTGTGCAGACCCGTGGGGGTTGGGGTGGAGGCAGAAAATGCCGGTCTCTCAGCAGAGTCCACTTGTTGGAAGGGCCCCCACAGTCATAGAATGTCCGCAGACCCACTCACTCTGGGAACAACAGCCAGGACAACAGCTAGAGAGGCGCCAGTCCCATACAGAAGTGGGAGAGGTGCCTGGAAAAGGGGCAAGTGCTGAGCAGGTGGCATTGTTCCCTCTCAGACCCTCCCCCCTACGCAGCACTGCAACCTGGTGAAACGGGTCGCCCTGTACTGACGAGTCCCTAAGGCTCCACCCCTTACAACATAAAAGGTGCGCCAGCTCTCCCTGGGACGCGGAGGCAAACACACACAGGAGCCTGTCAGAATGAGGAGACAGAGAAGTGTGGCCCAAAGGAGGAAACGGATCAAGGCTCCAGTGGAAGAACTAAGCGACGAGTAGATAGCCAACCTAACAGAGGAAGAGTTCAAAACACTGGTGATAAAGATGCTCACAGACTTGACAAAGATGCTTGAGTACAGCAAACGCATAAGGGAAGAAGTGAAGGCTATGCTAAGTGAAACAAAGGAAAACGCACGTGAAACCAATGGTGAAAGGAAAGAAACCTGGGTTCAAATCAATGATTTGAAACATAAGGAAGAAAAAAACAGTCAATCAGTACTGCATGAGGAAACAAGAATTGAAAAAAATGAGGAGAGGCATAGGAACCTCTGGGACAACTTTAAACGTGCCAACATCCAAATCATAGGGGTGCCAGAAGGAGAAGAGGAAGAGCAAGAAATTGAAAGCTTACGTGAGAAAATAATGAAGGAAAACTTCCCAAATTTGGCAAAGGAAATAGAGATACAAGTCCAGGAAGCACAGAATCCTAAACAAGCTAGACCCAAGAGAACCACACCAAGACACATCATAATTAAAATGCCAAAGGTTCAAGATAAAGGGAGAGTCTTAGGAGCAGCAAGAGAAAAGCAGAGAGTTACCTAAAGAGGGGTGTCTATAAGACTGTCAGCTGATTTCTCAAAAGGAACTCTGCAGGCAAGAAGGGACTGGCAAGAAGTATTCAATACGATGAAAAACAAGGACCCACAACCAAGATTACTCTATCCAGCAAAGCTATCATTTAGAATGGAAGGGCAGATGAAGTGCTTCCCAGACAAGGTAAAGCTAAAGGTGTTCATCATCACCTAAGCCTTTATTATATGAAATGTCAAAGGGACATACTTAAGAAAAAGAAGATTAAAATTATGAACACTAAAATGACAATAAACTCACAGCTATCAACAACTGAATCTAAAAAGTAAAAACAAAATCCAACTAAGCAAACCAAATAGGAACAGAATCACAGGTATGGGGATCATTTGGAGGGTTATCAGCTGGGAGGGGGGAGGGGGAGAAATGGGAAAATGGTGCAGGGACTAAGAGCATAATTGGTTGGTACAAACAGACAGGGGGAAGTTAAGAATAATATAGGAAAAGGTGAAGCCAAAGACCTTATATGCATGACCCATGAACATGAACTAAGGGCGGGGGGGGGGACTGCTGGGGGGAAAGGGGGTGCTGGGCGGAGGGGAGCAAAGGGAAAAAAATTGGGACAACTGTAACAGCATAATCAATAAAATACACTTAAAATATATACATACACAAGGTGTTTTAAATAAGCATCTTACGTTACGTACTAATAGCAGCTCCCTTTTATAGGTGAGAACGCGTGAGGCTGAAACAGGTGAAGTGACTTGCTCAAGACCACCGCGGTTTCCTGCAGAAGCCAAGTCGACAGGTATGTGGTTCCGCCTGCTTTCTCCTACATGGCTTTGAGTGTCGACCACAGCTAAAACGCCCTCGGAAGGAACAACAATCAAGCAAGCCAGAATCCAGCCTCCTGGTGCCATCATTTTCTCTTAACGTACTTAGCGTTGGTCTCTCTAGCTCTGTATTTTCCTGGTTAGTCCATATCGATCACATGTTTAAAGTATAGCAATAGAGGATGTCATTATCGATGTCTGCAGGTACATACATTTACAGCACGTCACACACCACATATCATTCCTGCCAGAGACTAAGATATTCTAGCTCTCATTTTTTGAGCTTCACTAATATTTTATTATAATACTACCATTTTATTTTTAAGTATGTAATCTAAAATATTAGCTGCCTTATGAGATTTGATGTCATCTCAGATGAGAATTTTTTTCAGACGTTTCCATTTCCAGCCTTGCTCAGTGCTGCTAATTCTCTGTGTTACATCCTTCAAGGGATAACAAATATACCTGATCCTGTTAATGTATCTAGTCTCTTTTGATCAGAATTAACCGTTATATTTCTGAGTCCTGAAAAGAAAGCGGATCATTTTCTAAAGCGATGATGGGGAAGGTATGTGGTTCTGGCTGAAACTTGTCTCCTTTTGGAGTTGGTTTCCTATGCGTGTGTTTGAAGGCTCCTCTTCACTATGAACCTGGCTTTGGGTGGTGCCCAGAGTAATGGACCCTGAACCTGTTGGGAGATGAGCTTGAGGTACAGGCAGTGTTCAGACACCCGCATCCGCCCGTTCTGCACAGCTCTCTCAGAGGACACTTATTTTCTGAAAGAAACAGGCTTCATTCTGCACCTGTTACCCACGTGTCAGTCAGCCGCACACGGAGTCTGCAGCTGTTACCAAGGGAGGGGAAGAAAAGGCCCCATTGCACTTTTAAATTACACTTCATGTTAAACGACCTCGTTACTCCCAGAGTAAGATGAAATACAATATAATTTCGGCATATGTCTTGGCAACCTCTTCCTTTCCAATAGTGTGTGTTGGTGTTTGGGGATGATGGATAAGTGGAGAGGAAGAGAGATCCAACTTGCTTCATGTCATCAAAATCTCCATCAATATTTAGTGATAAACATAAATAGATTGCCTCGCCACCCCCGAGGCAGGCTGGTGCGTTTATGCAGACTGATGGATGTGGAGTTTCACAATATAGGCAATTTGAGGATCAAGCTGAAGGAATGCATGAAAGGATTCCGTCGGGCACACTCAGCATCAATAACCCGCAGCTGCCTGGGCGAGAGGCAGGTGCGTTCCTTCTTCAGAGCTTCCCACCCAGGGGAGGCAAATCCATCGTCCGACAGGCATCACTGAGTCACCCACCATGTGGCTACACAGATTTCTGGGGCCTGTACTTTACAAACAGGGTCTGATTCTCACCACTTAAGCAAGCCAGACTCTAAAGGCTTATTTAAAGGAAGTTGGAGAGCTGTCTTGTGGCTTTAATGTCACCCTGCCCCCCAGCCCCTGGGGTTACATTCTTCAACTGGATTATGAGTCACTAGGGTAGGGATTGTATCTTAAATCTTGTTGATTTGTTTTGCATGCCTCCAACTCTCTCTCTCTCTCTCTCTCTCTCTCTCTCTCTCTCTCTCTCTCACTCACTCACACACACACACACACACACACACACACACACACACACACAGGTACATTGCCCATAGTCAGTGCTCAAAAGTAATTACTTAAATCTTCGCAGAAAGGTTTAGTTATCTCAGTATTTATTCAACAGCCCTCGGAGCTTCTCCCATTCTCCTCACTTTGGGCTTTGTTTGTGGTCCTTTCCCTAGTTCCTCCAAGCGTAAGGTTAGATTGGTTATTTGGATTTTTCGTGTTTCTTGAAGTAGGTCTGCAATGCCGTGAATTGCTCTCCGGGGCGGCTTTCGCTGAGTCCTGTAGATTTTGGGTGGTTATTCGTTTTCATTTGTCTCAAGGTGTCTTTTGATTTCTTCTTTGATCTCCTTGTTGACTCCTTCATTGTTCAGTGACATGTTATTTAGCCTCCATGTGTTTGTGTTTTTCAGTTATTTTTGTAATTGATTTCTAGTTTCATATATGCCAAGCAAGTCTTGAGGGCAGACACTTGGCTCAAGTCACTAGAAGTTCTTTATTTGGGTCCCACCAACGGCCCCTGTGCCCCAACCCCCAAATGACTGTCGCTGGGGAATCATGTTCTGAACGTCATAGATCAATGTTTCTTTAGTTAGAATCTCATTTGCTTTGTGATGGTTAATTTAAGGCTTGACTGGGCCACATGGCATTCAGAAATTTGCTCAAATATTATTCTGGCTGTTTGTTTCTGGGTGGGAGTTTCTGGATGAGAGTAACATCTAAACTGATAGGCGGAGTGAGGGAGCTTGCCCACCCTATAAAGTCCGGGCCTCATCCAGTCCCCTGAAGGCCTGAATATGGAACAAAGAGGCTGGCTGACCCTCCCTTAGGAAGAGAGAATTCCTGCTGCTGACTGCCTTCAGGCCTGAACTTGGTCTGCTTCCAGTCTCAGGACTCGCCCTGAAACTGTCTCTTCCTGGCTCCTGAGCCTGCCGGTCTTCAGACAGGTTCTCTGCTGTCTTCAGCTTGCAGACTCACCCTGCAGATCGTGGGACTTGTTGAGATCCATAACTGTGCCGATTCCTTATAATCAATCAATGCTTCACATTGTCTAGAAATCCCTCAAGGTTTCTGGTTATCAGACGGTTTTCCTTATTTTTCAGTGCCGCTGTAGATGTTGTTCCTATTGTTATATCTCCTTGGTCATGCTGGCGAGTTTCTAGGAGAGAGGGGAAATAGATCCCCAGCTCAAACCCCTCTCCATTCGGAGATGGAAGTGCCCCGCAGCGGCAGAGCCCCGAGGAAGTCACGCTCTGTCTTCCTCCCCTCCAAGTCCCTCCCTCTTTCTCAGGCCCCGGCGACTTCCCAGCCGCTCTTCCTTTCCTCCGAAATCGCCGCCCGTTTTCTCTTCCTTCTCTCTCCACAGTTTGTACTCTGGGCCTCTGGTGGGGGCGGGGGGGGGGGGTGGGACTCTCCATTTTTGTGCCTTTTCGTGGTTAAATGCCAGCCATGTGTCTCCTCAAAACCTGTCATTTTCCTTTTTATTCACTGACCCTGGAAATGACATTTGATGCACAAGAGCTGAACAGTCATTAGCTTAAAATGTTTTTCTTTTCTAGGTAAATATCTCTCACAGCTCTGAATCATGTCAAAAAAAAAAAAAAAAAAGACCCCTTACACTCAACCCCCTCCACATCCCCGCCTCTGCCGGGTCTATGGCACAGAACACGGGGGTAGGGGCAGGCTTTAGGTAGTGTGGTCAGGCGTGGTACCGAAAGGCTCTGGGGGTGACTTTTCCCCCACGACTCCACCCCTCCAACCTATCTGTACGGCTGTATCTTCTTTCAGTGCTTGGTTGTCACACTGCCATACAGCTTGACTTTCTGGTGGTTCTGGGTGTTACTAGTTTCGAGATCTGGTTGTGTTTCTTTCTATGGCTGTGCGAGGAGGCAAAGCCGTTGATTGGTTAATTCTTGGTACCAGAACTCTTCGTTACTTTTTGCTTTGGAGCAAAAAGGGCAGGTAATTACTATTATTTTGTAAATCAATCAAAATTATACCTATTTCTGTCAGACTGGAAAAAAGTATATTTTTGGTATGCCACAGAATCTTAGTAATTAGTTTCTGTGTGCCATGAGCTGAAAAAGGTTGGAAATCACTGTATTAGAGTTTTGTGAGATGTTACCATTGGGTGAAACCGAGTGAAGAGTACGTGGCATCTCTCTGTATTATTTCTTACAACTGCATGTGAACCTATGATTAGTAGCATAGTTTAAAGGAGAGAAAAAGGCATGGAAATGTGTGACATTGTTTAGAAATATTTCCATAAAATATTGTCAGCAACAAAAGGAAATTTAATGCTCTGTGGGAAGGGGCTGGCTATAATTCCCTTCTCAAGGTCTCTTGAGAACGTAGGGTTTTTGTTTTCCGTTGCTTTAACGATGCGCAGAATAAAAGTCTTTTGCTGCAGTCACGGGTTTGATGGTTTAGTAACACTGTTGCTATTAGAAACAAATTGTCACCGAAGATAATATGCAGAACCCGCCTCGTAGAGAGTGTGACATCCGTCTGTAAGCCAGACAACCCTGGGGCCTAGCTGCGGCCCGACAGCATTGCCTAGATGGCCCTGCGCAGGCTGGCCCCTTGTCGCACCCCAGAGTCTGCACTTCGCACAACGCTGAGCGTGCGTTCCTTCTTACCTGTGAGTCCTGGCCCTGCTCCCACCCTTAAAAAACTAGAGGACCTGAACAAACCAGTTCCTCAGCTGTAAATTGATGAGCGATTCAAGATTATTTTTAGAATTCTAAAATTAATAATATTAACTCCTGGGCATGGATTTCTGTTTCAGCGTTACGTATCTTGCCCACGAGGATTATTTCATTTTCTCCACAACCCTTCGAGGAACGTCTGGTTATCATCCCCGTTCTACAGATGAGAAAACGGAGTGGCAGACAGGGAAAGGATACTTCCTGAGCATCCACGTCGAGAGGGTGAGTGATTGCCCCAGCCCGCCCGGGACTGTTGGGTTTCCCCAGGGGTGGGCCGTCCAGTGCTGAAACTACCACGTCCCAGGCAAAATGGGTGAGTGGGTCGCCTCTGCCGGGAGGCGGGTCTTAGATCTCTACGACTGCAGAGTCTGCATTCCCTGCTGCACCATGTACATCACCACTCGGTCTCTTATAAACCCGTAAGGGTCGTGACTGTTAGGCAAGTGAGGAAATCATATGTTTCCAAGAGGAATGCAGATGCTACCTGACAGGCAGGAGGAACTCCTAGGCAGGGAGCCTATATTTACATTCTGTGTTGTTCAGTTTCAAAAGTCATTGGCGGCTAGGAAGAACAGCAGACAAAGTTGAAACGTTATTAAAATGAGGAACTAAGGGAGATGAGCCTGGTCTTTATTTAGATCTGTGCTAAGTGTTTATAGAAGTTTTCATGAATAACGCGTGCTCCGTAGGCACAAACGCTAATAACGTAAATCTAGGGGGATGGTTTGCAGCAGGATTTGAGATTCACAGACACACAGCATTCATCCAGAGACTGGCAGAGTCAATGGCCCCACGCACGGGGGAGCTTGCTTTCCCAGAATTGCCGTTTGCACAGATTTAACCTCCCTGTCTCCGTCACCCCGCCTTTTGAGGAAGTATCCCTTTGCCGCAAAGGTGTGAGCGTTCCTCAGAGAATGAAGTAGCACATCAGGCAAACACAGACCCGGCGACAGCTTGGAGGTTGCCAAACCAGTGACCGCCAGCGCAGAGCTGGGAAGCCGATGTAGCGTTACCATGGCAACCAGTGGGCAGCTCCGAATGAAGTAGGGACTCAATTTCCAGGGACTGAGACCTGAGGGAGACTCTGACCTGCTTTTTCCCAGAGCTCTGGGGCTTTGGAAATGTGGGGGGCAAAGGAAGGAATAAAGGAGGGACTGTCACAGTTTTCTTTCTGCACTGCTATTGTATTGTTGGTAGAAAGAGAAAACTGATTTAAGAAAATATTAACCTTCGACAGGAAAGATCCTGGCAGTTCCGAATTAATGAGTTGTCTTGCCTCCGGGAGGTTAGATAACCGTCCTCCCTGCTGAACTGGTACCTCCTCCACTCCTCTTTGCTTCCCGATTACTGTTGCTGGTGAAGGATCAGCAGTCTTGCAGAATCTCTAGGCCAAAAAGAGGTCGTCCTCAGGCCACATCCCTGCCCACCCCTGGATCCCCCATGCTTCCCAGAAGCGCCGGCACCCTCGAGCCATCACTGAGGAGCCCGGGTCCCGCTTTTTGGCCTAGAGATTCTGCAAGACTGGTCACGAAGGGAAGGTGCTGTCTCCCACGATGGCACATGGGGAGGCCAGGGTCTAGGCACAGGGTGATGGGGTGCTGGTCAACCCCCCGAGGGCCCTAGACGCTTCTCTGTCTGCGCTGGTTTCTCAGCTTTGTCTGTTCCCTAAAACTGCCCCCCTGACAGTGTCAGGTGGCAACCAGGAGTGATTGGAGAAAATGGCCCCCCGATTCCCAGCATGACGTAAACGCCTTTGCTTTTCACCTGATTGGGCCAAATTAGGTCACACACTCCCTCTTTTAGGCCAAAATCCACCACCGGGGAAATGTTGTGAGCCAGTTGGCTCTTTGCCTTCACACCAAAGCTGGACAGAAGTCAGGGAGGGCCTTGCGATGCCCTCTCCACTTCCATCGGGACACACCTGTCCCCTCACGTGCCTGTGTGCAGGATGAGGCTGGGGCGCTGGTCTTGGATGAGGGCGTTTCTGAATCCAAATCCTGTGTTGCTGTTAGCATTTATGCCACCCGCTCAGGCTTCTCTCGTTCTGGTATCACCTTCACATTCTCTTCTGCAATATCAGCTCATCATCTGTTATATTCCTTCTTCACACGTTTAAAAATGAAACCTTATCACCTTTGGAAATAGGAAACCTGTATCTCTTGCCAAAACAATAAGGGGGCCATGAAAACAAATACAGTAAACAATGTTAATGAATTTTATCTAGACTCTCGTCTGCAAAGGTACCGATTCTAAGACAGCTTCGTTAAGAGGGGAGCTCAGCAAGCGTTTGAAAGTGTTACAGACACACCAGCACCAGACATTCCTTTTAACCTGAGCAGATGAACTGAATAACTTGAAAGCAGAATCGTGTTCCCACTCCTTGACTCAGTGTTATTTAATGACCTGTCTGTGCACCACATTTCAATAACCAGTGTGATTAACCAGTAGCCAAAGTAAATAACGAATTTAATTTGATTATTCTGTCTGGGTAATGCTAGACCTAATCGTGTTTCATAAACCATTAGTGACCTGTGGCCTACTTTTTGGGAAACTATTATACTCTGCACCCTTCCTTCAATTTTCATACCTCTTTTTCTGTGCTAAGGTAATGAGAGCAATTGAGAATGTATTGATCTTGCTTGCTAGATGTGTTATTTGCTGCGTGTTCTGTCGCATCTATAGGGATGGTGACGGCCTGCTAGACTGTGTGACGCATCAGCTCTGGCTGTTTATCTTTTTCTTGTTGATACGTAGGGATTCTTTATGTATTCTGACAGTAATTCTTTGTCATTTATGGGTATTTCAAATAGCCTCTTCCTTTTTAGATTTTTATGGCTGCTGTCTAGATTGTACAGATATTTTAATTTTGAAATAGTCAGATTTGTCAATCCTTTTATTTATGGATTCTTGTACTTTGGATCTTTATAGAAAATCCTCAAATCATGAATGTGTTCTCCTGTTTTTCTTTTTATTTAGTTATTGATTGATTTTAGAAAGAGAGAGAGAGAGGCATCAATTTGTTGTCCCACTCATTTATACATTCATTGATTGATTCCTGAATGTGCCCTGACCAAGGATTGACTGCAATTTTGGTGCCTCAGGACGGTGCTCTAACCAACTGAGCTACCTGGCCAGTGCCTCACTTGTTTTTCCTAAATCTTTACAGTTTTTAAACACTTTTAGCTCCGTAAACCACATAGGATTTTAATTTTCACTGGTGAGAGGCAATGAATAAAGTCATTGTGATATTGTCTCTCTAAACATTAGTGGAATAGTCCAGTGCTTTCCTGGTAATTTGAAATGCTCTCCTTAATATACTCTTTAAATTCCATGTATATGCATCTGCTTATGGATGCTATTCTGAGCCTTTGATCTATTTGCCTGGCCCTGTGCAGATGACACACTTTTTTAAGTACTATAGCTTTAGCAACAGGGTGATTTTGAGAACTCCTCACCTCATTTATTATTCTTTCTTATTTTTATTTTCATAATTACCATGGCTTTTCTTGCACACTTCCACTTTAATTTTATAATGTTTGTGAAGTTCCACAGAACCCCCTGCTGATAGTTTCTTGGGTCATTAAAATAATTTGGGGAGAAATCACATTTTTCAAGTTTTCAATCATCTAATCTTGAGATATAGTAATTCTTTATTTTCAAGTTATTACCTTTTTCTTTGAAGATGGTTTCACAGGATTTTTTATTTAAAAATTTTTTTCAGCAACATTTGACATATAATATTGGTTTCAAGTGTATAGCAGAGTGGTTAGACATTTATGTAACCTATGAAGTGACCCTGCTGGAAAGTCTGGTGCCCACCTGGCAGCACACCCAGTTATTGCAATGTCACCGGCTCTATCCCCTGTGCGCCTCATGACTGTTTTGTAACTACCAGCTGCACTTCTGAATCCCTTCCTTTTTTCCACAAAACTCCCCAAAGCCCCTTTCCTTGGTCAGTTTGTTCTCTTATCTGTGACTCTGTTTCTCTTTTGTTCATTTATTTTGTTTTTAAGCTGCCATGTGGAGGTGAAATCATATGGGAATTGGCTTTCTCTGCCTGACTTACTTCACGTAGCATAACGCCCTCTAGATGGATTCACGTTGTCACAATGGTAATATTTCGTCCCCCCCCCCTTTTTTTTGTGACCAAGTGCTAGTCCATTGTATATGTGCACTACACCTTCTTTATCCAGCTGTCTATTGGTGGACACTTGGTTTACTTACGTATGTTGGCCATTGTAAATAATGCTGCAGTGAACATAAGGATGGATGCATCTTTGTGAGTTATTTTCGATTTCTTCAGATACATTCCCAGGAGTGGGATTGCTAGTTATATTAATTTTTTGAGGAACCTGCCTACTGTTCTCCACAGTGGCTGCATCAATCTGCAATCCCACCAGCGGTAGGCTATGGTCGCCTTTTCTTTACATCCTCACCAATACTTGTTGTTTGTTGATTTATTGATGGTCATTCTGACAGGTGTGAGGTGATATCTCCTGGTGGTTTTAATTCAAAATTCTCTGATTTGTTACATCTTTTCATATGTCTATTGGCTATCTGTGGGTCCTCTTTGGAAAAACGTCTGTTCATGTGCTCTGCCCAATTTTTAGTCAGAATTTGTGTGTGTTTTATATTGTATGAGTTCTTTATAAACTTTGGATATTAACCCCTTATTGGATGTATGAATGGCAAATATATTCACCCAGTTCAGTAGGTTGTCTTTATGTTTTATCGATAGTTCAGTTGACCCCATTATTAGTATATACAAGAACTACTGATGGTCTAGTTACCAAGATGAGCCTCTTACACTATTGTAGAAGAGATGACCTTATATTTTTAAAAAGGGAGAGAGAAAAAAAAAAACCAGATAAGAATAGTTCTAATACCAAAAGTTTTTTTGAGGTAAATATTTTAAAAGATCATTAAATGGTCTTCTAAGGAGTTGAGCATAGAACCATCTGAACAGATTAGGTAATGAATGAACTTATTTTGGTCTAAGGGTTCATTTTTATGTGGCTTGAAATTCCCCAAGCTAACCGTGGTCTAGACTCTGGGGGCCTTTTCAGGTGTGCTGTGGGTGTTAACTGTACCCATTTTTGCTTCAGCAATAGCTTTACACGGAAATTTCTTTTTCCATGTGTGAAAATGTGGATGTGATCCTTCTCTTCCAGGTCAATACAAGCGGTGGCCCTCTCTGCCATCCGTCTTGGAACTCAGTAACCAGACGGGTTTGTTTTCCTCGGTGACAGGAGTTAAGTAGGCAGTACTGGGAAAGAAAGCTTTTGTTCTTGAGATTTTCCCGCTGGTAAAATAAAGTTTTATGTGTTCCTTATCTCTACCTTTCAGAAGTATTTCAAGCACCTAGGAAGCATGCCAGTGTAGACTGTGACAGAAACGCACAAGTGAAGAGCTGCATATAAATGCGTGTAACTGACAGATGTCACTTATCCGGAGGCTTTGGGAGTGACGGACGCTAGACAAAGACTTAGACACGAAAACTTAGACTTGGTCCATAAGTATGAGAATAATTGGAGTACTGGACGTCCCCAGAATGGAAAAGGAGACGCCCCCTATCCCTCAGAAACAATGTATTCGGACTGATCGTTACTAGTTTGTTGTGGAATTCATGAGAGTTGGTAAACTCCATCTTTAAAGTGATCTTGAGCCAAATCCGCAAATGACCATTTGCGACCGTGGAACGTTTGAGGACAAAACATTATTTAAATTTGTGAAGTGACTGCATTATATCACGTTCTTCTTGCTCCCTATTTAAAATAAAACTACCAAACTAGGAAACATTTTACTCAGTTGAAATGCTTGCTGAGTTGACTTTACCACAAAATACTCTTTTGTAGATCTATTCTTATACAAAGATCCAGAGGCTTCGTGTCTGTGTGTGGTTTTAGAAAACCATCGTATTCGTTGCTTCACCGAGAGGGGCACATGGTATTTATAAGGGTTGGATCCATGGTGGTCTTTGGAAAGGAATTAATATATAATTTGAATTCAGAGTCCAAGCTTTAAAAATATCCAGCTTGGAGAAGTGTTTCTGAAATAGCTCTGGGGAATAAATTTCTTTTATTAATCCAATCAGCCATTGGATGTCATTCTTCCAGTTTAATTATGTTTATCTGCCAATGGCTGACTCTGCTTCTTACGCATGTAATTTCAGTGGGTGCGAACAGGGATGGCAAATATCGTGCTCAGGGAGATTGTTGCTGTTATAATGATTTACCCAGGCAGGCTAGCTCTGTTAGAAGTTAATCCCCCCTCAGATGACCCGGCGACGAGAGGAGCTTGCTTCCTGGGTCTTCGAGTGGCAGAGGGACCCTTATGTTTCTTGGACGCGTTCCAGGTGTCAGGCAAGTGCTGCGTGCCTTATGCACAGGACCCGCTGAATCCACGCTCTCTTCCCACGAAGTGGGTGAGGTTTCCTTTTCGTTAGTAAGGTAGGGGAGTCCAGATGCAAATCCAGGCCAACAGGCCGGTGTGAAAGGACTCCTGTTTAGCAGGGTGTTTGCAAGGCTTAAATGAAGAGGCTGCATTTGTAAAGAGTTTAGCCCAGTGCGTGGTGCATTGTTCTCATGATCCTCTTGTCCCTTCATAGAGACGTGACTTTGGCAGGCGCTGCCTGCTTCCGTCCGAAACCCAGCCCTGGAGGTCTCTGCACATCCCCCAGCTCCTGGAGAAAGCTTCACCTGGGGTTCTCTGCTCTCTGAATTCCCATCACTCTCCAGTCTCTTTTCCATTATGTGCCCCTGAATGTGTGGTGTATCGCAGGGGTCTTTTTATTGCACGGAGGCTCACCTTCCCTCCATCTAGACTGTCCGTCTTTGTGCACAGGGCTTCTCTGGATCTGCCCACAGGGTCTCCTAGGGTGCAGGGCTTCGCACGGGCCCGGGATCGATAGCCTTTGCCTGCCAAACCTGCGAATAATTCACTACCCGAAGGCTCCAAGGCGCTGAGGGCTCAGGTGCCAGTGGCTGTTGATTATGGAAAGTGGGGGGATTGCTCTGGAGGGAGCATCACCTGTCATCCCGCCATCTGTTGGCTTCCGGCGTCCTTCGGTGACAGCAGCATAATGGGGTTGAGTGATGTTCATGAAGTTAAGCATTGACTGGTTTTCGGCACCAAAATTGAGGGAAGGAGGTCCCCAAAGCAATTGCTCATGAATTTCTGTTGTGTTAGGGAAGGGGGCCTGGGCTTGCCCTCCCGTCCTGCTGTCCTCAGGGCAGGTGGGGAGCGGGGTGGGGAGCACAGGGAGGCAAGGCCAGTCCTGGGAAGCAGCCTGTCACACAGCCGTGGGGAGAATGGCCTGTGAGGCTGCAGGTTTCCCGAGGACTCACCTGGTGGGAAGGCGGGGGATCAGGTGCTAACCGCAGGGGGATGAAACCCATGGCTGGCGAGTGGGCTCTTCCCCAGGTTGGAGCAGCTTCTTTATCGAGAACTACAGGGCCTAGGGCAGCTCCTTGGCAACGAAGCCTTCTTCCTCTGGGCTCTACTGGGGCCTGTCCTCCGCACCAGTGTTTACAGGAAGGCGCATCAGCAGTGGTGGCACACAGCGGGCGCAGCCACGGGCAAACTAGTAAGCGAGATGTGCTGCTTCCTCCAGCATCTGGGGCGCCTGTGTCTGGGGCAGGTGGGGGGAGGGTGGGAGAGAGCAGGTGCTTCCTTCCTCCAGGCCCTGAGCCTCCGTGCAGGACATTCTCAGATGGTTAAATCCCGGTCTCCCTAAGTGAAGCAAAGATGTTTGATCGAGTAAAAATGACTCCACAGTTTAGAAATTGACTGAGAAGTCATTCAAGGAATGGCTACTCAGCAGGAAAGGAGGCTTTCAAAGAGCAGCGTAGCAGCAAATATTGGTAAACAGGAGCTGGTCTCTGCGTGCCTGGCCTAGGACGAGGCTTCTCAGCGAGTCACACCCACAGGGACTGACGCTGGGCTGCGGGCACACTGCGTTCCCACGGCACCGCGGCCAGGCAGTCCAAGAGCGCCTCCCGTTAGAGCCGCCCAGAGACGAGGTTCTGAGTTGTGACTTGACTTGCTGGAAGCGGCGGAGCCGGGATGCAAACCTGTCGCCCGCTTTCCTGCTATGGAGGATGTTGTGGAGTCTCGTGTGTGCTAAGTGAAAATAGAACGAGTGGAGGACGCACTCACCGGCTCCCCAGCTCGCGGGTCCCCAGGGAGCACCTGGCGCTGCGGACAGAGGCCTGCGGGAGTCCTGTCCTCACCCAGCGTGGGTCTGAGTGCCGTGCCTTTCCTCCCCAGTGGCTGCCTCTGTGATTTTGGGGATTGATCTGCTGATACTGAGGAAATGATCGCACCAATATGCTCCTTCAAGGGTCACAGTTCAGAGGTTCAGATAAAACCTTAACCCCAGCGTCCTGCTGAAAGCGCAGGTCTCCTTTCCTAGCGTGTTGGAATGCCTCATCATTGCACAAAGCCTGGAGACCTAGGCAACGGTTATTTTAGAAGCAACTGAGGGAACTGACATTCTCTTTGGGCTCTTCTTTTTTTTTTTTTTTAAACTATAATGAGCCCTGATTTTACTATGAAAATATAGTTGCCTCAATACAGAGCGATTCCCCGAAGGAACTGAAGGGTAGTCTTGGGGCTGAGTTAAGCATCTGGGGAAGGGAGGCACCTGGTGCTAACCCGGGTGTAAACCCAAGGACAGAGGTTTCCTCGTCCTTGTCACTGAGAAGAGGGCTCAGCTGTACCTGTGGATTGTGGCCATGTTCTCAGTGACAAGTGACACAGAGGAGCCTCAGAGGAAAATGTCCTTTTTCCAAAGGAGGCCAGTGGCCTCTGCCAGGTCAACATCAAGTCCCAGAGGCTGTTTCCTGTATTGCTGATTACACAAATGCATGCATTTGTCACCCTGCTTTTGTGTCCTGGGGGAATGGCCCTGCTCATCTCCCCCCTTAATTCTGAGAAGTGGGAAAGCCCACCGAGGCGCTCCTGACGCTCTGCAAAGTCCTCTTGGGGGTCCACCCCGTAACCAGACCACCAGAACTCAGGGAAGTCACGAGGCTTTCTTAAATTCTCTGGAAAGTCAAATTCAGTCTCTGCCCTATGTATTAACTATGGACATTTTTCTCTGCAGTTAGAAACAAGTCTATAATAGTAGTTCTGGAATGGCAAAGGCTAAAGAGAAAAATAAGCAGGTCGTATTTGATATTCAGAACCCCCTGCTAGGGGTTCTGAATCCACGTTCAACACCACAGACACAGGCTGTTTTGATCTGGGTGGAGCTAAATGCTTGGTTGTGTGTGGCCAGCCCTTTCACAGAGACAGAGAAAAGGGTCAAGTTGGACTTTAGAGCTGGATCAAGATGGACCCAAGGGGTATGCAGTTCAGTCTGTTGGCTGGGGCAGCTGATAGGATGTTGGGGACAGACGGCATTTGGAGTTTAATCTCAGAGACCTCGTCTCTCTGAGTTGGTAGAACAGCCCGTGTGAGCAGCTGTCATGGACCCGCTTACGTATTGAAAGACGAGTCTGTTGACTCCAAATAAGAAACCATGCGTCTCTGTGAAGCTAAGATAAAAGGGAGGGAGTGTAAGGTTTTGATAATTTTCCACCTTCATGAGGGGAAAGGTAGCAAGAGGAAAGAAATTAGATTATCGATGAAAAACAAATGGGAGATGTTGGACTGAAAGTTCGGATGCCTTAAGCAACAGCCCATCCCTGCTTCCTTCTTCCCCCTCCAGCTGAATTTCCAGTGCACGAAGCCCAGCTCCCCCACAAGGGACCACTAATGTTTTTAGCTGCTTCAGCATCTTTTCACATTAGGACAGAGAAGGTTGAAATTGCATTTTCTTGGGATTTTTATGCTGGAGAGAATAAATCATGTTGCTTTGCAAAACATAAATAAATAAGTAAGTAAGTAAATAATCCCATAAATAACGGGGCCGGGCTAAATAGAAGTCCTTGAGAGGCTAACAGGCAAATACTAGGGCTTAGAAAAGGTAACTGGCCCAAGCACTTTTCCCAGACTCTACCCACCCAAGAGCGCAAAGACAGTGCAGGGCTGAGGCAGGTGTGGTCTTCAAGTAGGAATAGCTGGGCAAGCTTAGATTTTGGACCAGCTCGACTGCAAAGGATGATGGGCTCTAGAGAGCAAAACACAGGCTGGAGGGGATGTGAAGAAAGTGGGTCCAGACCAGGGCTAGCCCCATAAGAGGAGTGGGCCATCCGAGGTCTGAGGCCCAGAAGGCAGCACAGCCAGCCGTCCCTGGAGTTGCGGTCACCCCAGCGAAGGGAGGAATGCACTGCAGACTCTCAGATGCGTGTCGGTGGCAGGCGGCAACATGGCCAACTTGTCGGCGTGAAGTGGGAGTCCTGCCAGTGAACTAATGATGCGGAGAAGCTAGGGACTTAGGAAGAGGCCTGGCAAGGATTGGGAAGTGGCCAGGACTCCATCCACAGGGAGAGGCTTGTGGAAGTGTCTGGGGACCCGAGAGGGGGAGGCAAGCACTGCTGTTGCCCCTGAGGAGCGAGACTGAAGCCGAAGGCCCACAGGCTGACGAGGATATTCATCATGCATTCGTTTGTTCATTCATTCATTCACTCATTCATTCATTCAGCAGCATATTGAGCTCCCACCAGATGCCATGCATTGCAGTGCAGGCATACCCTGCAAGAAAGCCCTTCTCCGATTGGCCAAGGTTTGTAGCCAGTGGGAGGATCAGAAAGGCAAACCAGATGGTAACTTATCACACTTGTATAAAGCAGGCACCCCATTTTACAGATGATGAAACTGGGGCTCAGGGCAGTCACAACACCTGCTCAGTGCACAGCCCCAGCGAGCACTGAGGTGAGGATTTGAACCCAGGTCTGTTTTGACTCCAGAGCTCGTGCTCTTTGGAAGAATTCTAAGGCCATGAACATAGAACACACACAGCCAGAAACACTCTCCTGAAGAGTCATTTAGGATCATTCTACCCAAAGACACAGAGAGAAGGATAATAGAGATTACAGCAGAAGACAGAAGAAGAATTAAAATAGTGCTTTTAATATAATTTTCAGCAATCATACAGTGTGTACTTTACATCACATATCTCTAAACTGCTCATCTAGAAAATAGAAGCTGCAAAAATACAGAGTAACACACTCAAAATCTACTGAGTGTGTGCTTTCCCCCCTCCACTCTGTGAAGCAGGGTGACTTTGGACCCCCTCCTGTTAAAACCCAGCCTTGGCGGCTTTCGGAAGAGCTGTGGGAGATGCGGATCAGAGAAGCATTCTGGACAGGGGGTTCTAAAGCATGTCAGCGGGCCACCCCCACAGGACCCAAAGGAGGGACGGGCAAGGGGACTGCGTCCCAGGTCGCCATTCCTCTTTAGCGACCTGGGGAAGGTGCCTGCTCCGAGGGTTCGGAGGCCTCCCGATCACGGCCACCTCAGAGGGCCACGCACTGGCTGGGTAACTCCCTTGGGACCCTCGGGTTCTTGGGCCCGCGAGGTCTGTGGGTGCTGATGGGCTGTAGTCTGCAGGAGGACGAGGGCCAGGCCCTCAGCTTCTCACAAAGGAATCTTCTGAAGGTGAATGTGACTCGGGACAGCTTTTCTCAGTCTCAATGTCTTGGTACTCTGTGCCTAAAGGGGAAGGAGGGAAGGAGGGCCAAGAGGAAAAAAGAGAGGTCGGTCTTTTCTGGTTTTCCTGCTTTTGTTCAGGCTTATATAATAGCACATGGCTTTCCAGTGGAATGGACTAGAACAGGAAGTCATGCCAATAAAATGCTGGGTTTTGCTCCAGATAACCCCAAGGAGATGGCTTTCAAGCCCAAAGACCTTTTTGAAGGCCACGTCTTTCTGAGGAGCACATTTATTGATGTATCTATGCCAACACTCAATGGATACTTCTTGTATAGGGATGAATAAGATGTATACCCCGGTCATTGACTTCTCCTTATCTTATATAAATCCCCAGTGATGGTCCTTTTGTCTGGGAGTCCAAGTGGCACTGTAATCCCTACTGAAGAGGCGGCTGAGTGCCAGAGAAAACCACCGCCATCACAGTGCCAGGCTTTCTCCTGCAGCCTGGCTGACCCGCATGGTTTCCATTGAGCCAGATGTTCCCCGCACAGAGAGAAACAATCTCCTCATTAGAGCGCGGTGTTTAAGCCCATGCCACGCTTCCAAGATAGATGCCATGGCTTCATTTAAAACACATTAGAAACCCAGCTCATCCCTGGGATGACTTAAAAGCTGTGTCAGTCTCAGTGACAGTGACAGGCAGCTTTCCTGTTTAGTGACAGGCACAGTGGGGCCAGAGAAGTCCCTGCTCATCTATTTCTCCTCCTTAGGCTCTGACCCGGCAGTACGCAAGGTGGCTGTGGAAATGCCACTGCTGCCCTCCGGACTGAGCAGCCGGGACCTGGCCCAGAGCGGCAGCCCTTCCCGAGCTTCACAGGCTCTAGTTCTTGTAGGGCCCAGAGGCTGCGCCCAGGGCCTCAGGGGCAGGGAGCGGGGAGTCTGGGACGGAAGCGAGAGCGTGGCTTGGTTCTTGAGCACAGAATGAGGAAGGCAGAGGATTATCTGGTGACTGGTGGAAGAAGGAAGGAGTGTTTTTAAATGTCTCCAATATTTAATTTTTAGAGTAAAAAAAATTTTTTTTCCTCTTATTTTCTTATTTTAGCTTCCTGTGCCCATAGGCAAAATTTTGCAGCGGTTCTTCCCCCTCCTCACCCCCACCTCTGGATTCATTTCTCTATGAAACTTCGGACTTCCGTGGGGGTTTTCCTGATAGTAGGTGCCCTGTTGGCCTCATTGAAGCTTTTAAGAAGGCAGCTCTGTGTCCCCACTGCGGTGGCCATGTGATGGAACAGAAAGAGCACTGGTTCAGGAGTCAGACAGAACTGGCATCAGCTCTTGGGGACTTTCTAACTAGCTACGTGACCTTGGGAAGCTTGGGTTTACAGAGCCTTAGTTTTCTGATCTGTAAAGTGGGAAAAAATCCACCTGCCTTGTAGGGCTGGCGTGAGGAAGCTGCTAGAAGCATTAACTTATAGCGCCTGGCACATACTTAGCAGGTTCTTAATGAACTTGAGTTCCCAGCCCCCTCCCTCCTGGACTAGGGTTCGCGTGATGCGTTAGGTTTCTCTTGTAATGAAACTTCCTACACTACATACTTCCAATTCCTTTTATGACCTTAGGTTCTAAAATCAAATGGTGTTGACCAATACATCTTCATGACAGCTATTTTCCATTAAGTCAGCATGAATTTAAGGAAAACATAATTTGGGGGGATTTAATGGGATGGCAAAAATCTCAATTTACAGAACGTTAAACGTCCAGAAAATTGACTATGGTGTTCCATTTGCTCATAGTAAAAGAACATGACCACTTTAGCATAAATTCTGAATATTTTTTCCATAAGGTAATAATCAACTACTGATTGTTGGCCTGAATCATTAATGTAAAACAGAAATGTATAGAAACTTTCTAAAAGCCTAGCACCTGATAATAGAGTAAGACACTCAACCAGGGACCAGTGTCGGTGTGTCTGAGGGCGTTGGGCCAGAGCCGAGCCCCTGAGGTTCGTGCTGTGAACCCCAGTGACTCCAGGCAGGAGAGGTGTCTGTGGTCTCCGCACTGGAGCTGATGGCCTGCACGGAGTGGTGACTCTCCTGCATCCTGGTGCTTTTGGAAGTGCATTCCAGAATGCATCAGGGCAGAGAAGTACCTCATTTCCTCGTCTTGTCTGCTCCTGGCAGGACACCCCATTCAAATTAATCACTGGACTCTGTGGCTAAGACCAGGAGTAACACAGGGAGAAGCCTATCCCTGGAATACAGCCGTCGCTGGGCCCCGATTGTTGTACTGGGGGCCTGGGAGAGTGTGTCGGGCCCCACAGCCCATTCGAGTCAGTTTTCCTGGTCAGTCCCTATACCTGGGGAGGGGTCCCTCCGTCTTGCCGAGTAGGGAGTGAGTACGCATGACACTAAGAATGCGGGCTTTGGGTTCATAGAGCTGGGTTTGAATCCCTGCTCTGCTCTGTGACCTTGAGCCAATTCTGGAAGCTTTTCAAGCTTCATGTTCCTCACTTATAAACTGAAGATTATTACAGTTCCTGACTCATGGGGCTACTGAGAGTAAACGAGTTCATATAGGTAATAAGCTGGTTCATAGTAAGTGCTTGAAAAATGTTAGCAGCTATTATTATTAGTTCTTATTAGTATTTACCAGCTACTTCAGCTGGCATGTGTGATCTATTAGTTCTATTGTGCCAATGTTTTGTGCCGGTGGAAAGGAGGGAGGGGACGTGAATCACTCCCCAGTACCCGCATTCACGCCTTCCTCTGGCTCCTGCATTTTCCCATCCATGCCCATTTCCACCACCTACACAAGGATGACAGCGCCTGACCACAGTGGGCTCCCTACCTCGGTCTCAGAAAACGGGACACCTGCACTAGATTCCCGTGGTCAGAACTGTCAGAGTCGACGGTCACCTAGCTCAAGGACTTCCAACACATGACCTCGGCTGCCAGAGCCCCCCAGCGTGGTGCTGTCTCCAACCTGAGCCTGTGCTCGGAACAGAGACCAGCCCACGGCGGCCCCTGGCCAAACCCGGCCACTGCCTTTGCAGAAACAGCTCGTCACTTGTTTGCACCTTGCCTAAGGCCACCGTCGTCCTGTTGCAACAACATGGCTGTCAAAGCCTACAATGTTTGCCCCCGGCCCCTGCAGTTTGTGAACTTGCACTGTGACCCCACTAGGGGGCACACTACCAGGGCGCCCCTCGGGGAGCCTTCGTGAGGCCCCAGGCCGCGAGCCAGCACTGACACCGCCACGATCAGCCCTTCTTGCACCCCGACGGACAGACAGACCGGGCTGTATATTATTATTCCGTTGCTTTTGTTTGTGTTCAGGTCTGTCGGGCTCATTGGACAGCGACCTCCTAGAGGTCAGGGTGGTCTGTTGGTTTGTTTGTAACCTTTGTATCGGGTCCAGGGCCTGGCACGTAGCTGCACTTTCATGAAGCAGCGACTACCCACGTGCTTAGGGAACAGGAGTCTGCACAGCGCCCTGCGGAGGGAAGGGCGCCGCCCCGGGGCTGCTCTCAGGGGTGCGAGTTCTGTCCCCGTCTCCGCGGGAGAGGAGAAGCTCTGCTTTTCTGAATTCCCACTTTAGGCTTTTTCCTTGTCCTGTCTGCCGCGATGCCCACTCTGAGGCCGCCTCCCGGTGCGAGGAAGGGGAGGGCCGAGCGTGGCAGGCCCTGTGCGCACAGCGGATGCCCGGGTTATGCTGGGCAGCGGGCACGCGGACGGAAGCATCCTTGTCGCCTGTCCCAGCAGACAGTGTCGTTCCGCAGGGGCGTTCCTGAGCAGCCATCGGTTCCAGGGGCGCCGGGACCGAAGGCTTCATGCAGGGCCGGCTGCACTGAGCCTCGTTACTTCCCAAGGGCTGTTCCAAACCCCAGACTTTGTACTGAGTAGGGAGAGGGGAGCATAACGAACGAGGCGAGAGGGGCAGAGCGGCAAGGATACGGACAGTATTTATGTCCCAGACCGATTGTCTAGGCCCGATTTCATGTCAGTAGCGCCCTCTCTCAGAAAACAGGGCACCTCTTAGGTATTTGACCTGGAGTCTAACCTAGAGCATAACTCGGGTCAAGGGTGAGAGGAGGCCCCACTGCGTGTCTGGGGGGTCCTTTCGGCACCGACAGCCAACGTTCTCTGTTGGGCTGCAGCGGCGCTTGCTTGGTTTTCTCCCCTCGCCTAAGCCAAGCTAGACCGGATGCACTAACGACAACAAAACGGAGCGTAACTGCCTCGCTGGAGCAGACGTGGACCCTGTCCCCCCTCTGCTCTTGAGGTCACGACCAGCTGCTCTGATGTCCACGCGCCGCTGGGGGGCGCGCTCGGGCCCTGCAGGCCCCCCGAGACCTCAGACTGTCGGGCCGGCCGCCCTGGGCTGGGAGTGATACCCCGTGAGCAAGCTCCGCGGGACCTTTTCTGCGGCCCTCGCTCGGGTGGGGGTGGGGGGCGCGCCGTCCCAGGCACCTGTCGGGGTGGCCCTGCGTTTCAGTGGGAAAGCCGGCCGTGCCTGAGGGAGGGGAAGCTTTCGCTCGCTTCCGGGGACAGGGAGGCGGAACGGGGGTGTGACTGTGTGCAGGGCCCTCTGCCCAGACCCAGAACCCCTGCTAGAGGGAGCTATCGCGCCGCACGCGGGTGAGAAAGCAGCGCTTTTCATGGAGAAGCTCGTTCCTGCCTTCCTGGTCCGAAGACAGTGGTACATCCGTTCAAGGATTCCTTAGGCGCTCTTGGTGTCCTCTCATTATTTTGCCTGCTCAGCGCCACTAGCAGACCCCTCCGGGGGCCGTGCAAGGAGGCGTCTCCTGCGCCTTCATTAGCCGCAAGGGAAGCCCGCATGCAGCGGCCATCTGGTGGGGTGGGCGGGTGCCCAGGGGCCTCGTGCCTTCCTGTGCGAGGCGAGAAGCGGGGGGGGCAAAGCTGCCCGTCTTCCCTGACTAGCGCCCAGCCTGGGCGGAAGGAAGACGGCGAACCGCGTCCTCCCGGGAGAGCTACGCTCACTAAATACATGTACTTCGCGCGCAGGAGTCACATTCGCCAAAAGGCTGCTCATTCTACAGTCAGGAGTTAAAAAGTCTGTCAAAAGTTGCAGCAAAGAGAGACTTTTTCATCCACCCCCGGGCTGGTTCAGCTAAGATGCTGGAGAAGCTGGTGGCAGCAGAGAGAGGACCTTAGCATTGCCTTTCTAGGTTGATTCTGTCCCTCGGTTTTCGTTTTCTGTAAGTCCAATGGAGCTCTTCCCAGGAAATCCTTTATTCAAAATACCACTCAACACCCAACAAATAACCAAGGGGCTGGATCTGGCATTGTATGCACAATGGTTCTTTGTAGCACAAAACTTAAAACTACACTAAGTTTTCTGCTCTGTAGTATATGAGGGAAATTAACATTTTACAAGGTGACTTATACTTTAGAGCCTTCTTGCCTTAGGGGACTTTACATTTTGGTCCAATTGTTGCCCTGGAGTCGTTTTCTTTTGTCATCCTAACATCTTACTCTCATTCACCCAAAAATCTGAGGAAAAACAAAATACAAGTTTTCAAAAACTTTTTTAAACAATAGCAAGTAGCTCCGTAAAACACTAGGTCATGGGGCTCCTGTGTGTGTTCTGATTTGGGGTAGCTATGCAGTCGTATGTAAGAAGGTGGTGACCTATGAGCAGTACATCTGACACCCAGAACTCACAACCTGCACAGAGTGGTATCAAAGCCTTAGGAATGACAGCATACATATTTTATGAATTAGCTGGGGGACAATCCAGCTACTTACTAGTTAACGTATTGACAAGCACCCCATTTTCATGAACAAGAACAGACTACAACTATAGAAAGCTGATCCCAGACAGCTGATCCCCATGACCCTGCACCCCGATGCCAGCTTTGTCCTTCCTTGAGGGTCCGGTCTGTCGTTTGGAGCTGTCACTCACACTACCCTTTTCCAGTGCTTGTTAAAATGCTGGCACAATGACCTTTCTCGCCTTTTTTTTTTTCTTTCTTGCCCCCACAGGGACTGCAGCTATATGCCTGAAGCAGAAAAGCAAACCAGCCAACCAAACAGCCCTTGTGGTCCTTGCCAGGTCAGCCTGGACAAAGGTCACCGAGGAAGCCCTGGACAAAGTTCACCGAGGAAGCCCGGCAGGGGAGTAAACGGGGCTGCGCATGCTCACATAGGTTCTGTCCCCTCCTGGAGATGGCCTTGCGAGGCTGAGTCTCCATCATTCTTACCCCAAACGACAGGTTTGCTCTGTTTGAGGGTCTGTCGCTTTTAGTGCGTGCACGCATACACACGTGCGTGCATACACACGTGCGTGCACACACACACACACACACGACTCTATGAGTTCAAGACTACCCTGGAAGCCTCATGGACGGGTCACGTGCTGCGCATGCCATAGCGTCCAGGGGCCTGTAGGTCTGCATAGTCATGGCCACAGACACCCCAGGCCACTCAACAGGCTTGTGCTACAGAGGCCTTTTCTCTCTGCGTCCCCTCCCCAGCAGCACTGCGCCCATACACACACCCATACCCAAGCGTGTCTCCTCCACCCGCTGCGGAGAAAGCCCCTGGGACATGAAGTGTGAATAGAAAAGGGCCTCCTGTGACAGTGTCACTGGATCCCGGGAAGGAGAGGGGAACAGAGCAAGGAGGCAAATGTGCAATTGATCACGTTTCCCTCCCTCGGTCTCAAATGTGGGTCTTTTAAAAGGCAGGCTGCTTAGACACTTTTTCAAGTATTTTTTCCCTACTTGTAACACACTGTATATTCTTGTTCTCACAGAATATCCGAATGAAGATAAAATGATAAAAAAATTACAATAGATTAATTTCATCCCTTGAATCACATTATATTTTGGTGCATTAAAAAAGGAAGAAAGTAAAAGCAACCAGCATAGTAAATTCGGCCTAGAGAACTGTGTTAGCGACTGAAGGGTTAACACAGATTTCAGAAGTAGTTAAAAATAGTATTAGAGGGTTATACATATAACAGTTTGAAATTCATATGCATGGAATTATTTTTTAAAAAATGGCAAAATGTTTGGCAAATGTAAGCAAATGACTTGGGCTGTGTTGGGTTTCACCGGCTCTGAGTGAAGTCAGTCATAGCCAGGTGAGGCCCACCGCTTCCTGAGGTCACTCTGCGGGGCTGGGGGAGGTGGGTGCCCACCACTGGGAGGTACTTCGGGGGAAGGTGAGGTGCTGCCCCACCACGCCCGGCTCCCCCTCGGGCCCTCGGCCTTGAACATGGAAATGGAGCTGGTGAGAGGTGCCAATGACAGACTCTAGCACTGATCACCCATTAGCATCACTGAGAGAACTCTGGGGCCTTAGACCACATGCAGACTGGGTGAGTGTCTACACAGTGACCCATATTGCAAAAGTTAGAGGACTGGGCTTCCACTCCTCCGCCTTGGGTGCCTCCCCACCCCCACGGGGAGGGGCGGGGCGGCACAGGGTGTGTCACTAGTGCTTATCCTGGCAATGTTGTCAACTTGTGTTTTTTAGTAGACTTCCTTTAAAAATATATTTCTTTTGTTTTGTATGCTGTGTGTATATGCAGAAGTGTCCGTCCTCCAAGCTGGTCACCACTGTTCCCTGAATTTGGCAGTGCCTGTTGCTTGCAGCTGTCAGCATCCTGAAACACCACGAGGTGGCGCCAAAGAGCAGGCTCTGAGCCCCAGCAGGTCACACGTCAGACACATGGTCCCATGCTCTCATTCTCAATCCCATCTGGCTCTGATTTGGAGAAAAAGAACAAAGGTGGTGTATGTGTGCATGTGTGTGTGTACTGAGTTGTTTTTTGGAAACCTTTTTTTCTTTTTGTAGGAAAAATGACCCTCTGATCACTATACAGAGTTCAGCCCTCCTTGAGTCACTATAAAACGGACTCCATGTTTTCACACCACTCATGATCTTCCAGGTTATAGATAAACTTTGTCCTATGCGTCTGGTGTGCGGGCACAGGGTCCCTCCCCAGATTGTCTAGGGTCAGAGTAGAGGCAAAGAACTCACTGGTGCTCAGCCCGCCCTCGTGGTTTTTGATGTATCGTTTATAGTTTTTCCGCAGACACTGCCACGTGGTGGTGTAAAGGATGAAGGCGAAGGACTTGAGTGCGATGGCGATGCTGACGTACAGGTGTCTGTAGGCCACGTTGTCATAGAGGACGCAGGCGCCCTGTTCCCCACAGAACGTGCTCCAGAACAGGCAAGTAGAGTCGATGCCAGCCCCAAAGATGAGAGGAGGGGGGATGAAGCCTGTTAGGGGAAAAGAACACTTGGTGTCCAGCTCTGATGGCCGGTGGAATGTCCAGAAGGACAGTGTCTCACGTGGTTGTGCTATGGCACATTGGTGAAAGGACCCTGTTGGGAAACAGATACCTGAGTTTGATCCTAGTTCAGTCCTCTACCTACTGCACAGACCTGGGTGGGTTGCTTACGCCCTCTGTGTTTCCTCATCAGCACCAAGGAGGTAATAATAGCAGTCCTTAGCAGACAGCTGGGAGAGTGAAGAAATGAATACATGAAAAGCACTACAATGCTGCATGGAACAAGGTGAGCAGGACATAAAGCAAATGACAGATGCTATAATTATCATCGTTATTTGGACCATCAACTGAGAATCTGGGGAAGAAGGGTGTACCTAAAGGGAGACATTAGTAATGTCACTCAAAAAAGGCATCCTACTCTGTGTATGGTGCTTCCTCAGGGGGCTCCTAGGGTTTTTGTGCGCTTTTACTGAATGTAATTGTAACCAGAAGCACCAGCAGCTGAACATGACTACACCTTGAGACAGTGGTCTACATATATATATCATTTATGGATACGCACATATATATGTAAATCTAGGAGAACAGAGATTAAACAAAAATTCAGCACATCTATTGACACTTCCCATGCCCTGGATTTAACCACTGGAACAAAATGCTTTTAATTCTGAGCTAGAGACTTGATGTAATACTTAATGCAGCATACTGATAAGGCTGATGAAGTTTCTCTTGTGACTAGGATCTGCTGTTGAGGCTCAGAAGAGAGGACCATCAAAAACCTGAAACTCCAATCAAATAGATCCAATACGCCTGCTTTGCTTCGGCTGTCAGCTCATAAGGAAAAGGCCAAACACAGCACAATAAAGGGATCTAAATTATTTTTGAAAGACCAACAAACACTCTAGAGATGGTAATAAAAAACAGGCCTACTTAAACACATAATATTCTAACACACCCTATATTAATAACTTAGTCTACCGCACTCTTTCCTAAGCGGTCATAGTATCTGATAGCATACCATAATGTATAAAAGTCTTGCATTGTCTTTCCTAGCTTAGCGTAGTCTATCCAAGACTATCACAGTCTATTTTAGCATAGCGTAGTCTATCCTAGGCTATCGCAGTCTATCCTAGCCTAGCATAGTCTAGCATAGTCTATCCTAGCCTGTGTAGTCTATCCTAGCCTAGCATAGTCTAGCATAGTCTATCCTAGCCTGTGTAGTCTATCCTAGCCTAGCATAGTCTATCATAGTCTATCCTAGCCTAGCATAGTCTAGCATAGTCTATCCTAGCCTGTGTAGTCTATCCTATCCTAGAATAGTCTATCATAGTCTATCCTAGCCTAGCATAGTCTAGCATAGTCTATCCTAGCCTGTGTAGTCTATCCTAGCCTAGCATAGTCTAGCATAGTCTATCCTAGCCTGTGTAGTCTATCCTAGCCTAGCATAGTCTAGCATAGTCTATCCTAGCCTGTGTAGTCTATCCTAGCCTAGCATAGTCTAGCATAGTCTATCCTAGCCTGTGTAGTCTATCCTAGCCTAGCATAGTCTAGCATAGTCTATCCTAGCCTGTGTAGTCTATCCTAGCCTAGCATAGTCTAGCATAGTCTATCCTAGCCTGTGTAGTCTATCCTAGCCTAGCATAGTCTAGCATAGTCTATCCTAGCCTGTGTAGTCTATCCTAGCCTAGCATAGTCTATCCTAGCCTGTGTAGTCTATCCTAGCCTAGCATAGTCTAGCATAGTCTATCCTAGCCTGTGTAGTCTATCCTAGCCTAGGATAGTCTAGCATAGTCTATCCTAGCCTGTGTAGTCTATCCTAGCCTAGCATAGTCTAGCATAGTCTATCCTAGCCTGTGTAGTCTATCCTAGCCTAGCATAGTCTAGCATAGTCTATCCTAGCCTGTGTAGTCTATCCTAGCCTAGCATAGTCTAGCATAGTCTATCCTAGCCTGTGTAGTCTATCCTAGCCTAGCATAGTCTAGCATAGTCTATCCTAGCCTGTGTAGTCTATCCTAGCCTAGCATAGTCTAGCATAGTCTATCCTAGCCTGTGTAGTCTATCCTAGCCTAGCATAGTCTATCCTAGCCTGTGTAGTCTATCCTAGCCTAGCATAGTCTAGCATAGTCTATCCTAGCCTGTGTAGTCTATCCTAGCCTAGCATAGTCTAGCATAGTCTATCCTAGCCTGTGTAGTCTATCCTAGCCTAGCATAGTCTAGCATAGTCTATCCTAGCCTGTGTAGTCTATCCTAGCCTAGCATAGTCTAGCATAGTCTATCCTAGCCTGTGTAGTCTATCCTAGCCTAGCATAGTCTAGCATAGTCTATCCTAGCCTGTGTAGTCTATCCTAGCCTAGCATAGTCTAGCATAGTCTATCCTAGCCTGTGTAGTCTATCCTAGCCTAGCATAGTCTAGCATAGTCTATCCTAGCCTGTGTAGTCTATCCTAGCCTAGCATAGTCTATCCTAGCCTGTGTAGTCTATTCTAGCATAGCATAGTCTATCCTAGCCTGTGTAGTCTATCCTAGCCTAGCATAGTCTATCCTAGCCTGTGTAGTCTATCCTAGCCTAGCATAGTCTAGCATAGTCTATCCTAGCCTGTGTAGTCTATCCTAGCCTAGCATAGTCTAGCATAGTCTATCCTAGCCTGTGTAGTCTATCCTAGCCTAGCATAGTCTATCCTAGCCTGTGTAGTCTATCCTAGCCTAGCATAGTCTAGCATAGCCTATCCTAGCCTGTGTAGTCTATCCTAGCCTAGCATAGTCTAGCATAGTCTATCCTAGCCTGTGTAGTCTATTCTAGCCTAGCATAGTCTATCCTAGCCTGTGTAGTCTATCCTAGCCTAGCATAGTCTAGCATAGTCTATCCTAGCCTGTGTAGTCTATCCTAGCCTAGCATAGTCTATCCTAGCCTGTGTAGTCTATCCTAGCCTAGCATAGTCTAGCATAGTCTATCCTAGCCTGTGTAGTCTATCCTACCCTAGCATAGTCTAGCATAGTCTATCCTAGCCTGTGTAGTCTATCCTAGCCTAGCATAGTCTAGCATAGTCTATCCTAGCCTGTGTAGTCTATCCTAGCCTAGCATAGTCTAGCATAGTCTATACTAGCCTGTGTAGTCTATCCTAGCCTAGCATAGTCTATCCTAGCCTGTGTAGTCTATCCTAGCCTAGCATAGTCTATCCTAGCCTGTGTAGTCTATCCTAGCCTAGCATAGTCTATCCTAGCCTGTGTAGTCTATCCTAGCCTAGCATAGTCTAGCATAGTCTATCCTAGCCTGTGTAGTCTATCCTAGCCTAGCATAGTCTAGCATAGTCTATCCTAGCCTGTGTAGTCTATCCTAGCCTAGCATAGTCTATCCTAGCCTGTGTAGTCTATCCTAGCCTAGCATAGTCTAGCATAGTCTATCCTAGCCTGTGTAGTCTATCCTAGCCTACCATAGTCTAGCATAGTCTATCCTAGCCTGTGTAGTCTATCCTAGCCTAGCATAGTCTAGCATAGTCTATCCTAGCCTGTGTAGTCTATCCTAGCCTAGCATAGTCTAGCATAGTCTATCCTAGCCTGTGTAGTCTATCCTAGCCTAGCATAGTCTAGCATAGTCTATCCTAGCCTGTGTAGTCTATCGTAGCCTAGCATAGTCTAGCATAGTCTATCCTAGCCTGTGTAGTCTATCCTAGCCTAGCATACTCTAGCATAGTCTATCCTAGCCTGTGTAGTCTATCCTAGCCTAGCATAGTCTAGCATAGTCTATCCTAGCCTGTGTAGTCTATCCTAGCCTAGCATAGCCTAGCATAGTCTATCCTAGCCTGTGTAGTCTATCCTAGCCTAGCATAGTCTAGCATAGTCTATCCTAGCCTGTGTAGTCTATCCTAGCCTAGCATAGTCTAGCATAGTCTATCCTAGCCTGTGTAGTCTACCCTAGCCTAGCATAGTCTATCCTAGCCTGTGTAGTCTATCCTAGCCTAGCATAGTCTATCCTAGCCTGTGTAGTCTATCCTAGCCTAGCATAGTCTATCCTAGCCTGTGTAGTCTATCCTAGCCTAGCATAGTCTAGCATAGTCTATCCTAGCCTGTGTAGTCTATCCTAGCCTAGCATAGTCTAGCATAGTCTATCCTAGCCTGTGTAGTCTATCCTAGCCTAGCATAGTCTAGCATAGTCTATCCTAGCCTGTGTAGTCTATCCTAGCCTAGCATAGTCTAGCATAGTCTATCCTAGCCTGTGTAGTCTATCCTAGCCTAGCATAGTCTATCCTAGCCTGTGTAGTCTATCCTAGCCTAGCATAGTCTAGCATAGTCTATCCTAGCCTGTGTAGTCTATCCTAGCCTAGCACAGTCTAGCATAGTCTATCCTACCCTGTGTAGTCTATCCTAGCCTAGCATAGTCTAGCATAGTCTATCCTAGCCTGTGTAGTCTATCCTAGCCTAGCATAGTCTAGCATAGTCTATCCTAGCCTGTGTAGTCTATCCTAGCCTAGCATAGTCTAGCATAGTCTATCCTAGCCTGTGTAGTCTATCCTAGCCTAGCATAGTCTATCCTAGCCTAGCATAGTCTATCCTAGCCTGTGTAGTCTATCCTAGCCTAGCATAGTCTATCGTAGCCTGTGTAGTCTATCCTAGCCTAGCATAGTCTATCCTAGCCTGTGTAGTCTATCCTAGCCTAGCATAGTCTATCCTAGCCTGTGTAGTCTATCCTAGCCTAGCATAGTCTAGCATAGTCTATCCTAGCCTGTGTAGTCTATCCTAGCCTAGCATAGTCTAGCATAGTCTATCCTAGCCTGTGTAGTCTATCCTAGCCTAGCATAGTCTAGCATAGTCTATCCTAGCCTGTGTAGTCTATCCTAGCCTAGCATAGTCTAGCATAGTCTATACTAGCCTGTGTAGTCTATCCTAGCCTAGCATAGTCTATCCTAGCCTGTGTAGTCTATCCTAGCCTAGCATAGTCTATCCTAGCCTGTGTAGTCTATCCTAGCCTAGCATAATCTATCCTAGCCTGTGTAGTCTATCCTAGCCTAGCATAGTCTAGCATAGTCTATCCTAGCCTGTGCAGTCTATCCTAGCCTACCATAGTCTAGCATAGTCTATCCTAGCCTGTGTAGTCTATCCTAGCCTAGCATAGTCTAGCATAGTCTATCCTAGCCTGTGTAGTCTATCCTAGCCTAGCATAGTCTATCCTAGCCTGTGTAGTCTATCCTAGCCTAGCATAGTCTAGCATAGTCTATCCTAGCCTGTGTAGTCTATCCTAGCCTAGCATAGTCTATCCTAGCCTGTGTAGTCTATCCTAGCCTAGCATAGTCTAGCATAGTCTATCCTAGCCTGTGTAGTCTATCCTAGCCTAGCATAGTCTAGCATAGTCTATCCTAGCCTGTGTAGTCTATCCTAGCCTAGCATAGTCTAGCATAGTCTATCCTAGCCTGTGTAGTCTATCCTAGCCTAGCATAGTCTATCCTAGCCTGTGTAGTCTATCCTAGCCTAGCATAGTCTAGCATAGTCTATCCTAGCCTGTGTAGTCTATCCTAGCCTAGCCTAGTCTAGCATAGTCTATCCTAGCCTGTGTAGTCTATCCTAGCCTAGCATAGTCTAGCATAGTCTATCCTAGCCTGTGTAGTCTATCCTAGCCTAGCATAGTCTAGCATAGTCTATACTAGCCTGTGTAGTCTATCCTAGCCTAGCATAGTCTATCCTAGCCTGTGTAGTCTATCCTAGCCTAGCATAGTCTTTCTTAGCCTGTGTAGTCTATCCTAGCCTAGCATAGTCTATCCTAGCCTGTGTAGTCTATCCTAGCCTAGCATAGTCTAGCATAGTCTATCCTAGCCTGTGTAGTCTATCCTAGCCTAGCATAGTCTAGCATAGTCTATCCTAGCCTGTGTAGTCTATCCTAGCCTAGCATAGTCTAGCATAGTCTATCCTAGCCTGTGTAGTCTATCCTAGCCTAGCATAGTCTAGCATAGTCTATCCTAGCCTGTGTAGTCTATCCTAGCCTAGCATAGTCTAGCATAGTCTATCCTAGCCTGTGTAGTCTATCCTAGCCTAGCATAGTCTAGCATAGTCTATCCTAGCCTGTGTAGTCTATCCTAGCCTAGCATAGTCTAGCATAGTCTATCCTAGCCTGTGTAGTCTATCCTAGCCTAGCATAGTCTAGCATAGTCTATCCTAGCCTGTGTAGTCTATCCTAGCCTAGCATAGTCTAGCATAGTCTATTCTAGCCTGTGTAGTCTATCCTAGCCTAGCATAGTCTAGCATAGTCTATCCTAGCCTGTGTAGTCTATCCTAGCCTAGCATAGTCTATCCTAGCCTGTGTACTCTATCCTAGCCTAGCATAGTCTAGCATAGTCTATCCTAGCCTGTGTAGTCTATCCTAGCCTAGCATAGTCTAGCATAGTCTATCCTAGCCTGTGTAGTCTATCCTAGCCTAGCATAGTCTAGCATAGTCTATCCTAGCCTGTGTAGTCTATCCTAGCCTAGCATAGTCTAGCATAGTCTATCCTAGCCTGTGTAGTCTATCCTAGCCTAGCATAGTCTAGCATAGTCTATCCTAGCCTGTGTAGTCTATCCTAGCCTAGCATAGTCTAGCATAGTCTATCCTAGCCTGTGTAGTCTATCCTAGCCTAGCATAGTCTAGCATAGTCTATCCTAGCCTGTGTAGTCTATCCTAGCCTAGCATAGTCTAGCATAGTCTATCCTAGCCTGTGTAGTCTATCCTAGCCTAGCATAGTCTATCCTAGCCTGTGTAGTCTATCCTAGCCTAGCATAGTCTATCCTAGCCTGTGTAGTCTATCCTAGCCTAGCATAGTCTATCCTAGCCTGTGTAGTCTATCCTAGCCTAGCATAGTCTAGCATAGTCTATCCTAGCCTGTGTAGTCTATCCTAGCCTGTGTAGTCTATCCTAGCCTAGCATAGTCTAGCATAGTCTATCCTAGCCTGTGTAGTCTATCCTAGCCTAGCATAGTCTAGCATAGTCTATCCTAGCCTGTGTAGTCTATCCTAGCCTAGCATAGTCTAGCATAGTCTATCCTAGCCTGTGTAGTCTATCCTAGCCTAGCATAGTCTATCCTAGCCTGTGTAGTCTATCCTAGCCTAGCATAGTCTAGCATAGTCTATCCTAGCCTGTGTAGTCTATCCTAGCCTAGCATAGTCTAGCATAGTCTATCCTAGCCTGTGTAGTCTATCCTAGCCTAGCATAGTCTAGCATAGTCTATCCTAGCCTGTGTAGTCTATCCTAGCCTAGCATAGTCTAGCATAGTCTATACTAGCCTGTGTAGTCTATCCTAGCCTAGCATAGTCTATCCTAGCCTGTGTAGTCTATCCTAGCCTAGCATAGTCTATCCTAGCCTGTGTAGTCTATCCTAGCCTAGCATAGTCTATCCTAGCCTGTGTAGTCTATCCTAGCCTAGCATAGTCTAGCATAGTCTATCCTAGCCTGTGTAGTCTATCCTAGCCTAGCATAGTCTAGCATAGTCTATCCTAGCCTGTGTAGTCTATCCTAGCCTAGCATAGTCTAGCATAGTCTATCCTAGCCTGTGTAGTCTATCCTAGCCTAGCATAGTCTAGCATAGTCTATCCTAGCCTGTGTAGTCTATCCTAGCCTAGCATAGTCTAGCATAGTCTATCCTAGCCTGTGTAGTCTATCCTAGCCTAGCATAGTCTAGCATAGTCTATCCTAGCCTGTGTAGTCTATCCTAGCCTAGCATAGTCTAGCATAGTCTATCCTAGCCTGTGTAGTCTATCCTAGCCTAGCATAGTCTATCCTAGCCTAGCATAGTCTATCCTAGCCTGTGTAGTCTATCCTAGCCTAGCATAGTCTATCCTAGCCTGTGTAGTCTATCCTAGCCTAGCATAGTCTAGCATAGTCTATCCTAGCCTGTGTAGTCTATCCTAGCCTAGCATAGTCTATCCTAGCCTGTGTAGTCTATCCTAGCCTAGCATAGTCTAGCATAGTCTATCCTAGCCTGTGTAGTCTATCCTACCCTAGCATAGTCTAGCATAGTCTATCCTAGCCTGTGTAGTCTATCCTAGCCTAGCATAGTCTAGCATAGTCTATCCTAGCCTGTGTAGTCTATCCTAGCCTAGCATAGTCTAGCATAGTCTATACTAGCCTGTGTAGTCTATCCTAGCCTAGCATAGTCTATCCTAGCCTGTGTAGTCTATCCTAGCCTAGCATAGTCTATCCTAGCCTGTGTAGTCTATCCTAGCCTAGCATAGTCTATCCTAGCCTGTGTAGTCTATCCTAGCCTAGCATAGTCTAGCATAGTCTATCCTAGCCTGTGTAGTCTATCCTAGCCTAGCATAGTCTAGCATAGTCTATCCTAGCCTGTGTAGTCTATCCTAGCCTAGCATAGTCTATCCTAGCCTGTGTAGTCTATCCTAGCCTAGCATAGTCTAGCATAGTCTATCCTAGCCTGTGTAGTCTATCCTAGCCTACCATAGTCTAGCATAGTCTATCCTAGCCTGTGTAGTCTATCCTAGCCTAGCATAGTCTAGCATAGTCTATCCTAGCCTGTGTAGTCTATCCTAGCCTAGCATAGTCTAGCATAGTCTATCCTAGCCTGTGTAGTCTATCCTAGCCTAGCATAGTCTAGCATAGTCTATCCTAGCCTGTGTAGTCTATCGTAGCCTAGCATAGTCTAGCATAGTCTATCCTAGCCTGTGTAGTCTATCCTAGCCTAGCATACTCTAGCATAGTCTATCCTAGCCTGTGTAGTCTATCCTAGCCTAGCATAGTCTAGCATAGTCTATCCTAGCCTGTGTAGTCTATCCTAGCCTAGCATAGCCTAGCATAGTCTATCCTAGCCTGTGTAGTCTATCCTAGCCTAGCATAGTCTAGCATAGTCTATCCTAGCCTGTGTAGTCTATCCTAGCCTAGCATAGTCTAGCATAGTCTATCCTAGCCTGTGTAGTCTACCCTAGCCTAGCATAGTCTATCCTAGCCTGTGTAGTCTATCCTAGCCTAGCATAGTCTATCCTAGCCTGTGTAGTCTATCCTAGCCTAGCATAGTCTATCCTAGCCTGTGTAGTCTATCCTAGCCTAGCATAGTCTAGCATAGTCTATCCTAGCCTGTGTAGTCTATCCTAGCCTAGCATAGTCTAGCATAGTCTATCCTAGCCTGTGTAGTCTATCCTAGCCTAGCATAGTCTAGCATAGTCTATCCTAGCCTGTGTAGTCTATCCTAGCCTAGCATAGTCTAGCATAGTCTATCCTAGCCTGTGTAGTCTATCCTAGCCTAGCATAGTCTATCCTAGCCTGTGTAGTCTATCCTAGCCTAGCATAGTCTAGCATAGTCTATCCTAGCCTGTGTAGTCTATCCTAGCCTAGCACAGTCTAGCATAGTCTATCCTACCCTGTGTAGTCTATCCTAGCCTAGCATAGTCTAGCATAGTCTATCCTAGCCTGTGTAGTCTATCCTAGCCTAGCATAGTCTAGCATAGTCTATCCTAGCCTGTGTAGTCTATCCTAGCCTAGCATAGTCTAGCATAGTCTATCCTAGCCTGTGTAGTCTATCCTAGCCTAGCATAGTCTATCCTAGCCTAGCATAGTCTATCCTAGCCTGTGTAGTCTATCCTAGCCTAGCATAGTCTATCGTAGCCTGTGTAGTCTATCCTAGCCTAGCATAGTCTATCCTAGCCTGTGTAGTCTATCCTAGCCTAGCATAGTCTATCCTAGCCTGTGTAGTCTATCCTAGCCTAGCATAGTCTAGCATAGTCTATCCTAGCCTGTGTAGTCTATCCTAGCCTAGCATAGTCTAGCATAGTCTATCCTAGCCTGTGTAGTCTATCCTAGCCTAGCATAGTCTAGCATAGTCTATCCTAGCCTGTGTAGTCTATCCTAGCCTAGCATAGTCTAGCATAGTCTATACTAGCCTGTGTAGTCTATCCTAGCCTAGCATAGTCTATCCTAGCCTGTGTAGTCTATCCTAGCCTAGCATAGTCTATCCTAGCCTGTGTAGTCTATCCTAGCCTAGCATAATCTATCCTAGCCTGTGTAGTCTATCCTAGCCTAGCATAGTCTAGCATAGTCTATCCTAGCCTGTGTAGTCTATCCTAGCCTACCATAGTCTAGCATAGTCTATCCTAGCCTGTGTAGTCTATCCTAGCCTAGCATAGTCTAGCATAGTCTATCCTAGCCTGTGTAGTCTATCCTAGCCTAGCATAGTCTATCCTAGCCTGTGTAGTCTATCCTAGCCTAGCATAGTCTAGCATAGTCTATCCTAGCCTGTGTAGTCTATCCTAGCCTAGCATAGTCTATCCTAGCCTGTGTAGTCTATCCTAGCCTAGCATAGTCTAGCATAGTCTATCCTAGCCTGTGTAGTCTATCCTAGCCTAGCATAGTCTAGCATAGTCTATCCTAGCCTGTGTAGTCTATCCTAGCCTAGCATAGTCTAGCATAGTCTATCCTAGCCTGTGTAGTCTATCCTAGCCTAGCATAGTCTATCCTAGCCTGTGTAGTCTATCCTAGCCTAGCATAGTCTAGCATAGTCTATCCTAGCCTGTGTAGTCTATCCTAGCCTAGCCTAGTCTAGCATAGTCTATCCTAGCCTGTGTAGTCTATCCTAGCCTAGCATAGTCTAGCATAGTCTATCCTAGCCTGTGTAGTCTATCCTAGCCTAGCATAGTCTAGCATAGTCTCTACTAGCCTGTGTAGTCTATCCTAGCCTAGCATAGTCTATCCTAGCCTGTGTAGTCTATCCTAGCCTAGCATAGTCTAGCATAGTCTATCCTAGCCTGTGTAGTCTATCCTAGCCTAGCATAGTCTAGCATAGTCTATCCTAGCCTGTGTAGTCTATCCTAGCCTAGCATAGTCTAGCATAGTCTATCCTAGCCTGTGTAGTCTATCCTAGCCTAGCATAGTCTAGCATAGTCTATCCTAGCCTGTGTAGTCTATCCTAGCCTAGCATAGTCTAGCATAGTCTATCCTAGCCTGTGTAGTCTATCCTAGCCTAGCATAGTCTAGCATAGTCTATCCTAGCCTGTGTAGTCTATCCTAGCCTAGCATAGTCTAGCATAGTCTATCCTAGCCTGTGTAGTCTATCCTAGCCTAGCATAGTCTAGCATAGTCTATGCTAGCCTGTGTAGTCTATCCTAGCCTAGCATAGTCTAGCATAGTCTATCCTAGCCTGTGTAGTCTATCCTAGCCTAGCATAGTCTATCCTAGCCTGTGTACTCTATCCTAGCCTAGCATAGTCTAGCATAGTCTATCCTAGCCTGTGTAGTCTATCCTAGCCTAGCATAGTCTAGCATAGTCTATCCTAGCCTGTGTAGTCTATCCTAGCCTAGCATAGTCTAGCATAGTCTATCCTAGCCTGTGTAGTCTATCCTAGCCTAGCATAGTCTAGCATAGTCTATCCTAGCCTGTGTAGTCTATCCTAGCCTAGCATAGTCTAGCATAGTCTATCCTAGCCTGTGTAGTCTATCCTAGCCTAGCATAGTCTAGCATAGTCTATCCTAGCCTGTGTAGTCTATCCTAGCCTAGCATAGTCTAGCATAGTCTATCCTAGCCTGTGTAGTCTATCCTAGCCTAGCATAGTCTAGCATAGTCTATCCTAGCCTGTGTAGTCTATCCTAGCCTAGCATAGTCTATCCTAGCCTGTGTAGTCTATCCTAGCCTAGCATAGTCTATCCTAGCCTGTGTAGTCTATCCTAGCCTAGCATAGTCTATCCTAGCCTGTGTAGTCTATCCTAGCCTAGCATAGTCTAGCATAGTCTATCCTAGCCTGTGTAGTCTATCCTAGCCTAGCATAGTCTATCCTAGCCTGTGTAGTCTATCCTAGCCTAGCATAGTCTAGCATAGTCTATCCTAGCCTGTGTAGTCTATCCTAGCCTAGCACAGTCTAGCATAGTCTATCCTACCCTGTGTAGTCTATCCTAGCCTAGCATAGTCTAGCATAGTCTATCCTAGCCTGTGTAGTCTATCCTAGCCTAGCATAGTCTAGCATAGTCTATCCTAGCCTGTGTAGTCTATCCTAGCCTAGCATAGTCTAGCATAGTCTATCCTAGCCTGTGTAGTCTATCCTAGCCTAGCATAGTCTATCCTAGCCTAGCATAGTCTATCCTAGCCTGTGTAGTCTATCCTAGCCTAGCATAGTCTATCGTAGCCTGTGTAGTCTATCCTAGCCTAGCATAGTCTATCCTAGCCTGTGTAGTCTATCCTAGCCTAGCATAGTCTATCCTAGCCTGTGTAGTCTATCCTAGCCTAGCATAGTCTAGCATAGTCTATCCTAGCCTGTGTAGTCTATCCTAGCCTAGCATAGTCTAGCATAGTCTATCCTAGCCTGTGTAGTCTATCCTAGCCTAGCATAGTCTAGCATAGTCTATCCTAGCCTGTGTAGTCTATCCTAGCCTAGCATAGTCTAGCATAGTCTATACTAGCCTGTGTAGTCTATCCTAGCCTAGCATAGTCTATCCTAGCCTGTGTAGTCTATCCTAGCCTAGCATAGTCTATCCTAGCCTGTGTAGTCTATCCTAGCCTAGCATAATCTATCCTAGCCTGTGTAGTCTATCCTAGCCTAGCATAGTCTAGCATAGTCTATCCTAGCCTGTGTAGTCTATCCTAGCCTACCATAGTCTAGCATAGTCTATCCTAGCCTGTGTAGTCTATCCTAGCCTAGCATAGTCTAGCATAGTCTATCCTAGCCTGTGTAGTCTATCCTAGCCTAGCATAGTCTATCCTAGCCTGTGTAGTCTATCCTAGCCTAGCATAGTCTAGCATAGTCTATCCTAGCCTGTGTAGTCTATCCTAGCCTAGCATAGTCTATCCTAGCCTGTGTAGTCTATCCTAGCCTAGCATAGTCTAGCATAGTCTATCCTAGCCTGTGTAGTCTATCCTAGCCTAGCATAGTCTAGCATAGTCTATCCTAGCCTGTGTAGTCTATCCTAGCCTAGCATAGTCTAGCATAGTCTATCCTAGCCTGTGTAGTCTATCCTAGCCTAGCATAGTCTATCCTAGCCTGTGTAGTCTATCCTAGCCTAGCATAGTCTAGCATAGTCTATCCTAGCCTGTGTAGTCTATCCTAGCCTAGCCTAGTCTAGCATAGTCTATCCTAGCCTGTGTAGTCTATCCTAGCCTAGCATAGTCTAGCATAGTCTATCCTAGCCTAGCATAGTCTAGCATAGTCTCTACTAGCCTGTGTAGTCTATCCTAGCCTAGCATAGTCTATCCTAGCCTGTGTAGTCTATCCTAGCCTAGCATAGTCTAGCATAGTCTATCCTAGCCTGTGTAGTCTATCCTAGCCTAGCATAGTCTAGCATAGTCTATCCTAGCCTGTGTAGTCTATCCTAGCCTAGCATAGTCTAGCATAGTCTATCCTAGCCTGTGTAGTCTATCCTAGCCTAGCATAGTCTAGCATAGTCTATCCTAGCCTGTGTAGTCTATCCTAGCCTAGCATAGTCTAGCATAGTCTATCCTAGCCTGTGTAGTCTATCCTAGCCTAGCATAGTCTAGCATAGTCTATCCTAGCCTGTGTAGTCTATCCTAGCCTAGCATAGTCTAGCATAGTCTATCCTAGCCTGTGTAGTCTATCCTAGCCTAGCATAGTCTAGCATAGTCTATTCTAGCCTGTGTAGTCTATCCTAGCCTAGCATAGTCTAGCATAGTCTATCCTAGCCTGTGTAGTCTATCCTAGCCTAGCATAGTCTATCCTAGCCTGTGTACTCTATCCTAGCCTAGCATAGTCTAGCATAGTCTATCCTAGCCTGTGTAGTCTATCCTAGCCTAGCATAGTCTAGCATAGTCTATCCTAGCCTGTGTAGTCTATCCTAGCCTAGCATAGTCTAGCATAGTCTATCCTAGCCTGTGTAGTCTATCCTAGCCTAGCATAGTCTAGCATAGTCTATCCTAGCCTGTGTAGTCTATCCTAGCCTAGCATAGTCTAGCATAGTCTATCCTAGCCTGTGTAGTCTATCCTAGCCTAGCATAGTCTAGCATAGTCTATCCTAGCCTGTGTAGTCTATCCTAGCCTAGCATAGTCTAGCATAGTCTATCCTAGCCTGTGTAGTCTATCCTAGCCTAGCATAGTCTAGCATAGTCTATCCTAGCCTGTGTAGTCTATCCTAGCCTAGCATAGTCTATCCTAGCCTGTGTAGTCTATCCTAGCCTAGCATAGTCTATCCTAGCCTGTGTAGTCTATCCTAGCCTAGCATAGTCTATCCTAGCCTGTGTAGTCTATCCTAGCCTAGCATAGTCTAGCATAGTCTATCCTAGCCTGTGTAGTCTATCCTAGCCTGTGTAGTCTATCCTAGCCTAGCATAGTCTAGCATAGTCTATCCTAGCCTGTGTAGTCTATCCTAGCCTAGCATAGTCTAGCATAGTCTATCCTAGCCTGTGTAGTCTATCCTAGCCTAGCATAGTCTAGCATAGTCTATCCTAGCCTGTGTAGTCTATCCTAGCCTAGCATAGTCTATCCTAGCCTGTGTAGTCTATCCTAGCCTAGCATAGTCTAGCATAGTCTATCCTAGCCTGTGTAGTCTATCCTAGCCTAGCATAGTCTAGCATAGTCTATCCTAGCCTGTGTAGTCTATCCTAGCCTAGCATAGTCTAGCATAGTCTATCCTAGCCTGTGTAGTCTATCCTAGCCTAGCATAGTCTAGCATAGTCTATACTAGCCTGTGTAGTCTATCCTAGCCTAGCATAGTCTATCCTAGCCTGTGTAGTCTATCCTAGCCTAGCATAGTCTATCCTAGCCTGTGTAGTCTATCCTAGCCTAGCATAGTCTATCCTAGCCTGTGTAGTCTATCCTAGCCTAGCATAGTCTAGCATAGTCTATCCTAGCCTGTGTAGTCTATCCTAGCCTAGCATAGTCTAGCATAGTCTATCCTAGCCTGTGTAGTCTATCCTAGCCTAGCATAGTCTAGCATAGTCTATCCTAGCCTGTGTAGTCTATCCTAGCCTAGCATAGTCTAGCATAGTCTATCCTAGCCTGTGTAGTCTATCCTAGCCTAGCATAGTCTAGCATAGTCTATCCTAGCCTGTGTAGTCTATCCTAGCCTAGCATAGTCTAGCATAGTCTATCCTAGCCTGTGTAGTCTATCCTAGCCTAGCATAGTCTAGCATAGTCTATCCTAGCCTGTGTAGTCTATCCTAGCCTAGCATAGTCTATCCTAGCCTAGCATAGTCTATCCTAGCCTGTGTAGTCTATCCTAGCCTAGCATAGTCTATCCTAGCCTGTGTAGTCTATCCTAGCCTAGCATAGTCTAGCATAGTCTATCCTAGCCTGTGTAGTCTATCCTAGCCTAGCATAGTCTAGCATAGTCTATCCTAGCCTGTGTAGTCTATCCTAGCCTAGCATAGTCTAGCATAGTCTATCCTAGCCTGTGTAGTCTATCCTAGCCTAGCATAGTCTATCCTAGCCTGTGTAGCCTATCCTAGCCTAGCATAGTCTAGCATAGTCTATCCTAGCCTGTGTAGTCTATCCTAGCCTAGCATAGTCTAGCATAGTCTATCCTAGCCTGTGTAGTCTATCCTAGCCTAGCATAGTCTAGCATAGTCTATCCTAGCCTGTGTAGTCTATCCTAGCCTAGCATAGTCTAGCATAGTCTATCCTAGCCTGTGTAGTCTATCCTAGCCTAGCATAGTCTAGCATAGTCTATCCTAGCCTGTGTAGTCTATCCTAGCCTAGCATAGTCTAGCATAGTCTATCCTAGCCTGTGTAGTCTATCCTAGCCTAGCATAGTCTATCCTAGCCTGTGTAGTCTATCCTAGCCTAGCATAGTCTAGCATAGTGTATCCTAGCCTGTGTAGTCTATCCTAGCCTAGGATAGTCTAGCATAGTCTATCCTAGCCTGTGTAGTCTATCCTAGCCTAGCATAGTCTAGCATAGTCTATCCTAGCCTGTGTAGTCTATCCTAGCCTAGCATAGTCTAGCATAGTCTATCCTAGCCTGTGTAGTCTATCCTAGCCTAGCATAGTCTAGCATAGTCTATCCTAGCCTGTGTAGTCTATCCTAGCCTAGCATAGTCTAGCATAGTCTATCCTAGCCTGTGTAGTCTATCCTAGCCTAGCATAGTCTAGCATAGTCTATCCTAGCCTGTGTAGTCTATCCTAGCCTAGCATAGTCTAGCATAGTCTATCCTAGCCTGTGTAGTCTATCCTAGCCTAGCATAGTCTATCCTAGCCTGTGTAGTCTATCCTAGCCTAGCATAGTCTAGCATAGTCTATCCTAGCCTGTGTAGTCTATCCTAGCCTAGGATAGTCTAGCATAGTCTATCCTAGCCTGTGTAGTCTATCCTAGCCTAGCATAGTCTAGCATAGTCTATCCTAGCCTGTGTAGTCTATCCTAGCCTAGCATAGTCTAGCATAGTCTATCCTAGCCTGTGTAGTCTATCCTAGCCTAGCATAGTCTAGCATAGTCTATCCTAGCCTGTGTAGTCTATCCTAGCCTAGCATAGTCTAGCATAGTCTATCCTAGCCTGTGTAGTCTATCCTAGCCTAGCATAGTCTAGCATAGTCTATCCTAGCCTGTGTAGTCTATCCTAGCCTAGCATAGTCTATCCTAGCCTGTGTAGTCTATCCTAGCCTAGCATAGTCTAGCATAGTCTATCCTAGCCTGTGTAGTCTATCCTAGCCTAGCATAGTCTAGCATAGTCTATCCTAGCCTGTGTAGTCTATCCTAGCCTAGCATAGTCTAGCATAGTCTATCCTAGCCTGTGTAGTCTATCCTAGCCTAGCATAGTCTAGCATAGTCTATCCTAGCCTGTGTAGTCTATCCTAGCCTAGCATAGTCTAGCATAGTCTATCCTAGCCTGTGTAGTCTATCCTAGCCTAGCATAGTCTAGCATAGTCTATCCTAGCCTGTGTAGTCTATCCTAGCCTAGCATAGTCTAGCATAGTCTATCCTAGCCTGTGTAGTCTATCCTAGCCTAGCATAGTCTATCCTAGCCTGTGTAGTCTATTCTAGCCTAGCATAGTCTATCCTAGCCTGTGTAGTCTATCCTAGCCTAGCATAGTCTATCCTAGCCTGTGTAGTCTATCCTAGCCTAGCATAGTCTAGCATAGTCTATCCTAGCCTGTGTAGTCTATCCTAGCCTAGCATAGTCTAGCATAGTCTATCCTAGCCTGTGTAGTCTATCCTAGCCTAGCATAGTCTATCCTAGCCTGTGTAGTCTATCCTAGCCTAGCATAGTCTAGCATAGCCTATCCTAGCCTGTGTAGTCTATCCTAGCCTAGCATAGTCTAGCATAGTCTATCCTAGCCTGTGTAGTCTATTCTAGCCTAGCATAGTCTATCCTAGCCTGTGTAGTCTATCCTAGCCTAGCATAGTCTAGCATAGTCTATCCTAGCCTGTGTAGTCTATCCTAGCCTAGCATAGTCTATCCTAGCCTGTGTAGTCTATCCTAGCCTAGCATAGTCTAGCATAGTCTATCCTAGCCTGTGTAGTCTATCCTACCCTAGCATAGTCTAGCATAGTCTATCCTAGCCTGTGTAGTCTATCCTAGCCTAGCATAGTCTAGCATAGTCTATCCTAGCCTGTGTAGTCTATCCTAGCCTAGCATAGTCTAGCATAGTCTATACTAGCCTGTGTCGTCTATCCTAGCCTAGCATAGTCTATCCTAGCCTGTGTAGTCTATCCTAGCCTAGCATAGTCTATCCTAGCCTGTGTAGTCTATCCTAGCCTAGCATAGTCTATCCTAGCCTGTGTAGTCTATCCTAGCCTAGCATAGTCTAGCATAGTCTATCCTAGCCTGTGTAGTCTATCCTAGCCTAGCATAGTCTAGCATAGTCTATCCTAGCCTGTGTAGTCTATCCTAGCCTAGCATAGCCTAGCATAGTCTATCCTAGCCTGTGTAGTCTATCCTAGCCTAGCATAGTCTAGCATAGTCTATCCTAGCCTGTGTAGTCTATCCTAGCCTAGCATAGTCTAGCATAGTCTATCCTAGCCTGTGTAGTCTATCCTAGCCTAGCATAGTCTAGCATAGTCTATCCTAGCCTGTGTAGTCTATCCTAGCCTAGCATAGTCTAGCATAGTCTATCCTAGCCTGTGTAGTCTATCCTAGCCTAGCATAGTCTATCCTAGCCTGTGTAGTCTATCCTAGCCTAGCATAGTCTAGCATAGTCTATCCTAGCCTGTGTAGTCTATCCTAGCCTAGCACAGTCTAGCATAGTCTATCCTACCCTGTGTAGTCTATCCTAGCCTAGCATAGTCTAGCATAGTCTATCCTAGCCTGTGTAGTCTATCCTAGCCTAGCATAGTCTAGCATAGTCTATCCTAGCCTGTGTAGTCTATCCTAGCCTAGCATAGTCTAGCATAGTCTATCCTAGCCTGTGTAGTCTATCCTAGCCTAGCATAGTCTATCCTAGCCTAGCATAGTCTATCCTAGCCTGTATAGTCTATCCTAGCCTAGCATAGTCTATCGTAGCCTGTGTAGTCTATCCTAGCCTAGCATAGTCTAGCATAGTCTATCCTAGCCTGTGTAGTCTATCCTAGCCTAGCATAGTCTATCCTAGCCTAGCATAGTCTAGCATAGTCTATCCTAGCCTGTGTAGTCTATCCTAGCCTAGCATAGTCTAGCATAGTCTATCCTAGCCTGTGTAGTCTATCCTAGCCTAGCATAGTCTATCATAGTCTATCCTAGCCTGTGTAGTCTATGCTAGCCTAGCATAGTCTATCATAGTCTATCCTAGCCTGTGTAGTCTATCCTAGCCTAGCATAGTCTATCCTAGCCTGTGTAGTCTATCCTAGCCTAGCATAGTCTATCCTAGCCTGTGTAGTCTATCCTAGCCTAGCATAGTCTATCCTAGCCTGTGTAGTCTATCCTAGCCTAGCATAATCTATCCTAGCCTGTGTAGTCTATCCTAGCCTAGCATAGTCTAGCATAGTCTATCCTAGCCTGTGTAGTCTATCCTAGCCTACCATAGTCTAGCATAGTCTATCCTAGCCTGTGTAGTCTATCCTAGCCTAGCATAGTCTAGCATAGTCTATCCTAGCCTGTGTAGTCTATCCTAGCCTAGCATAGTCTATCCTAGCCTGTGTAGTCTATCCTAGCCTAGCATAGTCTAGCATAGTCTATCCTAGCCTGTGTAGTCTATCCTAGCCTAGCATAGTCTATCCTAGCCTGTGTAGTCTATCCTAGCCTAGCATAGTCTAGCATAGTCTATCCTAGCCTGTGTAGTCTATCCTAGCCTAGCATAGTCTAGCATAGTCTATCCTAGCCTGTGTAGTCTATCCTAGCCTAGCATAGTCTAGCATAGTCTATCCTAGCCTGTGTAGTCTATCCTAGCCTAGCATAGTCTATCCTAGCCTGTGTAGTCTATCCTAGCCTAGCATAGTCTAGCATAGTCTATCCTAGCCTGTGTAGTCTATCCTAGCCTAGCCTAGTCTAGCATAGTCTATCCTAGCCTGTGTAGTCTATCCTAGCCTAGCATAGTCTAGCATAGTCTATCCTAGCCTGTGTAGTCTATCCTAGCCTAGCATAGTCTAGCATAGTCTATACTAGCCTGTGTAGTCTATCCTAGCCTAGCATAGTCTATCCTAGCCTGTGTAGTCTATCCTAGCCTAGCATAGTCTTTCTTAGCCTGTGTAGTCTATCCTAGCCTAGCATAGTCTATCCTAGCCTGTGTAGTCTATCCTAGCCTAGCATAGTCTAGCATAGTCTATCCTAGCCTGTGTAGTCTATCCTAGCCTAGCATAGTCTAGCATAGTCTATCCTAGCCTGTGTAGTCTATCCTAGCCTAGCATAGTCTAGCATAGTCTATCCTAGCCTGTGTAGTCTATCCTAGCCTAGCATAGTCTAGCATAGTCTATCCTAGCCTGTGTAGTCTATCCTAGCCTAGCATAGTCTAGCATAGTCTATCCTAGCCTGTATAGTCTATCCTAGCCTAGCATAGTCTAGCATAGTCTATCCTAGCCTGTGTAGTCTATCCTAGCCTAGCATAGTCTAGCATAGTCTATCCTAGCCTGTGTAGTCTATCCTAGCCTAGCATAGTCTAGCATAGTCTATCCTAGCCTGTGTAGTCTATCCTAGCCTAGCATAGTCTAGCATAGTCTATTCTAGCCTGTGTAGTCTATCCTAGCCTAGCATAGTCTAGCATAGTCTATCCTAGCCTGTGTAGTCTATCCTAGCCTAGCATAGTCTATCCTAGCCTGTGTACTCTATCCTAGCCTAGCATAGTCTAGCATAGTCTATCCTAGCCTGTGTAGTCTATCCTAGCCTAGGATAGTCTAGCATAGTCTATCCTAGCCTGTGTAGTCTATCCTAGCCTAGCATAGTCTAGCATAGTCTATCCTAGCCTGTGTAGTCTATCCTAGCCTAGCATAGTCTAGCATAGTCTATCCTAGCCTGTGTAGTCTATCCTAGCCTAGCATAGTCTAGCATAGTCTATCCTAGCCTGTGTAGTCTAACCTAGCCTAGCATAGTCTAGCATAGTCTATCCTAGCCTGTGTAGTCTATCCTAGCCTAGCATAGTCTAGCATAGTCTATCCTAGCCTGTGTAGTCTATCCTAGCCTAGCATAGTCTAGCATAGTCTATCCTAGCCTGTGTAGTCTATCCTAGCCTAGCATAGTCTATCCTAGCCTGTGTAGTCTATCCTAGCCTAGCATAGTCTATCCTAGCCTGTGTAGTCTATCCTAGCCTAGCATAGTCTATCCTAGCCTGTGTAGTCTATCCTAGCCTAGCATAGTCTAGCATAGTCTATCCTAGCCTGTGTAGTCTATCCTAGCCTGTGTAGTCTATCCTAGCCTAGCATAGTCTAGCATAGTCTATCCTAGCCTGTGTAGTCTATCCTAGCCTAGCATAGTCTAGCATAGTCTATCCTAGCCTGTGTAGTCTATCCTAGCCTAGCATAGTCTAGCATAGTCTATCCTAGCCTGTGTAGTCTATCCTAGCCTAGCATAGTCTATCCTAGCCTGTGTAGTCTATCCTAGCCTAGCATAGTCTAGCATAGTCTATCCTAGCCTGTGTAGTCTATCCTAGCCTAGCATAGTCTAGCATAGTCTATCCTAGCCTGTGTAGTCTATCCTAGCCTAGCATAGTCTAGCATAGTCTATCCTAGCCTGTGTAGTCTATCCTAGCCTAGCATAGTCTAGCATAGTCTATCCTAGCCTGTGTAGTCTATCCTAGCCTAGCATAGTCTATCCTAGCCTGTGTAGTCTATCCTAGCCTAGCATAGTCTATCCTTGCCTGTGTAGTCTATCCTAGCCTAGCATAGTCTATCCTAGCCTGTGTAGTCTATCCTAGCCTAGCATAGTCTAGCATAGTCTATCCTAGCCTGTGTAGTCTATCCTAGCCTAGCATAGTCTAGCATAGTCTATCCTAGCCTGTGTAGTCTATCCTAGCCTAGCATAGTCTATCCTAGCCTGTGTAGTCTATCCTAGCCTAGCATAGTCTATCCTAGCCTGTGTAGTCTATCCTAGCCTAGCATAGTCTATCCTAGCCTGTGTAGTCTATCCTAGCCTAGCATAGTCTAGCATAGTCTATCCTAGCCTGTGTAGTCTATCCTAGCCTGTGTAGTCTATCCTAGCCTAGCATAGTCTAGCATAGTCTATCCTAGCCTGTGTAGTCTATCCTAGCCTAGCATAGTCTAGCATAGTCTATCCTAGCCTGTGTAGTCTATCCTAGCCTAGCATAGTCTAGCATAGTCTATCCTAGCCTGTGTAGTCTATCCTAGCCTAGCATAGTCTATCCTAGCCTGTGTAGTCTATCCTAGCCTAGCATAGTCTAGCATAGTCTATCCTAGCCTGTGTAGTCTATCCTAGCCTAGCATAGTCTAGCATAGTCTATCCTAGCCTGTGTAGTCTATCCTAGCCTAGCATAGTCTAGCATAGTCTATCCTAGCCTGTGTAGTCTATCCTAGCCTAGCATAGTCTAGCATAGTCTATCCTAGCCTGTGTAGTCTATCCTAGCCTAGCATAGTCTATCCTAGCCTGTGTAGTCTATCCTAGCCTAGCATAGTCTATCCTTGCCTGTGTAGTCTATCCTAGCCTAGCATAGTCTATCCTAGCCTGTGTAGTCTATCCTAGCCTAGCATAGTCTAGCATAGTCTATCCTAGCCTGTGTAGTCTATCCTAGCCTAGCATAGTCTAGCATAGTCTATCCTAGCCTGTGTAGTCTATCCTAGCCTAGCATAGTCTAGCATAGTCTATCCTAGCCTGTGTAGTCTATCCTAGCCTAGCATAGTCTAGCATAGTCTATCCTAGCCTGTGTAGTCTATCCTAGCCTAGCATAGTCTAGCATAGTCTATCCTAGCCTGTGTAGTCTATCCTAGCCTAGCATAGTCTAGCATAGTCTATCCTAGCCTGTGTAGTCTATCCTAGCCTAGCATAGTCTAGCATAGTCTATCCTAGCCTGTGTAGTCTATCCTAGCCTAGCATAGTCTATCCTAGCCTAGCATAGTCTATCCTAGCCTGTGTAGTCTATCCTAGCCTAGCATAGTCTATCCTAGCCTGTGTAGTCTATCCTAGCCTAGCATAGTCTAGCATAGTCTATCCTAGCCTGTGTAGTCTATCCTAGCCTAGCATAGTCTAGCATAGTCTATCCTAGCCTGTGTAGTCTATCCTAGCCTAGCATAGTCTAGCATAGTCTATCCTAGCCTGTGTAGTCTATCCTAGCCTAGCATAGTCTATCCTAGCCTGTGTAGTCTATCCTAGCCTAGCATAGTCTAGCATAGTCTATCCTAGCCTGTGTAGTCTATCCTAGCCTAGCATAGTCTAGCATAGTCTATCCTAGCCTGTGTAGTCTATCCTAGCCTAGCATAGTCTAGCATAGTCTATCCTAGCCTGTGTAGTCTATCCTAGCCTAGCATAGTCTAGCATAGTCTATCCTAGCCTGTGTAGTCTATCCTAGCCTAGCATAGTCTAGCATAGTCTATCCTAGCCTGTGTAGTCTATCCTAGCCTAGCATAGTCTAGCATAGTCTATCCTAGCCTGTGTAGTCTATCCTAGCCTAGCATAGTGTATCCTAGCCTGTGTAGTCTATCCTAGCCTAGCATAGTCTAGCATAGTGTATCCTAGCCTGTGTAGTCTATCCTAGCCTAGGATAGTCTAGCATAGTCTATCCTAGCCTGTGTAGTCTATCCTAGCCTAGCATAGTCTAGCATAGTCTATCCTAGCCTGTGTAGTCTATCCTAGCCTAGCATAGTCTAGCATAGTTTATCCTAGCCTGTGTAGTCTATCCTAGCCTAGCATAGTCTAGCATAGTCTATCCTAGCCTGTGTAGTCTATCCTAGCCTAGCATAGTCTAGCATAGTCTATCCTAGCCTGTGTAGTCTATCCTAGCCTAGCATAGTCTAGCATAGTCTATCCTAGCCTGTGTAGTCTATCCTAGCCTAGCATAGTCTATCCTAGCCTGTGTAGTCTATCCTAGCCTAGCATAGTCTAGCATAGTCTATCCTAGCCTGTGTAGTCTATCCTAGCCTAGCATAGTCTAGCATAGTCTATCCTAGCCTGTGTAGTCTATCCTAGCCTAGCATAGTCTAGCATAGTCTATCCTAGCCTGTGTAGTCTATCCTAGCCTAGCATAGTCTAGCATAGTCTATCCTAGCCTGTGTAGTCTATCCTAGCCTAGCATAGTCTAGCATAGTCTATCCTAGCCTGTGTAGTCTATCCTAGCCTAGCATAGTCTAGCATAGTCTATCCTAGCCTGTGTAGTCTATCCTAGCCTAGCATAGTCTATCCTAGCCTGTGTAGTCTATCCTAGCCTAGCATAGTCTATCCTAGCCTGTGTAGTCTATCCTAGCCTAGCATAGTCTATCCTAGCCTGTGTAGTCTATCCTAGCCTAGCATAGTCTAGCATAGTCTATCCTAGCCTGTGTAGTCTATCCTAGCCTAGCATAGTCTAGCATAGTCTATCCTAGCCTGTGTAGTCTATCCTAGCCTAGCATAGTCTATCCTAGCCTGTGTAGTCTATCCTAGCCTAGCATAGTCTAGCATAGCCTATCCTAGCCTGTGTAGTCTATCCTAGCCTAGCATAGTCTAGCATAGTCTATCCTAGCCTGTGTAGTCTATCCTAGCCTAGCATAGTCTAGCATAGTCTATCCTAGCCTGTGTAGTCTATCGTAGCCTAGCATAGTCTAGCATAGTCTATCCTAGCCTGTGTAGTCTATCCTAGCCTAGCATACTCTAGCATAGTCTATCCTAGCCTGTGTAGTCTATCCTAGCCTAGCATAGTCTAGCATAGTCTATCCTAGCCTGTGTAGTCTATCCTAGCCTAGCATAGCCTAGCATAGTCTATCCTAGCCTGTGTAGTCTATCCTAGCCTAGCATAGTCTAGCATAGTCTATCCTAGCCTGTGTAGTCTATCCTAGCCTAGCATAGTCTAGCATAGTCTATCCTAGCCTGTGTAGTCTACCCTAGCCTAGCATAGTCTATCCTAGCCTGTGTAGTCTATCCTAGCCTAGCATAGTCTATCCTAGCCTGTGTAGTCTATCCTAGCCTAGCATAGTCTATCCTAGCCTGTGTAGTCTATCCTAGCCTAGCATAGTCTAGCATAGTCTATCCTAGCCTGTGTAGTCTATCCTAGCCTAGCATAGTCTAGCATAGTCTATCCTAGCCTGTGTAGTCTATCCTAGCCTAGCATAGTCTAGCATAGTCTATCCTAGCCTGTGTAGTCTATCCTAGCCTAGCATAGTCTAGCATAGTCTATCCTAGCCTGTGTAGTCTATCCTAGCCTAGCATAGTCTATCCTAGCCTGTGTAGTCTATCCTAGCCTAGCATAGTCTAGCATAGTCTATCCTAGCCTGTGTAGTCTATCCTAGCCTAGCACAGTCTAGCATAGTCTATCCTACCCTGTGTAGTCTATCCTAGCCTAGCATAGTCTAGCATAGTCTATCCTAGCCTGTGTAGTCTATCCTAGCCTAGCATAGTCTAGCATAGTCTATCCTAGCCTGTGTAGTCTATCCTAGCCTAGCATAGTCTAGCATAGTCTATCCTAGCCTGTGTAGTCTATCCTAGCCTAGCATAGTCTATCCTAGCCTAGCATAGTCTATCCTAGCCTGTGTAGTCTATCCTAGCCTAGCATAGTCTATCGTAGCCTGTGTAGTCTATCCTAGCCTAGCATAGTCTAGCATAGTCTATCCTAGCCTGTGTAGTCTATCCTAGCCTAGCATAGTCTATCCTAGCCTGTGTAGTCTATCCTAGCCTAGCATAGTCTAGCATAGTCTATCCTAGCCTGTGTAGTCTATCCTAGCCTAGCATAGTCTAGCATAGTCTATCCTAGCCTGTGTAGTCTATCCTAGCCTAGCATAGTCTAGCATAGTCTATACTAGCCTGTGTAGTCTATCCTAGCCTAGCATAGTCTATCCTAGCCTGTGTAGTCTATCCTAGCCTAGCATAGTCTATCCTAGCCTGTGTAGTCTATCCTAGCCTAGCATAGTCTATCCTAGCCTGTGTAGTCTATCCTAGCCTAGCATAGTCTAGCATAGTCTATCCTAGCCTGTGTAGTCTATCCTAGCCTAGCATAGTCTAGCATAGTCTATCCTAGCCTGTGTAGTCTATCCTAGCCTAGCATAGTCTAGCATAGTCTATCCTAGCCTGTGTAGTCTATCCTAGCCTAGCATAGTCTAGCATAGTCTATCCTAGCCTGTGTAGTCTATCCTAGCCTAGCATAGTCTATCCTAGCCTGTGTAGTCTATCCTAGCCTAGCATAGTCTAGCATAGTCTATCCTAGCCTGTGTAGTCTATCCTAGCCTAGCCTAGTCTAGCATAGTCTATCCTAGCCTGTGTAGTCTATCCTAGCCTAGCATAGTCTAGCATAGTCTATCCTAGCCTGTGTAGTCTATCCTAGCCTAGCATAGTCTAGCATAGTCTATACTAGCCTGTGTAGTCTATCCTAGCCTAGCATAGTCTATCCTAGCTTGTGTAGTCTATCCTAGCCTAGCATAGTCTTTCTTAGCCTGTGTAGTCTATCCTAGCCTAGCATAGTCTATCCTAGCCTGTGTAGTCTATCCTAGCCTAGCATAGTCTAGCATAGTCTATCCTAGCCTGTGTAGTCTATCCTAGCCTAGCATAGTCTAGCATAGTCTATCCTAGCCTGTGTAGTCTATCCTAGCCTAGCATAGTCTAGCATAGTCTATCCTAGCCTGTGTAGTCTATCCTAGCCTAGCATAGTCTAGCATAGTCTATCCTAGCCTGTGTAGTCTATCCTAGCCTAGCATAGTCTAGCATAGTCTATCGTAGCCTGTGTAGTCTATCGTAGCCTAGCATAGTCTAGCATAGTCTATCCTAGCCTGTGTAGTCTATCCTAGCCTAGCATAGTCTAGCATAGTCTATCCTAGCCTGTGTAGTCTATCCTAGCCTAGCATAGTCTAGCATAGTCTATCCTAGCCTGTGTAGTCTATCCTAGCCTAGCATAGTCTAGCATAGTCTATCCTAGCCTGTGTAGTCTATCCTAGCCTAGCATAGTCTAGCATAGTCTATCCTAGCCTGTGTAGTCTATCCTAGCCTAGCATAGTCTAGCATAGTCTATCCTAGCCTGTGTAGTCTATCCTAGCCTAGCATAGTCTATCCTAGCCTGTGTAGTCTATCCTAGCCTAGCATAGTCTATCCTAGCCTGTGTAGTCTATCCTAGCCTAGCATAGTCTATCCTAGCCTGTGTAGTCTATCCTAGCCTAGCATAGTCTAGCATAGTCTATCCTAGCCTGTGTAGTCTATCCTAGCCTAGCATAGTCTAGCATAGTCTATCCTAGCCTGTGTAGTCTATCCTAGCCTAGCATAGTCTATCCTAGCCTGTGTAGTCTATCCTAGCCTAGCATAGTCTAGCATAGTCTATCCTAGCCTGTGTAGTCTATCCTAGCCTAGCATAGTCTAGCATAGTCTATCCTAGCCTGTGTAGTCTATCCTAGCCTAGCATAGTCTAGCATAGTCTATCCTAGCCTGTGTAGTCTATCCTAGCCTAGCATAGTCTAGCATAGTCTATACTAGCCTGTGTAGTCTATCCTAGCCTAGCATAGTCTATCCTAGCCTGTGTAGTCTATCCTAGCCTAGCATAGTCTATCCTAGCCTGTGTAGTCTATCCTAGCCTAGCATAGTCTATCCTAGCCTGTGTAGTCTATCCTAGCCTAGCATAGTCTAGCATAGTCTATCCTAGCCTGTGTAGTCTATCCTAGCCTAGCATAGTCTAGCATAGTCTATCCTAGCCTGTGTAGTCTATCCTAGCCTAGCATAGTCTAGCATAGTCTATCCTAGCCTGTGTAGTCTATCCTAGCCTAGCATAGTCTAGCATAGTCTATCCTAGCCTGTGTAGTCTATCCTAGCCTAGCATAGTCTAGCATAGTCTATCCTAGCCTGTGTAGTCTATCCTAGCCTAGCATATTCTAGCATAGTCTATCCTAGCCTGTGTAGTCTATCCTAGCCTAGCATAGTCTATCCTAGCCTGTGTAGTCTATCCTAGCCTAGCATAGTCTAGCATAGTCTATCCTAGCCTGTGTAGTCTATCCTAGCCTAGCATAGTCTAGCATAGTCTATCCTAGCCTGTGTAGTCTATCCTAGCCTAGCATAGTCTAGCATAGTCTATCCTAGCCTGTGTAGTCTATCCTAGCCTAGCATAGTCTAGCATAGTCTATCCTAGCCTGTGTAGTCTATCCTAGCCTAGCATAGTCTAGCATAGTCTATCCTAGCCTGTGTAGTCTATCCTAGCCTAGCATAGTCTAGCATAGTCTATCCTAGCCTGTGTAGTCTATCCTAGCCTAGCATAGTCTAGCATAGTCTATCCTAGCCTGTGTAGTCTATCCTAGCCTAGCATAGTCTATCCTAGCCTGTGTAGTCTATCCTAGCCTAGCATAGTCTATCCTAGCCTGTGTAGTCTATCCTAGCCTAGCATAGTCTATCCTAGCCTGTGTAGTCTATCCTAGCCTAGCATAGTCTAGCATAGTCTATCCTAGCCTGTGTAGTCTATCCTTGCCTAGCATAGTCTAGCATAGTCTATCCTAGCCTGTGTAGTCTATCCTAGCCTAGCATAGTCTATCCTAGCCTGTGTAGTCTATCCTAGCCTAGCATAGTCTATCCTAGCCTGTGTAGTCTATCCTAGCCTAGCATAGTCTATCCTAGCCTGTGTAGTCTATCCTAGCCTAGCATAGTCTATCCTAGCCTGTGTAGTCTATCCTAGCCTAGCATAGTCTAGCATAGTCTATCCTAGCCTGTGTAGTCTATCCTAGCCTAGCATAGTCTAGCATAGTCTATCCTAGCCTGTGTAGTCTATCCTAGCCTAGCATAGTCTATCCTAGCCTGTGTAGTCTATCCTAGCCTAGCATAGTCTATCCTAGCCTGTGTAGTCTATCCTAGCCTAGCATAGTCTAGCATAGTCTATCCTAGCCTGTGTAGTCTATCCTAGCCTAGCATAGTCTATCCTAGCCTGTGTAGTCTATCCTAGCCTAGCATAGTCTATCCTAGCCTGTGTAGTCTATCCTAGCCTAGCATAGTCTAGCATAGTCTATCCTAGCCTGTGTAGTCTATCCTAGCCTAGCATAGTCTATCCTAGCCTGTGTAGTCTATCCTAGCCTAGCATAGTCTAGCATAGTCTATCCTAGCCTGTGTAGTCTATCCTAGCCTAGCATAGTCTAGCATAGTCTATCCTAGCCTGTGTAGTCTATCCTAGCCTAGCATAGTCTAGCATAGTCTATCCTAGCCTGTGTAGTCTATCCTAGCCTAGCATAGTCTAGCATAGTCTATACTAGCCTGTGTAGTCTATCCTAGCCTAGCATAGTCTATCCTAGCCTGTGTAGTCTATCCTAGCCTAGCATAGTCTATCCTAGCCTGTGTAGTCTATCCTAGCCTAGCATAATCTATCCTAGCCTGTGTAGTCTATCCTAGCCTAGCATAGTCTAGCATAGTCTATCCTAGCCTGTGTAGTCTATCCTAGCCTAGCATAGTCTAGCATAGTCTATCCTAGCCTGTGTAGTCTATCCTAGCCTAGCATAGTCTATCCTAGCCTGTGTAGTCTATCCTAGCCTAGCATAGTCTAGCATAGTCTATCCTAGCCTGTGTAGTCTATCCTAGCCTAGCATAGTCTAGCATAGTCTATCCTAGCCTGTGTAGTCTATCCTAGCCTAGCATAGTCTAGCATAGTCTATCCTAGCCTGTGTAGTCTATCCTAGCCTAGCATAGTCTAGCATAGTCTATCCTAGCCTGTGTAGTCTATCCTAGCCTAGCATAGTCTAGCATAGTCTATCCTAGCCTGTATAGTCTATCCTAGCCTAGCATAGTCTAGCATAGTCTATCCTAGCCTGTGTAGTCTATCCTAGCCTAGCATAGTCTAGCATAGTCTATCCTAGCCTGTGTAGTCTATCCTAGCCTAGCATAGTCTAGCATAGTCTATCCTAGCCTGTGTAGTCTATCCTAGCCTAGCATAGTCTAGCATAGTCTATCCTAGCCTGTGTAGTCTATCCTAGCCTAGCATAGTCTAGCATAGTCTATCCTAGCCTGTGTAGTCTATCCTAGCCTAGCATAGTCTAGCATAGTCTATCCTAGCCTGTGTAGTCTATCCTAGCCTAGCATAGTCTATCCTAGCCTGTGTAGTCTATCCTAGCCTAGCATAGTCTATCCTAGCCTGTGTAGTCTATCCTAGCCTAGCATAGTCTATCCTAGCCTGTGTAGTCTATCCTAGCCTAGCATAGTCTAGCATAGTCTATCCTAGCCTGTGTAGTCTATCCTAGCCTAGCATAGTCTAGCATAGTCTATCCTAGCCTGTGTAGTCTATCCTAGCCTAGCATAGTCTAGCATAGTCTATCCTAGCCTGTGTAGTCTATCCTAGCCTAGCATAGTCTAGCATAGTCTATCCTAGCCTGTGTAGTCTATCCTAGCCTAGCATAGTCTATCCTAGTCTGTGTAGTCTATCCTAGCCTAGCATAGTCTATCCTAGCCTGTGTAGTCTATCCTAGCCTAGCACAGTCTAGCATAGTCTATCCTACCCTGTGTAGTCTATCCTAGCCTAGCATAGTCTATCCTAGCCTGTGTAGTCTATCCTAGCCTAGCATAGTCTAGCATAGTCTATCCTAGCCTGTGTAGTCTATCCTAGCCTAGCATAGTCTAGCATAGTCTATCCTAGCCTGTGTAGTCTATCCTAGCCTAGCATAGTCTATCCTAGCCTGTGTAGTCTATCCTAGCCTAGCATAGTCTATCCTAGCCTGTGTAGTCTATCCTAGCCTAGCATAGTCTAGCATAGTCTATCCTAGCCTGTGTAGTCTATCCTAGCCTAGCATAGTCTATCCTAGCCTGTGTAGTCTATCCTAGCCTAGCATAGTCTAGCATAGTCTATCCTAGCCTGTGTAGTCTATCCTAGCCTAGCATAGTCTAGCATAGTCTATCCTAGCCTGTGTAGTCTATCCTAGCCTAGCATAGTCTAGCATAGTCTATCCTAGCCTGTGTAGTCTATCCTAGCCTAGCATAGTCTAGCATAGTCTATACTAGCCTGTGTAGTCTATCCTAGCCTAGCATAGTCTATCCTAGCCTGTGTAGTCTATCCTAGCCTAGCATAGTCTATCCTAGCCTGTGTAGTCTATCCTAGCCTAGCATAATCTATCCTAGCCTGTGTAGTCTATCCTAGCCTAGCATAGTCTAGCATAGTCTATCCTAGCCTGTGTAGTCTATCCTAGCCTAGCATAGTCTAGCATAGTCTATCCTAGCCTGTGTAGTCTATCCTAGCCTAGCATAGTCTATCCTAGCCTGTGTAGTCTATCCTAGCCTAGCATAGTCTAGCATAGTCTATCCTAGCCTGTGTAGTCTATCCTAGCCTAGCATAGTCTAGCATAGTCTATCCTAGCCTGTGTAGTCTATCCTAGCCTAGCATAGTCTAGCATAGTCTATCCTAGCCTGTGTAGTCTATCCTAGCCTAGCATAGTCTAGCATAGTCTATCCTAGCCTGTGTAGTCTATCCTAGCCTAGCATAGTCTAGCATAGTCTATCCTAGCCTGTATAGTCTATCCTAGCCTAGCATAGTCTAGCATAGTCTATCCTAGCCTGTGTAGTCTATCCTAGCCTGTGTAGTCTATCCTAGCCTAGCATAGTCTAGCATAGTCTATCCTAGCCTGTGTAGTCTATCCTAGCCTAGCATAGTCTAGCATAGTCTATCCTAGCCTGTGTAGTCTATCCTAGCCTAGCATAGTCTAGCATAGTCTATCCTAGCCTGTGTAGTCTATCCTAGCCTAGCATAGTCTAGCATAGTCTATCCTAGCCTGTGTAGTCTATCCTAGCCTAGCATAGTCTAGCATAGTCTATCCTAGCCTGTGTAGTCTATCCTAGCCTAGCATAGTCTAGCATAGTCTATCCTAGCCTGTGTAGTCTATCCTAGCCTAGCATAGTCTAGCATAGTCTATCCTAGCCTGTGTAGTCTATCCTAGCCTAGCATAGTCTATCCTAGCCTGTGTAGTCTATCCTAGCCTAGCATAGTCTATCCTAGCCTGTGTAGTCTATCCTAGCCTAGCATAGTCTATCCTAGCCTGTGTAGTCTATCCTAGCCTAGCATAGTCTAGCATAGTCTATCCTAGCCTGTGTAGTCTATCCTAGCCTAGCATAGTCTAGCATAGTCTATCCTAGCCTGTGTAGTCTATCCTAGCCTAGCATAGTCTAGCATAGTCTATCCTAGCCTGTGTAGTCTATCCTAGCCTAGCATAGTCTAGCATAGTCTATCCTAGCCTGTGTAGTCTATCCTAGCCTAGCATAGTCTATCCTAGTCTGTGTAGTCTATCCTAGCCTAGCATAGTCTATCCTAGCCTGTGTAGTCTATCCTAGCCTAGCACAGTCTAGCATAGTCTATCCTACCCTGTGTAGTCTATCCTAGCCTAGCATAGTCTATCCTAGCCTGTGTAGTCTATCCTAGCCTAGCATAGTCTAGCATAGTCTATCCTAGCCTGTGTAGTCTATCCTAGCCTAGCATAGTCTAGCATAGTCTATCCTAGCCTGTGTAGTCTATCCTAGCCTAGCATAGTCTAGCATAGTCTATCCTAGCCTGTGTAGTCTATCCTAGCCTAGCATAGTCTATCCTAGCCTGTGTAGTCTATCCTAGCCTAGCATAGTCTAGCATAGTCTATCCTAGCCTGTGTAGTCTATCCTAGCCTAGCATAGTCTAGCATAGTCTATCCTAGCCTGTGTAGTCTATCCTAGCCTAGCATAGTCTATCCTAGCCTAGCATAGTCTATCCTAGCCTGTGTAGTCTATCCTAGCCTAGCATAGTCTATCCTAGCCTGTGTAGTCTATCCTAGCCTAGCATAGTCTAGCATAGTCTATCCTAGCCTGTGTAGTCTATCCTAGCCTAGCATAGTCTAGCATAGTCTATCCTAGCCTGTGTAGTCTATCCTAGCCTAGCATAGTCTAGCATAGTCTATCCTAGCCTGTGTAGTCTATCCTAGCCTAGCATAGTCTATCCTAGCCTGTGTAGTCTATCCTAGCCTAGCATAGTCTAGCATAGTCTATCCTAGCCTGTGTAGTCTATCCTAGCCTAGCATAGTCTAGCATAGTCTATCCTAGCCTGTGTAGTCTATCCTAGCCTAGCATAGTCTAGCATAGTCTATCCTAGCCTGTGTAGTCTATCCTAGCCTAGCATAGTCTAGCATAGTCTATCCTAGCCTGTGTAGTCTATCCTAGCATAGCATAGTCTAGCATAGTCTATCCTAGCCTGTGTAGTCTATCCTAGCCTAGCATAGTCTAGCATAGTCTATCCTAGCCTGTGTAGTCTATCCTAGCCTAGCATAGTCTAGCATAGTCTATCCTAGCCTGTGTAGTCTATCCTAGCCTAGCATAGTCTAGCATAGTCTATCCTAGCCTGTGTAGTCTATCCTAGCCTAGCATAGTCTAGCATAGTCTATCCTAGCCTGTGTAGTCTATCCTAGCCTAGCATAGTCTAGCATAGTCTATCCTAGCCTGTGTAGTCTATCCTAGCCTAGCATAGTCTAGCATAGTCTATCCTAGCCTGTGTAGTCTATCCTAGCCTAGCATAGTCTAGCATAGTCTATCCTAGCCTGTGTAGTCTATCCTAGCCTAGCATAGTCTAGCATAGTCTATCCTAGCCTGTGTAGTCTATCCTAGCCTAGCGTAGTCTAGCATAGTCTATCCTAGCCTGTGTAGTCTATCCTAGCCTAGCATAGTCTAGCATAGTCTATCCTAGCCTGTGTAGTCTATCCTAGCCTAGCATAGTCTAGCATAGTCTATCCTAGCCTGTGTAGTCTATCCTAGCCTAGCATAGTCTATCCTAGCCTGTGTAGTCTATCCTAGCCTAGCATAGTCTAGCATAGTCTATCCTAGCCTGTGTAGTCTATCCTAGCCTAGCATAGTCTAGCATAGTCTATCCTAGCCTGTGTAGTCTATCCTAGCCTAGCATAGTCTATCCTAGCCTGTGTAGTCTATCCTAGCCTAGCATAGTCTAGCATAGCCTATCCTAGCCTGTGTAGTCTATCCTAGCCTAGCATAGTCTAGCATAGTCTATCCTAGCCTGTGTAGTCTATCCTAGCCTAGCATAGTCTAGCATAGTCTATCCTAGCCTGTGTAGTCTATCCTAGCCTAGCATAGTCTATCCTAGCCTGTGTAGTCTATCCTAGCCTAGCATAGTCTAGCATAGCCTATACTAGCCTGTGTAGTCTATCCTAGCCTAGCATAGTCTAGCATAGTCTATCCTAGCCTGTGTAGTCTATCCTAGCCTAGCATAGTCTATCCTAGCCTGTGTAGTCTATCCTAGCCTAGCATAGTCTAGCATAGTCTATCCTAGCCTGTGTAGTCTATCCTAGCCTAGGATAGTCTAGCATAGTCTATCCTAGCCTGTGTAGTCTATCCTAGCCTAGCATAGTCTAGCATAGTCTATCCTAGCCTGTGTAGTCTATCCTAGCCTAGCATAGTCTAGCATAGTCTATCCTAGCCTGTGTAGTCTATCCTAGCCTAGCATAGTCTAGCATAGTCTATCCTAGCCTGTGTAGTCTATCCTAGCCTAGCATAGTCTAGCATAGTCTATCCTAGCCTGTGTAGTCTATCCTAGCCTAGCATAGTCTAGCATAGTCTATCCTAGCCTGTGTAGTCTATCCTAGCCTAGCATAGTCTATCCTAGCCTGTGTAGTCTATCCTAGCCTAGCATAGTCTAGCATAGTCTATCCTAGCCTGTGTAGTCTATCCTAGCCTAGCATAGTCTAGCATAGTCTATCCTAGCCTGTGTAGTCTATCCTAGCCTAGCATAGTCTAGCATAGTCTATCCTAGCCTGTGTAGTCTATCCTAGCCTAGCATAGTCTAGCATAGTCTATCCTAGCCTGTGTAGTCTATCCTAGCCTAGCATAGTCTAGCATAGTCTATCCTAGCCTGTGTAGTCTATCCTAGCCTAGCATAGTCTAGCATAGTCTATCCTAGCCTGTGTAGTCTATCCTAGCCTAGCATAGTCTAGCATAGTCTATCCTAGCCTGTGTAGTCTATCCTAGCCTAGCATAGTCTATCCTAGCCTGTGTAGTCTATTCTAGCCTAGCATAGTCTATCCTAGCCTGTGTAGTCTATCCTAGCCTAGCATAGTCTATCCTAGCCTGTGTAGTCTATCCTAGCCTAGCATAGTCTAGCATAGTCTATCCTAGCCTGTGTAGTCTATCCTAGCCTAGCATAGTCTAGCATAGTCTATCCTAGCCTGTGTAGTCTATCCTAGCCTAGCATAGTCTATCCTAGCCTGTGTAGTCTATCCTAGCCTAGCATAGTCTAGCATAGCCTATCCTAGCCTGTGTAGTCTATCCTAGCCTAGCATAGTCTAGCATAGTCTATCCTAGCCTGTGTAGTCTATTCTAGCCTAGCATAGTCTATCCTAGCCTGTGTAGTCTATCCTAGCCTAGCATAGTCTAGCATAGTCTATCCTAGCCTGTGTAGTCTATCCTAGCCTAGCATAGTCTATCCTAGCCTGTGTAGTCTATCCTAGCCTAGCATAGTCTAGCATAGTCTATCCTAGCCTGTGTAGTCTATCCTACCCTAGCATAGTCTAGCATAGTCTATCCTAGCCTGTGTAGTCTATCCTAGCCTAGCATAGTCTAGCATAGTCTATCCTAGCCTGTGTAGTCTATCCTAGCCTAGCATAGTCTAGCATAGTCTATACTAGCCTGTGTAGTCTATCCTAGCCTAGCATAGTCTATCCTAGCCTGTGTAGTCTATCCTAGCCTAGCATAGTCTATCCTAGCCTGTGTAGTCTATCCTAGCCTAGCATAGTCTATCCTAGCCTGTGTAGTCTATCCTAGCCTAGCATAGTCTAGCATAGTCTATCCTAGCCTGTGTAGTCTATCCTAGCCTAGCATAGTCTAGCATTGTCTATCCTAGCCTGTGTAGTCTATCCTAGCCTAGCATAGTCTATCCTAGCCTGTGTAGTCTATCCTAGCCTAGCATAGTCTAGCATAGTCTATCCTAGCCTGTGTAGTCTATCCTAGCCTAGCATAGTCTAGCATAGTCTATCCTAGCCTGTGTAGTCTATCCTAGCCTAGCATAGTCTAGCATAGTCTATCCTAGCCTGTGTAGTCTATCGTAGCCTAGCATAGTCTAGCATAGTCTATCCTAGCCTGTGTAGTCTATCCTAGCCTAGCATACTCTAGCATAGTCTATCCTAGCCTGTGTAGTCTATCCTAGCCTAGCATAGTCTAGCATAGTCTATCCTAGCCTGTGTAGTCTATCCTAGCCTAGCATAGCCTAGCATAGTCTATCCTAGCCTGTGTAGTCTATCCTAGCCTAGCATAGTCTAGCATAGTCTATCCTAGCCTGTGTAGTCTATCCTAGCCTAGCATAGTCTAGCATAGTCTATCCTAGCCTGTGTAGTCTACCCTAGCCTAGCATAGTCTAGCATAGTCTATCCTAGCCTGTGTAGTCTATCCTAGCCTAGCATAGTCTAGCATAGTCTATCCTAGCCTGTGTAGTCTATCCTAGCCTAGCATAGTCTAGCATAGTCTATCCTAGCCTGTGTAGTCTATCCTAGCCTAGCATAGTCTAGCATAGTCTATCCTAGCCTGTGTAGTCTATCCTAGCCTAGCATAGTCTAGCATAGTCTATCCTAGCCTGTGTAGTCTATCCTAGCCTAGCATAGTCTATCCTAGTCTGTGTAGTCTATCCTAGCCTAGCATAGTCTATCCTAGCCTGTGTAGTCTATCCTAGCCTAGCACAGTCTAGCATAGTCTATCCTACCCTGTGTAGTCTATCCTAGCCTAGCATAGTCTATCCTAGCCTGTGTAGTCTATCCTAGCCTAGCATAGTCTAGCATAGTCTATCCTAGCCTGTGTAGTCTATCCTAGCCTAGCATAGTCTAGCATAGTCTATCCTAGCCTGTGTAGTCTATCCTAGCCTAGCATAGTCTAGCATAGTCTATCCTAGCCTGTGTAGTCTATCCTAGCCTAGCATAGTCTATCCTAGCCTGTGTAGTCTATCCTAGCCTAGCATAGTCTAGCATAGTCTATCCTAGCCTGTGTAGTCTATCCTAGCCTAGCATAGTCTAGCATAGTCTATCCTAGCCTGTGTAGTCTATCCTAGCCTAGCATAGTCTATCCTAGCCTAGCATAGTCTATCCTAGCCTGTGTAGTCTATCCTAGCCTAGCATAGTCTATCCTAGCCTGTGTAGTCTATCCTAGCCTAGCATAGTCTAGCATAGTCTATCCTAGCCTGTGTAGTCTATCCTAGCCTAGCATAGTCTAGCATAGTCTATCCTAGCCTGTGTAGTCTATCCTAGCCTAGCATAGTCTAGCATAGTCTATCCTAGCCTGTGTAGTCTATCCTAGCCTAGCATAGTCTATCCTAGCCTGTGTAGTCTATCCTAGCCTAGCATAGTCTAGCATAGTCTATCCTAGCCTGTGTAGTCTATCCTAGCCTAGCATAGTCTAGCATAGTCTATCCTAGCCTGTGTAGTCTATCCTAGCCTAGCATAGTCTAGCATAGTCTATCCTAGCCTGTGTAGTCTATCCTAGCCTAGCATAGTCTAGCATAGTCTATCCTAGCCTGTGTAGTCTATCCTAGCATAGCATAGTCTAGCATAGTCTATCCTAGCCTGTGTAGTCTATCCTAGCCTAGCATAGTCTAGCATAGTCTATCCTAGCCTGTGTAGTCTATCCTAGCCTAGCATAGTCTAGCATAGTCTATCCTAGCCTGTGTAGTCTATCCTAGCCTAGCATAGTCTAGCATAGTCTATCCTAGCCTGTGTAGTCTATCCTAGCCTAGCATAGTCTAGCATAGTCTATCCTAGCCTGTGTAGTCTATCCTAGCCTAGCATAGTCTAGCATAGTCTATCCTAGCCTGTGTAGTCTATCCTAGCCTAGCATAGTCTAGCATAGTCTATCCTAGCCTGTGTAGTCTATCCTAGCCTAGCATAGTCTAGCATAGTCTATCCTAGCCTGTGTAGTCTATCCTAGCCTAGCATAGTCTAGCATAGTCTATCCTAGCCTGTGTAGTCTATCCTAGCCTAGCGTAGTCTAGCATAGTCTATCCTAGCCTGTGTAGTCTATCCTAGCCTAGCATAGTCTAGCATAGTCTATCCTAGCCTGTGTAGTCTATCCTAGCCTAGCATAGTCTAGCATAGTCTATCCTAGCCTGTGTAGTCTATCCTAGCCTAGCATAGTCTATCCTAGCCTGTGTAGTCTATCCTAGCCTAGCATAGTCTAGCATAGTCTATCCTAGCCTGTGTAGTCTATCCTAGCCTAGCATAGTCTAGCATAGTCTATCCTAGCCTGTGTAGTCTATCCTAGCCTAGCATAGTCTATCCTAGCCTGTGTAGTCTATCCTAGCCTAGCATAGTCTAGCATAGCCTATCCTAGCCTGTGTAGTCTATCCTAGCCTAGCATAGTCTAGCATAGTCTATCCTAGCCTGTGTAGTCTATCCTAGCCTAGCATAGTCTAGCATAGTCTATCCTAGCCTGTGTAGTCTATCCTAGCCTAGCATAGTCTATCCTAGCCTGTGTAGTCTATCCTAGCCTAGCATAGTCTAGCATAGCCTATCCTAGCCTGTGTAGTCTATCCTAGCCTAGCATAGTCTAGCATAGTCTATCCTAGCCTGTGTAGTCTATCCTAGCCTAGCATAGTCTATCCTAGCCTGTGTAGTCTATCCTAGCCTAGCATAGTCTAGCATAGTCTATCCTAGCCTGTGTAGTCTATCCTAGCCTAGGATAGTCTAGCATAGTCTATCCTAGCCTGTGTAGTCTATCCTAGCCTAGCATAGTCTAGCATAGTCTATCCTAGCCTGTGTAGTCTATCCTAGCCTAGCATAGTCTAGCATAGTCTATCCTAGCCTGTGTAGTCTATCCTAGCCTAGCATAGTCTAGCATAGTCTATCCTAGCCTGTGTAGTCTATCCTAGCCTAGCATAGTCTAGCATAGTCTATCCTAGCCTGTGTAGTCTATCCTAGCCTAGCATAGTCTAGCATAGTCTATCCTAGCCTGTGTAGTCTATCCTAGCCTAGCATAGTCTAGCATAGTCTATCCTAGCCTGTGTAGTCTATCCTAGCCTAGCATAGTCTATCCTAGCCTGTGTAGTCTATCCTAGCCTAGCATAGTCTAGCATAGTCTATCCTAGCCTGTGTAGTCTATCCTAGCCTAGCATAGTCTAGCATAGTCTATCCTAGCCTGTGTAGTCTATCCTAGCCTAGCATAGTCTAGCATAGTCTATCCTAGCCTGTGTAGTCTATCCTAGCCTAGCATAGTCTAGCATAGTCTATCCTAGCCTGTGTAGTCTATCCTAGCCTAGCATAGTCTAGCATAGTCTATCCTAGCCTGTGTAGTCTATCCTAGCCTAGCATAGTCTAGCATAGTCTATCCTAGCCTGTGTAGTCTATCCTAGCCTAGCATAGTCTAGCATAGTCTATCCTAGCCTGTGTAGTCTATCCTAGCCTAGCATAGTCTATCCTAGCCTGTGTAGTCTATTCTAGCCTAGCATAGTCTATCCTAGCCTGTGTAGTCTATCCTAGCCTAGCATAGTCTATCCTAGCCTGTGTAGTCTATCCTAGCCTAGCATAGTCTAGCATAGTCTATCCTAGCCTGTGTAGTCTATCCTAGCCTAGCATAGTCTAGCATAGTCTATCCTAGCCTGTGTAGTCTATCCTAGCCTAGCATAGTCTATCCTAGCCTGTGTAGTCTATCCTAGCCTAGCATAGTCTAGCATAGCCTATCCTAGCCTGTGTAGTCTATCCTAGCCTAGCATAGTCTAGCATAGTCTATCCTAGCCTGTGTAGTCTATTCTAGCCTAGCATAGTCTATCCTAGCCTGTGTAGTCTATCCTAGCCTAGCATAGTCTAGCATAGTCTATCCTAGCCTGTGTAGTCTATCCTAGCCTAGCATAGTCTATCCTAGCCTGTGTAGTCTATCCTAGCCTAGCATAGTCTAGCATAGTCTATCCTAGCCTGTGTAGTCTATCCTACCCTAGCATAGTCTAGCATAGTCTATCCTAGCCTGTGTAGTCTATCCTAGCCTAGCATAGTCTAGCATAGTCTATCCTAGCCTGTGTAGTCTATCCTAGCCTAGCATAGTCTAGCATAGTCTATACTAGCCTGTGTAGTCTATCCTAGCCTAGCATAGTCTATCCTAGCCTGTGTAGTCTATCCTAGCCTAGCATAGTCTATCCTAGCCTGTGTAGTCTATCCTAGCCTAGCATAGTCTATCCTAGCCTGTGTAGTCTATCCTAGCCTAGCATAGTCTAGCATAGTCTATCCTAGCCTGTGTAGTCTATCCTAGCCTAGCATAGTCTAGCATTGTCTATCCTAGCCTGTGTAGTCTATCCTAGCCTAGCATAGTCTATCCTAGCCTGTGTAGTCTATCCTAGCCTAGCATAGTCTAGCATAGTCTATCCTAGCCTGTGTAGTCTATCCTAGCCTACCATAGTCTAGCATAGTCTATCCTAGCCTGTGTAGTCTATCCTAGCCTAGCATAGTCTAGCATAGTCTATCCTAGCCTGTGTAGTCTATCCTAGCCTAGCATAGTCTAGCATAGTCTATCCTAGCCTGTGTAGTCTATCCTAGCCTAGCATAGTCTAGCATAGTCTATCCTAGCCTGTGTAGTCTATCGTAGCCTAGCATAGTCTAGCATAGTCTATCCTAGCCTGTGTAGTCTATCCTAGCCTAGCATACTCTAGCATAGTCTATCCTAGCCTGTGTAGTCTATCCTAGCCTAGCATAGTCTAGCATAGTCTATCCTAGCCTGTGTAGTCTATCCTAGCCTAGCATAGCCTAGCATAGTCTATCCTAGCCTGTGTAGTCTATCCTAGCCTAGCATAGTCTAGCATAGTCTATCCTAGCCTGTGTAGTCTATCCTAGCCTAGCATAGTCTAGCATAGTCTATCCTAGCCTGTGTAGTCTACCCTAGCCTAGCATAGTCTATCCTAGCCTGTGTAGTCTATCCTAGCCTAGCATAGTCTATCCTAGCCTGTGTAGTCTATCCTAGCCTAGCATAGTCTATCCTAGCCTGTGTAGTCTATCCTAGCCTAGCATAGTCTAGCATAGTCTATCCTAGCCTGTGTAGTCTATCCTAGCCTAGCATAGTCTAGCATAGTCTATCCTAGCCTGTGTAGTCTATCCTAGCCTAGCATAGTCTAGCATAGTCTATCCTAGCCTGTGTAGTCTATCCTAGCCTAGCATAGTCTAGCATAGTCTATCCTAGCCTGTGTAGTCTATCCTAGCCTAGCATAGTCTATCCTAGCCTGTGTAGTCTATCCTAGCCTAGCATAGTCTAGCATAGTCTATCCTAGCCTGTGTAGTCTATCCTAGCCTAGCACAGTCTAGCATAGTCTATCCTACCCTGTGTAGTCTATCCTAGCCTAGCATAGTCTAGCATAGTCTATCCTAGCCTGTGTAGTCTATCCTAGCCTAGCATAGTCTAGCATAGTCTATCCTAGCCTGTGTAGTCTATCCTAGCCTAGCATAGTCTAGCATAGTCTATCCTAGCCTGTGTAGTCTATCCTAGCCTAGCATAGTCTAGCATAGTCTATACTAGCCTGTGTAGTCTATCCTAGCCTAGCATAGTCTATCCTAGCCTGTGTAGTCTATCCTAGCCTAGCATAGTCTATCCTAGCCTGTGTAGTCTATCCTAGCCTAGCATAATCTATCCTAGCCTGTGTAGTCTATCCTAGCCTAGCATAGTCTAGCATAGTCTATCCTAGCCTGTGTAGTCTATCCTAGCCTACCATAGTCTAGCATAGTCTATCCTAGCCTGTGTAGTCTATCCTAGCCTAGCATAGTCTAGCATAGTCTATCCTAGCCTGTGTAGTCTATCCTAGCCTAGCATAGTCTATCCTAGCCTGTGTAGTCTATCCTAGCCTAGCATAGTCTAGCATAGTCTATCCTAGCCTGTGTAGTCTATCCTAGCCTAGCATAGTCTATCCTAGCCTGTGTAGTCTATCCTAGCCTAGCATAGTCTAGCATAGTCTATCCTAGCCTGTGTAGTCTATCCTAGCCTAGCATAGTCTAGCATAGTCTATCCTAGCCTGTGTAGTCTATCCTAGCCTAGCATAGTCTAGCATAGTCTATCCTAGCCTGTGTAGTCTATCCTAGCCTAGCATAGTCTATCCTAGCCTGTGTAGTCTATCCTAGCCTAGCATAGTCTAGCATAGTCTATCCTAGCCTGTGTAGTCTATCCTAGCCTAGCCTAGTCTAGCATAGTCTATCCTAGCCTGTGTAGTCTATCCTAGCCTAGCATAGTCTAGCATAGTCTATCCTAGCCTGTGTAGTCTATCCTAGCCTAGCATAGTCTAGCATAGTCTATCCTAGCCTGTGTAGTCTATCCTAGCCTAGCATAGTCTATCCTAGCCTGTGTAGTCTATCCTAGCCTAGCATAGTCTTTCTTAGCCTGTGTAGTCTATCCTAGCCTAGCATAGTCTATCCTAGCCTGTGTAGTCTATCCTAGCCTAGCATAGTCTAGCATAGTCTATCCTAGCCTGTGTAGTCTATCCTAGCCTAGCATAGTCTATCCTAGCCTGTGTAGTCTATCCTAGCCTAGCATAGTCTAGCATAGTCTATCCTAGCCTGTGTAGTCTATCCTAGCCTAGCATAGTCTATCCTAGCCTGTGTAGTCTATCCTAGCCTAGCATAGTCTAGCATAGCCTATCCTAGCCTGTGTAGTCTATCCTAGCCTAGCATAGTCTAGCATAGTCTATCCTAGCCTGTGTAGTCTATCCTAGCCTAGCATAGTCTAGCATAGTCTATCCTAGCCTGTGTAGTCTATCCTAGCCTAGCATAGTCTAGCATAGTCTATCCTAGCCTGTGTAGTCTATCCTAGCCTAGCATAGTCTAGCATAGTCTATCCTAGCCTGTGTAGTCTATCCTAGCCTAGCATAGTCTAGCATAGTCTATTCTAGCCTGTGTAGTCTATCCTAGCCTAGCATAGTCTAGCATAGTCTATCCTAGCCTGTGTAGTCTATCCTAGCCTAGCATAGTCTATCCTAGCCTGTGTACTCTATCCTAGCCTAGCATAGTCTAGCATAGTCTATCCTAGCCTGTGTAGTCTATCCTAGCCTAGCATAGTCTAGCATAGTCTATCCTAGCCTGTGTAGTCTATCCTAGCCTAGCATAGTCTAGCATAGTCTATCCTAGCCTGTGTAGTCTATCCTAGCCTAGCGTAGTCTAGCATAGTCTATCCTAGCCTGTGTAGTCTATCCTAGCCTAGCATAGTCTAGCATAGTCTATCCTAGCCTGTGTAGTCTATCCTAGCCTAGCATAGTCTAGCATAGTCTATCCTAGCCTGTGTAGTCTATCCTAGCCTAGCATAGTCTATCTTAGCCTGTGTAGTCTATCCTAGCCTAGCATAGTCTAGCATAGTCTATCCTAGCCTGTGTAGTCTATCCTAGCCTAGCATAGTCTAGCATAGTCTATCCTAGCCTGTGTAGTCTATCCTAGCCTAGCATAGTCTATCCTAGCCTGTGTAGTCTATCCTAGCCTAGCATAGTCTAGCATAGCCTATCCTAGCCTGTGTAGTCTATCCTAGCCTAGCATAGTCTAGCATAGTCTATCCTAGCCTGTGTAGTCTATCCTAGCCTAGCATAGTCTAGCATAGCCTATCCTAGCCTGTGTAGTCTATCCTAGCCTAGCATAGTCTAGCATAGTCTATCCTAGCCTGTGTAGTCTATCCTAGCCTAGCATAGTCTATCCTAGCCTGTGTAGTCTATCCTAGCCTAGCATAGTCTAGCATAGTCTATCCTAGCCTGTGTAGTCTATCCTAGCCTAGGATAGTCTAGCATAGTCTATCCTAGCCTGTGTAGTCTATCCTAGCCTAGCATAGTCTAGCATAGTCTATCCTAGCCTGTGTAGTCTATCCTAGCCTAGCATAGTCTAGCATAGTCTATCCTAGCCTGTGTAGTCTATCCTAGCCTAGCATAGTCTAGCATAGTCTATCCTAGCCTGTGTAGTCTATCCTAGCCTAGCATAGTCTAGCATAGTCTATCCTAGCCTGTGTTGTCTATCCTAGCCTAGCATAGTCTAGCATAGTCTATCCTAGCCTGTGTAGTCTATCCTAGCCTAGCATAGTCTATCCTAGCCTGTGTAGTCTATCCTAGCCTAGCATAGTCTAGCATAGTCTATCCTAGCCTGTGTAGTCTATCCTAGCCTAGCATAGTCTAGCATAGTCTATCCTAGCCTGTGTAGTCTATCCTAGCCTAGCATAGTCTAGCATAGTCTATCCTAGCCTGTGTAGTCTATCCTAGCCTAGCATAGTCTAGCATAGTCTATCCTAGCCTGTGTAGTCTATCCTAGCCTAGCATAGTCTAGCATAGTCTATCCTAGCCTGTGTAGTCTATCCTAGCCTAGCATAGTCTAGCATAGTCTATCCTAGCCTGTGTAGTCTATCCTAGCCTAGCATAGTCTAGCATAGTCTATCCTAGCCTGTGTAGTCTATCCTAGCCTAGCATAGTCTATCCTAGCCTGTGTAGTCTATTCTAGCCTAGCATAGTCTATCCTAGCCTGTGTAGTCTATCCTAGCCTAGCATAGTCTATCCTAGCCTGTGTAGTCTATCCTAGCCTAGCATAGTCTAGCATAGTCTATCCTAGCCTGTGTAGTCTATCCTAGCCTAGCATAGTCTAGCATAGTCTATCCTAGCCTGTGTAGTCTATCCTAGCCTAGCATAGTCTATCCTAGCCTGTGTAGTCTATCCTAGCCTAGCATAGTCTAGCATAGCCTATCCTAGCCTGTGTAGTCTATCCTAGCCTAGCATAGTCTAGCATAGTCTATCCTAGCCTGTGTAGTCTATTCTAGCCTAGCATAGTCTATCCTAGCCTGTGTAGTCTATCCTAGCCTAGCATAGTCTAGCATAGTCTATCCTAGCCTGTGTAGTCTATCCTAGCCTAGCATAGTCTATCCTAGCCTGTGTAGTCTATCCTAGCCTAGCATAGTCTAGCATAGTCTATCCTAGCCTGTGTAGTCTATCCTACCCTAGCATAGTCTAGCATAGTCTATCCTAGCCTGTGTAGTCTATCCTAGCCTAGCATAGTCTAGCATAGTCTATCCTAGCCTGTGTAGTCTATCCTAGCCTAGCATAGTCTAGCATAGTCTATACTAGCCTGTGTAGTCTATCCTAGCCTAGCATAGTCTATCCTAGCCTGTGTAGTCTATCCTAGCCTAGCATAGTCTATCCTAGCCTGTGTAGTCTATCCTAGCCTAGCATAGTCTATCCTAGCCTGTGTAGTCTATCCTAGCCTAGCATAGTCTAGCATAGTCTATCCTAGCCTGTGTAGTCTATCCTAGCCTAGCATAGTCTAGCATAGTCTATCCTAGCCTGTGTAGTCTATCCTAGCCTAGCATAGTCTATCCTAGCCTGTGTAGTCTATCCTAGCCTAGCATAGTCTAGCATAGTCTATCCTAGCCTGTGTAGTCTATCCTAGCCTACCATAGTCTAGCATAGTCTATCCTAGCCTGTGTAGTCTATCCTAGCCTAGCATAGTCTAGCATAGTCTATCCTAGCCTGTGTAGTCTATCCTAGCCTAGCATAGTCTAGCATAGTCTATCCTAGCCTGTGTAGTCTATCCTAGCCTAGCATAGTCTAGCATAGTCTATCCTAGCCTGTGTAGTCTATCGTAGCCTAGCATAGTCTAGCATAGTCTATCCTAGCCTGTGTAGTCTATCCTAGCCTAGCATACTCTAGCATAGTCTATCCTAGCCTGTGTAGTCTATCCTAGCCTAGCATAGTCTAGCATAGTCTATCCTAGCCTGTGTAGTCTATCCTAGCCTAGCATAGTCTAGCATAGTCTATCCTAGCCTGTGTAGTCTATCCTAGCCTAGCATAGTCTAGCATAGTCTATCCTAGCCTGTGTAGTCTATCCTAGCCTAGCATAGTCTAGCATAGTCTATCCTAGCCTGTGTAGTCTACCCTAGCCTAGCATAGTCTATCCTAGCCTGTGTAGTCTATCCTAGCCTAGCATAGTCTATCCTAGCCTGTGTAGTCTATCCTAGCCTAGCATAGTCTATCCTAGCCTGTGTAGTCTATCCTAGCCTAGCATAGTCTAGCATAGTCTATCCTAGCCTGTGTAGTCTATCCTAGCCTAGCATAGTCTAGCATAGTCTATCCTAGCCTGTGTAGTCTATCCTAGCCTAGCATAGTCTAGCATAGTCTATCCTAGCCTGTGTAGTCTATCCTAGCCTAGCATAGTCTAGCATAGTCTATCCTAGCCTGTGTAGTCTATCCTAGCCTAGCATAGTCTATCCTAGCCTGTGTAGTCTATCCTAGCCTAGCATAGTCTAGCATAGTCTATCCTAGCCTGTGTAGTCTATCCTAGCCTAGCACAGTCTAGCATAGTCTATCCTACCCTGTGTAGTCTATCCTAGCCTAGCATAGTCTAGCATAGTCTATCCTAGCCTGTGTAGTCTATCCTAGCCTAGCATAGTCTAGCATAGTCTATCCTAGCCTGTGTAGTCTATCCTAGCCTAGCATAGTCTAGCATAGTCTATCCTAGCCTGTGTAGTCTATCCTAGCCTAGCATAGTCTATCCTAGCCTAGCATAGTCTATCCTAGCCTGTGTAGTCTATCCTAGCCTAGCATAGTCTATCGTAGCCTGTGTAGTCTATCCTAGCCTAGCATAGTCTATCCTAGCCTGTGTAGTCTATCCTAGCCTAGCATAGTCTATCCTAGCCTGTGTAGTCTATCCTAGCCTAGCATAGTCTAGCATAGTCTATCCTAGCCTGTGTAGTCTATCCTAGCCTAGCATAGTCTAGCATAGTCTATCCTAGCCTGTGTAGTCTATCCTAGCCTAGCATAGTCTAGCATAGTCTATCCTAGCCTGTGTAGTCTATCCTAGCCTAGCATAGTCTAGCATAGTCTATACTAGCCTGTGTAGTCTATCCTAGCCTAGCATAGTCTATCCTAGCCTGTGTAGTCTATCCTAGCCTAGCATAGTCTATCCTAGCCTGTGTAGTCTATCCTAGCCTAGCATAATCTATCCTAGCCTGTGTAGTCTTTCCTAGCCTAGCATAGTCTAGCATAGTCTATCCTAGCCTGTGTAGTCTATCCTAGCCTACCATAGTCTAGCATAGTCTATCCTAGCCTGTGTAGTCTATCCTAGCCTAGCATAGTCTAGCATAGTCTATCCTAGCCTGTGTAGTCTATCCTAGCCTAGCATAGTCTATCCTAGCCTGTGTAGTCTATCCTAGCCTAGCATAGTCTAGCATAGTCTATCCTAGCCTGTGTAGTCTATCCTAGCCTAGCATAGTCTATCCTAGCCTGTGTAGTCTATCCTAGCCTAGCATAGTCTAGCATAGTCTATCCTAGCCTGTGTAGTCTATCCTAGCCTAGCATAGTCTAGCATAGTCTATCCTAGCCTGTGTAGTCTATCCTAGCCTAGCATAGTCTAGCATAGTCTATCCTAGCCTGTGTAGTCTATCCTAGCCTAGCCTAGTCTAGCATAGTCTATCCTAGCCTGTGTAGTCTATCCTAGCCTAGCATAGTCTAGCATAGTCTATCCTAGCCTGTGTAGTCTATCCTAGCCTAGCATAGTCTAGCATAGTCTATACTAGCCTGTGTAGTCTATCCTAGCCTAGCATAGTCTATCCTAGCCTGTGTAGTCTATCCTAGCCTAGCATAGTCTTTCTTAGCCTGTGTAGTCTATCCTAGCCTAGCATAGTCTATCCTAGCCTGTGTAGTCTATCCTAGCCTAGCATAGTCTAGCATAGTCTATCCTAGCCTGTGTAGTCTATCCTAGCCTAGCATAGTCTAGCATAGTCTATCCTAGCCTGTGTAGTCTATCCTAGCCTAGCATAGTCTAGCATAGTCTATCCTAGCCTGTGTAGTCTATCCTAGCCTACCATAGTCTAGCATAGTCTATCCTAGCCTGTGTAGTCTATCCTAGCCTAGCATGGTCTAGCATAGTCTATCCTAGCCTGTGTAGTCTATCCTAGCCTAGCATAGTCTAGCATAGTCTATCCTAGCCTGTGTAGTCTATCCTAGCCTAGCATAGTCTAGCATAGTCTATCCTAGCCTGTGTAGTCTATCCTAGCCTAGCATAGTCTAGCATAGTCTATCCTAGCCTGTGTAGTCTATCCTAGCCTAGCATAGTCTAGCATAGTCTATTCTAGCCTGTGTAGTCTATCCTAGCCTAGCATAGTCTAGCATAGTCTATCCTAGCCTGTGTAGTCTATCCTAGCCTAGCATAGTCTATCCTAGCCTGTGTACTCTATCCTAGCCTAGCATAGTCTAGCATAGTCTATCCTAGCCTGTGTAGTCTATCCTAGCCTAGCATAGTCTAGCATAGTCTATCCTAGCCTGTGTAGTCTATCCTAGCCTAGCATAGTCTAGCATAGTCTATCCTAGCCTGTGTAGTCTATCCTAGCCTAGCATAGTCTAGCATAGTCTATCCTAGCCTGTGTAGTCTATCCTAGCCTAGCATAGTCTAGCATAGTCTATCCTAGCCTGTGTAGTCTATCCTAGCCTAGCATAGTCTAGCATAGTCTATCCTAGCCTGTGTAGTCTATCCTAGCCTAGCATAGTCTAGCATAGTCTATCCTAGCCTGTGTAGTCTATCCTAGCCTAGCATAGTCTAGCATAGTCTATCCTAGCCTGTGTAGTCTATCCTAGCCTAGCATAGTCTATCCTAGCCTGTGTAGTCTATCCTAGCCTAGCATAGTCTATCCTAGCCTGTGTAGTCTATCCTAGCCTAGCATAGTCTATCCTAGCCTGTGTAGTCTATCCTAGCCTAGCATAGTCTAGCATAGTCTATCCTAGCCTGTGTAGTCTATCCTAGCCTGTGTAGTCTATCCTAGCCTAGCATAGTCTAGCATAGTCTATCCTAGCCTGTGTAGTCTATCCTAGCCTAGCATAGTCTAGCATAGTCTATCCTAGCCTGTGTAGTCTATCCTAGCCTAGCATAGTCTAGCATAGTCTATCCTAGCCTGTGTAGTCTATCCTAGCCTAGCATAGTCTATCCTAGCCTGTGTAGTCTATCCTAGCCTAGCATAGTCTAGCATAGTCTATCCTAGCCTGTATAGTCTATCCTAGCCTAGCATAGTCTAGCATAGTCTATCCTAGCCTGTGTAGTCTATCCTAGCCTAGCATAGTCTAGCATAGTCTATCCTAGCCTGTGTAGTCTATCCTAGCCTAGCATAGTCTAGCATAGTCTATACTAGCCTGTGTAGTCTATCCTAGCCTAGCATAGTCTATCCTAGCCTGTGTAGTCTATCCTAGCCTAGCATAGTCTATCCTAGCCTGTGTAGTCTATCCTAGCCTAGCATAGTCTATCCTAGCCTGTGTAGTCTATCCTAGCCTAGCATAGTCTAGCATAGTCTATCCTAGCCTGTGTAGTCTATCCTAGCCTAGCATAGTCTAGCATAGTCTATCCTAGCCTGTGTAGTCTATCCTAGCCTAGCATAGTCTAGCATAGTCTATCCTAGCCTGTGTAGTCTATCCTAGCCTAGCATAGTCTAGCATAGTCTATCCTAGCCTGTGTAGTCTATCCTAGCCTAGCATAGTCTAGCATAGTCTATCCTAGCCTGTGTAGTCTATCCTAGCCTAGCATAGTCTAGCATAGTCTATCCTAGCCTGTGTAGTCTATCCTAGCCTAGCATAGTCTAGCATAGTCTATCCTAGCCTGTGTAGTCTATCCTAGCCTAGCATAGTCTATCCTAGCCTAGCATAGTCTATCCTAGCCTGTGTAGTCTATCCTAGCCTAGCATAGTCTATCCTAGCCTGTGTAGTCTATCCTAGCCTAGCATAGTCTAGCATAGTCTATCCTAGCCTGTGTAGTCTATCCTAGCCTAGCATAGTCTAGCATAGTCTATCCTAGCCTGTGTAGTCTATCCTAGCCTAGCATAGTCTAGCATAGTCTATCCTAGCCTGTGTAGTCTATCCTAGCCTAGCATAGTCTATCCTAGCCTGTGTAGTCTATCCTAGCCTAGCATAGTCTATCCTAGCCTGTGTAGTCTATTCTAGCCTAGCATAGTCTAGCATAGTCTATCCTAGCCTGTGTAGTCTATCCTAGCCTAGCATAGTCTAGCATAGTCTATCCTAGCCTGTGTAGTCTATCCTAGCCTAGCATAGTCTAGCATAGTCTATCCTAGCCTGTGTAGTCTATCCTAGCCTAGCATAGTCTAGCATAGTCTATCCTAGCCTGTGTAGTCTATCCTAGCCTAGCATAGTCTAGCATAGTCTATCCTAGCCTGTGTAGTCTATCCTAGCCTAGCATAGTCTAGCATAGTCTATCCTAGCCTGTGTAGTCTATCCTAGCCTAGCATAGTCTAGCATAGTCTATCCTAGCCTGTGTAGTCTATCCTAGCCTAGCATAGTCTAGCATAGTCTATCCTAGCCTGTGTAGTCTATCCTAGCCTAGCATAGTCTAGCATAGTCTATCCTAGCCTGTGTAGTCTATCCTAGCCTAGCATAGTCTAGCATAGTCTATCCTAGCCTGTGTAGTCTATCCTAGCCTAGCATAGTCTATCCTAGCCTGTGTAGTCTATCCTAGCCTAGCATAGTCTAGCATAGTCTATCCTAGCCTGTGTAGTCTATCCTAGCCTAGGATAGTCTAGCATAGTCTATCCTAGCCTGTGTAGTCTATCCTAGCCTAGCATAGTCTAGCATAGTCTATCCTAGCCTGTGTAGTCTATCCTAGCCTAGCATAGTCTAGCATAGTCTATCCTAGCCTGTGTAGTCTATCCTAGCCTAGCATAGTCTAGCATAGTCTATCCTAGCCTGTGTAGTCTATCCTAGCCTAGCATAGTCTAGCATAGTCTATCCTAGCCTGTGTAGTCTATCCTAGCCTAGCATAGTCTAGCATAGTCTATCCTAGCCTGTGTAGTCTATCCTAGCCTAGCATAGTCTATCCTAGCCTGTGTAGTCTATCCTAGCCTAGCATAGTCTAGCATAGTCTATCCTAGCCTGTGTAGTCTATCCTAGCCTAGCATAGTCTAGCATAGTCTATCCTAGCCTGTGTAGTCTATCCTAGCCTAGCATAGTCTAGCATAGTCTATCCTAGCCTGTGTAGTCTATCCTAGCCTAGCATAGTCTAGCATAGTCTATCCTAGCCTGTGTAGTCTATCCTAGCCTAGCATAGTCTAGCATAGTCTATCCTAGCCTGTGTAGTCTATCCTAGCCTAGCATAGTCTAGCATAGTCTATCCTAGCCTGTGTAGTCTATCCTAGCCTAGCATAGTCTAGCATAGTCTATCCTAGCCTGTGTAGTCTATCCTAGCCTAGCATAGTCTATCCTAGCCTGTTTAGTCTATTCTAGCCTAGCATAGTCTATCCTAGCCTGTGTAGTCTATCCTAGCCTAGCATAGTCTATCCTAGCCTGTGTAGTCTATCCTAGCCTAGCATAGTCTAGCATAGTCTATCCTAGCCTGTGTAGTCTATCCTAGCCTAGCATAGTCTAGCATAGTCTATCCTAGCCTGTGTAGTCTATCCTAGCCTAGCATAGTCTATCCTAGCCTGTGTAGTCTATCCTAGCCTAGCATAGTCTAGCATAGCCTATCCTAGCCTGTGTAGTCTATCCTAGCCTAGCATAGTCTAGCATAGTCTATCCTAGCCTGTGTAGTCTATTCTAGCCTAGCATAGTCTATCCTAGCCTGTGTAGTCTATCCTAGCCTAGCATAGTCTAGCATAGTCTATCCTAGCCTGTGTAGTCTATCCTAGCCTAGCATAGTCTATCCTAGCCTGTGTAGTCTATCCTAGCCTAGCATAGTCTAGCATAGTCTATCCTAGCCTGTGTAGTCTATCCTACCCTAGCATAGTCTAGCATAGTCTATCCTAGCCTGTGTAGTCTATCCTAGCCTAGCATAGTCTAGCATAGTCTATCCTAGCCTGTGTAGTCTATCCTAGCCTAGCATAGTCTAGCATAGTCTATACTAGCCTGTGTAGTCTATCCTAGCCTAGCATAGTCTATCCTAGCCTGTGTAGTCTATCCTAGCCTAGCATAGTCTATCCTAGCCTGTGTAGTCTATCCTAGCCTAGCATAGTCTATCCTAGCCTGTGTAGTCTATCCTAGCCTAGCATAGTCTAGCATAGTCTATCCTAGCCTGTGTAGTCTATCCTAGCCTAGCATAGTCTAGCATAGTCTATCCTAGCCTGTGTAGTCTATCCTAGCCTAGCATAGTCTATCCTAGCCTGTGTAGTCTATCCTAGCCTAGCATAGTCTAGCATAGTCTATACTAGCCTGTGTAGTCTATCCTAGCCTAGCATAGTCTATCCTAGCCTGTGTAGTCTATCCTAGCCTAGCATAGTCTTTCTTAGCCTGTGTAGTCTATCCTAGCCTAGCATAGTCTATCCTAGCCTGTGTAGTCTATCCTAGCCTAGCATAGTCTAGCATAGTCTATCCTAGCCTGTGTAGTCTATCCTAGCCTAGCATAGTCTAGCATAGTCTATCCTAGCCTGTGTAGTCTATCCTAGCCTAGCATAGTCTAGCATAGTCTATCCTAGCCTGTGTAGTCTATCCTAGCCTAGCATAGTCTAGCATAGTCTATCCTAGCCTGTGTAGTCTATCCTAGCCTACCATAGTCTAGCATAGTCTATCCTAGCCTGTGTAGTCTATCCTAGCCTAGCATAGTCTAGCATAGTCTATCCTAGCCTGTGTAGTCTATCCTAGCCTAGCATAGTCTAGCATAGTCTATCCTAGCCTGTGTAGTCTATCCTAGCCTAGCATAGTCTAGCATAGTCTATCCTAGCCTGTGTAGTCTATCCTAGCCTAGCATAGTCTAGCATAGTCTATCCTAGCCTGTGTAGTCTATCCTAGCCTAGCATAGTCTAGCATAGTCTATTCTAGCCTGTGTAGTCTATCCTAGCCTAGCATAGTCTAGCATAGTCTATCCTAGCCTGTGTAGTCTATCCTAGCCTAGCATAGTCTATCCTAGCCTGTGTACTCTATCCTAGCCTAGCATAGTCTAGCATAGTCTATCCTAGCCTGTGTAGTCTATCCTAGCCTAGCATAGTCTAGCATAGTCTATCCTAGCCTGTGTAGTCTATCCTAGCCTAGCATAGTCTAGCATAGTCTATCCTAGCCTGTGTAGTCTATCCTAGCCTAGCATAGTCTAGCATAGTCTATCCTAGCCTGTGTAGTCTATCCTAGCCTAGCATAGTCTAGCATAGTCTATCCTAGCCTGTGTAGTCTATCCTAGCCTAGCATAGTCTAGCATAGTCTATCCTAGCCTGTGTAGTCTATCCTAGCCTAGCATAGTCTAGCATAGTCTATCCTAGCCTGTGTAGTCTATCCTAGCCTAGCATAGTCTAGCATAGTCTATCCTAGCCTGTGTAGTCTATCCTAGCCTAGCATAGTCTATCCTAGCCTGTGTAGTCTATCCTAGCCTAGCATAGTCTATCCTAGCCTGTGTAGTCTATCCTAGCCTAGCATAGTCTATCCTAGCCTGTGTAGTCTATCCTAGCCTAGCATAGTCTAGCATAGTCTATCCTAGCCTGTGTAGTCTATCCTAGCCTGTGTAGTCTATCCTAGCCTAGCATAGTCTAGCATAGTCTATCCTAGCCTGTGTAGTCTATCCTAGCCTAGCATAGTCTAGCATAGTCTATCCTAGCCTGTGTAGTCTATCCTAGCCTAGCATAGTCTAGCATAGTCTATCCTAGCCTGTGTAGTCTATCCTAGCCTAGCATAGTCTATCCTAGCCTGTGTAGTCTATCCTAGCCTAGCATAGTCTAGCATAGTCTATCCTAGCCTGTATAGTCTATCCTAGCCTAGCATAGTCTAGCATAGTCTATCCTAGCCTGTGTAGTCTATCCTAGCCTAGCATAGTCTAGCATAGTCTATCCTAGCCTGTGTAGTCTATCCTAGCCTAGCATAGTCTAGCATAGTCTATACTAGCCTGTGTAGTCTATCCTAGCCTAGCATAGTCTATCCTAGCCTGTGTAGTCTATCCTAGCCTAGCATAGTCTATCCTAGCCTGTGTAGTCTATCCTAGCCTAGCATAGTCTATCCTAGCCTGTGTAGTCTATCCTAGCCTAGCATAGTCTAGCATAGTCTATCCTAGCCTGTGTAGTCTATCCTAGCCTAGCATAGTCTAGCATAGTCTATCCTAGCCTGTGTAGTCTATCCTAGCCTAGCATAGTCTAGCATAGTCTATCCTAGCCTGTGTAGTCTATCCTAGCCTAGCATAGTCTAGCATAGTCTATCCTAGCCTGTGTAGTCTATCCTAGCCTAGCATAGTCTAGCATAGTCTATCCTAGCCTGTGTAGTCTATCCTAGCCTAGCATAGTCTAGCATAGTCTATCCTAGCCTGTGTAGTCTATCCTAGCCTAGCATAGTCTAGCATAGTCTATCCTAGCCTGTGTAGTCTATCCTAGCCTAGCATAGTCTATCCTAGCCTAGCATAGTCTATCCTAGCCTGTGTAGTCTATCCTAGCCTAGCATAGTCTATCCTAGCCTGTGTAGTCTATCCTAGCCTAGCATAGTCTAGCATAGTCTATCCTAGCCTGTGTAGTCTATCCTAGCCTAGCATAGTCTAGCATAGTCTATCCTAGCCTGTGTAGTCTATCCTAGCCTAGCATAGTCTAGCATAGTCTATCCTAGCCTGTGTAGTCTATCCTAGCCTAGCATAGTCTATCCTAGCCTGTGTAGTCTATCCTAGCCTAGCATAGTCTATCCTAGCCTGTGTAGTCTATTCTAGCCTAGCATAGTCTAGCATAGTCTATCCTAGCCTGTGTAGTCTATCCTAGCCTAGCATAGTCTAGCATAGTCTATCCTAGCCTGTGTAGTCTATCCTAGCCTAGCATAGTCTAGCATAGTCTATCCTAGCCTGTGTAGTCTATCCTAGCCTAGCATAGTCTAGCATAGTCTATCCTAGCCTGTGTAGTCTATCCTAGCCTAGCATAGTCTAGCATAGTCTATCCTAGCCTGTGTAGTCTATCCTAGCCTAGCATAGTCTATCCTAGCCTGTGTAGTCTATCCTAGCCTAGCATAGTCTAGCATAGTGTATCCTAGCCTGTGTAGTCTATCCTAGCCTAGGATAGTCTAGCATAGTCTATCCTAGCCTGTGTAGTCTATCCTAGCCTAGCATAGTCTAGCATAGTCTATCCTAGCCTGTGTAGTCTATCCTAGCCTAGCATAGTCTAGCATAGTCTATCCTAGCCTGTGTAGTCTATCCTAGCCTAGCATAGTCTAGCATAGTCTATCCTAGCCTGTGTAGTCTATCCTAGCCTAGCATAGTCTAGCATAGTCTATCCTAGCCTGTGTAGTCTATCCTAGCCTAGCATAGTCTAGCATAGTCTATCCTAGCCTGTGTAGTCTATCCTAGCCTAGCATAGTCTAGCATAGTCTATCCTAGCCTGTGTAGTCTATCCTAGCCTAGCATAGTCTATCCTAGCCTGTGTAGTCTATCCTAGCCTAGCATAGTCTAGCATAGTCTATCCTAGCCTGTGTAGTCTATCCTAGCCTAGGATAGTCTAGCATAGTCTATCCTAGCCTGTGTAGTCTATCCTAGCCTAGCATAGTCTAGCATAGTCTATCCTAGCCTGTGTAGTCTATCCTAGCCTAGCATAGTCTAGCATAGTCTATCCTAGCCTGTGTAGTCTATCCTAGCCTAGCATAGTCTAGCATAGTCTATCCTAGCCTGTGTAGTCTATCCTAGCCTAGCATAGTCTAGCATAGTCTATCCTAGCCTGTGTAGTCTATCCTAGCCTAGCATAGTCTAGCATAGTCTATCCTAGCCTGTGTAGTCTATCCTAGCCTAGCATAGTCTATCCTAGCCTGTGTAGTCTATCCTAGCCTAGCATAGTCTAGCATAGTCTATCCTAGCCTGTGTAGTCTATCCTAGCCTAGCATAGTCTAGCATAGTCTATCCTAGCCTGTGTAGTCTATCCTAGCCTAGCATAGTCTAGCATAGTCTATCCTAGCCTGTGTAGTCTATCCTAGCCTAGCATAGTCTAGCATAGTCTATCCTAGCCTGTGTAGTCTATCCTAGCCTAGCATAGTCTAGCATAGTCTATCCTAGCCTGTGTAGTCTATCCTAGCCTAGCATAGTCTAGCATAGTCTATCCTAGCCTGTGTAGTCTATCCTAGCCTAGCATAGTCTAGCATAGTCTATCCTAGCCTGTGTAGTCTATCCTAGCCTAGCATAGTCTATCCTAGCCTGTTTAGTCTATTCTAGCCTAGCATAGTCTATCCTAGCCTGTGTAGTCTATCCTAGCCTAGCATAGTCTATCCTAGCCTGTGTAGTCTATCCTAGCCTAGCATAGTCTAGCATAGTCTATCCTAGCCTGTGTAGTCTATCCTAGCCTAGCATAGTCTAGCATAGTCTATCCTAGCCTGTGTAGTCTATCCTAGCCTAGCATAGTCTATCCTAGCCTGTGTAGTCTATCCTAGCCTAGCATAGTCTAGCATAGCCTATCCTAGCCTGTGTAGTCTATCCTAGCCTAGCATAGTCTAGCATAGTCTATCCTAGCCTGTGTAGTCTATTCTAGCCTAGCATAGTCTATCCTAGCCTGTGTAGTCTATCCTAGCCTAGCATAGTCTAGCATAGTCTATCCTAGCCTGTGTAGTCTATCCTAGCCTAGCATAGTCTATCCTAGCCTGTGTAGTCTATCCTAGCCTAGCATAGTCTAGCATAGTCTATCCTAGCCTGTGTAGTCTATCCTACCCTAGCATAGTCTAGCATAGTCTATCCTAGCCTGTGTAGTCTATCCTAGCCTAGCATAGTCTAGCATAGTCTATCCTAGCCTGTGTAGTCTATCCTAGCCTAGCATAGTCTAGCATAGTCTATACTAGCCTGTGTAGTCTATCCTAGCCTAGCATAGTCTATCCTAGCCTGTGTAGTCTATCCTAGCCTAGCATAGTCTATCCTAGCCTGTGTAGTCTATCCTAGCCTAGCATAGTCTATCCTAGCCTGTGTAGTCTATCCTAGCCTAGCATAGTCTAGCATAGTCTATCCTAGCCTGTGTAGTCTATCCTAGCCTAGCATAGTCTAGCATAGTCTATCCTAGCCTGTGTAGTCTATCCTAGCCTAGCATAGTCTATCCTAGCCTGTGTAGTCTATCCTAGCCTAGCATAGTCTAGCATAGTCTATACTAGCCTGTGTAGTCTATCCTAGCCTAGCATAGTCTATCCTAGCCTGTGTAGTCTATCCTAGCCTAGCATAGTCTTTCTTAGCCTGTGTAGTCTATCCTAGCCTAGCATAGTCTATCCTAGCCTGTGTAGTCTATCCTAGCCTAGCATAGTCTAGCATAGTCTATCCTAGCCTGTGTAGTCTATCCTAGCCTAGCATAGTCTAGCATAGTCTATCCTAGCCTGTGTAGTCTATCCTAGCCTAGCATAGTCTAGCATAGTCTATCCTAGCCTGTGTAGTCTATCCTAGCCTAGCATAGTCTAGCATAGTCTATCCTAGCCTGTGTAGTCTATCCTAGCCTAGCATAGTCTAGCATAGTCTATCCTAGCCTGTGTAGTCTATCCTAGCCTAGCATAGTCTAGCATAGTCTATCCTAGCCTGTGTAGTCTATCCTAGCCTAGCATAGTCTAGCATAGTCTATCCTAGCCTGTGTAGTCTATCCTAGCCTAGCATAGTCTAGCATAGTCTATCCTAGCCTGTGTAGTCTATCCTAGCCTAGCATAGTCTAGCATAGTCTATCCTAGCCTGTGTAGTCTATCCTAGCCTAGCATAGTCTAGCATAGTCTATCCTAGCCTGTGTAGTCTATCCTAGCCTAGCATAGTCTAGCATAGTCTATCCTAGCCTGTGTAGTCTATCCTAGCCTAGCATAGTCTAGCATAGTCTATCCTAGCCTGTGTAGTCTATCCTAGCCTAGCATAGTCTAGCATAGTCTATTCTAGCCTGTGTAGTCTATCCTAGCCTAGCATAGTCTAGCATAGTCTATCCTAGCCTGTGTAGTCTATCCTAGCCTAGCATAGTCTATCCTAGCCTGTGTACTCTATCCTAGCCTAGCATAGTCTAGCATAGTCTATCCTAGCCTGTGTAGTCTATCCTAGCCTAGCATAGTCTAGCATAGTCTATCCTAGCCTGTGTAGTCTATCCTAGCCTAGCATAGTCTAGCATAGTCTATCCTAGCCTGTGTAGTCTATCCTAGCCTAGCATAGTCTAGCATAGTCTATCCTAGCCTGTGTAGTCTATCCTAGCCTAGCATAGTCTAGCATAGTCTATCCTAGCCTGTGTAGTCTATCCTAGCCTAGCATAGTCTAGCATAGTCTATCCTAGCCTGTGTAGTCTATCCTAGCCTAGCATAGTCTAGCATAGTCTATCCTAGCCTGTGTAGTCTATCCTAGCCTAGCATAGTCTAGCATAGTCTATCCTAGCCTGTGTAGTCTATCCTAGCCTAGCATAGTCTATCCTAGCCTGTGTAGTCTATCCTAGCCTAGCATAGTCTATCCTAGCCTGTGTAGTCTATCCTAGCCTAGCATAGTCTATCCTAGCCTGTGTAGTCTATCCTAGCCTAGCATAGTCTAGCATAGTCTATCCTAGCCTGTGTAGTCTATCCTAGCCTGTGTAGTCTATCCTAGCCTAGCATAGTCTAGCATAGTCTATCCTAGCCTGTGTAGTCTATCCTAGCCTAGCATAGTCTAGCATAGTCTATCCTAGCCTGTGTAGTCTATCCTAGCCTAGCATAGTCTAGCATAGTCTATCCTAGCCTGTGTAGTCTATCCTAGCCTAGCATAGTCTATCCTAGCCTGTGTAGTCTATCCTAGCCTAGCATAGTCTAGCATAGTCTATCCTAGCCTGTGTAGTCTATCCTAGCCTAGCATAGTCTAGCATAGTCTATCCTAGCCTGTGTAGTCTATCCTAGCCTAGCATAGTCTAGCATAGTCTATCCTAGCCTGTGTAGTCTATCCTAGCCTAGCATAGTCTAGCATAGTCTATACTAGCCTGTGTAGTCTATCCTAGCCTAGCATAGTCTATCCTAGCCTGTGTAGTCTATCCTAGCCTAGCATAGTCTATCCTAGCCTGTGTAGTCTATCCTAGCCTAGCATAGTCTATCCTAGCCTGTGTAGTCTATCCTAGCCTAGCATAGTCTAGCATAGTCTATCCTAGCCTGTGTAGTCTATCCTAGCCTAGCATAGTCTAGCATAGTCTATCCTAGCCTGTGTAGTTTATCCTAGCCTAGCATAGTCTAGCATAGTCTATCCTAGCCTGTGTAGTCTATCCTAGCCTAGCATAGTCTAGCATAGTCTATCCTAGCCTGTGTAGTCTATCCTAGCCTAGCATAGTCTAGCATAGTCTATCCTAGCCTGTGTAGTCTATCCTAGCCTAGCATAGTCTAGCATAGTCTATCCTAGCCTGTGTAGTCTATCCTAGCCTAGCATAGTCTAGCATAGTCTATCCTAGCCTGTGTAGTCTATCCTAGCCTAGCATAGTCTATCCTAGCCTAGCATAGTCTATCCTAGCCTGTGTAGTCTATCCTAGCCTAGCATAGTCTATCCTAGCTTGTGTAGTCTATCCTAGCCTAGCATAGTCTAGCATAGTCTATCCTAGCCTGTGTAGTCTATCCTAGCCTAGCATAGTCTAGCATAGTCTATCCTAGCCTGTGTAGTCTATCCTAGCCTAGCATAGTCTAGCATAGTCTATCCTAGCCTGTGTAGTCTATCCTAGCCTAGCATAGTCTATCCTAGCCTGTGTAGTCTATCCTAGCCTAGCATAGTCTAGCATAGTCTATCCTAGCCTGTGTAGTCTATCCTAGCCTAGCATAGTCTAGCATAGTCTATCCTAGCCTTTGTAGTCTATCCTAGCCTAGCATAGTCTAGCATAGTCTATCCTAGCCTGTGTAGTCTATCCTAGCCTAGCATAGTCTAGCATAGTCTATCCTAGCCTGTGTAGTCTATCCTAGCCTAGCATAGTCTAGCATAGTCTATCCTAGCCTGTGTAGTCTATCCTAGCCTAGCATAGTCTAGCATAGTCTATCCTAGCCTGTGTAGTCTATCCTAGCCTAGCATAGTCTATCCTAGCCTGTGTAGTCTATCCTAGCCTAGCATAGTCTAGCATAGTGTATCCTAGCCTGTGTAGTCTATCCTAGCCTAGGATAGTCTAGCATAGTCTATCCTAGCCTGTGTAGTCTATCCTAGCCTAGCATAGTCTAGCATAGTCTATCCTAGCCTGTGTAGTCTATCCTAGCCTAGCATAGTCTAGCATAGTCTATCCTAGCCTGTGTAGTCTATCCTAGCCTAGCATAGTCTAGCATAGTCTATCCTAGCCTGTGTAGTCTATCCTAGCCTAGCATAGTCTAGCATAGTCTATCCTAGCCTGTGTAGTCTATCCTAGCCTAGCATAGTCTAGCATAGTCTATCCTAGCCTGTGTAGTCTATCCTAGCCTAGCATAGTCTAGCATAGTCTATCCTAGCCTGTGTAGTCTATCCTAGCCTAGCATAGTCTAGCATAGTCTATCCTAGCCTGTGTAGTCTATCCTAGCCTAGCATAGTCTAGCATAGTCTATCCTAGCCTGTGTAGTCTATCCTAGCCTAGCATAGTCTATCCTAGCCTGTGTAGTCTATCCTAGCCTAGCATAGTCTAGCATAGTCTATCCTAGCCTGTGTAGTCTATCCTAGCCTAGCATAGTCTAGCATAGTCTATCCTAGCCTGTGTAGTCTATCCTAGCCTAGCATAGTCTAGCATAGTCTATCCTAGCCTGTGTAGTCTATCCTAGCCTAGCATAGTCTAGCATAGTCTATCCTAGCCTGTGTAGTCTATCCTAGCCTAGCATAGTCTAGCATAGTCTATCCTAGCCTGTGTAGTCTATCCTAGCCTAGCATAGTCTAGCATAGTCTATCCTAGCCTGTGTAGTCTATCCTAGCCTAGCATAGTCTATCCTAGCCTGTGTAGTCTATTCTAGCCTAGCATAGTCTATCCTAGCCTGTGTAGTCTATCCTAGCCTAGCATAGTCTATCCTAGCCTGTGTAGTCTATCCTAGCCTAGCATAGTCTAGCATAGTCTATCCTAGCCTGTGTAGTCTATCCTAGCCTAGCATAGTCTAGCATAGTCTATCCTAGCCTGTGTAGTCTATCCTAGCCTAGCATAGTCTATCCTAGCCTGTGTAGTCTATCCTAGCCTAGCATAGTCTAGCATAGCCTATCCTAGCCTGTGTAGTCTATCCTAGCCTAGCATAGTCTAGCATAGTCTATCCTAGCCTGTGTAGTCTATTCTAGCCTAGCATAGTCTATCCTAGCCTGTGTAGTCTATCCTAGCCTAGCATAGTCTAGCATAGTCTATCCTAGCCTGTGTAGTCTATCCTAGCCTAGCATAGTCTATCCTAGCCTGTGTAGTCTATCCTAGCCTAGCATAGTCTAGCATAGTCTATCCTAGCCTGTGTAGTCTATCCTACCCTAGCATAGTCTAGCATAGTCTATCCTAGCCTGTGTAGTCTATCCTAGCCTAGCATAGTCTAGCATAGTCTATCCTAGCCTGTGTAGTCTATCCTAGCCTAGCATAGTCTAGCATAGTCTATACTAGCCTGTGTAGTCTATCCTAGCCTAGCATAGTCTATCCTAGCCTGTGTAGTCTATCCTAGCCTAGCATAGTCTATCCTAGCCTGTGTAGTCTATCCTAGCCTAGCATAGTCTATCCTAGCCTGTGTAGTCTATCCTAGCCTAGCATAGTCTAGCATAGTCTATCCTAGCCTGTGTAGTCTATCCTAGCCTAGCATAGTCTAGCATAGTCTATCCTAGCCTGTGTAGTCTATCCTAGCCTAGCATAGTCTATCCTAGCCTGTGTAGTCTATCCTAGCCTAGCATAGTCTAGCATAGTCTATCCTAGCCTGTGTAGTCTATCCTAGCCTAGCATAGTCTATCCTAGCCTGTGTAGTCTATCCTAGCCTAGCATAGTCTAGCATAGTCTATCCTAGCCTGTGTAGTCTATCCTAGCCTACCATAGTCTAGCATAGTCTATCCTAGCCTGTGTAGTCTATCCTAGCCTAGCATAGTCTAGCATAGTCTATCCTAGCCTGTGTAGTCTATCCTAGCCTAGCATAGTCTAGCATAGTCTATCCTAGCCTGTGTAGTCTATCCTAGCCTAGCATAGTCTAGCATAGTCTATCCTAGCCTGTGTAGTCTATCGTAGCCTAGCATAGTCTAGCATAGTCTATCCTAGCCTGTGTAGTCTATCCTAGCCTAGCATACTCTAGCATAGTCTATCCTAGCCTGTGTAGTCTATCCTAGCCTAGCATAGTCTAGCATAGTCTATCCTAGCCTGTGTAGTCTATCCTAGCCTAGCATAGCCTAGCATAGTCTATCCTCGCCTGTGTAGTCTATCCTAGCCTAGCATAGTCTAGCATAGTCTATCCTAGCCTGTGTAGTCTATCCTAGCCTAGCATAGTCTAGCATAGTCTATCCTAGCCTGTGTAGTCTATCCTAGCCTAGCATAGTCTAGCATAGTCTATCCTAGCCTGTGTAGTCTATCCTAGCCTAGCATAGTCTAGCATAGTCTATCCTAGCCTGTGTAGTCTATCCTAGCCTAGCATAGTCTATCCTAGCCTGTGTAGTCTATCCTAGCCTAGCATAGTCTAGCATAGTCTATCCTAGCCTGTGTAGTCTATCCTAGCCTAGCACAGTCTAGCATAGTCTATCCTACCCTGTGTAGTCTATCCTAGCCTAGCATAGTCTAGCATAGTCTATCCTAGCCTGTGTAGTCTATCCTAGCCTAGCATAGTCTAGCATAGTCTATCCTAGCCTGTGTAGTCTATCCTAGCCTAGCATAGTCTAGCATAGTCTATCCTAGCCTGTGTAGTCTATCCTAGCCTAGCATAGTCTATCCTAGCCTAGCATAGTCTATCCTAGCCTGTATAGTCTATCCTAGCCTAGCATAGTCTATCGTAGCCTGTGTAGTCTATCCTAGCCTAGCATAGTCTAGCATAGTCTATCCTAGCCTGTGTAGTCTATCCTAGCCTAGCATAGTCTATCCTAGCCTAGCATAGTCTAGCATAGTCTATCCTAGCCTGTGTAGTCTATCCTAGCCTAGCATAGTCTAGCATAGTCTATCCTAGCCTGTGTAGTCTATCCTAGCCTAGCATAGTCTATCATAGTCTATCCTAGCCTGTGTAGTCTATGCTAGCCTAGCATAGTCTATCATAGTCTATCCTAGCCTGTGTAGTCTATCCTAGCCTAGCATAGTCTATCCTAGCCTGTGTAGTCTATCCTAGCCTAGCATAGTCTATCCTAGCCTGTGTAGTCTATCCTAGCCTAGCATAGTCTATCCTAGCCTGTGTAGTCTATCCTAGCCTAGCATAATCTATCCTAGCCTGTGTAGTCTATCCTAGCCTAGCATAGTCTAGCATAGTCTATCCTAGCCTGTGTAGTCTATCCTAGCCTACCATAGTCTTGCATAGTCTATCCTAGCCTGTGTAGTCTATCCTAGCCTAGCATAGTCTAGCATAGTCTATCCTAGCCTGTGTAGTCTATCCTAGCCTAGCATAGTCTATCCTAGCCTGTGTAGTCTATCCTAGCCTAGCATAGTCTAGCATAGTCTATCCTAGCCTGTGTAGTCTATCCTAGCCTAGCATAGTCTATCCTAGCCTGTGTAGTCTATCCTAGCCTAGCATAGTCTAGCATAGTCTATCCTAGCCTGTGTAGTCTATCCTAGCCTAGCATAGTCTAGCATAGTCTATCCTAGCCTGTGTAGTCTATCCTAGCCTAGCATAGTCTAGCATAGTCTATCCTAGCCTGTGTAGTCTATCCTAGCCTAGCATAGTCTATCCTAGCCTAGCATAGTCTAGCATAGCCTATCCTAGCCTGTGTAGTCTATCCTAGCCTAGCATAGTCTAGCATAGTCTATCCTAGCCTGTGTAGTCTATTCTAGCCTAGCATAGTCTATCCTAGCCTGTGTAGTCTATCCTAGCCTAGCATAGTCTAGCATAGTCTATCCTAGCCTGTGTAGTCTATCCTAGCCTAGCATAGTCTATCCTAGCCTGTGTAGTCTATCCTAGCCTAGCATAGTCTAGCATAGTCTATCCTAGCCTGTGTAGTCTATCCTACCCTAGCATAGTCTAGCATAGTCTATCCTAGCCTGTGTAGTCTATCCTAGCCTAGCATAGTCTAGCATAGTCTATCCTAGCCTGTGTAGTCTATCCTAGCCTAGCATAGTCTAGCATAGTCTATCCTAGCCTGTGTAGTCTATCCTAGCCTAGCATAGTCTAGCATAGTCTATCCTAGCCTGTGTAGTCTATCCTAGCCTAGCATAGTCTAGCATAGTCTATCCTAGCCTGTGTAGTCTATCCTAGCCTAGCATAGTCTAGCATAGTCTATCCTAGCCTGTGTAGTCTATCCTAGCCTAGCATAGTCTAGCATAGTCTATCCTAGCCTGTGTAGTCTATCCTAGCCTAGCATAGTCTAGCATAGTCTATCCTAGCCTGGGTAGTCTATCCTAGCCTAGCATAGTCTAGCATAGTCTATTCTAGCCTGTGTAGTCTATCCTAGCCTAGCATAGTCTAGCATAGTCTATCCTAGCCTGTGTAGTCTATCCTAGCCTAGCATAGTCTATCCTAGCCTGTGTACTCTATCCTAGCCTAGCATAGTCTAGCATAGTCTATCCTAGCCTGTGTAGTCTATCCTAGCCTAGCATAGTCTAGCATAGTCTATCCTAGCCTGTGTAGTCTATCCTAGCCTAGCATAGTCTAGCATAGTCTATCCTAGCCTGTGTAGTCTATCCTAGCCTAGCATAGTCTAGCATAGTCTATCCTAGCCTGTGTAGTCTATCCTAGCCTAGCATAGTCTAGCATAGTCTATCCTAGCCTGTGTAGTCTAACCTAGCCTAGCATAGTCTAGCATAGTCTATCCTAGCCTGTGTAGTCTATCCTAGCCTAGCATAGTCTAGCATAGTCTATCCTAGCCTGTGTAGTCTATCCTAGCCTAGCATAGTCTAGCATAGTCTATCCTAGCCTGTGTAGTCTATCCTAGCCTAGCATAGTCTATCCTAGCCTGTGTAGTCTATCCTAGCCTAGCATAGTCTATCCTAGCCTGTGTAGTCTATCCTAGCCTAGCATAGTCTATCCTAGCCTGTGTAGTCTATCCTAGCCTAGCATAGTCTAGCATAGTCTATCCTAGCCTGTGTAGTCTATCCTAGCCTGTGTAGTCTATCCTAGCCTAGCATAGTCTAGCATAGTCTATCCTAGCCTGTGTAGTCTATCCTAGCCTAGCATAGTCTAGCATAGTCTATCCTAGCCTGTGTAGTCTATCCTAGCCTAGCATAGTCTAGCATAGTCTATCCTAGCCTGTGTAGTCTATCCTAGCCTAGCATAGTCTATCCTAGCCTGTGTAGTCTATCCTAGCCTAGCATAGTCTAGCATAGTCTATCCTAGCCTGTGTAGTCTATCCTAGCCTAGCATAGTCTAGCATAGTCTATCCTAGCCTGTGTAGTCTATCCTAGCCTAGCATAGTCTAGCATAGTCTATCCTAGCCTGTGTAGTCTATCCTAGCCTAGCATAGTCTAGCATAGTCTATACTAGCCTGTGTAGTCTATCCTAGCCTAGCATAGTCTATCCTAGCCTGTGTAGTCTATCCTAGCCTAGCATAGTCTATCCTAGCCTGTGTAGTCTATCCTAGCCTAGCATAGTCTATCCTAGCCTGTGTAGTCTATCCTAGCCTAGCATAGTCTAGCATAGTCTATCCTAGCCTGTGTAGTCTATCCTAGCCTAGCATAGTCTAGCATAGTCTATCCTAGCCTGTGTAGTCTATCCTAGCCTAGCATAGTCTAGCATAGTCTATCCTAGCCTGTGTAGTCTATCCTAGCCTAGCATAGTCTAGCATAGTCTATCCTAGCCTGTGTAGTCTATCCTAGCCTAGCATAGTCTAGCATAGTCTATCCTAGCCTGTGTAGTCTATCCTAGCCTAGCATAGTCTAGCATAGTCTATCCTAGCCTGTGTAGTCTATCCTAGCCTAGCATAGTCTAGCATAGTCTATCCTAGCCTGTGTAGTCTATCCTAGCCTAGCATAGTCTATCCTAGCCTAGCATAGTCTATCCTAGCCTGTGTAGTCTATCCTAGCCTAGCATAGTCTATCCTAGCCTGTGTAGTCTATCCTAGCCTAGCATAGTCTAGCATAGTCTATCCTAGCCTGTGTAGTCTATCCTAGCCTAGCATAGTCTAGCATAGTCTATCCTAGCCTGTGTAGTCTATCCTAGCCTAGCATAGTCTAGCATAGTCTATCCTAGCCTGTGTAGTCTATCCTAGCCTAGCATAGTCTATCCTAGCCTGTGTAGTCTATCCTAGCCTAGCATAGTCTAGCATAGTCTATCCTAGCCTGTGTAGTCTATCCTAGCCTAGCATAGTCTAGCATAGTCTATCCTAGCCTGTGTAGTCTATCCTAGCCTAGCATAGTCTAGCATAGTCTATCCTAGCCTGTGTAGTCTATCCTAGCCTAGCATAGTCTAGCATAGTCTATCCTAGCCTGTGTAGTCTATCCTAGCCTAGCATAGTCTAGCATAGTCTATCCTAGCCTGTGTAGTCTATCCTAGCCTAGCATAGTCTAGCATAGTCTATCCTAGCCTGTGTAGTCTATCCTAGCCTAGCATAGTCTATCCTAGCCTGTGTAGTCTATCCTAGCCTAGCATAGTCTAGCATAGTGTATCCTAGCCTGTGTAGTCTATCCTAGCCTAGGATAGTCTAGCATAGTCTATCCTAGCCTGTGTAGTCTATCCTAGCCTAGCATAGTCTAGCATAGTCTATCCTAGCCTGTGTAGTCTATCCTAGCCTAGCATAGTCTAGCATAGTCTATCCTAGCCTGTGTAGTCTATCCTAGCCTAGCATAGTCTAGCATAGTCTATCCTAGCCTGTGTAGTCTATCCTAGCCTAGCATAGTCTAGCATAGTCTATCCTAGCCTGTGTAGTCTATCCTAGCCTAGCATAGTCTAGCATAGTCTATCCTAGCCTGTGTAGTCTATCCTAGCCTAGCATAGTCTATCCTAGCCTGTGTAGTCTATCCTAGCCTAGCATAGTCTAGCATAGTCTATCCTAGCCTGTGTAGTCTATCCTAGCCTAGCATAGTCTAGCATAGTCTATCCTAGCCTGTGTAGTCTATCCTAGCCTAGCATAGTCTAGCATAGTCTATCCTAGCCTGTGTAGTCTATCCTAGCCTAGCATAGTCTAGCATAGTCTATCCTAGCCTGTGTAGTCTATCCTAGCCTAGCATAGTCTAGCATAGTCTATCCTAGCCTGTGTAGTCTATCCTAGCCTAGCATAGTCTAGCATAGTCTATCCTAGCCTGTGTAGTCTATCCTAGCCTAGCATAGTCTATCCTAGCCTGTGTAGTCTATCCTAGCCTAGCATAGTCTATCCTAGCCTGTGTAGTCTATCCTAGCCTAGCATAGTCTATCCTAGCCTGTGTAGTCTATCCTAGCCTAGCATAGTCTAGCATAGTCTATCCTAGCCTGTGTAGTCTATCCTAGCCTAGCATAGTCTAGCATAGTCTATCCTAGCCTGTGTAGTCTATCCTAGCCTAGCATAGTCTATCCTAGCCTGTGTAGTCTATCCTAGCCTAGCATAGTCTAGCATAGCCTATCCTAGCCTGTGTAGTCTATCCTAGCCTAGCATAGTCTAGCATAGTCTATCCTAGCCTGTGTAGTCTATCCTAGCCTAGCATAGTCTAGCATAGTCTATCCTAGCCTGTGTAGTCTATCGTAGCCTAGCATAGTCTAGCATAGTCTATCCTAGCCTATGTAGTCTATCCTAGCCTAGCATACTCTAGCATAGTCTATCCTAGCCTGTGTAGTCTATCCTAGCCTAGCATAGTCTAGCATAGTCTATCCTAGCCTGTGTAGTCTATCCTAGCCTAGCATAGCCTAGCATAGTCTATCCTAGCCTGTGTAGTCTATCCTAGCCTAGCATAGTCTAGCATAGTCTATCCTAGCCTGTGTAGTCTATCCTAGCCTAGCATAGTCTAGCATAGTCTATCCTAGCCTGTGTAGTCTACCCTAGCCTAGCATAGTCTATCCTAGCCTGTGTAGTCTATCCTAGCCTAGCATAGTCTATCCTAGCCTGTGTAGTCTATCCTAGCCTAGCATAGTCTATCCTAGCCTGTGTAGTCTATCCTAGCCTAGCATAGTCTAGCATAGTCTATCCTAGCCTGTGTAGTCTATCCTAGCCTAGCATAGTCTAGCATAGTCTATCCTAGCCTGTGTAGTCTATCCTAGCCTAGCATAGTCTAGCATAGTCTATCCTAGCCTGTGTAGTCTATCCTAGCCTAGCATAGTCTAGCATAGTCTATCCTAGCCTGTGTAGTCTATCCTAGCCTAGCATAGTCTAGCATAGTCTATCCTAGCCTGTGTAGTCTATCCTAGCCTAGCACAGTCTAGCATAGTCTATCCTACCCTGTGTAGTCTATCCTAGCCTAGCATAGTCTAGCATAGTCTATCCTAGCCTGTGTAGTCTATCCTAGCCTAGCATAGTCTAGCATAGTCTATCCTAGCCTGTGTAGTCTATCCTAGCCTTGCATAGTCTAGCATAGTCTATCCTAGCCTGTGTAGTCTATCCTAGCCTAGCATAGTCTATCCTAGCCTAGCATAGTCTATCCTAGCCTGTGTAGTCTATCCTAGCCTAGCATAGTCTATCGTAGCCTGTGTAGTCTATCCTAGCCTAGCATAGTCTAGCATAGTCTATCCTAGCCTGTGTAGTCTATCCTAGCCTAGCATAGTCTATCCTCGCCTGTGTAGTCTATCCTAGCCTAGCATAGTCTAGCATAGTCTATCCTAGCCTGTGTAGTCTATCCTAGCCTAGCATAGTCTAGCATAGTCTATCCTAGCCTGTGTAGTCTATCCTAGCCTAGCATAGTCTAGCATAGTCTATACTAGCCTGTGTAGTCTATCCTAGCCTAGCATAGTCTATCCTAGCCTGTGTAGTCTATCCTAGCCTAGCATAGTCTATCCTAGCCTGTGTAGTCTATCCTAGCCTAGCATAGTCTATCCTAGCCTGTGTAGTCTATCCTAGCCTAGCATAGTCTAGCATAGTCTATCCTAGCCTGTGTAGTCTATCCTAGCCTAGCATAGTCTAGCATAGTCTATCCTAGCCTGTGTAGTCTATCCTAGCCTAGCATAGTCTAGCATAGTCTATCCTAGCCTGTGTAGTCTATCCTAGCCTAGCATAGTCTAGCATAGTCTATCCTAGCCTGTGTAGTCTATCCTAGCCTAGCATAGTCTATCCTAGCCTGTGTAGTCTATCCTAGCCTAGCATAGTCTAGCATAGTCTATCCTAGCCTGTGTAGTCTATCCTAGCCTAGCCTAGTCTAGCATAGTCTATCCTAGCCTGTGTAGTCTATCCTAGCCTAGCATAGTCTAGCATAGTCTATCCTAGCCTGTGTAGTCTATCCTAGCCTAGCATAGTCTAGCATAGTCTATACTAGCCTGTGTAGTCTATCCTAGCCTAGCATAGTCTATCCTAGCCTGTGTAGTCTATCCTAGCCTAGCATAGTCTTTCTTAGCCTGTGTAGTCTATCCTAGCCTAGCATAGTCTATCCTAGCCTGTGTAGTCTATCCTAGCCTAGCATAGTCTAGCATAGTCTATCCTAGCCTGTGTAGTCTATCCTAGCCTAGCATAGTCTAGCATAGTCTATCCTAGCCTGTGTAGTCTATCCTAGCCTAGCATAGTCTAGCATAGTCTATCCTAGCCTGTGTAGTCTATCCTAGCCTAGCATAGTCTAGCATAGTCTATCCTAGCCTGTGTAGTCTATCCTAGCCTAGCATAGTCTAGCATAGTCTATCCTAGCCTGTGTAGTCTATCGTAGCCTAGCATAGTCTAGCATAGTCTATCCTAGCCTGTGTAGTCTATCCTAGCCTAGCATAGTCTAGCATAGTCTATCCTAGCCTGTGTAGTCTATCCTAGCCTAGCATAGTCTAGCATAGTCTATCCTAGCCTGTGTAGTCTATCCTAGCCTAGCATAGTCTAGCATAGTCTATCCTAGCCTGTGTAGTCTATCCTAGCCTAGCATAGTCTAGCATAGTCTATTCTAGCCTGTGTAGTCTATCCTAGCCTAGCATAGTCTAGCATAGTCTATCCTAGCCTGTGTAGTCTATCCTAGCCTAGCATAGTCTATCCTAGCCTGTGTACTCTATCCTAGCCTAGCATAGTCTAGCATAGTCTATCCTAGCCTGTGTAGTCTATCCTAGCCTAGCATAGTCTAGCATAGTCTATCCTAGCCTGTGTAGTCTATCCTAGCCTAGCATAGTCTAGCATAGTCTATCCTAGCCTGTGTAGTCTATCCTAGCCTAGCATAGTCTAGCATAGTCTATCCTAGCCTGTGTAGTCTATCCTAGCCTAGCATAGTCTAGCATAGTCTATCCTAGCCTGTGTAGTCTATCCTAGCCTAGCATAGTCTAGCATAGTCTATCCTAGCCTGTGTAGTCTATCCTAGCCTAGCATAGTCTAGCATAGTCTATCCTAGCCTGTGTAGTCTATCCTAGCCTAGCATAGTCTAGCATAGTCTATCCTAGCCTGTGTAGTCTATCCTAGCCTAGCATAGTCTATCCTAGCCTGTGTAGTCTATCCTAGCCTAGCATAGTCTATCCTAGCCTGTGTAGTCTATCCTAGCCTAGCATAGTCTATCCTAGCCTGTGTAGTCTATCCTAGCCTAGCATAGTCTAGCATAGTCTATCCTAGCCTGTGTAGTCTATCCTAGCCTGTGTAGTCTATCCTAGCCTAGCATAGTCTAGCATAGTCTATCCTAGCCTGTGTAGTCTATCCTAGCCTAGCATAGTCTAGCATAGTCTATCCTAGCCTGTGTAGTCTATCCTAGCCTAGCATAGTCTAGCATAGTCTATCCTAGCCTGTGTAGTCTATCCTAGCCTAGCATAGTCTATCCTAGCCTGTGTAGTCTATCCTAGCCTAGCATAGTCTAGCATAGTCTATCCTAGCCTGTGTAGTCTATCCTAGCCTAGCATAGTCTAGCATAGTCTATCCTAGCCTGTGTAGTCTATCCTAGCCTAGCATAGTCTAGCATAGTCTATCCTAGCCTGTGTAGTCTATCCTAGCCTAGCATAGTCTAGCATAGTCTATCCTAGCCTGTGTAGTCTATCCTAGCCTAGCATAGTCTAGCATAGTCTATACTAGCCTGTGTAGTCTATCCTAGCCTAGCATAGTCTATCCTAGCCTGTGTAGTCTATCCTAGCCTAGCATAGTCTATCCTAGCCTGTGTAGTCTATCCTAGCCTAGCATAGTCTATCCTAGCCTGTGTAGTCTATCCTAGCCTAGCAGAGTCTAGCATAGTCTATCCTAGCCTGTGTAGTCTATCCTAGCCTAGCATAGTCTAGCATAGTCTATCCTAGCCTGTGTAGTCTATCCTAGCCTAGCATAGTCTAGCATAGTCTATCCTAGCCTGTGTAGTCTATCCTAGCCTAGCATGGTCTAGCATAGTCTATCCTAGCCTGTGTAGTCTATCCTAGCCTAGCATAGTCTAGCATAGTCTATCCTAGCCTGTGTAGTCTATCCTAGCCTAGCATAGTCTAGCATAGTCTATCCTAGCCTGTGTAGTCTATCCTAGCCTAGCATAGTCTAGCATAGTCTATCCTAGCCTGTGTAGTCTATCCTAGCCTAGCATAGTCTATCCTAGCCTGTGTAGTCTATCCTAGCCTAGCATAGTCTAGCATAGTCTATCCTAGCCTGTGTAGTCTATCCTAGCCTAGCATAGTCTAGCATAGTCTATCCTAGCCTGTGTAGTCTATCCTAGCCTAGCATAGTCTAGCATAGTCTATCCTAGCCTGTGTAGTCTATCCTAGCCTAGCATAGTCTAGCATAGTCTATCCTAGCCTGTGTAGTCTATCCTAGCCTAGCATAGTCTATCCTAGCCTGTGTAGTCTATCCTAGCCTAGCATAGTCTATCCTAGCCTGTGTAGTCTATCCTAGCCTAGCATAGTCTAGCATAGTCTATCCTAGCCTGTGTAGTCTATCCTAGCCTAGCATAGTCTAGCATAGTCTATCCTAGCCTGTGTAGTCTATCCTAGCCTAGCATAGTCTAGCATAGTCTATCCTAGCCTGTGTAGTCTATCCTAGCCTAGCATAGTCTAGCATAGTCTATCCTAGCCTGTGTAGTCTATCCTAGCCTAGCATAGTCTAGCATAGTCTATCCTAGCCTGTGTAGTCTATCCTAGCCTAGCATAGTCTAGCATAGTCTATCCTAGCCTGTGTAGTCTATCCTAGCCTAGCATAGTCTAGCATAGTCTATCCTAGCCTGTGTAGTCTATCCTAGCCTAGCATAGTCTAGCATAGTCTATCCTAGCCTGTGTAGTCTATCCTAGCCTAGCATAGTCTATCCTAGCCTGTGTAGTCTATCCTAGCCTAGCATAGTCTATCCTAGCCTGTGTAGTCTATCCTAGCCTAGCATAGTCTATCCTAGCCTGTGTAGTCTATCCTAGCCTAGCATAGTCTAGCATAGTCTATCCTAGCCTGTGTAGTCTATCCTAGCCTAGCATAGTCTAGCATAGTCTATCCTAGCCTGTGTAGTCTATCCTAGCCTAGCATAGTCTATCCTAGCCTGTGTAGTCTATCCTAGCCTAGCATAGTCTATCCTAGCCTGTGTAGTCTATCCTAGCCTAGCATAGTCTATCCTAGCCTGTGTAGTCTATCCTAGCCTAGCATAGTCTATCCTAGCCTGTGTAGTCTATCCTAGCCTAGCATAGTCTAGCATAGTCTATCCTAGCCTGTGTAGTCTATCCTAGCCTAGCATAGTCTAGCATAGTCTATCCTAGCCTGTGTAGTCTATCCTAGCCTAGCATAGTCTATCCTAGCCTGTGTAGTCTATCCTAGCCTAGCATAGTCTATCCTAGCCTGTGTAGTCTATCCTAGCCTAGCATAGTCTAGCATAGTCTATCCTAGCCTGTGTAGTCTATCCTAGCCTAGCATAGTCTATCCTAGCCTGTGTAGTCTATCCTAGCCTAGCATAGTCTATCCTAGCCTGTGTAGTCTATCCTAGCCTAGCATAGTCTAGCATAGTCTATCCTAGCCTGTGTAGTCTATCCTAGCCTAGCATAGTCTATCCTAGCCTGTGTAGTCTATCCTAGCCTAGCATAGTCTAGCATAGTCTATCCTAGCCTGTGTAGTCTATCCTAGCCTAGCATAGTCTAGCATAGTCTATCCTAGCCTGTGTAGTCTATCCTAGCCTAGCATAGTCTAGCATAGTCTATCCTAGCCTGTGTAGTCTATCCTAGCCTAGCATAGTCTAGCATAGTCTATACTAGCCTGTGTAGTCTATCCTAGCCTAGCATAGTCTATCCTAGCCTGTGTAGTCTATCCTAGCCTAGCATAGTCTATCCTAGCCTGTGTAGTCTATCCTAGCCTAGCATAATCTATCCTAGCCTGTGTAGTCTATCCTAGCCTAGCATAGTCTAGCATAGTCTATCCTAGCCTGTGTAGTCTATCCTAGCCTAGCATAGTCTAGCATAGTCTATCCTAGCCTGTGTAGTCTATCCTAGCCTAGCATAGTCTATCCTAGCCTGTGTAGTCTATCCTAGCCTAGCATAGTCTAGCATAGTCTATCCTAGCCTGTGTAGTCTATCCTAGCCTAGCATAGTCTAGCATAGTCTATCCTAGCCTGTGTAGTCTATCCTAGCCTAGCATAGTCTAGCATAGTCTATCCTAGCCTGTGTAGTCTATCCTAGCCTAGCATAGTCTATCCTAGCCTGTGTAGTCTATCCTAGCCTAGCATAGTCTAGCATAGTCTATCCTAGCCTGTGTAGTCTATCCTAGCCTAGCCTAGTCTAGCATAGTCTATCCTAGCCTGTGTAGTCTATCCTAGCCTAGCATAGTCTAGCATAGTCTATCCTAGCCTGTGTAGTCTATCCTAGCCTAGCATAGTCTAGCATAGTCTATACTAGCCTGTGTAGTCTATCCTAGCCTAGCATAGTCTATCCTAGCCTGTGTAGTCTATCCTAGCCTAGCATAGTCTTTCTTAGCCTGTGTAGTCTATCCTAGCCTAGCATAGTCTATCCTAGCCTGTGTAGTCTATCCTAGCCTAGCATAGTCTAGCATAGTCTATCCTAGCCTGTGTAGTCTATCCTAGCCTAGCATAGTCTAGCATAGTCTATCCTAGCCTGTGTAGTCTATCCTAGCCTAGCATAGTCTAGCATAGTCTATCCTAGCCTGTGTAGTCTATCCTAGCCTAGCATAGTCTAGCATAGTCTATCCTAGCCTGTGTAGTCTATCCTAGCCTAGCATAGTCTAGCATAGTCTATCCTAGCCTGTGTAGTCTATCCTAGCCTAGCATAGTCTAGCATAGTCTATCCTAGCCTGTGTAGTCTATCCTAGCCTAGCATAGTCTAGCATAGTCTATCCTAGCCTGTGTAGTCTATCCTAGCCTAGCATAGTCTAGCATAGTCTATCCTAGCCTGTGTAGTCTATCCTAGCCTAGCATAGTCTAGCATAGTCTATTCTAGCCTGTGTAGTCTATCCTAGCCTAGCATAGTCTAGCATAGTCTATCCTAGCCTGTGTAGTCTATCCTAGCCTAGCATAGTCTATCCTAGCCTGTGTAGTCTATCCTAGCCTAGCATAGTCTAGCATAGTCTATCCTAGCCTGTGTAGTCTATCCTAGCCTAGCATAGTCTAGCATAGTCTATCCTAGCCTGTGTAGTCTATCCTAGCCTAGCATAGTCTAGCATAGTCTATCCTAGCCTGTGTAGTCTATCCTAGCCTAGCATAGTCTAGCATAGTCTATCCTAGCCTGTGTAGTCTATCCTAGCCTAGCATAGTCTAGCATAGTCTATCCTAGCCTGTGTAGTCTATCCTAGCCTAGCATAGTCTAGCATAGTCTATCTTAGCCTGTGTAGTCTATCCTAGCCTAGCATAGTCTATCCTAGCCTGTGTAGTCTATCCTAGCGTAGCATAGTCTATCCTAGCCTGTGTAGTCTATCCTAGCCTAGCATAGTCTATCCTAGCCTGTGTAGTCTATCCTAGCCAAGCATAGTCTAGCATAGTCTATCCTAGCCTGTGTAGTCTATCCTAGCCTAGCATAGTCTAGCATAGTCTATCCTAGCCTGTGTAGTCTATCCTAGCCTAGCATAGTCTATCCTAGCCTGTGTAGTCTATCCTAGCCTAGCATAGTCTAGCATAGTCTATCCTAGCCTGTGTAGTCTATCCTAGCCTAGCATAGTCTAGCATAATCTATCCTAGCCTGTGTAGTCTATCCTAGCCTAGCATAGTCTAGCATAGTCTATCCTAGCCTGTGTAGTCTATCCTAGCCTAGCATAGTCTAGCATAGTCTATCCTAGCCTGTGTAGTCTATCCTAGCCTAGCATAGTCTAGCATAGTCTATCCTAGCCTGTGTAGTCTATCCTAGCCTAGCATAGTCTAGCATAGTCTATCCTAGCCTGTGTAGTCTATCCTAGCCTAGCATAGTCTAGCATAGTCTATCCTAGCCTGTGTAGTCTATCCTAGCCTAGCATAGTCTAGCATAGTCTATCCTAGCCTGTGTAGTCTATCCTAGCCTAGCATAGTCTAGCATAGTCTATCCTAGCCTGTGTAGTCTATCCTAGCCTAGCATAGTCTATCCTAGCCTGTGTAGTCTATCCTAGCCTAGCATAGTCTATCCTAGCCTGTGTAGTCTATCCTAGCCTAGCATAGTCTAGCATAGTCTATCCTAGCCTGTGTAGTCTATCCTAGCCTAGCATAGTCTAGCATAGTCTATCCTAGCCTGTGTAGTCTATCCTAGCCTAGCATAGTCTAGCATAGTCTATCCTAGCCTGTGTAGTCTATCCTAGCCTAGCATAGTCTATCCTAGCCTGTGTAGTCTATCCTAGCCTAGCATAGTCTAGCATAGTCTATCCTAGCCTGTGTAGTCTATCCTAGCCTAGCATAGTCTAGCATAGTCTATCCTAGCCTGTGTAGTCTATCCTAGCCTAGCATAGTCTAGCATAGTCTATCCTAGCCTGTGTAGTCTATCCTAGCCTAGCATAGTCTAGCATAGTCTATCCTAGCCTGTGTAGTCTATCCTAGCCTAGCATAGTCTAGCATAGTCTATCCTAGCCTGTGTAGTCTATCCTAGCCTAGCATAGTCTATCCTAGCCTGTGTAGTCTATCCTAGCCTAGCATAGTCTATCCTAGCCTGTGTAGTCTATCCTAGCCTAGCATAGTCTATCCTAGCCTGTGTAGTCTATCCTAGCCTAGCATAGTCTAGCATAGTCTATCCTAGCCTGTGTAGTCTATCCTAGCCTAGCATAGTCTATCCTAGCCTGTGTAGTCTATCCTAGCCTAGCATAGTCTATCCTAGCCTGTGTAGTCTATCCTAGCCTAGCATAGTCTATCCTAGCCTGTGTAGTCTATCCTAGCCTAGCATAGTCTAGCATAGTCTATCCTAGCCTGTGTAGTCTATCCTAGCCTAGCATAGTCTATCCTAGCCTGTGTAGTCTATCCTAGCCTAGCATAGTCTATCCTAGCCTGTGTAGTCTATCCTAGCCTAGCATAGTCTATCCTAGCCTGTGTAGTCTATCCTAGCCTAGCATAGTCTAGCATAGTCTATCCTAGCCTGTGTAGTCTATCCTAGCCTAGCATAGTCTAGCATAGTCTATCCTAGCCTGTGTAGTCTATCCTAGCCTAGCATAGTCTAGCATAGTCTATCCTAGCCTGTGTAGTCTATCCTAGCCTAGCATAGTCTAGCATAGTCTATCCTAGCCTGTGTAGTCTATCCTAGCCTAGCATAGTCTGTCCTAGCCTGTGTAGTCTATCCTAGCCTAGCATAGTCTAGCATAGTCTATCCTAGCCTGTGTAGTCTATCCTAGCCTAGCATAGTCTATCCTAGCCTGTGTAGTCTATCCTAGCCTAGCATAGTCTAGCATAGTCTATCCTAGCCTGTGTAGTCTATCCTAGCCTAGCATAGTCTATCCTAGCCTGTGTAGTCTATCCTAGCCTAGCATAGTCTAGCATAGTCTATCCTAGCCTGTGTAGTCTATCCTAGCCTAGCATAGTCTAGCATAGTCTATCCTAGCCTGTGTAGTCTATCCTAGCCTAGCATAGTCTAGCATAGTCTATCCTAGCCTGTGTAGTCTATCCTAGCCTAGCATAGTCTAGCATAGTCTATCCTAGCCTCTGTAGTCTATCCTAGCCTAGCATAGTCTTGCATAGTCTATCCTAGCCTGTGTAGTCTATCCTAGCCTAGCATAGTCTAGCATAGTCTATCCTAGCCTGTGTAGTCTATCCTAGCCTAGCATAGTCTAGCATAGTCTATCCTAGCCTGTGTAGTCTATCCTAGCCTAGCATAGTCTAGCATAGTCTATCCTAGCCTGTGTAGTCTATCGTAGCCTAGCATAGTCTAGCATAGTCTATCCTAGCCTGTGTAGTCTATCCTAGCCTAGCATACTCTAGCATAGTCTATCCTAGCCTGTGTAGTCTATCCTAGCCTAGCATAGTCTAGCATAGTCTATCCTAGCCTGTGTAGTCTATCCTAGCCTAGCATAGTCTAGCATAGTCTATCCTAGCCTGTGTAGTCTATCCTAGCCTAGCATAGTCTAGCATAGTCTATCCTAGCCTGTGTAGTCTATCCTAGCCTAGCATAGTCTAGCATAGTCTATCCTAGCCTGTGTAGTCTATCCTAGCCTAGCATAGTCTATCCTAGCCTGTGTAGTCTATCCTAGCCTAGCATAGTCTATCCTAGCCTGTGTAGTCTATCCTAGCCTAGCATAGTCTATCCTAGCCTGTGTAGTCTATCCTAGCCTAGCATAGTCTAGCATAGTCTATCCTAGCCTGTGTAGTCTATCCTAGCCTAGCATAGTCTAGCATAGTCTATCCTAGCCTGTGTAGTCTATCCTAGCCTAGCATAGTCTATCCTAGCCTGTGTAGTCTATCCTAGCCTAGCACAGTCTAGCATAGTCTATCCTACCCTGTGTAGTCTATCCTAGCCTACTATAGTCTAGCATAGTCTATCCTAGCCTGTGTAGTCTATCCTAGCCTAGCATAGTCTAGCATAGTCTATCCTAGCCTGTGTAGTCTATCCTAGCCTAGCATAGTCTAGCATAGTCTATCGTAGCCTGTGTAGTCTATCCTAGCCTAGCATAGTCTAGCATAGTCTATCCTAGCCTGTGTAGTCTATCCTAGCCTAGCATAGTCTGTCCTAGCCTAGCATAGTCTATCCTAGCCTGTGTAGTCTATCCTAGCCTAGCATAGTCTATCCTAGCCTGTGTAGTCTATCCTAGCCTAGCATAGTCTAGCATAGTCTATCCTAGCCTGTGTAGTCTATCCTAGCCTAGCATAGTCTATCCTAGCCTGTGTAGTCTATCCTAGCCTAGCATAGTCTAGCATAGTCTATCCTAGCCTGTGTAGTCTATCCTAGCCTAGCATAGTCTAGCATAGTCTATCCTAGCCTGTGTAGTCTATCCTAGCCTAGCATAGTCTATCCTAGCCTGTGTAGTCTATCCTAGCCTAGCATAGTCTAGCATAGTCTATCCTAGCCTGTGTAGTCTATCCTAGCCTAGCATAGTCTATCCTAGCCTGTGTAGTCTATCCTAGCCTAGCATAGTCTAGCATCGTCTATCCTAGCCTGTGTAGTCTATCCTAGCCTAGCATAGTCTAGCATAGTCTATCCTAGCCTGTGTAGTCTATCCTAGCCTAGCATAGTCTAGCATAGTCTATCCTAGCCTGTGTAGTCTATCCTAGCCTAGCATAGTCTAGCATAGTCTATCCTAGCCTGTGTAGTCTATCCTAGCCTAGCATAGTCTATCCTAGCCTGTGTAGTCTATCCTAGCCTAGCATAGTCTAGCATCGTCTATCCTAGCCTGTGTAGTCTATCCTAGCCTAGCATAGTCTAGCATCGTCTATCCTAGCCTGTGTAGTCTATCCTAGCCTAGCATAGTCTAGCATAGTCTATCCTAGCCTGTGTAGTCTATCCTAGCCTAGCATAGTCTAGCATAGTCTATCCTAGCCTGTGTAGTCTATCCTAGCCTAGCATAGTCTAGCATAGTCTATCCTAGCCTGTGTAGTCTATCCTAGCCTAGCATAGTCTAGCATAGTCTATCCTAGCCTGTGTAGTCTATCCTAGCCTAGCATAGTCTAGCATAGTCTATCCTAGCCTGTGTAGTCTATCCTAGCCTAGCATAGTCTAGCATAGTCTATCCTAGCCTGTGTAGTCTATCCTAGCCTAGCATAGTCTAGCATAGTCTATCCTAGCCTAGCATAGTCTAGCATAGTCTATCCTAGCCTGTGTAGTCTATCCTAGCCTAGCATAGTCTAGCATAGTCTATCCTAGCCTGTGTAGTCTATCCTAGCCTAGCATAGTCTAGCATAGTCTATCCTAGCCTGTGTAGTCTATCCTAGCCTAGCATAGTCTAGCATAGTCTATCCTAGCCTGTGTAGTCTATCCTAGCCTAGCATAGTCTAGCATAGTCTATCCTAGCCTGTGTAGTCTATCCTAGCCTAGCATAGTCTAGCATAGTCTATCCTAGCCTGTGTAGTCTCTCCTAGCCTGGCATAGTCTAGCATAGTCTATCCTAGCCTGTGTAGTCTATCCTAGCCTAGCATAGTCTAGCATAGTCTATCCTAGCCTGTGTAGTCTATCCTAGCCTAGCATAGTCTAGCATAGTCTATCCTAGCCTGTGTAGTCTATCCTAGCCTAGCATAGTCTAGCATAGTCTATGCTAGCCTGTGTAGTCTATCCTAGCCTAGCATAGTCTATCCTAGCCTGTGTAGTCTATCCTAGCCTAGCATAGTCTATCATAGTCTATCCTAGCCTGTGTAGTCTATCCTAGCCTAGCATAGTCTATCCTAGCCTGTGTAGTCTATCCTAGCCTAGCATAGTCTATCCTAGCCTGTGTAGTCTATCCTAGCCTAGCATAGTCTATCCTAGCCTGTGTAGTCTATCCTAGCCTAGCATAGTCTAGCATAGTCTATCCTAGCCTGTGTAGTCTATCCTAGCCTAGCATAGTCTAGCATAGTCTATCCTAGCCTGTGTAGTCTATCCTAGCCTAGCATAGTCTAGCATAGTCTATCCTAGCCTGTGTAGTCTATCCTAGCCTAGCATAGTCTATCCTAGCCTGTGTAGTCTATCCTAGCCTAGCATAGTCTAGCATAGTCTATCCTAGCCTGTGTAGTCTATCCTAGCCTAGCACAGTCTAGCATAGTCTATCCTACCCTGTGTAGTCTATCCTAGCCTAGCATAGTCTAGCATAGTCTATCCTAGCCTGTGTAGTCTATCCTAGCCTAGCATAGTCTAGCATAGTCTATCCTAGCCTGTGTAGTCTATCCTAGCCTAGCATAGTCTAGCATAGTCTATCCTAGCCTGTGTAGTCTATCCTAGCCTAGCATAGTCTGTCCTAGCCTAGCATAGTCTATCCTAGCCTGTGTAGTCTATCCTAGCCTAGCATAGTCTATCCTAGCCTGTGTAGTCTATCCTAGCCTAGCATAGTCTAGCATAGTCTATCCTAGCCTGTGTAGTCTATCCTAGCCTAGCATAGTCTATCCTAGCCTGTGTAGTCTATCCTAGCCTAGCATAGTCTAGCATAGTCTATCCTAGCCTGTGTAGTCTATCCTAGCCTAGCATAGTCTAGCATAGTCTATCCTAGCCTGTGTAGTCTATCCTAGCCTAGCATAGTCTAGCATAGTCTATCCTAGCCTGTGTAGTCTATCCTAGCCTAGCATAGTCTAGCATAGTCTATCCTAGCCTGTGTAGTCTATCCTAGCCTAGCATAGTCTATCCTAGCCTGTGTAGTCTATCCTAGCCTAGCATAGTCTAGCATAGTCTATCCTAGCCTGTGTAGTCTATCCTAGCCTAGCATAGTCTAGCATAGTCTATCCTAGCCTGTGTAGTCTATCCTAGCCTAGCATAGTCTAGCATAGTCTATCCTAGCCTGTGTAGTCTATCCTAGCCTAGCATAGTCTAGCATAGTCTATACTAGCCTGTGTAGTCTATCCTAGCCTAGCATAGTCTATCCTAGCCTGTGTAGTCTATCCTAGCCTAGCATAGTCTATCCTAGCCTGTGTAGTCTATCCTAGCCTAGCATAGTCTATCCTAGCCTGTGTAGTCTATCCTAGCCTAGCATAGTCTAGCATAGTCTATCCTAGCCTGTGTAGTCTATCCTAGCCTAGCATAGTCTAGCATAGTCTATCCTAGCCTGTGTAGTCTATCCTAGCCTAGCATAGTCTAGCATAGTCTATCCTAGCCTGTGTAGTCTATCCTAGCCTAGCATAGTCTAGCATAGTCTATCCTAGCCTGTGTAGTCTATCCTAGCCTAGCATAGTCTAGCATAGTCTATCCTAGCCTGTGTAGTCTATCCTAGCCTAGCATAGTCTAGCATAGTCTATCCTAGCCTGTGTAGTCTATCCTAGCCTAGCATAGTCTAGCATAGTCTATCCTAGCCTGTGTAGTCTATCCTAGCCTAGCATAGTCTAGCATAGTCTATCCTAGCCTGTGTAGTCTATCCTAGCCTAGCATAGTCTAGCATAGTCTATCCTAGCCTGTGTAGTCTATCCTAGCCTAGCATAGTCTAGCATAGTCTATCCTAGCCTGTGTAGTCTATCCTAGCCTAGCATAGTCTAGCATAGTCTATCCTAGCCTGTGTAGTCTATCCTAGCCTAGCATAGTCTAGCATAGTCTATCCTAGCCTGTGTAGTCTATCCTAGCCTAGCATAGTCTAGCATAGTCTATCCTAGCCTGTGTAGTCTATCCTAGCCTAGCATAGTCTAGCATAGTCTATCCTAGCCTGTGTAGTCTATCCTAGCCTAGCATAGTCTATCCTAGCCTGTGTAGTCTATCCTAGCCTAGCATAGTCTATCCTAGCCTGTGTAGTCTATCCTAGCCTAGCATAGTCTAGCATAGTCTATCCTAGCCTGTGTAGTCTATCCTAGCCTAGCATAGCCTAGCATAGTCTATCCTAGCCTGTGTAGTCTATCCTAGCCTAGCATAGCCTAGGATAGTCTATCCTAGCCTGTGTAGTCTATCCTAGCCTAGCATAGTCTATCCTAGCGTGTGTAGTCTATCCTAGCCTAGCATAGTCTATCCTAGCCTGTGTAGTCTATCCTAGCCTAGCATAGTCTAGCATAGTCTATCCTAGCCTGTGTAGTCTATCCTAGCCTAGCATAGTCTATCATAGTCTATCCTAGGCTGTGTAGTCTATCCTAGCCTAGCATAGTCTATCCTAGCCTGTGTAGTCTATCCTAGCCTATCATAGTCTATCATAGTCTATCCTAGCCTGTGTAGTCTATCCTACCCTAGCATAGTCTAGCATAGTCTATCCTAGCCTGTGTAGTCTATCCTAGCCTAGCATAGTCTAGCATAGTCTATCCTAGCCTGTGTAGTCTATCCTAGCCTAGCATAGTCTAGCATAGTCTATCCTAGCCTGTGTAGTCTATCCTAGCCTAGCATAGTCTAGCATAGTCTATCCTAGCCTGTGTAGTCTATCCTAGCCTAGCATAGTCTCGCATAGTCTATCCTAGCCTGTGTAGTCTATCCTAGCCTAGCATAGTCTAGCATAGTCTATGCTAGCCTGTGTAGTCTATCCTAGCCTAGCATAGTCTATCCTAGCCTGTGTAGTCTATCCTAGCCTAGCATAGTCTATCATAGTCTATCCTAGCCTGTGTAGTCTATCCTAGCCTAGCATAGTCTATCCTAGCCTGTCGTAGTCTATGCTAGCCTAGGATAGCCTATCCTAGCCTATTATAGTCTATATTCACTCACCTGGTCATTAGCATGCACTTCGTTAGTTATGAAATAAAGAGGTCATACGTACCTAACAAACGAAGTAGGAGAAAAAGCACACCCAGGGCATAAGACTTGAGTTCAGGGGTGACTGTCCTATATGTAAAGAATGAAGAGGACAAAGAAATATATTTTTATCACTCTCCTTTAATTTACTGACATTAAGGCATTACCTGTTGTTCATTATTGCCCATTTTTATAAAATTTTCAATATTTTTTCTCCCACTTTCCTTGCGTAAAATCTGTAAAATAATGGTATCGTAGTGACAATTTCGATGATCTTTAGTTATTAATAACTTGTCATTTGTAGGTTCAATATAAATTGTTCAATAAAGTCTTCATTGAAATACACCTTGTTTTTCTGGGACAGGGACGCATCTTAGGTTAACACTTCCCATCTGTGTAGGAAAGTTCAACTGGGAAGACCCTCCCCCTTAGTCTCACAGACTGGCCACCACCATGAACAGCTTTACCATTTTTCGGTCATTTTGAGAAATCAAGCAGATGAGCCTCATTTGGCAGCCTGGATGGACCACTTTCAATAGGATCCATCCATATCCATTTCCTCTCATACTGGAGAGGCATCTTAACATGGCCACAGTTCCTTATTTTGAATGGACTCCACCTCCCTGGCTTTGGTTCAGAACAGGCCATTAGAATGACCTCCTGACACATGTTCTAAAACTCTCAGAGTGCCCCAATTTCTGGGGAGACCACTCTGGCTGATGAAGCCAGAAACCTGTACAAAATCAATGAGGACATCAGTGGTTAGTTTTCTTTGAAATGTGCATGTTACAAAATCCAGGCTCTTCTAAGTTGTTATTGGGTCCATGGTTCCAGTTTTTTTGTTTTTGTTTTTTGTTTTCACTTTCATTTGAAAGGTATGACTTGAAAAACACATAAAGAAAAAATTCTCCTTATCAAGAAAACATGCTGGCATTATGAGCTATAATAAGTTAGCACTTGAAGTCTGGTTTCCTTTTAGTTGTCACGTCCTTGGGAAGAAAGGAAGCAAGGCGCTAAGATCCCCCTTCAGACCGTGTTGGTATACCCGTTCCCACAGCAGGAATAAGCCTCATCTCTAGTTACGCAGAAATGGAGGGTTCAGGCCTAAATGTTATTGACAGTTCCAGGCCAGGCCAGGCATCGAGGTTCAGCTCCACCACGCCCTAGATGAGCGAGCCTGTGAACACTGTGAATCCCCCTCGGAGCCTCTGTCTCCGCGTGTGTAGAAGGGGAAGGCTAACAAAGATGGAAACGCCAAAGTCAAAGCAACAGCACAGTGCTGGCATCTGAAAGGCTCCGTGGGGGCCAGCCTGTATGCCCGCCCAGGGACGTTATGAGCACTCTGGCCGGCAGGTATGGTCTTGTCAGGTGCAACAGCGGGGCCCCTGCTCTGGGACGGGGCAAAGGCTGGCATACATCTGGGCTGTGGCTCAGACTGTGCCCTGGGGTCTGCCCGGAGCATCTGGGACGGCAAAGCAGACTGGGATGGTGATGAAACAAGGTATTCCTTTGGCCTTCGGCACCGGCTCGTATGAGCCTATGCTTCCCACACACCCTGGCAGAGCTTGGCGCTATGAAGTCGGTGAGGCACAGCCAGGGTCACTGAGGCCATCTGCTTCTGAACTATTTAAGGGGCATCAAGTGTTTCCTGAGTATCTCCAAGAACTGCTTATCAGGCTGAGATGTGAGCAGGTTAAGACTTTAACCAACTTTCTGTGTTTGGTTTGCCAGTCAGAACAACTGAGCTGGGTTTTTGCAGAGGAGTTATGGGGAAGGAAAAAGGGGAACGGTCACCCCTAATGGTTGTGAGGGTCATTTTCCCTGCTTCTTGGTGGCTCTTCCATGTAACTAGCACAATAGAACTTCATGGGAATGTCTAATAATGAAAAATAAATGATTGAAAATGTAGCCTGAGATTCATGAGTTTTGTCCTCATAGACATGACATAATGTCACCCTCCATATATAATTTAAATTCAAAAGTTCACTTCATAACCACTTTTCACATTCTTAAGAATTTTCATTATTCCACTCAACAGTGGTACTATAATTTAACTAAACTCCAATTGAGGTTATTCTGCTATTATAGTTAACATTGGAATAAAAATCTGTCTGCACTGAGCTTTTTTCCTTGTAGAGATGTATTTTCTCAAGATAAGTGGCAAAAGGTAGGATTACTGCATGAAAAAAAAACAAAAAAACAAAAAACCCTGAACATTTTTATGACTTCCAACACACAACACCACACTGCTTTTTTGAAAGGTGCAATATGCCCTTCAATGCCACCAGCTCTGTGATTTTACCAGTTCTTCTATAGCCCTACAAACACTGGATGTGAATTCCTAAAATATACTTTTCACGTTTTGTAAGGGTACAATGGCAATTTGCTATTGTGTCTTTAATGCTTCTACACAGTGTAAATCGTCTTCCTTGGGGACTCATAACAAACAGCAGGACCTGTGGGAGGCACAGTGAGAAAAGGAGGGACACTGGCTCCCGCAGCTGGTGCTTCATTCCGACTTTTATTTCTAGCCCTTGGGGCTGAGTCAGTTTGTTTCGGTGACTGTCCTAAAGGGGGTTTTGTGCGTCTTCGCTGTCCCTGCTGGCTCACAGGGCTGCCGGGGGTGGAGCATTCTGCGTCCGGGTTCCTCACGCTAATCTAGGTTCCTCTGCAGGTGTGCCAGTGACTCAGGACATTACTCAATAACCCACGTTTGAGGTACCTCGCCTGGCCCCAGGATAGGTCCCGAGAGACAGGGAACCCCAGGACTAGGGGTGGTGCTCTCCATCTTTCTCTTTGTACAAGAGCAGTCACTGCTCGCCTCCCGTTAGCCGCTGGTCACGCATGGCCTCGCACTGCCCTCAACAACCCCTCACATCTCTGCGGGGTTTGTACGCACACAGTCCGGGCAGGACCCACACCATGGGCAGGACCGTGACATCACCCCCAGTCCCAGACCCAAAAACACTTCTGAGAAACGTGTGCCCACTCAGTGGCCAGATGGCGGCTGGCCATGGGGACTTGGGTAGTTCAGCACCATCTTCATTGAACTCTGACCGTGTCTCCGCAAAAATCCACATAGGCCTACAGTTCCTCTCAAAATCACCTGCACGGTCTGTTCTTGGGAGGAAAATGTGTCCTTTTTTCCCTTGGGCCTGCTTCCTACTGTTGGTGAGTGGTCCCTCTCTAACGCAACAGATGCCTGTCAGCCTAGGGAGCTGGCTCCCGAGGCTCGTACGGTACCTGAAGTCCTGATCCCCAGGAGACCTGCCGATGCTCACCAGGGGGAAGGGGGCAGGGAGGGATGGTGAGGCTGGCTGTCAGGCCTCTGGGGACCTTAGAAGCTCACCTGATGAGGATGATGACCGAGGGCGTCTGTGCCATTGCCCCGATCATGCTGCAGACACACATCACACACAGGAAGGTGAGGAAGGCCTCTTGGCACCCGGGGCTGGGGCATTTTCCGGGAACGACGGTTGCGTTCTCAGGTGGGCCCGTCGTGAGGCACGCACAGCCAGTGAGATTCTGCAAAGAAGCAGTCAGCCCATTTCACTGGGGGTATCTCCAGCGCCTGAATCCAAAGCCATCCATCAGCTGGAGCTTTCACAGCCCAATTATGCATTCCATAGCATCCCATTAATTAGGCCTGAAAAACGGGTTAGCTTTTAAGGAGGCTGCAAAACACATGCAAATAAAGGAACATTTATGGGGAGGAGAGTTCATTCCCCCGCCTCCTGTGTAATTCATTTCCCTGCTCAAGAATCCCTCCATAAGCTGAACTGTAGACAAATGTGGTCTCCCCATACAATTAGAGAGGAAATCGCGCTTCCACAATATGATGAAACACTGCCAAATTAACATTGCAATTACTTGCCAATTTGTCCTCTCTTTCATGCAGTTATAATTACACCGAAGTGTATTAAAAGGAGCAAATCAGGTAACCTGCATATTGTTGCTGGTTCGGTGCCCAGTGTGGCACTTGGAACAAAGGACAGGCTCTGTGAGGTGTGAAGCCATTGCAACGGAGGGGCTCAAAGAGGGGGAGCGAATGGGAAACTTCCTGAGTGGCCGAGAAAGCAAAGGGGGGTAAGAACGCCAAGGAGCTCCGAGTGGGTGCCAGGGAGCTCCAGCCCCACGAGACACACTGATTAACACATGATCAGAGAGGAGGAAGCAAAGTCACGGTACCGCATGTGATCTCCCCGAGATTCCTGCCCAGCCGCCCCTGTTCCCAGGCACGGTCCTCGCTCCCGCTCCGGGAATTTCTGACGGTGAAGGGAGGAGCAGGGGCTGCGAGAGGCAGAGCCCAGTGAGCGCCAAGCCAATTAAGATTCAATAATAACAGTGCCGGGGCCTTTAATGAATGCAAAATGAAAACAGTCCTAAAGGGTTTATTGCTTTTCTTTCCAGGGCTGATGCTCTCAGGAGCACACATGGGGGTGAATCCTCCTGAGGGTCACCCCCGACTTTAAAGCCCTGCTCCCTTCTCTGCTTTCCCCACAGAACATACAGCTGGGGCTTTTCTTATCCCATAAAGCTACATGGGGTGCTTGCAGGGGTGTCCAAAAGCCTTTATGTGCCCCCCCCAACAGGGCCACTTCTTTATGACTATGCCCGGCACAGGGTCTCTGTCCAGAGGTGAGGGGAGACACTACGTGAGCTGGATCCTTTTTCCTAAGTGTTCCGCCCAGAGCGGGATCCCTTCTGCGTACATTACAGCACCCGGGGGTGGTTACTGTAATCCCCTGAAAGGTGCGGGCCCAGCCCCTCTGTCAAACCCCAGTGAAGTCGTCCACCCACCTGCCTCAGTGTGGCGGGAAGGACTACCCACCACACGAGGGCCACACAGTTGCACCTTTCCCAGGGTGCAAACTGGAAGACAGCTCCCTCCGATGGGGGTTCACAGTAGTGCCCCAAGTGAAACAGGAAACAGAGGGACAGCCCTTGTACTGAGGCTCACTGGGCCTTGGAGTGCGACCCTGGCTCTTGCCCTGCCTGTACACAATAGCCCCGTCTGGCCAGCCCAAAAGCAGAAGGGTCTTGGAAACCGCTTGTAGACTGTTACACCTGAGCAAAGCAGGAAGCCCCCAGTGTCCCCGGGCAGTCCGGATAACCAGCCAGGAAGGACACCGGGTTCTAGGCTCGTTCATAATCCCTGACCTGGAAAATGGCCAGCTTCCGTCCCGCATTTCACGGGAGGGCCTTCCCACTTGGCTGTCCCTGGGCAGATACAGTCACTGTCCGCAGGAGGGCTGGACCCTCTGCCGGTCTCACATGCAGGGTGGGAGGACCTAGCTTTACTGCAAGTCAGCGTGCCCTGAGGCCACGTGCTGATAACTCAGATGACCACTCTGCTTACAGAGGAACAGGCCTCGCAAGCCCAGGGACCCGTGGTGGCCTAGAGGGCGATGTGAGGCTGGCTTTAAGTCCTGTAAGAACGCATCCTGCAGGCAGACTTGCCCGGCACAAGACAACCTAAGCTGAGCAGGGGTCACAGCACCGCAAGAGCTCACGGTCTGCAGCAAGCCCTTCACATGCTGATAAGGAAGGAACTCCCAGACTATCACTGACACCAAGAACAACAACAAGCCGCGCAAATAACAGGCGCAGAACAAGGACGGGTGTGTGCACCAACACCCAGAAGGATGTGCTGTGAGACATTCAACAGGAACCACCCGCTGGGCAGAGTGGTGGGTTGGAAAGTGGGTGAATGGGAGGAAGAGGCAGGAAGGGCAGTTTCCACACCCTCCTTTCTACACTTCCAGATTTTTGAACCATATAAATATATCTCTTTTTTAAAAAACTGAAAAGTCTACAACTTTCAAAAAATAAACCAATGAAAGAAGAATAGCACCGTCTTGAAAATCATATGCCTGTTCCACATTTCAGTCATTAATTTACACTGAGAAATGTTTCTACTCACATACAATGATAGGGATAAATAATTACAATAAAGCTGGAGACCATAAAAACAGAATTACTCCCTGGAATCTTGGAGTCATTTTCCACTGTTGAAGAAAAGCGTAAGCCTGCGACTTTGACAGCTCGTATTATAAGCACAAAATACTCATCAGCAGTGTTTCAAAAATACTGGCAAATAAAGTTGTTTTTGTTTGGGCTTTCCCTCACATTCCATACTGATGGATTAATTTCTATTAATTGTACAAATGAACTAATTTCTAGGTTGAAAGATCACTGTGCTAAGGGGACAGCCGTGCTCTGTGTTAAGAGCCTGATGTGAAAACTTGGAAAGTAGAGTCGCTCCCCAAAGTCTGGAATCCTGGATTTGTTTTTCTTTCTGAGACACAGGCAGTTCCCAGGAAGAAATGACAATTTCTTTGAAATGTCAGGCCCCAGCCCTGCAGCTGAGAAGGGATGTCTCCCAGAGAGTGCCGACCCGCGCGGGCTCTGTCGCGAGTGCCCATGCACCTCCCGCCCTCTGTGGGTGACATCCTCATCACCGACGGCACGGGACTGACGACGCCACCACAACAGACTGGGCGCTTTCCTTGGACGACAACATGCTCCTGGGTGCTTGGGAGCCCGGGCACTCAAAGTCTGTCTCTGCGGGAAAGGACTGTTATTCCCACCTCACCGCTGGGGCCTGGGGCTTTCTCAGTCTCTGCCTTGGAATGGCAGGGAAGAACCTCCCCGCTTTGCCTGTGTCCCCCAGACAACAGGAGGCCACGGGTGACGTGAAGAACAGGCAGGTGTCTGGGGAATGAACGGAATGTCCAGAGGGGAGCGGAGGAGCTCGCCACCCGGGAGCTGCATCCCACAGCTCGCTGTCTGAGCAGCTGGGAGCAGCCATAAGCTGGGCCGGCTCTTCCCCACTGAGACTCTTGTACACACAAGACTGGGAGAGATACAATTTTTAAGACGATTTTTGGACCACAGAAGGCTCTGGAGTAGAGACTTCTTTGGTCTCAGGCCACTAGCCTATACTTAATTTAATTTTGATAACAGGATAATAACCAACATTGATTTCTAATATATCTTTTGAATATTAATGACATTGTTGTCATGAAAAAAAATAGCTTGTATTTTTATAACTACTCTCCCAATTCCATCCCTTTTTAAAAAATTCATTTCCATTCACATAAAGAAAGTGCTTTATCATCTAACTTAGAAGATCAGTTCCTCCTGCCCTCTGCCCGCCACCATGGCGACTTATTTTCTCTATAGAAAAATGTTAATAACTGGCCAGGAACCTAAATGTTTAAAGCAAGGAAAGAATAAATCTTTGGGAATGAAAATGAATGACCAACGTGTTCTACTTTGGGACACTTGCTGCTGCCCAGGGACACGGGACGCGCCCGGGAGAGGAGACAAACAGCTTCTGCCCCAGTCCCTGGAAGGCAGCTGCCCCGCTTTTCTCTTACCTGGCTCCCCTCTGCGCATCCCCGGGCGCTTAGGGGCTCTCCGGGTGCCAGTCCCGCTCGGGAAAGCCACAGGGCAGAGCAGGCGACCAATACTTCAAGCAGATCGCTGCAGTGAAATGAGACAGCTGCCTCCGGACAGACAGGCCCCAAGACTGCGGAGGCCAGGGCCCCAGAGGTGCAGAGGAGGGGGTTTGAGCGGGGTGTTGGGGGGCCAGTGGGAGTCGTCCGGCCGCGGGAGAAGCTGAACGCCTCACTCAGAGAGGAGACAGAGCTGGAGACCGGCAGACGCACAATCAAACCTAGCTCAGCGCCTGCCTAGATCGGCCTCCCAGCGGATAAATTAGCGCCAGGAAGGGCTGTTTCTAGTATTACAGACGTCATTCTGGCTGCAGTGTGGAAGCCAGACCAGAAGGGGGCCACCCTGAGCTGGGAGGCCCAGTCAGGCAACTACTGCCCAGGCAAGGGACAAGGACGGCGTGTAGCAGAGGTGGTGGCGTGGATGCAGAGGAAGGGCACGTGCAAGAGGCCCCTGGCAGGCAGGTCAGCAAGAGCTGGTGACCAGTCACCTGGCGTCAGGCTGTCATAGCAGAGAACCTGGAAAGCCGCAGGCTGACAATCAGCTGTATATTTTGAGCCAAGAAGAAAAGAGCCAGGAAATAAAAGTACAGTGGGGGCATAAAAAGGTGGGGGAGCATCTAGTTGAGAAGAAAAAGGCTTCCTTTAAATTTTTACTGTCATTTGCTCAATGACACTTTTGAAAACCGATTTGATTTAGCAAAAAGGGGCCAGCAGCCCTCCCAACCTACTGACGGAAAATCCTTCACTAGGGCAGGGTAGAGGCTAAGGAAAGTCACAGTGCAGGGACGCAAGACAGGGGACACGTGCGGTTACCCGCTCTTGCCCTTGCCCCTGGGTTGTAAGCCACTCTGGCTGCCTGAGCTCCCGGCTCCCCACGACCCCACGAGAAAACCACCATACCGTGCTGTTGCAGCCGGCGAAGCAGGCCGACAGGTAGGTGATGCCGTCCGCTCCACACACCGGGGTGAAGGAGTCGGTTTGGCACTCACAGTTCTTATTGCATGGCGAGTAGGGGACCAGGGCCGGGCCAGGCGCTGAGCTGGAGAATAAAGGAAACACGGAACGTGTCCGAGAAAGGCCCGCTTCCGACAGGACCCACCCCCACCCCTTCCCGTGACAGCTCTCTGCCCTCTGCTGGGATGAGTGACCTGGCGCTCCCTTCCTCTTCCTCCTCCACGCTTAAGCCCCACCCCCTCAAGACAGTCGCTCCTTAGAGCTCTGCGGGTTGTTCCCAGACCCAGGTGCCAGGCCGGGTGGGAGCTCCGTCTGCCTGGAGTAGACACAGCCTCTTTATCATTTGCACCAATGCACCCTCTGGGCTGGCAATGCCCTGGCACTCTGCTCAGGGCCGCCTCCTCCATGGTGCCCCTCCTGATTACTGCAGGCTCCACTGGACCAACTCCTGCCTGCTCAGCTGAACACATACTTCTCCCCTCTTTGGGTCGGTTCTTGTCTGTGCTTTGTTCCTCCCCAGCCTCGTGAAGCTTAACAAACTACCATGACTGCACCACTTCAATCATTACTGTGCGCTTGATTGATTCCACGTCCTGGGAAAATAACACTAAGGTATTTTAACTTTTCTTCCCTGCACTAATGGCATCGTTCCCTAGGGCAAGCGAACTGCAAAGAGGAACGGAGTGGAAGGGGTGTCTCAGTGCTGGGAGAGCGTCCCTTCAGCGCAGGCCGCAAGCGAGCCCCCCGCGCTCCGAGCTCTTCACAATAAAGAAGGTGACAGTGACGGCGGACCCTGCATGGGGGTTGCGTGTATCATCTCCTTTATTCTCAGGATAAGCCCGTGGGGTCTACAGAGAAGGGAATGAGGCACGCCCAGGTTAACTCCCCTGCCCTAATGTACTTAACGTATAAATGGCAGAGGAGGGACGGCAGCTGGTTGAGTGACTGTAGCCCCTGGGCTATTTTTTCTTTTTTATTGAATTAGGACTTCATTACAGCGGGGTCTGCGCTTTAAACCACTGTGAGCTTACTACTTGAGAGCTGGCACAGTAAGGGCTGGCAATGCACATCTCCAAATACTGCTGTTAATGGCACGGGCAAACCAGAAGGCAGCATGTTGGAGAGGGGAGGGCCTGCGTTGGGGTGGGGACTGGAAGAGGCCATTGTGGCGGTGAAGGGGACCGAGGGGCATATGGTGCCTGGTGCACGTGTGTGTGTGAATCATGCACGGCTATATAGACAGTTGCCTCTGCCTGTCTTCTCCCATTTCTCCTGCTTGCCCTTGAGAGGTGGCAGATAAGCCCAGCTCTACTTTATCTTCTGGCCTAACTGGAGTAGGCCTGGTGGCCTGCCTGCAGGAGGAGACCAGTGTGGAAAAGAACCGATATTCCACAGGCCAGCCATGCTATGGTCTCGGTGTTCCAGGCTGGATTATCAATGCAGCCTCAAGAGTCCCACGGAGGAAAGGGATATATAAGGATAATAATCAGACAATAAGAAAAATGGTCCAATAAAAACTAAGTTCTTTTCCTTCATCTCTCTCGTCTCCCCTTTTATTTTTCCCTCCTACTTATCAGTTCCTGCCTGAGCCAGAGCTTTTAATTACTATGTGAGTGTAATGATAGCTTCTGACAGTCCAAGGAGCTGCTGAAGTCTATTCTCTTTTACTTGAAGATGCATTTTACAATAAAATTCATTTTGTTTTCTATCTTCACATCATTCCTACAGTCAAATGCCAAAAGTAGTCATCTGAGCCCTCGGGACAGACAGCTGCCCGGCTCTCCCAGTGTCTCGGCCGCCCTGCGAGGGAACGTTGAGTGGAATGGTCTGCCCTCTCCACCCAGAACGGTCACACGGATCCTTTGACCTTGGGAGGGAGATGCAGAGGTGTCCTCCACTTCTCGGCTCAAGGTCACGAGGGACAAAGCTGGCCCCTCTGACCCACCCAGGAGAGACAGACAGGTCTGGCATCCCGGGCAGACGGGCAGAGACAGACATCTGTGGCACTTACGTGTTTCCGTAGGGAACAGTAACCCCAGCCACGGGGCCTGTGTCGCAGCCCAGGAACAGGAAGGAGACGTAGCAAGCCGTGGACACCAGGTTGACGAGCATGGCCATCCGGATGGCCCCCAGGGCCGACAGGCTGAGCTTCTTCACAAGGAGGCCGCCCAGGAAGATTCCCAGACAGGCACAGGGGATCGCGGTCATCCCTGGAGGCGAGCAGAGGGCGGCGCCGTGAGCAGGGAAGGCAGGGCCCGTCCACGCGGACACGATTCCCCTGCCACAGCAGGGCCACAGCCCGCCCAGGCCCCGGGGTCCCCATCAGGGGCCTCATTTCTCATTTCTGCCCTCAAGGAGCTCACACGGAGCTGGGGAGACACACATACAGGAGTCTACGTGCATTATTCACCTGTTGTGCTAAGTGGGGGCCCCCACACAGAAACACAGCTGGCGTGGGGACTGCCAACGATGAAGTCACACAGAGCGGGACACAAGCGCGCGCACGCACACACACACACACACACACACACACATACACATACACACACACTCAGAGATGTGAGTACCAAGGGGCAGAGCCGTGCTCTCTGTGATGTGGGAACAGGACTGACGCTCATCTGGGGGCTTTCGCCTCCTCTTCTAACTGGGCAAGGAGGGCTTCAAGGAAGGGCCTGGAGGCTGTTCAGCCAAAGGTCCCACAACTCACGAACCCAGGGAGACAGCGTTTGAAGCAGCCCCAGGACCTCCCAGGAAGTAGCATCAATCAAATCAGTACGTTTTGTGAGTAACTGGCATCACTTTTCTTTCTCTTATAAACGGAGCTATCTGCAAAACAGCAGGGCCCTAAACCCGTCATTTCTGATCCTCAGACTCATGGGATTTCGGAAGGACCGGAGGGTCCTGGGCTTCCAGCCTCCTGGCTGCTTTTGCTCGGTTCTGACTCCCTTCACCTAGAACTTGGCTTTACGTTACGTTACTGTGAGTGTGGTTTATCCGCGGGGGGACCGCACGGCAGCCTCCCACGCCCCCCACCCCCCACCCTGGGACGCAGAGGCTGGGACTCACCGAGCAGCTGGTTTGCAGAAGAGGTGGTGAGGTTGAACTGCTGCTCCAGGTACTTGCCCAGGAAGGCAGCGAAGCCGGCCACCACTGCAATCTCCATGCAGGCAGCCAGGATGATGCAGGTGAACACGGGGTTGGAGAGCAGGTGCTTGGTGACCTTGGGGATCACTGCAGGGACAGAAGCAGAGGGCCAAGGTCACACTCATTGCACTCCCAGGCCTCCTTCCCCCAAGCTCCCTTCTTGTCACACATGTACTTACATCAGGAAACAGCCCAGTGCCTCAGGCCGACACCTGTCACCGGTAAGTCACCCGGAACTGTGAAAACTCTGGCTTCCAAAGATACGCTGACATTTTGCCAGTGAAACTGGCAACGACCGAGACAGGAGACGCTATGGCGTGCCTTGGATCACAGCTTACTGGGCACGCTCCCAGCGTATTTCCATTCCTCCCCCCGAGAAGGAGTTTGGGGCCAGTTTCTCAAAAGGGAACTAAAACTTAATCACATGTTGTAAATTATAGATGTATATCTACGTTCTATCAACATATCTAAGTATATATGTGCTTAATATTTATAACTGTATATGTGCGTTAAGAAAATATATTTAATCTTAACAGTTTCGGGAAAGAAATGAAATTCCAGTGCTCTCCTGTACACATTTAGAGGTCTGTAAAATCCGCTCCCCACTCCTTGTCGCCCCCACCTTCACGGCCACCGCCCTGAACAAAGCTGCTGTGAGCTCTCCCTTGGGGGACCACCGGGCCGACCCCACTAGGGTCTGAGATTTCACTCTGGATCTGGTGCCCTACACGGCAGCCAATGGGGTCACCTCAAATCACACCCCTCCTCTGAATTCCATCGCGGACAAACCCCCGTGCCCAGTGACGTGGCCCCGGGCCTGCCCCTTGGCCCTGCCCCCACCCTTCCTGCCGCCCCCGGCCTCCCTCCAGCCCCGCCCTGCTGGCTGACACCGGTGGCCTAAGCGCTCAGGTCCTCGCCACCCAGACCTGTGCTCCGGGGCTGTTCCCTCTAGTAGACACTCCGCCCCCCGCTCTGTGCTCCACATTGTTCCTCTTCCTCACCACCTAGTCCAACCGAGAAGAAGCTGGTGCCCAGGGCCCAGTGGCAGCAGCTGGGAAGCGTGCTGCGGCCCCTGCGCCACTAAGCCCCGCCAGAGCCAGAACGCAGGGCTGGCCGCGGTCCTGCGCTTTAACCTCATTTCATTGTCCCCCTTTTCTTAAAGTACGCTGTTCCAGAGACCACTCAGATGTCCTTTTACATTAGTGCTTTTAAAAACGGGATAATCACATTATGTGGATACTGCTGGTGATTAGCATCCTGGGTACGTGGTCTTTGACCAGATCTCCTTAGCTGCGGGGTGATGATGGATCCTGCCAGTACGCAACGGCCTCTGGGACACCAGACCAACCCGATCATTTCAGTATCAACACCATCATTTAACGTGTCCTTACAAAGCAGTTAACTGGAAAGTAACTGATACATCACATGCCATGTCATGGTTACCATAGCTTCAGACAATGCTAGGTTAAAACAACTGGGTTTAAAGTTATTTACAGTAAAGTTTTAAGTAAAAAATGGAACCGGCAGTGAGCAGGGAAGGGAAATATTTGTCAAAGCGGTGGGCGGGTGACCAAGGTTTTTGGGAGCTCCACCCAGCGGTAATCATAATAAGGGGGTTTCCACCTGCATAAAAGAAAAAGATAAAACTCAGTCCCAGATGAACTAAGGACCAGACCAAGTACAGGAAAGACTCGTCGGGGCCATGGTCAAAGTAACAGGTGAGCAGGAAGTGGAGCACTATCCCCGGGGTGACGAATTTGCCAGCCGTCCTAAAGAAGAGACCTCATTACACAGGTTCACCCTCATCTCCCAGGAGACGAAACCTCTAAATGGCCCAACTAATTAGAATAAAATAATAACAAAGGCCACATAAGTTTTAAATAATGTGAACAGACAAGCTCAATAAATCAGAATGACAGAACAATGGGTTGGGGGTTGGCACATGCACAGAACCTAAAACTCATTATCCGTGGGAAAGGTGCCAGGTTTCAAAAAGAGGGACATGGGGCTCCTTTGACATCATGAAAGAAACTTGGCCGTGAGAATGGACCGAGCCAGGCGACTGGAGGCTCGGAGTCGCTGTGGGCTGAGTGGCCCGATCCTCCGACCCAGCTGAGAGATGAGGCAGCAGCCACGGTGGTGGCCGCCGCGGGTCCCCATTAGATCCCTGACCCCTTAGGGAAGCAGGTCTTGGGCTAAATAAGCGCATGCCGCGCACACACACAAAATTAAAAACACTTTAGAAAAAGTATGAGTAATAATAAAGACGGGGAGGAAATCATTTTAAATCCGTGATATTCATCCATTTATACCCTGGTTTACTGCAAGTACACTGGCCTTTAGCGGGGGGTGTGTTTCCTTATTACAGGGCTTTAAACACTTAGGGTAATCTGACTTTTTAAGAAATGTCATTTCAAATAAATGTCTACAAGTGTTTACACTTAAAATCTATGCTTCAATGCTGGGACAGTTTCCTTGGTTAAGTACACATTTTTTAAAGTATTATACAAATATTTAGAGGAATACTGATCGTGTAATGTTTAAAAAGGTGGGTAGTTAAAAAAAATACAGCGATGAGTCAAGTGGGCATAAAGAGAGAGTAACGAGGGAAGGACTCGCCTTCACATACAAAGGCCCCTCGCGTGTGAAGGCTCCCTGGTCATCGACCACTGTCTGAGTGACTGTGCTGCCAGGGCGGGTGGCACCCTGTGAGGGTGAAATGCACCTGTGACAAGGGACTGGCCGACGGCGTCCCACACAGCAAGCTGCACGCTGCAGAGAGCAAGGTCAGGATCGCGCTGGGGGACAAGAGCACCCCCGTGTCATGGGGGAACTAGGAGCTGTGACTGTTCGTGTTCTGACAGGAAACAGCACAGCTGCCCGGTCGCTGAGCCCTCCCGGAACTAAGTGCGCTCCACTCGTGAAACGCTGCCAGCGACCAAGAGGCAGGCCGAGGGCATCCCAGGACCAGAGCCCCCCCCCCCGCCCTTCGCAACCCGCATCGCCGCCTCGGTCATGGCCGGAGCCCGGCTGCGTGGACCTGGGAAGGAGAGGGCACCGCGGCCATGCTTGCTCAGATCCAACTGCTGCTCCGTCAGTGACTCGGTTCTCCGGCTCAGAAAGGAGGGCGAGGAAGACCTGAGCTTGACCACAGCGTCTCTGGGCCTCATCACCTCTGCCCTGGTCAAGGCCATCATGACCTGACCGCAGGCAAACGGAGAGGGCATTTCCACACAGGCCACTCCAGCTAATGTGGCGCTTTCATCCTTCAGCAAGCCTTTAAATTGTTTCAGAAGTAATTCCACTTCAGTGGGAAGGATTCCTTGTCCACCCAGACAGGAGCCTGCCTGCTTTTCTCTTAATATCTAATATCTAATGGCTAATTTTGCCTTGAATTAGGTGTGAAAATCATTAAGTTTGAGGATCATTCGACGGAAGGCCCACGGAAGCCTCTGTGGGCCTTATTTGCAGGAAGAACATTCTTTTCTTCCTTCCTCAGGCTGACGCGCCTCCAGAAATGACGGCTTCTCTCGTGGCCAGCCATCCTCCTCCCAGGCTCTTCCTCTCATCCGAGTTTTATTGCGATGACTTGTAGCACTCTCAGGAGATGATTCCTTTATCAAAAGCTGGGCCCCACCCTCCAAAGCTCAATTTGAAAGGGGGTATTAATTAGCTCGGTCCTAGTGCTATCCCAGTGTTGCACACTTTTTTCATTCAAATGGATGGTTAAGTCCATAAGGTTCTGAATTCTAAGGGGGCAGCTGCTAATGAGGCGGCCCAGGCACGCAGCCACTGGGGCGCCAAGGCCACGTCCGGCCACAGAACACACACGGCCTCCCGCCACCGCTTACAGTCCCTGCTGACTTAGCCTCCGCAGCCGGGCGCCAGGATGGGAGGCAGGCTGGCCTCCCACAGGCCCCGGCTGGGGAACCCTGTCACTGTGTCCCCTCGGGAGCACGGTGATGCCACCAGCAGAAGGGTACCCGGTTGGGAACAGAGGCAGAGGAGAGGTCTCTCGGGAAAACAAGCTCTTCGGGGGACGCTCCTGCAGAACTGAGGCTTCCTGGGGCCTGGGGCCCTGCTGGGGGAGGAGCAGGTGTGAGAAGGTTCCGAGGCCGGCGTCCTGGCTGCCGGCACAGCAGCTCACGCCATCTCACAAGGCAGCTGTGATCTTGGCAGTTAAGTCCCTCAGGTGCAGGGGAGGAAGAAGAGGCAGAGGCGGCCCCACAGCTGGGCAGCAACCCAGGCCCCGGCCCCTGCGGCCACAGCAGGTCCAAGCTCTGACAGGCGCTGCCCTGGGGGTGAAGACCAAGCAAGGCCTGGTAATCAGCGATGCAGCTTCACTCTTGGAAGCAATAATAATAATAAAATCCCTTCTGCATTTGGGGAGCACAGCCAGATCTGGCAGGACTCAGGCTCTGTCCATGCTTTCTGAAGGAGAAGAGGTAGGAAAGGAAGGGAGGGAGAGAAAGAAAAGGGGAAGAAAAAAAAAAAAAACCTACAAGATTTCAAGACTCTAAAGAGGAGGGGCCATGTACCCAGAACAGGTTTCCCTGAGTGAGGCTGTACTAAGAATTAATAACAGAAATAATCCTGGTTACATTAGGGACCATGTGTGAGCAGACGTGGGGAGGAAGTGGAGTAGGAAAGAGACTGGGGAGCGGGGGATGAGCACCTGGGGGCCACAGCTGGAGCCCAGGGTCCTCCGAGGGGTCCCCTCACAGCAGGTCAGGGGTCAGGACGCACCAGGCCTGGTCCTCTGCCCTCCTTGGGAACTGAAGGCGCCATGGCCGGTCCTCGCTGTGGGGCTCAGTTATACTCCCCACGCCTTCAGTCTCTCTACTGAAATTGGCCTTGACTTCTGGTTTACAAGATAATAATATTGTTGTCAAAGCCCCACGGCTAACACTCCCAAGAAGGGCAGATGGAGCCAGGAACGCAGCTGCTCGGTGATGGTGGCCAGGGCCTGCCGGGCTGCCTGTGCGGCGTGGACTCCATGATAAGGGTCTTCATTTACCTCCCAGCGGTGACCGCCGGGGGTGCGCGCCCCTCAGCACGGCAGACACGAGGAAACCAAGGCGTCCTTGAGAGGCTACACACAGCCCTGCCGCACAGTGCAAAACTGAGGGCTGAAGGGGGCGGGGGGGACTTGAACTCAGGTCTGCCTGCACTGTGGAGCCCAGTCCTAAATCTCCAGGCTCCTACGTGGGCACGTGAACCAACAAGGAAACGTTTCTGTGAAAGACGAGTCACCACGAAGCGCTTCCACCGTGGAACCCAGGAGCAGGAGAGGACAGAGAGGGAGGGGGCGAGGCTGGGAGACACAAACGGCCGCCTTCAAACCAGCAGAAGAGGGGAGAGGAAATAACGCGGACGTGGAAAACCACGCAACTCTCAGAGACACGGGAGCGAAGCCGAGGCAGGAGGGGTCCCAGGGCAGGCGAAGCGGACGGCACAGCCGCCACGCGGGGCCCACGTGCTGCGCAGGCTGTTGTGGCCTCACCTGCAACCCCTGCCCTTGCGTCCTGACTCCCCAATTCCAGGGGGCACCTGAGAGCAGGCAGGGAGCGGCTGCAGCCCCAGACACGGGCCCGAGCCAGGTAAGAGATGCTGCCTGACAAATGCAGGGTGGATTAAAGAATCCAAAACGAATGAACGAATTGCAAAGTCTTGAAAGCAACTGTCATGGTCTCTTAAGCAGCATGAAGTGTGAGAACTGAGACCAGTCTGTGATCACACCACGAGCGACAGGCCCCAGGCCCAGAGGCCGCTGTGGAAGCGGCGTGATTAGCTAACGTGCTCATTTCCGTTGCTGATCCGGAGGGGCCCACGCCGGTCCCTCGGGCAGAGGTGGGGAGGTGCGGGCAGCAGGGCAGCCTGCGGTGCCCAGACGTCTCCTGGAATTAAGTGCCCACCACGTACTGGGCCCAAACCAGCAGCCTCGGGCCCACGCTGATTGTTTTGCTAGAGATGAGCCTGTCTCCCGCCTGCCCGGGACTGCTGAGGACCTGGGGGAGCTTTGGGGCACCCTCCCATTGTCACCCCTGAGAGAAGCGGCTAGCCACCAGGCTTCCGTTTGCCGCCTTTGCTGAGTAACAGGTGCAACGTAACATGCTCCTGGTGTAGTAGGTCATCCCTGAACTTGATCTTCAGTAAGTTCTGCAACTTTAAGTGGAAAGACGTATGACAAATCCAACTTTACCAGAGGCTAACTGATATCAAAACGAGTGAACTTCCTACAGCATCTCACCACCATCATGATAAAATGATATCAGAGGACCTGCCATAGAGAGGTCGTGGTCTGCATGCACAAACAAAAAGTCACCCGCACAGGACGCTAAACCCTGACAAAGCCATTGACCGGCCTGGTCCCCGGGGACCTATGAACAAGACTCCTGTGACGTGGCAGCACAGGAGGGCAGATGGTGTCCCTGGCCGTGGCCCCGGGAAAGAAGACTGTAACGAGAAGTCTGCAGGAGGGAGAGCGCGCGCCTGAAGACGAATTGTAAGATACAACACACTCAGCCATTCGGCCTGCAGAACAAGGGCCCTCAGATCACCAGGCTGCTCACAATAACATTACGCTGAAGGCACAGCCCTGCAATTAAGAAAAATGTAGCAGAAACAGACTGCTAGCTGGCAGAGGACGGAATAGGCAGAGATGCAGAAGCCAGAGGCGTGAGCTGGGTTCCATGGCCAGGCCAACACAGGGGGGACCCTGCTGGATTGTGGGAGGGGCAGCGGTGGGGGGTAGTGTGCACCCCGGTCAAGGAGCAAGCATCTGCTAGGAAGACGGGCAAGTAAAGACACGCAGCCTGAAGTCACCGGCACACGTCGCCCTGAGCTACTCCTGGGCCAGCAGACCCTCTGTGACTTAGTGGCTGGGGACAAGGAGCAGACCCTCCCCACACAGGGGGCACCATGGGTCAGCTGTGGTCCTCAGACCCACATGGCTCAAACACGGGTCAGAATTCTAGGAAGGGGCTGGGGGAGGACAGCTTTGAGGAAAGCAGCGAACCGCGCCAGGCTGGGCAGTGTGTGCCCAGTGGAGGGAGTGTGGACCCCTCCGTCTATTAAATGTGTACCGAGACCTGCATACAAGGGCGTAAGCGAAAGCGGACACAGACCCTCCCCTCGTGGAGCTTACGGAGTGAGTCATTACCGGTGCAAAGGCGACACAGAGCGACGGGGCTTGGAGGGGGACCCGTCAGGAAGGCAGGGAAATGTCCTCGGGGAAATGACATCTGAGCTGATGCCTGACGACGGGCCCAGGATTCCACTGGGGGAGCAGCAAGAGCAAAGTCCCAGGGAGCAGAGAGCCTGGGGAATACGGAGGACAGAGAGGCCCGCGAGGCGAGGCTGAGTGGGAGGGACCAGGACGACAGAGGTGACGAGGGGCTGGAGGGGCAGAACATCCCCATGTGGGGCGGCCACGTGGCGGCTCTGCCGCTACCCCCTTATGCAGAACACCACAGACCCTCCTGGGCCTGACACCATCATCGTGTGGATCAAGGCCAGAGGCGTCGGGCAGACTGGAGCGCAGGAGACACCAGGAGTAGGCTGGAGAGAGAGATGTAGGTGATGACACCAGCGGAACCCAGTGACAGATGCATTGGCGGGGCAAGAAGTGTGGCGAAGGCATCGATCCAGCCAGACTTCATCTCGCCTAAGAGCAAAGGCCCTCTTGAATGGGGTGCTGTGTGTCAGGAACGGAGAAGGACTTCTGTTCCATCAACCTCAGCCTGACTCCCCTTTTCCTCCTCAGTTGGTTCATAACGGTTGAGTGAATCCTCGTGCAAAGCACTGGGAAGCGCTCAGGAGTTAGAGTCTGGAGGCCTGGGTCTGTCCCGGCTGCCCTGATGGCTGGCACGAAGGTGAGCCGCACCCGCCTGTCCCACAGATGAGTGGGAGGCCACGCAAGCGAACAACCCGCCACATTTTTGGGGCCGGCTTCTAAGACGCTGAGCCTGAAGCCCCACCTGCTCCCTGCCAGCGTGGCTGTCGCCTGGTGCGCCCATCTTTTCTGGGGCGGGAAGAGCCCACCTGGCAGCCAGCGTGAGAAACACAAAGGCAAGCATGCTCAGCTTTTGATGGCTCTGCTCTTTCAACGATCAAAGGCAAGGCTCTCCCTTCGGAACTTAAACGTCTGGTTCAGTTACACTCCTCCAGCTAGAGAGCCCACCAGAGGGTCAGGCCATGCCAACAGCGCTCACAGGGAGCGGTTCTTCCCTCCCGTTTAGGATGCACCCCGTCTCAAAGGCCCTCTGTTTTAGGGTATGTCTGTGCTAGTGAGCCAGCAGCCAGAGGAGGTTTCAGACACTCTGTTGAAAAGTCAGCTGGAACCTGCTGATGCTATTTTTTCTTTAAGAAGAAGTCGATTTATTGCCTGAAGAAGCAGCATAATGTTGTGGCTAAGAAGAGAGGCACTGGGGCCAGCATTCATAGCCTCTCCTTTCGTCACTAAGCCTCAATTTCCTTATCTGTGAAGTGGTACCCATGCCTTATAGGTCTAGGAGAATTAGATACAATGGTTCATGGAGTTCATGGGAAGCAAACCTTAGCTGCATGATTAGGACGTGGCCGAGCTGGACTTGAACCCGCGGTGACCGTGGTCCCAGCGGGGAAGGGGATGGAGCGGCTGCTCTGGGTGCAATGCCCATTCTTTCAGGAGTCTTTGGTCTCTGCAGGGCATGGAGGGGACACAGATGAATGGCCAAAGAAGAAAGCTGTTTCCAAGCTCAAGTGAATCAAATGAGAAACTGCAACTATAGGTTTTTAGAGCACTGTTAATTCCCCTGCTACATGAGAGGATGCTCAGCTCATCTGCACCCAGAACGTGCCCCTCACTGCATGCTGACCCCGGTCTTCCGGGCTGCAAGCAGATGAGGAGCCTGGGAGCACCAGGGAGCAGCGCGAGGTGCTTCTGGCTGAAAGGTCCGCATGGCAGGAACACTGCCTCAGGCGGAAAAATGAAGGCTGTCAACCACCACAGACCTCTCCGTGAGCTGGTTCCTGTAAAATTTGTTTGTTAGCAGAACAGCCCACTTCACCATATCCTGACTCCCGGGGATTCTTCTAGCCGCACTGCCTTCCTTTCCTGTCGGGACATCCTTTACACCCACTCAGAGACACCCTGTGTGGGGGAACTGAACTGCTGATTCTCACGGAAAGTCGCTTGTCCTCAGAAGCAGGGCCTGAGAATGCACAGGCCACAGCCTGTGATCGCCTGTGGGCCAGCGAGTCGCGGACAGACCTGCCCACGGCGCGCCTGTCAGCTCAGCCTCTGCGCGTCCCACGCTGCCCTCGCCGTGGCTCCGACTGCCTCCCGCGGGCCTGCCCTGCCACAGTGCAGGCCGCAGAACACAGCTGCCTTGGTCAGTGCTCTGTCCCCAAAGGCCAGGAGGGTCCCAGTAAATCCCGACTGAACTGAACACAAATGAGCTGATGAGCAACTGAATCGTGATGTGAGAATCCTGAAGTCATGACACCCCCTTAAGACTCGGCTCAGCTCCGTCTCTGACCCAGGAGATGGGGTCTTCCCTGCCTGTCCCTGTAGTTCCGTGACCTCCGGGCTGCTGGGTACGACAGTGCTCACCGCCCCGGGCTGGCTTTGCTGGCCGGCCGGTCTGTCCCTATGCTGGACGGCAAGCTCTTTGATGGCAGAACTGTCCCTTTTCCACCTCTGTCTACCCGGAGATGGATGACGAGAGGTGACTTGTGCCGCTCTCTCAATCACCGCCACAGGCGAGCAGGACGAGCCCAGAGAGACGGCTGCCTCCCCCGTCCCTCCCAGGGCAAGGGCGTCCCCCACAGGCCACTCTTGCGCCCGTCCCACGTACGCCGGTGGGCTGCCGTGCTGTTGGGGAAGCAGCAGCCTCACCCTCTGGCCACCGGGGCTACTCAGGGGGCCCTGGTGTCTTCCGTGGCGGGGCTCTTTTATTAAACACACGCTCCCAGGGGTCTGAGCCGAGGCAACCGCAGAGGACACAAAGCAAGTGGCCTTCTTGTCTACCAATGTCGCCTGGAACTGAGGGAGATGAAGTTGAAGATCTTCTATGCACAATTCCAAAGGGAAAGTTTGGTGGGAACCATCATGGAACATGGGGTCAGACACGACATCAGGTTATTAAGTCAGTCTCTTGGGAACGAACACAAGTTCTTTAGGCGCCTCGCAGCCTAATAGGCACGGTGAACAGCCATCCGCGGGCACGGCTTTAATTCTCACGGCCACACTGCCGCTTAGGAACGTGTGACCATGTTATGATGGTGGAAATGAAGCAGGGAGAAGTTAATGGCTGCAGGGCTGCTCAGGAGCGGAACGGCGATCCGAGCACCAGGCAGCCTGACGTCCTGGCCGCGGAGCGTGGGAGTCTGCACAGAAGGCGCACCCCATTACACAGGAGCTCCGTGGAGAGGCCGGCACCGGATTTCTTCACCAAGCACAGCAGGGTCACATCAGAAGCTGCCGCAGGCTGGCCTAGCCATGTGCCCAGCCCTGCAGAGGTGACTGCCCGCCCTGCCCCAGCCTGCCTTCAGCTCATTTCTGAAACCCAGCAGGTTCTCCGGGAGACATAAGGTCAGGGGTCCCGGGAATCGCGGAAAGCCGCACACACCTCAGAGTGCTGGGGGGCATGACGGACGTGCAGCAGCTTCTGAGGCCACGTTGCCTCTCCTCACCGTTAAGAGACCCAACGTGCCAGATGTGGAATCAGCTGGAGCTGACCTCTCCTCATTCTGCAAGATGGCGCTTCCCCATTTTGTCAGAAAAGGTGCATTTTTTCCTGTTTTAAGTGACTGTGAGCCCTTTGCTGCATTGAACAGTGTGGTGCTGTGACTCAGATGGAGGGGGCAGAAGGACAGAGTGAGCCTAATGGAACGCACTTGGGCTGTGGCGTTCAAAGAATGCCCGTGTCAGGCAAAGGGAGCCAACTTCAAAGCCCTTTAATGCTCCGATGCACTCATAAGCAGCATGAAAGAGTTCAAGAGTGTTCCGTGCACTGTCTAGCTTCCTCGTGCCCTCTCACGTTTTCTCCCTTCTGCAAACATTTATATTTATGACACATCAGTTGCTACATGAGCCACGGGGTCCTCTGCTAGCGGGCATTAGTCCGCCGCCCTTCACAAACTGGTAGCTACTTTACAAGACAGGTCACTGGCTTCTCAGAAATAAACTATGCACAGGACTGGAGAAGCAAGTCATGCAAAACAAACACGGTTCTGCCCCAAGTCCCCAGCAGCCAGTCCTGACTGCCACCTGTCCCCCGCTGCCCTCCATCACCGCCCCTCGGCCGCCGCAGCAGAGACGCCTTACCTCTCAGCTGCTGGCAGCAGGAGGCGCTGCTGTCCGGCTCCAGGGGGTGCCGCAGGACCCCGTTGCTGGGCTTGGGTCTCTCGTACTCCCTTTCGGGGAGCATGGCCTGCTCGCTCTCCATGGCGGGGTCTGCATGCGGGGGCAGAGACTGTGGGAACCCGAACATCAGGAGGGAAGAGAAGAAGAGTAAGGCACCGCAGAGCAGAAAGCCGCCCCACCAGGCTCCGATCCAGCGGGGGTCGTCCGGGGTGATGTCCAGGTTACCTGCAACCGGAAAGCGCCCAGTCAGTGGGGAGGGGACACGGAGGGGCCTGGGTTCGGCTGGGCTTTGGGGTCTCTGGGGTGGAGGGACGGGCGCCGGGCTAAGTGGCCTGTTGTTTCACACCGGCGCTTCTGTTCCTCCCACAGCCGAAGACTGACCACTCACGCTCCTTAATTTGCACGTCTACCCTGTGTTTGTGCCCTCTGAGGAGCCGACACCATCTAAATTAAGGCTGGGCTTCACTGGCCTGGCAGAGCTGCCAAGGTGTGCTAACAAAAACACGAGGAAACAGAAACACTTCTTTTTCAAGGGTGTACCTTTTACTAGGTATACTCAGCTGCAGCCCCCCCAAGCAGCTAATCTGAGACCCTGTCCAACACTCCACTCCCTGCCTTCCATCAGGGTCACAGGTCTAAGGTGCCGCACAGAGGTCAAAAGCCAGGAGGCCTGGGCTGCAGTCCCGCCCCTTCCCTGCTGTGGGACTCGGCCAGCAACTGGAATTCTGTGCCACGGCTGACTCGTCTCCACAAGGGGGACAGTGCCAACGGTACGTCCCTTTTTGAGTTGGGGGAGGGTCAGATGCCCAGACCTACCGTGCTCCGAAGAGCGTCCGGCAGGAGCTGCAGTACCCGATTGATGAGAACTTAGCATTCACTGCCGGGGTCCTGCTTCCAATCTGCTGGTGGAGAAGCTAACCCACACCTCGGGGGTGGCTGTGGTTTGGGGCCGGCCCTCTAGGGGAAAGCTTCAGAGCCACCTTACGTGCTGAAAGGCAGCGCGCCTTTGGTCTGCCCGTCTTGTACTGTTCCTGCTCTGATTTTCCAGCCACTGCCGTTCACGGCAGCCCTCCCAGATGAGCTGCTTAGAAACATCTCTTTGATGATAATCCCATGTCCCTGGAGCCTGGAAAGAAATTCTCAGAGACCTGGGCCATGGCACATGAGGTAAGAACCAGCAGGGCTGCAGGCTTGGCCCAGATGGATGGATAGACCTGGGGACAGAAATGACCACCAGCACCAGATGACCAGCATTTGTAAAAGGCTCTCCCTGAAGACTCTTTAGCGAACACCAACGAAAACGCCAGCCACCATTTTTACTGAGGGCTTCCTGTGCACCAGGCCTCGGGCAGAGCACCACCGTAACTATCTGCCAACCCTTCCAATGACGCTACAGCGCAGTGTTCTATTGCCCCCATTTTATGTAGCTGGGGAAAGCGAGGCGTAGAAGGGTCTGGGCCCTCGCCCAAGCTCACGGAGCTGGGGGTGGAGCACAGGCGCGCGCACACCAAGGGCCATGCTCTGCTCGGCTCGCGGCACTGCGGGCCCCTCCGGGTGGCCTGGACTCTGTCCGGGGCTCCCTGCAGGGCTCTGGGCGGATGGTTAATTCCTGGGCTTTGTGCAATGAGCCTGGACCACCAACTCTTCGGCAGATGGCAAGGTGGCCTTTGGAACACTGGTGGTCCCTGTCCTAGAGACCTTGACATTGACCCAGCAGCAATAGCCCGGGAGCTCCAAGAGACCAGAAGCTTTGGTGTAGCTGCATGCGGGAGAGCAGAGAGGGCAGCTCTGGTGCGCTCGGGGTTGAATCCCAGCTCCGCTACTCACGGGCAGGCGGCACGAGGTAAGCTCCCTACCCTCTCTGAGCCTCAGCCTCATCTGACAGGTAATGAGCAGGAACCACCTGACACACAGTAGGCGCTTCGTACACGGCAGCAGTTTGCGGACACAAAATTAGAAGCACGCAGACAGTCACGTTTGTCAAGAAGTTGGTGGTGCTCTGCTGTGTGTGAGAAAACCCTCCAGGGAGCAGGGCTGCGCCGGGGCGGGCAGGTGTTTATGTGAAAGTGTCAGCTCACTCCCCGTGGGTATGAGCATGTGCGTGGAAAGCCAGCATTTGCTCACGGTGTGTAGGACAGGGAAGAGCGCGTGACCTGGGTCAGACTAAGGTGCACGGGCCAACTCGGGCAAGGAGAGAGAAGGGCACGTGGGAAGGCATGTAGAAGGCGCGATTCCGTAGATACAGGAGATTCACAGCTGAGTATTTTAGGAGGTACTGGTTTTCTCCCTCCGTTTCAAATAGCCAGAGCACTGTGGCGGGGAGAGGAAGGAAATGCCGAGGAGAACCCAGGGAGCATGGGTGCGCGCCGCCTGTAGGACAGGACGGGCTTGCGGAGTGGAGCTGCGTTCTGATCCCGGAGGCTCCCGAGAAGCCAGCGGATGCTTGAGCCTGGTCTGAGAAATGTCTTTCCTGAGCCCCCTCCTTTCTCTTCCTGTTTCCACAACGAATGGTGTTTTATGAGGCATTTGACTGGTATGGCGAGGCTCTCCCTCGGCGTGCTCAGCAGACAACGGTTCTGGCATCCTCGATGTTGAGGGACCCTTGTCCATGTTGGCTAGCAAACAATGGTGCGGTGGGCATTACCGAGGTCCACATTTGGGTCTTCTCTTCTGAGGACAAGGCGAAGTACGTCTCCTAGCTGTGGCCATGTGCCACAGTTTTTCCAATAAAATGTGAGTAGGGGGCCCATGTCACGCTCCTTCTGTGTGGAGGTGGGTACGTGTCAGCTGCTGTGTCACTGCCATGCTCTGCTCCTCTTCCTGCTCATGGGAGCACACAGGAGCCTCCTTAGGCAGGTTCAAAAGGCTACAGTGGATAAAACGTCTCTGCTGACCTGCGCTGGGTATCCCTTTAGTGTTCTGAGTCGCTGGGCATTGAGGGTGCTTGTTACCACAGCAGATCCTAGCCCACCCTGACTAATACAAAAGGCTTAGCAAATAAAAACCATGCTCTTTGGGAACAGTGGTCCCGGGTGGGTCTGGAAGAGCAAAAGTACTATTTGAGGTACAACTTGGGCAAGGCACGGAAACTCTTCTTCTCTTTCAATATGGTTCTAGTTAGTGTCTTGATCTTCCAAAGTTACTATGGTTTCAGCCCCTTGGCAAGGGCTACAATCAGATGCCCAGAACAAAACCGAAAAGCTCCATCTGTCTCATTCACTAAGAGGTACCACAGTACCAATGCAACCAGAGCCACAGATGGAGAAAGATGTTAAAAAGAATGTCCCAGGTGTGACATCCTCAGGGCACTCCAGGCAGATGGGAGATGCTGGGACAGGGACAGAGTCACTGGGTCACCAGGATGGAAACGTCTGCCCATCACAAGGCCGGCACAGAGTGGGACAATCTTTGCGTGGGTGTAAACAGGCTGAGAAGGACTCCTGCTTCACACCACGCATTGCTCTGACCCTTCCATGGCCTGGATTCTGACATTCGGGGGCTTTTGTGGCTGTGTTGGGTAAGCTGAGCAAGCTTTTGGCTGCTCTGTGCTCCCTCTGTGGAAGGTCACGTAAACCGAGGGGGCTGAGATTTACTCCCACTTTCAAACGCCGTTACCCTTATGTGTCCGGAAGAAAAATCACTGGAAATAGGGTTGAACCAGCTTGAAACCAACCAATCAGCCAACCCAGGAGGATACCTGAGATTGTGAGAAGCACAGGTCATAGCAAATTGGGGACATTATCTTCTTACTCCTGGGCCACACTGATGGGTAAGTGATGCTATGGCTCTCTGGGTAGTTTCTGGATTTTTTTTTTTTTTTCAGTCCATTTACCTATTTGTCTAACCTAGTTTGTGAAACTTTTGCTATGGGACCCAAGAAATCCAAGAGCATCATTAAGTTACAGACCTAATTAGCGCATGGAGACAAGAGGGGGCTGAGGCTGGAGGGCAGCATGGAGCACTCAGGAGCCCAGCCATCGGGCTCATTAGTCCAGCAGGAAGGAATCTGGGGCCCGCGGCCAGCCCAGAGCGGCAGCGCAGGGAGTCGCAGCTTGTTGGCCTTTCCCATGACGCAAACAAACGGGCATCTCACATTCCGGCTGCAACCCCCGCAGCTGTTGCGGGTCTGGCGGCACACACCTTAGGACGAGTCCGTGTGGATGTGCTGGCGAGCTGGGGTCACCCCGGCACGGCCTCTGTCCAAGGGAAGGGCAGCCTCCAGGCTAAATTCCTGCAGAGGTTTTAGGGAAGCAGGCTATGCCGACTGGGGCCCAACGGGCCTGGGGTCTGAATCCTACTGGTTGTGGGAGTGAGGTAACCTCTTCAGTTCTTCGTCACACGTAACTGTACTGCGTGCCTACAACACGCAGGGCGTGGGCTAAGCGCTTTGCATGATGAGAGCACATCATCCACACACACAGTTGCCAGGGTGTAGCTGGGATGCAGGGGGAAGTCTGCCTGCATGCCAGCACCAGGAACTCGGCCCTGCCCGAGGACGCCTCCTCCGGTAAGGGGGAGCAGAGTTCCCATGGGAGTTTCTGAGGTTCGAACGAGGCATCTGTGTGCGGCTCTCATAAGTGGTCCATCCAGGCTGCTGCTAGCCATCCCTTCTCCCGAGAAGCCCAGTGTTAAGGTCCGTCAGCTCAGTGCCTTGGGGTGCACTCTGCTCCCCAGTCCTTTCTCCTGGGTTCTGCTCCTGACGGGTCTCCCTTTCACAAAGAGAACGTGTGAAGGACACACCATGCCTTCCCTCCGCTGTCAGAGGAGGTATCTACTCTCCTTAAGAAGAGGGGCCACGGGCACCACGCCAAGGTCAGACACAGACGAGAGGGGCAGTGGCAGGATCCCTGTGTCGCGCTGTGCCGGGGTCCCTCCGCCCCGTGGTGGGCCGCCCCACAGCCCGCCGTCTCCCCTGCGCCCACTTCACCCACGCACGGATTTCACAGCCAGGCCTCCTCATGGGCCCTCCCTTCCGGCCCGGCGCCCTCAGCCACTGCCAGGCTGTGTTAGAAAAGGCGCGTCCTCGCCTTCGTCTGCCCCATAACAGGGGCCCCGCATGGGCCTGCCTGGCCCACCTCCCCTCCGTTCCAGGACGCTGCCTTTCCCGGTCCCCCGCCTGGGGCCAGAGGGAATTTCAGAACCATGTGGCTCTGGGCACCGCCCCTATCATGCCTGTCATGCTAAGGACACGCTCCCAGAGACTGGACAGTCCTAAAGACGGTCTCTGTCTGAGCTAGAGAGGAGAAGATACTCGAGGGTCGCCCCTAAAATAACTGAGAATCCCCCTCCTTAAAACACAGCCCCATCCATTCACAGACAGAACACGTTTCAGTCACAGGATGAGAAAAATAAAAACTGCGGGGACTCCGAACTCCATGCCTGGCTCCCTAACGGGATAACTTGTGTCCTTCTGCCCTCTGCTGGTGAGAGGCTGCACCAGCGCCCTGTGGCCTGCGGAGGGGGTGCAGAGAGGCCTCGAGGGATGGTGGCAGGGCGCCCTCCCACTCCTCAGAGACACTCAGGTCAGAGCCCACGACTGACTGGTTCGGGGGAAGGCCACGGTGAGCAAGACGGAGCGGAAATGTGCCCGTGTGCCTCACATGTGCCCATGAGCCTAGACCCCCAGATGAGGCGGCGTCACTCTGGGCCTTGGAGGATGGATGATGACAAACAGAATGGAGCGAGGACAGCCTGGGCAGCTTCCCCGTCACACTGGGAGCGCGCGCCCTTCCCTACCCCACCTGCCATTCCTGTTGTGGGGCCCCCGGTGAGGTGGCAGGAGCTGGCTTTCCGGGTCCACGCAGGCTAAGGTGGCAGCTTGCTCACTTCATGTGCTGTTCCTGTGACCTTCATCCCACTCGGGACAGGGTTCAAAGGACCAAGCCACTTCCGCAAAATAGTAGGATTCAACCAGCTCCCCAAAGGGCCCAGCACTTCAAAGGGATAAATAAATAAGTCTGCGTTGGAGTATTTTTCCCCCCCACTTGGAAATTTGTAACATCATTAACTACAAGTAAATATATCAGTGGGATTAATGGCATGAATCGCAAAGTGACTTGATTGGATTTAAAGCCGCATTATTTCTTTGGGATGAACCAGTAAATTCAGCACTGTCGGGAGATGATGGATGGAGAACTTGGGGACTGGGAGTTCTTATTGATCCCGAAGACAGACCGGCAATAAGGAGAGGCTGGAATTGCTTCCCTCACACTGTTCACAGAGAAGGGAAATGTGGCTCCTCTACCCGCGTAACTGCGCTGGAATAGATACTCTTCCTGGGCTTCGGGTAGAGCTGTGACCGCCTGTGGCAGGAAGGGACTAAGGTCATCCCCAGCAACCCCCCGCCCCGCCCTGGCACTCACTTCCTTGTATGACAATCCCTCCTCCTGGGTACAGACAGAAGCTGGTGGCCTGTGTCACCCACGGGAAGCAGCGGGAGCATGAGATGTCACTGCTGAGAGGGGGTTACAAAGAGCGTGACTTGTGTCTCAGGTGCTCTCTGGTCCTCTCTGTGGTTGTTGGCGTCAGGGCAGGTGCCCCGTGGAGAGACCCGTGGGAGGGAGCCTGGAAGCGGACCTTCCTGCTGGTGAACGTTGAGATGCCCGCAGACCAGGTCGACCCCGTCACGGCAGCCTCATGCAAGAGCCTGAGCCAGAACCACCAGTGAAGCTGCTCCCGGGTCCCAGACCCACAGAAACGAGCTGGGAGGTAGCCGTCTGCTGTTCTGGGTCGCTACGTTTGGGGCCATTTGTTACGCAGCAGTAGATCGCTACTACCTGAAGGGACTTGCTTTGGCCACTGAAATGTGAGTAGAAACAACACGTTCTTTCTGAGCAGAAGCTTCAAGAGTGAGTGGGCAACTCTCTACAGTCTGGTTTCCTGCCCTGGCACCTGTGTGAGCTGGGGTCCGATGATACTCCTCGGGCCACCATGAGCCAAGCGTCCCCCTCCCCGGCATGACCTACCTGCACTGGACACGCAGTGTGACTGAGGAGCACACTGGTCGTGTGAACCCGCTCAGACTGGGGAACTCTTTGTTAGCACTGCAGAACCTCACCCGTCCCGACTGCTATAGTGCTCGGAGTGTGCAAAGGAATTGGGGGGCCTGAAGCAGCCTGAGAAACACGCATGCTCTCCCTGCTAAGGACACAAAAGGGGTCGTCTGAAGCAGTCTGAGACATGGCACTGCTTCCTTCTGAAGGCCACCACCACAGTGTCTCACAAGAAAGATTTCAAACACCCTGTCTCCCTGAGCCCATGTGCACACGGGCGCTTCCAGACACAGGCTCCGACTTCCAGTTTCAACAGGAGGGTCCCCATGGAGGTGAGTGGGCCAACGTTCAGTGAGGACATGCACATGCCAGCTACTTCCACACCCAGGCTCTCACTCAGTGTTTCCAAGAACCCCGTGAGGGGGATACAATGAGCGCCCCCCCGGAAGTCACAGGTGAGGGCAAAAGGCAACCTTATTCAGCCTCTCAGGAGGCACCGGCAGGACACAGAGTCCAGGCCCTCTGAGCCCACAACTCACGCTCCTTCCTTCTGATCTCAGGGGGCACCCCCACTACAGGGGTGCGCGCACGAAGGCTGCCACGTAGCAGTGCCTTGAAAAGGCAGGAGGAGAGGCGTGCAGGGGGCATTCAGAAACCGAGAGGTGCCTTACTTGTATCGATGAAGACAGCATCCACATAGATTTTGGTACAGAGAGAGCCCAGGATAAACCCACAGGCTGGTCCAAACACCAGCATTGTGAACAGGATTCCTGAAAGAAAAAAAAAGACAAAGATTAGATTTTAAAAGACAGAGAGAGCAAGAAAATTGTTCTACAGCAATCATAGGAGATGTCTGATGATACACATGACGTTATAGAAATTAGTGTAAAAGTCCTAGAGGGGGAAGCTTGTATTTCTAATTTCTGGGCACTGCACTGAAGTGCTCTGTACTAGGCAGGGATCCCACGATATTTTGGCAGGTCACTTAAAATATCTGTGGGCCCCACGTACACCTACTTTTAGGGGGCTCTACCCCAGCATCATATCAAACATATTCAAATACAGACACATCCACCACTCAACAATTTTTTCTGCCCTAAACAGTTTAGAAAAAATTTTGCTTTTTCATTTTTTTTTTTTTAATTTATTTATTTTGAGAGAGGGGAAAGGAGAAAGAGAGGGAGAGAAACGTCACTGTGTGGTTGCCTCTCACGCACGCCCCCAACTGGGGACCTGACGTGCAACCTAGTCATGTGCCCTCACTGGGAATCGAACCAGCGACACTTGGCTCGCAGGCAGATGCTCAGTCCACTGGGCCTGCTTTTTCATTTATTTGGCGTTATGTCATTTGTTGAATTCATGGTTGGCGAAGATCTCTCAGTACTCACTGTGCACACTCAGGTATCCTTGTACGGCAAGAAAAATTGAAGCCACACATTATTTTCAAATGTGATGAAATGTTTATGGGTATTATATTTAGCAAGTAACAAGGCTGGCATAATGGCATACTTCGAGAACATCTGAGTAGGTATTTATTCATTTCAATGTTGCAGTTTCCCCAGACTTTGGAGCTTCTATGTGCTGTTGTTTTAACAGTTGTGCAGGACTCAAGCGTTTCCACTGTACTTAAGAAAATGGTACTAGATACACGTTCAAGTAGCTGATGGATACGGCGGCTAGAGTTTTGCGCGAATCTTTTGGATCAATTCAAAAAAAAAAATAGCTCAAATTATGACCCAGAGTTTCTCCCTGTTGCGCTAAACTCCAGTTTGGTAGACATTTCCCAGGACCTGACCGTTCTCCAGGTCCCGGAGGTAAAGACAAGAATAAAGAAGTGGCCCCTTCCATCAAGAAGTTGGCTGTCTACGGGGACCATCAATATGTGTGTCAACACAACCCAGGCAGCCAGTGCGAAGGGCGGGTGCTGCCAGGCCCACAGGGCACGTGAGGAACAATGGAGGGGTGACTGCGACCAGAGGGAGCCTGAGCTCGGCGGAGGGTCATTCTGGCCCGTCCCAGGATAGACTACTAGTCCCTTCAAGTGGGTGGAGGGCAGAGGCGGCCCAGGTCGGCGGCAGCTCCTCCCCACTAGAGGGCAGCATCAGCCCAGTGAAGGCAGGCCCGGCGCCCGTCCTCTCCTAAGGAGTTGCCCATGAGGCCTCCCGCCAGCACATTGCTTTTCTCACGCCCACTTGCCTTCCCTGCCCTCAATTTACACAAATGTATTCATTCATCTTCAGATATGCAGGGTGAAACTTCCCCCCTGAGAAGGAGTGTTCTGCATCACACACACATGAATAAAACATGACCCATGAACAGCGGGACGCCTGCAAAACATGGGATACATAGTTACCTGGTGCCCACTGCCAAGAGCCTACACCATGACATCACTGACCTTATTTATCTGGGGGTGGGGGCGTATGAGAGGATGAGGAGGTGACTGACTATTCACTCAACACGTTTATGTAACAGAATTATCCCCACTGCAAAGTTTATACACAAAGCACCGAGGCTGCTAAGCCCCATGGTATGTGCCAGAGTTTATGAACCCTGTTCCTGTTCCCTCTTAAGTCAGCTGTATTGCCGGGTTTCAAATTTGGCTGCACAATGGAATCACCTGGGAAACTTTTAAAAATATATTAATACCTATGTCTCACCCCCAGTGGCCTGATGTAGCTGGTCTGGGGCGCAGCCTGGGCACTGGGATTTCCCCCAAACTCTCCGGGTGATTCCATATGCAGCCAGATTGAGAACCACTGGTCTCTGCCCTCACTGACCTTGACCAAGGAACCAGACGGTACCCCACATGCATCTGGGCACACGGGAAAAGGAAAGGACATGAACGCTGTCTGACGTCAGTCCTGAAGGGTGGATGAGCAGCCGATACTAAGCATGGCCAGATTGAGGTCACTGAACATGGGGGCAGAAGCCAGATCTCTCTATGCAGCCAGCCAAAGCAGCCCTGTATGCCCCCACAACTGTGCGCTCAACCACGGAACTCTGCCTGGTTGAACTCTGCCTGGCATGGCCCCCAGGGCTTTCTGGTTTCTAGGTCTTACTCATGCTGGCCCTCAACCCGGTTTCTCCCTCTTCTCTAGGCCCTGAGCAGTGCATCAAAGTTCTACCCTCCATTCAAAGCCTGCCTGAAATGCCACCTCCTCCGTGAAGCCTTCCTAGATTTTCTCTCTTCTTCCTTCCCCTCCCCTCTTCTGCCACAGCATCTAACCTGATACTTTTTCTATAGTGCTGCAAACAGTCTGCCTGGATGCAGAAGTGAAGTTCCAGCTTAGCCTGGGGAGTGCCAGCTGTAAAACGGCAGTGACACGCCCTGCTTACCTCTTGTTATGGGCTGACTCATGCCCCCACCCCAACCCCACCCCTGATCCATTTGTTGAAGCTCTGGTGCCCCAGGCCCTCAGAACGTGTACTTGGAAACAGGACCTTTAAAAAGGTGATCAAGTTAAAATGAGACCAAATTTTGTCTTCGCTGCTCGGGCCTGAGAACCCACCGCCGCCACCACTAACAGCAACAACAAACTAACTCTCCACGAAGTGCCTCTCAGGGGCCAGGGGCTTTAGACAGCATCTATACCTTAATCCTCACAAGCACCCTGAGACGTGGGTCTTTGCGCCTGCGGTGCACAAGTGAAGAAACTGAGGCACAGAGAAGTGAGGTTGCCAGCCTGCGGCCACACAGCTGGAGAGGAGCTCAGGTCCTGTGGACCCCCAATGCTGCACTTCCTCCAACTCACCAGCCGGCAGGAGGAAATGGCTGCAGAAAAGCTATGGGCTTTCTAATAAATTCTCAGGGTTCTGGGGGCCCCGCTCTTAGCCTTAGCCTGACTGTCGCTCGGAAGCCGAGTGACCTGAAGGAGAAAAAGCTGATTCAAGTACATATACACATACCCATGGGGGACTCTGCCCCTTGCTCAGCGTGGGGGACCTCTGGCCCTTTTTTTACCCATCCTCAGCTCAACAAGGGCCTGCTCCTCCATCAGAGGAAATGGGAGAAGAATGCTTAGGCATTTCCTCGTTTCAGCCACCAGAGGGCGCCAGACACCACCTCATGCCCGGTGCAGCTCTCCCCTGTGTGGCGGCAGGTTTGCAGTTTAAGGTGGTAAATGCACCCACCAGCTCCTCCAAGGTGGCTTCCTTGCCTGTAGGAAGACTCGGTAGCAAATGACTTGGCAGATCTGTGGTCATTTCTGAAGGGCCTCATGCCGCGTCTGGCAAGAAAATGACCACTTCCAGAATACCTGGGCCTTCAAGATCACACAGCAAATCACCCAAGCACGCACCGTGCCTCGACCTCCCCAACTGGTGTGGGCTGTACAGCCTTCCTGAACTTTGTGCAATCATACTCCCCCCAGCCCCTCCACTTGGAACCCCTGGGGCCCCTACTTTATAACATAACATCCAAACGCTGGCCTTGCAGGGTCAGAAGGGGCAGGACCGTGATATCAGGCTGCACGACCGTGGATGGGCCAGCCTCCGGGAGCAGGCTGAGGACAGGGCTGCAGCTGCAGAATCTCTCCCTCCTAGAGGCAGGGCTGGGTATCCCCAGGGGGACAAGACAAGCCCACTGCCCCTTGAGGTGACGGCCAGTGGGACCCGACGGGTGCAGCCTGCTGTTTGGACTCCTATACCAGGGCTTTTGTTTGAAGAACCATGGGAAATGGTCCAGGCATGAGTGAAATGCAAATTCCTCACTTCATCACTAAGGGGGGCCTGGCTGCTTGGCTGCCTGATGACGGGACGGGGCGGTGACTCTGAGGCCCGACAGAGTCTGAGGATGGGTCATTAAACACTGGGTGTGTGTGTGCTGCCACAAGGAAGCCACCACCGTCAGAAGTCAGCAGTCCTGCTGGGCCAGCTTCACTTGCTCCTCCGTGTCCTGGACGGGTCAGGGGGCTGAGAGATGGAGGGAAAGTCGTACACACCCTGGATCCCGCGACAGCGTAGAGGCGCTGGAAGCGCCCCTTCTCCTCAAGTGCTGCACAGACGCAGGTGTGAAGTCCCCGCCCGAGGTCAGTGACCTCAACACAGCAAGCAGGACGTGCGGGCGTCCACCCGAACGCTACGCCACCCCGGCCACCCCCGGCTGCTTTGAGGTCTGCTCTCAAGGCTTGGAGGCTGAATCAGTACTGGCCGCCTGACCTGCATCTGTCCTGGAAGATGGTTTTCCGGAAAGTTATCAGTGCAGACACTGAATTTCTCCAGACAAATTTGCGAGATAGGATTCCAACCCAGACTGTTCAGGGCAGAGGAGCTGCTGAGGAATGTCTGCACTTAAAAGGAAATAGCACAGATGGGTGACAGGGCCTGGGACAGCACCACGTTCTCCCCCCCCCCCCCCCGCCCCCTGCGGGCCCCTGGGTAGTCCTCAAGGCCCCCCTGCAAGCAGACGGGCGAAAGCATCCCAGTGGTTAGACCACACACGGCGAGCCTCCTCCTTCTAATGAAAAAGCGCTTCTGGTTCTGCTTGGAGATGAGGGGACGGGAGGCAATTACCTAAAGCCAGGAAACCAAGTCTGGTTCTGGCTGCGTGACTCCATTGGGGTTACCTGCAGGGATGGAACTCTTCCCACCAGAAGTGCTGGGCAGGCAGCAACGTGAGCCTCTAATTTATTTATTTTTAAAAAACTTTACAAGGAGAATGACAGCGGACAGGCCAGAGCTCAGCAGAGGGCAATTTCCCTAGAGCAGTGGTTTGTATCCAGCACACTGGGCCGCAACTGCAGACATTTCTGGTTGTCACAACGGCGTGAGGGGTGTTACGGGCACCTAGTGGGTCGAAGCCAGGAATGCTAACAGCCTAGGATGCCTAGGACGGCCCCAGCAGCTAAGAATGATCCTGAAATGCCATGAGCGCCGAGGCGGAGAAACCCTGCTTACAACCAGCCGGCGCTGTGGGCCTCGGAGCCTCGCCGGCCCCACCCTGCAGGCAGGGGCAGACGAGGACACGGGATCTGGGTGGTGCGGACTGCCATCTGGCCCTGAGAACTGAGTGAGCTTGAGGAACACCCCTGTTTCTCCCGGAGGGGTGGGAGGTGGCTAGGAAAACCTGATTCCAACCATCCTAGAAGCTCTTGATTGTCGCTGAAAACCAGAAGCAGCACTCCTGTCCAGGAATGCTGACCAACCTGCCGAGAAGTCCCATGCGTCCCCACCACACCCGGCATCGGCCCCCTCCCCCGCCCCCGCCGGCTGTGGGGTGTCATGGGTGTGGACGGGGAAGAAATGCCCGAGGGTGGCTGAGATCACGGAGACCACACACTGCAGGGGCGACCCAAACACCTCGCTGCTGAGGTGATGTAATGGAGACTCCAGCCGCCGTGGCTCTGCCCGGCCCGTCTCCATCCCAGGATTTGACTGAATGCTCCCAAATCTCCACAAAAGCCCCCAAATCACCATGGAAGCCCTGGTTTAACCCCGGCCGCTGGGGCTGCCGGGCAGGCGTGTGGGCCGGAGCTGACTGTGGACGTCAAGGTCCTGATTGTGCTGGAACCAGGGACCCCTCCTTCTCTATTCTGCTTCTGTGTAAGGTTTGTCGTGGCTGAATAATGGTCCCCAAAAGATATGGGCACATCTGGGAACTTGTGAATGTGATCTTATTCGGAGAAAGTATCTTTGCGGATGTAATTAAGTTAAGGATCTTGAGATCTGATCATCCTGGATTATCCCAACAGGCCCATAAGTCCAAGTGTCCTTTTAATACACACAGAGAAGAGACAGAGGGAGAAGGGACCGTGTGAAGCCAGAGACTGGAGTGACAGAGTCACAAACCAACGGACCCCTGGAGCCCCCAGAAGCTGGAGGCGGCAAGGAAGGACCCCAGAGCTCCAGGGAGAGCCAGCCCTGCCCACACCCTGATTTTGGCCTTCGGTCCTCCAGAACCACAAGTGAATACATTTCTGTTGTTTTAAGCCATCAGGTCTGTGGCAATTTTTGTGGCAGCCCCAGGAAACTAGTACAGTTTTCTTTAAAGACAAGGTTCCACAGCCAGAAGTTTGAAAATCACTACCTCTCCTGGGCCACCGCCCCCAGGTCTCCTGTTAAATCTATAACAGGGACTCAGGAAACTGTTGAATGAAGGTGGGGTGATCAATGATTGAGCCAAATCAAATATGATTCAAAATCTGGATGCGGGTGGGGGGGGATGGATAAAGGGTGCTCTGCTTATCGGGCTGAGAATTTCTCAGTTCTTTCAAAATAGCCTCCAGGAGGAACAAAGACAGAAGCCCAGGCCCCTCACGCAGCGTCCTCACAGGGAAGAACAGACGAGCGCCACCCATGGGCCCTCGGGGACAGCTGAAGACAGACAGACTCCGGTTCACAGCCTCACTAGGTCGGGTTACTCAGCAGAAGAAATAAGAGCTTGTGGAGTTCAGGTCCCTAAATCATGACCACGGCATTTGCGCAGAGTGACCCTACCAATGGCCTGTCACCCTAAACTCTTAGTCACAAGGCAGTCGGAGACCAGAGGTGACCCACCTCCCCATTTCACAGGAGGGGACACCTAGAGCCTGAGAGATGAACTGACGTGTCCCCAGGTGTCACCCTGAAGAATGAGGACCAGCGGAGAGGCCACAGCTGCCCAAGCACCTGCTGCTCCGTCACAGCTCTGGTGCTTCCACCTGCCCTGGCAGGCTAGTTGGTCCACCAGGAAGCGCGCTCTGAAAAATTATTCCCAGACAGATGACACTTAACTTCAAAGGACTGTCTCTGATGTGTGGTTTTTTAAGGCTAGAAAGGGAATGATTGTAGCTCACATTTCATCTGTTCCTGAGTCAAGTTACTCGGCTGGGCAGGCAGAAGGCCCCATACTGTCCCCTGAACGCCTTCCGTCTGCACCCCATTGTGGCCAAACAGGAGGATCGGGGGTCCTCCCCCCGTGTGAGGCCACGGCACCCTCATCCTCACTCTCCAGCTGAAGGAGCAGCAGGCTCGGCTGTCCCTCTCTCTTCTTCCTCCTGCCGCTCGAGGTCCTGCTCAGACCAGCCGCCCAGGATGGCCCTGCTGATGTCCTGGTCAAACGTCACCCCCACCCCCACGGGGACAGAGGCACTCCCAGGGCTGGGCTGCACCCTTCCCCTCCTCGCTTGCTGTGTTCCCTCTGCCCCAAACACACTGCTGCTTTGAAGACCTGCCTCAGAAGATACACATGTATTAATTTTAAATTGTGGCAAAGTTCACAAAACATAAAACTGAACCATCTTATCCACGTCGAAGTATACAGGTCAGCGGCAGTCCACATAATCATACCGTTGTACAAGCAATCTCCAGAGCTCTTTTCTAAAGGACAGATGTTTTTAAGGGACGGAAAATTTCAAATACACAAGTACAGAGCACAGAACGAAATAATGAAGACCAGAGGCCCATCGCACACCCCAGCTGCTGTCAGCTCCGGGTCAGTTGCCCATGTCTGCCCCCATCCACTTCTACCTCCGTGTCACTCTGAAGCCGACCCCCCGACATCCTTCGTCCCTCACGACTCAGGGCCTCTCTTTAAAAGAAAAGGACAAAACCACAAGCTATTACCGCACCCGGAACAGTTAACAACAACCGCAGGGGACGGTTTCACCTTCAAAGCCCCTTCAGATGCTGAGCCTTCTTTAAGGTGCCGTGAGGCCCGCATGCAGACCAAGCAACTGACGTTCCCGGGCTGAGCGATTTCCTCAGAACGCCGGTGCCGAGGCTGGACTTTGTGAATCACAGCCCCTCTCCTTCCTACGCCCCCGCTGCCTCTTTGGAGGACGCTTTGCCCACAGGGGCCGCTTCTGAATGAGCCCGATGCCCACGCAACAGAAGCAAGTTTCCGTCACGCCCTCTGACCGCCCTGAATTCCCATTCTGGTAGCCGCCCAGTCGGCCTTCTACACAAATTTCCACTTGATTTTCTTATTGTAACGGCATACAAGTTACTGTCCTAAAGGAGTCATCTTCGCTACTTTCCACTTTATTTTTAGTCCTTTGGGGAGGGGAAGGCAAGAAAGGGACCGGGACGTGGACTCGTGTCCCCTGGGCGGGCTCTGGGCTGGTCTACTCACATCAGTTTCTCAGCCTCACCACGGCCGCTGTGACATGACACAGAATTCTTGTTTGCGGAGGGCTGCCCTGCGCCTTGGAGGGTGTTTAGCATCACCCCTGGCATCAACCTGTTAGGCCCCCAGTCCTGGCAACCCTTAATGTCTCCAGTGAGCGCCAACTGCCTGCTGGGGACAAGAGTGCCCCTGGCTGAGAACCATGGATTTAGAGCACATGCTCCCTAAGGGGAAGAACCTCTGCGTATTCCTTTCTGCATCCCTACAGGCCCGCACAGTGCCTGGCACACATCGGGAATCCCCAAATACTTACGCATCTCTGAGAGGCACCTGTGAAACAGGCGTGTGACCCATCACGTCCCAGAGGGGGCCAGTGCAGCCCAGAGAGGTTCCGGTCCCCTGGGTCACGCAGCTACTGCATGACACAGCTAACAACTCTGCAGCTGCCCTGTTCCCAAACTCTGTGCCAGGGGCAGGGCTGGCCCAGGGCTCAAAAAAGGAGCTTCGTTTGGGAGTCTTTGGCTTTCTAGCTCTGGGCACCCAATGAGTGAGGCTGTTAATGCCGTTTGGCCAGAATGTTCCGAGTACTCACAGCTATTAATTAATGAGGAGTGTGGGGGACCCCTTGCTGGTGGGATCAATATGACTGGAGCTGCGTGGTCCCACGGAGCATGAGAAGAGCAGGGTTAATTTTAAAAAATCTCTCCGGTAGCTTAAAGCGGAATAAAGGCTAGTGAGGTGACTTAGCTCCTCCGTGCGAGGCAGCCAGAGGAAGCCCGGCACCCCAGTGCAGTGGGGCTGCGGATGAATTTAGTTACAGACTCGAAGTGCTATCTTAATTAGGTTTGGAGTCTGGTTTCCTTTTCCGAGAGGGAGGTAGAGCGGAGTAAACCTTCTGATTTCACATTTGAAAGTGGGAGCACGGTGGGGGTGGGCTCGCAGTCTAGAACCCAATGAGCTGAGCAGAGAAGTCCCGCTGCTGAGTTTTCCTTTAAAGGCCTGGCAATTCTGAAGAACGCAGGAGCTTCATGCGCCGGTACCCTCGCGTGCGACCCCACCTGCCCACTAGATGTCACACAGCAGTGTCCTTAAGATGGAGCCCAGGGCACATGTCAGCACTTCCAAGTGGTCAAGTGGCCGTAAAGGGAAACAGCAGTGTGACCGGACGCTCCGAGTTCTAGGAAGCCAGCCCCGAAGCTGCGGCACAGCTGACCTGTGGTGCTTCAGGAGTCTGATTTGATGACGCAGTTGCTGACACTCTGACACCAGGTTAGCGCCTGGCACGCCGCGCTGCAGCCCCCCCGACTGTGAGAAACCCACTGTGCGGCTGCCCCTTGGGCAGTCCGGGTCTGAGCCGCGCGGGCCCGCTTCCACTCGGCTTTTGAGGGTCCACACACTTGTGCAGATACTGACTGGGACTGAAGAACAGGGGACTTCCTATCCACATCGCCCAGGCCCACGGCAAGTGCCAGGCCTCAGCCCCACGCACGCACCCACTGACGGCCCTGCCGGCTCTGCACGGGGAAGTCCAGCACCCTGTCCAGTATATAAAAGAAGGTGGAGCTGAACCTTTCGGGAGGATGCATGCCCACTCCCCCAAGTAAACCGGATATGTCTCCACGGTGTGTTCACGGCTCACGTCTCTTGGAAGCTGCTTTTTCTTTAGTGACAATAATTTCTATCGTTGCTATGCAGTGAGACCTTATCACATCCCAGACCCTCTGCATGCACACTGTCATTTCATTTCATAAAAACGCACAGCTTCCTTGTTCTAAACTTTCCAGTCACGGGCTTGACGGGGCCAGCACATAACTTTTTATCCGCTTTTAAATAGAGGTAGCAGGGGAGCTGTAAATGTTTTAATATTAGATCACGGTGATAGTTGTACATAAAATGAGTGAATTTTACGGTATATAAATTATACCTCAATAACATTGTTTAAAGAAAATAAGGAAGGCTTTTAAAAAGAGTTATGGAAGGCTCTGAGCACGTGGATCCCCTTTAATGACTTCAGGAAGAAGCAGGGCCACACGGGAAAGGCTGGCCCCACAATTTCAGCAACTCAACCGAACGAGGGAGCCCATTCTCCCTTCTGCCTCGAAGAAAAACTGGAGTTAGACTGCAGTGCACCCAACTACACTTAAGCTCCGGCACAGGTCCGGCAAGGGGAGGGGCGGGGGCGGGGAGGGTGCTGGAACCCGGAGTGGGGTTGAGCGTAAAGGGCCTTCCTCATGGGGCTCGCTCACGGCGGGGCCTTTGCTGAAGTCCCACGAGGCGCCGTCCGGGCCTGTCTGTCTGAGGCAGGACCCACAGCCTGCACGGCCGCCAGCTCAGCCAGTCACTAGTAGCTCAGAGCAAACACGTGCCTAAGTGCCGTTCATCTCACCTGGGAAATGATGATGCCTTCATCACCTAAGGGTTAAATGAGATAATCCACGGAAAGAGCAGAAGCGCAGAACGACGCCTGGCTCGATGGCCTTCTGAAAGTTTTGCGAAGCACAGGCAGAGCTCTGACCTTGGCCCTGGTGGTGAGTTCATAGGATTCCACTCCATGTTCGCCATGATCCTCTATAACGACTCTGTTCCCATTTTACAGACAGGGAAACAGGCTCCCAGAGGTTAGGATACTGGCCAGGTGCCCAGCTAATAGGTAGCAGAGCTAGGATTTGAACCCAGGCCTGTCTGACTGTGATGTCATTGTTATTCTGTTATGCCATGTGCCCAGGGTTTGAACTAGAATGGGTTTCGCTGGTTATCTATACACTCAAGGGGCCCCAAGCAGCAGCTGTCACATTCACAAATCACCCATCTTCGCTGAGTTCCACACTCTCAGTTGTCATGGAAACATGCTCAAAATGAGCTCCAGGGAGACATCACAGCACATCAGGTTCCTAAATGGTTAAACTTCCCTCTCCCTTGGGAGCTCAGTACTTACAAAGCAGAACCTGAACAAGCCCTCGGGGGCTATTTTTAGCTCCCCATTTTCTGTGTCCTTTTTGGATGATCTGATAGCACAGGCTGAGCTAATGTTTTCTGTCCTGGTGGTTTCTCCTCGCCAACTCCCACCTTGAGAAATGCTGAGACTCCAAAAGGACTGGCCCAGTTATGGAGCTACAGCCCCTGAGAGAGAGACAGGGACCTACAGGAGGCAGGAAGGCACTCCCAGGCTCCCTGGGTGGGAGAGGGGGTGGATGGGGCCGGCAGCTTCCGGGCACATTGATGTCCAGGGCAAGCCTTAATTGCCAGGGCCACAGAGGGTCCTGGCAGAGCGACCACGCTCACCGCAGAGACCTCACTCATGGGCAGGACCCATGAGCAGGAGCCCGCAAGAGTGGCCCGGCTTGTCAGAGCCTGAGTCTGGGCTATGGCTCTCGGTCGCCCCAACCCCTAGTCACTGTCCTGACGGCTTGCTGGTGTCTGAGAGGCCACAATCAGAAACTGACTCCTTGGGCCAACTGGTCTCCCAGGTGCCAAGCCCTACCACTCTTCCCCAATTTTTCACAGACTCATTTACGGAGTCCAGAGTTGCCTTTGCCTGCACACACATTTGGTCACGCCCATCCCTTCTCAAAACTCATCAGTGAGTTTTTTCATTGCCTCCCTGAAGAAATTCACCCTTCCATGCAGGGTTCAAAAGACGTTCCAGCCCCTCCCCAAAGCCCTCTTCCTAAGGTGCCACGCTTCAGGCCGCTGCGTCCCTGTGCTTCTCAGAAAGACCGATCCGACCTGGCCAGGGTCTGGCTGCTCCGAGCCACCCCATACAATTCATACAGAACTCAAACGTCACCTCCACCCAGAACACTGTCCCTACCTGCCTCACTGAACTCGTACTCTTATTCCTTTACATGGAACAGAATGAGATGTAAACTGTGCGCGTCATGCATAGGGGTGTGTACATGTGTGTCCTGTGCACTATGTATGTATATGTGTGTGTGCATGTGAGTTGTGTGTGTTACACATGTCTGCCTTCCTTGCACAGGTATCTGAGAGCCGTGGACTTGGGAAAACACCTCTGGGGCAGTTCAGTGAACGGACCACGGGGAGGCCTCAGCCTCTGACTCTCAGAGCGGCAGCTCGTAACGACGCAGGAGTTTGGCTCAGAGTGAGGGGGTTGCCTGCGCCCTGTTTCTCCTCCTCCCCGGTTCCCGGATGGAGCCCAGCCGAGCCCTCCCTCCCACCTCGTCTACACTCACATCTGCCGGTTCTCAGCCAGTCTGAGATGGCTGAAGAGTTGGGATCAGCCAGGGCACCTCTAAGCACTCCCGGGCCCAAGCAAGCACACGGGACCCAGAAGAGCACAGCCCACTGGCTGGGCACCTGCCATACGCCAGCCCCAGAGCAAAGAAATGGGAAACGTTTATCAATTCATGAACATTAGCTGCAACGAACATGTGTAAGCTGCATCCGTAGGTCCTGTGAACCCCAAACGCGGAGACCCGTGCCTGCAGGAGCTTAGACCCAGGGTAGCGGAAGCAGTGACGGGAAGGGAAGGAGGGCTTTCTCTGCATGCCTTGCACCATCAGAGCCGCAGAGCGGTCCTCCCTGGTCTCATGTGATAGCAGGGCCTGCCGTGCTGACAGCGGCCTCGGAGCAGAGGCCAGTGCCGCCGGGCTTGGGTTTCTGGATCCAGGGACGCCGGCTCCTAGGCTTACAGGGCAACATGTGGTCCTGGGCTCCTCCTATGCCATCTGGTCAGGGGACGGAACCCACAGCAGGCACAAGGCCAGCGCTGCTCACAGGCTGGATAAGGAGCGAAGTGACAAGCTTCCCCCAGGCCAGGCATGCGTCCTGCCAAGCCCTGGGGAAGGCGCTGGAGGCGGCTGACAGGGGCAGCAGGCTGGGCAGGAGGCACCTCGAAGGATGTCGCCAGGGCTGGGATGGGGCTTTGGGAGGCCACGGAGACCAGCCCCCTGCCCCAGGGCAGAGGGAAGGATAAACCAGCCCAGGAGACTGTGCATGGGTGATAACGATGCTGAACAAGCTCCATGAGAGTGAGCAGGGAAGGGAGTTCTACATCAGAGAAGCAGATTAACAGCACAGCTGCCGACCACGAGGCTTTGGCTTGCCAGGACTCTCAACAACAGAAAGACACTGCATCTCTTGGGAGCGACTAAAACTTCGGTGGGGACACAGCTGTTCAAAATGTATTTTTACTTGCAGAGGGCAGGCAAAATGGGTGAAAGGGGCCAAAATGTATAAACTTCTAGTTATAAAATAAGTAAGTCCTGGGGATATAACATCCCACACGGGGACTGAGCGAATGCTACTATATTGTGTATTTGCAAATTACCACAAGAGATCTTAGCATTTCTCATCTTAAGAGAAAAACATTGTAACCATGTATGGTGATGGATATTAACTAGACTCACTCTGGTGATCATTCTGCAATATATACAAATAGCTAATCGTTACATTGTACATCTGAAGCTAATGCAATGCCATATGTTAATTAAAAAAGGAACAGGAAAAAAGCTTTCCTTGCAGTAGCTCATTTAATCTTCAGAACAACTCCGTAAGACAGATACAAAAGTATCTTTATTTTAATACCAGATGAGTCTGGAATATCTTGCAGTTTGTAGTTTCAGAAAGTAAGGAATTGCCCCCCAAAAAAACAAAAACAAAAAGAAACCCACACCCCACTCTGACAAGGGTATGTCTGAAAGATACAAGGGTATGTCTGAAAAAGTTCCCGGGGCCAAAGCTGGAACAATTTAAGCAACAAAATAAAATTGCTTTGTACAATAGCCCAAAGTATAAAGTACATCTGCATGAATCCATGCTGATATAAATCAATAACTGAATAAACGGGGCAGAAGAGACAAACCTCCCACGCAGGAGAATTCCCAATAACTGATGTAGACATTCCCGCAAGGATGCGGGACGTCTAGGGAAGAGGAAACAGAGTAACTTCGAGGTAGGGAAACCTGACACACCCTTCCTGGGCCAGGTGACCAAGGTCAACAGCAACAGTAACAGTACTACGCCCTGTAGACAGCACTGCCCTTGAAAGGATGTGAGCAGAATGCCACTTGACCTCTGTGCTCCCCCTCCCTCAAGCCCGTAAGCCCCTTCTAAGCGTAAGAAACAGCAAGTCATAACTGCGAGACCTCCTGCGAAGAGCGACCCCAGTAATCCGCCAACAGTCGGGGCCAAGCAAACCAAGGAAAGGATGGGGCACTGCCAAAGCCAGGAGGAGCCTGAAGACATCCGATTGTGACGTGGTGTCCCGGATGGCGTCCTGGGACGGAAGGAAGGACACCAGGTGACAACTAAGGACGTCGGAATGAAGTGTGTCAGAACGGGGCCGCAGCTGTGACACGTGTGCTATACTAACACGAGATGCTGATAACCCAGGAACGACTGTGGGGACAGAGGCACTCTCTGGGCTCTCCTCACAGCTTTCCTGTACACTGAAATCCGTTGTAAAATGACAAGTGTCCTCAAAGAAAGGAAATGGGGCTCTGGGAGGCCACGGGTGGAACCACAGTCCTGCTTTTGACACTTTCTGATGGATGTCTCTCTCCCTCATCAAAGTGGAAGCCCAGCTGTGCAGAGACGGACCGTTTAGTTTACTGTGACACCCCACTGCCAGGAACAGGGGCTCTGGAGAAGAGCCATCTCCCCAGGGCTGCAGGAATCCAAGCAGAAGCCCGGGACTCCCTGCTGGAGACCCCCAGCAAGAGCCCTTTCGCCGACTTGGAGTTTAGCTGGATGAACCCCCGTGGTTCCATCCAGTCCTGACCAGGCTCTGAGCCTAGAACTTACGCTCTGGAAGCCTGCTGCCACCATACTGGACATCCGTAGGACGCCTTGCAGAATGCAGAACGCCACAGCACACATGACGTCCCGATTCTGTTCCAGCTCCTCCAGATGGAGATGACTATTTCTTTTTTTGAGATGAGAAAACAGAGGCTCGGAGAAGTCATGAGGCTGCCCCAGTCCTACAGAGGCGACCCCATCCTAAGGGGGAGGACACCAGCTGAGTTTATGAACTCTGTCCATGGGCAAGTCTCTCAGGTCCCCAGACCACTCACTCAAGTTCAGAGCTCGCTCAGCAGTGGCCCCGCTTCAGCTCTGGATCTCAGGGCCCAGCAGCACAGGGACTAGGGGACCGGAGCCTGGCTTCCCTCACTGGGTATGGCTGTGTCACTTGGTCTGTAAAGTCACACCCTTGTGAGATCATCACCAACTGCTCTCCAGAGCATCTGCCCAAAACAGCACTGACATCTGGATGTGACAGAAGAGGCCCACCGCTGTGGCCTTGCCAAGAGCACCTGACCCTCATCACGCGGCCCTTTTGTCTCCATGCGGCTTGAGCTGGCAGGAGGGGGCGAAAACCGTCGGTGGAAAATGTGCCTGTCCTCTTGGAACAGGGTCTCTGCTGGTTTGGGGGCTGTTCCCTGTCACTGCTGAGGTCAGAGACAAGCCTGAACCCAGCACACACAGCAAGGCCACAGGGCTGTTCGGGTCGAGGCGCGGGCAGAAAACAGGGCGTCGCTGTCCCAAAGCCTCCCCTGGACTCTCACGTGAAGGTAAAGCTCCTCATCTCGGCACGCCCCCCTCCCCTGCCAGGCGTGGCTCCCGGTTACTTTTGCCTGTTTTAGAAAAAGCTCCACTTGGCTTCAAACCCCGTTTGGTCCCATTGAGCACACGCAGGAGGTCTAGGGTATCACTCACTGTGCACAGGGTGGAAGTTTAAAGGCTGGGCCATGGGGTTTCAGCCCCCACTGACTCCCGTTCCGCCTCCCCGGTCGTCTGGTCTACAGGCACGCTGCGCAGGAGCTGTTTCCCGGTGGTGACACACTCACTGGTCTCTGTGCCTTCGCTTATGCTGTTCCCGCTCCTAAAATCCCTTCCGTCCACATCTGGACCTGACCAGTCACACCCTGTTTCAAGTTCCAGATCAGATGTCGCTGAGGCCTGCGCCTCACCGAGGTGCCTGAGCGCAACGCATTTCTTACCCAGTTCTGATGACGTGCGCCTCTATCATAGCAAAGCAAACCAACGAGACAGTTCCAGAATCTACAAGGAAAACACAAGAGGGAACCGCCACAGAAGGACATGCGGAAGAATGGTCAGAGAAGAAGGCAGTGTCTGGGGCCGAGAGTCCCATGAGGAGGGAGGAGCCAGTGGGAAAACCTGGGGTGGGTGCGAGCTTGGGTGATTGCAGGGGACAGCCAGAGGGGCCGGGAGGCCGCACTGTGCCCAGTGGGGGCAGACCGGAAGGACTCAGGTCAGGGAGAGAGACAGGCTCCCCCTACTGGCTCCCCATCAGCAGTCCAGGACCCCCGCAGAGGAAGCCGCCGGGGCGTTCTGGGTGGGGACCTGCGGTAACAGATGCACCCTGAGTAATGGGAATGGCAGACAGTGGTGGCGACGCTGGGCAGGGCTGCCACGGTGGGCAGGGGGCCAGGGGTGTGACGGGCTGGGATGCAATCTGGAGACAGAGCTGAGATGGATGAGATGCAGGGGTGGGGGCGAGGGCTTCCAACCCCACCTCTACTGCACCCGGTGAGCTCTTGGAGAGCAGGAGCCCATTCTTACGAGCCTCCATGGGTGCAGGGGCCCGGTGGGAATGCTGCCTCTGCAGCAGTAAACCTAGAAAGGGTACGTGCTTTCCGTTTCTGTTAGAGCTCAGACTCTACTGCACTGTCACCTTTCCTCTGAAATCAGCCGCCCCTCTGAGCCCCACGACCCCCCAAGGGCAGCGTGTCTGGCCCACTGTGGGCGCACTACCATGCCCGCCCAGTGCCTGCTGGCGGCGACTACCAAGCTAACACGGACAGCCACGGAGGGCAGATCACCGAAGCAAGAGGCCATGCTCATTGTGTGTTGATGGTCACCTAAGTGTGTCAGTTAGAATCACTCACACGGACTTTAAGTCACCCAGTCACGGGGCCAGCAGAAGACGGGAAGCCCTGGAAATACTCCGGATGACAACAGGGACTCCGGAACGATGGGCCTGCTAGATGCCTCTGCGCTCGAGGCAATTCT